>NC_071631.1:17879166-19105000 GCF_014839835.1 Dryobates pubescens | reverse complement strand
GAGGGTGAGCAGATCAGCCAGGCATGGGGTGACAGCAGGGTGTGTTACTAGCTTAGAATCATGAAACAGAATCATAGAATTGTTTCATTTGGAAAAGACCTCTAATATTATCCAGTCCAACCTTCAACCCAACACCACCATGGCCATTAAACCATGTCCCCAAGTGCCATGGCCACATGTTTCTTGAACACCTCCAGAGATGGGCACTCCACCACCTCCGTGAGCATCCCTGATCACTCTTGCAGCAGAGAAGCTTGGGAATGAGCTCTGGAGCATAAACCAGAGTATAACCCTCCTGCCTCTAGGGACCCAAGTGCAGCTGAGTCAGGATAGTTTGAATTGCCACGTCTCAGCTAGTCACCTGGAGGTGATTTTAGATGTGTTATTCCTTGGTCTTTATTGAGGAGGGGACCTGGGACTTGAATAAGGGACCAAAGGGCAAAGCCAAGATTCCCCTGCATGCTGGGCATGGTGTGGATGTAAAGAGGAACATTGCCTAGGCAGGTAGGTGGTGGATGCCCCCTCCTTGGAGGTATTCAAGACCAGATTGGAGGTATTGGTCTAGTGGAAGATGTCCCTGCCAGTGGCAGGGGGGTTGGAACTGGGTGATCTTCGAGGCCCCTTCTGACATTAACCATTCTAAAAATTCATGAAACATTCTCTGTCCATTAAAGAAGTGAAAGCCTCTCCTTGGAGAAAAAGACAAAAGTGGGATCATTAACCCCACACCTGCTGGTGGACAGTCATGGCCTGGCTCCACATACCGAGGAACAGGAGGGTTTTGAATCCCTCTGTTCAGATCTCTGGAAGAATCACAGAATCACAGAATTCTTAGGGTTGGAAGGGACCTCAAGGCTCAGCCAGTTCCAACCCCCCTGCCATGGCCAGGGACACCTCACACTGCAGCAGGTTGCTCACAGCCACCTCCAGCCTGGCTGCAAACACCTCCAGGCAGGAGGCTTCCACCACCTCCCTGGGCAACCTGTGCCAGGCTCTCACCACCCTCATGGGGAAAAACTTCTTCCTCACATCCAATCTCAATCTACCCATTTCTAGTTTTGCTCCATTCCCCCCAGTCCTATCACTCCCTGACACCCTCAAAAGTCCCTCCCCAGCTTTCTTGGAGCCCCCTTCAGATACTGGAAGGCCACAAGGTCTCCTTGGAGCCTTCTCTTCTCAAGACTGCACAACCTCAACTCTCTCAGTCTGTCCTCATAGCAGAGCAGTTCCAGCCCTCTGCTCATCCTCATGGCCCTTCTCTGGACACCTTCCAGCACCTCCAGATCCTTCCTGGCACAGAGGCTCCAGAACTGGACACAGTGCTCCAGGTGGGGTCTCAGCAGAGTGGAGCAGAGGGGAAGAATCACCTCCCTGGACCTGCTGGCTCTGCTTCTCTTGCTGCAGGCAAGATGCTGGGACAGGTCAGGTCCCTGGATGATGGAGCAATGGTGCCAAATTTTCAGTAATCATAACTGTTGCATACAGGGCTGGATGCAGGGACTGTATCCATGGTAGGAACCAGTTCCCTTGCCTGCTTTGGCAGCATTAGCTTCTTCTTGGAGTGCCTCCAGGCTAATGAGGTTAGCCTTCATGCTTTCCATCTACCTGTGTATGTGATAGGGGTGGGATGGGGGGTGTCCATCTGGAAGCACAAAGCTGTTCAAACAGAATGTAGCTTTTTAGACAGAAAGCAGACCTGTTTGATACAAAGAAGAGAGCAAATCACCCCCACAGACACCACCTGCCATGTGTCACCTCACCTTCAAACCCAGCCCCACAGGGAGAAGAGGAGGCTCCAAGGAGACCTAATTGTGGCCTTCCAGGATCTGAAGGGGGCTCCAAGAAAGCTGGGGAAGGGCTTTTAGACAAGTGAAGCATACTGCTGCTTTAAATAATGTGGCTGGCTTTAGCTTCTTGTGCACTTGCAGCCCAGAAAGGGAATCACATCCTGGGCTGCAGCAAGAGAAGCAGAGCCAGCAGGTCCAGGGTGGTGATTCTTCCCCTCTGCTCCACTCTGCTGAAACCCCACCTGGAGCACTGTGTTCAGTTCTGGAACCTCTGTTCCAGGAAGGATCTGGAGATGCTGGCAGGTATCCAGAGAAGGATCATGAGGATGAGGAGAGGGCTGGAGCTGCTCTGCTATGAGGACAGACAACCCCAACAGAGAGTTGGGGTTGTGCAGTCTGGAGAAGAGAAGGATCCCAGGAGACATAATTGTGGCCTTCCAGAATCTGAAGGGGGCTCCAAGAAAGCTGGGGAGGGACTTTTGAGGGTGTCAGGGAGTGATAGAACTGGGGGGGATGGAACAAAACTAGAAATGGGGAGATTCAGATTGGATGTTAGGAAGAAGTTCTTCCCCATGAGGGTGGTGAGAGCCTGGCACAGGCTGCCCAGGGAGGTGGTGGAAGCCTCCTGCCTGGAGGTGTTTGCAGCCAGGCTGGCTGTGGCTGTGAGCAACCTGCTGGAGTGTGAGGTGTCCCTGGCCATGGCAGGGGGGTTGGAACTGGCTGAGCCTTGAGGTCCCTTCCAACCCTGACCGTTCTATGAACACAACCTTCAGCCCCTTGGCTGCGCAGCCCTTGCTCTCCTCCGCTCGTGCCGTGGCTGTAGACCACACAGCTCCAGAAAAACAGGGCTCTGGGGAGGGGGCAGGAGGTGTTGGAGCCCCTCTCCAAGCAGGGTTCAAGCTGCTGTAGCTTTTCTGTGGTCTGTGGTGGCCGTGTGAGTGGCGATGCCGGGGGCTGGGGGCGAGCGCTGTTAGGTAGCTTAACTTTTCATTTCCTGCGCGGTTTGGCGTTAGCTGTGGAATGCAGGGCCGGCTCTAATTGATGCACAAAGCAAGGGTTTATGTGTGTGCTGGACTTCCAGAAATAGCTAGAGGTAAGACAGACACACCAGCAAAGGGTTTTCAAAGTCACTTGCAGAGAGCCTGGCTGCCAGAACTGAGACACGGCTGAACGTGAGCCAATGTGTGCCCAGCTGGCCAAGAAGACCAACGGCAGCCTGGCTTGGAGCAGGAATAGTGTGGCCAGCAGGGCCAGGGGAGTGATTTTTCCCCTCTAGTCAGCACTGGTGAGGCCATACCTTGAGTATTGTGTTCTGTTTTGGGACCCTCACTCCAAGGAGCACATGGAGGTGCTGGAGTGTGTCCAGAGAAGGGCAACGATGCTGGTGAAAGGCCTGGAGAACAGGGCTGGTGAGGAGCAGCTGAGGGAACTGGGGCTGTTCAGCCTGAAGAAAACAAGGCTCTGGAGAGACCTTCTGGCTCTCTACAGCTCCTTGAAAGGAGCTTGAAGTGAGCTGGGGTGTTGAACTCTTCTTCCTAGTAACAAGTGATAGGACAAGAGGAAATGGCTTCAGCTTGCCCCAGGGAAGGTTTGGGTTGGACATTAGAAGAAAGGTCTTCACTGAAAGGGTTCTCAAAGGCTGAAACAGGCTGCCCAGGGAGGTGGTTGAATCCCCTGAATCCCCATCCCTGGAGATGTCTAAAAGAGGCAGAGATGTGGTGCTGGGGGCCATGGTTTAGCAGCAGCTGTGGTAGAGTCAGAGAATGGTTGGGCTCAAAGATCTTAGAGGTCTTTCCCAACCCAAACAGTTCTGTGATTCAGTGATTCTCTGCTATGATTTCAATGTTCAGTGTTCAGAAGCCTCCTTTAAGTTTCCCTGCTTCAGACAATTAGCTTACACCCCAATTCCTCCTATTCAAAACAGTTCTGTGTTCTGAAAGGAGAAGGTTTACAGGGCTGAAAAAGCAAAGCAAGTGCTGCCGTGGGTGCTCAGGCTCAGGCAGTAGCAGAACCATGTTCCAGGAGTGACTCCTCCTGGCTCCCTCCCTTCTCCCCATCATCCCTCGTGTTTATGAGGTGCTTGGCTCCGTGATGCCTGCCTCCTGCTCTGCTACATGACAGGGCTCTGAGAGCCTTTCCCCTGGCTGCCAATTTTTCTCCAGCTTTGCAGCCATGTTAATAAAGGGGAGTGTTTGAAGCTCGTGGCAGTGTGAGAAGGGGGCAGGAGGGCCAGCAAAATGATTTCTTTGCAAAGAAGGAGGCATTTGGGGTTTTCAGGCATGTGTTCTCAAAGGGGCTTTTGGAGCCAGGATGCAAAACTGCCACAGAAAGGAGCAGAGAGCAGGAGAGAGACACACAGTCAAACAGTGTGATTGACAGGAGGTCATTCATGTAAAGAGGAAGAGAAAGATCAGAGATCATAGAATCATTGGATGGTTCTGGCTGGAAAAGACCTATAAGATCTTTGAGTCCAAACATCCTCTGACTTTGACAAGGCTGGCTGAGGACCTGAGCAACCTGGTCTGGTGGAAGGCTCCAGGAAGACCTCAGAGCAGCCTTCCAGTACCTGAAGGGGGCTGCAAGAAAGCGGAGGAGAGGCTTTTTACAAGGGCTTGCAGTGACAGGACAAGAGGGAATGGATGGAAGCTTGAGGAGGGGAGCTATAGATTGGATATTAGAAAGAAGTCATTTACAGTGAGATGGTGAGACACTGGAACAGGCTGTGGATATCCCATCCCTGGAGGTATTCAGGCTCAGGTTAGATGAGGCCTTGAGCAACCTGGGCTGGTGGAAGGTGTCCCTGCCCATGTCAGGGGGTTGGAACTGAATGAACTTTAGGGATCCTTCCAACCCAAACCATTCTATGAATCCAGGCACACAACTGAGGAGAGGTTTTCTTAAGGCAGTTTATGTAGAGTTTTGAAGTCAACAACTCAGCAGGGTGTCGAAGGCAGCTGAGGGACCTCTCTTCAGACTCTCCCTTTGATCAGGCCATGAGCAGGTACCCCTGATGCATTTAGCTCTTTTAGACAAGTGAAGCATACTGCTGCTTGAAATAATGTGGCTGGCTTTAGCTTCTTGAGCACTTGCAGCCCAGAAAGGGAATCACATCCAGGACTGCAGCAAGAGAAGCAGAGCCAGCAGGTCCAGGGTGGTGATTCTTCCCCTTTACTCCACTCTGATGAGACCCCACCTGGAGCACTGTGTTCAGTTCTGGAGCCTCTGTTACAGGAAGGATCTGGAGGTGCTGGAAGGTGTCCAGAGAAGGGCCATGAGGATGAGCAGAGGACTGGAGCTGCTCTGCAGCCCTAGTGATACTGTGATACTGCTATGAGGACAGACTGAGAATGTTGGGGTTGTGCAGTCTGGAGAAGAGAAGGCTCCCAGAAGACCTAATTGTGGCCTTCCAGAATCTGAAAGGGGCTCCAAGAAAGCTGGGGAGGGACTTTTGAGGGTGTCAGGGAGTGATAGGACCGGGGGGGATGGAGCAAAACTAGAAGTGGGCAGATTCAGATTGGATGTCAGGAAGAAGTTGTTCCCCATGAGGGTGGTGAGAGCCTGGCACAGGTTGCCCAGGGAGGTGGTGGAAGCCTCCTGCCTGGAGGTGTTTGCAGCCAGGCTGGAGGTGGCTGTGAGCAACCTGCTGTGGTGTGAGGTGTCCCTGCCCATGGCAGGGGGGTTGGAACTGGCTGAGCCTTGAGGTCCCTTCCAACCCTGACAGTTCTATGATACTGTGTTTCTGCAGGGAGAAATGTTTTGCTTTAAGGCTGGTATCTGAGCCAAGCTGAGATCAGCAACAGGTAGGGAACCCCCTGGACTGAGTTATGACTCCAAGGCCTTGCCTTGGTCCATCAGAGGAAAGCAAAGCAGGGACAGTGATTGCAACTCTTTGGGTTCTTCAGGTAGTCTAAGGGCTTTCAATATGTCTGCAGGATGATGCCAGGAGCAATGGAGGTGTGTTGCCAGGACACTGATGTTCCTGACTGTGTGAGCTGTAACTACAACTTCCAGGCATGGAAAAGGGCTCATCTGGATCATTCTGGTGGTTTTCTGGGGTAATGAATCTCCTAGGGGCAGGGATGCTTCTTTTTTATGCAGCTACATCACACCGAAACCATAGCTTTGGGTGTTGGGGGAAAAAAAAACCACCCCTCTAACTGGTAAAACTGATAAAAGCCAGTAAGAACTTATTATTTCTTTCTAAAGGTGTGACATTCTTGGAAATCCCATTGAAAGAATAGGTATGGATTTGATTGCTGTCATGTAGCAAGCCGTGTGACTCAGTCTTTCCCCTCAAATCATCCCTCCAGCCCCCACAGAATTTGATCTATTTATTCATGAGCCTTAACCAAGGTCATGGCAAACCCAAGAGTGATAAGATCAAACCCACATGGTCCGTGGGTGCCCCAGCAGCCAGCTTGACTTTAGCCCTAACCTCTTAATTAAGGTCCATTCTCGATGCTTTCCCCCACCCCACCCCGCAGTGTGCCAGGCAGAAATCACCACGAAGCCTGCAGGATTTTGTTCTGTGCCAAGCAGAGGGTCCTGCCACAAACCCAGCTTTTGAGAAAGCTCCTTAGTCAGTGTGACTCACAGGCTGAAGGAAGTGTTGTCTAGACAAGACCCCAGGTTTTTAAGCCACAGCTCTGAGTGGGAGAAGTGAGAGCAGCCAAGAGGTGTCAGCAGGAGGGATGGACTGCAAAGCTGCAGGGTGTCTGGAAGCCTTGGATCGCCCTGGTGCTCACATGGCATTTCCTTCAAGAGGAAAGCTCATGCTCTGCTGGGAGGTAGCACATTCTCACACATGCTGGCTGATAAGAAGGATGCAGGCTCTCAGTTTGTGATGCTCACTCCAGAGCTGGAGCTGGTGGTGGCTTTTGATCGCCTCGGTGTGGTGCTTCAGCCCTCTGTGTAATCCAGCCCTGCCTTGCATGTTCCCAGACACATCCCAGGCACTGCCTGGGGATGAGTGTTTGCTTTGGCATGGCGACACAAGGCATCCAGGGCTTTCAAATTGGGCCCAGAAGCCTGCCACAGCCACTGCAGGTTGAGGAGCAGCAGGGTTCTTAGCTTGTAGAGAAAATGTCCTTTTAATAATCCCCCCAAATCCTTTTGGCATACAGAGCCAATGGATTTTGCACCATCTCATCTTCTGGCTTCAGAGTGGGGTTCAGTGAGGAAAAAGCCACTGAGGATTTGGATGACAAAGGGTAGGAAATGCTCAGCTCTAATATTTATGGAATTGCTGCCTCACAGCACATAAAGGGCTATGGCTGCAGCAGGAAGTGACTAACAAAGGCAGCAGCTGAACTGGGACAGAAAATGGCTTGGCATTTGCAAAGGATGGGCTAAACAATGCCTGCCTGGCAAAAACAAGCCCCACCAAGGTTAGACTGCCTTTGGACTCTAACACTCTCTCACACCATTCCTCATGCAGCAGCTTGTATTTGCTGAAGGTTTAAAGGTGGCCAAATATCAGATAAAAGGATCATGACCCTGAGTCTCTGTTGGTAAGCCAGGTTTGGGACTAAATAGCCTGGAGAAGAGGAGGCTCAGGGGAGACCTTCTTGCTCTCTACAACTCCCTGAAGGGAGGTTGTAGCCAGGAGGGCGTAGCCTAGAGAAGAGGAGGCTCAGGGAACATCTCATTGCTCTCTACAACTACCTGAATGGAGGCTGTAGCCAGGTGGGGGTTGGTCTCTTCTCTCAAGCAACCAGAACCAGAACAAGAGGACACAGTCTCAAGCTGTGCCAGGGCAAGTTTAGGCTGGAGGTGAGGAGAAAGTTCTTCACTGAGAGAGTCGTTCGTCATTGGAATGTGCTGCCCAGGGAGGTGATGGAGTCCCAATCCCTGGAGGTGTTCAAGAGGAGATTGAAAGTGGCACTTGGTGCCATGGTTTAGTCATGAGGTCTGTGGAGACAGGTTGGACTCGATGATCATTGAGGTCTCTTCCAACCTTGGTGATTCTGTGATACTGTGAGTCACCATCACTGGAGGTGTTTAGAAAGAGCCTGGATGAGGCACTTGGTGCCATGGTTTAGCTGATTAGATGGTGTTGGGTGATAGGTTGGACTCCATGATCTCAAAGGTCTCTTCCAACCTGGCCTCTTCTCTTCTCTTCTCTTCTCTTCTCTTCTCTTCTCTTCTCTTCTCTTCTCTTCTCTTCTCTTCTCTTCTCTTCTCTTCTCTTCTCTTCTCTTCTCTTCTCTTCTCTTCTCTTCTCTTCTCTTCTCTTCTCTTCTCTTCTCTTCTCTCTTCTCTGCCATGCCATTCCATTCTTTCTATCCTATCCTATCCTATCCTATCCTATCCTATCCTATCCTATCCTATTCCATTCCATTCTTCCTATCCTATCCTATCCTATCCTATCTTATCCTATCCTATCCTATCCTATCCTATCCTATCCTATCCTATCCTATCCTATCCTACCCTATCCTATATCTGAGTGGATCTCTCCCTGAAAACTTCAAAGCTTTTCGAAAGAGCAGGCATCTGGCAGCAAAAGGAAAGAGATCCTTGGCTCAGGAGTTAGCATGGCTTTAGAGACACTCTGCCTAAGTTTCAAATGACTTTTTATCTTCTTTGTGTGTGTGTGTGTGTGTTATCCCAGAAATACATCTGTCTGCTCCTACGCTGAAGGAAAAAGGATTCTCTGCAGTGGGCCAACACCTAGAAGGGAATTCTTAGCTCCTGCAAGTAGTTTTCCAGCTCTTCAGAACAAAGCAAGTTGACTTGGCTTGGAAACTCAGCCAAGTGAAAAAAAGCACAGAATTCCATTCAGTTGACTACAATTGGGAGTTTATGAAAGAAAAATCCATTCCTCTACCAAAAGTGGGCAGCTTAGAAGCAGGAAGCAGCAGCTGAGGCTGAAAGCTTGGGTTTGATTTTATTTTTATTGTCCTTCTTTTTTTTTCCCCCCCACACTGTTCTCACTAGAAAGATTTCCCTCTGTCCAGGCTCATCTGAAATTCCAAAGGTGCTGAAAATTCACAGAATTAACCAGGTTGGAAAAGACCTCAGAGATCATCGAGTCCAACTTATCACCCAGCACCATCTGATCAACTAAACCATGGCACCAAGTGCCACATCCAGGCTCTTCTTAAACACTTCCAGGGATGGGGACTCCACCACCTCCCTGGGCAGCACATTCCAATGGCCAATCTCTCTTTCTGGGAAGAACTTCTTCCCAACATCCAACCTAAACCTCCCCTGGCACAGCTTGAGACTGTGTCCTCTTGTTCTGGTGCTGGTTGCCTGGGAGAAGAGACCAACCCCCACCTGGCTACAACCTCCCTTCAGTAAGTAGTAGAGAGCAAGAAGGTCTGCCCTGAGCCTGATCTTCTCCAGGCTAAGCAATTGTGTGCTGGAGGGACATGGTAGAGGAGCCCATGGTGTGGAGAAGTAATTACACCTCACTGAAAATGAGTCCCTAGCTGGTTCAAGGTTAAAGAGCCCACAGTGGTCATTGAGGTTGCTTCAGATTTATATCCTTGGGAAATTCATCTGACTTTAATTAGTTTCTATATGACTCCTAAAAAAAAGGGGAATAGAGTGTCCTTCCCTTCCACACCCCCCCCCCATCCATCAAGCTAATCTAATTTAATCTAATCTAGCCTAAACTACAAGAATGAAGACAGACAACCCTTCAGAACCAAATACAATTAATTCCTTCCCCCAGCTGAAATGAAATCTTTGCATTTTCAGTTGGAATTTCCCCATTCAGCTGGATGAGGCCAAAAATGTTTTGCTCCCTATTGGGTTTCTTTTTTGCCATAGGTTTGGCAAAAGCAGGAGATCATCTGGTCCAGCACAAACCTTTCAGTGGGACTAGACAACATGATGCTACTTTTTCCAAGCTAATTAATGAGAATAAAAAATCATTAAAATAAAATCCCCACATTTCTATATCCCCAAATTTCATAGAATCGTAGAATCTATAAGGTTGGAAAAGACCTCAGAGATCGTCAAGGCCAACCTGTCACCCATCACCTCATGACTAACTCAACCATGGCTCCAAGTGCCACATCCAATCCCTTTTTGAACACCTCCAGGGATGGGGACTCCACCACCTCCCTGGGCAGCACATTCCAGTGGTCAATCTCTCTTGCTGGGAGGAACTTTCTCCTTACCTCCAGCCTAAACCTCTCCTGGTGCAGCTTGAGACTGTGTCCTCTTGTTCTGGTGCTGCTTGCCTGGGAGAAGAGACCAACCCCCACCTGGCTACAACCTCCCTTCAGGGAGTTGGAGAGAGCAAGGAGGTCTCCCCTGAGCCTCCTCTTCTCCAGGCTAAGCAACCCCAGCTCCCTCAGCCTCTCCTCACAGGGCTGTGCTCCAGACCCCTCCCCAGGCTCATTGCCCTTCTCTGGACATTTAATGCCTTTAACTCTGTCTCTCTTTGAGCACTCATTACTGATCTTAGATGTCCTAACAGGGAACAGTGAGAAGGTAATTTAGCTTCAATTGCTTTTTTTTTCACCCTCCTACTTAGTATTATTACAGAGAATCTGTTGCCTCTGAGAGAAAAACTCTTTTCCTCTACACTTCCCCTTCAAAGGATGCCCTCAGGGCTGGATGCACAAAGTGCTGGAGCCGAGCTGCAGAGGGAAGAAAGTGCAGGTCTCAGGGCTTGTCTAGTGTGGGAAGAGGTGGTTTAACATTCTGTGCAGAAACTGTTCTTTCCAGCTCAGAAAAATCATTGTCAGGTTATCTCATGTCATTTTTGGAAAGGGTTGAAGCTAAGAAGTTAAAAGGGAAAGATTTCAGCTGAAGTGCACAACAGATGTCCCCAGGCCACCGTGCTGGTTTGTTGGCTTGCTTGTGTAGGTGTAAATCCACCACTGTAATGCATAAACCTGAGCTGGAAAGGCAATCAAGGTCCCAGTTAAGTGAGATGGGCTGAAAGGCAAGCCTTAAAGTGGAACAGAAGAAGGACAAGGCTAGCACACCACTGAGCTGGGAGAAATCCTCAGAAGTCACAGAATCACAAAGTGCATCAGGCTGGAAGAGACCCTTGAAGGTCACAGAATCACAGAAACATTCTGGTTGGAAGAGACCCTCAGGATCACCAAGTCCAACCCAGAATCCTGCTCTACAAGGTTCACCCCTAAACCATAGCCCCAAGCACCACATCCAAACCACCTATAAACACCTCCAGGGATGGTGACTCCACCACCTATAAACACCTCCAGGGATGGTGACTCAACCACCTCCCTGGGAGGTGGTCATCTTGTCTGATCCACAAGCCCTATCAAGGTAGGCAGTTTCTAAAGGATCCTTCTTTTGACTAGAAAAGTAGCTTGGGATGGCTGCTGTGCAGACCCAGGCATCCCATTACCTTAATTCAGGTGGGATTAGGATTAGATGTGGCCTTCCAGTATCTGAAGGGGGCTACAGGAAAGCTGAAGAGGGACTTTTTAGGGTGTCAGGGAGTGATAGGACTGGGGGGGTTCTGGTGCTGGTTGCCTGGGAGAAGAGACCAACCCCTACCTGGCTACAACCTCCCTTCAGGTAGTTGCAGACAGCAATAAGGTCTGCCCTGTTGGGTGATAGGTTGGACTTGATGGTCTCTGAGGTCTTTTCTAACCTGGTTAATTCTGATTCTGGTGAGACACTGGCACGGGTTGCCCAGGGAGGTTATGGATGTCCCCTGCCTGGAGGTGCTCAAGGCCAGGTTGGATGAGGCCTTGAGCAACCTGGGCTGGTGGGAAGTGTCCCTGCCCACAGCAGGAGGGTTGGAACTAGATGACCTTTAAGGTCCCTTCCAACCCAAGCCATTCCATGAATCTATGATTTGTCTGAATGTGATTTCCCTGACGTATTTGGAGGTGTCCCTGCTCACTGCAGGGGGGGTTGGGCAAGACGACCTTCGAGGGTCCCTTCTAACCCCCTGCAATCTGTGCTTCATTCTGTGATTCTGTGAGTGGGGTTTTCAATCCCCTTCTGTGCCTTTGAGGGGAAAACCTCCCTGTGGAAGGCTGAGGGATGGGAGAAAAGCCTACAGATTTAAATCTTAGAGGAGCAGCCTCCCAGAGCCCTGCATGTGTCGTGAGCCCTGTGAACTGCAACATCAGTTCAGAGAGCTGCCTGAACCCTCCAACTCCAGCAGGCTTTGCAATGCCTGGTGCAAACCCCTGGGTTTCTTGCCATCCCCTTTTTGTTACTTTTGCTCTCTTTTCTGAGCAGGGAAGCCCAGCTGTACAGCCTCCCCCATCTCAGCCTAATTGCATTAGACACTTGGAGGCCGTCGGATTGCCATTCAAGCCGCTCTATAATGAATTTACTTGACATGCAGAGGTCCTGATGTCACAAAAGGTTTTCTCATTATATCTGAGCTTTTACTTGTTCATCAAGAGTCTCCAAACCCTCACCCTCTTCCCCACTGAAGTGAGCAGGAGAAGTGCTGCAGGAAGCTGCCTTTTAGCTCAACGTTCAGGAGCAAACGACCCCACCCGGCCGCAGCTTTGAGAGGAAACGCTGGCTGCAGGTGCTCGCAGTGAGGAGCCAGCCCTGGGGGACAGCATGGGCAGGGGTGGCTGCTTCTGACTGGCAGGGTAATGTTTCTCCCTAAGGTGTGGTGGGGCAGCTGGGGATTGTCTCTCCCCTCCCCAGGAAGCTTCAACAGTGTTGGAAGCCGGTGATTGAACTCAGTGGGTGCACCTTTGTCCGTATTGAAGGCAGAAAACGATCTCATGAAGTGGTATTGATACATCCTGCAACGCAGTTAGGCACATGCTGTGCAGCACTCCTGCTCTCTTCTCCCCGGGTCTCCTGGGCTTGATCAGTTCAGCACATGGCACAGGGTGCCAAGAGCTCCTCAGTGGGCAATAAATACTGTCTAGAGCCTTCCTCCATCAGCAAGGTGGAAGCATGGATTTCATATCACAGCAGTAGACAAAGTGAGGCACACCCCCCCCCCCCCCAGGATAGCCACAGAAAGGTGCAATTAGCCAGTTCTCATCACTCTTGGTCCCTTGGGAATGTGCAGAACTGTCCCTTCCAGAGTCTGCATCGGGAAGCTGCAGCACTGGTGGCAACTGGGACCTCCACTAAGAAGCTGCCTGATCCCAAAGAGCTTTTGGCATGTGGGGCTGGCATTGCAGGGGCAACTCCGGGCCCTTCCAGTCTTGACAAGCACCTCCTTAAGGCCAGGGCCCCTGCAGAAAGGGCTCAGGAAGGGGTTTGCAGCCGGGCTTTGGTGTCAGGCTCATGCGGCCAGCCCCGCTGGGGCAAGCCCTTGGTCGCTGCTGATTAGCCTGGCTCGGAGGCTGAGCAGGGGTGGCTGCAGCACCTCGCTAACAATCCCTGCCTATTGTCCGGGGGCTTTCTGGGAGCTGCGTGAGATCGCTGCCGCTCCGTGATGCCGGGGGCTCCGGCCGGCTCCTCTCTCCGGCAAGGGCCGGGGTGGGAGCGATGTCTCACATGAATGAGATAAGAGAAGACAAAGCAAACGGGGAAGAAAGGAAGCTTGTAGCTTTTCAAGTTCAATGAGGCTTACCAGGCTTTCGGGGGCCTCTTCAAATCAGAGGCCGAGTTAAAAGAACACGCAGAATTCAAAGCCTGTCCTTTTCCAGGCCCTCTGCCGGCTTTGAAAATCCTCCCAATTCATGTTTACTCTTGTTTCTCTCCCCTCCTCCCCTCCGTCCTACCTTGCCCATGCAGCCATGCACTCAACACTTCTCCCCATGTGCAATCATCCCCCTTGCACCCCCCCAAACCCCCCCCCCAACAATCTTGTCTAAGTATCTCCCAGTCCACCGATGCTCTGCCAGGGGAGCAGGTGGGGTGGCTGTTTCCATGCCCCCAGATCCTGAATGTGGGATGTATGCAAATGGCAGCAAGTGGTGGGCAACATCAGAAAAGGATACAATGGATCCCCTTAATCCCTCGTTGCCCAGAGCTGTCTCTCAGCCCAGGGAAATACAGCGTCGGAATGGGGCATAAACGGTTCCTCTCCCCTTGCAGAGTGGTTCTTTCTCTCGCAGCCTCAGGCTTTGCAAGGTTGCTGGGATGGGGAGCACAAAGGCTGGGGGCTTTCATCCTACAAATTACAGTGTGAGCCACCACTTTCTAGGAGGAACTGAGGGCTGCAGGCAGAGGAAGAGTGGGAAGAGCTGCAACATCCATTTCTGCCGCTTTGGAGACTGGCTCCCTGACTTCACTGGCTGAAGGAAGTCGACACAGGTGGGACAGTTCTGGTATCCCCAGCAGAAGAAGGGCATTGAACTGCTGGAAGGGGTCCAGAGGAGTTCCATGATAATGATCAGAGGGCTGGAGCACCTCCCCTATGGGCACAGCCTGAAAGGTTTGGGGCTGTTCAGCCTGGAGAAGAGAAGGCTCCAGGGAGACCTCAGAGCAGCCTCCCGGTACCTGAAGGGCCTACAGGAGAGCTGGGGAGGGATTTTTGGCAAGGGCCGGGGGGGGGGGGACAGGATGAGGGTCAATGGTTTGAAAGTAGAGCAGGGTAGATTTAGAGTAGACATTAGGAGCAAGTTCTTTATGATGAGGCTGGTGAGACACTGGAACAGATTCCCAGAGCAGTTGTGGATGCTTCATCCCTGGCAGTGTTTAAGACCGGGCTGGATGAGGTTTTGAGCAGCCTGGTCTAGCAGGAGGTGTCCCCTGCCCATGGCACTGGGGTTGGAACCGGATGATCTTGCAGTTCCCTTCCAACTCCAGGATTCTTTTAAGAGTTGCCACTTCTTGTTTCGTGGTTTTGTTCTTGAAGCAGGGCTGTAAAAGTGTCCATCAAGAGCCGCTCTCCAAAGCCCCCTCTGAACAGCAGGAGATTTGCATGCCGGCTCACAGCACTTTTTAGGACGCTGTCAACAGAGTCAGCGACTGCAGAGTTTCTCCCCCTTCCCAGCCATGCAAACGAGCTGAAAGGCTTGAGGAAGGTGCAGGGGTGGGGAGGCAGAGTGATGTGACAAGCAGGAGGACGCAGCAAAGCGCGGGGAGCGAGGCGGTCGGGTCCCCGAATGCAGCAGAGCTCCGGCGCCTTCGCCGCCGCCTTGTGTAGCCCCATTGAGCGCGGGGAGGTTCCTGCCACTCGGTTACACAGAGGTGGATTGTGCCTCGTGGTCTCAGTTGTCAGGGATCAGCAGGGAGATGACAGATCAGGACCAGCTCCCCAGCTGACATGAGTTGCAAAAGTGTCACTGACCTTGTGTGGCCCTTTGTCACCATTGTCTCAGCTCCTCTGAAAGGAAACCCTTGGTCTTGTTCTTCTCCCCCCGGGCTGGGAAAGTGATTATTGTTATGCCCTGGCCTTTGCTTGATGAAAATAAGTGCAGCTTTTGTCACACGTTTCTCTACCCCCAGTCCATTTCCCCCCTCCTCCCCCCTGCCTCCATTTGCTATTCACACTTTGTGTGAATCTGGTGTTCATTAAGCTGGCAGAAACTGGCGGGGGGAGCACAGACACAGAGCCAGGTACACCTCAGCCTTGCCTGCCAGACCCCAGCCTCAACCTCCATGGGGCTCTAGCAATGCACCCCACGTCTGACCCACAGCATGATCCTGCCCCACACCCTACCCCTGCTCCAGGACATGTGCTAGTGCACCCACTGCCTTCCCTGAATCTCCACCAGCCTCTCCAGAGCAACCTTCTGCTTCCAGGCTAAATGCTTGGAGAGTTTTTGTTTTAAGGATGAAAATGCCAGGAAGGTGTGAGGGAGCTCACCCAACCCATTCCTGTGAGATGCTGAATGCCTGGCTTAGGACAGGACAGGCTAGGCTAGGCTAAGATGGGATAGGATAGGATAGCATAGGGTAGAATAGGATAGGATAGGATGGGATAGGATGGGATGGGATAGGATAGGATAGGATAGGATAGGATGGGATGGGATAGGATAGGATAGCATAGCATAGGGTAGGATAGGGTAGGATGGGATAGGATAGGATAGGATAGGATAGGATAGGATGGGATAGGATAGGATAGGATAGGATGGGATGGGATAGGATAGGATAGGATAGGATGGGATAGGATGGGATAGGATAGGATAGGATAGGATGGGATGGGATAGGATAGGATAGGATAGGATGGGATGGGATAGGATAGGATAGGATAGGATAGGATAGGATGGGATGGGATAGGATAGGATAGGATAGGATGGGATGGGATAGGATAGGATAGGATAGGATAGGATGGGATGGGATAGGATAGGATAGGATAGGATAGGATAGGATAGGATGGGATGGGATAGGATAGGATGGGATAGGATAGGGTAGGATGGGATAGGATGGGATAGGATAGGGTAGGATGGGATAGGATAGGATAGGATAGGATGGGATGGGATAGGATAGGATGGGATAGGATAGGGTAGGATGGGATAGGATAGGATGGGATAGGATAGGGTAGGATGGGATAGGGTAGGATGGGATAGGATAGGATGGGATGGGATAGGATAGGATGGGATAGGATAGGGTAGGATGGGATAGGATAGGATGGGATAGGATAGGATAGGATGGGATAGGATAGGGTAGGATGGGATAGGATAGGATGGGATAGGATAGGGTAGGATGGGATAGGATAGGATGGGATAGGATAGGATAGGATGGGATAGGATAGGATAGGATGGGATAGGATGGGATAGGATAGGATAGGATAGGATGGGATAGGATAGGGTAGGATGGGATAGGATAGGATGGGATAGGATAGGGTAGGATGGGATAGGATAGGGTAGGATGGGATAGGATAGGATGGGATAGGATAGGGTAGGATGGGATAGGATAGGATGGGATAGGATAGGGTAGGATGGGATAGGATAGGATGGGATAGGATAGGGTAGGATGGGATAGGATAGGGTAGGATGGGATAGGATAGGATGGGATAGGATAGGATAGGATGGGATAGGATAGGATGGGATAGGATAGGATAGCATAGGATAGGATGGGATAGGATAGGATAGGATAGGATAGGATAGGATAGGATGGGATAGGATAGGATAGGATAGGATAGGATGGGATAGGATAGGATGGGATAGGATAGGATGGGATAGGATGGGATAGGATAGGATAGGATGGGATAGGATGGGATAGGATAGGATGGGATAGGATAGGATGGGATAGGATAGGATAGGATAGGATAGGATAGGATGGGATAGGATAGGATAGGATAGGATAGGATGGGATAGGATAGGATGGGATAGGATAGGATAGGATAGGATAGGATAGGATAGGATGGGATAGGATAGGATGGGATAGGATAGGATGGGATGGGATGGGATAGGATGGGATGGGATGGGATAGGATGGGATAGGATGGGATGGGATGGGATGGGATAGGATAGGATAGGATAGGATGGGATAGGATGGGATAGGATAGGATAGGATGGGATGGGATAGGATAGGATAGGATGGGATAGGATGGGATAGGATGGGATAGGATAGGATAGGATAGGATAGGATAGGATAGGATAGGATAGGATAGGATGGGATGGGATAGGATAGGATAGGATAGGATAGGATAGGATAGGATAGGATAGGATGGGATGGGATAGGATAGGATAGGATAGGATAGGATAGGATAGGATGGGATGGGATAGGATAGGATAGGATAGGATGGGATGGGATAGGATAGGATAGGATGGGATGGGATAGGATAGGATAGGATAGGATGGGATGGGATAGGATGGGATAGGATAGGATAGGATGGGATGGGATAGGATAGGATAGGATGGGATGGGATAGGATAGGATAGGATAGGATAGGATGGGATAGGATAGGATAAGATAGGATAGGATGGGATAGGATAGGATGGGATAGGATAGGATAGGATGGGATAGGATAGGATAGGATAGGATAGGATGGGATGGGATAGGATGGGATAGGATAGGATAAAATAGGATAGGATGGGATGGGATAGGATGGGATAGGATAGGATGGGATGGGATGGGATAGGATAGGATGGGATGGGATGGGA
This sequence comes from Dryobates pubescens, assembly GCF_014839835.1. Classification (NCBI taxonomy): domain Eukaryota; kingdom Metazoa; phylum Chordata; class Aves; order Piciformes; family Picidae; genus Dryobates; species Dryobates pubescens. The sequence continues at coordinate 19,087,295 of NC_071631.1, read as the reverse complement.
TGGGATGGGATAGGATAGGATGGGATAGGATAGGATGGGATAGGATAGGATAAGATAGGATAGGATAAGATAGGATAGGATAGGATAGGATGGGATAGGATAGGATGGGATGGGATGGGATAGGATAGGATGGGATGGGATGGGATGGGATGGGATGGGATAGGATAGGATGGGATAGGATAGGATGGGATAGGATAGGATAGCATAGCATAGGGTAGGATAGGGTAGGATGGGATAGGATAGGATGGGATGGGATAGGATAGGATGGGATAGGATAGGATAGCATAGCATAGGGTAGGATAGGGTAGGATGGGATGGGATAGGATAGGATGGGATAGGATAGGATAGGATAGGATAGGATAGGATAGGATAGGATGGGATGGGATAGGATAGGATAGGATAGGATAGGATGGGATAGGGTAGCATAGGGTAGGATAGGATAGGATAGGATAGGATGGGATGGGATAAGATAGGATAGGATAGGACAAGGTGGTTGTGTTTCTACATACATAGATCCACTGGAGAATCAACTTGAGGAGCAAAGGCTGAGAGCCCTGGGTCTGTTGAGCCCAGAGAAGAGCAGCCCCAGGGCAGGTCTGAGCAATGCTCAGCAAGAGCTAAAGGGTGGAGGACAAGAGGCTGGGGCCAGACTCTTGTCAGTGGTGCCCCGGGATAGGACAAGGGGCAATGGGCACAAAGTGGAACCCAGGAGGTTCCAACTGAACAGGAAGAGAAAATTCTTTGTTGTGAGGGTGCTGGAGCCCTGGAGAGACTCCAAATCCACCGGGCTGTTGTGCTCATGGGCAAGCTGCTGTGGGTGCCACTGCTTTAGCAGAGGGGTTGGACTGGCTGATCTCCAGAGGCCCTTTCTCTATCTGATGATAGCAGCATGTTTAAAACAAATCTGTTCAGCAAGGGATTCTGGCAGTGCTCAGAACAGTAGCCCAGGGCAGGAAGGCAGACAGATGTAGCTAGCACATAATGAAAAATCATGTCATGGAGCTGTGGTTGGATGAATCTGAAAGCCAACATTGCTCAAATCCAAACCACAGACTGTTTCATGTCTCTGTGTCCCTGAGCTGCCATGGAGGCTGCTGTGGCTCTGCCTGCCCATTGCCCTGCATCACACCAGCCAGTTTCAACCACATGTGACCAAGAAGCTGCACTCTCAGTGGTGACACAGTGTTGAAAGAGGAGTCTGAGCAGGGCACAGGGGATTGGATGGGCCCCAGGGAAGGCTGCAGGGTGAGCCCAGCCCTCAGCAGACACACAGGAGATGAGCAAACACCATGAGCAAACATCATGTCATGGTCCTTTAAGTGAGGATGATTGCAAGGCTGGAGCACCTCTCCTGTGAGGACAGACTGGGAGAGTTGGGGCTGTTCAGTCTGGAGAAGAGAAGGCTCCCAGGAGACCTTCTTGTGGCCTTCCAGTATCTGAAGGGGGCTACAGAAAAGCTGGGGAGGGACTTTTGAGGGTGTCAGGGAGTGATAGGACCGGGGGGAATGGAACAAAACTAGAAATGGGTAGATTCAGATTGGATACTAGGAGGAAGTTGTTCCCCAGGAGGGTGGTGAGAGCCTGGCACAGGTTGCCCAGGGAGGTGGTGGAAGCCTCCTGCCTGGAGGTGTTTGCAGCCAGGCTGGAGGTGGCTGTGAGCAACCTGCTGCAGTGTGAGGTGTCCCTGGCCATGGCAGAGGGGTTGGAACTGGCTGAGCCTTGAGGTCCCTTCCAACCCTGACAATTCCATGATTCTATGATTCAGTTGCTATGCTCCAAGTTACTTATTGCTAGGCCTGGAGCCAGTGTTTGAAATAAATCTTGATGGGTTTAGCAGCTTTGCTCATGCTTGTGGCAGAAACAGACTTTGGTGCAGTGACTCCTGATTGATGCAAAGTGGGGGAAAGATTGGAGGAGGATCTGGAGAGCAAGTGTCAGTGTCCTTCAAAGCACTCTGAAATGGGGTCAGGAAAAGCAATGTACAGGGCTAAGTATGAATGCTGTAGAGAAAATCCTCCTAGGAGACTTGCAGTGTGAGACACTGGGTGACCACCACTTATCAGCTGGCAGGCTGGGAAAGGGTTAACCTCTTTAACTGCTTCAGTGTGAGACACTGGATGACCACCACCTATCAGCTGGCAGGCTGGGGAAGGGTTAACCTCTTTAATTGTTCAGTGTGGGACACTGGATGACCACCACCTATCAGCTGGCAGGCTGGGGAAGGGTTAACCTCTTCAACTGCTTCAGTGTGAAACACTGGATGACCACCACCTATCAGCTGGCAGGCTGGGAAAGGGTTAACCTCTTTAACTGCTTCAGTGTGAGACACTGGATGACCACCACCTATCAGCTGGCAGTCTGGGGAAGGGTTAACCTCTTTAACTGCTTCAGTGTGAAACACTGGATGACCACCACCTATCAGCTGGCAGGCTGGGAAAGGGTTAACCTCTTTAATTGTTCAGTGTGAGACACTGGATGACCACCACCTATCAGCTGGCAGGCTGGGGAAGGGTTAACCTCTTTAACTGCTTCAGTGTGAGACACTGGATGACCACCACCTATCAGCTGGCAGGCTGGGGAAGGGTTAACCTCTTTAACTGCTTCAGTGTGAGACACTGGATGACCACCACCTATCAGCTGGCAGGCTGGGGAAGGGTTAACCTCTTTAATTGTTCAGTGTGGGACACTGGATGACCACCACCTATCAGCTGGCAGTCTGGGGAAGGGTTAACCTCTTTAATTGTTCAGTGTGGGACACTGGATGACCACCACCTATCAGCTGGCAGGCTGGGAAAGGGTTAACCTCTTTAACTGCTTCATGTGAATCTCTTAGTCCTGAACAGCTCAGCTACAGGCTACAAAACAGAAAATCAAGTAGGCTATGATTTATGAAATGTTTCCCAGATCTTGGTGGTGAGTTGGCATCCATAAAGTAAATACAACTCTGTGAGAGAGGTCTCTCAAGTGAGGTGGCCCTAAAGCCTCCCCCAGGGTTGGCATCATGGCATTTGTTGTGATGCATCTGCTAAAGTCAGCAGCAGTGGTTTGAAACTAGAGAAGGGTAGGCTTAGACTGGGCATGAGGAAGAAGTTCTTTACTGTGAGGGTGGTGGAGCACTGGAACAGGTTGCCCAGGGAGGTGGTGGATGCCTCATCCATAGAGACATTCAAGATCAGGCTTGATGGGGCTCTGAGCAGCCTGCTCCAGTTACAGATGGCCCTGCTGACTGCAGGGGAGTTAGGGGCTAGATGAGCTTTAAAGGTTCCTTCCAACCCAAGCCAGTCTGTGAATCTGATTTTAGAGAGATTTTGGATTACACCTTCACTGGGACAGGATCACAGGCTCACAGGATGTCAGGGGGGTGGATGGGACCTCCAGAGATCACCAAGTGCAACCCCCCTGCCAGAGCAGAACCATAGAATCCAGCACAGGTCACACAGGAAGGCATCCAGACAGGGCTTGAAAGGCTCCAGGGAAGGATACTCCACAACCTCTCTGGGCAGCCTGTTCCAGTGCTCTGTGAGCCTCACAGGGAAGAAGTTCCTCCTCATGTTGAGGTGGAACCTCCTGTGCTGGAGTTTCCATCCATTGCCCCTTGTCTATCCCAGGGTGCAACTGAGCAGAGCCTGGCCCCTGCCTCCTGACCCCCAGCCCTCAGATATTTACAGACATTTATTAAGGACTCCAGCAAGCAATGGTGTGACTTTTATTGAAGGTTGTGGACTTTTATTGAAGGTTGTGGACAACCACTTGGCCATGTGGATCCAGCTGTCTCACAGCAGATGTCTTCAATCTGTGGTTCATGAGCCCTCATCCAGAGGTTAAAGACAAGATGAACTTCTCTGCAAGCAAGGAGTGAAATGTGCCCTTTTCCTCCCTAAATTCTTCTGCATTGCTCTGGTGGTTGTTTCTATCAGAGTCTGCAGTCAAGCCACCCTCAGGAATCTTTGCTGTCACAGACACCATCCCCTTCTCCTTCTTTGGTGGATATTAAAAAGCCATGGGGACATGAAGCTGGCAGCCAGTCACTAGTGGTGTCCCCCAGGGATCAGTGCTGGGCCCCATCCTGTTCAACATTTTTATTGATGATCTGGGTGAGGGCATTGAGTCCATCAGCAGTAAGTTTGCTGATGACACCAAGCTGGGGGCAGGAGTTGATCTGTTAGAGGGTAGAAGGGCTCTGCAGAGGGACCTTGCCAGGCTGGACAGATGGGCAGAGTCCAAGGGCAGGAGATTGAACACATCCAAGTGCCAGGGGCTGCACATTAGCCACAGCAACCCCAGGCAGTGCTACAGGCTGGGGTCAGAGTGGCTGAGAGCAGCCAGGCAGAAAGGGACCCTGGGGGTACTGGTTGACAGCAGCAGAACAGGAGCCAGCAGTGTGCCCAGGTGGCCAAGAAGGTCAATGGCATCCTGGCCTGCATCAGGAAGAGTGTGGCCAGCAGGAGCAGGGAAGTCATTGTGCCCTGTGCTCAGCACTGGTTAGGCCACACCTTGAGTCCTGTGTCCAGTTCTGGGCCCCTCAGTTTAGGAAAGATGTTGAGTTGCTGGAAGGTGTCCAGAGAAGGGCAACAAAGCTGGGGAGGGGTTTGGAGCACAGCCCTGGGAGGAGAGGCTGAGGGAGCTGGGGTTACTTAGCCTGGAGAAGAGGAGGCTCAGGGGAGACCTCCTTGCTCTCTCCAACTCCCTGAAGGGAGGTTGTAGCCAGGTGGGGGTTGGTCTCTTCTCCCAGGCAAGCAGCACCAGAACAAGAGGACACAGTCTCAAGCTGTGCCAGGGGAGGTTCAGGCTGGATGTTAATTCTATTCTATTCTATTCTATTCTATGTAAAGATGAAAAGGGGTTTTACTTTTTTCCCCCTTATAAATGCACCAGGAGATGAAATGATGCCAGTGAACAATCGCTGGGGTGGATCAACTCAGATCTTTAAAGCTGCAAAGGTCAAGCCACCATCAAGGCTCAAGGCCAACCTGTGGACACAGCTTCTTGGTTTATGCCAAAGTCTCACAGTTTGGAGACAGATTTTGCTCCACTGCTGCAGTGAAAATCTGGCCAGCATCTTTAGGAAGTTCTGAGAAGGAGCTGTTAAGTGTGAATGACATTTGGGAGATGCTTTGAACTTGGTTGTGTGTCTTGGGTCAGGGAATTTGGATGGAAATAGTTTGTTTCTGTGCTATCAGTGGGCCTGGCTTCTGTCAGAGCCTGGGAACAACGTTGCAGAATTACAGAATTAACCAGGTTGGAAAAGACCTCAGAGATCATCAAGTCCAACCTATCACCCAACACCATCTCATCAATTAAACCATGGCACCAAGTGCCTCATCCAGGCTCCTCTTAAACACCTCCAGGGATGGTGACTTCACCACCTCCCTGGGCAGCACATCCCAATGGCCAATCTCTCTTTCTGGGAAGAACTTCTTCCTACCATCCAGCCTAAACCTGCCCTGGTGCAGCTTGAGACGGTGTCCTCTTGTTCTGGTGCTGGTTGCCTGGCAGAAGAGACCAACCCCCACCTGACATGGGTGGGGGGGAACTTTCCTCCTTCCCCATGCTCCAGCCCTCCCTGAACAGGTAGGGTGGCTGCAGCATAAGCCAGCGTTCACTGCAGGAGACACTCAGCACAGCAGTGCAGTTCAGTGCCAACTGCTGACAGCTTGGCAGATGCTGTGCAGAGCCTTGGCCTGGCACCTGCTGGGAAATGTTCCTGCTTTACCAGTACCCCCAGCCCCCAGTGGCTTTTCCAGCAGTCTTATCAGAAAGGCCAGTGGATAAACAACCTGCCTGAACTGGAGGCTTTCTTTACCCCAAGGAAGAGGTCTATGGATCAAAGCTGGAGCCAAGAGGTGCCTCAGGAGGAGCTTGCATTTGGCTGCCTGTAGTGCTCTGATGCTGTGCATAACAGGCATCATTTCCTTTCCAGGACTGTTGGTCTTTGCACTTAATATGCCATTTTTTACAAGGGCTGTAATGATGAGGAGAGCCAGAGATGCTGAGGAACAGGCAGGCCATTGCTTGCAAGCACCAGATGATATACAGCCTGCTATTAACAGGCCAACCCCCTTCTAGCAGAAACTGAGCAAGATTTCTTATGCAACCCATGGGCTTGAGCTCCACCAGGCCACCTCTTTGCTCATGTTTGTCAGCTCCAGCCAAGCAGAAGTGTTTCTGCTTCCTCACCTGCCATAAATTCAGATAGGCCTTGTGCTGGCTGGAAGGCTACAACTGCAAGTTGCTCCTCCCATGGCATTGAAAGGAGCTGAAAAGAGGGACAGGTTGCCTGGCAGTCAAATAGCCCTGAGGTAACCTGTGCTGGGGGCTTTGCTTTGGCCTCTTGCTGGTGCCCATCTTCTTTTCTCCCTTCCCACAGAGTCAGTACTTTCTGCCAGATGGCTGTTATTTTTTACAGGACTACAGACAATTAGAGCTGTCAAGGGCATGCCAGAGCAGTTAGCATTTATGGTGGTAAGGAGATTACCTCCTAAATGTTAATAGCAGACACAGAATGGGGGAACTTTCCTACTTAAGGTCCCCATTAGATCCCTGCCTTGCAGAGCTGATGGACGCTGTGAGAGTCACAGATTGCAGAGCTGATGGATGCTGTGAGAGTCACAGATGTACAAGGAGGCCACTCTGCAGTGCTGGAAAGGTGCCTGTAGGCACACAGCTGATGCTCAGCCACTTGGTCACCTCATGGAGTGACACAGAGTCTTCCAGTGGCGTTCACAGGTGACAAAGCTGTGCAAGAGCCAAGCCCAGAGATGTTTGCTTTCATGTGAGTCTCTGAGCTGGGTACTGAAGGTATCAAGGAGCTGCTGTGGATTTCCTAGGCATGGTGTGGGATATCGATTACCTGATTTCAGGTAAAAACACAGACAGGGGGAGATTTCTGCTGCTATTAGAATATAATAGAATTAACCAGGTTGGAAAAGGCCTTTGAGATCATCAGGTCCAACCTATCACCCAACACCATCTAATCAACTAAACCATGGCACCAAGTGCCTCATCCAGTCTCTTCCTAAACACCTCCAGGGATGGTGACTCCACCACCTCCCTGGGCAGCACATCCCAATGGCCAACCTCTCTGTCTGTGAAGGACTTCTTCCTACCATCCAGCCTAAACCTCCCCTGGCACAGCTTGAGACTGTGTCCTCTTGTTCTGGTGCTGCTTGCCTGGGAGAAGAGACCAACCCTCAGGTGGCTGCAGCCTCGGTGGGTGGTGGATGGTCTCACCACTCAAGCAGCAACACTTTGCTCAGAGTACTCTACCTGACCTGTGCATCTGGGCAGGGGAAGAGGAAACCATTTGTTGTCTTTTTTTGGGTTTTGGTTCCTGAAAATAGTGAATCCTGAAGCTGCATAATGCAATCTCTCAGCTTCTTCCTGGAAACACAGATCTAAAAGACAGCCAAGTTTGGTCCCAGGGAGGCAACCCTTTCCCAGGGTCCCAGAGAAGCTAACTTGAGAATCCCTTGGCTTTTCCTGCTGGTCTGCTGCCAAGCTGGTCAGAGGGTGTCAGAGGGTGTTTCAGCTGACTGTGTTTGAGGGTGAAGGTTTGCTGTGCGGACACAGGGCAGGATTTGTGACTGTTGACTCCAGGGAACCTCAGTGGCTAACACCAGGGGCAGGTCTGGACCTTCCTGTTTATTCTTTCCAAGGACATCTGTCCTTCCATGGCTAAAGGGGAAAGTAAAACAAGAGATGAAGAGAAGGGTGTCCCAGGCACTGTCCTTGGCGGGAAGGAAAGGAAAAAAACATAGTGAAAAGGCAAATAGTTAACATTTTCTGGGGTTTTTTTCATGTCTCAATGGCAGAAGTGAGAGGAGTTAGCAAAGCTTTGGGAGGGGGCCCCCAAACCCCAATTTCATTGTAACTGATTTGGTTACAGAATAAAGAGAAGATTCATTGCTGATTCTTGCATGCAACTGCCTCCCTCAAGCACAGAGAAATCCTACATCAAGGTCAGCAGCTGAGCAATGCCCTTGGCAGCACAGGGTCATATTCTGCTCCCAGTTACACCAGCACAAGTGCAGGATGACTCAGCTCAAGTCAATGCAATGGGTGAAGCAGGGCACTGCTGCTGAAAAGGAGAGTTTCACAGTATCACAGAATCACCAAGGTTGGAAGAGACCTCAAAGATCATCAAGTCCAAGCTGTCACCCAACACCTCATGAGTACTAAGCCATGGCACCAAGTGCCACGTCCAATCCCCTCTTGAACACCTCCAGGGATGGGGACTCCACCACCGCCCTGGGCAGCACATCCCAATGGCCAATCTCTTTCTGAGAAGAACTTTCTCCTTACCTCCAGCCTAAACCTCCCCTGGTGCAGCTTGAGACTGTGTCCTCTTGTTCTGGTGCTGGGTGCCTGGGAGAAGAGACCAACCCCCACCTGGCTACAACCTCCCTTCAGGGAGTTGGAGAGAGCAAGAAGGTCTCCCCTGAGCCTCCTCTTCTGCAGGCTAAGCAACCCCAGCTCCCTCAGCCTCTCCTCACAGGGCTGTGCTCAAGGCCTCTCCCCAGCCTCATTGCCCTTCTCTGGACACCTTCAAGTGTCTCGTTTGACTTAGCAGGGTCTCATTTTCACATTGCCATGCCATGCTGGCTCCACCAGGGCATCTCCCCTCCATGTATTTCCCCATTCAAGACTCTGACAGGATGAATTAGATCAGCTGATGGGCTTCAAGACATGGAATGATTTGGGTTGGAAAAGACCTCCAAGATCATCCAGTCCAACCATCGACCCAACACCACCAGGGCCACTAAACCATGGCCCCAAGTGCCATGGCCGCAGGTTTCTTGAACACCTCCAGGGCTGGGGACTCCACCACGTCCCTGGGCAGCCTCTGCCAATCCCTGGCTACTCTTGAGCAAACATAGCTCAAATCTGGTTGTGTGGGGACTGCTTGCAGGCAGCATCTGCATTTCAAATGGGAAAGAGACTTTCCAGTGTTCACAGGATAATTAATGAGCTGGGCTCTGACAAGGCAGTTGGGCTGGCAGGCTGCTTGCTGAGCATACAATCCAGCCGAGGTTACTCACCAGCCCCACATCTACACACGGCTCTCCAGAGCATTTCCAGCCAGTGGGATAAGTTAATAACACCACACAAATGTGAATAATCATCTCAGGTGATGCAATGTCAGCAGGACTCCAGCCCCTTGATTACATCAGTGAGGAGAGTGTTTTGGTCCTGCCAGCTGAGCATCCTCCCAAGGGAGGGGGATGGAGAGAGGGCTCCAAGGTCCAGCATTATCTATGGGGAAGTGTCACTAGTGCAAGGCATGACTTTGGTTCATCCATTAACTCATCCAGAGACAAGGGAGGGAAAAACAAAGAAAAGAAGGTTACAAATGAGGACAGACTGAGGGAGTTGGGGTTGTGCAGTCTGGAAAACAGAAGGCTCCAAGGAGACCTAATTGTGGCCTCCCAGTATCTGAAGGGGGCTCCAAGAAAGCTGGGGAGGGACTTTTGAGGGTGTCAGGGAGTGATAGGTCTGGGGGGGATGGAAGATATTAGGATGTTAAGAAGAAGTTATTCCCCATGAGGGTGGTGAGAGCCTGGCACAGGTTGCCCAGGGAGGTGGTGGAAGCCTCCTGCCTGGAGATGTTTGCAGCCAGGCTGGAGGTGGCTGTGAGCAACCTGCTGTAGTGTGAGGTGTCCCTGGCCATGGCAGGGGGTTTGGAACTGGCTGAGCCTTGAGGTCCCTTCCAACCCTGACAATTCTATGATTCTGCACTCAGAAGGCTTTGATTTTCAAGACCTCAGTGTCCAGCTTTAATTCTTCTCAGGCTGCAAAGGCTTCTGCCAACTCTCAGCTACAAAAGCAACCTGAAAATCATTGGTGGGCAGGAGAGTTTAACTGTGCCTGCAGCTCCTGCTCACTGATGGTTTTCAGCCAGCTCCAATAAACCAGCCTGCTCCTTTTTTTTAAGTTAATGGAGCTACACAACTTCAAATGGCCCAAAGCATCCAGCCCATAGAGCACTGCAGCTTCCAAAGACAAATATTTCTTTCTTTGTGCACATTCTGGCAAGTTTTATGGCTAGATATAACTCACAGGAAAAACACCTTTTGGGCTGGGAGGGAAGCAGGGACACTTCATCTACAGCTGTGCAAACCACTGTCAGGTTTGCTTCCTGCAATCGTTTCATGCATGAGTAAAATGCTGCGAGGTTGGGATGGTGCAGTGCAGGTGGTTTTGACTGCATTTCCTCTGAAGATCCTGTGGCTCTATGAATTATAGAATCATAGATTCATAGAATCCTTCACAGCAGCATAGAATGGCAGAATCCCAGCATAGTAGGGTTGGAAGGGACCTCTGGAGATCATCCAGTCCAACCCCCTTGCCCCAGCAGGGCACCCACAGCAGCTTGCCCAGGAGCACAGTGCCCAGCTGGGCTTGGAAGCTCTCCACACAAGGAGACTCCACAACCTCTCTGGGCAGCCTGCTCCAGGCCTCCAGCATCCTCAAGGTAAGGAAGTTTCTCCTTCAGCTCAAGTGAAGGTTTGTTTCCTGCAAGTCCACAGGAGAGAGAAAGTTGCAAGCAGAAGCAACAGGAGAAGAAAAGGGAGGAAAGAACTGTTCATGCCTCTGCTCTGTATCCCCATTAGCAATCCAATGAATTCTATAGACCTTAGCATTGTTTTCCTTTTGCATCCAATGGTCATTTATTTTCAGTCTTTGCAGTCAGGGACTAGGCTAAAGTTCCCTCTTCAAACTGTACCAGCAGCAGAGCATGGGCTGGGTATATGAAGAAGGCAAATGTCTATCACTGGTCAGAGGACACAGTCTCAAGCTGTGCCAGGGGAGGTTCAGGCTGGATGTTAGGGAGAAATTCTTCACAGAAAGAGAGATTGGCCATTGGGGTGTGCTGCCCAGGGAGGTGGTGGACTCACCATCCCTGGAGGTGTTTAGGAAGAGACTGGATGAGGCTCTTAGTACCATGGTTTAGTTGATTAGATGGTGCTGGGTGATAGGTTGGACTTGATGATCTCAACAGTCTTTTCCAACCTGGTTAATTCTATCCTATCCTATCCTATCCTATCCTATCCTATCCTATCCTATCCTATCCTATCCTATCCTATCCTATCCTATTCCTGACTTCAGCAGCAATGTACTCCACCCCCTCATCTTTAGAATCACAGAATTAACCAGGTTGGAAAAGACCTTTGAGATCCTCAAGTCCAACCTATCACCCAACACCATCTCATCAACTAAACCATGGCACCAAATGCTTCATCCAGGCTCTTTTTGAACACCTCCAGGGATGGGGACTCCACCACCTCCCTGGGCAGCACATCCCAATGGTCAATCTCTCTTTCTGGGAAGAATTTCTTCCTGACATCAGAGGCCACATCTGTCATGTCCCAGCTTGGCTTTCTTGCCCAGGCTGTTCTGCTGTGCTCCTACCAAGCCTCCTAGTCAACACAGATCGGTGTCACAGGCTTGGTAGAGGCTTTTCTCTGCTCTAATAAAAAGCATTTTCATTGAAGGGCACCTAATACATTAAGAGGAGAAGAGGTGCCACCATTCACTCCACCTGTCACTTTCCATCTGGTCGGTGGTGCCAGGAATGAAATCCAGCAGGCCAGGAGAAGAGGATTAATTTGTTAATGAATGACAAGGGAAAGAGCCTTCTGCAAAGGGGTGCTGGAGGAGGCAGCCTGCAGAAGTGGTCGTTAAGGAAAGAGCTGTTCCATTGATGCATGAGGTAAAGGGAGAGATGGATGGATACTGGTGGGAGGGAAATGGTAAAGTATAGTGCAGGGGCACAAGGTGCCTCCTAAAGAATCCCCCTCATCTATTTGGGGTTGAGGTTTTCAAAGTCACCTGAAGGCAATTTCTCCAGGGATTTGTAATGTAATATATTGGCTTGCTTGGGGAAAAAATAGAAAAGAGAGAGAAAGTGAGAAAGAGAGAGAGAAAGAAAGAGAAAGAAAGAGAGGGAGAGAGGAAGAAAGAAAGAAAGAGAGGAAGAGAGAAAGAAAGAAAGCAAGAAAGCAAGCAAGAAAGCAAGAAAGCAAGCAAGAAAGCAAGAGAAAGGAAGAATGAGAAAGGAAGGAAGAAAGAATGAGAAAGAAAGGAAGGAAGAAAGAGAAAGAAAGAAAGGAAGAAAGGAAGGAATGAAGGAAGGAAGAAAGAAAGAGAAAGAAAGAGAAAGGAAGGAAGAAAGAATGAGAAAGAAAGGAACGAAGAAAGAATGAGAAAGGAAGGAAGAAAGAATGAGAAAGAAAGGAACAAAGAAAGAAAGGAAGGAAGAAAGAAAGAAAGAAAGAAAGGAAGAAAGAAAGGAAGGAAGAAAGGAAGGAAGAAAGGAAGGAAGAAAGATAGGAAGGAAGGAAGGAAGAAAGGAAGAATGAGAAAGAAAGGAAGGAAGAAAGAATGAGAAAGAAAGGAAGAAAGAAAGGAAGAAAGAAAGGAAGAAAGAAAGGAAAGAAAGGAAGGAAGGAAGGAAGAAAGGAAGAATGAGAAAGAAAGGAAGGAAGAAAGAATGAGAAAGAGAAAGAAAGAAAGAAAGAAAGAAGGAAAGAAGGAAAGAAGGAAAGAAAGAAAGAAAGAAACAAAGAGAAAGGAAGAAAGAAAGGAAAGGAAAGGAAGGAAGGAAGGAAGGAAGGAAGGAAGGAAGGAAGGAAGGAAGGAAGGAAGGAAGGAAGGAAGGAAGGAAGGAAGGAAGGAAGGAAGGAAGGAAGGAAGGAGGAAGGAAGGAAGGAAGGAAGGAAGGAAGGAAGGAAGGAAGGAAGGAAGGAAGGAAGGAAGGAAGGAAGGAAGGAAGGAAGGAGGGAAGGAAGGAAAAAGAGAAACCAAAACATTTGAAACAAGCAGAAGACAAACAGCTATAACTGAAAAGCATCGAGAGCTCTGTATCCACTTTGCAGAGTGATTTTTCAGAGCTCAAAGCACCCAGCCCCTATCATACCTCAAGGGAATGTCAGTGCTCAATTCCCTTGAGTTCAAATGGAAACACAATGAACTTCACATCAGGCTGATCCTCTGTGCAGAGGAGGCTGTACCAAGGTTCCCAGGGGATGTTTGGAGGCTGTGATACGAGCTACCTGGTGATTCAACACACAGCTACAGCTGCATTCTGCAGCTGACAAGATAGATATCCAGTGAGGAAGGGGCAGGTGACATCTCTTGCAGCTTAACAGCCACACCATTAAATACCACAGAATCTCAGAATGTTAGGGGTTGGAAGGGACATCTAAAGATCATCCAGTCCAACCCCCCCACACACCCAAAGGGGATCACCCAGGACAGGTCACACAGGAACACATGCAGGTGGGTTTTGACTGTCTGCAGGGAAGGAGACTCCACAACCTCTCTGGGCAGCCTGCTCCAGGGCTCTGGCACCCTCACAGTGAAAATGGTTTTCCTTATCTTCAGATGAAACCTTCTCTGCTCCAGCTTGCACCCACTGCCCCTTGTCCTATCACTGGACATCCCTGAGCAGAGCCTGGCTCATCCTCCTGACACTGCCCTGCACATCTTTATCAACATGAATGAGGTCACCCCTCAGGCTCCTCTGCTCCAAGCTCAAGACCCCCAGCTCCCTCAGCCTGCCCTCAGCAGGGAGATGTTCCACTGCCTTCAGCATCCTTGTGGCCCTGTGCTGGGTTATCTCAAGCAGTTCCCTGAGGTCCTTGAGCTGAGTGACCCACAACTGGACACAATATTCCAGATGTTGCCTCACCAGGGCAGAGTAGAGAACCTCTCCCCAGGAAGCCATTTGCCTTCTTGGCCACAAGGTCACCTTACTGTCTCACAGTCATCCTTCTATCCACCTGGACCCCCAGGTCCCTCTCCTCTGTTCAGTCAGTGCTGGGGAGAGCAATTAAAAATGGCAGAAATGAGCACTGAAATGATCAATTGAATTTCCTTAGGCTGCAATGACATTCCCACAAATGTCCTTCAGGTAAGAGGAGCCCACCTGAGACATGCAAGGTGCAGGTGTGGGAAGGTGGCTCTCAATGAGTAAGGAATGGCTCTAGGTGAGTGGTTGGTAGGGTTCTGATGCTGCACAATGTTAACTGTTAAAGGCATGCCTTCAGAACTCAGAAACTTTCTGGGCTCCTGTGTTTTGTGATCTTGTAACCTCAGCCTGGGAATGTTCCACCTCCTGATGGTCAGGGAGCAGCTAGCACCACTTGTCTCTCAGCACCTGAGTCTCACACCCTCCCTGGAGGTGTTCAAGGCCAGGCTGGATGAGGTCTTGAGCAACCTGGGCTGCTAGGAAGTGTCCCTGCCCACGGCAGGGGGGTTGGAACTGGATGATCTTTAAGGTCCCTTCCCACCCAAACCATTCCATGATACTATGAAATCAGCTTCCCTAATGAGTGTTAGCTTTACAGGGCTGACATTGAACCACTTTAGGCCATATTTCCTCAGACATGCAGAGCTATCTAGGGCTTTGCTGCTCCTAAGTGATATATGCACATTAGCTAATTAATTAATCTTGCTGAGTAGCATATTAATATCTATTAATTTCCTATCCCTACGTGGAAGGTGGCATTGCCCTGGAAATAGAGTGCTGGTGCAGGAAAGGCTTTGCAGAGTAAGACTTTCCAAGTCAGCTTGGGGGTTAGGCTCTGAGTTCTGAATCATGCACTCACAGAATGGTGGGGGCTGGAAGGGACCTCTGGGGACCATCCAGTCCAGCCCTCCTGCTAGCACAGGTACACCCAGATCAGGTTGCCCAGGATCCCAATGTCACTAATGGGTTTTGAAATTCTCCAGAGAAGGAGACTCCACAAACCTCTCTGGGCAGCCTCTCCAGCACCCTCAAAGAATGATGGGATCAATAAGGTTGAAAAAGACCTCAGAGATCATCAATTCCAACCTATCACCCAACACATCCTGAAAACTAAACCATGGCTCCAAGTGTCACATCCAAGCCTTTTTTGAACACCTCCAGGGTTAGGGACTCCACCACCTCCCTGGGCAGCACATCCCAATGGCCAATTACTCTTTCTGGGAAGAGCTTTCTCCTCACTTCAAGCCTAAACTTCCCCTGGCACAGCTTGAGACTGTTTCTCCTTAGGTTCAAATGAAACCTCCTGTGTTCTAGTTTCTGCCTGCTGCTCCTTGTCCTGTCACTGGCCACCACTGAGAAGACCCCAGCCCATCTTCATGTCCTTGTCCCTTTAGGTCTTGCTAAGCACTGCTCAGATCTCCTCTGGGGCTGCTCTTCTCCAGGCTCAACAACCCCAGGGCTCTCAGCCTTTCCTCCTCACAGAGATGTTCCAGGCCCCTAGTCATCCTTGTGACCCTCTGTTGCACTGTCTCTAGTAGTTCCTTTGCTCTCTTGAACAGGGGAGCCCAGAACTGGGCACAATACTCCAGGTGCAGCCTCACCAGGGCACAGCAGAGGGGGAGAAGCTGAGGAATAGAGGCATGAGTCTGCAGATTCACACCCAGACAGGCTCTTCCCCTCACAAGACAGATGTGCTCCCTTTCTGTCAACAAAGCAATCATTCTAGTCTAAAAGGACCTTGTAATGTAAGTAAGTGGTCTAGGAGCTTACCTTCTGTTTTCAAAGATGCTTAGAGCCATGTGCCAAAGAGGACTGAAGTGCCTCAGAGGAATTTTAGTATCATAGCATCAGTCAGGGTTGGAAGGGACCACAAGGATCAGCTAGTTCTAACCCCCCTGCCATGGGCAGGGACACCCCACACTAGATCAGCCTGGCCAGAGCCTCATCCAGCCTGGGCTTAAACACCTCCGGGGACGGGGCCCCAACCACCTCCCTGGACAACCCATTCCAGGGCTTCACCACTCTCATGGGGAAGAACTTCCTCCTCACCTCCAGCCTGAATCTCCCCACCTCCAGCTTCATTCCATTCCCCCTGGTCCTATCATCCATACCTATCAATCTAGTCCTAGATTTATACCTAAATCTAATACAACATCCTGGCTCTTCAGCTTAGCCCTGCTGCTGGCTCCACAGATCCATTTTTGCAGTCAGTAGAATCAAGGAGCCATCTCTTGGCTTGCACAGAGGTACTTTGCTCCTCTCTGAAGACCAATGATGCTATGCAGCCAGAAGCAAAGCTCTCTTCCTGCCAAGTCACCCCAGAAATTCAATCCAGCAGGCTGTCTGAGGGACATGCTTACCTGTGCCTCTGCTTTTGCTTCCAACTCTGCTTCTCCTAGAAAGCCTACCAAGCTAAAGGGCATCTGGAGCTGAGGCCTGTGAATGTTCCTGGGAGGTGGGGAAAGGCAGTGCAGCCTTTGAACCAGAAAGGTGATTGCCAAGCTGGATGATTCCCCCTGGAAACAACTGGGGAAAGAGCAAGATCAGTATCTCATTTGTAATGAAGTGACAGCTACCATCCAGCTTGATTTATCAGTTCATTCACCATAAATTCCAGCCTCCAATATGCCACTCAGAATTCAAGGACATGCTCAGAGCTATTTTTATCCCCCAGAGAGTCCATTTCTGAACAGTTACAGAGCTATGGTACAGTCCTACCCCTCCCTCAAGCTGCACTTGCTGCAGAGGCTTTTCAAACCAGCATTTCACCTTGGTGCACGGGACAGGGACATGCACCCAAATCTGATTCTCCCTAAGCATCCCCTCAGTGTGATCCTATGGCTGGGCAAAAAGGCCATGACACAGATCCCAGAGAGGCTGGGAGCCCCTGACTGAGCTAAGGTCTAAATGCCACCAACCAGACATTGGTGACCCCCTGAAGCAGAATGTTTGTCCTTAGCACTGATTTGGGGCCACCTCAAGAGCTTTGCTGTCAAGCAGAACCTGAGGGATGCACAATCTTCCCAGCAACCTTTCTCCTCCTAGAGGTGAACACAGATGTGCTCCAAATCCATCATCACCTGCTGCTTTCTTCTCCCTCTGGTGTGGTGTGGTGTGGTGTGACAGCCAAGCTGTGATCACGGGGCAGGTGATCCAGCTCAGCACCACCCTCTGCCCAGGATATTGCTCTCCTAGGGGGCATTAATCAGTCTCTGCAGGCAAGTGTTGGCCACAGCCATTTTGATTTGCACATCAGTTTTGCACAAAATATTCTACTTTCACAGAACCACAGAATGGAAGGGGTTGGGAAGGGACCTCTGGAGATCATCCAGTTCAACCCCTCTGCTGTTCTGTCTCTTCCACCCCAGCCAGCTCATGCTGCCACCCAAAACTTTCCTTCTTCTCATTGGTACTGTGCTAGGAGTGCTGGCAGGGCTGTCACTCCTGCAGGAGCTGCTTCTTTGTCTGAAGGGAGGTTGCAGCCAGGTGGGGTTGGTCTCTTCTCCCAGGCAACCAGCACCAGAACAAGAGGACACAGTCTCAAACTGTGCCAGGGGAAGTCTAGGCTGGAGGTGAGGAGAAAGTTCTTCCCAGAAGGAGAGATTGGCCATTGGGATGTGCTGCCCAGGGAGGTGGTAGAGTCCCCATCCCTGGAGAGGTGTTCTAAAAGGGATTGAATGGGGCACTTGAAGCCATGGTTTAGTTAGTCAGGAGGTGTTGGGTGACAGGTTGGATTTGATGATCTTTGAGGTCTTTTCCAACTTTATTGATTCTATGATTCTATGATTCTATGAACCTATCACCCCACACCTCTTGACTACTAAACCATGGCTCCAAGTGCCACATCTAAGCCTTTTCCAACCTTATTGATTCTATGATTCTGTTATTCCTTGGAGCTGCCTCCCAGCAGGTCACCCCTCACCTCTACTGGTGCAGGGGTTGTTCCTTCCCAGGTGCAGGACCTACCCTTGCCTCACTTCATGAGGTTCCTCTCTACCTGACTCTCCAGCCTGTCCACACGAGCCGTTCCCTTGCTGCCTGTTTCTCCAGCACAGCCTTTTGGACTCGGTCCCTGTTACCTTCTGTGTAAGTTCAGGCAAGAAACTGAAAAGCTCCAAAGTTTCTGTTACAGGTATGCAAATCCTCTGGGATTTTCCTACTCAGGAACAGGAGGAAGTAAATAAGAAACACAATAATGAGTGAGGGAAAAAAACCCATGAAGAGGCTTCTTTAAAAGCCCACAGATTTGAGGGGAAAGTGATGGGAAATTAGAGATGTGTGATAGATGGGCTAATTTGCCTAACTGACAACCCAGACAGCTTGACACCTAAAAAAAACCCCCAGTGTTTGGGTTGGATTTGTGTTCCCTCCTTCCTCACTGAGCTCTGTGAGGTGTTGCTTTTCCATTACAATGCACACCCTTCTCTCTGCCATCCACTAACAAAACAGGCTGGGAAAGGGGAAATGCAATTAGGACCAGAATTCTCGACAAACTCCTCAAGTTTTTCAGGTGTAGAGCAGCCCAGCCTCCCACCTCTCCCTCAAGGCCCACACCATCCACTTGTGAGGACACAGTCTCAAGCTGTGCCAGGGGAAGTTTAGGCTGGAGGTGAGGAGAAAGTTCTTCCCAGAAAGAGTAATTGGCCCTTGGGATGTGCTGCCCAGGGAGGTGGTGGAGTCACCGTCCCTGGGGGTGTTTGAAAAAGGCTTAGATGTGGCACTTGGAGCCATGGTTTAGTAGTCATGAGGTGTTGGGTGATAGGTTCATAGAATCATAGAATTAATAAAGTTGGAAAAGACCTCAGAGATCATCAAGTCCAACCTGTCACCCAACACCTCCTGACTAACTAAACCATGGCTCCAAGTGCCACATGCAATCCCCTCTTGAACACCTCCGGGGATGGGGACTCCACCACCTCCCTGGGCAGCACATCCCAATGGCCAACAACTCTCTCTGTGAAGAACTTTCTCCTCACCTCAAGCCTGAGAATGACCTGAGAGTGCTGGTGGACAACAAGCTCCTCATGAGCCACCAAATTACCCTTGTGGCCAGGAAGGCTGATGGTCTGCTGAGGGGCACGACAAAGAGTGTGGCCAGCAGGTGGAGGGAGGTTCTCCTCTCTCTCTGCTCTCCCCTGGAGAGGCTGCAACTGGAGTAATGTGTCCAGTCATGGGTGCCCCAGGTCAGAAGAGACAGGGAACTGCTGGAAAGACTGCAACAGAGGCCACAAAGATGCTAAGGAACCTGGACCATCTCTGTGAGGAGAAGAGGTCTGGGGCTGTTTAGTCTGAGGAGCAGCCTGAGAGGGAATCTGATCAATGCTGATCAACAGCTAAAGGGTGGGGGGCAGGAGGATTGGGCCAGACTCTTGTCAGTGGTGTCCAGTGATAGAACAAGGGACAACAGGCACAAGCTGGAACCCAGGAGATTCCATATGAACAGAAGAAGAAATTTCTTAGTTGTGAGAGTGCTGGAGCCCTGGAGCAGGCTGCCCAGAGAGGTTGTGGAGTCTTTGTCTGGAGAGATTCCAAAGCCACTTGGACATTTTGATCCTGAGCAAACTGCTGTGCGTGCCCCTGCTTTAGCAGAGAGTTGGACTGGATGATCTCCAAAGGTCTATTCCAATCCCCACCATGCCAGGATTCTCTACCTTTGGGGTGAGGAAGAGGTGAGAGCATGAGCTGAGCCTCCTGCATGGCGTTAGAGGTGTGGCAATGTGTTACAGGGTGTCTGTGCAGCGCCCTGGGTGCATGTTTGCAGTGTCTGGTGTATTTGGTAACCCCAGCTCCTGCACACATGTTTGTTTGTGTCTCTTGATGTTCACAAGGGGCTGTATTTGTGTTGGGTTGCACGTGTGTGGCCCTGGGTGTATCCCAAGTGCCACCATTCCCACAACAGTTCCCCATCCAAACCGCCTGCGGGTGCAGGGTCCCTTCCTCTCCCTTTGTGCTCTGCTGCATGCCTTCAGCCTGCTTCTTTATTTGAATGTTGTGGCTCCTCTCCTTTAGGTTTCTGAGTTTATGAAGATGGCAGAGCAGGAAAGGAAGCTGGAGCAGGAAAGGAAGCTGGAGCAGGAAAGAAAGCTGGAGCAGCTGGGGAGGCCTTGGGGAAGGCACTTCCTGGCCCCGAAGATTACTGCGCTATCGCGTTGCACTTAATTGATCCAGTGTTTAGCAAATTGCATTAATTAAAGTGGCACATCTGGCCTCTTTATCAGAGGCTGTGCAGCTCTGGTTTTGATCCTGCAGTGACAGACTCTGACAGTATCAGCACCCCCCCGGGTAAACATTCATTACACCAGGGAAAGGCTTCCCTTATCCTGCGGCAAGCCTAAAACCCAGGTCCAGTGGAAGCACAGAAGCCTCATTGAGGAGTCTCCAGTGAGCCCTGGAAAGCAAAACCCAATCATTAGTAAAGTTCAATCACCAGAGCTCTGCTGATAGCAACAGCTACCTTGGCTGGGCTTTCCCTCTTTCCAATTAAATCAGCTTCCACCCATGGCCTGGATCAGCAATGGTGTGACAAGCACTCAACTGTCCCCATGGACCCAACACTGGTGAGGCCATACCTTCAGTACTGGGTTTTGGTTTGGGTCCCTCACTCCAAGAGGGACATTGAGAGTGAATGGAATGGAATGGAATGGAATGGAATGGAATAGAATGGAATGGAAGGGACGGGAATGGAATTGACCAGGTTGGAAAAGACCTTTGAGATCATCAAGTCCAACCTCTCACCCAACACCATCTGATCAACTAAACCATGGCACCAAGAGCCTCATCCAGGCTCTCCTTAAACACCTCCAGTGATGGTGACTCCACCACCTCCCTGGGCAGCACATCCCAATGGCCAATTTCTCTTGCTGGGAAGAATTTCTTCCTAACATCCAGCCTAAACCTCCCCTGGCACAGCTTGAGACTGTGTCCTCTTGTTCTGGTGCTGCTTGCCTGGCAGAAGAGACCAACCCCTTCCTAGTTACAACCTCTCTTCAGGGAGTTGAAGAGAGCAAGAAGGTCTCCCCTGAGCCTCCTCTTCTCCAGGCTAAGCAACCCCAGCTCCCTCAGCCTCTCCTCACAGGGCTGTGCTCCAGACCCCTCCCCAGCCTTGTTGCCCTTCTCTGGACACCTTCAAGAGTCTCAATGTCCTTCTTAAACTGAGGAGCCCAGAACTGGACACAGGACTCAAGGTGTGGCCTAACCAGTGCCGAGCACAGGGCAGAATGACTTCCCTGCTCCTGCTGGCCACACTATTGCTGCCTAACTGTTTTACCTGCTTAACTCTCCCAGCTCCTTGGAGTCAAAGAAGGGAGCTGAAGCTCTTCCAAAAGGACGAGTGCACTCTGCAATAGACACCTTTCCCATCTCTACCCACAGAATACATAGAATACATAGAATAAACCAGGTTGGAAGAGACCTTCAAGATCATCACAGGTTTTAGGGGGGAAAAAAATGAAATCAAACCCCTCATATTTTCAGCACAGGGTCTTGGTCCCTGCACTCCCAAATCACTGCAGATTCACTCCAATGTTTCACCTCAGGCATTTTTAAGAGTCCATCACCTTAGCAGCACAGGTAAAGGATACTTTGCCCCCTACATCAGGAGCTATTCTTAAAATAATGGGCCATGAATGGAGCCAAATTACCTAATGGAGCCAATTATCTTGGCAGGTAATGACGTTTAGGCAGGGCTTTTTTTTTTTCCCTATGACCAGAAACTTCATCTGATTTTTACTTTAGTGGCATTTATATGGGCACGGCATTAAAAGAGCTCATCAGTCAGGGAGAGGTTGAGCTTAGCAAAAGGAGGGAGAGCTGAAGGAGAGAGAGAGAGTAAGAAATTAAATAGCAGGGCTTAGCTCAACACACAATGTCAAAAGTGACACTCGTGCTTGACTTTTAGACAAATAAGGGACTTAAGGAGTGGCCAAACTCATATCCAGACCCACAAAGCATGCCTGGGTGGCAATTAGATTAGCATTTTTCGCTGCCCAGTTAGAGGTGAGTCTATTTAGGGGCCTTTAGCTTCTGAAAGCCTCCAATTTGTGTGCTAATAGAGTCAGCCCCTCTCCAGGTCTGGTGCTCGGCTTAGACCCTCACATCCTCCAGCCCCCGCTCTAATAGGAGCGAAGTGACCCAAAGCTCTATTTGTGATGGCCTGCAAATTATAGATAATGGCACGGTGCCTAGGACAATTGCTCCACCCATCTAATTCCACCCTCCCAGGGTAGTTCTTCCTTTGGGATGGTTGCCTGTGTGCCCCGTGGTGGGGGAGGGTTGGTGTGATGGGGCTTCCAGCAGCTCAGTTGGTGTCCGGTTTAGCCTGGCACGTTGGGCAGCCAAAGCTCTGGATCGTGGTAGATGCACTAAGTGTTGCCATGGGTGCTGGTTTAGGAGAGCATCACCTTCCTACAGTATTAGCACCCCCACGTCAGAAGGGGGTCAGAAGCTATTCTTTAAGTAATGGGCTGTAAATGAAGCCTAAACACCTCCCGGAGCCAGCCTGAGCCATGCACAGTTTCTTCACTGAGATTCTGCAATGTCAGCCTGAGCCTCCCTCCTCCACGAAGCCCTTTGTTGGAGACCAGCTTGCAGGGACCCGTATGCTTGCTCACATCTCAGCATCCCTGCACATCTGTGTGAAGTTTGTCGAGGGGGCCCAAGGTTTGGGATGCAGAGAAGGTTGTTTTCTAGGATCCCAGACTGGTTTGGGTTGGAAGGGACCTTTAAAGCTCATCCAGTCCAACCCCCTGCAGCCAGCAGGGGCATCTGCAACTAGAGCAGGTTGCTCACAGTCCCAAACAACCTGACCTGCAATGCTTCCAGCCGTGGGGCAGCTCACACCTCTCTGAGCAACCTGGGACAGGCTCTCACCATCCTCAGGGTCAAACGTTTCTTCCTTCTCTCCACTCTGAATCTCTTGCTTTTAGTTTCAAACCATCACCCCTTGTCCTGCCAAAAGTCTGTCCCCAGCTTTCTGATCAGCCCAGTTAAGAACAGAAAGGGCACCAGAAGGTCTCCTCACTACATCAGTTTCCCCCTGGAGATTCCCCACTAAATTAACCCTGCCTTTGGCACTGCCCTTCGAAGGAGTGTGGTCCCAACTCAGAGCAAATTCAGCCACCACCCTCAGCCAAGGACAGCAAGAGAGACAGGCACCCAGCCTGGCCTCATCCCTGCCACACACCAGGTTGTGTCAGTATCCTGACTCTCAGTCCAGTTTCTCTCAACATCCTGGCTCCCAACCCACCCTGTAGAATCACAGAACCACAGAACTGTTGAGGTTGGAAGAGACCTTTGGTATCATCAGGTCCAACTGCTTGCCTTGTGCTCACAACCCAACCTCTGCTGCTAAGACACTGTCACTAATCCATGTCTCCCATCACCACATCCACAAGCCTTTTAAATCCCTCCAGGGATGGGGACTCCACCACCTCCCTGGGCAGCCTGTGCCAGCACCTGAGAACCCTTGCTGGGAAGAAATTGTTCCCAATATCCAACCTGAAGCACATGTTTGTGTTGTAAACCTGTGCAAGTGTGTTGTTTTCTAACCAGCTGGGGACAGGTGCTTGGATTAATCAGAGTGACAGGGCTACAAAGATGATTAGGGGACTGGAACACCTCTCTGATGAGGGAAGACTGAGAGAACTGGGGCTTTTAAGTCTGGGAAAGAGAAGACTGAGGGAAGATCTCCTAAATACTTCAAGGGTGGGTATCAGGAGGACAGGATCAGGCTTTCTTCAGTGGTCCCCAGTGACAGGACAAGGGCTAGCAGGCACAAACATGATCAGAAGAAGTTCCATCTAAACTTGAGGAAGAACCTCTTTATTTGAAGGGTGATGGAGCACTGGGGCAGGCTGCCCAGAGAGGTGGTGGAGTCTCCATCTCTGGAGAGATTCCAAACCCACCTGGACATGTTCCTGTGTGACCTGCTTTAGGTGACCCTGCTTTAGAGGGGGGATTGGACTCAATGAGCTCCAGAGGTGCCTTCCAACCCCTACCATTCTCTGCTTCTGTGATGCTATTGCAGCTTATCCCTGCCTTCAGCAGAGAGCTGCTCCGTGACTCGCAGCACCGCCAGTAAGCCCTTAGCTGAGAGAGGAGGGAGGGGGGAAGGGGAAACTTAAACACAGCAACCTAAGAAAGAGTCCACTTGTAAATTCAGCTGCAGCCAAGCTGCCGTTGGAGGCAGAGCGCTGCAGTTGCACAAGGCTGCAGCAGCTTTGCAGCCGTAGTGGCTGAGTGTTTGCTTCCCTCTCCCTGTAATTGCCGTCAGTGATATCATTACGGTGCTCGGCTTGGCACATCCGCTGGCTTGGCAGCTGCGCCTGAGGCTCTGGGCTGGAATTCCGGCCTTTAGAAAGCTGCGCAGCCCTTCTCCTCCAGCACACGCTCTGCAGCTAAACGACTAATTAGCTGGGAGCTTTAATCAACCTTCATTCGAGCTGAGTTTGCCACTGAATCTGTAGCGAGCTTCAAAGCCTAATGGGTGCCGGCGTTTTGCGCAGGGGAGGGCTTCGATCGCCTCGTTGGTCTGAACAGAAGCTTTCTGTCTTGTCCAACTGCTCTTGCCTTGCAGTATGGAGATGAATGGGTGCTTGGGAGCACGGCGCAGGGGTCCCAGCAGAGCTGTGTCAGGAAACAGCTCCACATCTGCCCCAGGCTGGGACCTTTTATTTATGTTCCCCCTTGGCAAAAGAAAAGAATCTGCCACCAGGAGGTGGTAAAAAAAAAGTGGTGTTTCCTGACAACAGCAGGCAAGGAGTCTGATTCCTCTCCCCAGCCACGCTCAAAAACAATGGGCACCGTTGCAGGACTTTGAAATGGGTCAGAATTTGCAAGCCCACGTGGGGATGGAGCTCCCTTCATAGCTCAGCAAGTCTGCCTCCTGCCCTGACAGGTGCCTTCCATTTGCTGCTTTCCTCAACCCATGCTGCCCTGCAGCTCCCAAGCATCTAACACTCCTCACTCTGTCATCTCCTGCTGGAGGGCAGTTTGCTACCTGAAGCCAAGACACTGGAGCAGGCTGCCCAGAGAGGTTGTGGAGTCTCCTTCTCTGGATACTTTCAAAACCCACCTGGATGCATTCTTATGGGGACTACCCTAAGTGATCCTGCTTTGGCAGGGGAGTTGGACTTGATGATCTCTTGAGGTCCCTTCCAACCTCTAATGGACTGTGATGCTGTGACCCTGGGCACATCAACAGTGAGGGCAGAGAAAGCCCAGACCCCTGCAAGTGATGTGGTCACACCTCAGGCAGCTGCTGGTCCAGGAGGAGGAGGTGGGCTGGGGACAGTCTCAGTGGTCTCCCTGCCTCTCTCATCCATCAGTACTACATTAGTCCAAAACAGAAGCTGCAGAACTAAACATTGCTGTGTCACTGAGTGTGCAGAGACATTTTCTGATGCAGCTTCAGGAGCAGGAGTTTTGCTCACAGAGAATTGGTTGGAAGAGACCTTTAGAATAGAAATAGACTAGACTAGACTAGACTAGAAAAGAATTAACCAGGCTGGAAAAGACCTCAGAGATCATCAAGTCCAACCTATCACCCAACACCATCTGATCAACTAAACCATGGCACCAAGTGCCTCATCCAGGCTCTTCCTAAATACCTCCAGGGATGGTGACTCCACCACCTCCCTGGGCAGCACATCCCAATGGGCAATCTCTCTTTCAGTGAAGAACTTCTTCCTAACATCCAGCCTAAACTTCCCCTGGCACAGCTTGAGACTGTGTCCTCTTGTTCTGGTGCTGCTTGCCTGGGAGAAGAGACCAACCCCCACCTGGCTGCAACCTCCCTTCAGGTAGTTGTAGAGAGCAATAAGGTCACCCCTGAGTCTCCTCCTCTCCAGGCTAAGCAACCCCAGCTCCCACAGCCTCTCCTCCCAGGGCTGTGCTCCAGACCCCTCCCCAGCTTTGTTGCCCTTCTCTGGACACCTTCCAGCAACTCAATATCTTTCCTAAACTGAGGGGCCCAGAACTGGACACAGGACTCGAGGTGTGGCCTAACCAGTGCTGAGTACATTGAGTCCAACCATTAACCCAGCACTGCCAGGGCAGCACTAAGTCATGTCCCTCAGCACCACATCTACCTGACTTTGAAACCCCCTCCAGGGATGGGGACTCCACTACTGCCCTGGGCAGCCAGTTCTAGGGCTTGACAACCATTCCTGTGACCATGAGTAATTCCTTCAGAAAAGGCTGGCTTATGTCCCTCATTAATTTGATTTTCCTCTCTCTCATCAGCATGAATTCCCTTGCCAGCTGGAACAAGATGGGTAGGTGAGCTCCTCTGATCGCCATACTACACTCTCCATGCCCCACACTTCTGAAGAGAAAGGAAGGAATGGCAGAAGCTGTGTCCAGTTTCTCCAGCCCCAAGTCCACCCCATGCATTTCCAAACCAGAGTCTCTCCTACACTATTGCTCAGTTTCCAAGACATGACTCAGTCTGTTCAGCCTGGAGAAGAGAAGGCTCTGAGGTGACCTAATCGTGGCCTTCCAGTATCTGAAGGGGGCTACAAGAAGGCTGGGGAGGGACTGCTCAGGATATCAGGTAGTGATAGGACTAGGGGGAATGGAATGAAGCTGGAGGTGAGGAGGAAGTTCTTCCCCATGAGTGTGGTGAAGCCCTGGAATGGGTTGTCCAGGGAGGTGGTTGAGGCCCCATCCCTGGAGGTGTTTAAGACCAGGCTGGATGAGGCTCTGGCCAGGCTGATCTAGTGTGGGGTGTCCCTGCCCATGGCACGGGGGTTGAAACTAGCTGATCCTTGTGGTCCCTTCCAACCCTGACTGACTCTATGATTCCATTCTATGATTTGGGCTGATGCTCTGGAGACAGATGGACTCACAAGCTGGATTCACCAGGCCAAATATAGCTGACTGCAGAGCACGCTTCCAATCAACTGATATGACCCTGGTAGAACAAGGGCCATAAAATATGAGGTTACTTCAACTTTTAACCTAATAATATGTGGCTGATTATAATTTCCCTTCCAGAATTATGAAGCTGTTGTTTGCAAGCAGCAGAATCCCATCAGCTCACTTGATCACTTGTCCCAATGGCTCATTTCCCTCATCCTTAAAAATTGATGCCTTGTTTCTCATTTGAATAGCTTTAATTTTAATTAGAAGGCAGTGCCTCTCGTTACTAAATTAAACAGTCCTCTGATGTTCAGTGTCCTGTCTTTGATCTGGTACATATTGCTCAGCACTTCCTCTGCCTAACTAAACATAAAGATTTTTCAATCTCTCCCAGCAAAGCATCTGAGGGATCCAATAACCTCTGGAGCCCCTGGCAATACATAGATCAATAGAGCGTCAATAGAAAGAGCGGCACATGGAGTGGCAGAGGCACTGCCAGGCCAGTA
Organism: Dryobates pubescens; assembly: GCF_014839835.1. Classification (NCBI taxonomy): domain Eukaryota; kingdom Metazoa; phylum Chordata; class Aves; order Piciformes; family Picidae; genus Dryobates; species Dryobates pubescens. The sequence continues at coordinate 19,060,181 of NC_071631.1, read as the reverse complement.
AATGCAGAGAGGTGGATCCAAAAGGAGAGAGACAAACAAAGGGAGTGACAGATAAATCAACAGATCAACAACATCCCACCCCCACTCCCCCTTTCCAGGTTGTAATCATAGAATTGCCAGGCTTTGAAGGGACCTCAAGGATCAGCCAGTTCCAACCCCACTGCCATGGGCAGGGACACCTCACACTGCAGCAGGTTGCTCACAGCCACATCCAGCCTGGCTGCAAAAACCTCCAGGCAGGAGGCTTCCACCACCTCCCTGGGCAATTTGTGCCAGTCTCTCACCACCCTCCTGGGGAACAACTTCCTGACATCCAATCTTAATCTATCCATTTCTATATTTTTTTCCATTCCCCCCAGTCCTATCCCTCCCTGACAGTCTCAAAAGTCCCTAACCCAGCTTTCTTGGAGCCCCCTTCAGATACTAGGAGGCCACAATTAGGTCTCTTTGGAGACCTTTTGCTCCATCACTCTGTTGAGGAAGTAATTTGTCTCCTTGAGTTCACACAGAGAGTAGCTTCCCTTTTCACCCCCCATGTCCCTGGGGCTGCTGAATTTTGCACTCACTTCTTCCTGTCATGGGAGACTGTCTGGCTCTCTACAGCTCCCTGAAAGGAAGTTGGAGCAAGGTGGAGGTCAGCCTCTTCTCCCAGGGAATAAGCCACAGTACAAGAACCTCAAGTTGCACCAGGGGAGATTTAGGTTGGACATGAGGAACAATTTCTTCCCCAAAAGGCTCGTTAAAGCCTGGCCCAGGCTGCCCACAAGTCCCTACCCCTGGAGAGGTTTCAAAGCTGTGTAGATGTGGTGCTGAGGGTCATGGTTTAGTGGTGCCCTGGCAGTGCTGGGTTAAGGGTTGGACTTGATGATCTGAGAGATGTCTTCCAACCAAAATGACTCTGTCTGTGAACACTGGCCAAAAGTCCTCCGCAGCCAACACATCCAACCTTGCATCTCCAACTTGCCTACTGGCAGGGGCAAAAGCGACTTTTATTTTTGTCCTTAGTCGACTCTGGCCCCAGGCCAGTCAGTGTCTTCATTCCTTGTAATGAATTTGTGTCATTAATAGGTTGGATATGCACAGCAATTGCAAAGTAGTACATTAGTACAAAAGCTATTGCTCTGCATGCCAGCCTTTTATTGCCACCGCTGATTTACAGGGCGATAAGCAACGCCGTGGCTGTCCTTGAGGATGGGGGAAAAGGACAGGGAGTGTGGCAGCAGGGAGGCAAGGCAGGGCAAGCCTGGAACCAGAGGATCACAGAGCCACAGGACTGCAGAATCCTGGAATGATGGAAATATGGAACCAGAGAAACAGAATCATAGACTCACAAAATCACAGAACCTGCCCAGGGAGGTGGTGGAGGCACCGTCACTGGAGGTGTTTAGGAAGAGACTGAATGAGGCACTTGGTGCCATGGCTTAGTTGATTAGATGGTGTTGGGTGAGAGGTTGGACTTGATGATCTCAAAGGTCTCTTCCTACATGGTCAATTCCCTTCCCTTCCCTTCCCTTCCCTTCCCTTCCCTTCCCTTCCCTTCCCTTCCCTTCCCTTCCCTTCCCTTCCCTTCCCTTCCCTTCCCTTCCCTTCCCTTCCCTTCCCTTCCCTTCCCTTCCCTTCCCTTCCCTTCCCTTCCCTTCCTTCCCTTCCCTTCCCTTCCCTTCCCTTCCCTTCCCTTCCCTTCCCTTCCCTTCCCTTCCCTTCCCTTCCCTTCCCTTCCCTTCCCTTCCCTTCCCTTTCTATCCTATCCTATACTATCCTATCCTATCCAATGGGCAATCACTCTCTCTATATAGAACTTCTTCCTAACCTCCAGCCTAAACCTCCCCTGGTGCAGCCCGAGATTGTGTCTTCTTGTTCTGGTGCTGGCTGCCTGGGAGAAGAGACCAACCCCCACCTGTCTACAACCTCCCTTCAGGTAGTTGTAGAGAGCAATAAGGTCACCCCTGAGTCTCCTCCTCTCCAGGCTAAGCAACCCCAGCTCCCTCAGCCTCTCCTCATAGGGCTGTGTTCCAAACCTCTCATCAACTTCGTTGCCCTTCTCTGGACACACTCCAGCAAGTCAACCTCCTTCCTAAACTGAGGAGCCCAGAACTGGACACAGGACTCAAGGTGCAGCCTAACCAGTGCAGTGTACAGGGGCACAATGACCTCCCTGCTCCTGCTGGCCACACTGTTCCTGATGCAGGCCAGGATGCCATTTGCCCTATTGGCTGCCTGGGCACACTGCAGGCTCATGTTTAACCTACCCCCAGGTCCCTCTCTGCCTGGCTGCTCTCAGCCACTCTGACCCCAGCCTGTAGCACTGCCTGGGGTTGCTGTGGCCAATGTGCAGAACCCGGCACTTGGCTGTGTTCAATCTCCTGCCCTTGGCCTCTGCCCATCTGCCCAGCCTGTCGAGGTCCCTCTGCAAAGCCTCTCTACCCTCCAGCAGATCAACTCCTGCCCCCAGCTTGGTGTCATCAGCAAATTTACTGATGATGGACTCAATCCCCTCATCCAGATCATCAATAAAGATGTTAAAGAGGATGGGGCCCAGCACTGATCCCTGGGGCACACTACTGGTGCCTGGCTGCCAGCTGGATGTGGCACCATTCACCACCACTCTCTGGGCTCGGCCCTCCAGCCAGTTCCTAACCCATCGCAGTGTGCTCCCATCTGAGCCCTGGGCTGACAGCTTGGCCAGGAGTTTGCTGTGGGGGACAGTGTCAAAGGCCTTGCTGAGGTCCAGGTAGACTACATCCACAGCCTGCCCCACAGCCACCAGGCAGTCACCTGATCATAGAAGGAGATCAGATTGAATAATAGAATCATAGAAACAGAATCATGGAACCATAGAATTACTGAATTACAGGAATATAGAATCATAGAACCAGAATCATGGAATCAGAAGAATCAAATCATAGAACCACAGAACTGTAGAATCATAGAATTAAAGACTCACAGAATCACAGAACCAGAATAACTGAATCATAGCAACAGAATCATTGAATTATATAAATGTGAAGAATAGAATGGTAGAATCATAGAACTATAGAATCCTAGAACTAGAATAATTGAGCTATGGAATAATAGAATCACAGAATCATAGAGCTGATAGCATCATAAAATAATAGCATAATAGACTGACAGAATCATAGAATTACAGAATCATTGAATTACAGAATTATAGAATCATGTCATAGAATACCATAACAGAGTGGCTTAGGTTGGAAGGGACCTTAGAGATCAGCTACTCCAACCTCCCTGCCATGCCCTCCAGGCATGAGGCTTCCACCACCTCCCTGGGCAACCTGTGCCAGGCTCTCACCACCCTCCTGGGGAACAACTTCTTCCTCACATCCAATCTCAATCTACCCATTTCTAGTTTTGCTCCATTCCCCCCAGTCCTATCCCTCCCTGACACTCTAAAAAGTCCTTTCACTCTTCTTTCCTGATCACACCTGATCATGCCTTCCAGTTCCTGAAAAGGGTCTACAAGGAAGCTGGGAAGGGACTTTTTAGAAGGATTTGTGATAGGGTGAGAGGAAATGGATTGAAGCTTGAGGAGGGCAGATTTAGACTGGAGATTAGGAAGAAATTCTTTCTAGTGATTGTGGGGAGACACTGGAACAGATTGCCCAGGGAGGCTGTGGCTACCTCCTCCCTGGAGGTGTTCAAGGCCAGGTTGGATGAGGCCTTGAGCCACCTGGGCTAGTGTGAGGTGTCCCTGCCCATGGCAGGGGGGTTGGAACTGGCTGATCTTTAAGGTCCCTTCCAACCCAAACCATTCAATGAATCTATGAACCCTGCCCCACCACCCTGCCAGGAGCATCACATGCAGGGGTTCACAACTGGCTCCTGTGGGCACAGAATGAGTCCCAAGAGGGGGATGCTTGGCATTCCTTTGTGACAGCCGGCTATGTCGTCTGTGCTGGTCCCGCCTCACGCCTCCCTTTGAAATACTTCCTTTAAGGTTGCATTTCAAGGGATTACCCTCTGGAGCTGACAGACAGACAGGTCAGTCTGTCTGTCTGTCTGTCTGTCTGCTTAGCACTCTATCTTTTCTGCAAACACCCTTGCTCCATAGCATGCGAGCCAAGGATTAGATGCCCAGAAAGAAACAATTCCCCGTGACTCGGCCTGGAAAGTCCTTTCAAAGTTAAGTTTCTGGCTGTTAAATGTTAACACCATATAATGCCTGGCTTTATGGTATCTGTGCAATAAAGTGATGCCATGGCTCTATTATGAGCTAGTCACACAGAAGCTCCCAAACCTAAGGTATTGTCACAGCTTCTAATCTCCTTCCCGAGCGCCGGCAGATTTGCACGCGGGCTTTGTCTGCGGCGCTCCTCCGGGAGCGCCGAGCGCCCACCGCCGAGGCAAAGAGGTTTGAGGAGAGAAAAGATGAAATTGTCAAGTTCACCCCCAGCTGTGAGAGGCCTGGGAAACCTCCCATTTTCCCTCGGCCGCCACAATGATGGTTGGACTCCGTAGGAGGCTCGGATTCGATCACCTTTTGTCCCACTGAAACAATCGCATGGTTCTGTGGTCCTGTTAGTCCGTGGTTCTGTGATTCTGTAGTCCTGTGAGTCCAGGATTGGATCATTCTAGTCACCTGTGATTCTATCACTCTATGGTTCTATCATTCTATAACTCTATGATTCTATGATTCTGTGTTTCTATGATTCTGTAGTTCTGTGAGTCCAGGATTGGATAATTCTACTCACCTATGATTCTATCACTCTGTGGTTCTATTATTCTATCATTCTATAACTCTATGATTCTATGTTTCTATGTTTCTATGATTCTGTAGTTCTGTGAGTCCATGATTGGATAATTCTATTCACCTATGGTTCTATAACTCTGTGATTCTTTATTCTATGATTCTATCATTCTATGATTCAATTCCTCTATGTTTCTATGATTCTATAGTTCTGTGAGCCCATGATTGGATCATTCTATTCACCTATGGTTCTATAATTCTATTATTCTATCATTCTATAACTCTATGATTCTATTACTCTGTGTTTCTATGATTCTGTAGTTCTGTGAGTCCATGATTGGATAATTCTACTCACCTATGATTCTATCACTCCATGGCTCTATTATTCTATCATTCTATAACTCTATGATTCTATGTTTCTATGTTTTTATGATTCTATAGTTCTGTGAGTCCATGATTGGGTAATTCCATTCACCTATGGTTCTATAATTCTGTGATTCTATTATTCTATGATTCTATCATTCTATTACTCTATGTTTCTATGATTCTGTAGTTCTGCGAGTCCATGATTGGATAATTCTATTCACCTATGGTTCTATAACTCTGTGATTCTATTATTCTATGATTCTATCATTCTATGATTCTATTACTCTATGTTTCTATGATTCTATAGTTCTGGGAGTCTATGGTTGGATAATTCTATTCACCTATGATTCTATCACTCCATGGCTCTATTATTCTATCATTCTATAACTCTATGATTCTATGTTTCTATGTTTCTATGATTCTGTAGTTCTGTGAGTCCATGATTGGATAATTCTATTCACCTATGACTCTATCACTCTGTGATTCTATTATTCTATCATTCTATAACTCTATGATTCTATTAGTCTATGTTTCTATGATTCTGTAGTTGTTCTGTGAGTCCATGATTGCATAATTCTATTCACCTATGGTTCTATAATTCTATTATTCTATGATTCTGTGATTCTATTACTCTATGATTCTATAGTTCTGGGAGTCTAGGTAGAATTCTATTCACCTCTGATTCTATAATTCTATGATTTTATTACTCTATGTTTCTATGATTCTGCAACTCTGGGAGTCTATGACTGGATAATTCCATTCACCTATGATTTTATGTTTCCATGATTCTATTATTCTATGAGTCTATAATTCTATGAGTCTAATATTTTATGTTTCTATGATTCTATATTTCTGTGAGTCTGTGATTGGATAATTCCATTCACCTATGAGTCTATGTTTCTATGATTCTATTCACCTATGATTCTATGTTTCTATGATTCCATGTTTCTATGATTCTCTTCACCTATGATTCTATGTTTCCATGATTCTATTATTCTATGAACCTATAACTCTATGATTCTGTAATTCTATGATTCTATTATTCCATGAGTCTCCAATTCTACATCTCTATTATTCTGTGTTTCTGACACTGTGCTTCTGATTCTATGTTTCTATGACTCTGTAATTTTGTTACTCTATAATTGTATGATTCTATTGTCCCACGATGCTATGATTCTATGCTGAAGAAAAGGCCTTGTGGGTGCTGGGGGGTGAGAAGCTCAACGTGAGCCAGCAGTGAGCACTTGCAAGCCAGAGAGTCAGTCGCGTCCTGGGCTGCAGCAGGAGAAGTGTGGGCAGCAGGTTGAGGGAGGTTATTCTCCCCCTCTGCTCCACTCTGGTGAGACCCCACCTGCAGCACTGTGTCCTGTTGTGGAGCCTCTATTATAAGAATGATCTGGAGGTGTTGGAAGATGTCCAGGGCCACGAGGATGGGCAGAGGGCTGGAGCTGCTCTGCTAGGAGGACAGACTGAGGGAGTTGGGGTTGTTCAGTCTGGAGAAGAGAAGGCTCCCAGGAGACCTCATTGTGGCCTTCCAGTATCTGAAGGGGGCTCCAAGAAAGCTGGGGAGGGACTCTTGAGGGTGTCAGGGAGTGATAGGACTGGGGGGAATGCAGCTAAACTAGAAATGGGTAGATTCAGATTGGATGTGAGGAAGAAGTTGCTCCCCAGGAGGGTGGTGAGAGCCTGGCACAGGTTGCCCAGGGAGGTGGTGGAAGCCTCCTGCCTGGAGGTGTTTGCAGCCAGGCTGGATGTGGCTGTGAGCAACCTGCTGTAGTGTGACCTGTCCCTGGCCATGGCAGGGGGGTTGGAACTGGCTGAACCTTGAGGTCCCTTCCAACCCTGAGAATTCTGTGATTCTGTGATTCCAAGAGACTTGGATGTGGTCAGAGCATCTGTTCAGATTCACTGGTTCTCAGATTCAGCTCCAGCACACTGTGCCTGTGGGCTGTGAGGTACCCAGTCAAGATGCTCCATATCCCATCAATCCCCACCCTGCTTGGGCTCCAGAGGACAGGACACCCAGACCAAGAGCCTGCATCTGGAGAGTGAGCTGTTGGTCAGATGCTTTCTCAGGAAGCAGTTTCCCTGCGCTTCTCACTGCTGCGAGGTGCAACCAGAAGCAGCGTGTGATGAAGTCAGGTGGTCTCCCTCTAGAAGTGAGCACCCAGAGGTACAAAAGAGGAATGACTCAGAGGACCACCTCTTTGGAAAGGGTGCTGGATCCTCTTGATTTGGGCTGTGAATCAAAATTTCACTCCTGGAGAGGAAAGGAGGAAAATTCTCTGCTGATGGAGCAGGGCAGGGAGGGAGTTATTGCTGTAACCACCAGGTCCTGCCTCTCCTTCCTCAGAGCAGCTGCTGCAGGGCATAGCTGGGATGAGCAATATGAGCTATTGATCCAGGGGAGCCCCCTGCTCTCCCATCTGTCCACCTGGGAGGCAGGAGGGACCATCACTCCATATTTCACAAGCCCTGAGAAAACGGCGTGGGCAGTGCAGGCACCTCCAGACTGTCACTCCCTATCTTAATTAGGACTGTCAGCTAGCCTGGCATTTTTAGGTAATTAATTATTCTGCCTCCTAGCCTTGTTTCTCTGTGACACCAGTGCCTGCTGATGGGACAGGGGATCGATTTCACCAGCTCCCCCCTCTCTCCTCCCCCCACCTTGCTGTTTGTTTGTGCTTGCCCTCAAGACTCGCACAACAGGAAGCGCTTGGTGAGTGCTCAGGAAAAGAACCACCAGGGTTATCTGAGAGCCATATCAAATAGATTTGGGGCAGAAATGGACTCAGCTGCTGAAAACCTATTAGCAGCATCTCAGATTTCCTGTGTACCAGCAGGTTAGGGGGCAAGCACTTGAACACTGCCCACAGCTTGTGGTTAATTACTGTTTGTAGAGTTCCCCTCCGCAGTTCTGCTTGACAAAACGCCCATGAAGACAAAAATGAAATGCTGGCCACTTTTGGATGGGTGCCACCTGCTTTTTCCATTCCTCCTTCCCCCCACTGGGTGCCAGAAAAACTGGGAAGACAAAACAGAGTTGGTGTGGGGCAGAGCTTTTGTGCACAGTGTGAGCAGTGGTGCCCAGGAGCAGCCACGTCAATGGGGGAGGGGGGACAGGGACCCCACGGAGCAGAGGAGCCCTTCAAAGCTGTGACCCCATAACATCACATCATTTGGCATGGCTATTGCACATTTGCTCTCCAGGATAGCCACCAGCAGTGCCAGTGATGCCCCACACCAGGAGCTACCTGCTGAAAGACATCCAGACCTGATGCAGCAGGAAACAAGACTCTTCTAGCCCCTCTTGAGGGCTAGAATGCAAGACCCTCCTTGGACAAGTTCATGCTATCATGAAATGAGCAGAGGTGATAGCTAGCAAGGACTGCAAGGTGTGAGATGAGCTGTGCAGGAAGCTGAAGGCTCTTCAGCATGGTAATGGCATGACTGGAGTGGGAATGGGAGCAGTGCATGAAGTTCAGGAGCTGTTTCCTGCCTTCTCTGATGATGCAATTGGTAGGGAGCATCAAATAACCTGGTCCAGTTCTGGGCTTAGAGCAAAAGATGGAGAAAAGGTGACAGGGAAAAGGGAAGGCAGTAGGAAAGCAAGAGGAAGGAAGAGGCTGGTGGCAGGTATCTGGCAGACAGTCATAGAAACATTTTAGGTGGAAGAGACCTTTAAGACTGTTAAGTCCAACCATCAACCCAGCACTGCCAGGGCACCACTAAACCATGGCCCTCAGCACCACAGCACCACAGCTTTGAAACCCCTCCAGGGGTGGGGACTCCACCACTGCCCTGGGCAGCCTGGGCCAGGCCTTGACAACCCTCAGATTGTTCCTCATGTCCAACCTAAACCTTACCTGGTGCAACCTGAGGCCATTTACTCTCATCCTATCACTTGTTACTTGTGAGAAGAGACCAATCTCCACGTGGCTCCAACTTCCTTTCAGGGAGTTGTAGAGTCAGAAGGTCTCTCCTCAGCCTCCTCTTCTCCAGACCCACCAGTTCCTCAGCTGATCCTCTCCAGACCTGTTCTCCAGACCCTTCACCAGCTTTATGCTTCTTCTTTGGACCTGCTCCAGCACCTCAGTGTCCTTTTTGTATTGAAGGGCAAAACTTGAACCCAATATTGGAGGTGTTCTCTCTCTGTGCTTATATCAATCCCCATTTCTTCTGGGATGGTACAGGAGCAGTGAGGCTTGGGGACACCTTGAGGGTGGGAGAAATGATTTTGGTAAAGAAACCCAGACTGATTTCCACATATCTACCTCTGAGCCCCTGTTCAGGACTCCACTCTCAGGACTCCACTCTCAGGACCCCAGGATCACAGCCATAATTTGGAAAGTCTGAAAACTCCACCAATGGGTAAAGAGAAGCTGGCAATGGGTGGAGAGTGTGTAGCCAGCCCAAGCATTTGGCTCCCAGACCACCTCTGCAGCCCCAGCTAATGTAGCAGGTAATGGGTTGAAGGCCATGACCTGAGCTGGACATCCACTGCTGACCTCTTGCAGGGGTTGTGACCCAAAGGCTGAGACTGACTAGTGCAGAGATTTATGCCTTGTTAATAACAGAGCTGAGCAATCAGTGTAATGACATCCATGGCCTGCCTTAATTAGCAGCCAAGGCAACAGTCTCCAAGCCTTGCCTTCTGCTAGGGTGGGCAAAAGGAGGATTGGGGGCTGAATTCAGTCACTCCCTCCAGACAATGGGGCCATGGCCAGGCCAGCTAGGACCCAGTGCCCTAGCTTGGTGGCTATGAACAGGCATATGGTAGCCCAGGGATAGTGAGATGGTTAGTCTGCTACAGGCCTGTCCTCCTCAGATGCTGATTGGTGCCTCATGACATGAAGAACCCTGAAGATTTTTCCTCTTGAGCACAAGATTTGAGTTTGATTAGGTTTCAGCCTGGACATTTCTGATTATTTCTCCCCCATAAATTCCTGGCTTCTTTTCATCAAAGATCAGGATTAAGAAGGTATGGAGAGCATGGAGGAATGGCTATACCTTCCCTGGACCTGCAAACTGTCATTTCTCTGTGTGTTCAGGAAGGCCTTGGCATGAAGGCACACAGGAGAAAGACATTCAGGGGACTCCACTTTTCCCTAGGCTTCATCACGTGCCACAGATGTGGAAACCTGACATTTGACTCAGACACAGCTGAAGTGAGCCCATGGCTCTGCAAGGCACTGGAGTTGTGCTTCAGAAGGATGGCATGACTGATGCAAAGGTCATAGAAGCAACCAGGTTGGAAAAGGCCTCAGAGATCATCAAGTCCAACCTATTGCCTAATGCCAAACACCTCCTGACAACTAAACCATGGCTTCAAGTGCCTCATCCAAGCCTTTTTTGAACACCTCCAGGGATGGGGACTCCACCACCTCCCTGGGCAGCACATCCCAATAGCCAATTACTCTTTCTGAGAGGAACTTTCTCCTCACCTCCAGCCTAAACCTCCCCTGGCACAGCTTGAGACTGTGTCCTCTTGTTCTGGTGCTGCTTGCCTGGGAGAAGAGACCAACCCCCACCTGGCTACAACCTCCCTTCAGGTAGTTGGAGAGAGCAAGAAGGTCTCCCCTGAGCCTCCTCTTCTCCAGGCTAAGCAACCCCAGCTCCCTCAGCCTCTCCTCACAGGGCTGTGCTCCAGACCCCTCCCCAGCCTTGTTGCCCTTCTCTGGACACATTCAAGTCTCTCAATGTCCTTCTTAAGCTGAGGAGCCCAGAACTGGACACAGCACTCAAGGTGTGACCTAAGGAGTACTGAGTACAGGGCAGAATGACTTCCCTGCTCCTGCTGGCCACACTATTGCTGCCCAACTGTTTTACCTGCCTCACTCTCCCAGCTCCCTGGAATCAAAGAAGGGAGCTGAAACTCTTCCAAAAGGATGAATGCAGTCTTCAATAGATACCTTTTCCATCTTTATCCACAGGTAGAGTACAGGGGCATGACTGATGCAAAGGTGGCATCCTCCAGCCTCCTACAGCCCAGACACAGCTACAGCAGCTCAATGAAGTCAGCTGGGCAGCCCTGTCCCCTTGCTAAGGATGCTAGCTCCATTCCCTGTTGTCTAACAGGACCCTGAGGAATGTGAAATGTGGGAACAAGTGCATTGCCATGGGTCAGGGCTAGGCTGGCCACCAGATGAGTGCCAGAGTTTCTCCTGCTTCTCAAAGGGTTGGGGAAAGGGAGGAAGGGAGAGAGACTGATGGGGTGAGAAACAAACTAACCCAGCTGGGATGGAGAGAAGAACAATGCCATGGAATAGAGACACAGAGACACAAACCAATGTGGAACCAACCCCTGATGGCAATGATGGCACCACTGGCACCACTGCTGTTGGGTGCAGGCACTGGGCAAGTCCCAGCCTGAATTCAGCAGCAGATGGGAACTGGCTTCAGCAACACAAGGACTGGGATGGAAGGCAGAAGGGATGGAGTCCATCTGGGACACCAACCAGTGGAGAAGATGCTTGACCCTGGTGATCCCTCAGCTCCTGAAGACACCATCCATGGGCTGCAATCCCTCGGTGGGCAGCTGAGGGTCACCTGTCCTGTCCACTCCTCCCCACAGTGCCAGCTCTGCCTTCCTGCCCTCCAGTGTGTGGCACAAGCTGTGGCAGTGCCCTTGGTGTGCCCAGGAGCGAGTCCTAGGCAGATGCCTTGGCAGGAGCTGTCCCCATCAGCTGCTCCCTGCCAGGAGCAGCCCCTGTGTTCTCTTCTAGCTCAGACCAGGACATGCACATGGGAAAAAAGCTGAAATAAAAACCTATTTATTTCTTCCAAGAAAGAGAATGTCTATTTGAAATGGTTAGGGAAACCCCAGGGCAGGAGCAGCTCAGCTGCTAAGGTTCTGTCACCAATTATGTGCAAACATCTTCCAGGGGGGGGAAATAAAATAGCATTTAAAAAATTAGACATTAGAAAAGAGTGACTCTGCTGTAACTTTTGTGGGAAAGCAATGCTGGGGAGGCAGTGGGGGCAGCACAGCAGCTCCCAGGAGCCTGGTGGGCATCCATCCAGCTCTGCCCTCTCGCTTCCACAGCCTGCACACAGCCCCGCGAGTCCCTTTGTCAAACTGCTCCTAGCCGGTTAGCTGTCACTGGGGAACCTGGAAGGGAAAACATGCTCTGAGCTTTGTGTCCACAGCTCTGTGATGGAGCAGCAGGGAGGGGAAGCTCCCAGGTGGGAATGTGTGTGTGGCAGGGTTTCCCCCAGCAGCTAGGGGAGGTGAAGGCTGAGCGGTGATGGGCAGCTGCCAGCCTGTCTGTCACCGGGAAATGAAGATCTCCCAGCACACCTGCAGAATCCTATCTGTAAAACACCAGTGGCTAACTCCTGCCAGGGGACCTGGCTGAGGGTAAGCTGTTGCCATAAAGCATTTATGAAGCCCTGGTGTGCCTGGGGAGGTGCAGTTGCAGGCGTGAAGCAACGCTGGGCAGAGGAGCCCACGCTGAACCTCACACACCCAGTATCACAGTATCACAGTATCATTAAGGTTGGAAGAGACCTCAAAGATCATCAAATCCAACCTGTCACCACAGACCTCATGACTAGACCATGGCACCAAGTGCCACATCCAATCCCCTCTTGAACACCTCCAGGGATGGGGACTCCACCACCTCCCTGGGCAGCACATCCCAATGACGAACGACTCGCTCAGTGAAGAACTTTCTCCTCACCTCCAGCTTAAACCTCCCCTGGCACAGCTTGAGACTGTGTCCTCTTGTTCTGGTGCTGGCTGCCTGGGAGAAGAGACCAACCCCCTCCTGGCTACAACCTCTCTTCAGGGAGTTGTAGAGAGCAATGAGGTCACCCCTGAGCCTCCTCTTCTCCAGGCTAAGCAACCCCAGCTCCCTCAGCCTCTCCTCACAGGGCTGTGCTCCAGACCCCTCCCCAGCCTTGTTGCTCTTCTCTGGACACCTTCAAGTCTCTCAATGTCCTTCTTAAACTGAGGGGCCCAGAACTGGACACAGGACTCAGGGTGTGGCCTAACCAATGCAGGGGCACAATGACTTCCCTGCTCCTGCTGGCCACACTGTTCTTGATGCAGGCCAGGATGCCCTTGGCCTTCTTGGCCACCTGGGCACACTGCTGGCTCATGTTTAGGTGGCTGTCAACCAGCACCCCCAGGTCCCTTTCTGTTTGGGAGCTCTCCAGCCACTCCGACCCCAGCCTGTAGCTCACCCCATCCCTGCCAAGCCAGGGAACATCCCATCAGTGCTGCAGGATTTATTTCTCTTTGACCTCCCAGCCCTGCTAACCCTCCCCCTGAGCTAGTGGGGTGTGTGTGTGTGTGTGCAATTCACTTGGGTTCCCAGAGGAGCTGGGGGAGAGGGGAAGGCAAGGGGCACTGGCAGCAGAAAGCTTCACCCCCTGTGCCATTAGGATAAATTGTGTTTGTGCAAGCTGGATTTTACAGCAGGCATGTCAATTAGTGTGTGAAAGTTAATAACCCAATTGAGCTTCCCTCCCTCAGAGCTAAATTGAAATCTGTTGCCTGTTTGGGAAGAGGGGAAGGGGCTGGCAGGGGTGGGAGGATGAGCTGGTGGGTAGGGCTGGGGTGGTTTTAATGTTGATTAAAAAACAACAACACAAAAAAAAAGGTGGGGGGTGGGGGGGAAGGGAAGGGTTTGGTCATTTTTAGCCACACAGTAAGCAGCAGCTTTGCTTGGCTGGATTTGCTAAAGTTTTATTTGAAGGTGGTGACAGGAGGGTTGGACTAGATCATCTCCAGAGGTCCCTTCCAGCTCCTACCATCCTGTGATTCTGTGACTTTTGTGCTTGGGAGAGAGTGAGGGAATAGCATTTGTTTGGTTACACTGGGTTCTGCTTCCAGCAGGGGGTAAATTTCACCCCTAGTGGTTGCAGCACTCAGGGCAGCTCTGGAGCAAACCCAGCTCCCAACAACCAGAGCCTGCAGCCTTGCCAGGGGGAAGAGGAGGAGAATACAACACACCTCACCATCACCCTGTCCCATGGGAAGGTGTAGGGAGAGATAGGTGCCTGCGCAAATCCCACCAGAGCACAGCAGCAAACCTGAAACACACAAGACTTGAGCCAGTAGGACCAACTGCTGGTGAAACTCAGGAGGTTCCACCTCAACATCAGGAAAAAGGCTTTTACTGTGAGGGTGATGGAACCCTGGAGCAGGGCTGAGGGTCCAGAGGGAAGGGACAGACTCTGCTCAGTTGCACTCTGTGATAGGGCAAGGGGTAATGGGTATAAACTACAGCATGGGAGGTTCCACCTCAACATGACTTCTTTACTGTAAGGGTCCCAGAGCACTGGAGCAGGCTGCCCAGAGAGGTTGTGGAGTCTCCTTCTCTGGAGGCTTTCAAAACCCATCTGGATGAGTTCCTGTGTGACCTGCCTCAGGTGAACCTGGCCTGGCAAGAGGGTTGTACTGGATGATCTCTAGAGGTCTCTTTCAACCCCTACCATTCTGTGCTTCTCTCATTCCATGATCAACCTCCACCTGCTGATCAGAGCTGCCTTGTTCTGACCCATCATGTGAACTCACCCCCAACACCTTCCTGAAGCTCCCTCTCATGAAGCAGTGCCTGTCAAGGGAGTTGGGGCAGGCCACCTGAGTGAGACATCACCATCCTTCCCACAGCATTCACTCCATCACACAGCTGTAAGACTTTGAGTAATGAAGCCAATGGTCCAGCTGTAGCAATTCCATGCCATGTCCACACCACACAGGCCAACACCCAAGTTCAGGATGGGGATGGCCAAGTCACATCAGCTGTGATCCAGAGCTGACAGCTTCCAGTACAGAGAAGAGATCAGATCACTTGCTGTTGAGGTCTGGTTTAGATGTAGGGAGAGAGGAACTACATCTTCCAGGCAAGAAACTGCCTGAACTACTCACTGCTGTCCTAATCAGGGAGATATGGCAGGTCCTAGCAGGAGTTTGGGCTTCTAGAGGTGCCTTGTGCATGATTTTGTTGATAGCATCTTTATGCAGCTCAGCAACAGTAGATCCACAACCTTAGTGCTGAAGAGAGCAGCTTCATTTTGAGTAGCTCACAGCTCTCCCTTCTTCCACTCTCACCACATTACTCTTGCCCAGCAGTAACTGTGTGGCTTGCTGCACTTCTCTCTACACTCCAGAGGACAAGGTCTAGCTGTGAAATGGTCCCCTTGAAGTATGGGCACCTCAATACAAGAGAGATGTGGAGGTGTTGAAGCCAGTGCAGAGGAGGGCAAGGAAGCTGTGAAGGGCCTAGAGAGTAAATCATATGAAGAACAATTGAAGGAGCTGGGGATGGTTAGTTTGGAAAAGAGGAGGCTGAGGGGAGACCTCATTGCTGTCTACAGCTACCTGAAAGGACATTGTAGAGAGGTTGGTGCTGGTCTCTTCTCGCAGGTAATTAGTGACAGAACAAGAGGGAATGGCCTCAAGCTCTGACTGGGTAGGTTTAGACTGGCCATTAGGAAATATGTTTTCACTACAAGAGTGGTCAGGGATTGGAATGTGCTGCCCAGGGAGGTGGTGGAGTCCCCAGTCCTGGATGTCTTTAAAGGTCATTTGGATGTGATGCTTGGGGACATGGTTTAGGGGTGACCCTTGTAGAGTAGGGATGGACTTGGTGATCCTGAGGGGCTTTTCCAACCTGAATGTTTCTGTTTCTGTGATACTGTAATTCTGTGATTCTAGTCCAGTCTGTTTCTCTGAGACTTCTTCCCTCCTCAGGGGCAGGTACTCTCCAGCCATCCTCCACTTCAAACCTCTCCTGGGCTGCTCTAAAGAGCCCCAGTTATCCAGGAGCCAGCTGCCTGGGACTGCTTGGTTTTCCTGAAGGAAAAACAACACGAAGGAGAGTTTTGTGGTCACCTCTTTTTCACCAAGCCCTGCTGAAAAACGAAGGCAGCGAAGCAGCAGAGCAATGTTTGTGAAATTGCTTTCCTGGACAGTGCCCACGTGGTGGGATGTTTGTAAATCAGGTCATGTCTCTTCCTGAGGTATGTGTGCAATGTTCTGGATATTTAATGAAAGGAAGATGTAATTAGATGCAGCTTCTTTGAATGCTTTTGGAAGGCAGCATCACCTTGGTTTTGAAGGGAGCTCTCAGCTAAGATTGAGTTACCACACTGAGCAACCCACTGCACAGATACAATCTGAGGAGGGAACCTGACCCTGCCAGGATTTCCTCTGCAGTGTGTTTGTATTGTATCAGTATGCAATCTGGAGCTCAAATCTGCATCTCTCTGTGTCCCTTTCAGACAGAAAGAGAAAAAAGATACAAGGGGGAAAATAAAGGAAAAAAAAAGGGGGGGAGGGGGGAAGAAAAAAGGAAAAAGATAAAAAAGGGAAAAAATAAAAAAGGGAAAAAGGAAAAAAAAAGAAAAAAACAGGAAAAAGAAAATAAGAAAAAAAGGAAAAAATAAAAAAGGAAAAAAGAGAAAGAAAAAAGGAAAAAGAAGATAAGGAAAAAAAGTAAAAAATTTAAAAAAGGAAAAAGAAAAAAGGAAAACTGAAAAAGAAAAAAAAATAAAAAGAAAAAAGAAAAAGGAAAAAGAAAAATGAAAAAAAGAAATAGAATAACGAAAGATAAAAGAAGAAAATTTTAAAAAAAAGAAAAAAAGAAGAAAGGAAAAAGAAAAAAGAAGAAAGGAAAAGGGAAAAAGAAAAAAGAAGAAAGGAAAAGGAAAAAAAAAAAGAAAAAAAAAGGAAAAAAGAAAAAAGAAAGAAAAAAGAAAAAGAAAAAAGAAAAAAAGAAAAAAGAAAAAAAGAAAAATTAAAAAGGGAAAAGAAAAAAGAAAAAAGAAAGAAAGGAAAAAGAAAATAAGGGGGGGAAGGAAAAAAAAGAAAAAGAAAGTAAGAAAAAAGAAAAAATGAAAAAAAAGAAAAAAAGAAAAAAAGAAAAGGAAAAAGAAAAAAGAAGGAAAAAAGTCAAGCTGAGCAACTTCACTGAAGGCTAAAAGAGAAGAAATTTGCTACAGGAAAGCCATTTTAAGGTTACAGACTGCATGGCCCAGAGTGCATTTTGACATGTTAGAGGTCTCCCATGTCCCCCAAAAACTTAAAGAAAGAGGGGGGAGGAAAGAGCTTTTAGGAAGTTTTGCAATGAGATAAAAAGATTAAACCTAAGATTTGGGATGTCAATGACCCTGAGACATTTTTCAGTGACCAGCAAAATAGCCTGGAAGGATTCAGTCCCCTTCATGTAATCAGCCACTAGGAATGCCTGAGGTATCCTGAGACACCAAATCCACCCTGGGTCTTCTGAGCTACCCAGCTACTTATCCCCAGTTCCTTATCTTTTGACCAACAAGGTTTGGTTTTCAGAGGAAAGGGATGAAATACTCTTAACAGGATACTCTTGGGGTTAGTGAGAACTTAGTAGGAGATGCAGAAGAGATGCCCAGAGCTTGAGGTCATGTCCCCAGCTGGATGCTGAGGGCATGGCTCTCAACAATACAAGTGTGTTTTAAGACAGCGAAGTGTTGAGCAGCAGAGCCTCTAGAGCAAACAACTCACTACAAATCCACTCAACTCAAGTGGGCTCATTGTCCACATCCCAAATCTGGGCTAAAATTCACCTTCCACCCTCCCAGCAAAGAAAAGCTAAAATGAAACAGCTCTAAAGCAGCAATTTGAATTGTAATGAAAGACAGTTTGGTTCTTATGGGTGCAGGAAAGGAAGATCTTTAAGACCTTGGCTGGCCAAGAGGGCCAATGGGATCCTGGGGGGCATTAAGAGTGTGTCCAGCAGATTGAAGGAGGTTCTCCTCCCCCTCTACTCTGCCCTGGTGAGACCTCACCTGGAGTATTGTGTCCAGTTTTGGGCTACCCAGGGACAGGGATGTGCTGGAGAGAGTCCAAAGGAGGGCTACAAGGATGATGGAGCATGTGCCCTGTGAGGAGAGGCTGAGAGCCCTGGGGCTGGTTCGTCTGGAGAAGAGAAGGCTGAGAGGGGATTTAAGAAATGTCTAGAAATATCTGAGGGCTGAGGGTCAGGAGGCAGGGGCCAGGTTCTGCTCAGTTGCACCCTGGGATAGACAAGGGGCAATGGATACAGACTACAGCACAGGAGGTTCCACCTCAACATGAGGAGGAACTTCTTCCCTGTGAGGCTCACAGAGCCCTGGAGCAGGCTGCCCAGAGAGGTTGTGGAGTCTCCTTCTCTGGAGCCTTTCCAGCCCTGTCTGGATGTGTTCCTGTGTGACCTGTGCTGGATTCTGCGGTCCTGCTCTGGCAGGGGGCTTGGACTGGATGATCTCTGGAGGTCTCTTCCAACCCCTAACATCCTGTGATCCTGAGACACCCTAAGCTTGACCCCACTCCAAGCTACAGCAAGGCCAACTCTTACCCAGTGATCCAAACAGACATGAGGACAAGGAGGATTTAAGTACTGATAGTTGGGAAGGTTTCATCTCCACGTAGGAGTCACCATTTTCCTTTTTGAGAGCCCTAACTGAAAAAAGAGGCTGGACAGATGGGCAGAGTCCAACTGGATGGCATTCAACAAGCCCAAGTGCCAGGGGCTGCACTTTGGCCACAACAACCCCATGCAGAGCTACAGGCTGGAGTCAGAGTGGCTGGAGAGGAGCCAGGCAGAAAGGGACCTGGGGGTACTGGTTGACAGCAGCAGAACAGGAGCCAGCAGTGTGCCCAGGTGGCCAAGAAGGCCAATGGCATCCTGGCCTGCATCAGGAACAGTGTGGCCAGCAGGAGCAGGGAAGTCCTTGTGCTCTGTGCTCAGCACTGGTTAGGCCACACCTTGAGTCCTGTGTCCAGTTCTGGGCTCCTCAACTGAAGAAGGACATTGAGACTCTTGAATGTGTTCAGAGAAGGGCAATGAGGCTGGGGAGAGGCCTTGAGCACAGCCCTGGGAGGAGAGGCTGAGGGAGCTGGGGTTGCTTAGCCTGGAGAAGAGGAGGCTCAGGGGAGACCTTCTTGCTCTCTACAACTACCTCAAGGGAGGTTGCAGCCAGGTGGGGGTTGGTCTCTTCTCCCAGGCAACCAGCACCAGAACAAGAGGACACAGTCTTAAGCTGCACCAGGGGAAGTTTAGGCTGGAGGTGAGGAGAAAGTTCTTCACTGAGAGAGCTGTTATCCACTGGAATGTGTTGCCCAGGGAGGTGGTGGATTCCCCATCCCTGGAGGTATTCAAGAGGGGATTGGCTGTGGCACTTGGAGCCATGGTTTAGTAGTCATGAGGCCTTGGGTGACAGGTTGGACTTGAAGATCTTTGAGGTCTTTTCCAACCTTATCGATTCTTTGATTCTATGATTCTAAGATCATCCAGCACTGTGGGAACAGTGCAGTCTATCATGCAGAGAAATACATTGACCAAACCCCTTGTCTTGAAAAAGGAATGTCAGAGTTCTTCTCCAGAGAGGAGGAAACCTGAACATTTTTCAGGGATAGGGGAAAAAATGGTCTTAATTTCATAGTATTTGAAAGTAGCTCCCAGGAGGCAAAGAAAATGACAATAAAATGAGAAATATTGGGATGGAAAGGCTGAAGGAGACTTGGAGAACCTGCAGGACTCATGTCTGGGTACAAGGGAGGGAGAGGTTTGTGTGCAAGCTTACAAGAGTCTCAGCTATTACTCACTGGAAAATGAGGGGGCTCATTGAATTTGTAGGGTGTGTCACTGAGAGTTCTCCAGCATGGAGAAGCTTTGAACTTCCCCTGAACCCCCGCCCTGGGGTGAAACCAGCTCTGTGTCATCCTCAAAGCGCAGGTGACCGAGAAACACTGTCTCCTTCTCCTCCTCTCCTCTCCATCCTTCTTAATCTCACCGTTCTCAAGTTGCCTGATGTGCCATTTATGACAGGAATAACCTGCCTTGGCACTGACACTCGAATTTCACTTAGAGGTTCATCTCATTATTAATGACAAGATCAATATTACCCAAGCCACAGTAAGAGCTCTCACCATCCATCCTCCCCCGGGCACCTCGCTTTCCCCTGCTCCCTCGCTTCTCAAGGGTAGTCACCTCGATGCTGGAAGGAGAATCACCCACTGCTTGGGGATGGTTCATTCCTCCCCTGACAGCTGCCCTGCCATATTTCTCCTGAGCCTTGAAACCTGAGTGAGAAGGCTCAGGAGTGGAATGAGCCACAGGCTGGACTCACCGCAGCGACCTCGCTGAACTCTCCCGCTGCAATTAGGCAATGGTGCCGCAGACCAAGCCTGATTCATACCCTTTTACCCTCAGTGAAGTGATAGCTATCACCCCTAGGGCAGAGCCCTTATTGCTGCAAGCCACTTCAACTTACCCAGTTTTACAAGCAAAACAAAACAAACATAAAAAACACCACCAAAAAAGGCAAACCAAAAACACACGCACAAAAAACCCCCAGAAACCAAAGAAATAAGAGCAAACCAAAGACAAAACAGAACAAACCAAACCAGAAAAGAACAGAGCAAAATAGAACAGAACAAACCAAAACAAGGCAAAACAAAACAGAACAAACCAAACCAAGACAAAACAGAACAAAACAAACCAGAAAAGAACAGAATAAAACAGAACAAACCAAAGACAAAACAGAACAAACCAAACCAAGACAGAACAGAACAAACCAAAACAGAAAAGAACAGAGCAAAATAGAACAGAACAAACCAAAACAAGACAAACCAAGACAAAACAGAACAAACCAAACCAAACCAAAACAAGACAAACCAGAACAAAACAAAACAGAAAAGAACAGAATAAAACAGAACAGAACAAACCAAAGACAAAACAGAACAAAACAGAAGAAACCAAACCAAGACAAAACAGAACAAACCAAAACAGAAAAGAACAGAGCAAAACAGAACAGAACAAACCAAAACAAGACAAACCAGAACAAAACAAAACAGAAAAGAACAGAACAAAACAGAACAAAACAGAACAGAACAAACCAAACCAAGACAAAACAGAACAAACCTGAACAGAACAAACCAAACCAAAGACAGAACAGAACAAAACAGAACAGAACAAAACCAAAGACATAACAGAACGAAACAGAACAAACCAAAACAAACCAGAACAAACCAAACCAAGACAAGCCAGAACAAACCAAACCAAACCAGAACAGAACAAAACAAAACAGACCAAACCAAACCAAGACAAACTGAACAAACCAAACAAAGCAGAACAGAACAAACCAAACCAAGACAAAACAGAACAAACCAAAACAAACCAGAAAAGAACAGAACAAACCAGAACAGAACAAACCAAACCAAACCAAGACAAAACAGAACAAAACAGAACAGAACAAAGCAAACCAAAACAAGACAAAACAGAACAAACCAACAAACCAGAACAGAGCAGAACACAGAACAGAACAAACCAAACCAGAACAAAACAAAACAGAACAGAACAGGACAACGCAAAACAAAGAAACAAACAAACAAAACCCCCAAGCAAACAAAGAAAACCCCACCTAGAAACACCAAAACCCTGGGACCTGGACACAGTCTATGGCAAATTGACTTTGAAGCTATTCTTTCCCCTCCTTACATGAAGGTCATGTTTGCAGCTGATATCTCTGCTCCTCACCAGCTATGAGGGTGGGACTGGGAAAGGGTTGGCAGCATCCCTGTGGTGTTGGAAGGGATTTGGGATGGCCTGGAGAGGTGAATGGCCCTCTCCTTTTGGTCATCTTTGTTGATTCCACAGGGAGTGCAGGCTAGGTGAGCCAAGGCTGATTAGGCACTGGGATGGACTGCCCAGGGAGGTGGTGGAGTCACCATCACTGGAGGACATTAAGAAAAGCTTGGATGTGGCACTTGGTGGCAGGGTTTAGCTGATGTGGTGGTGTTAGGTCACAGGCTGGACTTGATGATCTCAGAGGTCTTTTCCAGCCTCAATAATTCTGTGATTCTAAGATTATTTACATGGGATGAACCCTAGCCCAAGGGCTCTGTCTTAAGGAAGGCAAAGGCGCCCTAACTCAAACAGAAGTTGAGAAGCTTCCAACTAAAACTAAAGTTGAGCTGCCCCCCTCCCCAGTCATGGAATGGTGGGGGATATGGAAGGGGCCCCTGGGGATCATGAAGTCCAATTTCCCTGTCAAAGCAGGATCACCTAGGGCAGGTCACACAGGAACATCCAGGTGGGTTTTGAAAGTTTCGAGAGAAGGAGACTCCACAGCCTCTCTGGGCAGCCTGCTCCAGGGCTCCAGCACACCAAAGAAGTTTCTCCTGCTGTTGAGATGGAACTTCCTGGGTTCCAGTTTGTATCCACTGCCCCTTGTCCTATCATGGAACACCACTGAAAAGAGGCAGGCCCCTTCTTCTCAACACCCACCCTTCACATAGTTAAAAACACTCAGTCTTCCCTTCTCACTCTTCCCCTCTCACTCTTCCCTTCTCCAGACTAAACAGCCCCAGGTCTCAGCCTTTCCTTCCCAGACAGATGTTCCAGTCCCTTCATCATCCTTGTAGCCCCTACTGGACTCTTTCCAGTATATCCCTGTCCCACTGGACCATTGTCTTATTGGACAACAGGAAACTGCACCTTTACCACCCAGGGCCATGCAGATTTCCATTAAACTTTCTTTTAGCTTAGATTTGGTCCATTCATCCCTTTCTTCTAGACCTGCACCTCTACAAAGCCCCAGCCCCAGGTTACAAAGTGCAGCCAAGCCATTCCAGAGCAACACCTTCCCTGCACAACATCAACTTCCCATTGCAGAGGCTGCAAATGTGCACTGATTGATCCCCAAACTGGCATTTTGATTTATTTCCCACTGGAGGACTCATTCATTATGGAGCAATAAGCCCATTAAAGGGATGATAAAGCATGTGTGTCAATAGATGAGGCTGGTGGTTACTTTACTCTACCTCCCTAAACAAGAGCTGCTAAATAAATCCATTTGTGATCACACAGGACCTTTTAAAATGCATAAGAAAGCAGTAATTATTAAGCAGTGGGTTGAAAAGGAATCTCTTGCCAGTGTTACCACCACACACACACACACACAGACACACACATCCTGCTGTTGCAGCTCTGACTGCAGGGCAGAGGTGGGTCAGATGCACAGATTGCCAGCAAACTGCCTACAGAGCTGCTCAGAGCCCCAGTGACCTCTTCCAGGGACGTGCAGGTATGTGCATGCTCAGGTGGTTACATGGGAATGAGCTTTTATCTCCCAGCAGGAGGGAGAGGTGCCCAGAGGAGACCATGCAAGATGTTTTCATCCAGAATCTGAGTACCCATGCAATTTGTTTTCCTTCTTTCAGTTTCTTGAACTGATTTTCTTTCTTGAACTTGCACAGCAAGCTCACTGGCCTGGAGTTCAGGAGAGCAGACAGTCAGCTCAGAGAAACAGAGAAGAGGTTTGGTTAGAAAACACCTCTAAGGTCATCAAGTCCAACCATCAACCCAGCACCACCATGGCCATCAAACCATGTCCTAAAATGCCATGGCCACAAGTCTCTTGAACACCTCCAGGGATGGGGACTCCACCACCTCCCTGGGCAGCCTCTTCCAGTCCCTGACCACTCTTGCAGCAAAGAAATTTTCCCCAATCTCCAACCAAACCTTTCCTTGGCACAGTTTCAGGCTATTTCCTCTCATCCTATCACCTGATACTAGGGAGAAGGGACCAACCTCAAGGACCTCCTTAGCAGGGTACTGTGAGGGTAAAGCCCTGGAGGGGAGAGGGGCCTAAGAAAGCTGGATAGTATTCAAGGATCGCCTACTCTAAGCTCAGGAACAATGAGGAAGGTGGGCAAGAATATCAGGAGGCCTGCAGAGAGGAACAGAGAGCTCCTGGACGCTATTAGCTGCAAAAAAGAGCCTACAAATGGTGGAAACAGGGACAGATAACCTGGGAGGAGTGCAAAGAAGTTGTCCAAGCAGCCAGGAATCAGGTTAAGAAAGATAAGGGCTAGAGCCAATTAAATCTAGCCAGGGACATCAAGGGCAACAAAAAAGGTTTCTATTAGTATGTGGTGGCAATGGTTTGAAACTAGAGCAAAGCAGATCTAGATTGGACATTAGGAAGAAGTTCTTAGGATAAGAGTGTGAGAAGACACTGGGACAGGCTGCCCAGAGAAGCCTCATCCCTGCAAGCATTCAAGGCCAGGATGGATGAGGCTTTGAGCAGCCTGGGGGAGGTGGGGGGCGGGTTGGAACTAGATGATCTTGAAGGTCTCTTCCACCTCAAGCACTCTACAACTCTATGATTTTCCATCCAACCAGTCTCTGGGATGAAGCAGAACAACCATGCTTTATAGATCCTCTCCTCTCCTCTCCTCTCCTCTCCTCTCCTCTCCTCTCCTCTCCTCTCCTCTCCTCTCCTCTCCTCTCCTCCTCCTCTCTCCTCTCCTCCTCTCTCCTCTCCTCTCCTCTCCTCTCTCTCCTCTCCTCTCCTCCTTCTCCTCTCCTCTCCAAACCTCTCCTCTCCTCTCCAAACCTCTCCTCTCCTCTCCAAACCTCTCCTCTCCTCTCCAAAACCTCTCCTCTCCTCTCCTCTCCAAACCTCTCCTTCTCCAGAACTCTCCTCTCCTCTCCAAACCTCTCCTCTCCTCTCCAAACCTCTCCTCTCCAAACCTCTCCCTCTCCTCTCCTCACCTCTCCTCTCCTCTCCCTCTCCGAACCTCTCTGAACCTCTCCGAACCTCTCCGAACCTCTCTGAATGTCTCCTCTCCTTCTCCTCCTCCTCTCCTCTCCTCCTCCTCTCCTCTCCTCTCCTCTTCCTCTCCTCTCCTCTCCTCTCCTCTCCTCTCCTCTCCTCTCCTCTCCTCTCCTCTCCTCTCCTCTCCTCTCCTCTCCCTCTCCTCTCCTCTCCTCTCCTCTCCTCTCCTCTCCTCTCCTCTCCTCTCCCTCTCCTCTCCTCTCCTCTCCTCTCCTCTCCTCTCCTCTCCAAACCTCTCCTCTCCTCTCCAAACCTCTCCTCTTCTCTCGTCTCCAAACCTCTCCTCTCCTTGTTGGTGGGCAGGGTGGACCTGGACCTGGTGGACAGATATCCAGGTGATGTCTGTCAAGTTACACCTGTGATCATAGAATAGAATCACAGAATTAACCAGGTTGGAAAGGACCTCAAAGATCATCAAGTCCAACCTATTACCTAACACCTCCTGACAACTAAGCCATGGCTCCAAGTGGCACATCCAAACCGTTTCTGAACACCTCCAGTGATGGTGACTCCACCACCTCCCTGGGCAGCACATTCCAATGCCCAGTCTCTCTTGCTGGGAAGAATTTTCTCCTCGCCTGCAGCCTAAACTTCCTCTGGCACAGCTTGAGACTGTGTCCTCTTGTTCTGGTGCTGCTTGCCTGGCAGAAGAGACCAACCCCCACCTGGCTACAGCCTCCCTTCAGGGAGTTGTAGACAACGATAAGGTCTCCCTTGAGCCTCCTCTTCCTCAGTCTAAGCAACCCCAGCTCCTTCAGCCTCTCCTCACAGGGCTGTGCTCCAGACCCCTCCCCAGCCTCCTTGCCCTTCTCTGGACACATTCAAGTCCGTAAACTGAGGAGCCCAGAACTGGACACAGGACTCAAGGTGTGGCCTAACCAGTGCTGAGCACAGGGCAGAATGACTTCCCTGCTCCTGCTGGCCAGACCGTTCCTGATGCAGGCCAGGATGCCATTGGCCTTCTTGGGCACCTGGGCACACTGCTGGCTCCTGTTCAACTCACTGTCAACCAGTACCCCTCAGGTCCCTTTCTGCCTGGCTGCTCTCAGCCACTCTGTCCCCAGCCTGCAGCACTGCCTGGGGTTGTTGTGGCCATAGTGCAGCCCCTGGCACTTGGACTTGTTGAATGCCATCCTGTTGGCCTCTGCCCACCTGTCCAGCCTGGCAAGGTCCCTCTGGAGAGTCCTCCTACCTTCTACCAGCTTAACTCCTACCCCCAGCTTGATGTCATCTGCAAACTTACTAATGGTGGCCTCAATCCCCTGATGTGCAGGACGGTGGCGTTAAGGCTTGTCCTCAGCCCCTGAGGAGAGCCTGCAGAGCCTCCTCCAAACGCCCTGCTCGAGGCGAAACAGAGGGGGGAGGCAGTGACACACCAACGGCCACTTGGGTCTCCCCGCTGAGATAAATCACTTATCTGTTTTTTCTCACCCTGCAGGCCCTGGCAGTTTATGAAGCAGCTGTCTGGAAGGAAATTTACTGGACAATTAAAAGTGCTGACTTTCAAGCAGTGCTCTCGAGGTGGCGTCCAAAAATTATTGGGTGTGAAATGCAAATAGATTTAACAGTTTTACTGCTATTTATGCGACGTTCCCCCGTTCCCAGCTCTTTTTTTTTTTTGCCCTCCCTCTTTTGGTTGGTTTTTTTTTTTTTCCTTGGTGGTTTGTTGGGTTTTTTTCCCCCCCCCCCTTCTTTTTCCTTCCCCCTGCTCTGATTTTAAATGCTCCCAACTTTCACAGCTTTTAACAATCTCAGGCGCATGCAGTAAAACCCGAAGCACGCTCCGAGGCTGAAGCGACCCAGAGCGGCAGAGAGCGAGGGGGGGGGAGGGGAGGAGAGGAGAGGGGCAGGGGGAGGGGAGGGGGGGGGAAAATAAATTCTATCCCAAACCCCTAACAAAATATTAATTTAGAAATAAGCTGGTAATTACATTCAGCTTTGGGTCTGCCCCACAATTCTCTGAGGCTGTTCTTATTCAATAAGCGATTGGCCACTACCCAGCAAACCTCCTGCTTAAAATAATCACAAATTGACCAGGCTAGTCACTCCTTGGGATTAAGGAAAACTTTGCCTGGGGAGGAATGTGGGAAACCCACAGAGTGGAGGTGGGTCAGGCTCTGGAGAAATCTCCTTCCCGTGGCTGTTCCCATGGAGCACCCATTTGCCCAGGTGCTCCCCTGAGGTTCAGCAGGATCTGTCAGAGCTAGGATGGAGGGTTGGGGTTTTTTTTTTTTTAATGAGGTTTTATTCCCTGCCTGCTACATTACATTAATGACCAAAACAGTCCAGGACTTAATTAAAGATTAACTGTTAAGATCAGTAAAGCAAGATTGGCTCAGGCTGGTCATGCAGGGCCCTGGAAGAAGTAGGAAGGGATGAAGAACGGTGGGAGAAGGGAAGTGAAGCAACCCCTCCAGAGCCTCCAGCACTGCAGAATGAGGAGTTTCATGCCTTTTGGCTCAGCTGACTTCTTAGTTTAATCAAGGGCAAGGATCTATTATTCCTGCCTACCTCCTCCTGGATCTTGCTTCATAAAAGGTGCCCCTGGAATGCTTGCTACAGAGAGGGATTTTCTGGGCTACTTGTCAGGGACTTCTTGTACCCATAACATCTGCTGCTGCAAGATTTACCACAGCTGGGGAGGAATATTTGCTTCTCAGACACTTCAGGCTGTTGTGTGAAGCCCAATGTATCAAAACAGCTCTAATCTCCACCTAGTTTGGAGCCAACTCTGTGCACTCTTTATTTATCTTGCTGGTTCTGTGCTTGTGACCTTCATTATCTCTCGTGAAGGGGATCAACAACCTCCCCTGCCAGACTTTTCCATCCCTATCTTGTCTGTAAAATAACAGTTGCTACTGCTTAAAAACTTCCCCAGCAGAGCTCATGTAACTGTGGGTGCAGTTGTTTGTGTTGGCATGGTCAGAGAGGCACTCAGAGCCGCACATCCACCTTCCCGCTCTGTCACACCACCACCATGACCCCAGGGCTGCACCATTAGCTCTGATAAATAAGAAGCTACACTGGAGCCCTTCAAAACTCACCCATTTGCCTCTCTGTCCTATAGAGAACTTGGCTCATTTTGGTGGATTTCTTTCTCACCTCTCTCTCTGAATGCAGTCCAGATGGGAGAGATTCACCAAACAAGTGGTTAAGTAAAGCCATACAGTTGCTATGTATGGAGCACTGTGTCCAGTTCTGGAGACTCTATTACAGGAAGGATCTGGAGGTGCTGGAAGGGGTCCAGAGAAGGGCCACAAGGATCAGCAGAGGGCTGGAGCTGCTCTGCTCTGAGGACAGACTGAGAGAGTTGAGGCTGCTCAGTCTGGAGAAGAGGAGGATCCCAGGAGACCTTCTTGTGGCCTTCCAGGATCTGCAGGGGGCTCCAAGAAAGCTGGGGAGGGACTTTGGAGGGTGTCAGGAAGGGATAGGACTGGGGGGGATGGAGCAAAACTAGAAATGGGTAGACTGAGATTGGATGTCAGGAAGAAGTTCTTCCCCATGAGGGTGGTGAGAGCCTGGCACAGGTTGCCCAGGGAGGTGGTGGAAGCCTCCTGCCTGGAGGTGTTTGCAGCCAGGCTGGAGGTGGCTGTGAGCAACCTGCTGTAGTGTGAGGTGTCCCTGGCCATGGCAGGGGGGTTGGAACTGGCTGAGCCTTGAGGTCCCTTCCAACCTTGACAATTCTATGATGCTATGTATTGATTTAGTCCCACCAAGGGGCTCCCTTACTACCATCCCTCCTCTGCTCTAGATGTCCCCTAGCTACATTGAGGACCTGAAATACTCTTCCAGGTATCACAGACACAACATCCTTGAACCAAAAGCATGCTGCAGGAAATGCACCATGTCTGCCTCTCTGCAGTTCTGCTGTGTTACAAATAAGCATGTCCAGGTGCCTGCAGGCAGTCATGCTCTGGCCCCAGACATCCTCTGAGAATCAACATTTACTTGCCAAGCCTAAAGAGGAGGTCAACCACCGCCTCCCAGTCTGGAACTGGGGTCAAGCAGAGAGCTGAGGATCTTCAGTAGGGCCTTCAAGCAGGTCTCTCTCCTTCTCCAGCACCACACAGAGTGACTCTGACCCACGGCCCCCCAGTTGCAAGCTGCAGTTGTGCAGCTCTGTTCAGGCTTTCCTCCAGTTCTCCTTCTAGGGAGAGGAAAACCTGAT
Organism: Dryobates pubescens; assembly: GCF_014839835.1. Classification (NCBI taxonomy): domain Eukaryota; kingdom Metazoa; phylum Chordata; class Aves; order Piciformes; family Picidae; genus Dryobates; species Dryobates pubescens. The sequence goes on along the minus strand of NC_071631.1, from coordinate 19,031,352 downwards.
GTGGAGAAAGCAGAGCAGTGTCTTGAATGTGAATGCCTTCCCCTCCACCCTCCTGTGGCAGAGCTCACGTGCCTGTAACTCACCCACCAAGACAAACCCCTTCCCCCCCCCCCCCAAGCTCCTTCCCTGCAACCCAATAAATAATGATAACAACCCTTCTGCCAACTCACATTTCTGCAAGCTGGCACTGATTTAGTTGAGTTGAGTCTGATTTCATTTTAATACATATATTTGTTGGCTCTTGCAAATAACTGGGAATCTTCAATGGGATAATGACCAAACCAAACCCAACCCAACCCATCAAAAATCTCACTTTTTCATTCTCAAAGTGAAGTTTGCCAACCTGGAAGGACTTTAGTAATGATTTTCTGATGAACACACGCTCACTTGGGTCCCCACTTGGCAGCTAGAGCCTGATTAAATCCCTTCCATATCTGGAGATCATATATGCAAATGTAATGATGATCAGCTGGGGGAGGAGGGGAGGGGTGGGGGAGGGGGTTGGATGGTACACATTTGGGGGCTGACTTGAAGAGCTTTGACCGAGGAGAAGCGCTGCTCCTCGTTGAGTGCAGCGCAAAGCCTGCCTGTGCCCAGGGGGGGTTGGCTGCCGGGGCAGGGCAGAGCAGCGCTCACACGCACTGGGATCGTGCTTCTGTCTTGGGTTTCCCAGCTGGAATTGTCTCTGCTTGCACCGTATGGCTTGCAGGCAGCGAGTCTGACTCCTCCAAGGAGGATCACAGCCGCTGCTCCACCTATCCCTGCATGGGGTGGAGCCCGTGTGGGTTCCTGTTTACGTGGCTGCTTGGCACAGCAGCTCTCAGCCTTCCAAGACAGGGCACTGAAGGGCTGCTGCTCCAGCCAGAGAAGAAGGCATGTCCAGGAAAAGCTGGCTGGAGGCTGTGACCTCTCCAGCCAGAAGGAGGGATTAAATTAAACGCTTCCTGCACATGCTGGAATACTGAGGAGTGCTGCTGGCTCCTCTCACGTGCCAGGCACAGCCTGATGCAGTTCCCAAAGCTTCCCAAGCCCTGAGGTTCTCAGCCTGGCTGCAGAGATCCCAGGGCAGGGTGGTCACAGCTCACTTCTATGGCTGTGCGGCCCCAGGAGCCAAGCGCCCAAATCTCATGCTCCATAGGTTGGTGAGCTGGGAGAAGAGGAAACTTCATGAAGTTTAACAAGTTCCTGCACCCTGGGGAGGAAACAACCTCCTGCACCAGGACAGGTGAGCTGCTGGAAAGCAGCTCTGTGGAGAAGGGAACTGGGAGTGCTGGGGGACAAGAAGTTCCCTATGGAGCCAGCAATGTGCCTTCGTGGCCAAGGGTGCAGGAAGGAGAGTGTGGCCAGCAGGTCAAGGGAGGTTTCTCCTCTCTCTCTCTGCCCTGGGAGGCTGTGTACCTGGAGTATGTGTCCAGTTCTGGGTCTCCAGTTCAAAAGAGGACAGAGAATTACTGGAAGGCTTGCCCAGGGTGTGAGGTTTCATAGCTGCTGAAAGGGCAACAGCCTGAGGCGTACCATGGGCTGGGGACAGCCACACTCTAGGATGGGCTTGCAGGCTCCAAGAGGATTTCTAGATGGGATTTCACAGTGATATGGCTGGATCCACAGGCAGGAAACCAAGAAAGTACAAGAGGAGTTTTGGGGAAGAAATTAGGGGCACAGGGTCAGAAGAGGAAATTGTAGGCAGGGCTGTGTTTGATTTTTCTGGGCCAGTGTTTAATAGGAAGAAACCCAGGCTCTACCTCTTCTCCCATTTGAGGTCCAGGTTAGCCATGCCCCAACAGGTAAAACAGAGACCAGACACAGAATCATTTAGGTGGGAAAAGATCTTTAAGATCATCACTGACCCAGCACTGCCAGGTCTGATACTAAACCATGCCCCTCAGCTCCACAGCTTTGGAACCCCTCCAGGGATGGGGACTCCATCGCCTCTCTGGTCAGTCTGGGCCAGGCCTTGACAACCCTTTTGGGAAAGAAATTGTTCCTCATGCCCAACTTAAACCTTCCTTGGTGCAAGTTCAGGGTGTTTCCCCTCCTCCTATCACTTTGATTTTTGATTTAAGCAGGTTGGAAAAGACCTCAGAGATCATCAAGTCCAACCTATTACCTAACGCCTCCTGACAACTAAACCATGGCTCCGAGTGCCACATCCAATCTTCATTTGAACACCTCCAGGGACAGTGACTCCACCACTTCCCTAGGCAACCTGTTCCACTGATCCACCACCTTCATAGTAAAGAACTTGTCCCTAACATGCAATCTAAATCTGTTGTTCTCTAGTTTGAAGCCATTATCCCTCATCCTGTCACTGCAGGCCTTTGTAAATAGCCTCTCTCCATCCTTCATGTGGTTCCCCTTAAGGTTCTGGAAGGCTGCTATTAGGTCTGCCTGGAGCCTCCTCTTCTCCAGGCTGAACACCCCCAGCTCCCTCAGCCTGTCCACACCCAGCTCCCTCAGCCTCATGGCAGAGCTGCTCCAACCCCCTGATCATTTTCCTGGCTCTCCTCTGGACTCTCTCCATCAGGTCCATGTCCTTCCTATATTGAGGGCTCCAGACCTGCACACAGTATTCCAGGTGAGTTCTCACCAGAGCAAAGTGGCAGAATCACCTCTCTGGCTCTGCTGGCAATGCTGCTTTGATGCAGCCCAGGATGTGATTGACCTTCTGACCACCACATCTGGAATGAAAGAGCTGGCAAGCAAGCAGGAGGGGAAGGGAGAGCTGGATGGCTAAACCCACTTCCATGAGGCTATTTCAACAGCATCAAAAGATTTTTGTTGCACAAGTCACGTTGATTCATTTCATTTTGACTTTTATATTAAAGCCCTAATTGTATTATATATAAATGCTGACATCCTATTAATACATTAATAGCTTAATAGTGTGGTGCAATATAACAGTCACTAGAAAATGAATGGGAATGACAGTGCACATACCAGATGTGTGAGCCCCATCAGCAATGAAACTTCCCATGGCCCCAAACACTTGCAGAATTCCTTTCCTCCTCCCATTTGGTCTGTTCCTCCCATGTTGGCTCAGCCCAAACTGTCTCAGAACTGCAAGGAAGGAAGAAAGAAACAAAGCTTCAGGGCTGGCTTCTAGCAATTGCACGGCCTGTGCAGGTTCCCACGTATCCTCCAAAGGTAGAAGACCTTTGGACAGAGGATCATCCATTCCACCTCATTTTAAATGTGTGGCCATTTTCACATCCTCCTCTCATTTTCAGCTCCAAGTTCGTGGGGTCCCTTCCTCCATGCTCCCTCCATGCTCCCTCCAGCCCATCACACCCCACAGAGCACAGAGTGCAGAGGTCCACATCCATTCCGCTGCCGGTGGCAGCGAGAGGAGCAGGAGGCACTGCAACTGCTCAGGGACTGCCATGAGAAGCAGAAAACGCTGGCCCCACACCAAAACCAATCAACAGCCCTGCAAAAGGTTTTGATCCTTTGACTGAACTCCTGACAACAGCTGCTGCCTCTGCATGTGATTTGTGACGGAACTTTGCTGGAGCTCAGCATCCCCTCATTTTTTGGTGAGCATCTAGAGCTGCTCTGCAAGAAGGTCCTCTCCACTACATGGGGAAATCTGGTCACAGCACTGAAAAGAAATAAATGACTATGTCTGAGCCTCTTGGTTTTTGGAAAACAGAACATTGTGCTTCATTTTCCCCCCCTTTTTTTCTTTTTCAGTTGAATCCTTAAAATCTGTTGCCAAAGCCCTAAAGCTTTTGCAAGTTTGTTGTCCAACAAAATAATAATACAGTTGGGTTTTGAGGTATTCTTTTTGGCAAGAAAGGACTGTTTTGAGGAGACCAGATGCTTTCTGGAGAGGGGGGAAATAAAAAAACCAAGAAAGAAAGATGTCATCTTGTCAAGAGCACAACCTCCCATCTTAATGGCCCTTTCTGCCAGAAAGTATTCAATCAGCTCTGTTAGCTCAGCCCCTATCCTCTTCCAGGGACAGCGACATGGTCACAGCTCCTTAGCAAGATGAACCTTCCAAAGATAGTTACTGAGGCTTATAGAATTGTCAAGGTTGGAAGGGACCTCAAGGCTCAGCCAGTTCCAACCCCCCTGCCATGGCCAGGGACACCTCACACTACAGCAGGTTGCTCACAGCCACCTCCAGCCTGGCTGCAAACACCTCCAGGCAGGAGGCTTCCACCACCTCCCTGGGCAACCTGTGCCAGGCTCTCACCACCCTCCTGGGGAACAACTTCTTCCTGACATCCAATCTCAGTCTACCCATTTCTAGTTTTGCTCCATCCCCCTCGGTCCTATCACTCCCTGACACCCTCAAAAGTCCCTCCCCAGCTTTCCTGTAGCCCCCTTCAGATACTGGAAGGCCACAATTAGGTCTCCTCAGAGCCTTCTCCTCTCCAGACTGAATAACCCCAACTCTCTCAGTCTGTCTCCATAGTAGAGCAGCTCCAGCCCTCTGCTCATCCTCATGGCCCTTCTCTGGACACCTTCCAGCACCTCCAGATCCTTCTTGTAATAGGGGCTCCAGAACTGGACACAGTGCTCCAGGTGTGGTCTCAGCAGAGTGGAGCAGAGGGGGAGAATCACCTCTCTCAACCTGCTGGCTCTGCTTCTCTTGCTGCAGCCCAGCCTCTGGTTGACTCTCTGGGCTGCAAGTGCTCACTGCTGGCTCCTGTTGAGCTTCTCATCCCCCAGCAGCCCCAAGTCCTGTTCTTCAGGGCTGCTCTCAAGCCAGTCCCTGCCCAGCTTCATGAATTTCTGATCATATCAGGGCTTGGTAGATTCCAAACCCTAAGATCCAGCTCTAGCCTGGTGTGCAATTGCTGTTAATAAAGGGCCTGCATCCTTCAGCACAGTTCCCCTCTCGTATAAATATCTATTTCCTCGGCGGGACACTGCGGTTGCTTTAAGAAGCTGGAAGACATCAGAGCATCACGTTCCAAGCTTGGCATGGAACGAGAAGCCACCAGAATTAAATCAAAGTGCTTCTTTCTGGCAGGCAAAGCAAGTGTAATGAAAATTCCAGCCTTGATCCTCTGCCAGGGGTAGGCAGCAAATTGAGTGCATGCCTACCACTCCCAAACTGAAGTCCCTCAGTCTTGCCCGGGATGCCAACTACCAGAAGTACAAAAGATGAAAACAGGCTGCCAGACACAGCAAACCAAAATGCTCTCTTCATTAAGTGGAGCTTATTACTTTCTTCCAGCTCCACCCATGAGCAAACCCATCCTGCTCGATCTTGTTGGGACTAATGAAAGAAGGTTGACTGCTCACGGCGAACTTGGTATTCCAGGAAAGCTTTTGAGGTGTCTCTGTAGGCCACCACAGCCTGACCTTGTGTCCCCCAAAAAGAGGTACTTTTCTTCCACCTGCAAAGTGTAAGACCTCTGCAGTTGCAAAGGCAATATCCAGTGAGGCTGGCTGGAGAATCATAGAATAGTAGAGTCAGAGAATCAGAGTCACAGAGTCATAGAATCACAGAGTCATAGAGTCACAGAGTCATAGAATCACAGAGTCACAGAGTCATAGAATCACAGAAACATAGAATCACAGAGTCATAGATTCATGGAAACACAGGGTCATGGAATCACAAAGTCATAGAATCTTAGAATCATGGAGTCACAGTCCTAGAATCACAGAGTCATAGAATCAGTCATAAAATCTTAGAATCCTGGAGTCAGAGTCATAGAATTATAGACTCACAGAATCACAGTCATAGAATCATAGAATCATAGAATCACAGAATCAGAATAAGAGAGTTGTAGAATCACAGAGTCATAGAATCACAGAGTCATAGAATCACAGAATCATAGAATCAGAGAGTCATAGAATCACAGAGTCATAGAATCACAGAATCATAGAATCAGAGAGTCATAGAATCACAGAATCATAGAATCAGAGAGTCATAGAATCACAGAGTCATAGAATCACAGAGTCACAGAATCAGTCAAAATCTTAGAATCATGGAGTCAAAGTCACAGAATTATAGGCTCACAGAATCACAGTCATAGAATCACAGAATCAGAATCACAGAGTTGTAGAATCATAGAATCACAGAGTCATAGAATCACAGTCACAGAATCTTAGCATCGTGGAGTCACAGTCATAGAATCTTAGAATCAGGGAGTCAGAGTCATAGAATTATAGACTCACAGAATCACAGCCATAGAATCATAGAATCAGAATCACAGAGTTGTAGAATCATAGAATCACAGAATCATAAAGTCACAGAGTCATAGATCATAGAGTCACAGAGTCGTAGATCATAGAGTCACAGAATCAGAGTCAGAGAGTGGTTTGGATTGGAAGGAACGTTTAAAGGTCATCTAATCCAGCCCACTTGCCATGGGCAGGGACATCTGCAAGTATGTCCAGAGAAGGGCAACAAGGCTGGGGAGAGGCTTTGAGCACAAGCCCTATGAGGAGAGGCTGAGGGAGCTGGGATGGTTTAGCCTGGAGAAGAGGAGGCTCAGGGGAGACCTTCTTGCTCTCTACAACTACCTGAAAGGTGGTTGTAGCCAGGAAGGGGTTGGTCTCTTCTCTTTAGCAACCAGCACCAGAACAAGAGGACACAGTCTCAAGCTGCACCAGGGGAAGTTTAGACTGGAGGTGAGGAGAAAGTTCTTCACCGAGCGAGTTGTTCACCATTGGGATGTGCTGCCCAGGGAGGTAGTGGAGTCACCGTCCCTGGAGGTGTTCAAGAGGGGATTGGATGTGGCACTTGGTGCCATGGTCTAGTCATGAGGTCTGTGGTGACAAGTTGGACTTCATGATCTTTGAGGTCTGTAGTGACAGGTTGGACTTGATGATCTTTGAGGTCTCTTCCAACCTTGGTGATACTGTGAGACTGGGATACCTCCAGTTAGAGAGCCAAGGACAAACAGCATCATAGAATCATTAAAATTGGAAGAGGCCTCTAAGATCATCAAGTCCAACAATCAACCCAACACCACCATGGCCATTAAGCCATGTCCTGAAGTGCCATGTCTACATGTTTTGTGAACAGCTCCAGGGATGGTGACTCCATCACCTCCCTGAGCAGCCTGTTCCAATGCCTGAGCACTCTTGCAGTAAAGATAGAATCACAGAATCAAGCACCATCACCAGGAGCAGAGGCAGCAGGTTCACCAGGCTGGGTTGCTTCCTCTCAGTCTGAAAGACCTGAGTAAGGTCGATTATTAAGAGGAAGCAAAGCTGCCTCTCTTCAAAGCAGAAGCATCTTAGTGGTGGCATGAGGCATATACACTGCAGCTGGTGCTGTGGGGCCGTGTCAGGCTGTCTGCTGCACCAGCCCAGGCAGCTCCCTGTCTGCTGATGACAGAGGAGCCAGGGCCCAACCACTCCAGACAGGAAGGAGCCTCAAATATGCACCCAACACCCCAAACCCAGAGACATCACAGCAGTCACAAAAACGAAGTGGAGAATTTGTGTTTAAGAGCACTATTCAGGTCACCTGCCTTTTGATGCTGGCACGCTGAGATTTCCCATCCCAGTGATGAGTCCCCTCCACCCCAGGCATCCTCTTATCCTTCATCTACATGAAAACACAGCCACCCAGCCACACTGAACAGTGCTTGTCCCACCACCCACTCCCACAGTGGTCACCTGAGCCTGGCCCAAGCCATGTGAAGGGAGAAGAAGAAAGGCAAAACCTTTAGATGGTTGGAGAAAATCATTGCCTTCACAACCCTTCTGCCTCCTGAGCAACTACAGAATTGCTCCAAATTAGTAGAAATGAGGTTAAAAAGCAAGCTTTTCCTGCTGGCAGCTAAAAGCTTGGGAATATTGCTCCAGCACTGGATGCAAGGGGGTGGGGTGGGGGTGGTGGTGAGCGGAGAGGGTTCCAAATGGCTCATCCCTGTTTTCTTTGGGACTACAGAGAGAACAAGGTTAGACCAACACTGAAGGCTTCTGAAGGTGCTGTCCTGAACTGAACAAGAAAGAGAGGCTTTGAAAAGGCTGAACAACAACAAAAAAACAACAAAAGAGGCCTTTGAGATTTTTATCTGAAAGTTATCTGGTGAACAGCCCCTTCAGAGATCACCAGCAGCTGCCTTCAGCTATAGATTTATCTCAAGAAACGTGGCCATTTAATAATTCATGTCCATAAGTGCCTAGCTATGAACAGGCTGAATGAAATATTAACTAGAGTGGCTACCAAGTGGGAGGACTCCTGGAAGGGAAGGAGTGAGAGCCATGTCATTCCCTGTTCCCAGGGAAAAGCCTCAAAGATCTAGAGCAGAAGGAATCCAGGTGGATGGCTAGGAAGCACTTGGAGAGGAGGTGGGTCACTGGTATTACATGAGAAGCCTTGGCCCCTTGCACAATGTTTTGAGTCCCTCACTCCAACAAGGAGAGGGAGGAGCTGGAGCAGGTGCAGAGAAAGGCAATGGAGCTGGGGAAGGGTCTGGAGAACAGGGCTGGGGAGGAGCGGCTGAGGGGTGTTCAGCCTGGAGAAAATGAGGCTGAGGGGAGACCTCAGTGCTCTCTGCAGCTCCCTGAAAGGAGGTTGGAGCCAGGTATCAAGTGATAGGATGAGAGGAAGTGCCCTCAAGTTGTACCAGGGGAGGTTTAGGTTGGAGATTAGGAAAAATTTCCTTGCTGCAGGAGTGGTCAGGGATTGGAAGAGGCTGCCCAGGGAGGTGGTGGAGTCCCCAGCCCTGGGGGTGTTCAAGAAACCTGTGGCCATGGCACCTGGGGACATGGTTTAGTGGCCAGGGTCATGCTGTGTTGATGCTTGGACTGGATGATCTTAGAGGCCTTTTCCAACCCAAACAACTCTGTGTCAATGTGGGACACACAGGAGGTGTCCCAGGCTTTGGAATGTGCTGCTCAGGGAGGTGGTGGAGTCCCCATCCCTGGAGGTGTTCAAGAGGGGACTGGATGTGGCACTTGGAGCCATGGTTTAGTTGTCAGGAGGTGTTGGGTGACAGGTTGGACTTGATGATCTTTGATGTCTTTTCCAACCTCATTGATTCTATGATTCTGTGTGCCCTGTGAGGAGAGGCTGAGAGCCCTGGGGCTGGTTAGGCTGGAGAAGAGAAGGCTGAGAGGGGATTTAATCAATGTCTATGAATATCTGAGGGCTGGGGGTCAGGAGGCAGGGGCCAGGCTCTGCTCACTTGCACCCTGGGATAGGACAAGGGGCAGTGGATATAAACTCCAGCACAGGAGGTTCCACCTCAACATGAGGAGGAACTTCTTCACTCTGAGGCTCACAGACCACTGGAGCAGGCTGCCCAGAGAGGTTGTGGAGTCTCCTTCTCTGGAGAGTTTCCAGCCCCATCTGGATGTGTTCCTGTGCAACCTGCGCTGGATTCCATGCTCCTGCTCAGGCAGGGGATTGGACTGGAAGATCTCTGGAGGTCCCTTCCAACCCCTAACATGCTAACATCCTGGTTTTTTTTTTTTCATGGTTTCCTGGTCATTCCTCCCCCAAGATCTGGGGTGGGAGGTGTTACCTGTGTGTCCTGTTTCCAGCATTCCTGATTGGAGCAGATCTGTGGCATTCCCAGCCAGGCTGATGACTAGCAAGCCACATGCAAAGCCACCAAAGTGTGTTTGTGGTAGGTTCAACAGTTCTGGTGACTTACCACAAGCATATCACAGCAGTGCTGACTGCCTGTCAGCCTCCAGCAAGGCTGGACACGAGCCCCACAGCTCCCATCTGCCTAGGAAACCCTCAACAAATGTGCAGCAGCGCTGGGTGCTGGCAGTCAGATGTAAGACGATGGTTCTGACAGCTCTGTTCCCATGCCTCAACTCTTCTCTGTGCCCTCATAAAACACTGCTTCATGGTGTGCAAGTACCATGTGTGTGTTTGTCCCACCATAGGGACTCTGGCTTCCACCTAGACATAGCTGTCTCTGTGGTGGAGGCTGTCCTGATGTCCTCTATCTCCAAGAACAGGCACTGCCAGCAAATAAGCCCAGGAGACTGGTGCCAGGGTGATGTGTGTGGTGGGACAGGAGCAAACACAGGCAGGGAGAGCATTGAACCCTGCAAAACAGAGAGCTGTGCCTCTCACATGGAATGCACTGCAGCCATTTCCAGCAGGCAGCAGGAGCTGGCCAAAATGCAGGATTTTCAGGGGAAAGGAGGCATCAGAAGTCTCTCCCAGCCTCAACAGCTCTATGTCACGAGGTGTTGGGTGACAGGCTGGACTTGATGATCTCTGAGGTCTTTTCCAACTTGTTGATTCGATGATTCTATGTTCTTTTGCATGAGAACAAGAGGAAATGGCCTGAAATTGTGCCAGAGGAGGTTTAGATTGGAGGTAAGGAAAGGTTTCTTTGCTGCAAGAGTGGTCAGGGATTGGAAGAGGCTGCCCAGGGGGGTGGTGGAGTCCCCATCCCTGAAGGTGCTCCAGAAATGTGTGGCCATGGTACATGGGGCCATGATTTAATGGCCATAGGATGGTTGGTGGAGTCAATGATCTTAGAGTTCTTTTCTAACCCAAACCATTCTATGGTTGTATGACCATGAGCAGAAGGAGTCAGGTCTGGGCCCAGGGTAGCTCTCCCTCGCTTGGCTTTTATAGTCCAATTCCACACATCAAAAAGTGTTTGTTTGAAAGCAAGAAGAGGCTTTGGAATCCCATTTCATAACATGGGGCCAAACACTCATCTGGCTGAAATCTCCCTGAGCCCACCCCAGCACACTTCCAGCCCGCTCAGCTATGTCCTGTTTAGCCTGGAAATGAAAACCTCCTTCGTACGTTCGATCTCCAGCTCCCCACGAGGAAGGAAAGCAGAAATGCCCTGAATCCTCCCCAGCCAACTGCAAACTCCTCTATTTTCTGCATTGATTTCCAGCTCCAGGATTCAGAAAACGACTCCAGCACTCTGACATCCATACAATTAAATGGCTCATTTTCCCATCAGCTGCCTGCCTGTGCCAAGCTGGGCAGCTCGGATCCCATCCCCATATGGAACACATCTCCGACTGCACAAGACCCGAACGTGACAATTACAGAGGGGATGGGTTTCCCCCTGCACCCCATCAGCAACAACACACTCTGGAAGCATTTAGTGGGGCTGAGAGGACTTGAGTGTGTTAGCAGAGAAAAGGCTCTAGCATCAGCCCTTTCAACTGGGATGGAACTGGAAGCTTTAGCTGATAGTCCTCACAAGAGGTGATGTGCAGGAACCTGTGTGGAGCCTGTGGCCCAAATCTTCTTGTCCTAAGCAGGACCAGTGGCACAGTGAGCTCCAGAGTACCTCCTAGGATGCTACTTAGGGATCTCCCTCATAGAATCACAGAATTGCTAGGGCTGGAAGGGATCTCAAGGCTCAGCCAGTTCCAACCCCCCTGCCATGGGCAGGGACACCTCACACTGCAGCAGGTTGCTCACAGCCACCTCCAGCCTGGCTGCAAACACTTCCAGGCAGGAGGCTTCCACCACCTCCCTGGGCAACCTGTGCCAGGCTCTCACCACCCTCATGGGGAACAACTTCTTCCTCACATCCAATCTGAATCTACCCATTTCTAGTTTTGCTCCATCCCCCCCAGTCCTATCACTCCCTGACACTCTCAAAAGTCCCTCCCCAGCTTTCTTGGAGCCCCCTTCAGATACTGAAAGGCCACAATTAGGTCTCCTGGGAGCCTTCAGACTGAACAACCCCAACTCCCTCAGTCTGTCCTCCTAGCAGAGCAGCTCCAGCCCTCTGCTCATCCTCGTGGCCCTTCTCATGAGGTCTGTGGTGACAGATTGGACTTGATGATCTTTAAGATCTCTTCCAACTTTGGTGATTCTGTGATTCTCTGGACACCTTCCAGCACCTCCAGATCTTTCCTGTAATAGGGGCTCCAGAACTGGACACACCCTCAGTATCTCCCCCCACATCCTTCACCCTCAGTATCTCCCCCCTCCAACCTCATCCTGGCAGAAAATGTTAGCCAGACACTGAACTTGAGGAATAACAGAATGGTCATTCCCCATGGCCATTTCAATGGGATTTTAGGAGAAGTTCTTTACTATGAGGGTAGGGAGACACTGTAACAGGTTGCCCAGAGGAACTGTGGGTGCCTCATCCCTGGGGGTGTCTAAGACTAGGCTGGATGAGGCCTTGAGCAACCTGGTGGAAAGTGTCTCTGCCCATGGCAGGGGGGTTGGAAGTGGATGATCTTGAAGGTCCCTTCCAACCCAAAGCATTCTATGGATTTCTTGGACACCTATCAGAGCTGAGGTGACTCCTGGTTCCTTTAAAGCCACATGAAAGCTCCATTTCAAAGCTGTCTAATACACATTGCCCCAAAGCCATCTGTAGGTAGCAGCCTTTGCTCCCCATCCCCTTTGTCTTTTCCAGCATAGCAGCCCCAGGAAGGTTTAGAATAGAATAGAACAAACCAGGTTGGAAGAGACCTTCGAGATCATTGTGTCCAACCTATCATCCAACACCATCTCATCAACTAAACCATGGCACCAAGCACCCCATCCAGTCTCCTCCTAAACACCTCCAGTGATGGTGACTCCACCACCTCCCTGGGCAGCACATCCCAAGGGCCAATCTCTCTTTCTATGAAGAACTTCGTAACATCCAGTCTGAACCTCCCCTGGCACAGCTTGAGACTGTGTCCTCTTGTTCTGGTGCTGCTTGCCTGGGAGAAGAGACCAACCCCCACCTGGCTACAGCCTCCCTTCAGGGAGTTGGAGAGAGCAAGAAGGTCTCCCCTGAGCCTCCTCTTCTCCAGGCTAAGCAACCCCAGCTCCCTCAGCCTCTCCTCACAGGGCTGTGCTCCAGACCCCTCCCCAGCTTTGTTGCCCTTCTCTGAACACCTTCCAGCATCTCAACATCTTTTCTAAACTGAGGGGCCCAGAACTGGACACAGGACTCAAGGTGTGGCCTAACCAGTGCAGTGTACAGGGGCAGAATGACCTCCCTGCTCCTGCTGGCCACACTGTTCCTGATGCAGGCCAGGATGCCATTGGCCTTCTTGGCCACCTGGGCACACTGCAGGCTCATGTTCAGCCTACTATCAACAAGTACCCCCAGATCCCTCTCTGCCTGGCTGCTCTCAGCCACTCTGTCCCCAGCCTGCAGCACTGCCTGGGGTTGCTGTGGTCAATGTGCAGCACCTGGCACTTGGATGTGTTCAATCTCTTGGCCTTGGACTCTGCCCATCTGTCCAGCCTGTCGAGGTCCCTCTGCAAAGCCTCTCTACCCTCCAGCAGATCAACTCCTGCCCCCAGCTTGGTTTAGCTGCAGAGTGAGTGCTGGGCACGGTGCAAAGAGCACACAAAGACTGCTCCTGACCCACAGTTACTGCAGCCCCTGCTCATCTCCTGTCCACCTTCCAGCAGATGATCCCTGGAGAAAAGTCTCTGCAGGGCAGACTGTGCTGCCAAGGCTGAGCAGCAGCAGTTGTTTTCACAGACATGGACACAGCAGAGGAATTAACCTGAGCTGCTTTGCACTTGATGAACCAAACCTGACCTTCTCTTCTGCAACCTCCCGAGATGACCTTGATCTTATTCCTTTTCCCACTGCTCCTGAGGACGGGTTACACCCTTGGTTCTGGACTCTGTTTTAAGTCTCCCATGAATAACAGTGTCAGATCTTTACAGAGCTATCTCAGGAATGTGGCCAGGCTGATCTCCATGCTTACTCAAGGTGACATTGATTCATTCTGCCTCTGACTGGCCAGATTACATTATGAGAGTGTGCTTCAATAACATCTCTCTATATTCACCACCACCACCTGGCTCCTCTCCCTGACCTCCACCTTTCTCAGCCCCCCCCTCTCTGGGGTTTAGGGGCTTCTCATCAACAGAGCATGCAACCAGAAGTGTTTAGGCTTTGGGAATAGCCTGAGAGATTCCGTTTAGAGAAGCAGCAGAGGTCAGGTTTAGAGCTGGGGCCCCGAGGTCCAATCACTTCGTGCTCACACACCACTGCAGAAACCAGGATTACTCCCAAGCAAGGCAGAAGAATCATAGAATTGTTTCAGTTGGAAAAGACCTCTAAGATCATCAGAAGAGCCTGGGATGGGAGGACTGCAGCATCTCTCTCACAAGGAGAGGCTGAGACACCTGGGGCTGTTTGGCTTGGAGAAGATCAGGCTGAGAGGGGATCTGGAGTCACCATCACTGGAAGTGTTTAAAACCAGCCTGGATGAGGCACTTGGTGCCATGGTTTAGTTGATTAGATGGTGTTGGGTGAGAGGTTGGACTTGGTGATCTCAAAGGTCTTTTCCAACCTGGTTAATTCTATTCTGTATTCTCATTACTGCTCAATAGCTAAAGGGTGGGGGACAAGAAGATGAGGCTGAGCTCTTTCTCAGTGTGCCCAGTGAGAGCACAGGGGGCAATGGGCACAAACTGGAACCCAGGAGGTTTCACCTGAGCTAAGGAGAAACTTCCCTGTTGTGAGGGTGCTGGAGTCCTGGAGCAGGCTGCCCAGAGAGGTTGTGGAGTCTCCTTCCCTGGAGAGATTCTGAACCCACCTGGACATTGTTGATCCTGAGCAAGCTGCTGTGGGTGCCCTGCTTTAGCAGGAGGGTTGGACTGAATTCATAGATTCACAGAATGGTTTGGGTTGGAAGGGACCTCACAGATCATCTAGTTCCAACCACTCCCACCACACACACACACTCCATGGGCATATGATCTCTGGAGGTATCTTCCAAGAGCTACCATGCTGTGATTCTGTGACCATCCCCAAATTCAGATCCATCCAAAGGAGAGGAATTGCATCCCCAGTGATTTGCAAGACAGTGCTTTCCTCTCCAAATCCCTCACATGGGACTGCAGCCTACTGCCTGTTCATGTTCTGGGCCCACAGCACCTCATGAGTATCTGTGCTCAGGGCAATGCTGAAAAAGAGAGATTTCTTTTTAACCACAGAGGTGATCTGTTTATGATCCCTGACTGAAAGGTGCTTAGGCAAAGGAGAAGGCTTTGTGAAACACGTCCAGCTCTTTGTTTTTATCAGGCTTCTGGGGAGAGCTTAAATAAAGGATCCAGCTTTGGAACAAGAAAAGAAAGCAAGAGAGAGAAAAAGGCAGATAGACATCTGGAGTGCTGAACAAGGCCCTCTCCTCAGGCTGACCTAGTTAGGGTGTTTGGGGAGGGCACTGAAATCCTGTTCAACAGGAGGAGCAAGCAGCTGAGGGCTGTAAGCCTTGGAGTAAACAAACACAGCTCTCACCGCGTGAGCTCTGCGCCTTCCACCAGGTCTGATCACGACCATCAAGAATGGCAGATCTCTCATCCAGCATGGAAGCAGCAGCCTGGAGCAAGCCCTCCTGCCCATGTGATGCCAGATACAGCTTCCCCATGGCCAACTTACGTGCCCATGGCTGATTTATGTGCCTATGGCTGGCGGAGGGCAGCTCTCCCCAGCCCAGCTCTGTGGCTCCTTGTGCGGTTCTTGTAGACAAACAATAGCGAGGACAAACAGACAAGCAGTGCCTCTGCCAAGGGAAACAGCTGCCACAGCAGCCCTACCTCCTCTCTGCTCCATGTGTGGCCCTGGTGATGTGAGTCTTGTGGCAGTGACATGTGTTTAAGGAGATGCCAGGGTAAAGCTGTGCCCTGCTCCCTCCTGTGTGCCCAGCTTTTGCTGCGGGTGTTCTGCACCATGGGGCAAAGGAGGCTTTGCAGGAAACTCACAGCAAGGCAGGGTGAGACCAGTGATGCAAAGCTCCTGCCATTGCATGGTCACTTGCTGGGGACAAGGGCTGCCAGGCCCCTCAAAAGGCTCTGCAAACCCAGGAGCGTGTGGGTTTGGGCCACTGCACCAGAGAGGGCAGTGAGGTTCATGCTTGGAGCTTTTGCCCAGACACTGAATAGGGGAAGCAGAGCAAATCAAGCCTGAGTCTGTCAGGACATGAATCTGAGGTCTGAGCTCATGCCAAAGGCCACCTTCTTACAGCTTGGGGAAGGCAATCTAAGGTAGGAGCACACAAACACTCCTTTCATTAGGTGTCACTGGTCAGGGCAATCAGCTGTCTCCAAGCTAGGTCAGAGAAGCAATTCTAGCTCTCAATGAAACTCCTTTGAGCATGGAGCAGGGAAAACACCAAAGGAAGCTGGAAAAGAACTGGAACTCTAGTTCATTGCCTGCATTCTCCCAAATGCTGACAAAAGGGCTCACCTTCAAGTGAAACAACTGCCGGAGCATCAGCACAGTCCCTGCAAATCAAACCCATTCTGCAGGTTTAGGAAGCAGGAGCTAAAAGTGGTGCCTACAGGACTAGCTTTGCAGGTTGAAGTCCATCCACAGGCTGCCCCACAGGGGGCAAAGTGCAGATTTGGTTAGACACTGCCAAACAAAACTGCAGGGATTGTTGGGTTTGGGGTTTTTATCTCTTCGAAGCTTGCTATGAATAACCTTGCCCCCAAACCAATTTCAATTCAAAATCATGTTCTCTCCAGTAGAAAGTGACAGCCTGAATGTTTCCTGAGATCTGGCTTTTCACACAACCACAGAGTGTTAGGGGCTGGAAGGGACCTTGAAAGCTCTTCCAGCCCAACCCGAGGAGAGGAGAGGAGAGGAGAGGAGAGGAGAGGAGAGGAGAGGAGAGGAGAGGAGAGGAGAGGAGAAAGGAGAGGAGAGGAGAAAGGAGAGGAGAAAGGAGAGGAGAAAGGAGAGGAGAAAGGAGAGGAGAAAGGAGAGGAGAAAGGAGAGGAGAAAGGAGAGGAGAAAGGAGAGGAGAAAGGAGAGGAGAGGAAAAAAAAAGAGCCAGAGGCATGAATTGCTGAACTGGCAAAAAAATCAAGTCAAAGAGGAGTCAGGGTGAAGCTGCTGGCCCCTCAGGAAGAGGACAAAGAGGAGAAAGTTAGTTGGTCACAGACAAAACAAGCCTCAAGGTCTCTATCAGTGAGGCCTTGGAGAGAATTTGTGTGCTGTAAATGCCACCTCCCAGGTTGGTGTCCTTCAATCCATGACCAGGACAGTTTGTACTGTTAATTGTGCTGCAAGGGATGTGCACTCTGGACTGACAAGAAACGCTTTGTTTGCTGGAACAGCCTCCCCTTCCTGATAAGCACTGCCCTTGGGACAGTCCCATCAGTCTCCTAAACAACCAGACCTCCTGTTAGTCCTCAGCAGCACCCAAAAAAAGCAATTTATTTCCTATCAGGTCTTAAGACAGTTCACAATCCACCAGTAAACTGCAGCACATTGTGCCAGACCAAAGATTATTAATAGCCTCCCCACCTCTTCCCCCCCAAACAGTCTTGCTCATTTTTGATTCTTTGCAAGCACAGAAAATCCTGGCCTAAAAGCTGAGGAGCAAAGGCAGGACTTCAGATATAAACACTGAAACATCTCATGCTCCTTCAGGGATCTTCACAGAGCCACAAAATGCACTGGGTTGGAAGGGACCCTCAAAGGTCATCTGATCCAACCCCCCTGCAGTGAGCAGGGACACCTCCAACTAGAACAGGCTGATCAGGGCTCTGTCAAGTTTGATCTTGAATGTCCTTGGGCAACCTGTTCCAGTATTTCACCACTCTCATTGTGCAGAGCTTCTTCCTAATATCCAACCTAAATCTCCCCTGCTCCAGTTTCAAAACATTGCCTCTCATCCTGTCACTACAGGGCCTTCCAAACAGTCCCCCCTCAGCCTTCCTGTAGGTCACCTTCAGATACTGTAAATGCAGCTCTAAGGTTTCCCCAGAGCCTTCTCTTCTCCAGGCTGAATACCCCTGACTCTTTCACCCTGTCCTCATAGGAGTGGTGCTCCAGCCCTCTGATCATCTTCATGGCCTCCTCTGGACCTGCTCCAGCTAGCCCAGGTCCCTCTTAAGCTTGTGAGTTCAAGCCTGCAGTGGGCACTATTGTCCTCCCTACTCTAGTCATGAGGTCTGTGGTGACAGGTTGGACTCGATGATCTTTGAGGTCTCTTCCAACCTTAGTGATACTGATACTGATGCTGATACTCTTGTGTTGGGAGCCCCAGAGCACTCTCCAAACCTTATGTAGATCTGGTGCTATTTAGGGCTCACTCTGCAGAAACTCCCCATAATACTGCACATTTAAGGAAAGAAAGAAAGGAAAGAAAGGAGAGAAAGGAAAGAAAAGAAAGAAAGAAAAGAAATGAGAGAAAGGAGAGAAAAGAGAGAAAAGAAAAGAAAAGAAAGAAAGAAAGAAAGAAAGAAAGAAAGAAAGAAAGAAAGAAAGAAAGAAAATAAAGAAAGAAAGAAAGAAAGAAAGAAAGAAAGAAAGAAAGAAAATAAAGGAGAGAAAGGAAAGGAAGGAGAGAAAGGAAAGAAAGGAGAGAAAAGAAAGAAAGGAGAGAAAGAAAAGAAAGGGAGAAAGGAAGGAAGAAAGGAAAGAAGAAAGAAGGAAAGAAAGAAAGTAGGAAAGAAAGAAGGAAAGAAGAAAGAAGGAAAGAAAGAAAGTAGGAAAGAAAGAAGGAAAGAAGGAAAGAAAGAAAGAAAGAAAGAGAAAGAAAATGAATGAGAGAAAGGAGAGAAAGGAAAGAAAGGAGAGAAAGAAAAGAAAGGGAGAAAGGAAGAAAGGAAGGAAGAAAGGAAAGAAGAAAGAAGGAAAGAATGAAAGTAGGAAGGAAAGAAGGAAAGAAGGAAAGAAGGAAAGAAAGAAAGAAAGAAGGAAAGAAAGAAAGAAAGAAAGAAAGAAAGAAAGAAAGAAAGAAAGAAAGAAAGAAAGAAAGAAAGAAAGAAAGAAAGAAAGAAAATAAATAAAGGAGAGAAAGGAAAGAAAGGAGAGAAAAGAAAGAAAGGAGAGAAAGAAAAGAAAGGGAGAAAGGAAGAAAGGAAGGAAGGAAGAAAGGAAAGAAGAAAGAAGGAAAGAAAGAAAGTAGGAAAGAAAGAAGGAAAGAAGGAAAGAAAGAAAGAAAGAAAGAAAGAAAGAAAGAAAGAAAGAAAGAAAGAAAGAGAAAGAAAATGAATGAGAGAAAGGAGAGAAAGGAAAGAAAGGAGAGAAAGAAAAGAAAGGGAGAAAGGAAGGAAGGAAGGAAGAAAGGTAAGAAGAAAGAAGGAAAGAAAAAGTAGGAAGGAAAGAAGGAAAGAAGGAAAGAAGGAAAGAAGGAAAGAAGAAAGAAAGGAAAGAAAGAAAGAAAGAAAGAAAGAAAGAAAGAAAGAAAGAAAGAAAGAAAGAAAGAAAGAAAGAAAGAAAGAAAGAAAGAAAGAAAGAAAGAAAGAAAGAAAGAAAGAAAGAAAGAAAGAAAGAAAGAAAGAAAGAAAGAAAGAAAAAGAAAGAGAGGGAGAGAGAGAAAGAAAGGGAGAGAGAGAGAGAGAAAGAAAGAGTGAGAGAGGGAGGGAGGAGAAAAAAAACCCTACACAAAAAGCCCAGTTCCTCATTGTGCCAAAACAAAATTCTTTCCCTTTTAACAAACCCTCATCACTGTAGATAAAAAATTGTAAGTTTGTGAAGAAAATGTGTTGCCTGCTGCTAAGATTGGTGGTTGTTTTTTGGTCTGGGATTTTTGTTGTTGTTGTTAAAACAAACCAACAAGGCTAGATTGAAACTTTCCAACCTTCTCTGCATCTTCCTTTGCTGCTCAGCTTTAGATTCCATCCACACAGCTTGGACCCTTTCAGTTTGAGAAGCCACAGACACCTTGGTAAATGAGCTGTACCCAAGCCTCTTTTCCCTCATTATCCCTGTCTCTTGTTTAGGGGAGTTGTGGAGAGAGCCACTAGCACCCTAAGGAACTTAAACATTGCAGCTGGGCTGCTGATGCTGTCTCAAGAGAGGTCACATTCTGGGAGAGGTCATACATTTGTCACCTACATCATGCTCCAGCAGCACCCAGCTGCGGGGTTCCTTCTTCCTTCCTGTCACCCAAGTGATGGACCCAGCTCACCACTTGCTCTGCTAACCAGTTGGTGTCCATGGCTGGGAGGTGGGCAGAGCTCATTTGGCTATTTGCTCCCAAGACAATCCCCCCTTGAGCAGCACTGAGCTGATGACTTTGGTCTGCACTCACCATGGGGTCCTGCACCTACCACAGGGTCTAAGGTACAGGCACTCAGATCTCTCACAAGCCCAGGCATGTGAAGACAAGAACAAGACAAGGTAGTGTTGTGTGTTAAACTTATCCAAGACTCTCTGCTGGCATCCAATTCCTTTCTTCTACTGCCTCTGAGTGTGGTGTCCACCACCCAAGCCACTTTGGAACTCAGGGCAGCCCCAGGGTGCTGAGGGGAAATCATAGAATTGTCAGGGTTGGAAGGGACCTCAAGGCTCAGCCACTTCCAACCCCCCTGCCATGGGCAGGGACACCTCACACTACAGCAGGTTGCCCAGAGCCACATCCAGCCTGGCCTTAAAAAATTCCAGGGATGGGGTTTCTACCAACTCTTTGGGCTTCCACCACCTCTGTAGACAACCTGTTCTAGTATCTCACCATCTTCATGGTGAAGAACTTCTTCCTAATGTCTAATATCAGTCTCCCCTCCCCTTGGATCCATTCCCCCTGGTCCTATCACTACCCAACGTCCTAAAAAGTCCCTCCCCAGCTTTCCTGTAGGCCCTCTTCAGATGCTGGAAGGCCACAAGGCAGCAGTACAAGGCTTACATCTGGGCTTTGTTTTGAGGGTCACTGAGAAAGGAAGGTCTTTTTGTGTGTGTGTGTTGGTGATGAAGAGGAGGTTTGTCCTTGCTCAGCACAGAACATGCCTCCTGCTGCCCCATGTGAGCAGAGGTGGCACAGTCTGCCCAGAGTCTGCTAGAGACACACTGTGCACTCCAAACGAAGATAACTCCAGGAGCATCAGGTCAGAAAGAGCTGCTTTTACTCCTCCAGGGTGAGCCACTTAAAGAAGACCAAGGAGGAGCTTGTAAAAAGAGCCTTTCTCCATGCCCACTGGGATGCTACAAGCTGAGAGCAGCTTTGCCCAAAGCAAAAAGGGAAAAAAAAAGGCAGCAAGGAGTGAAAGGGCAGAGAATGGATTGTTCCAGGCTGCAGAGCACCCACTGCTAGGATGTGAATCAGCATTGATCAAAGGGACAGGGCAAGCCCTGAACACTGCAAAAGGCAGTCCTGCTGTTCCTCCCCAGCAGCCAGAGCAGGTTGAACCAGGAGTTAGCTGGGAACTTCCTCCTGGAGTTGTCTGGGGAGTTTTCTCTGATAGGAAAAAACATTTCTGCAAAGCTGAACTATGTCATGGGAAACATTCCTTTCTTTTCCTCTTTTTACTTCGTCTTCTTTTTCCTTCTTCTTCTTTTTCCTCTCCCAGGCAACCAGCACCAGGACAAGAGGACACAGTCTAAGCTGTGCCAGGGGAGGTTTAGGCTGGATGTTAGGAAGAAGTTCTTCACAGAAAGAGAGATTGGCCATTGGGATGTGCTGCCCAGGCAGGTGGTGGAGTCACCATCACTGGAGGTGTTTAGGAAGAGACTGGATGGGGTGCTTGGTGCCATGGTTTAGTTGATTAGATGGTGCTGGATGAATGGTTGGACTCAGTGGTCTCTGAGGTCTCTTCCAACCTGGTTAATTAAATTCAATTCAGTTGAGTTCAGTTCTATTCTATTCTATTCTACTCTATTCCATTCCATTCCATTCCATTCCATTCCATTCTACTCTATTCCATTCCATTCCATTCCATTCCATTCTGCCTCACTGTGCCAGGGGAGGTTCAAACTGGAGGTTAGGAAGAAGTTCTTCCCAGCAAGAGAGATTGCCCATTGGGATATGCTGCCCAGGGAGGTGGTTGAGTCACCATCCCTGGAGGTGTTTAGGAAGAGACTTGATAGGGTGCTTGGTTGCATGGTTTAGTTGATGAGGTGGTGTTGGATGATGGGTTGGACACAATGGTCTTGAAGGTCTCTTCCAACCTGGTCTATTCTATTCTATTCTATCCTATCCTATCCTATCCTATCCTATCCTATCCTATCCTATCCTATCCTATCCTATCCTATCCTATTCTATTCTATTCTACTCTACTCTATTCCCTTTCCCCAACTAAATTGAATTTTTCATCTGGCAGATCAAAATGAAGCATTTCCTTTTCTGGACTAGTCCAAGGCCAAAAGGAATGTCTCATTTTTGTTGGTATTACCTGAAACGTTCTCTGGGCTCTAAAACACCCAGCTCCCTTTTTTTTTTGCTGTTAGCATATCACAGAATAATGGAATCCCAGTATGGTGGGAGTTGGAAAAGACCTCTGGAGAAGATCATCCAGTCCAAGTCCACCCACAGCAGCTTGCCCAAGATCAAAATGCCCAGCTGGGGCTGCAATCTCTCAAGAGAAGGAGACTCCACAACCTCTCTGGGCAGCCTCCTCCACGTCTCCAGCACCCTCACAACAAAGAAGTTTCTCTTCAAGGAACCTCCTGGGTTCCTGTTTGTGCTTGTTGCTTCTTGTGCTGTCACTGGGCACCACTGACAAGAGTCTGGCCCCAGCCTCTTGGCCCCCACTCTTGCTGAGCATTGACAGCACCTAATGGGAAGTTCCTTCTCCCATATATTCCTCTTTTCCACTTCAGTCTGATCTGGCCTGCATCAGGAACAGTGTGGCCAGCAGGAGCAGGGAGGTCATTCTGCCCTGGACTCAGCACTGGTTAGGCCACACCTTGAGTCCTGTGCCCAGTTCTGGGCCCCTCAGCTTAGGAAAGATGTTGAGATGTTGGAAGGTGTCCAGAGAAGGGCAACAAAGCTGGGGAGGGGTCTGGAGCACAGCCCTGTGAGGAGAGGCTGAGGGAGCTGGGGTTGTTTAGGCTGGAGAAGAGGAGGCTCAGGGGGGACCTTCTTGCTGTCTACAACTCCCTGAAGGGAGGTTGTAGCCAGGAGGGGGTTGGTCTCTTCTCCCAGGCACCCAGCACCAGAACAAGAGGACACAGTCTCCAGCTGTGCCAGAGGAGGTTTAGGCTGGAGGTGAGGAGAAAGTTCTTCCCAGAAAGAGTAATTGGCCCTTGGGATGTGCTGCCCAGGGAAGGTGGTGGAGTCCCCATCCCTGGAGGTGTTCAGAAAGGAATTGGATGTGGCACTTGGAGCCATGGTTTAGTTGTCAGGAGGTGCTGGGTGACAGGTTGGACTTGATGATCTCTGAGGTCTTTTCCAACCTTATTGATTCTATGATTCTATGAAATACTCCTTCCATCAAGTCCCACTCCCACCAGTCCACCATACACCCTGGAGCTGTTTCACCCCAGCACTGTAAACATCTCCACAGCTCAGTACAGCCAAGGAGGAATCGTGCCCCACGCTTGCAGGATGCTCCATCCCCCGGAGCAATCTTCTCAGCTGTATCTAATGCTCCTTTAAAAATTCTTCTGGCTCCATTAATAACCTAAACAGATACTTGGGGGTCTAATTAGCAGCCTAATTGGAGAGCACAGTTAGGCATGGACCCAGGCAGGAATCACAGTGAATAACTTGTCAGTGAGAAGAAGCAAAGAAGAAACGTTGGTTTGCCCCAAAAGTCTGAGTGTATCACTGATTTCCAGGCAAGGTCTCAGCTATGCAAACAGAGATTTGGTGTAAAGCAGTGATTGAAACAGGGTCAGAGGATGTTAGGGGCTGGAAGGGACCTCCAAAGATCATCCAGTCCAACCCCCCTGCCAGAGCAGGAGCATGGAATCCAGCACAGGTCGCACAGGAACACATCCAGATGGGGCTGGAAAGTCTCCAGAGAAGGAGACTCCACAACCTCTCTGGGCAGCCTGCTCCAGTGCTCTGGGACCCTCACAGGGAAGAAGTTCCCCCTTGTGTTGAGGTGGAACCTCCTGTGCTGGAGTTTCCATCCATTGCCCCTTGTCCTATCCCAGGGTGCAGCTGAGCAGAGCCTGGCCCCTGCCTCCTGACTCCCAGCCCTCAGATATTAATAAACATTTATTAAATCCCCTCTCAGCCTTCTCTTCTCCAGACTAACCAGCCCCAGGGCTCTCAGCCTCTCCTCATAGGGCACACAGAACCATAGAAGCATAGAATCAACGAGGTTGGAAAAGACCTCAGAGATCATCAAGTCCACCCTGTCACCCGACACCTCATGACTACTAACCCATGGCCTCAATCATCCTTGTAGCCCTCCCTTGGACTCTCTCCATCAGATCCCTGTCCCATAGGGCTGGGAAACCCAGAACTGGATGCAGGTGTGGCCTCACCAGGGCAGAGTAGAGGTGGAGGAGATCCTCCCTCCATCTGCTGGACACACTCTTAATGCCCCCCAGGATCCTATTTGCCTTCTTGGCTGCAAGGGCACATTGCTGACCCACAGAGAACTTGTCCACCAGCACTCCCAGGTGTTTCTCCATGAGGAGAACTAGCCAAGCTGAGGCACACCAAACCCTTCAGCTTCACCAAGAAGGATTTTTTTCTCCCCCCTGCAGACACTCATGTCACATCTCTCATCCTATTTGAAACCACTTTCCAAACAGCTTTCCAATCTGGACGACACCAGGGCGGGGGGGAGGTGGTGGGGTTTAGTTTTATAAGAGTTTCCAGAAGTTTCAATTATGTCATCTCTGTGTCACCCAAATGTATAGCACAGGAAATAGCTGGATTTCAACACCTAAAATTAAAAAATTTTCCAAGGGAGCCTTCCCTTCAGCAGCCTGAAGGAAAACATCCTCTGTTTGGCTCCTTGAGGACAGAGTTAGGTGAGAAATCCGACAAGGTCCTCACAGCATGGAGCTCCTGGGGCCTTCAGGGCTCCCTTTGCCCCCTATAAGCTCGTGCCCACATGCACCCCATCTCTGGGAGCAAATCATTCTCATTAAACACCAAGTTCTCTGCCTAGGAGTCTGAAATTATTGCTCTTAGAACAGAATAGACCAGATTGGAAGAGACCTTCAAGATCATCGCTTCCAACCCATCATCCAACGCCACCTAATCAACTAAACCATGGCACCCAGCACCCCAACCAGTCTCCTCCTAAACACCTCCAGGGATGGGGACTCCACCACCTCCCTGGGTAGCACATTCCAATGGGCAATCACTCTCTCTGTGTAGAATTTCCTCCTAACATCCAGCCTGAACCTTCCCTGGCACAGCTTGAGAATGTGTCCTCTTGTTCTGGCGCTGGGCGCCTGGGAGAAGAGACCAACCCCCACCTGGCTGCGACCTCCCTTCAGGGAGTTGGAGAGAGCAAGAAGGTCTCCCCTGAGCCTCCTCTTCTCCAGGCTAAGCAACCCCAGCTCCCTCAGCCTCTCCTCACAGGGCTGTGCTCCAGACCCCTCCCCAGCCTCGTTGCCCTTCTCTGGACACCTTTCAGCATCTCAACCTCCTTCCTAAACTGAGGGGCCCAGAACTGGACACAGGACTCAAGGTGTGGCCTGAGCAGTGTTGAGCACAGGGTACAATGACCTCCCTGCTCCTGCTGGCCACACTGTTCCTGATGCAGGCCAGGATGCCATTGGCCCTATTGGCTGCCTGGGCACACTGCAGGCTCATGTTCAGCCTACCATCAACCAGCACCCCCAGGTCCCTCTCTGCCTGGCCGCTCTCCAGCCACTGTGACCCCAGCCTGTAGCACTGCATGGGGTTGTTGTGGCCAATGTGCATTCTTCAAATGCATTTAGGGTTCTACTAAATCCTAACTCTACTTAAAACCACCATGGAATTTCCATTTCACTACCTGCTTTGGTCAATTCAGCCTCAAATTGCACCCAAATAGGTTATGATGCCTCCTGCTCCATGTCCTCTTTGAGTCAGGAAGAAGATCTTTACTATGAGGATGGTAGAATACTGGAACTGGTGGAGGGTCCATCCCTGGAGATATTGAGAGTCAGGATTGACTGGGTCTGAGCAACCTAATCTGTGAGCAGTTCTGGGCCCCTCAGTTTAGGAAAGATGTTGACATGCTGGAAGGTGTCCACAGAAGGGCAACAAAGTTGGGGAGGGGTCTGGAGCACAGCCCTGTGAGGAGAGGCTGAGGGAGCTGGGGTTGCTTAGCCTGGAGAAGAGGAGGCTCAGGGGAGACCTTCTTGCTCTCTCCAACTCCCTGAAGGGAGGTTGTAGCCAGGTGGGGGTTGGTCTCTTCTCCCAGGCAAGCAGCACCAGAACAAGAGGACACAGTCTCAAGCTGTGCCAGAGGAGGTTTAGGAGAGATTGGCCATTGGGATGTGCTGCCCAGGGAGGTGGTGGAGTGATCATCACTGGAGGTATTTAAGAAGAGTCTGGATGAGGCACTTGGTGCCATGCTTTAGTTGATCAGATGGTGTTGGGTGATAGGTTGGGCTTGATGATCTCTGAGGTCTTTTCCAACCTGGTCTGGTCTGGTCTATTCTATTCTGTTCTAGTTGGTGAGGCACTGGCACAGGTTGGCCTGGGAGGTGGTGGAAGCCTCCTGCCTGGAGGTGTTTGCAGCCAGGCTGGATGTGGCTGGGAGCAACCTGCTGTAGTGTGAGGTGTCCCTGCCCATGGCAGGGGGGTTGGAACTGGCTGAGCCTTGAGGTCCCTTCCAATCCTGACAATTCTCTGATTCTATGCCCCTGTTGACTGCAGTGAGTGTGGACTAGATGCTCTTAAAGGTTCCTTCCAAGCCAGGTGTCCTGGCCAGGCCATGTCCCAACTGCTCTCATAGCAGTAAAGCCACACAGCACATCCTCAGGGACATATTGCAGGGCAGGGAGAGGCTGTCAGGCAGTAAGCATAAATTGAACTGAAATGTTTCCAGTCCATTTGAGCAAGCCAATGTCTCCCTAAGCCCCGAGTGGGAGAGACAGTGCAGTGTTGTTTCCTGATGAGAACTTGGTTTCTAATTGAAGTCCTGATTTGTTGGGAGGCTTGGAATTTTCTACTGAAGGCCCTTCAGCAGTAGAATCCTTGCTGCTGGCTGTTCTATCAGGTCCACCTTGGACCTATTTTAAGGGCTGCCCCAGCCTCGGGAGCACCACATGGCACTGCCAGCACCACGAGCGCTCCAGCTGACAAGTGTGTGAGCCTGGTGTGAAAATCCATCACTTTAATAGCTGCAAGAGCTCTGCCAGCCCCTGTTCACTCCTGCTCAGGGGCATGTATGACTCCTGGTGGACATGCTCAGGGGCTTAAAGGACACTGGACACAAGCAGCACAGCACAGCTTCGTTGTGCAGTCGAGCATATGCCAGCAGATAAGCAGCTCCCCGTGGAAGGTGCTGCACATAGGTCAGCCATCCCCCAAGCACAAAGATAAGCTGAGTGATGAGTGGACTGACAGTAGTTCTGTGGAGAAGGACTTGGGGGTGCTGGAAGGGGGTGTGAAAAGCTGGATAGGAGCTAGCATGGAGCACTACCAGCCTAGCCCCAGCCTGTCCTGGGCTGATCCCCAGCAGTGTGGGCAGCAGGGGCAGGGAGGGGATTCTGCCCCTCTGCTGTGCTCTGCTCACACCTCCTCTGCAGTGCTGGGGCAGCTCTGGAGCCCTCAGCACAGCACAGCCAGGGACCTGTTGGAGCAGGGCCAGAGGAGGCCACAGCAATGCTGGCAGGGCTGGAAACCCTCTGCTGTGAGGCCAGGCTGAGAGAGTTGGGGTTGGTCATGCTGGAGAGGAGAAGGCTCCAGGGAGACCTCCTGGTGGCTTTGCAGTGCTTCAAGGGCTGAGCAGAAAGCTGGGGACAGACCTTTGTCATGTATTGGCAGGACAAGGGGGGGCAGCTTCAAATCTGGAAGGTTAAGATTAAAGAAGAAATTCTTCACTCTGAGGGTGGTGAGGCTCTTGCACAGGTTGCAGAGAGAGGCTGTGGATGCTCCATCCCCTGAAGTGCTCAAATCCAGGCTGGATGGGAATTTAAGCAAAGTGATCCTGTGGGAGGTGTCCCTGCCCATGGCATTGGGGTTGGAACTAGATGATCCTTAAGGTTCTTTCCAGCCCAGCCCATGCTGTGATTCTATGACCCTGTGGAATACACACACACATCACAAAGAAAAGGCAGGGGGGTTGCTCAGCAAGAGTCTCCACGTTGCAGACAGCCCAGGGGGTCAGAGGTTCACAGCTCCCCTGGATCACTCTTGGCTTTGGAGCTGGGCAGTGTCAGCCTTCAGTGAGATGTGGAAACACCTACATGTTCTGACAGCCCCTTCTGCTGCTCATCTCAGCTCCACATCACAGGCCTCAGGCTGTGCCAGCACACACTTCAGGTGAGATTTCTGCTGATTCCTCCCATTTGCAGCCAGCCAAGATGGTCATGCACAGAACATTGTAACTTCCCTGCCTCTAGTGCTTGGTCTTGGGAAGCAGAGAGCTGCCTGGCTGTAAATCCTGTTCTTTTGTGACATTTCCCAGCCCTTTCTAAACAAATCCCATCTTTTCTTTAATGTCCTTTTTTTGCCAGAGTCATCCCTTGCTGCCCTAGGAGGCATTTCCCTCTCCCACACTAGGAGATGGGGCAAGTTTTCTTTTGCAGAGCAGGAGCCCTTTGCAGCACGTCCCAGCTCTGCAAGAAAGCCTCCTCCATTCTGCCCCCAGCTCTCAGGGGGCAGGGGATGGCAGCCCTTTGGTGGCTTCAGTTCCTTTTCTCACACAAGCCATTTGTTCCTCAGTGCCTGGTGGTGCTGCAGATTTCCAGTGGTGTTCTGGATGGTATTAACTGGGCAGGACATCATGAGAAGAGACAGATGCTTTGGTTTAAAAGAAAGGAGAAAAAGAAAGATCAGTGCCTGAATGGGGATTTGGCTCTGCCCTGTCCCATTGCCAGCCCATGCAGGGGGGGATCACCCCAGGCTTCTGGGCCAAAACATCAGAGATTCACAGAATGGTTTGGGTGGGAAGAGACCTTAAAGACCATCTAGTTCTAACCTCCCCACCCAAGGCAGGGCTACCTCCTCAAAGCCTCATCCAACCTGGCCTCAAACACCTCCAAGCAGGGGACATCCACAGCCTCCCTGGGCAACCTGTTCCAGTCTCTCACCACCCTCCCTGGAAAGAATTTCTTCCTGATCTCCAGTCTCAATCTCCTCTCTTCCAGCTCAAAGTCATAGCCCCTCATCCTGTCACTCCCAGCCCTTGTCAAAAGTCCCTCCCCAGCTTTCTTGTATCCCCCTTCAAGTAATGGAAGGCCATTGTGAGGTCTCCTAGGAGCCTTCTATTCCCCAGGACAGTTCTCCAACTCCCTCAGCCTGTCCCCATAGGGAGGTGCTCCAGCACCAAGAAGGAATATAACCTAGCAACCTGCTGCCTGCTAAACTAGAAGTATCCCCCCAAAGCTCAGCTCCTTTACCTTTGACTGCATTGGCTGCTCTGCTCAATCCTGCAGTCACTTCAGATGCAATCTATCCACGCTACTCCTTCCCATAGAGACCCCCAAGAGCAACTGAAGACTAGCTAGGCTTGACAGGCATTAGTAACATGCAACTCAGCTGGTGAAACCAGCAGGTGCTGGTGTAGGAGTGCAGAGGAGAGGGAGCTCTGCAGACTTCGGAAAGCCAAAGAGCTGAAGGAGAGGCCAAAGCAAGGCTCTGCTTCAGGGCTCTATCTGTGCACTGATGGAAGTTAAGACCTGCTGATCTTTGTCTGAGGAGAACCAGCCCTTAAGACAGAGAAACCCACCCATGTTGGGGACCAGCTCAGCCCAGCCTTGAGTTCCAGTCCTGCAAGCAGAATGGGTTCAGCTGATAAAGCCACTTGGCTCTGTCCCAGCTGTGCAGGCTTGGCAACCATTCCAGTAGGTAGCACAGGCATGGCAGGTTCATTAACCCAACCAGATGTGCTGCTGCCAAGGCTCACCATCAAGACCAGGCACTGATCTCTCCACCAAAGCAAACCTGGCAGAGTCAAAGGCTTTGTCTCAGATCAGATAGTAGGCTTTAATTAAAAGTGCCCAATCCCTGTGGCTAAACAAGCAGCCTCCAAATTCCTCTTTGCATCACTTTGAGTCTGAGATTAATCTTGACTACACCACAGCTTCTAGCAAGAGCAAAGCTGGTTGGTGCAACTAGTGTTGGTCCTTCCCTTCCCCTGAGGCTTTCATATGCCAGATAGATTCAGAGAATGGTTGGGATTGGAAGGGACCTTAAAGATCATCTAGCTCCAACCCTCCTGCCACGGGCAAGGTCACCTCCCACTAGCCCAGGTTGCTCAAGAGTTCATCCAACCTGGCCTTGAACACCTCCAGGGAGGGGACATCCACAGCTTCCCTGGGCAACCTGTGCCAATGGTTCACCACATTCATTGCAGAGAATTCCTTCCTGATCTCCAGTCTCAATCTGCCCTCCTCAAGCATTGTCCCTCATCCTGTCACTCCAAGGCCTCATCAAAAGTCCTTCCCCAGCATTCCTGTAGCCCCCTTCAGGTAATGCAAGGCTGCTCTAAGGTTTCCCTGGAGCCTTCTCTTCTCCAGACTGAATCTCCCCACAGGAGAGATTCTCCAGCCCTCTGATCACCTTTGTGACCCTCTGTGGACCTGCCCCAGCAGTTCCAGGTCCTTCCTGCGCTGGGGGCACCAGAACTGGACACAGTACTCCACGTGGAGTCTCACAAGAGCAGAGCAGAGGGGGGAAATCACCTCCCTGTCGCTGCTGCACGCTAGATGCTGGCTGCTAGATGCTGGGGGGCTGGGGGCTGCATCCTGCAAGGTGGCTGAGACCATCCTCAGGCTGCCAAGGGTGGGCCAGGCACGCGATGTTATTCTCAGCAATAAGCTGCCTGTCAGCATCTAAACCAATTAGGTGGAGCTCTTGTGTACACAATAAGGGCAGGCAAAATGCTTTCCATGAGAGAGGGCTTTCAAGTGAAAAATAGCTTCTGAAAGAATCTGACAGTTTGCACATGAGGTTTCAGTTTGCTCAGGGTTTGGGGTTTATTTCCTTCTTTTTTTTTCCCTCTTTCTTTTTTTCTTTCTTTTCTTTTCAAACCAAGTAATGAAAATTCTCACATTGTTTCCAACCCAGAAACTGTGCCTCAGTTTTCAGCCATCCTTCCCTCACACTCAGCTGCTTTTAGTTTTTCTTTCCTAATCTCTCTCCCCCCTTCCCTTCTCCCCCCTTCCCTTCTCCCCCCTTCCCTTCTCATTTGGGTTGGGTTGCTTTGGTTTGGTTTGGATTGGGTTGGGTTGGGTTTGGATTGGGTTGGGTAGGGTTGTTTTGGGTTGGATTGGTTTGATTTGGGTTGGGTTGAGTAAGGTTGGGTTGGGTTAGTTTGGGTAGGGTCGTTTTGGTTTGGTTTGGGTCATCAAATTGTTTTGGTTGGAAAACTCCTCTAAGGTCATCCAGTCCAACCATGAGCACCACCATAGCCACTAAACCATGTCCCCAAGTGCCATGGCCACACATTTCATTAACACCTCCAGGGCTGGGGACTCCACCACCTCTCTGGGCAGCCTCTTCCAACCCCTGACCACTCTTGCAGGAAAAATAAAGCCCACAATAATTTCTAATCTCCAGCCTAACCCTCCACAGGCTCAATTTCAGGCCATTTCCTCTCATTCTATCACCTGACACGAGGGAGAAGAGGCCAAGCCAGCACAAGAGGAAATGGCCTCAAGATGCACCAGGGGAGGTTTTGGGTGGATCTGAGGAACAACTTCTCCCCTGAAAATGTTGTCAAGCCCTGCAAGAGGCACTTTGGGACATGGTTTAGTGGGCATGGTGGCGTCAGGTTGATGGTTGGACTGGATGATCTCAGAGGTCTTTTCCAACCTTAATGATTCTAGAACTCAGTGACTGCAGCTGCCTACAACACTGGGTTTGTCCCAGGGGGAAAAGCTGGAGCCCAGCAAATTAATCCCATATACTGTAAAAGTTTTCAGAGGACAACAGACTGAGAGAATAGAATAGAATAGAATAGAATAGAATAGAATAGAATAATCCAGGTTGGAAGAGACCTTTGAGATCATGAAGTCCAACCTATCACCCAATGCCATCTAATCAACTAAACCTTGGCACCAAGTGCCTCATCCAGGCTCTTCCTAAACACCTAATGGGTGGACTCTATGATCTTTAAAGTCTTTTCCAACCTAAATGAATCAGCAATCAACTCCATTATAGTCTAAATGCCAGCATGAACCAAGTTTTGCCTTCAGAGCTCAAGCACAGAGTGCTCTAGTGAGGCTGTGGGATTTATACCAATAAAACCCCTAAGATGCTCCCCAAATGAGGAGCCAGCTGGCTCAGCTCCTCTCTCCAGGTACGGAAAGGTCCCAGAGAGCAGCTTTAGCCTCATTACAGGCGTGCAGCTGCGGAGCCTGATTGCGTTTTGGTGCAGATAGCGTGAGAATTACAATGGTTACGAGTCGTTATCATCCCCCTCTAGCGGTTCCTTAGCCCTCCGGAGCCGAGCCGTGGGATGCGCCGCGGAAAGGCGGCGGTGCTTCGGGAGAGGAATTGGAGATAGCGAGGAGGAGCCTCGGAGGGAGCGGAGTTCGCAGCCAGATGCTTGCGCAGCGCCTCGTTCGCGCAGCTCGGCGCTGCGATCTCCCCCAGCGTTGCCGTTTGGCTGGCTAAGCAGCCACCTCCCCTCCCCCAGACGCTGCAGGTGGCCCGAAACCCTCACGCAGCACCTCCAAACAGCTACAGAGTGCAACTCGGTGAAAGCGGAGCCTCCCTGAGCCGTCTGCGCCCTGCCACAAAGAAGTCGGCAGCGTTGCTCGTGGTGTAACCGCTGCCCTGGGCCCTTCCAGGCTGGCTGGATACCTGTGGATGTTGGAGCAATGCAGGACTGGCAGGAAAGAGAGGCAGGGATGGGGTGAGAGATCATCTTGACCAACAATTGCTGCTTCTTACTTGGTGGCCAGGAGAGGAATTTTGTAATCAAAGGCAAAATCACAGACCCTGGCACCTGCAGTCCCCTTTCAATAGGTCCAAAAGTTGCAGAGCCATTTGCTATGGGAAGCTGTTTTGGTTTAGAGATGGATGTCTTCAAGGAGGGAAGGAGCAGCAAGTCCTTGCACCAGGATCCAGCCTCACACATCCCCTGCAGCCCACACCAACGATGCTGGGCACCCCTCAGCCTCTGCACGTTTTGCTCCTGGGCCCACCTGTTACAGCTGGAGGGGGTTTGTTCCACCTTCCAGCAAGAACAAACTGGGGGCAGGGAGGGATGAAATCTACCCAGATGTTTAAAGGAAAGGCAAACCCTCCCCTCAGAAGAAACAGCAAGCCCTGCAACATGTGCAAAAGTGATTTCCAGGAACAAGTGGAATCCAGTTCCCTCTTTATGCGACAACAGTGAGGAGACACAATAGCAGCAGCGCAGCAAAGCAAGAGGCAGAGGGCTTGGGCCTCATGCTGGATGTTTGGAGGCAGTTAAGTGTTTCAGGTGGAAAGGACTCCCAGCCCTGAAGCTTGTTTTGCAAAGCAGCCCAGTGCCATGGCAGGAGGAGCCTGAACAAGCATCCTTCAGGCTGCAAACTCAGAGTATCCCTCCACAGAGGGCCAGCAAGGCACAAAATCAGGCACGGCAATGTGTGCCCAGGCTCAGGTTTTGAGTGAAGAGCAAGAGGAGGAGAGGGGCCAGAGGGCTGGGAGCAACATGCAGCCATGTCTGTGGACAAATAGAATTCAATTAAAACTAAAGAGGGATCAGTGGAGGGCTGTACAGCCTGAATGATCTGGGGAAATTCCCAGGGGCTGCTTCGAAGCCCAAAGGGTTGTGTTTGAAAATGGACACAGACCTCGGTGGGAAGTGGGGGGAGCAGAGAGTAATGGTTTAATAGACTGGGGAATGGCTATAAAAAAAGAAAGAAGAGAAAAAGAAAGAAAGAAAAGAAAAGAAAGGAAAGAAAAGGGAAAAACAACAAAAAGGGGGGGGGTGGGGGGGAAGAAAAAGCAGATGGCAGCCCCTTCACAGGAGCCATAAAATTTCATGGTGTATTTTCTATCCATGGCTTCACTGTAATTCAAGCCTTGGGGGCCAACTTTCTCTGGCAGTGGTTACTGAGGGGCCTTGGAGGGCAGCAGTAACAAAGGGTGGACAATTCCCGAGGCTGGACAGGAAATAAGACCCAAATCATCCCAGAGAAATATCAAGGAGGCTTCCCAAAGGCAGCCTCAGAGCAGCAGGTCAAGGGCCCAGAAATGAAATCAGGCAAATATGAAGTGTCCTGGAAAAGGAAGCTCTTTACATCTGCAGGCAGAAAACAAAGCTTCAAAGGAGATCTCTTGTCCCTTGACACAGTTCTCAGCCTGCATGAAAACCCACTTTCAGTTTCCAAAGCCTTGTCCTGCTTGGGACAGGACCCCCAGATAGTTCAGTGCTGTCTCTGTCTGACAGGAAAATCTCTTGAGCCTCCACCTCTTGCTAGTAAAGGTGCTGAAATTTTACTGGGTTCAGTTTCAGTCCCCACTATTCAGAGGGAAAAAAAAAAGAGATGGGAACAGGCTGGAAAGTGTCCAAAGAAAGGCCATGAGAATGATCAGAGGCCTGGAAGCCCTCTGCCATGTGAGGAAAGGCTGAGAGAAATGGATTTGTTCAGCCTTGAGAGGAGAAAGCTGAGGGGAGACCTTACTGCCAGGGACCAGCACAGAAAGGGTGGCTACCAGGATGATGGAGACTCCCTTTTGACAAGGAGTCCCATGGCAAAGACAAGGGGTGATGGGGGCAAGGTGCTGCTGGGGAGATTCCCAATGGACTCCAGAAGAAAATGTTGCCCCATGACAACAGTTGGACACTGGAATCATCTCCCAGGGGAAGTGGTGGGGTCCTCTACACTGCTCAGCTTGCCAGGGTGCTGGGCCAGCTCATTCCAACTCCACCATCACCTAGAAAGGTTGGACCAGATGATCCTTGGGGTCCCTTCCAACCTGGCATTCTATGATAAATACTGCCCTGTGATCCAAGTACCTGCCTCTAAATTTGGCCTGAACAAGGTCCAACTCAAGACCACATCCAAATGTGACTTTCTGGGCCACCTGGGCACACTGCTGGCTCCTGTTCAGCTCTTTGTAGATTAGAACCCCCAGGTCCCTTTTTGATGGACAACTTTCCAGCCACACTGCCCCCAGGCTGCAGTGTTGCTTGGAGTTGTTGTGAGGCAAGTGCAGGACCTGGCATTTGGCCTCGTTGAAGCTCATTGACATGGATGAGCCATGGATCCAATCTATCCAAGTCCCTAACCTCATGAACATCAACACTTCCACCTAACTCAGTGTCACAGAGGCATAGAATGGTTTGGGTTGGAAGGGACCTTGAAGATCATCCAGTTCCAACCCCCTTAGACCAGACTGCCCAAGGTCCCCCTAGACTGCATTGCTCAAGACTCCATCCAACCTGACCCTGACTGCTGACACACTCTGTGTCTTCAGCAAGGTCATCAATAAAGATGTTAAACAGAACTGATCCCAACACTGAGCCCTGAGGAACACCACTTGTGACCAGCCACCAGCTGGATTTAACTCCCCTGACCACCACTGTTTGGGCCCAGCCCAGCCAGGGCTTTGTCCTGCAGGCACAGGAGAGCATCACCAACCCCAGGAATGAAGCACACCTCTGGAACATGTCCAGAGAAGGGCAACGAGGCTGGGGAGGGGTCTGGAGCACAGCCCTGTGAGGAGAGGCTGAGGGAGCTGGGGTTGCTTAGCCTGGAGAAGAGGAGGCTCAGGGGAGACCTTCTTGCTGTCTACAACTCCCTGAAGGGAGGTTGTATCCAGGTGGGGTTGGTCTCTTCTCCCAGGCACCCAGCACCAGAACAAGAGGACACAGTCTCCAGCTGTGCCAGAGGAGGTTTAGGCTGGAGGTGAGGAGAAAGTTCTTCCCAGAAAGAGTAATTGGGCCTTGGGATGTGCTGCCCAGGGAAGGTGGTAGAGTCCCCATCCCTTGAGGTGTTCAGGAGGGGACTGGATGTGGCACTTGGAGCCATGGTTTAGTTGTCAGGAGGTGCTGGGTGACAGGTTGGACTTGATGATCTTTGAGGTCTCTTCCAACCTTGGTGATTCTGATATTCCATTCTCTCCTTTCTACCCAGCCTATGGCCCTGTGGGATGTGAATGCAACACAGGAGATTAAATGTTAATCTGTCCCTGATCTAATAATAAAACAGAGCAATTACTGCTGGGAGAGAAAAAGGGGAGGAATGATTTGAATTTGATCTATCTTGGAGACATTATTTTGACACCGTGGTTCAAAGATTAAGCATTCCACACCCATCAGAGGGGGGGGGGGGGGGGGAGCAATAATTAGAAATGAATGCAATAAAAACTCCATTTTTCTTCCACCTGTTTCCCACTGGAACAATTGCTGGTGGAGGATGAGGGGAAAAAGGAAAGGGGAGGGGGGGGCGGGAAGAAATAATCATCAGCCTCATGAAGCTGTGTGCTTCAGTTCCATTTATTCTAATTATTCCAAGATTTGTCTCTAAGAGGCTTGCAAAACTCTCCTTTTTTTTTGGTTGTTGTTGTCAAATGATAGCAAAACAGCTTGGAAGATGGGAAAAGTTTTCACAAGGACTCGTGGGTTTAAAACCCTGTGACTGTTTGAGAATGTGCTGCCCAGGGAGGTGGTGGAGTCCCCATCCCTGGAGGTGTTCAAGAGGGGACTGGATGTGGCACTTGGTGCCATGGTCTAGTCATGAGGTCTGTGGTGCCAGGTTGGACTTGATGATCTTTGAGGTCTCTTCCAACCTTGGTGATACTCTGAAGTCCTGCCATGAACCCAGTGCTTCCAGGTCACCACTGAGCCCTGGCCCTCAGCACTATATCCACAAAGCTTTAAAACCCCTCCAGGGATGGGAATCCAGCCCACCTCCCTGGGGAGCCTGTTCCAGGCCTTGGCAATCCTTTTGAGGAAGAAATTGTACTTCAGGGGACACCTTCTTGCTGTCTACAAGTCCCTGAAGGGAGGTTGTAGCCAGGTGGGGGTTGGTCTCTTCTCCCAGGCAAGCAGCACCAGCACAAGAGGACACAGTCTCAAGCTGCACCAGGGGAGGTTTAGGCTGGATGTTAGGAAGAGGTTCTTCCCAGAAAAAGAGATTGGCCCTTGGGATGTGCTGCCCAGGGAGGTGGTGGAGTCACCATCCCTGGAGGTGTTTAGGAGGAGACTGGATGAGGCACTTGGTGCCATGGTTTAGTTTCCCCCCAGACAAAGCAGCTCCTACTCCCTCTCCACCATCCTCCCCCCACAGCTAAGCAGCTCCTGCTCCTTCTCCACCATTTTTGCACCCATCCCAGAGCCAGGGGCAAGACCCTTACCAGCCAAGATACCACCCAGAGGAGTTCAGCCCCAGCAAGGAGCCCCAGCCAGCCCCCATGGATGGGATTGGAGTAGTCATCAATGCTGGTCCTAACAGCCAGGGGGCCACCAGGCCCCCCGGCCTTTGTTGTCACCACCACCAGCACCCAGTGTGCACCAGGGGCACTCACCAGTGATGAGAAGAGGATCCTCAGCCCAGATGGGCTCAGCCTGGGGCTTCTGCCTTTCCTGGGGCAGATTAAAAAGGGGAGTGGGTGGGGAGGGCCAAGTGGCCACACCTGGGGTGGGAGGAGACTCCAAGAGAGCACAGGTGCTCTGGGATTTGAGGGGAAAAGAGGGGGAAATGGGGCAGGTGAGGTGGCAAAGGGGCAGCTCTGGTGGGGAAGGGGAGGTGGTGGTGGTGGTGAGAGAAGGGGATTTTCAAAGAACTTCGTTTTCCATCAATCTTTCATAATGTACAACTGCAGCTCATGGTTTGCTTTGCCCCCATGCAGAAAGAACAAAGCCACCACTGCTCTATCACAGTATCACAAAGGCTGGAAGAGACCTCAAAGATCATCACAGAACGAAGCACGGTGGTGGCTGTTACAATGGCATCTTCCCATCATTATCACTTTGCTGGGTGGGAAGATCTGGGCTTTGCAGGGCAAGAGAACAAGTTTTAACAACAACAACAACAAAAAGTTCTGCAAGAGTGAAGTCTTTGCCTGGATACCAGCAGACAACACCAGAATGATTGAGGGACTGGAGCACTGCCCTGTGAGGAGGGGCTGAGAGCCCTTGGGGCTGTTTAGCTGGGAGAGGAGAGCCCTGAGAGAGGGTTTAATAAATGTTTATCTGAGGGCTGGAGGTCAGAGGGAGGGGACAGGGACCAGGCTCTGCTCACTTGCACCCTGGGATAGAACAAGGGGCAATAGATCTAAACTCCAGCACGGGAGGTTCCACCTCAACTTGAGGAGGAACTTCTTCCCTGTGAGGCTCACAGAGCACTGGAGCAGGCTGCCCAGAGAGATTGTGGAATCTCCTTCTCTGGAGACTTTCCAGCCCCATCTGGATGTGTTCCTGTGTGATCTGTGGTGGATTCTGTGGTCCTGCTCTGGCAGTGGGGTTGGACTTGATGATCTTCAAAGGTCCCTTCCAACCCCTAGCATCCTATGATCCTAGTTGATCAGATGGTTGGACTTGATCTCAAAGGTTAATTCTCTACTGTCTTGCAGGTATCATCCAGGGATCCACACAACAGGAGGGGAACACAACAAGGATGCTGAGGGTGCATGGACCCAAGTGTCTGTGTGTGGCTGAGTGTCATTTTCCCTGCCAAACAACAGCTGCCCAGCCCCACTCTTTATCACAGAGCCCTAGGCATGTCTCATTGTCCCCAGTGGCAGCACTACCTGCCACCACACAGTGCTGTGCTGGAAACCCTTCCACCTGCAGGCTGAGTTTTGCTCTTGCTCCCCACACCATTTGTTGGAGTAGGACTAAAAATAAAGGAAACTTGGAGATTTTGTTGATAACACAGCTGGAACCTGGGAGAGAGACTGTGAGCCCTCTGCCTGTGTGAGGAGTGAAAGCAGCTGGGGATGTGGTGAGTAAAGGAAACTTGGGCTCTCTGTTAAGGAGTCCAAATCTTCAAAGCACTTAGAGCCTATAATTGGGCAGCAGGGGAATAAAAAAATGCCTTTCCTTATCACTTTGCTACTGGCACAGGATGACACAACTCATTTTCTCACTGAGGTGAAGGGCAGAAGGAAGGAGGAGAAGCAAATGGAGGTCTCATTTTCTCACTGAGGTGAAGGGCAGAAGGAAGGAGGAGAAGCAAATGGAGGTCTCATTTTCTCACTGAGGTGAAGGGCAGAAGGAAGGAGGAGAAGCAAATGGAGGTCTCATTTTCTCACTGAGGTGAAGGACAGAAGGAAGGAGGAGAAGCAAACAGAGGTTGCCACCCACCTATGCACCACTGAGATCCCTTTATGGCTACAGAACCCCAAACCAGAGATGCCAATGCTCAGCAAATTGCTTATTTCAGCTGTTTCTTTAGCAAGATCTCACAGGTCCACACCATTCACAGGGCACCAAAGGTCTATTTTTGCCATTTCTAAGCTATGAATACCCAAAGAAAGGGACAAGCAAGTTTCCCACTGCTGGGAGCCAGCATCATCCTGCCCAGCCATGGCTTTGGAGTTGTTTCTGCCTGTGTGTCCAAGCCAGCAGCACTGCTTCCCACTAATGAGCAATTCCTCAGGAAGGTTAAAGAGAAGTCAAGGTTTCATTAAGGGCTCAAGCCACTTAATTGGTCTGTTCTGACAAATGCAATAATATTTGCAGAGAGGCTGAGCAGATAAAGGAAAAAGTAAACAAGGTCAGCAGCATCCATGTGAAAGAAATCCATGACCACACAGCTGGAAAACCCACGACTGCTGCTGTCTGAAAGGGGATGTTCCACCTCATCCCACTTGCTGCAGTTTGCACTTGGGGTTAAGTCACTGCTGCTGCTACTCAAGAATTTGCCTTAGGGATGAGCAGGATCAGTGCTGAATTAAAGCAAGATCTCCAAACAGGATGGATGGGATGTTAAGAAGGAGTTCTTTACTATGAAGGTGGTGGCATGCTGGAACAGGTCGCCTAAGGAGGTGGTAGAGGCCCCATCAGTCAAGACACTCAAGGTCAGGCTTGATGGGGCTCTGAGCAACCTGATATAGTTGGAAGTGTCCCTGCTGACTGCTGGGGTTTGGACAAGATGACCTTTAAAGTTCCATTCCAACCCAAACTGATCTGTGATTGGTGGTGAGAGCCTGGCACAGGTTGCCCAGGGAGGTGGTGGAAGCCTCCTGCCTGGAGGTGTTTGCAGCCAGGCTGGATGTGGCTGTGAGCAACCTGCTGTAGTGTGAGGTGTCCCTGCCCATGGCAGGGGGGTTGGAACTGGCTGAGCCTTGAGGTCCCTTCCAACCCTGACAATTCTGTGATTCTGTGCTTCTTCTGGACCAGGCATCACAAATGGTGCCCTGATGGTTCTTGACAAGATGAGGCCAGTCTGTGCATCCCCATTTGTGATAGGCAGGAGTGAAAATGAGCTAAGAGAATCACAGAATCAATGAGGTTGGAAAAGACCTCAAAGATCCTCAAATCCAACCTGTCACCCAAGACCTCATGACTACTAAACCATGGCACCAAGTGCCACGTCCAATCCCCTCTTGAACACCTCCAGGGACGGGGACTCCACCACCTCCCTGGGCAGCACATTCCAACACTTAACAACTCTCTCTGGGAAGAGCTTTCTCCTCACCTCCAGCCTAAACCTCCCCTGGTGCAGCTTGAGACTGTGTCCACTTGTTCTGGTGCTGATTGCCTGGGAGAAGAGACCTACCCCTGGCTGGCTACAACCTACCCCCTACCTGGCTACAACCTCCCTTCAGGTAGTTGTAGAGAGCAAGAAGGTCTCCCCTGAGCCTCCTCTTCTCCAGGCTCAAGAAGCAGCATTCCCTCTACACTTGGCTTTGACAAACCCACGATAAGCATCAAAAGCATGGCCAGGGAAAGAAGGGATGCCCCCACATTTCTTTTTGCCACAATTTTGTCACCCTTGTTTCACTCATCTCCTACTTCACCCTCTTCAAGTAATATGAAGAAGGAACTGTGGTAAAAGTGCTGTGGATGTTTTTTTTCTGCAGTACAACATGAGGAATAACAAAGTCCAGCAAGAGCCCAGACAGCATCAGCTTGTCCCTGACCTTTGCCCTCTGGCTACCAGCATTTTAGGGCCGTTTCAGCTCTTCCCTGCCCCCCAAAGGAGCCCTGCAGCCCACAGGGCTCTCCTCTGACACAGAGCACCCGGGAAGATGAAACATGAAATGCTGAACCCAGAGCAAAGGAAGCATTCCTAATGTGAGTAATTATCCCGTGGTGCTTCCTGCCATGCGACACAAGAGAAGCAAATAATGCAGGATAATTCCTCAAAGCCTCGAGTCACCGAGTTGAATAACAGCATCAGCTGGGGTTTCACCGCCTGCCTCTGGTATTATCAAGGCTCCTGGTCCTTGTGCTTCAAACTAATCCCCTGCTGGGATTAGAAAAGCAAACAGTATCTCAGCATCAGCCACACTCACAGGCTCAGGTGATTAGGTTTAGTTGCGTCTCTTCCTAGGATCCTGGAACGCGCTGCGTTGGGAGGGACCTTTAAAGGGCATCCAGCCCAACCCCCCTGCACTCAGCAGGGACTTCCCCAGCTAAATCAGGTTACTCAGGGCCACATCAAACCTGGCCTTGACTGCCTCCAGGGATGGTGCCTCCACTGCCTCTGTGGGCAACCTGGTCCAGTGCTCCACCACCCTCACTGTGAAGAACCTCTCCCTGATGTGCAGTCTAAATCTGCCCCGCTCTAGTTTCAAACCATTGTGCCTCGTCCCAGTGCTTCATGCCCCTGTGAAAAGTCCCATCCCAGTTTCCCTGTAGCCCCTTTCATGTACTAGTACATGTACCCTTCAGGTAGTGATAGGACTAGGGGGAATGGAATGAAGCTGGAGGTGGGGAGATTCAGGCTGGAGGAGTTCTTCCCCATGAGAGTGGTGAAGCCCTGGAATGGGTTGTCCAGGGAGGTGGTTGGGGCCCTGTCCCTGGAGGTGTTTAAGCCCAGGCTGGATGAGGCTCTGGGCAGCCTGATCTAGTGTGGGGTGTCCCTGCCCATGGCAGGGGGGTTGGAGCAAGATGATCCTCGTGGTCCCTTCCAACCCTGACTGATACTATGATACTAGAAGGCTGCACTAAAGTCTCCCTGGAGCCTTCTCTTCAACAGGCTGAATAACCCCAACTCTCCCAGCCTGTCTTTGTAGAAGAGGTGCTGCAGCCCTCTGATCCTCCTCAGGACCCTCCTCTGGACTCTCTCCAGCAGGTCTATATCCTTCTTGTGTTGAGAGCCCCAGAGCAGGACACAGTAGCCCAGGTGAGGTCTCACCAGAGCAGAGTGGCTTTTCCCAGGGACCTGTTTAATTTGCCCCCAGTTTTCCCTGCAGCACAGAGGGAGCCTTTCTCTGAAGTGCTGCCTCACCTTTGCTTAAAGCCAACTGCTTACAAAAAAAAGCACAAAGCACTTTAAAGGCTTGAGAAGCTTCATTGTTCTGAACAAGCCAACACCTCTGGCTGCAGGGAGACTCCAATTTACCCTTGTCATCCACCAGCACCTTCTAGGTGTGTTTGGGTGGCTTTACATCCCAGCTTCTTACATGCTAAAACTCTGCCCCAGCCCACTGCAGAGAGCACAGTTTCCAAAGGTCTGCCATGCCTCATCCCAGCCATGATGCTCATGGATGCCCTGCAGCTTTCATGCTCAGGTTGGCATCTCTGCTCCTCCCAGAGCAGGTGCCAGTGCTGCTGGTGGGCAGTGCCATTAAGCTACTCCATGTTTAGGTGGCTTCACATCCCAGCCCTTTAGATGCTAACACTCTGCCCCAGCTCACTGCAGAGAGCACAGTTTCCAAGGCTCCACGATCCCTGCTCCCAGCCATGATGCTTGGTGGATCCCCTGCAGCTTTCATGCTCAGGTTGGCACCTCTGCTCCTCCCAGAGCAGATGCCAGTGCTGCTGGTGGGCAGTGCCATTAAGCTACTCCATGTTTAGATGGCTTCACATCCCAGCTTTTTAGATGCTAACACTCTGCCCCAGCTCACTGCAGAGAGCACAGTTTCCAAGGCTCTGCCATCCCTGCTCCCAGCCATGATGCTTGGTGGATCCCCTGCAGCTTTCATGCTCAGGTTGGCAGCTCTGCTCCTCCCAGAGCAGGTGCCAGTGCTGCTGGTGGGCAGTGCCATTAAGAAGCAGCTACTCCATGTCCTTACACAGTAACCTCGGTGCTGCTACAAGAGTAAACGACGAAGTTACACATTAGGTCGTAACATTGCAGGACCTATTAGGAACAAAAGTGCCTTTGTGAGCAGGCAGGTTACTGAATAACCTCCTCCAGCCCCATAAAAAGCAACCAGCAGGATGGAGCTTTTTTTTCCCCCCTTCTCTTCTTTTAAAGCAAGATCTGGTTTATACGCAAGGCAGGATCTTGAGGCTCCTTTCTGTGTCTCCACAGGTTGCTTGCCTTGCTCACAGCCCTACCAGCCAAGCCCTAAACAAGCTCTTGGGGCCCAAGAAAAAGGGATTGGAGGCCTTGCTGTGTGGGGTAGGAGCAATAGTACCAAGAAGGGGCAATGGACACAAACTGGAACGCAGGAGGCTCCTCAGAGGGCTGGAGAACCTCCCCATGGGGACAGGTTGTGAGAGTTGGGATTGTTCAGCCTGGAGAAGAGAAGGCTCCAGGGAAGCCTTAGAGCAGCCTTCTAGTACCTGAAGGGGGCTACAGGAGAGCTGGGGAGGGACTTTGTTCAAGGGGTTTTGTGATTAGAGGAGAGGCAATGGCTTTGAGCTCGAAGAGGGGAGATTTAGACTGGAGATTAAGAAGAAATTCTCTGC
Source organism: Dryobates pubescens (assembly GCF_014839835.1). Taxonomy (NCBI): domain Eukaryota; kingdom Metazoa; phylum Chordata; class Aves; order Piciformes; family Picidae; genus Dryobates; species Dryobates pubescens. Next base: position 18,987,968 of record NC_071631.1, on the reverse strand, counting down.
AGTGAGGGTGGTGAGACACTGGCACAGGCTGCCCAGGGAGGCTGTGGATGCCCCTTGCCTGGAGGCGTTCAAGGCCAGTTTGGATGAGGCCTTGAGCTACCTGGGCTAGTGGGAGGTGTCCCTGCTCATGGCAGGGGGGTTGGAACTGGATGATCTTTAAGGTCTCTTCTAACCCAAACCATTCCATGAATCTATAAACAGAAGGGAAAAACTTTTCACTGTGAGGGTGCTGGAGCCCTGGAGCAGGCTGCCCAGAGGTGCTGTGGAGATTCTACCTCCAGAGACATTCAAAACCTGCCTGGATGTTTTCCTGAGTGATTTACCCTCAGTGCTCCTGCTCTAGCAGGGGGATTAGACTAGGCAGTCCCCAGAGGTCCCTTCCAACCCCTACCATTCTGTGATTCTGTGAAACACCTGAGCCCATCCACCTTTGGGTGCTTCACACCTTCTCAATTAAGGGGGCCTCCAAGAAAGCTGGGGAGGGACTTTTGAGGGTGTCAGGGAGTGATAGGACTGGGGGGAATGGAACAAAACTAGAAGTGGGTAGATTCAGATTGGATGTGAGGAAGAAGTTGTTCCCCAGGAGGGTGGTGAGAGCCTGGCACAGGTTGCCCAGGGAGGTGGTGGAAGCCTCCTGCCTGGAGGTGTTTGCAGCCAGGCTGGAGGTGGCTGTGAGCAACCTGCTGCAGTGTGAGGTGTCCCTGCCCATGGCAGGGGGGTTGGAACTGGCTGAGCCTTGAGGTCCCTTCCAACCCTGACAATTCTATGATTCAATGCTGCACAGGACAGCTAATGGGAAAACAAGTCAGGGCTTTCTTTGCAAAAACAAAAACCCCACAAAACAACCAAAACCACCCAGCAGAGGCACTCTGTGGGGAAGGAGGCAATCCAAGCCCTGTGCCCGTGTGGTCACACTGCAGCTCATCCGCTGGCATGAGATATCCCAGTTAACAACCTCGAGGTCAAAGCCTGACCTCCCTCCAGCCCTCAGCCGTTGGATGGATTCAATGATCAGGTGACATGGGGCCACTGGGCAGCTGTTGACTGGCCCAGCAGAAGGTGGGAAGGTGTACATAACCTCTTAGCCCTCCCCTGGCCTCCCCCAGCCGCTGGCTGCATCGCTGCTGAGGGGCTTGACGTGGCTATTTGTCACAGGAACCTTTCTCAATCCCCTGCAAACTCGCTGGAGGGGAGCCAAAACTGCTGGAAGTGCCCAAGTCTGGACCCTGCCCAGCAGGCCTCCACTCAGCACATCTGAAGGCTCAAAGGCTGCTCATTTTCCTGCTGTCTCCTCTGGGCTACCTCCTGCCCAGTTTTCTTCAGCCTTTGCTTATGGATTTGCCACAGCAGAGACACCAGCGTGCACTGAGAACTGAAGAGCTCCTTCCCATCATTGACTATCTCCAAATTCCACATTTTCTGTAGCACTTTCTAGTCCTGTGACTTAAAACTGAGTGTATTGGGGAGCCCTGGGACTGGCAGAAGCTACCTGAGATCAAGTTCTCTCTCCCTAAACTAGTTGGCCAGGGACCACAGAATCTCAGAGTCACTGAATGGTGGGGTTTGGAAAGGGCCTCTGGACATCATCCAGTCCAAACCCCCCTGTTAAAGCAGGGCACCCACAGCAGCTTGCCCAGGATCAAAATGCACAGCTGGGCTTGGAAGCTCTCCACACGAGGAGACTCCACAACCTCTCTGGGCAGCCTGCTCCTGGCCTCCAGCACCCTCACAACAAGGAAGTTTCTCCTCTTGTTCAGATGGAACCTCCTGGGTTTGTGCTCACTGCCACTTGTTCTGGGGCACCACAGAAAAGTCTCTGACCCCATCCTCTTGACACCTGCCCTCTGGATATTGAGCATCAGCATTGAGAAGATCAGGATAGTGGAATGACTCTCAGCTCCCGGCTCTTGTGCTGACCTGAACTGTTAGCACTTTCTGTCACTAGCTTCTTTCACCTGGAGCCAGCTGGGCTCCTCTGCTCTGCTGAGACCCCACCTGGACTACTGTGTCCAGTTCTGGAACCCCTAGTACAGGAAGGATCTGGAGGTGCTGGAAGGTGTCCAGAGAAGGGCCACAAGGATCAGCAGAGGGCTGGAGCTGCTCTGCCATGAGGACAGACTGAGGGAGCTGGGGTTGTGCAGTCTGGAGAAGACTGAGAGGGCATTTAAGAAATGGTTATAAATATCTGAGGGCTGGGGGTCAGGAGGCAGGGGCCAGGCTCTGCTCAGCTGCACCCTGGGATAGGACAAGGGGCAATGGATACAGACTACAGCACAGGAGGCTCCACCTCAACATGAGGAGGAACTTCTTCCCTGTGAGGCTCACAGAGCACTGGAGCAGGCTGCCCAGGGAGGTTGTGGAGTCTCCTTCTCTGGAGACTCTCCAGCCCCATCTGGATGTGTTCCTGTGTGACCTGTGCTGGATTCCATGGCCCTGCTCTGGCTGGGGGCTTGGACTGGATGATCTTTGGAGGTCCCTTCCAACCCCTCACATCCTGTGATCCTTATAGAAACCCAATTAGAATCCCCTGGGCAGATGAGCGGAGGAGGCTGCAGACACTTTGCTTCAGGTGTCAGCCACAGGGGAGAGTGCTGTGGGTTTCACATTACAGGCAACACATTGTGACTCGGAGCAACGCTGCACTCAGCCTGGAAGTGAAACAGCAACAGCTTGGTCTGTGGAGATAACACCCCAGCTCAGCTCCCTACAATAAATTAGGGAAACATTCCACTCCCCAGCACCACACTCTCACACCTCTAAATATCAACACAAACTCCAAAGGTTAGAGGGGAAGGAAAAAAAAAAAACCAACCCCAAATGGTGTTAAGTCTCATGGTGTTTGAGGAATTTCCCAATATGTACTAAATTAACTTCCTGGCTGCACTAAACAGCGTGGTAGAAAACAGCCCCATCTGAGACAGATGCAGGGCGAGAGATCCGAGCAGCTGCTCTGCACATGAAATCAGATGGAGATTAAGGCTCTTGAAGTTCTTGCTCTTGGGGGGGGGGGGGGTGCAATACAGCTTCAGGGACCCCTCAAATGCTTTGAGTACCTTCAGGGTACTGGGATGAATTGGGAATTTGAGATCTTCAGGCCACGAAGTGGACACTGCAACAGATTGCTCAGAGAGGTGGTGGAAGCCTCACCCCTGGCAGGGAGTGATGGGACTGGGGGGAAGGGAGCAAAACTAGAAGTGGGGAGATTCAGATTGGATGTTAGGATGAAATTCTTCCCCAGGAGGGTGGTGAGAGATTGGCACAGGTTGCCCAAGGAGGTGGTGGAAGCCTCCTGCCTGGAGGTGTTTGCAGCCAGGCTGGAGGTGGCTGTGAGCAACCTGCTGCAGTGTGAGGTGTCCCTGGCTGTGGCAGGGGGGTTGGAACTGGCTGATCCTTGAGGTCCCTTCCAACCCTGACAATTCTGTGATTCTAAATGTCAAAGAATACAAATCCCCTTCCAAAAGCAAAACCACTGACTTCCATTCATCCCTTTTGTTTCCTTTGGTTTGGCATTTAAAGGATTTGGCCCAAACCATTAAACCTCATCGGATTCCACTGGAGGAAACCACTCATTGCTTCACTTTGCAAGACCAAGGCAGGCACGAAACATGATTCCAGAGAGAAGTGAAGTTTTAGAGTCATCAAATCATGGAACTGTTGAGGTGGGAAAAGACCTTTGAGATCATCAAGTCCAACCACTTGCAGAGAGCTCACAACCCCACCACTACTGCTAAGCCACTACCACTAAACCACCACCACATCCATGAGTCTTTTAAATACCTCTGGGGATGGTGACTCCACCACCTCCATGGGCAGCCTGTTCTAAAGCTTGGTAACTCTTCATAGATTCACAGAGTCATGGAATGGTTTGGGTTGGAAGGGACCTTGAGGACCATCTAGCTCCAGCCTCCCTGGCGTTGGCAGGGACACCTTCCACTAGATCAGATTGCTCATGGCCACATCCAATCTGGCCTTGAACACCTCCAGGGAGTGGGGGTCAGGCTCTTCTGCCAGGCAACCATAGAATCATAGAATCAATGAGGTTGGAAAAAACCTCAAAGATCATCAAGGCCAACCTGTCACCCAGCCAGTGACAGGACAAGAGGGCATGGTATGAAGCTGCACCAGGGGAGGTTTAGGTTGGATGTTAGGATGCACTTCCTCACAGAGAGGCTGATTAGGCATTGGGATGTGCTGCCCAGGGAGGTGGTGGAGTCACCATCACTGGAGGTGTTTAAGAAAAGCTTGGATGTGGCACTTGGAGGCAGGGTTTTGCTGATGTGGTGGTGTTAGGTCACAGGCTGGACTTGATGATCTCAGAGGTCTTTTCCAGCCTCAATAATTCTGTGATTCTGTGGCACCATTCCATTTTATACAAGGAAGCAATGCCCTTAGCAGGGTAAAGAGGTGGAATGAAACACCTTGTCATGGATACAACCTAGTGAAGACATAGAATCATAGAATGGTCCAGGCCAGAAGGGACCTCCAAAGCTCATCCAGTCCAACCTCCCTGCAGTCAGCAAGGACATCCTCAACTGGAGCAGGTTGCCCAGGGCCTCATCAAGCCTCACCTTGAATATCTCCAGGGAATATCAACCATGCTTTTTCATTCCTCCATTTATATTTCCATAAATTCAAAATCCTGGATGATAGAAGGACCATCAAGGTGGTGCCCAGCCTGAACAGAATCGATCAGGTCCCCTGGCTGCTGGCCACTCTTTTACCCTTTCCCTGGTTAAACACGAGCCTGAGCACTCCAGCAGGCATCCCCCACAGCCCAGCAGCACATCCCAGAGGATTCAGCTCATCCAGGCCACTCAGCAGCTAACATGGGTTTGTTTGGGGGAAAGGCAAAGCAAGCTGTCCATAAAGATTCCTCACGCTTCATGTGCCAGCCCTGGCCAGGGAAATACAACATTAACTACATCCAGAGAAACTGCTGGATGAATAAATTATGAAAGCATTCAGGGTACCCATCCAGGGGATTATTTTCCAGGCTGGTGCTGAGTAGGTTAAAGGAGCATGTTCTGTTGTGATTGCATTCCCAGCTCTGCTTGCAAGGGCTCTGCAAGGCTGTGAAAGTGAGACTATGGACACGAGCTCCCCGCTGGCAGTGGGACCAGATGCAGGGTTTGCTAATGTCACCTTGCCTCCCAGCACTGCCCTTCAGCCAGGAGAAGCAGGGGCCCTGGGGAGACCTAATAGCAGCCTCCTAGTACCTGAAGTGGGCTACAAGAAGGATGGAGAGGAACTGTTTACAAAGGCCTGCAGTGACAGGACCAGGGGCAATGGCTTCAAACTAGAGCAGAGCAGATTTAGGTTGGATGTTAGGAATACGTTCTGCACCATGAGGGTGGTGGAACACTGGAACAAGTTGCCCAGGGAGGTGGTTGGGGCTCTATCCCTGGAAATATTCAAAGTGAGGCTCAACAGGGCTCTGGGCAACCTGATCTAGCTGAGGATGTCCCTGCTGACTGCAGAGGGGGCTGGATTAGATGACCTTCGGAGGTCCCTTCCAACCCAGACCATTCTATGACTCTATGATTCTGTGATTGATTCTATGATTCTGTGATTGATTCTATGATGGATTATGAGATTGATTCTGTGATTTTGTGATTCTGTGATTGATTCTATGATTCAGAGCCAGGCAGCACAAGCCTTGCTCTGACGCAGCATGAGAGGGGGAAGAGCCATCCAGACAAAGCTAAACACAAGTCTAATAATGAACAAGTCCTCAAATTGCAATGCCACAGATTCTTGCTGCCTGCTCCTCCTCCTCTTCCTCCTCTCTGCAGCCACACAGCACAATAGTAATATCTTGCTTAGGCAGCATCCATCACCCAGAGGGAGCAGCTCTTCTGTAGAGTCATTTTGGGCAGAAAAGGCCTTTAAGAGCATCAGGTCCAACCCAGCACTGCCAGGGCACCACTAAACCGTGGCCCTCAGCACCACATCGACACAGCTTTTATATCCCTCCAGGGATGGTGAGACCACCACTGCCCTGGGCAGCCTGTTCCAGGGCTTGACAACCCTTTGGGGGAAGAAATTGTTCCTAATATCCAGCCTAAACCTTTCAAGCTGTCTGAGCACTTCCATGCCACTTCCCATTGAAAGATGTCAAACAGCTTTGCAAGCATCACGCAATTAAGCCTCACAATCCTTGGCTGGACGGGCTGAGAATTATTCAACACAGTTTCTCAGCCATGGAAAGAAAAGCAGAGAGTCACTCAAGTGATTTGACTAATATCACCCAGAAACCCTACAAAAGAATTAGGATTATCACCCAGATCTCTGGATTACCAGCCTCTTTATATGCCATTTATTCCTGATCAAAACCATACAGCCCACTTCAGGACTTTGCTCATGGGAAGGCTTCTAACCATGCAGAGTTTATATAGTTGCCTTCCCCCCCCCCCCCCCCCCTTTTTTTTTAATAGGAAAGAAAGAAAAAAAAAAAAGAAAGTAAAGAAGAAAGAAAAAAGTCAAGAAGAAAAAAAGTAAAGAAGGAAGAAAAAAAGTAAAGAAGGAAGGAAAAAGTCAAGAAGAAAAAAGGCAAGAAGAAAAAAGTCAAGAAGAGAAAAGTCAAGAAGGAAGACAAAAGTAAAGAAGAAAGACAAAAGAAAGGAAAAAGTAAAAAAAGAAAAAAGTAAAGAAGGGAGGGAAAAAGTAAAGAAGGGAGGGAAAAAGTAAAGAAGGGAGGGAAAAAGTAAAGAAGGGAGGGAAAAAGTAAAGAAGGGAGGGAAAAAGTAAAGAAGGGAGGAAAAAGTAAAGAAGGGAGGAAAAAGTAAAGAAGGGAGGAAAAAAGTAAAGAAGGGAGGGAAAAAGTAAAGAAAGCAAAAAGTAAAGAAAGCAAAAAGTAAAGAAAGCAAAAAGTGAAGAAAAAAGTAAAGAAGGAAGAAAAAGGTAAAGAAGGAAGAAAAAAGTAAAGAAGGAAGGAAAAAGTAAAGAAGGAAGGAAAAAGTAAAGAAGGAAGAAAAAAAGTAAAGAAGAAAAAAGTCAAGAAGGAAGACAAAAGTAAAGAAGGAAGAAAAAAGTAAGGAAGGAAGAAAAAAAGTAAAGAAGAAAAAAGTAAAGAAGGAAGAAAAAAGTAAAGAAGGAAGGAAAAAGTAAAGAAGGAAGGAAAAAGTAAAGAAGGAAGGAAAAAGTGTAAAGAAGGGAGGAAAAAGTAAAGAAGGGAGGAAAAAGTAAAGAAGGGAGGAAAAAAGTAAAGAAGGGAGGGAAAAAGTAAAGAAAGCAAAAAGTAAAGAAAGCAAAAAGTAAAGAAAGCAAAAAGTGAAGAAAAAAGTAAAGAAGGAAGAAAAAGGTAAAGAAGGAAGAAAAAAGTAAAGAAGGAAGGAAAAAGTAAAGAAGGAAGGAAAAAGTAAAGAAGGAAGAAAAAAAGTAAAGAAGAAAAAAGTCAAGAAGGAAGACAAAAGTAAAGAAGGAAGAAAAAAGTAAGGAAGGAAGAAAAAAAGTAAAGAAGAAAAAAGTAAAGAAGGAAGAAAAAAGTAAAGAAGGAAGGAAAAAGTAAAGAAGGAAGGAAAAAGTAAAGAAGAAAAAAAAAGAAAGGAAAAAAAAATAAAAAGGAAGGGAAAAAGTCCATATGAAAAAGAAAAAAAGGAGCTGACAATCATCCCAACCACCAAGAAACACAAAGTTGTTGCCTTTGTGCTGAGAGCAGTCATCAAGGGACTTCCAAATGGAAGTTTCCTGCCTAGTACTGAGAGGAGCACCCAAAAGTTTTGATGCTCACCCCAGGATGCTCTCCCTTGCAGGCAGCCAAGCTCGAACCATGGAGCAGCAGGGTGAAATCCCAACTCCCTAAAAGTTCCAGGATTGCTGCCCATTCCCATAGGTGGGGCCAGGGTCTCACTTGAGGTGGGTTAGTGGGTGAATGCTGTTGCCTTTGGCACGACAAACCTCCCTGGGTCCCTGTAAATTATTATAAAATGCTATTAATTTTGGCCTTTTACCCAAAGAAATAAAAGCCTGTGTGGAGCTAAAGCCTACCCACATGTAGACAGGCTACGAGCTTCTACCAGGGGGAGGGGGGGGGGTGGAAAAAAGAGGCAGCTTGGAGCCAGGGGCAAAACTGGGGATCTGCTGCTGCCTCGCCTCAAATTCAGACTTCTCATCACAAAAGACTTTAATTTGGCCCCTGCTGTCCAACCACAGTCCCCGTTAGGTCAATCTCCCCAGGCAAGGCAGTAAATTACATGTGCCTGCATCTGGCCCCTTCGCTCTCTGGCCCATATGTTAACTCTCAGCGCTGGTTAACGGGGCTTGGGGAACCCAAGTTTGTGCCCTGAACGTCTCCCAGCTTCCCCCCACCCCCCAGCCAGCTCTGTGGGTGATTTCAAGGTATATCATCCCAGCTACCTCCCAGAAGTGTTGTTTGCCATCTGGAGCAGGGCCATGGTTTAGTGGTGCCCTGGCAGTGCTGGGTTAATGGTTGGACCTGATGATCTTAAAGTTATCCATCAAAAAACCCCACAACAAGTACCAAAGCAACAACCAAGAAGGCACAAACAAGGTACCAAAAAAGGAACCAAATAAAGGCACAAAAAAGAAGGGGAAAAGAAGGCAAAAAAAAAGGCACAAAAAGCACCAAAAAAGGGCACAAAAAATGCACCTAAAAAAGGCACCCAAAAAGGCACCCAAAAAAAGGCATAAAAAAGGCACAAAAAATGAACCTAAAAAAGGCACCAAAAATGCACCTAAAAAAAGGCACCAAAAAAGGGCACAAAAATGGCAGAAAAAAAGGCAGAAAAAAGGGCACAAAAAAGACACCAAGAAAGCACAAAGTAAGCATCAAAAAAGGCAGAAAAAAGCTCCAAAAAAAGGCACGAGAAAGGCACCAAAAAAGGCACCAAAAAAAGGTACAAAAAAGGTACTAAAAAGAAGGCACAAAGAAGGGCTCAAAAAAGGTGCCAAGAAAGGAATAAAAAGTCACCAAAAAGGCACATAAAAGAGGCACCAAAAAAGGCACCAAAAAAAGGCACCAAAAAAAGACACCAAAAAAGGCACAAAAAAAAGGGCACCAAAAAAGGCACCAAAAAAGGGCACCAAAAAAGGCACCCATAAAAGGGCACCAAAAAAGGCACCCAAAAAGGCACCCAAAAAAGGGCACCAAAAAGGGTACCCAAAAAAGGGCACCAATTAAAAGGCACACCAAAAAAAAGGCACCAAGAAAAGACACAGAGGCACCAAAAAAAGGCACCAAAAAAAGGCACCAAAAAAAGACACCAAAAAAGACACCAAAAAAGGCACCAAAAAAAGACACCAAAAAAGGCAGCAAAAAAATACACCAAAAAAATACATCAAAAAAGACAGCAAAAAAAGACACCAAAAAGGCACCAAAAAAGGCACCAAAAAAGGCACCAAAAAAGGCACCAAAAAGAGGCACCAAAAAAAGACAGCAAAAAAAGACAGCAAAAAAAGACACCAAAAAGGCACCAAAAAAGGCACCAAAAAAGACACCAAAAAAGGCACCAAAAAAAGACACCAAAAAGGCACCAAAAAAGGCACCAAAAAAAGGCACCCAAAAAAGGCACCAAAAAGGCACCAAAAAAGGCACCAAAAAAAGGCACCCAAAAAAGGCACAAAAAAAGACACCAAAAAAGGCACCCAAAAAAGGCACAAAAAAAGACACCAAAAAAGGCACCAAAAAAGGACACCAAAAAAAGACACCAAAAAAAGACACCAAAAAAGACACCAAAAAAGACACCAAAAAAGGCACCAAAAAAAGACACCAAAAAAGACACCAAAAAAGGCACCAAAAAAAGACACCAAAAAAAGGCACCAAAAAAAAAGGCACCAATTAAAAGGCACCCAAAAATAAAAGGCACCAAGAAAAGGCACAAAAGAGGCACCAAAAAAAAGGCACCAAAAAAAAAAAGGCACCAAGAAAAGGCATAAAAAAGCGGAGGGGGGTGGGGGTGGGGGGAAAGCACCAAAAAAAGGCACCAAAAAAAAAGGTGAAAAACCCCAAATAAAATAAAATCAGTTTTCTGCAAACCCAAATTGTTTCAATTTGAAATATATCTTTGGTTGAAAGGGGAAAAAAAAAAGGAAGTAAATAAATAAATAAGTTTCCATTAAAAAAACCCACCCCAAACCCCACCACCTAAAATCTGCTGTTTTCAAAGCAACAATGTCCTTGTTTTGGAAGTGAGAACAGGCTTCATTTATAGCAAGCATTTGAAAGAATTAAAAGACTTCAAGCCAACAGCATGTTTTGTGACTGACTCAGGACCAGATGGTCAGACAGCAAAAAACAAAGCACCCAAATCAAACCCATGGCCCTCATTCCACTCTTTCCATGCCCCAGAAGAAAATTCTGATTGATCCAATCCAGCTCCAGCAAGTCCCACTCAAAGTCAAGCCCAGAGAGGTCAGGGGGCACAGACAGTGAGTGGTGCAAGGCTGTACAAGCATCCAGCTACCATCAGCACCCCAAAGGAACTGGCTTCCCAGACCTTCCTTGCTGATGGAGCTCTGGATTTCTGACTGTCTCAGGACCAGATGGTCAGATAGCAAAAAACAAAGCACCCAAATCAAACCCATGGCCCTCATTCCACTCTTTCCATGCCCCAGAAGAAAATTCTGATTGATCCAATCCAGCTCCAGCAAGTCCCACTCAAAGTCAAGCCCAGAGAGGCCAGGGGGCACAGACAGTGAGTGGTGCAAGGCTGTACAAGCATCCAGCTACCATCAGCACCCCAAAGGAACTGGCTTCCCAGGCCCTCCTTGCTGATGGAGCTCTGCATTGGATGTGTTGAGTGCAAGGGGACTCAGCCAGACCCCTTAAAATCCCATTTCTTTCTCCATAATCCTCCACTACAGGAACAGGAGAGAAAGAGAGAATTGCTCCTATTTGCTTTCCTATTTGCTTCTCTCTGGCATATCATGGTCCAAAGCCCATTTGGCCCTGAGTTTTTGGACCCCAGATTTCACTCTGAGCTAATTTACTCCTCCTGCAATGAACATATCACAGTATCACAGTAACTAAGGTTGGAAGAGACCCCAAGGATCATCAAGTCCAACCTGTTCCAACAGACCTCACAACTAGATCATGGCACCAAGTGCCACATCCAATCTCCCCTTGAACACCTCCAGGGACGGTGACTCCACCACCTCGCTGGGCAGCACATTCCAATGACGAACGACTCGCTCAGTGAAGAACTTTTTCCTCACCTCGAGTCTAAACCTCCCCTGGCACAGCTTGAGACTGTGTCCTCTTGTTCTGATGCTGATTGCCTGGGAGAAGAGACCAACCCCCACCTGGCTACAACCTCCCTTCAGGGAGCTGGAGAGAGCAATGAGGTCACCCCTGAGCCTCCTCTTCTCCAGGCTAAGCAACCCCAGCTCCCTCAGCCCCTCCTCACAGGGCTGTGCTGCAGACCCCTCCCCAGCCTCCTTGCCCTTCTCTGGACACCTTCAAGTGTCTCAGTGTCCTTCTTAAATTGAGGAGCCCAGAACTGGACACAGGACTCAAGGCAGGACACAGGGCAGAATGACTTCCCTGCTCCTGCTGGCCACACTGTTCCTGATGCAGGGGGCAGAATGACTTCCCTGCTCCTGCTGGCCACACTGTTCCTGATGCAGGGGGCAGAATGACTTCCCTGCTCCTGCTGGCCACACTGTTCCTGATGCAGGGGGCAGAATGACTTCCCTGCTCCTGCTGGCCACACTGTTCCTGATGCAGGGGGCAGAATGACTTCCCTGCTCCTGCTGGCCACACTATTCCTGGTGCAGGCCACTACCTGAGGTAACAATTTTTGCTTGTAATGGAGAGCTTTCTATTTTCATTGAAATTCCACTGCTGGCTGACAGTTCCTGGGGTTACAATAATGTGCCTGACATTTCACCTGGGAATCAGTTTCCCAAGGATGTCCTTTTAACCCCCAGGGTGACAAGAGCTCACTTGGGGAGATCAAGTTATGCTCTTGGTGTCCATCCACTTAGGTGTTCAAGAGGGGATTGGACGTGGCACTAGAAGCCATGGTTTAGTTAATCAGGAGGTGTTGGGTGACAGGTTGGACTTGATGATCTCTGAGGTCTTTTCCAACCTTATTGATTCTATGATTCTCTTGTTCTATCACCTGAGACTAAGGGAGAAGAGACCAACCCCAACCTCACTGCAACCTCCTTTCAGGGAGCTGTAGAGAGCAATGTGGAACCAGCACCACGGGCAAGTATTTCCTGGCACTCAGTAGAAAGGGTGCTCAAGGATGAAGGATGTAAATGTTTTGCAGCTACATTTTGAGACCTTTTTCCTTTTTCTCTCTCTCTCTCTCTTCTTTTTTTCTTTTTTAATATGTCTACAAAATGAAATCATTTTGACTCCAGGCTGTCTGCAGCTGTCACATCTGAAACGGATTTTGCCACTTTGGTGTCAGAAGGCTGAGTCTACCAAAAGAGACATAACATCAAAATCCCTGATGATAAGGAGGCAAATTCGTTTGTAAATGGAGCCAAAGTCTCTTTGGTTGTGTGACATTCATTTAATTCTCTCACTGCCGTGCTGAGGCAGAAACATTCCCTACCTAGGAAGTGATCAGAGAAGAAAAGAAGAAGTGAGAGATAATAAGCATATAACAGGGATCCCCAGAAACAAATAAGGCTGGGCTTTTGAAGGGCCTGTGCTTTGGAGCATTTGCATTTCAATGGGACAGAAAGCATAGTTTCTCTCAACTGTGCCTTTGCCAAACTCTCTGCAACACCCTTTTCTTTCTGGTTGATTAATCGCGTCGTGCTCAGAGCCTTTTAAAACGCTGCTGCTTCTAGCAAGCAGAGGAAACGTGCATCTCTTCAGACAGATCATAGCATCACAAAATGGTTAGGGCTGGAAGGGACCTCAAGGCTCAGCCAGTTCCAACCCCCCTGCCATGGGCAGGGACACCTCACACTACAGCAGGTTGCTCACAGCCACATCCAGCCTGGCTGCGAACACCTCCAGGCAGGAGGCTTCCACCACCTCCCTGGGCAACCTGTGCCAGGCTCTCACCACCCTCTCACCAAGTTCTTCCTAACATCCAATCTGACTCTACCCATTTCTAGGGTTTTTTCTCCATTCCCCCTAGTCCTGAGGAACCTGAAGGCTAAGCTCTGTTTTCTTATCTTCCTCTTCTAGCTGCTTCAACATCCAAATCAGCAGATAGAGAACACAGCTTCTTCAGGCTGTGCAAGAAGAACCAGTGGGTGCTGCACTTTGGCCCCACTCAGAGCTACAGGTTGGGGTCAGAGTGGCTGAGAGCTGCCAAACAGAGAGGGACCTGGGGGTGCTGATTGACAGCCACTTAAACATGAGCCAGCAGTGTGCCCAGGGGGCCAAGAAGGCCAATGGCATCCTGGCCTGCATTAGGAATAGCGTGGCCAGCAGGAGCAGGGAGGTCATTGTGCCCCTGGACTCTGCATTGGTTAGGCCACACCTTGAGTACTGTGTCCAGTTCTGGGCCCCTCAGTTTAAGGACATTGAGACACTTGAAGTTGTCCAGAGAAGGGCAACAAGGCTGGGGAGAGGCCTTGAGCACAGCCCTGTGAGGAGAGGCTGAGGGAGCTGGGGTTGCTTAGCCTGCAGAAGAGGAGGCTCAGGGGAGACCTCATTGCTCTCTCCAACTACCTGAAAGGAGGCTGTAGCCAGGAGGGAGTTGGTCTCTTCTCCCAGGCAAGCAGCACCAGAACAAGAGGACACAGGCTCAAGCTGTGCCTGGCGAGGTTCAGGCTGGAGGTGAGGAGAAAGTTCTTCACTGAGAGAGTCATTCATCATTGGGATGTGCTGCCCAGGGAGGTGGTGGAGTCACCATCTCTGAAGGTGTTCAAGAGGGGATTGGATGTGGCACTTGGAGCCATGGTCTAGCCACGAGGTCTGTGGTGACAGGTTGGACTGGATGATCTTTGAGGTCTCTTCCAACCTTGGTGATACTGTGATTTGAAAGGCTTTAGCAATGCTCCAGCTTCCCCTGCCCCAGCTAGAGCCTGAGAAGTTCCACAAGCCAGTCTAATAAAAAAGTGATTTTTTTTTTCCAAGAGTGCAGCATGATTAAAAAAAAACACAAACCACCACCACCAAAAAAATAAAGAACCCCCCCCAAAAAAACCCCACAGCCAATTAAAGTCCTGATTCAATATAAAACCTGAATGTTTCCAAATGTATGAAACAGTTGACACCAGCCTGACACCTGCCCTTTCCCTGCAGCTCGCCAGATGGAAAAGAGATCTACCTGCAGTCCCTGTGCTAGGCTGGAGTGGAGGAGCTTGGCCTGAGCTAAAATGAGATTGGCCAGCAAAGCCTTTGTCCCCTAGCACAGGTCCTAACCACAGATACTTTTTTGCTTTTCCACAGTTCCTAAAGCAGCTTTATAACACAGAAAAACAAATGCCCTGCCAGCTCGAATCGCCCTGCCCTGGATGGTCGAGGGAGTTGTAGGCTATGCCTTTAAGAATGTTTCACAGATCTGGAGCAGAGAAGTGGCAAAATGTAAACAAATCACACTCTTGGGGGTGAAAAGGAAAACAGAGATACTTCTAAACAATCCCATTGGAAGAGACAAAGGACTAAAACCAGTTGCCTCAAAACAATCTCACTTCTCTTCTGGCTTCTGCACTCTGGGACAGATACTAACTGGAATAGAATTGGAATGGAATGGAATGGAATGGAATGGAATGGAATGGAATGGAATGGAATGGAATGGAATGGAATGGAATGGAATGGAATGGAATAGACCAGACCAGACCAGGCTGGAAGAGACCTTCAAGATCATTGCATCCAACCCATCATCCAACACCATCTAATCAACTAAACCATGGCACCAAGCATCCCATCAAGTGTCCTCCTAAACATTTCCAATGATGGTGACTCCACCACCTCCCCAGGCAGCACATTTCAATGGGCAATCACTCTCTCTATGAAGAATTTCTTTCTAACACCCAGCCTAAACCTCCCCTGGCACAGCTTGAGACTGTGTCCTCTTGTTCTGGTGCTGCTTGCCTGGGAGAAGAGACCAACCCCCACCTGGCTACAACCTCCCTTCAGGTAGTTGTAGACAGCAAGAAGGTCTCTCCTGAGCCTCCTCTTCTCCAGGCTAAGCAACCCCAGCTCCCTCAGCCTCTCCTCACAGGGCTGTGCTCCAGACCCCTCCCCAGCCTTGTTGCCCTTCTCTGGACACCTTCAAGTCTCTCAATGTCCTTCCTAAACTGAGGGGCCCAGAACTGGACACAGGACTCAAGGTGTGGCCTAACCAGTGCTGAGCACAGGGTACAATGACCTCCCTGCTCCTGCTGGCCAGACTGTTCCTGATGCAGGCCAGGATGCCATTGGCCTTCTTGGCCACCTGGGCACACTGCTGGCTCATGTTCATCCAGCTGTCAATCAGTACCCCCAGGTCCCTTTCTGCCTGGCTGCTCTCAGCCACTCTGTCCCCAGCCTGTAGCACTGCATGGGGTTGTTGTGACCAAATTGCAGCACCTGGCACTTGGACTTGTTGAATGCCATCCTGTTGGACTCTGTCCATCTGCCCAGCTGGTCAAGGTCCCTCTGCAGAGCCCTTCTACCCTTCTACCCAGCACCTCAAGATCCCTCTCTGCCTGGCTGCTTGCTTCTGCTTGACCTTGGCTGCATTGTTTTGGTTAAGTCTGACATCTCTCTGCTTCTGTCTCTTCTCCCTTTGGTACAGAGTGGCAAAGGGAGGGCAGAGAGGGAAAAGCTAGTAGCTTCCCCTGGCCTTTGACCAGGAGGGTTCCTGTGCTGTTTGTTAATTGTACATACCTGTCAATATTGCAAATCCTGGATATTTTGAACCTATTCATTGCACCCCATTGTAGGTTGCAGTTCTGCCTGTGAATACAGCTTTCATTTAGAATCATAGAATCAACAAGGTTGGAAAAGACCTCAGAGATCATCAAGTCCAACCTGTCACCCAACACCATCTAATCAACTAAACCATGGCACCAAGTGCCACATGCAATCCCCTCTTGAACACCTCCAGGGATGGGGACTCCACCACCTCCCTGGGCAGCACATCCCAATGGCTAACAACTCTCTCTGGGATGAACTTTCTCTTCACCTCAAGCCTTCCACTTGGGCTGGGTTGGCAAAGTTAATGTTGGGGACAGAAATTTCAACGCACTACAATGGTCATCTGTCTCTGACAGTGGAGGCAGGGGCAGAGCTCATGAACCTCTCCACTTTCTGCAGCTCCTTCCCTTTGTACTCACCAAGCATCCACCTCAACACAAGGGGCAACTTCTTTACTGTAAGGGTCACAGACCACTGGAGCAGGCTCCTCAGAGTGGCTGTGGAGTCTCATCTCTGGAGACTTTCAAGGCCCATCTGGATGTGCTCCTGTGTGACCTGTGCTGGATTCTACGGCCCTGCTCTGGCAGAGGGGTTGGACTTGATGATCCCTTTAGGTCCCTTCCAACCTCTGACATCCTGTGGTCTTGCGATCCACAGCTCAGAACATGGGTTACTAGAGTTATATCTCCACCCAGACAGATTAGCATCCATTTATTGAGCTGCTGTGCATGACTTTTTAAAATGGTTTTGGTTGGAAGGGGTCTTAGAGATCATCCAGTTCCAACCCCCTGCCATGGGCAGGGACACTTTCCACTAGACCAGGCTGCTCAAGGCCTCATCAAGCCTGGCCTTGACTCAACCTGCTGACTGGCAACCTTGCAATCCTCTCCCCTACTCCATCTCTGGTCTCCAAACTGGAAGCACGGCCACAGAAAGCAGCTTTTCCATCCCCATTTTAGAGCAATCCCCTCTCTGGCTGTACCATGGTCCTGGCAGGACTGAATTTAATAAACCATAAAATACATAGAATAAACCAGGTTGGAAGAGACCTTCAAGATCATTGTGTCCAACCCATCAACCAATCCAACACCACCTAAACAACTAACCCATGGCACCAAGCACCCCATCAAGTCTCCTCCTGAACACCTCCAGTGATGGTGACTCCACCACCTCCCCAGGCAGCCCATTCCAATGTGCAATCACTCTCTCTGCATAGAACTTCTTCCTAACATCCAACCTGAACCTCCCCTGGCGCAGCCTGAGACTGTGTCCAGACAGGGTGGAGTGCAATTTGGACAAGTTAATTGCAAAAGGGTTCAAGCACCACAAAAGCTGTGCAGATACACCCTCAGTACAGAGAGAAAAGAGCCCAAGGAGACCAGCTCAGGTCCCAGTGCTGCTCTTGCACATGGAGGAGTCCTTTTTCTCAGCACCATAAAGTCCTCCAGGCACACTATGACCTTCCTGCCACCACGTTCTTCCCAATCCCAAAGGCAGTTTTGTCCCAGACATCAATCCCAGCAGTTTGCTGCATTGCCCATGGTGGACAAGCCCACCAAGAGCACTGAAGAATTCAGCTCTTCTCCCTTCAAAGGAAGGAAAAGTGCAGCTGGCAGCTCTAAAGCTGAGTGACAACTTTTTTTGATCCTCAAGGGAAGTGGAAACTTGGTTCAAATTTCATTTCAGGTGATCACTCCTCGTTCCTGGAGCTCACATCCATCAATGTCACAGGCAGTGGGTAATGTATTAGACACATATTCCATGAGTGACTACACACTCAGGAAGTATGAAATGCTTTCTGCGTTCCACTTGTGTGCTTGCAAAGCTAACCAGCAAAAAGGCTGAGTTTCACCAGGCACAAAGAAAGAAGGATAAATACATAAATCCAAAGCTTTACTAAATTCAAGTGCAAAGGGAATCTTGAAAACAAAGAAAAAAACCCAGCTTAAGAGGGAAAAGGGAATAAAGGCACCAAACTGCAGACCAAAACTGGGGGGGTAGGCCCAGAAGAGAGGGGAGGAACCTACTGCTGGAGAGCTGAGCCCCTCTTTCCGAGCTTAATCACCTCCACACTTGGTGGAAAAGGCTATTCTCACGCTTCTCTTAAGCAGCTTAACTCACAGCTCTGCACAAATAGCCACGTGTAAAGCTCACAGGAACTGCTGACAGCCTCTCAAGAAAGCCTCTGGGCTCTCACATCCTCTTCAGGTGGGACAGCAGCGTGCGAGCGGCGCCACCCCTGCCTGCCAGCTACCAGGGTGATGGGCAGAGGAGAAACGGCTGTAGGAAGAAGAGCTTCTTTGACAGGATCACCACCAAGCAAGCTGCTACCCCCTCCTACTCAGCACTGGTCAGGCCACACCTCGAGTCCTGTGTCCAGTTCTGGGCCCCTCCATTTAAGAAGGACATTGAGACTCTTGAAGGTGTCCAGAGAAGGGCAACAAGGCTGGGGAGAGGTCTTGAGCACAGCCCTGTGAGGAGAGGCTGAGGGAGCTGGGGTTGCTTAGCCTGGAGAAGAGGAGGCTCAGGGGAGACCTTATTGCTGTCTACAGCTCCCTGAAGGGTGTTTGTGACCAGGAGGGAGTTGGTTTCTTCTCCCAGGCAACCAGCATCAGAACAAGAGGACACAGTCTCAAGCTGTGCCAGGGGAAGTTTAGGCTGGAGGTGAGGAGAAAGTTCTTCACTGAGAGAGTTGTTAGCCATTGGGATGTGCTGCCCGGGGAGGTGGTGGAGTCCCCATCCCTGGAGGTGTTCAAGAGGGGATTGGATGTGGCACTTGGTGCCATGGTCTAGTAGTCATGAGGTCTTGGTTGACAGGTTGGACTTAATGATCTTTGAGGTCTTTTCCAACCTTGTTGATTCTATGATTCTATTTCCTGCTCCAGCAGTCTCCATGAAGGTCCTCACCACGCTAGGTAGGTGAGACAAGAGGAGCACATGCATCACTCTTGAACATAGTAACCCTCTGATATGGTCCAAGATCCTCCTACTCACCCATTAAAGGGATTTGGGGTTTGTAGCCTGGAGTCCTTGTACCTCCACACACAAGGTGCATTTTTTGACTGTTCTTAGCACAACTGAAGAGAATTGTTTCCAAGTCTCACACTTGGAGGGTAATGAGAGCATACATGGCAGATGTTAGCTCTGTGGCCTAAAGGCTGCCCAGAAGGTGCTCAGACACAGGCAGTGTTTGGCACCGAGAACTTCCCTGGGATGGGACCTTGCTGCCTGGAGGAGAAGGAGGAGAAAGATGCACAAATGTATTCCTCCACCCTGGCCCTTTGCTGTAGCTCATCCCATGGGAACATATTTATCTCTGTCCTCCTAGGGGAATGAAACAGGAGGAACAGGTCCAGCCTGATGCTCTTTGGTCTTGGCCATCCAAAGGGTTGGTACACCAAAGGCAGCACTCATCTCCTTTGTTTTCAAATGAGCCCATTGACTCAGCTCCCAAAGGATACCCAAGGATTTTGTTTCATTTTTCAAATGCACAGCTCAAGCCAGAAGCATTTCTCCCTTCCCTTGTGCTGTTTTGATCCTGGCTGAAATGTATTACAAGGCTAATAGTGAGAGCATTGGGTAAAAGCCAACCCAAAAGGACTGCAGCAGCTCTTTACAAGCGAGCATGGACCATCCTCTTCCAAACACAGCACATTTCTTGTGCAAGGAGCCCATCCTCACCTGCACACTGGCTGCCAGCTGCAAGGATATTAGATAGCTGCAAGGATATTGGATAACTGCAAGGAAATTAGGTGCCAGGCTGCCCAGAGGGGTTGGAGTCTCCTCTGGAGACACTGAAACCCCACCTGGATGCATTCCCTCTGTGATCTGCCCTAGGTGATCCTGCTCTGGCAGGGGGGTTGAACTGGAGCTTCTCTTGAGATCCCTGCCAGCCCCTAACATTCTGTGATTCTGTGATAACTGAAGATGAAACCCTGAGTGAAACAGAGGTAGCCTTGCACAGCATGCAAGACTCCCCTGGCTCAAGGACTCCGGTGATAGGTTGCGACCACAGCTGCATTGCAGCCCAGTATTATTTTCAGAATAAGCCTGCTTTATAGCATGTTACATCCAGGTGAGCTCTGAAGAGCTGTTTCTCACCAAGCAGCTATCCCCCACTCTCAGGGAAACCTCCTGCTCAACATCCAGGCTGCAGGTTAATAAATGCCTCAGTGTCATTTCCTCCACTTGCTGCTTTTAGCAAGTGTCAGAGGCCAACAACAGCGCAGCAGAGCCCAAGTGTGCCAAAGGGAAACAGCAGGCAGCAATAATCTCTGAAAGGTTTTGCATTCTCCATCCAAATTCCTCTAGGTTTATTTCATATCCATGTTTATTTTGAGGAAAAGCTCTGGTTTAGTATCAGTCAATCCCCTGCTGTGCTGAGCACCAGCAAGCTGCTGGTGGAAACAACTAGATCTGGATGCTCCTCGTCTTTGAGAGCCCAGCCCGCCAGAGAGCCTCTCCCTTTTGTAGAGCTGGGCAATAAATGGAGCAGGAAAGTGAGCTGGCTTCAGTTTGCCAGGGAGATTCCCATTTCTTCTGGAAAACCTACCAAGAGAAACACCAACCCCCCCCCTCCTTTGAACCAGTACTTGAGAAGGACCAACAAGAGGCAGACTGAAACTCCTTTTGTAACCACAATCCTCACATTACCCCAAGGTTTATGTGGAACAATTGAACCATCCTTCCTCCCCTGTCCTTCATGTCAGTCAAATTAATTATTGTTAAACACCACCCCCCCAAACACAACCAGCTTTGAGGAGCTGTGGTATCCAAACCAACTCACTGTGTTGGCCAGGCAGAAGCTGTACTGAGCAAAGGTGCAGCGAGATCATGGATTTAAGAGTAAAAAGATGGTATCAAAATTGTGCTGTTTGCCTGCTGCATTTTAGGGTTAATGCATCTGAGTGACTGATCATTGCCTCAGCCCTGGTCAGTCCTCCATGCTGCAGTAGATATGTGAGCAGGCACAGTATCAGCCCACACCTCCCACCACAGATGACCCCACACACCCCTGCACCCACCACAAAGACCTCCATCCTTTTGTAGGAGGATTCTGCACTCCTGGAAGTGCTGCTGCATAAGAAAGGCTCTTTCATTCACACTTGGGGAGCAAAAACCCCAACAGGCAATTCAAATCACTCAGCTGCTCTTCCTGCTCCCACACCAGAGCCACCCCCACTGAGGGCCAAAGCCCCCATAGCCAACAGCATCAGCTGGATTCACCTGATTTCAGCTAGGGATCACAGGATGTGAGGGGTTGGAAGGGGCCTCCAAAGATCACCAAGTCCAAACCCCCTTCTGGAGCAGGACCATAGAATTCAGCACAGGTTGCACAGGAATGCATCCAGATGGGGCTTGAAAGTCTCCAGAGAAGGAGACTCCACAACCTCTCTGGGCAGCCTGCTCCAGTGGTCTGTGAGCCTCAGAGTGAAGAAGTTCCTCCTCATGTTGAGGTGGAACCTCCTGTGCTGGAGTTTATATCCACTGCCCCTTGTCCTATCCCAGGGTGCAAGTGAGCAGAGCCTGGCCCCTGCCTCCTGACCTCCAGCCCTCAGATATTTATAAACAGTAAATCCCCTCTCAGAGATGGGCAGTGGTTGAATGGTAGCTAAACCAGCCAGCAGAAAAGGGAAAGAGAGAAGGCTCCACAGTGACAAATTGACCCTGAAGCATGAAGAATAGCGAGGACATCCCAGGAGGCCAGTCAGCCCATGCATTTTCTTGCTCATCCACCCCAGCTAAGGGAAAGCAGCTCCTAGACAAATGGATGCAACATGATCTTCCACGAGGAAGAGTTTTCTGCTCCTTTTCCTTCTTGCAGCCGCTGTCTCGGGCTGCGGACAGGCTGCTCTTCAGAGGAGAGCCCAGCGATGGATGCTGCCCTGACCTAACAGCAGCAAGGCCTCCAGGCCTTGACCCATGCAGGTTCCAATTAGCCAAAATTAGTCAGCTGTGGCCAGGGTTTGTCTTCCTTTAAACACCTAACTGTGTGAAAGCAACAGCCCCTTTCTCCAAGTTGCCCACTCAAGCCTTTTGTGGCCTTCCACCCTTCCCCGGGGGAGCCTCCTTCAGTTTTCTTTCTCCCCTTCATGAGCCGTGCCAATCATTAAAGAGCCTTAGCAGCCCCATTATCATCCTGGGCAATTCTTAACTCATTAGGCTTTAAAGTTATTGGACTGCAAGGAAGGAAAAAGAAACACCCAAGCCAGCAAATGCTTAAGCACAATAACAAGATGTTAATGTTTTACCGCACTGACAAGGGCCAAATCTGCAGGACAATTATCATGGAGATTTCCCTGGGGTTTAGTGTGACTTTTTTTTCCCTGCCACGGGGTCCATTGTGGAGCATCTGATTAAAAATAGAGGAGCTAAATCTGCAGCCAACCTCAGAGGCTGGTTTGAATTCTCCCACTGAGAACTTCCAAAGGTGGAAGCACGCCTGTTTGCACCAGTGGGAGCCAATATCCTGCCTTCACCATGGACTCTTCATGGCTTTGGCAGGCTGCATGCCTCTGATCCTGCCAGGCTGCAGCATTAATAATTCACTACCTGATCTGAGATCTTCCAGCACGAAGCACAAGTCAAGATGACATTAAGTGCTGCTTGGATTCCCCTTCCTCTGCCAGGCTCCTATTGTGCCTTCAGATTGTGCTTCGTCCAAGGGGAGTTGGGTAGTAAATTAACACCAAAAGTCACATCTGAAGAGGTCAGAACCACACCTACTGCTGAAGAGAGAAAGGAGGTTTTCCTGCTGAGCTTACCTTTAAAATAAATAGATAAATCAACAGTTCTGTTTGTTTGCAGTGCTGTATTGAGAAGGAGATGAGGTGCATTTAGATTAGGATCAGAGGGTGTTAGAGGTTAGAAGGGAGCTTTGAAAATCATCAAGTACACACACACACACCCCAGAGCAGGACCATAGAGTCCAGCACAGGTCACACAGGAACACATCCAGATGGGGCTGGAAAGTCTCCAGAGAAGGAGACTCCACAACCTCCCTGGGCAGCCTGCTCCAGGGCTCTGTGACCCTCCCAGGGAAGAAGTTCCTCCTCATGTTGAGGTGGAACCTCCTGTGCTGTGGTTTATATCTATGCAGGAGGGGAGAGCAGGGGTTGTGTGAAAAGGCAGGTTACCTGCCCAGAGAGAAGGACATTAGCCTCTGCTCAAGCTAAAGAACATAATTTCCTAGCAGAATTTCCAAAGTTTTACTCTGCAACTTAACAGGAGGAGGGAAAACTGCACCAAAAGATTTTTGTATGGTTGAAAATGGTCTGAGCCCCTTCACTAGGACTCAGCCCCACACACACTTGAAGCAAGCAGGGGACCAGGTCCTCCTAAATTCTAGAATCATGGAACAGTTTGGGTTGGAAGGGACCTTAAAGATCATCCAGTTCCAACCCCCCTGCCATGGGCAGGGACACCTCCCACCAGCCCAGGTTGCTCAAAGCCTTATCCAACCTGGCCATGAACACCTCCAGGGAGGGGACATCCACAGCCTCCCTGGGCAACCTGTGCCAGTGTCTCCCCACCCTCACTGGAAAGAATATTTTCCTCATCTCCAGTCTCAATCTCCCCTGGACCAGATTGCTCAAAGTCCCACCCAGATGGCCTTGAAGTCTTCCAGGGCAGGGGCATCTGGGCAACCTGTTCCAGTGCCTCCCCACCCTCACAGTGAAGGTAACTCCTTAACCTGCCAGAGGTTTCCATCACTACCTTCCTAATCTCCAGTCTCTGTCTGTCCTCTCCCAGCTCAAAGCCATTGCCCCTCATGCTGCCACTCCAAGCCCTTGCCAAAAGTCCCTTCCAGCTTTCTTGTAGCTGCCTTCAGGTATTGGAAAGCTGCTCTGAGGTCTGTCTGGAGCTTTCTCTTCTCCAGGCTGAACAACCCCAAGCTTTCTCCAGTGGCAAAGCTGCTGTTGCTTGTCCTCAATACCCCAAGAGACCTAAAAGCTTTGGCAAGCTACAAACATGTTGCATCCCAGGTCTTCCTTTTCCCAGGAGACAGACTTTATATTAAGTAAGAAAGAAAAAGCCAAAACAACCAAATCCCACCTAAAGAAAACCTCAAACCCTCCAAACCTCAATTGTGACAAAGCAGTTCCTTTGAAAGCCTTTCGTAGAACATGCAGTTTTCCACCTAGCCCTGGGGGCTTGCTGCTTGGTGCCTTAATTATTGAACCCCAGAAGCTATGAAAGGAAAGGAAAAGATTTTGCTTTCTGTTCCAAAATAGACTGCCTTGCTGGTTTTGCACTCATCGTGTTCTGCTCCTGTTATCACATTAACACTTAGGGATCCCAAATAAGGGCAGTGCCTTTGTCTGTCAGCCTCTGCACAGTCAAGAGACAGTCCTTGCCCCAAAGACCTTAAAATATAAATAGATAAGAGAGACAAAGGCAGAAAGAAAGGGAACGCTTCTATCGTCGTCACAGATAGGAAACGGGAAGATAAAAATGGCTTGCTGGAGGTCAGTGGCACAGAGGTGAGGAAAGAACACTCCCAAGTCTCTGTCAAGTGGCTTTAACCATGAAGCTGCCCAAAACACTGCCTGTGTTTCAGCCAGATCCCTGGCTGCCCAGAAAAGGGTGGCTGTGAGGCAGAATTTCAGAGGCACTCAGTGCTCGAGAGGAACCTCTGGCAGGGGACGTGGCGGACACGCCTGAAGCTCGACCAAAGCTAAGTCCAAAAGCAGAGACCAAAAGTCCCAAGTCTGGAGTCAGCTGCTGAGAGCACACAACTCTGAGGGGAGCAGGCAGAGCTGGCTCAGCCCCAGAGCTGCTGCTCCTCAGCATCCATGTCGCTAGAGAAGTAGAATTCTGTGGTCAAGAATTCACTCTCCAGGCAATAAGGGCAAGAAAAATATCAGCAGCTGGGGACAGAAGGGAAGATGTAACAGCCTAAATTTATCTAATCCTGCTCTATAGCAGGGGGGGCTGGACTAGAGGGCTTCCAGAGGTCTCTTCCACCCCATACTATTATCTTGAGGAGTTAATGATTGAAGAAGGACAATGCATGTCCTAATCATTTGGCCTGCCTGAGAAGCAGATGTAGCTGAAAAAATTAAGCTCAGTTTCTCACAAATACTCTTCACAAGTGTGACACAGAGGAACTGCACAACTGGCACACCAACCTAATCAACCAGTGACTGAACTACAGACTGGCTTCCTGATTAGGACCTCCAAAGTACTTTGGAGGTAATGTTCCCCAATTCTTTGCTCTTACTGGCTCCAACCCTGGAAGTGTTGAAAGCCAGGCTGGATAAGGCCTTGAGCATCCTTGCCTAGTAGGAGATGTCCCTGCCTATGGCAGGGGAGTTGGAACTGGATGATCTTGAAGGTCTCTTCCAACCCAAACCATTCCATGATTCCCTGATTCTGTGTGTGTGTCAATGACAGCACAAGGATATGGAGAGGATGCCTTGTTTAGTTGCACATGTCCCACAAAGCCTGGGGTATGAAAAAGACAACAGGCTCCATCTTGGGCAGAACCAGGAGAACTGAAGGACTAAGCTCACCACTACTCTTTTCACTTTGATTTCTTTTTTTTTTCCATCCCTTGACTTTCTATCAGTCACAGAACCACAGAATGTTAAGGTCTGGAAGGGACCTTGAAAGCTCATCCAGTCCAACCCCCCTTGCCAGAGCAGGAGCACCTAGAGCAGATCACACAGGAATGCATCCAGGCAGGTTTTCAATATCTCCAGAGAGGGAGACTCCACAACCCCCCTGGGCAGCCTGCTCCAGGGCTCTGTCACCTCATAGGCAAAAAAAGTCTTCCTCTTTATCCATGGAACTTCCTCTGCCTCAACTTCCACCATTGCCCCTTGTGCTGGCATTGGGCATCCCCCAGCAGAGCCTGGCTCCAGCCAGGGCATTCACCCTGCACATCTTTATCAACACGAATGAGGTCACCTCTCAGGGTCCTCTTCTCTAAGCTAAAGAGCCCTCAGCTCCCTCAGGCTCTCCTCATAAGGAAGATGTTAGGAAGAAGTTCTTCACAGAAAGAGTTATTGGCCGTTGGGATGTGCTGCCCAGGGAGGTGGTGGAGTCCCCATCCCTGGAGGTGTTTAAGAAGAGCCTGGATGAGACACTTGGTGCCACGGTTTAGTTGATCAGATGGTGTTGGGTGACAGGTTGGTCTCGAGGATCTCAAAGGTTTCTTCTATTCTAATTCTATTCTATGTTCCACTGCCTTCAGCATTTTCTTGGCTCTGCACTGGACTCTCTCAAACAGTTCCCTGAAGTCCTTCCTGAACTGGGAGGCCCAGAATTGCACACAATATTCCAGATGTGACCTCACCAGTGCAGAGTAGAGGGGGAGGAGAACCTCTCTCAACCCACTGACCACAGCCCTTCTAATCCACCCCAAAATGGCATTGGCCTTCTTGGCCACCAGAGCACACTGCTGGCTCATGGTCAACCTCTCATCTGCTAGGACCCCCAGGTCCTTTTCCTCTTCACTGCTCTCCAACAGGTGAAACAAACTTCACAGCACAAGACATTCTGCAGAAGAGTTTACCCTGCAGCCCCATTTAGTGGCTGGCATATGCCCTGTCATCTGAGATTTCCCATCCTTGGCTCATTTTTCTCCTTGCATCACCAAGGATGTCAGAGAAGGAGCTCTCCCTCCCAAGCTTTATGTCCCAGCATGTCTGGGGGGCAGCTGGCTGGGTGATTAACTGTGCCTTGTGTGGTGGCTCTTATCCCTGTGACATGCCAAGCAGGTAATGTTAGAAGTCTTATGTTGAGAGAGAGTTTAGAAGTCTGTTTAGTTAACCCAGGTTAAGTTCTGCAGTTTCTCTGCCTTCCCCCAAGCATAGCTGGGTGCAGGAATTTGCAGGGGGTTTGGCTGCTTCTTTTTAAGCCTTTTTCTTCACAGAGTTGCTGATGTTAGACCACAGCAGGGACACCTCTGACATGGAAACTGAACCACAGGGCAGAAAAAGCAAGCTGCATCTATATCACAGCCAGCTTGCAATATAGGATTTGTGCTCAGTGCTGTTTCAGGACTATCAGCCCTAACCCAGGTGAAGAGGCTTCATTTTGGAGTCAGAGTGCAGGCAAGAAGCCTGGTCCACCCAGCCAGAACTGGTCCCAGCTCAGCTCTGGATTCCTCCCTGTCCCATAACAACCAGTGCTGGGAATTGTCACAGCCTGGGTGAGTGTCAGAGCAAAGTCTTCTCTGCATCAGGCTGTGCCTGCTAGACCACTGTGCCCAGATGAAGGGCAGAGAAGAACTTTTGCAACATCAGCCTGGGACAGGATTAATCTCCAGCTGTCATCAACTGCTTCATAACCCAGAGAGAAGAATAAAATCAGTTATGGCCATCTTGCAAAGCAAGCATGAGGTCTGCAGCAGAAAGGAATGCCCACCTGCAGTGTGGAGGACAGGCACAGCACAGGGATGCTCCAGCCTGTAAGGAGGTCTTCAGTTGCTGGTGTACCCCAAGAAACCAGCAAAGCTCATCTTTCACCCAAACCACTGTCCCTATCCGTTCCTACAGCCTGTGCCCACCCTTAGCTTTGCCATCCAGGTTTCACCTTGGAAGCCTGCACCCCGCTCTCATTGCTTCCTTGAACAGCCACCTTCTGATAAGACCAAGCACAGAGTGTTGCTGTAGCCTTCAGCTGTGTTTAAAGAAAGCTTGACTTCCTGATGGGTGGGAGGCTCTCAGTTGTCTTTGCTTGTTGGGTGCTCCATGGCATGGCTGTAACGCTGCCACTTTGTGCAGCCCTGCCGGGTTTGTGCTCAGCTCTTGCAGGGGCACTGCAGACCTCTGGCCATCCTCTGCTTTCCAAAAGGCCCCAACCTGCATGAGGCCAGACCCTACCAAGGCCAAGAACTATGAGCCACAAGCCCATAGCCAAGATCAGGATCAGAGCCTGCCCAGAGAGGATTAATGACACGTAGAGCACCATCAATCAGTCCATTCTTAACTCAACTCTTGGAGTCCTTTGGTAGTTTTATTGTTTCCCCCCACCTCCCCCTTTCTTCACATCTATTAATCTCTCCTCCACACTTTCCACAGACAGTAATATCTTCCAGTTCCCTCCTCTCATTTTTCTGCCCAAACACACCCAGCCTGCTGAGCAGGGAGGGGAGCAGAGGCCCCACTAATTGGAACGGTCATGGAGATAGCTCCGTCTCGCAAGAGCAGTGCCTGTAGGGCAGCAGGGATGCCTCAGCATCCCATCCTGCCTGCAGATCCACACCTGTCCTTTGTCACAGCTGGGCTGCCCAGACCTGGAATCTAATCCCAGAAGGACTAGGAAGGGAGGTTATTTTATCTTCAGAGAAAGGCAAACAGGATGGGCACTCATCGATCTCGAGAAAGAAACATTAGCCAAGCCAAACACACACCGGGGTCTGGAGCAACAGGATGTCCATGATGTAATGCCTGGATTCACCTTGGCATCTCCTTTTACAACAAGGGCAGACTTGGAGAGAAAACTGAAGGGTTGTAAGCACAGGAGAAAGAAATCCTGCAGAGAACGTTGACCAAAGCTGCTCTAAATCAGCGCTGGCTCCCCGCAAATGAAAGTGACTTCAGACTTACTGCTGGAAACCATCACACACAGCACTGTGAAACCCATGGACCTACCACCACCTACCCTGGGTGTCCCCCCAGTCTGGGTCCCAACCCACCACAACTGTTGTCTTCTACTGCCTTGAGCAAAGCAGCCATCCACCAAAGTGCCTTTGCAGAGCACATCATGGAAAGGTTTTTCCTCTTATTTATTCTGTGGTAGTGTCCCTGGTGAGATGGAGATCTGACTGGGAGAAGAGCCCATGAATCTCCAGCTGCAGCCAGCTGTGGCTCAGCATGAGCTGAGACAAAGGCACCTTGGCAGGAGACAGAAACAGTGGGACACCAACTTCCCCACACATCACACAGGATTTTGGGCTAGAACGGATGCAAGGACTCCTGCAGAGCAGCTCCTGCTGGCAAACCTACCTTTCTCCCAGGCTATGAGGCTGTATTTTTAGCTGTTGGCTCAGAACTCCCTCACTTCTGGCCAAAGAGAGCAGAATAGAGGCTGCAACCACCCTCGTGCTGTCCCTTTCTGCAGCCAGCTGACAGCCAGCCCGGATCACCAGGTTCAGTCAGAGCAGCACGAGGTTAACACCGGGACAGTGAGAAACAAACAGGTCCAGGCTCAGCCAAAAGGCCATCTGTCAGGACCTGAGAAGCCACTTTGCCCTTAAAAATGTTCTTTAGATAGGTACAGCCCAAAATAAACTCTCAGCTCTGGCTTTGGCTGCCAGAACTTGTGTGGCACAACACATGGTGGCTATCACACTTAGAATCATAGCATTGTTAGGGTTGGAAGGGACCTCAAGGCTCAGCCAGTTCTAACTCCCCTGCCATGGGCAGGGACACCTCACACTACAGCAGGTTGCTCACAGCCACATCCAGCCTGGCCTTAAAACCCTCCAGGGATGAGGCATCCACCACCTCCCTGGGCAGCCTGTTCCAGTGAGCTAATGCAGTGAGTGAGTTCCCCTGGAGCTAATGCAAGTCTCAGCATGCAGAGGTCTGGTTTGTGAGCACTCATGGACAGCCCAGTCAGGTTTACATTGGTCTGAACCCATTTCTGTCACCAGTGAAGGTTTGCACTATCTCTACACCTCCACAAAACCAGTTGCCCTGATGGAACAGAAGCCACAAGACCAAATCACTCCTCAGCAAAACTCATCCTCCACAGGGCAAATAAGAGAGGTCCAATGAGCATGCCAGGCTCTGAAGTCTAGGTTGTGATGGGTTAACACCCATCCTGGAAGCAGGGGGGGAGGGCTTGTGAGAGCATTGCCCTCCCTGCAGGGGGTTTTCCCCCTGGGAAACTAAGTTAGTCTGTTCCACTCCCCCTCCCTGTCCAGCAAGCCTATAAAAAAGGAGGACACTGCAGCCATTAGCTTTTGGCCCCTGCCATTGCCTGGAAGAGGACTGCTGCTGGTTCCCCTGCTTCTCTGCCACGTGGTCCTCCCTGCTACACACCCACTCCTCTGCAAAGGACTGGGTTTGTGTTCCATATGTCTCTTTTTTCCCCCCATCCATCCTTGTTCCTTACCCTTGTGAACCCTACCTGTTATTGTTACATACACACACACACACACTGTTTAAAGAAAATTCTTTACCTCTCTACTTCCAAGATGAATCCAAATTATTTCCTGGTGGATTTGCTCCTTTCCTTTCATTTCTTCTCTGTTGGGAAAGAGGAGGGGGGAGCAGGGAAGGCATTCTCAGCCTGGCCCCTATCTGAGCTCTTAGGTCCCAGTTAAACCTCAAATCACCACACAGGTGAAGCCAACCCTCTGGCAGGAGCTGCAACATTTTGAACACTCTGGTGCTTCCCAGGTCTAACTGGCACAGGTGGTACCAGGAGGAACTGTGGTCCTTCCCCTGCAGCCAGTTCCTTTCACCAGAGAAGTGGGAAGTACAGAAATGCCATTAAAAACTCATCACACCAAAGAAGTTTTTCCTCATGGGTGCCAGTTTGTATCCCTTGCCTCTTGTCCAGTCACAGGAGGCAGCAGCAAAGAGCCTGGCACATTCCTCTTGACCTGGCATATTCCTCTTGACCCCAACCTTTCAGATACTTACAAATATTGCCAAGATCTGCTCTCAGACTTCTTGTTTCCAGGCTCAGCAGCCCCAGGTCTCTCAGCCTTTCCGTCTCACAGAGGTATTCCTGGCCCCTCCTCTCCCTCACAGCCTCCATTGGACTCTTTCTCACTGGGATGCCCAGAACTGGACACAATACTCTAAAAGTGGTCTCTCACCAGGGAAGAATAGAGGGACAGGTCTACAGAAGTTAAACAACTGACATTTTGAAGTCTCTGGTGCTTCCCAGGTCTAACTGGCACAGGTGGTACCAGGAGGAGCTGTGGTCCTTCCCCTGCAGCCAGTTCATCTCACCAGAGAAGAGGGAAGAACAGAAATGCCATTTAAAAACTCACTGGGGAGGACTTAATGGAAAGTCAGCAAACTGGGTGACAGCCCTGCTTGAGCTGCAAGGCAGAGTTCTGTTTGATCTCCTCATTCACCAGACACAGCTCAGACAGCTAACTGCTGGCATGGACCTCAAAAGTTTCTTTCCTTGCCAGTGTTCCCAGGCTTGCATTCCCTTTGTTATCAGTAACACTGTACAATTAAACCTTCATTAATGCTGAAAAGAGAGCACCCAAACCCAATCTGACCATCCAGGCACTGATCAAAACCAGCACCCCTGAGAACATTGTCATGAAGATGCCACCCTGGCAGCATTTGCCATCATAGAATCACAGAATGGTCAGGGCTGGAAGGGACCTCAAGGCTCAGCCAGTTCCAACCCCCCTGCCATGGCCAGGGACACCTCACACTGCAGCAGGTTGCTCACAGCCACATCCAGCCTGGCTGCAAACACCTCCAGGCAGGAGGCTTCCACCACCTCCCTGGGCAACCTGTGCCAGGCTTTCACCACCCTCATGGGGAACAACTTCTTCCTCACATCCAATCTGAATCTGCCCATTTCTAGTTTTGTTCCATCCCCCCCAGTCCTATCACTCCCTGACAGCCTCAAAAGCCCCTCCCCAGCTTTCTTGGAGCCCCCTTCAGATACTGGAAGGCTACAAGAAGGTCTCCTCAGAGCCTTCTCCTCTCCAGACTGAACAGCCCCAACTCCCTCAGTCTGTCCTCCTAGCAGAGCAGCTCCAGCCCTCTGCTCATCCTCGTGGCCCTTCTCTGGACACCTTCCAGCACCTCCAGATCCATCCTGAGATGGTCTCTTCTCAGAGACCAGTCCCTCTGTCATGATCTGCCTCATTAAGCCAGGCACTGCACACCTGCAGTTCCCCCTCCAATGCTTCCCAGCACTTCAAATGGCTGTGGGCAGGAGGTGACACACACCCCACGGAGCTTTCCCCTCACCCAACCTGCCTCCCGCTTCTGGTTAACCCCTTCCAGCTACTGTTTTTAACATCAAAACACAATGTGCTTCAGCTTCCAGTACCTGAAGTGTGCCTACAAGAATTTTGCCTTTAAGTGATAGGAGGAGAAGGAATGGATTGAAGCTTGAGGAAGACAGATTTAGACCAAAGATTAGGAAGCAATTCTTGACAGTGAGGGTGGGGAGACACTGCAACAGCTTACCTGGGGAGGTTGTGGATGTCCCCTCCCTGGAGGTGCTCAAGACCAGGCTGGATGAGGCTTTGAGCAACCTGGGCTGGTGGGAGGTGTCCCTGCCCATGGCAGGGGGGGTTGGAACTGGCTGGTCTTTAAGGTCCCTTCCAACCTAAACCATTCTATAAATCCATGAGAGAAGACCTGCACATTCCTGGTGGGGATTTGGTTTGGGCTGGAAGAATGCATCCAGCGAGTGGGGGGTCTGCCCATTCCCCACCTTGCCTGAAGAAGCAGTTCAGGTTTCCTTTGGGAGTTTCCATGCTCCCAGTAAAATGTAGTTTGTTTGGAAGCTGGGAAGTCTGAGCTGCTTTGGCTGGAGCAGTGTGTTGTTACCTCTGGGGCTTTAACAGTTTAATTTCACTAAAACCCAACCAAACCCAAAATATTGGAGACATTTCCCTAAATTGGAGCCTTTGGCAGAAAAGGCCATTAAAAGCTGGGGAGAAAGTTGTGGCTAATTAAGAGTTGCTCTCACATAACACTCTAAGCCTGCTCAGATTTAATTTCTCCCTCTTTATTTTATTTACATTCTGCATCACAGTTCTCCTCCCCCCCCCCCCCCCCACACAGACCCCAGCAGGGAATCTGAGCCAGTTCCAACCTCAGAGATAGACCTTATTGGTGTCTACAACCACCTGAAGGGAGGTTGTAGCCAGGTGGGGGGTTGGTCTCTTCTCCCAGGCAAGCAGCACCAGAACAAGAGGACACAGTCTCAAGCTGTGCCAAGGGAAGTTTAGGCTGGAGGTGAGGAGAAAGTTCTTCCCAGAAGGAGAGATTGGCCATTGGGATGTGCTGCCCAGGGAGGTGGTGGAGTCCCTGTCCCCAGAGGTGTTCAAAAAAGGCTTGGAGGTGGCACTTGGAGCCATGGTTTAGTTGTCAGGAGGTGTTTAGCCTGGAGAAGAGGAGGCTCAGGGGTTGACCTTATTGCTGTCTGCAACTACCTGAAGGGAGGTTGTAGCTGGGAGGGGGTTGGTCTCTTCTCCCAGGCAAGCAGCACCAGAACAAGAGGACACAGTCTCAAGCTGTGCCAGGGGAAGTTTAGGCTGAAGGTGAGGAGAAAGTTCTTCACTGAGAGAGTTGTTAGCCATTGGGATGTGCTGCCCAGGGAGGTGGTGGAGTCCCCATCCCTGGAGGTGTTCAAGAGGGCTTTGGACCTGGCACTTGGTGCCATGGTTTAGTCATGAGGTGTTGGGTGACAGGTTGGACTTGATGATCTTTGAGGTCTCTTCCAACCTGGTTGATTCTGTGATTCTATGATATTACCAACCCTCTCTTGAACAAGCTGCCAGAGGTTTGTGACTGGCAGCTTGGACTTAGCAAATATTTGAGTGAAAGATCTTTTAAATGGAGGAGGTTTCAATAAAATTCTCTGTCCTGGATCAGCACCTTGTAAATGTGCATTATTACAATTGATTCTGGCAATTGAGCAGGGCTGTACTGGATGTGGAAAGTGTATCCAGGCAGTTTGAATACAGATACAGAATTCACCAGGTTGGAAAAGACCTTAGAGATCATCAAGTCCAACCTGTCACCCAACGCCATCCAATCAACTAAACCATGGCACCAAGTGCCTCATCCAGGCTGTTTTTAAACAGTGATGGTGACTCTACCACCTCCCTGGGCAGCACATTCCAATGGAAAATCTCTCTTGCTGGGAAGAACTTCTTCCTAACACCCAGCCTAAACCTCCCCTGGTGCAGCTTGAGACTGTGTCCTCTTGTTCTGGTGCTGCTTGCCTGGGAGGAGAGACCAACCCCCACCTGGCTACAGCCTTCCTTCAGGTAGTTGTAGAGAGCAATGAGGTCTCCCCTGAGCCTCCTCTTCTCCAGGCTAAGCAACCCCAGCTCCCTCAGCCTCTCCTCACAGGGCTGTGCTCCAGACCCCTCCCCAGCTTTGTTGCCCTTCTCTGGACACCTTCCAGCAACTCAACATATTTTCTTAAACTGAGGAGCCCAGAACTGGACACAGGACTCAAGGTGTGGCCTGACCAGTGCTGAGCACAGGGCACAATGACCTCCCTGCTCCTGCTGGCCACACTGTTCCTGATGCAGGCCAGGATGCCATTGGCTTTCTTGGTCACCTCATGTTCAGCCAGCTGTCAGTCAGTACCCCCAGGTCCCCTCCTCTCATCCCAGAGCATCTGAAGACCATCACTTCCCAGGCTGAGTGAGCAACCACACAAGTCTGGCTTGGCTTAGCACAGCAGGGAGGAGGGTGGAAAAAAAAGCCAAAGAGTTTCCCCTTTGGTACTTTTGTTTTCTCACAGTCTGAATAAAACCCTCACAAAGGCCCAAACTCAACCTCCTGCTCCAACAGCAGCCAGCCTGACACTCGACTCGCTCCGCTCACATACGCCGCAGCGGAGCCAGCCCAGGCGCAGCACCAGAAGGAGCTAGGAGGAAACCCTGGTCTTTGCTTTGCCCTGGTGTGCCAAGCCCGCTGCCAGGCAGCACCACTCACCCCTGGGGCACACAGCAGCATCCTTGTGAGCTCTGGGCAGAGGGGAAGGCTCCGAGGTTTGACGTCGAGAAGGTCTCAGGTTTTGCCTGGTGTGGAAAAGCCTTGGCTTAGATCCCCAGCTGAAAACAACACATCACTATTGCCCTGTGAAACCACTGCTTCTGACCCCTCACTGACCTCCCTGCCTCTGGAGGGAAGGGAGATATCAAATGCAAAGGAGATTTCTTTTACAATGGCCAATTTCCACCCCAAACCAGCCTTGCCGTTGGAAGCAAGGTCCTGGGCAGGGGGTGGGGGGGACACACACTACAAAGGCTCCTATTGAGATACAGCTCTGAACAGCATCCATAGTTTGGAAGTCTCCAAAGGCTTTAAGTGAGGCTCAGCATGCTGTCCTCTTGCCACTTGACAGCCCCACAGAAGACACCTAAGGGACCTGGGTGATGGAGAAGGTCAGTTGACTACCACCCACCTCCCAGCAGTATAAAATGGTCCCTCTGCACTAGTGAGCACAGATGGCTCAGACCACACAGCCCTGCCCAGGAGAACAGGGCACACTCACACAGAGCCCCTGTGCCCCTTGGTGCTCTCCCAGGCTAGCACCCACTGACTGCTTTAAGAGAGGGCAGCTAAACAACTTGCAGTGGCCACCAAAATGTATTGCACTCCAAATGCCCACCCCCTCAGTCTCACAAAGGGGGCAGCTATGGTCCCAAGCTGGGGGTTTCCCCAAGAAACACCTCCCAACTTATCCCATCCTCCTCCAGCATTATCCCCCCCTGGGGCCATCAGACCCTCTTCCTGCAGGGCCAGGGCTCCTCCTTCCTGAGTAGAGTAGAGTAGAATTAACCAGGCTGCAAAAGACCTTTGAGATCATCAAGTCCAACCTATCACCCAACACCATCTGATCAACTAAACCATGGCACCAAGTGCCTCATCCAGGCTCTTCCTAAACACCTCCAGGGATGGGGACTCCCTGGGCAGCACATCCCAATGGCTAATCTCTCTTGCTGGGAAGAACTTTCTCCTCACCTCCAGGCTAAACTTCCCCTGGCACAGCCTGAGACTGTGTCTTCTTGTTCTGCTGCTGGTTGCCTGGGAGAAGAGACCAACCCCCACCTGGCTACAACCTCCTTTCAGGGACTTGCAGAGAGCAAGAAGGTCTCCCCTGAGCCTCCTCTTCTCCAGACTAAGCAACCCCAGCTCCCTCAGCCTCTCCTCACAGGGCTGTGCTCCAGACCCCTCCCCAGCTTTGTTGCCCTTCTCTGGACACCTTCCAGCAGCTCAACATCTTTCCTAAACTGAGGGGCCCAGAACTGGACACAGGACTCAAGGTCCCATTGCCCAGAGCTCCTCACTTCATGCTCACCTCCACAGCCTCCATGAAGTGCTGGATCTCCACTTACAAGGTGCAAAACCCATTCATTAAGGGCTAATACTGAATGAAGGCTGCTGAAGGGTTGGGGGGATCCCAAAATCACTTCCACTGCTTCTTGTTTTTCAGAGAGGGTCTACTGCAAATCCTCGAGGTAGAGCAGGGTAAAGGTGAAGAAGACCTTGAGCTGTCTGGGCAGCTCAGCCAAAGATTAGAAGGTTGGTCTGTGGGAGAGCTGCAAGGATCAAACCCAGCCCCCCCCTGGCAGGTGGGGTTTAATGAATTCAATCACTGGTGGGAATGGGAACAGCTGCTGAGGGGAGCTAGGTGCTGCTCTTGGGGTGTGCCACAAATTCCCAGGCTGTGTGAAATCCACTGATTGCACTCCAGCCTTTGCCAGTGTCACATCCCCTGTCATCCTGGTGTGCCCCCATGCCATCCTGCAGGGCAACAACAGCTCCTGAGGGACCTGCATTTCTCTTGGGCAGCAGAGATACCAGGCAGGAGCCCTGCAGAAGGTGTTCAGAGGATGTTGGGGTTGGAAGTGAGCTCAGGAGATCATCCAGCCCAACCCCCCCTGACAGAGCAGGAGCATAGAATCCAGCACAGGTCACACAGGAACACATCCAGGCAGGGCTGGAAAGGCTCCAGAGATGGAGACTCCACAACCTCTCCGGGCAGCCTGCTCCAGGGCTCTGGGACCCTCCCAGGGAAGAAGTTCCTCCTCATGTTGAGGTGGAACCTCCTGTGCTGGAGTTTCCATCCACTGCCCCTTGCATTGATGTGCTGATTGCTCTATCTCACCCTTCAATTTCACTTCCTTGCAGTTATTGCAGAGCTGAGGAGGGCTCTGGGATATTTCTTCTCACCAATCACCCTGATTATAACACAGAATCGTGGAACTGATTTGGAAAAGACCTCTGAGATCCTCAAGTCCAACCTAACACCTCCATGGCCCTTAAAGCACGTCCTGAGCTCCCATGGATGTGCCTTGGATGAGATGTGGCTCTACATGGAAGCATGTGAAGGGGCTGCCTCACCCAGCAGCACTTTGCCCAGCATCAGGTTGATTCCCCTCCACTTGTGTCCTCTCACCATGAAGTGCTCATTTCATAACCAGTGGGGACAATGCTCTCAGATGAAAAGCCTCCAGTGCTGCTGCCTGCTGCCCTGCACTTACAGGGATGCCAGCAGACTTCAGCTGAGGCTGGTGGGAACCCAAAGGCAAGGATGAAGTTTTCCTTGTGCCCAGGTATTTACCCACCCAACACCCACACTGCTGCCACAGCTTTTGCCCTTGCCAGCAGCTGCCAATCCCACCTGCCATTAGCACTTGCTAATAAACAGAATCCCAGCATGGTGAGGCTTGGAAGGGACCTCTGGAGATCATCCACCTAAAGCAGGGTCACCCACAGCAGCTTGTCCAGGATCAGAGTGTCCAGGCAGGTTTGGAACCTCTCCAGACAAGGAGACTCCACAGCCTCTCTGGGCAGCCTGCTCCAGGCCTCCAGCACCCTCACAACAAAGACAGTTCTCCTTGAGTTCAAGTGAAACCTCCTGGGTTCCAGTTTGTGCCCATTGCTCCTTGTCCAAAACCACTCTGGCCCCAGCTTCTTGCCCCCCACAGCTCCTTTAGCTCTTGCTGAGCATTGCTCAGCTCCCCTCTGGGGCTGCTCCTCTGCAGGCTCTCAGCCCCAGGGCTCTCAGCCTTTGCTCCTCACAGAGCTGCTCCAGACCCCTCAGCAGCTCTGCAGCCTCCCCTGGACTCTCTCTAGCAGTTCCCTGTCCCTCTTGAACTTGGGAGCCCAGAACTGGAGCCAGTACCCCAGGTGCAGCCTCACCAGGTGCAGCTCTCTCCTGAAGCCCAGGCTCCTGCACACATCCATAGGGGCCCAGCTGCAGGTCAGCAGGATGCTGTGAGCTGGGGGGAGGAGGGGGGATTGTGCATGTGAGATCAACTCTGCCCCTGCCAGGAGCCCAAATAAAGAGAAGGCTGAAAGAGGTGAACAGAAAAGCAAATGTAGTTACTGAAAGGGGGGGGAGGAGGAATCACAGAAATGTGGCAAAGTGAGAAGATTGCAAATCACTGCTGGTGTGTGAGGGTGATGATTGGCTTTGAAAATGGAGAGTCAAGAGAGACTTCATACATAAAATAAGGGTTTGTTGGCCTTTTTGGGGATTTTTTTGCTT
Organism: Dryobates pubescens; assembly: GCF_014839835.1. Classification (NCBI taxonomy): domain Eukaryota; kingdom Metazoa; phylum Chordata; class Aves; order Piciformes; family Picidae; genus Dryobates; species Dryobates pubescens. The sequence goes on along the minus strand of NC_071631.1, from coordinate 18,950,005 downwards.
TGACCAACCCTTAAGTCTATAAAAGCTGAGGCAGAGCTGGCTGAAAATCTATTTGCAAAGAGCTAAAATAATCATATATATATATATATATATATATGTAATTACTTTTAATGTTTTCAGCAAGAATAACACAAGAAAATGGAATCTGGCCCTGAGTTTTCTTCAGCTTTGAGTTTAATAATGCTTTTTTTTCTTCCTTTTTCTGCTTTTGTCTTCCCATCTCAGGAAGGATCTGGAGGGGTTGGAAGGTGTCCAGAGAAGGGCCATGAGGATGAGCAGAGGGCTGGAGCTGCTCTGCTGTGAGGACAGACTGAGGGAGTTGAGGTTGCTCAGTCTGGAGAGAAGGCTCTGAGGAGACCTTCTTGTGGCCTTCCAGTATCTGAAGTGGGCTCCAAGAAAGCTTGGGAGGGACTTTTGAGGGTGTCAGGCACTGATAGGACTGGGAGGGATGGAGCAAAACTAGAAATGGGGAGATTCAGATTGGATGTCAGGAAGTTGTTCCTCAGGAGGGTGGTGAGAGCCTGGCACAGGCTGCCCAGGGAGGTGGTGGAAGCCTCCTGCCTGGAGGTGTTTGCAGCCAGGCTGGAGGTGGCTGTGAGCAACCTGCTGCAGTGTGAGGTGTCCCTGGCCATGGCAGCGGGGTTGGAACTGGCTGAGCCTTGAGGTCCCTTCCAACCCTGACCATTCTCTGATTCTATGATCTCCCCTTTCAGAGGCAAACAGGGAAGGCAGAGGGTAAGAAGAGATCCCTTGTCTGCAGGGCAGGACAGAGGCCCAGAAGGAAAAGAAAGAAGACAGAACCAAAGCACAAAAAGGTGGCAGGTTTGAGGGCTTTTAGAACCATTTTTGAGGGGGAAGGAAACATTTCTCATGGCAGTGAAATGTCCTGCATGGAAAAAGAGGCTTAGGCTGAAAATGTTCACTAGAGAGAAAATAATGCCACATGGAAGAGCCAGTCAGGGAGGATGGGGATGAGGTACCTCAGCTGGCTGCATCCTTGTGCCCTCTGCTCTGCAGCTTGCTCAGACAGGGGCACAAGTTTGAGCCCTGGCTGTGGCTGCTTATCCTCCTGGAGCCTTGGAGCCTCTGCAGAGCCAGCAAGTGAGTTGGAGACTGCAGCAGGTAATGCCAAAGTCCAACCCTCCTGCTACAGGAATCTAGTATTTCACATTTTCCATGTTCCAGTTCTGGGCCCCCCAGTTCAAGACAGACAGGGAGCTACTGGAGAGAGCCCAGAAGAGGTTACAAAGATGCTGAAGGGCCTGGAGAGTTTCTGTGAGCAGGAAAGGCTGAGAGCCCTGGGGCTGTTGAGCCTGGAGAAGAGCAGCCCCAGAGGGGAGCTGAGCAATGCTCAGCAAGAGCTAAAAGGTGGAGGGCAAGAGGCTGGGGCCAGACTCTTTTTAGACTAGGGGCAATGAGGAGGGACTCTTCTCAAGGGCAACAGGGGGCAAATAGAATAATAGAATAATAAACCAGGTTGGAAGAGACCTTCAAGATCATCGTGTCCAACCCATCAACCAATCCAACCCACCTAAACAACTAAACCATGGCACCAAGAACCCCAAAACTAGAGCAGGGTAGATTTAGATGGGACATTAGGAGGAAGTTCTTTCTTATGAGAGTGGTGGAACACTGAAACAGGTTGGCCAGAGAGGTGGTGGAGGCCCCTGGAGATATTCAAGGTCAGGCTCGATGGGACTCTGAGCAACCTGATCTAGATCACAGGATGTCAGGGGTTGGAAGGGACCCAAAGAGATCAAGTCCAAACCCCCTGCCAGAGCAGGACCATACAATCTAGCTCAGGTCACAGAGGAACACATCCAGATGGGGCTTGAAAGTCTCCAGAGGAGGAGACTCCACAACCTCTCTGAGCAGCCTGTTCCAGTGTTCTGTGAGCCTCACAGTAAAGAAGTTCCCTGTTGCACCCACTGTGTCCAGAGAAGGGCAAGGAGGCTGGGGAGGGGTCTGGAGCACAGCCCTGTGAGGAGAGGCTGAGGGAGCTGGGGTTGCTTAGCCTGTAGGAGGTTCAGAGAAGACCTTATTGCTCTCTACAACTACCTGAAGGGAGGCTGTAGCCAGGTGGGGGTTGGTCTCTTCTCCCAGGCAACCAGCACCAGAACAAGAGGACACAGTCTCAAGCTGTGCCAGGGAAGGTTTAGGCTGCAGGTAAGAAAGAAGTTCTTCCCAGCAAGGGAGATTGGCCATTGGGATGTGCTGCCCAGGGAGGTGGTGGAGTCACCATCACTGGAGGTGTTTAGGAAGAGCCTGGATGAGGCACTTGGTGCCATGGTTTAGTTGATTAGATGGTGCTGGGTGAGAGGTTGGACTGGATGATCTCAAAGATCTCTTCCAACCTGGTCTGGTCTGGTCTATTCTATTCTATTCTACTCTATTCTATTCTATTCTACTCTATTCTATTCTATTCTACTCTACTCTATTCTATTCTATTCTATTCTACTCTACTCTACTCTACTCTACTCTACTCTCCTTGCAGATGGGGCTGTCCCTGCTGACTGCCTGGGGGTTGGCCAAGGTGACCTCCAGAGGTCCCTTCCAACCCAACGCATTCTGCGAGAGACTTCCCCAGGCACTAAACCCACCAGCTCCAAGAGAGAGGAAACCTGTCAGATTTATCTGGCTGTCTCCTCCTGGCCAGAAGCAGTCCTGTCAGGAGGTGGAGAAGTAGGAGGATGCATGGAAGGCTGTTTTCACCCAGCCTGGGGTGCTGCTGGGGAAGAAGCTTTGGAGCTTCCGGGCTGCCCAGGGCTGCCCGCAGAGCACCAGCCCAGGAGTGCTGCTGCTGCTGCTCTAAGGCAGAGCACTGGGGTGTTTGACATGTCAATTATTTATGTGTTCATGCTGCAGGTTAATGCTGGCTGACACTAAAACACTGCCTAGCTTTAGCTTCATAAAATTTTTATCCCCGCCATGAACTGCAAGTCTTTCTCCAATTTCATTTAAAGGAAGCAGAGTATTGGAAAGCCTGCTGAGGAATTCATGAGCAACCAGCTACAACCTCACTTTTCCTCCTGGCCAGATCCTGGGACTTCATTACCATGGCAACATATCATAATTTTAATTCCCTCCCTGATTGCTGCTGCACAGAGCCCTGTGCATCTGCTTGCCCTGCACTTTGCAGCAGGCACATGGCACATGGCACTTGCTTCCTGGGGCTCAGGGGGAACCCAGACAAAGATGCTGTGTCCTTTGATTTTGGGTGAAACACCCAGAAAAGGTCAAGGTGATCCAGCAGCTCCAAGGCAAGGCAGCGCTTCTGGTGCTCTGAGCTTTGGGCAGGAGTAGCCCAGGGCAGTGGGAGCCCTGAGAAGCACAAGTTTTGTGTCCTTTGAGGGGGGTTTAATGTCTCACAGAAAGGAGAAAAGGCAGCATCCACCATTGTGATGAGGGCTGGAAAAGGGATGAGGAGTGGTTATGGAGACACAGGGTCTCCAGTGATCATCACAAGTCCCTTCTTCAAGGCTTCTCTTATGTGAGCCCTCAAAGGCATTTACAGGATTATAGAATCATCTTGGTTGGAAAAGGTCATTAGGATCAGCAAGTCCAATCAGGATCTAACTCCTCTTAATCTGGTGCTAAACCACTCCAGGGACTGGAACAGGCTGCCCAGGGAGATGGTGGAGTCCCCATCCCTGGAGGTGTTCAAGAAATGTGTGGCCATGGCACTTGGGGACAGGGTTTAGTGGCCATGGTGGGGTTGGGTTGAAGGTTGGACTCAATGACCTCAAAGGTCTCTTCCAGCTGAAACAATTCTGTGATTCTCAACCATGTCCCTGAGCACCACATCTCTGCCTCTTTTCAACACCTCCAAGGATGGGGATTGCAGTCAGCAGCAGCCTGCAGGCACTGGAAGGTCCTTTCTGAACTCACCCACTGCACCTGCACAAATACAGCTCGGTGACAGAGAACAAACACAGCTCATTTCACCAGACCTTGGGGCTGGACTCTGTGCTGGGACCTAAAAAGGGACCTCAGCCTGCCAGCAACACCCTCAGGCTGATGATTATCTTAGTTTTTTTTCTCTAATTCACATGAAATGAGTTATTTGAGGCTGAAGAGTTTCCTTCAGACTCAGAGCCCATCAGGGAGCCCTGGGAAGGGGTTAGGGGTGTTGGGTGCTGCTCTGGGTGGTAGAGGACATAAGCAGTGAGAGCTGCAAGAGGTTTTCATAGAATCCCCTGGCTGGAATTCCCTTTCTGAATACAGAATTAACCAGGTTGGAAAAGACCTCAAAGATCATCAAGTCCAACCTGTCACCCAACACCATCTCATCAACTCAATCATGGCACCAAGTGCCTCATCCAGGCTCTTCTTAAACACCTCCAGGGATGGGGACTCCAACACCTCCCTGGGCAGCACATCCCAATGGCCAGTCTCTGTTTCTGGGGAGAACTTCTTCCTAACACTCACCCTAAACCTCCCCTCGTGCAGCTTGAGACTGTGTCCTCTTGTTCTCATTGCCTGGGAGAAGAGACCAACCCTCACCTGGCTACAGCCTCCCTTCAGGGAGTGGGAGAAAGCAAGAAGGTCTCCCCTGAGCCTCCTCTTCTCCAGGCTAAGCAACCCCAGCTCCCTCAGCCTCTCCTCACAGGGCTGTGCTCCAGACCCCTCCCCAGCTTTGTTGCCCTTCTCTGGACACCTTCCAGCAACTCAACATCTTTCCTAAACTGAGAAGCCCAGAACTGGACACAGGACTCAGAAAACCCCTTAAGATCATGGAGTCCAACCATAACCTAGCATCTCCCTGTAGACAACTGTTAGATCATGTCCCTAAGCTCCTCTGAGGAGCTGAGACAGGGATGGAGACACTACTCCTTTGCTTGGGCAGGGGATCATTACCCAACAAAGGTGACATGCAGCAGCACACAGCCCTCTTCCCACCCCACCACTCATCCTGGGCTGAGCTCTGCAACGTTGCCCTCTCCACACATCCCAGTGAGGATGGAGGCATTGGGTGTCTCTGCAATAGGCATTCCATGTTGACAGTAAACTCTGGGCTGGTTTTTCCCCCCTCTCAAAACCATCACATTTGCCAAAGTGTCCTGGAAATTCTCTGAGAGAACAGCTCTGTGTGACAGGAACTCTCCCATGACCAATCAGCCAGCAGCAGAGACCTGCACAGGGGAGCTTTTGCAGTCTGTAGTGCCCACCACTCAGAGGCACCAGCAGAAAGGACCTTTTGGAGTTTGGACCTGTCCTCTAAACTCAGCTAAACTGCTTTATATATACTGGAACCTCTCTGCTATGAGGCCAGGCTGAGAGAGTTGGTTTTGTTCAGCCTGGAGAGGAGAAGGCTGCAGGGAGCTCTTCTGGTGGCCTTTCACTGCTTCCAGGGCTGAGCAGAAAGCTGGGGACAGACTTTTGAGCAGGGCCTGTTGGGACAGGACAAGGGGGGGGTGGTTTGAAACTACAAGAGAGAGATTCAGAGTGGAGAGAAGGAAGAAATGTTTGACCCTGAGAGCGGTCAGACTGTCCCGGGTTGCCCAGAGAGGTGTGAGCTGCCCCATGGCTGGAACCATTGCAGCTCAGGCTGCTTGGGGCTGTGAGCAACCTGCTCTAGCTGCAGGGAGGGTTGGACTGGATGAGCTTTGAAGGTCCCTTTTAACCCAAAGCAGCCTGATTCTCTGAGCCATATGCATTAGGGCTGTGTATATACCATGTTTACTATGCACTCACTTTTGTTGCAGGCATCTGGAGAGTCACAACTCATTGAAGCACAGAAAAGGCACGGGAGAGAAGCCCAGGAATGAATGCTCCATTGAGAAGAGCAGACTCAACTCTTCATGGTCTGGATGCAGCCACAAGGCAGCCTTTTCCTCCACCTCTCCAGCTCCAGCCCTTCCTCTTGCTGAAGGGTTAAAAGCTCTGAACAGAAACCACAGTGTTTTCCTTCTTCTTTCTTTTTTTTTCTCCCTGAGCCTTTTTTTCCCCCCCTCCCCTTTAATTATTTATTTAGTTACCCTTTCATTATTGTTTTCCTTCATCTGAAAGAAAAGTAATCTAAGTAATTATAATCATAAAATGGATGTGAGCAAAATGGGTGCAGTGGGGTTTATAAAACCCAAATTTCCTTTGGCTAGGAAATTTGCTCTCTCCTGCACTTCAAACTTTCAAGCTCTGCCCGGGCTCCTAAGGTGGCATGAACCCCCTAAGGCTTGTAAGGTCCTGAAGAGGAAATCACTGCAAGCTCCAGTCCTCCTCAGCAGAGGCAGGGCTGCTAACCAAGTGCTGGGAGTGACTGGTTCAGCGCTGCCCTGCTCAGGGCTGCTGCCCTGCACTTCGTGGGGAGCACTGGTTAATAAATGTCTGATTAGGTGAGTTGGTAACACTGGGCACACAGAGAAATGTCTTTGCCAGTGGGGGGTGGGGGGGGGAGTTGTACAGCTCAGCTGAACTTAGAATCATCAACTCCTTTTGGGTTGGAAGAGGCCCTTTAAGATGATCAAGTCCAGCTGATAACCCAGCACTGCCAGGGCACCGTGAGACCATGGCTCTCAGCACCCTATCTACACAGCTTTGAAATGCCTCCAAGGGATGGAGACTCCACCAGTGCCCTGGGCAGCCTGCTCCAGGGCTTGACAGCTCTTTGAGGGAAGAAATGGTTCCTCATGTCCAACCTAAACCTCTCTTGGTGCAATTAGGGGGCCGTTTCCTCTCGTCCTGTCAGTTGTCCCTTGGGGGATTTCCCTTTAGTCCTGTCACTTGTAACTTGGGAGAAGAGACCAACCCCCACCACACTCCGACCTCCTTTCAGGGAGTTGCAGAGAGCCAGAAGGTCTCCCCACAGCCTCCTCTTTTCCAGACTAAACTACCCCAGTTCCCTCAGCTGCTCCTCTCCAGCCCTGTTCTCCAGATCCTTCCCCAGCTTCATTGCTCTTCTCTGGACATGCTCCAGCCCGTCAATGTCCTTCTTCAAGCAAGCAAAACTTGAACCCAGCATTCCAGGTGCAGCCTCACCAGTGCCCAGTACAGTTGAGCAACCCTTGCCCTGGTCCTGCTGGCCCCAGGTGCAGCCTCACCAGTGCCCAGTACAGTTGAGCAATCCTTGCCCTGGTCCTGCTGGCTACAGCAGGCAGGATGCTGTTGGCCCTCTTGGCCCTCTAGGTACACCCTGGCTCATCTTTAGCTACCTCTTGACTAGATCCCTTGCCAATAACCCATGCCAGTAACTTAAACCTCACCAGCTGCCACCAGGCTGAGTGTCTGACCTGCATTACGTAATGCACACAGCAAGCAGGAGTCAGCTCCTCAGCCAGCAAAGGACCTCATTGACTTTGGTTGGGGTTTTTGCTTTCTTTCTTTCTTTCTTACTTTTCTGAACTCTTTTCTGAAAATGACCCAAGAAAAACCTTCCTTGATGTTCACTAAGCAGTTACTGGCAAAATATCACCCAGGTGAAAACAAGGAATCTTTCTTAAAGGGTGAATGTACCCAAACTGCTCCAACCTGGTCATATCCTCTGTTCTCTCTTTCCACCCCCCCCACCCCCCCACCCCCCTTTTGCTATTCCTTTATTTATTTTTCAGCTGGTAACCACTCTCTGCCTTCAAGTCAGGCAGAAAGGGGGAATTCCACTTTGATTTAGCAAAAGGAAAACACCAGCCATTAGCCAGAGATATCATGTAACCTCCAGCAGAAATTAACTTTCCTTTCCAAATAGCTAGAAAATCCTGGGAGACTGGCAGGTCTGAATGCTGAGCTCCAGAGGAGCTCCTCACTCCCCTCTGCAGTGGCAGTTCAGAAGCTCAGAGCTTGGCTTTGTGTTGAAGAGCTCCATTTCTCCTTCCATGATCTGATTGCTACCTTGGCGCTGGGGCGTGAGCTGCCTGGGAGATGATGATGGTTGCAAATGAGGCACCCCCGATGCACTGCAGCATCTGAAATGGGCTGCACTGCCTCCCAAATCATTAACTGAGTGGCTATTCAGTTTTATGGACCAAAACATTCTCTACAGATCCTTCCAGAGCTGATACTTTACCCAGAGAGATCCATCAATCCTGCATGCTGCAAGGAAGCTGGGGAGGGAGGTTTTGGGATGTTGAGCAGGGCCTGTTGGGACAGGACAAGGAGGGATGGTTGGAAATCAAAAGAGGGAGATTCAGCCTGGAGAGAAGGAAGAAATATTTGACCCTGAGAGTGGTGAGAGCCTGGCCCAGGTTGCCCAGAGAGGTGTGAGCTGCCCCATGGCTGGAAGCATTGCAGCTCAGGTTGGTTGGGGCTGTGAGCAACCTGCTCTGGTTGGGGATGTCCCTGCTGGCTGCAGGGGGTTGGACTGGGTGAGCTTTGAAGGTCCCTTTTAACCCAGAGCAGTCTGATTCTATGACATAGACATTAAGGCTGCTACAAGAAAGCTGGGGAGGAACTTTTTAGGCTGTTGGGGGGGGCAGATTCAGATTGGGTGTTTAGAAAGAAGTTCTTCCCCATGAGGGTGGTGAGACACTGGCACAGGTTGCCCAGGGAGGTGGAGGAGTCACCATCCCTGGAAGTGTTTAAGAACAGACTGGAGGAGGCACTCAGTGCCATGCTTTAGCTCATCAGATGCTGTTGGGTGATAGGTTGGACCTCATAATCTCAAAGGTCTTTACCAACCTGGTTGATCCTGTGATCATTTTTTTGAGAAGGCTTTGCTTCATAGCTGCTTCTTAGACCCTTCTGTCCTCCATGGCAAGAAATAAGTTCTCACTACTTCAAAGCAAACCCAGCTCATTTCAGAAAGTCTCACAGCTTTTGAACTGATGAACTTCTCACCACGAAACCCTGCATCTCCACTCTGCTGTAGCCTCACTGTGCAACCCTCAGCATCTCCCCAGGCCTGTGCAAACCTCAGAGCCATCACTCAGGGGGTGATGGGCACTCAGTGTGCCCAGGCACATCTGTGGGGCATCTGTGCAAAGCGCTGCAGCAGCTGTGGCTGAAGCTGGAGCCTGATTTTTGGAGGCATCCCTGCAGCTGGGGAGGCTTGGGGAGGTTTCTTCTTCCCAGTGTTTTGCATTCCCTGCAGCTTTGGTCTAGCTGCAGCAAGGCAAGTTACTGAGAAGGGCAAGGCCTCTGTATCACTCACCTGAAGAGTGGTCTGACCCATAGGGCACCTTGTCTTCAGCAAAACAGGGATGGTTGTGCTGCTCCTTCATAGCCTGGCTGTGTGATTTGGGCACATGGCTGAGGATGATCGCCTTCCTGAGCATCCTCACTGATGCTCAGGTGATGAAGATGCAAGTCTGAACTATGGGCACAGTCTGCCTGCAGTCAGAGCAGGGAAACAGCCACTGCCAGAAGATGGTGCAGTTCACACTGAAGCAGGTGTCCAAGGTAAAATCCTTCTCATCCTCTCTCACATGGTGGTGGAGTCGCCATCCCTGGAGGTGTTCAAGGGGAGATTGGATGTGGGACTTGGTGCCATGGTCTAGTCATGAGGTCTGTTGGGGCAGGTTGGACTTGATGATCCTTGGGGTCTCTTCCAACCTTAGTTAAACTGTGAGACTGTGATACATACAGAAAGCTGTGATTTAGAGTCTACAGCTACAGAAGACTTCCATGTAGAGCAGCAGGTGAGATGAGTGCCACCTTGGCTTCACTCTGTCTGGGAAACCCTGCAGGCTCTCCAACCAGTGCCTCATCTTGGCTCTCTGGGTGAAGATGGGCATAGAATCATAGAACTGTCAGGGTTGGAATGGCCAGGGACACCTCACACTACAGCAGGTTGCTCACAGCCACCTCCAGCCTGGCTGCAAACACCTCCAGGCAGGAGGCTTCCACCACCTCCCTGGGCAGCCTGTGCCAGGCTCTCACCACCCTCATGGGGAACAACTTCTCCCTCACATCCAATCTCAATCTCCCCACTTCTAGTTTTGTTCCATCCCCCCAGTCCTATCACTCCCTGACACCCTCAGAAGTCCCTCCCCAGCTTTCTTGTAGCATGGTCTGATGCAGGACAAATGGCCTAATCACAGGTGGCAGCAGGACCCTTGCAGGAAAGCATGGAACCCTAGGGCAGAGAAGGAAGGGTAAGGAACAAAGATGAAGGAAGAGGGTAAGACACAGAGAAGGTGAAGGAAGACACTAAGACACAAGCCCTACAAGGAGAGGCTGAGGGAGCTGGGATTGTTTAGCCTGCAGAAGAGGAGGCTAAGGGGAGACCTTCTTGCTCTCTACAACTACCTGAAGGGTGGTTGTGGCCAGGAGGGGGTTGGTTTCTTCTCCCAGGCAACCAGCACCAGAACAAGAGGACACAGTCTCAAGCTGCACCAGGGGAAGTTTAGGCTGGAGGTGAGGAGAAAGTTCTTCCCTGAGAGAGTTGTTAGCCATTGGAATGTGCTGCCCAGGGAGGTGGTGGAGTCCCCATCCCTGGAGGTGTTCAAGAGGGGATTGGACATGGCACTTGGTGCCATGGTTTAGTCCTGAGGTCTGTGAGGTGATAGGTTGGACTTGATGATCTCAGATGTCTCTTCCAATCTTGGTGATTCTGTGATTCTGTGACACAGAGAAGGTGAAGGAAGAAGCCAAGACACACAGAAGGTGAAGGAAGAAGCTGAGGCACTGAGAAGGTGAAGGAAGAAGGTAAGACACTGAGAAGGTGAAGGAAGAAGGTAAGACACAGAGAAGGTGAAGGAAGAAGGTAAGACACTGAGAAGGTGAAGGAAGAAGCCAAGACACAGAGAAGGTGGAGGAAGAAGCTGAGGCACTGAGAAGGTGAAGGAAGAAGGTAAGGCACTGAGAAGGTGAAGGAAGAAGCCAAGACACACAGAAGGTGAAGGAAGAAGCTGAGGCACTGAGAAGGTGAAGGAAGAAGGTAAGGCACTGAGAAGGTGAAGGAAGAAGGTAAGACACTGAGAAGGTGAAGGAAGAAGGTAAGACACTGAGAAGGTGAAGGAAGAAGCCAAGACACACAGAAGGTGAAGGAAGAAGCCAAGACACACAGAAGGTGAAGGAAGAAGCCAAGACACACAGAAGGTGAAGGAAGAAGGTAAGACAGAGAAGGTGAAGGAAGAAGGTAAGGCACTGAGAAGGTGAAGGAAGAAGCCAAGACACAGAGAAGGTGGAGGAAGAAGCCAAGACACAGAGAGGTGCCTGAGCTGCCCAGTCCTGACCTCCACAGCAGGTTGATGGTTCTTTGCAAAAGGCATCAGTAATCTGATTTGCTCCTCAAGTTTCCTCCCCAGGATGACTCAAACCCATAGCCAAGGTTAGGACCAACTCCTGCACACCTTCTTGTCCAGAGCTTGGTGAAACTCCAGGCAGGCAGATGTGCCAGCAGCAGCCCTGTGCCAACACGTTCAGTTTCATGCTAAGCACAAGTCCTTTCTTTTTGGGGTGGGTTTTTTTTTTTGTACATGTGCTGATTTTTTGGCACCATGACAGCAAAGTTAATCAGACCTTTCATTTCTCTAAACCAGCCTTAAAGGATTTGTAATGCTATACTCAGTTGCTGGAGAGCAGAAGGAAATTGTTTGTCTGATTAGGAATCTGTTCTTTCTGGTGCCCTAAGAACACAGCCACCTAAATGGCATCAACAGCAGGATGCTGGACCCCAGCTGGAAGGAGGTGGAGGGAGCTGGGGGGGGAAATCCACCATCTCCTCCTACCAAATGACATAAACCCAACCTGATCTCAGAAGCCACCTCCTGAATACTAAAGAGGTGGGACAGAATGGCTTTTAAAGAGTATAGTTTCCAATTAGGTCATTGGTTTCAAACCCAGGGTGTATTAAATTAGTAACATTTGGTGGTAAATGGCTTTGAAGTCCTCATTAATCTGGGTCTCGGAGTCTGAACTGTTCTTGGCCCAGTTCCTCCTAGAAGTTGGATCCTGGTTGTGTCAAAACAACTGATTAGCCCCACGGTTTGAAGGCAGGGGGGTGGGGATTAGGTAGGGTGGGTGTTAGGTTTCATGAAAGGCCTATTTACCTAGGCCTGGTGCACGACCAAACGGGAGGGCAGCCAGCAGGGGTGACGCCTTGGAAGCGGTCCAGCCCTCCTGGCTCGGTGCAGATCTCCCCAGCAAGTGGTAGCACTGCCCTTGTGATAGCAGCCACTGCCCACATCACAGAGTCACAGCATCAGCCAGCCTGGAAAAGACCTCAGGGACCATCAGGTCCAACCTGTCACCTAATACCTAACACCTCCTGACAACTAAACCATGGCTCCAAGTGCCACATCCAAGCCTTTTGTGAACACCTCCAGGGATGGTGTATCACAGCATCACTAAGCTTGGAAGAGACCTCAAAGATCATCAAGTCCAACCTGGTACCACAGACCTCATGACTAAACTATGGCACCAAGTACCAGGTCCAAACGACTCTTGAACACCTCCAGGGATAGGGACTCCACCGCCTCCCTGGGCAGCACATTCCAATGGCTAATAACTCTCTCTGGGAAGAACTTTCTCCTCACCTCCAGCCTAAACCTCCCCTGGCACAGCTTGAGACTGTGTCCTCTTGTTCTGGTGCTGGTTGCCTGGGAGAAGAGACCAACCCCCATCTGGCCACAACCTCCCTTCAGGGAGTTGCAGAGAGCAAGAAGGTCTCCCCTGAGCCTCCTCTTCTCCAGGCTAAGCAACCCCAGCTCTCTCAGCCTCTCCTCATAGGGCTTGCGCTGCCCACTGGCTCCAGACAAGAGCTGAGGACTTGCTTCAACCTGTGGGACCTGTTCTGTATGATCAGACCATCCTCCTCTTCAGGTCTTGTGAAATCAGTGGAAAGGAAGAAGCACTTCCAAGGAACATCTTCAGGTGGTTTCTCTTCTTCCTCATGAATGACCTAAAGCAAACTTTCCCCCAGAGCAATCATTGAACTCTTTCCATCTGTTTCAAGACATTCAAAGCCAGGCTTCTGAATAGCTCAGAATCACCAAAGCCAAGGACTGATAAGAAACTCAGTGGGATGCTCTCAAATAGCCTCTGTCTAAAGAAGCAATAAGTTTAATTCATGAGTTAATGAACCACAGCCCAGAGGATGAAAATACAGGGTGAGTCATGGGCAGCAGTGAGGCTTGGGAGGCTCTCAATAGGACATGCTACAGTGCACCAAACCTGCAGCACACTTGTGTCCACAGTGCACATCTCCTTCCTGAGGCTCCAATTAGTCCAAGAACAAAGAATCACACCAGGAGACCTTGCCTGCAGATCACTGCCCAGCATCAGAGACCTGACAAGCAGAAGGCTCCAAGGTTTCATGAAGAAGAGTGCTGCTGCCTTACTGAGGCATGAAACAACTGAGAGCAGATTGAGAGCCAGGCTACTGTCAGTCCCCAGGGGACATCTGATCTGGAGCCAGGACAGAGAGCTGGCCCCAGAGGGTGTGAGGCCAGAGTTATTTACAGGTCAGGTGGATGCATGCAGGCTTGGCACAGCTTCAAGCCCCTTGTCATCTCCTGCAGTTACCTGCATGGTACCAGAATGAGCAGGAGCAGCATTTCTGGGTGGTAAAGCTGCATGAGACATGATCCAGCCTTCACAAGAGCCAGGAGGAGCTCTCAGCAGCACCCTGAGAGCAATGCTGCTCCTGCTTCTGCTGGAGAACCGCCCTGGGAGGAGAAAGGATGACCTTGGTTTGCAGCTGAGATGCATTAGAAGAGTGCAACCTGTGCTTGGTGAGCAGCTCTGGAGACACCAATGCTGAGTTGAGCCACAATAAGATGGTCTACAGATTTTAAACTCATCTTGTCCTCAGAAGGAGGACAAAGAGTCTTGGGAGCGTGCTTGGACCTGAGGAAATCATTTCAGGGTTTGCTTTACATGAAACTTGTGCTTCCATCTCCAGACAATCTGCCTGAAACACTGCATCAGTGACCAGGCCAGTGGTCTCTCACACCCAAATGCCAGTTAAAATTCCCATGGGGAGGTTTTGATTGGATATTGGGAAGCATTTCTTTGCTGCAAGAGCAGTCAGGCACTGGAACAGGCTGCCCGGGGAGGTGGCGCAGTCACCAGCCCTGGAGATGTTCAAAAAATAGGTAGATGTGGCACTGTGGAACATGGTGTGGTGGTCATGGAGATGTTAGGGGGAAGGTTGGGCTTGATAATCTTAGAGGTCTTTCCAACCTTAATGATTCCATGAACACCTTCTTCTCACCAGCCCTACCAAGCACATTTCAGCCTCCAGCTGGGATTCAGCCTCCCTGGCTCTAGTGGCAGCTCTTCACAGAATCACCAAGGTTGGAAGAGACCTCAAAGATCAAGTCCAACCTGTCACCACAGACCTCATGACTAGACCACATCCAATCCCCTCTTGAACACCTCCAGGGATGGTGACTCCACCACCTCCCTGGGCAGCACATCCCAATGACCCTCTTGCTGGGAAGAACTTTCTCCTCACCTTGAGCCTAAACCTCCCCTGGTGCAGCTTGAGACTGTGTCCTCTTGTTCTGGTGCTGGTTGTCTGGGAGAAGAGACCAACCCCCTCCTGGCTACAACCTTCCTTCAGGTAGTTGTAGAGGGCAATGAGGTCTCCCCTGAGCCTCCTCTTCTCCAGGCTAAACAACCCCAGCTCCCTCAGCCTCTCCTCGTAGGGCTTGCGCTTGAGCCCTCTCCCCAGCCTCTTGACATCCATCCCATCTGTACATGTGCAGAGGTGTTTGCAGGATCATGGCCACGCAATTAACAGGGAACTAACTTTAATAAGCCTAATTAGGGTCATTCCCCAAGAGTGTGAAAAACACCACTTGGTCCTTATTGGCTGGGGAGGGAGAAATCACAGGTCTGAGCCACCACGAGTTACTTTCCCACAAGTTGGTGACCCCAGGGCAGGGCTTCAGAAACCTCCCCTATAAAAACTGGAGCTGCAGCAAATGGAGTTGGCTGCTTTCAGATGGAGCCATGGAAAATCCTTGGGTTGGGGTTTTTTCCTTTCTTTTTGGCCCAGAACCATTTCTTCCACAGCTGGGAGATTGGTAATGCCCCTCACACAGTTATGGCAAAGCGTGGAAAAAAGCAGGAGCAGGAGCCCCAGGCAAAGAGGCCTTTTGGAAGGACCATGTTCTAAAGAAGGGGAAGGGTTTGCTGGTGGTTGATAAAGGCTGCCCAGGCAAAAGGAGAGGTCTGTGGTGCTGCTTGTTGCCTTGCGTTGGAGAGGTAATGGGAAGGTCAGCTGCAGGCTGCAGGACAGGTGGAACAAAACCTCTCTGTTCACCTGGCTGGCTTTGGGGCTTTGATTTGCAACTGCCTGTAATGTGCTCAACAGAACAGAGTCATTCCTTCCACTTGTCAGAGAATCATGGAACCAATAAGGTTGGAAAAGACCTCAGAGATCATCAAGGCCAACCTGTCACCCAGCGCCTCGTGATTACTAGACCATGGCACCAAGGGCCACATCCAATCCCCTCTTGAGCACCTCCAGGGATGGGGACTCCACCACCTCCCTGGACAGCACATCCCAATGGCCAACAACTCTTTCTGTGAAGAACTTTCTCCTCACCTCCAGCCTAAACTTCCCCTGGCACAGCCTGAGACTGTGTCCTCTTGTTCTGGTGCTGCTTGCCTGGGAGAAGAGACCAACCCCCACCTGGCTACAACCTCCCTTCAGGGAGTTGTAGACAGCAAGAAGGTCTCTCCTGAGCCTTCTCTTCTCCAGGCTAAGCAACCCCAGCTCCCTCAGCCTCTCCTCACAGGGCTGTGCTCAAGGCCTCTCCCCAGCCTTGTTGCCCTTCTCTGAACACTTTCAAGTGTCTCAATGTCCTTCTTAAACTGAGGAGCCCAGAACTGGACACAGGACTCATGCTGTGGCCTAACCAGTGCTAACAGGGCAGAATGACTTCTCTGCTCCTGCTGGCCACACTCTTCCTGATGCAGGCCAGGATGCCATTGGCCTTCTTGGCCACCTGGGCACACTGCTGGCTCCTATTCAGCTGCTGTCAACCAGTACCCCCAGGTCCCTTTCTGCCTGGCTGCTCTCAGCCACTCTGCCCCCAGACTGTAGCTCTGCATGGGGTTGTTGTGGCCAAAGTGCAGCACCTGGCACTTGGACTTGTTGAATGCCATCCTGTTGGACTCTGCCCACCTGTCCAGCCTGGCAAGGTCCCTCTGAGCTGATAGCACAGAGCAGAATCATAGAATGGATTGGAAAGGACCTCTAAAGCTCCTCTAGTTCAACCTCCAGGGAGCCTCTTCTTCTCCAGGCTGCCCAAGGCCAACTCTCTCAGCCTGACCTCACAGCAGAGGGCTTCCAGCCCTGCCAGCATTGCTGTGGCCTCTTCTGGCCCTGCTCCAACAGGTCCCTGGCTGTGCTGTGCTGAGGGCTCCAGAGCTGCCCCAGCACTGCAGGTGGGGTCTGAGCAAAGCACAGCAGAGGGGCAGAATCCCCTCCCTGCCCCCTGCTGCCCACACTGCTTGGGATCAGCCCAGGACAGGACTGGGGCTGGGCTGGAAGTGCTTGGTGCTGGCTTCTATCCAGCATTTAATAGAATAGAATAGAATAGAATAGAATAGAATAGAATAGAATAGAATAGAATAGAATAGACCAGGTTGGAAGAGACCTTCAAGATCATCACGTCCAACCCATCAACCAGTCCAACCCACCTATACAACTAACCCATGGCACCAAGCACCCCATCAAGTCTCCTCCTGAAAATTTCATCCCCCAAGTCCTTCTCCACAAGATTGACCCTCATCCCCTAGCCTGGATTGATACCATCTCTCTGACTCATAGGATCTGCCCCCAAAACAAACCATCCAACCCCAATCCACAAGATGCTCTGGCCTTTCCAGCACTGTCCATCTTGATTCCAGCTCTTGGCTCCTCCCCATGTGGCCAAATCTTCAGCAAGACCCTGAGCTTCCAAAGGAGAGGCTAAAAGCAATTAGAAACACTGGAACAGGCTGCCCAGGGAGGTGGTTGAGGGCTGTCCCCTGGTGATATTCAAGGAGAGGCTCAGTGAGGCCCTGGGCAGCCTGATCTAGTTGGGGATGTCCCTGCTGAGGTCGGACTGGATGACCTTTGAAGGCCCCTTCTGGACTGCACCATTCTATGATTCTATATAGCTGGATGGTATCTCTGTGCCTCAAGGGCAGGGAGAATGAGAGATGACCTTTCCAGGAGTGGACCATGACTCTCTCTCTGACCCATGGCCACTGGCAGGGGTTCCAGCAAGAGCCTGGTGGGAGAAAGCAGGCAGCAGCCATGAGAGCTCTGCAAGGGAGGGGAGGTGGGAGTTGTCCAGGGGAAAGCATTTCCTCTGCTTCACCTCCAATTAAAAATCATTTGGTGGCCTGCAACAGCTTCTCATCTGGCATCTCATGAAACCACTCTTTCAGCACAATTTACAGCCTTTTGGGGAAAGGAGACCTTGGTTATTTAGTAACTTCCCTGCTCGCCCCTAGGAAGGTCAAATCCTTTTGTTCCCTGCCAGAACGGTGGAAGCCATAAACTAACTACAGCAAGGGGAACACGTTGGGAGCTTGTACTTACAGCATGCAGCACCTGGATCACCCTGCCAACAGCCCTGCAGCGCAGGGAGGTCACAGATGGAGATGCAGAGTATTATGGGATTGATGCACCAGAGCATGGTCCGCAGCAGCAGTGCTGGAGGGCGGCTTACGAGCTGAGTGCTGCAACACAAAGTCCAGGGATTAGATGCATTTTACTGAGCTTTGGATGGAATCTGCTGCTTAAACCCCAGGGTTCAGTGGGCACCAGGAGAAGCTGATCCCCATTAATTTCCCCTTCCTGGGCTTTTCCCTGTTAGGAAATGGTAAATAGCAAAGCAAGCTTCAGATCACAGAATCCCAGCATGTTGGGGTTGGAAGGGAGCTCTGGAGAACATCCAGTCCAACCCCCTGCTAAAGCAGGGCACCCACAGCAGCTTGCCCAGGAGCACAGTGGCCAGGTGGCTTTGGAATCACTCCAGAGAAGGAGACTCCACAACCTCTCTGGGCAGCCTGCTCCAGGCCTCCAGCACACTCACAGCAAAGAAGTTTGCCCTGATCTTCAGATGGAACCCCCTTTGTGTCTACCTTTGTGTCCACCATCCCTTGTCCTATCATTGGACAGCACTGAGCAGAGCCTGGCCCCAGCCTCTTAGCCTCTTGCCCCCCACAGGTCCTTTAGCTCTTGCTGAGCCTCCTCACAGAGATGCTCTAGACCCTTCAGCATCTTTGTAGCCTCCACTGGACTCTTTCTAGTAGTTCCCTGTCTCTCTTGAACTGGGGAACCCAGAACTGGACCCAGGACTCCAGATGTGGCCTCACTACAGCAGAGTAGAGGGGGAGAACAACCTCCCTTGACCTTCTGGCCACACTCTTCTTCATCCACCCCAGGACACCATTGGCCTTCTCAGCCATAAGAGCACACTGCTGGCTCATGGGGAACTTGCTGTCCCCCAGCACTCCCAGCTCCTTCTCTGGAGAGTTGCTTCCCAGCAGGTCCCCCCTCACCTGTCTTGGTGCAGGAGGTTGTTCCTCCCCAGGTGCAGGACTCTCTCTGCTTGCCCTTGTTGAACTTCATGAGGTTGCCCTCTGCCCACCTCTGCAGCTTGCCTAGGTCTTTCTGAATGGTAAGAGCAGATGCTGTCCCCCACAGCTGCAGGCACCTCTAAAGGGTGGTGTGGTACCCAGCTCTGCTCCCAGGCTCCGCTGTCAGCAGCCTGCAGAGTATCACAATGCTCTCAGGGACTTACAGCAAGGTCAGAACCACCAAGGCTCAGGCAGGAAATGAGACTAACTTGCCGAGCAGCTTCACCCCCCAGGAGAATATTTGTTAGCAAATATTAATATGAGAAGAACTTTTTTTAAGGCACAGAAAATAATCAGCAACATCACTTCTGTGCTGCCTCCTGGGCAGAGGTTCATGGCTCTAGTGGGAGGTGTCCCTGCCCATGGCAGGGGGGTTGGAACTAGATGATCCTTGAGGTCCCTTCCAACCCTAAAAAGTCTATGATTTCCATGGCATTTCATTGTTGTTGTTGTCAGACATGAGGCACAGCCACCACAGCCCCCACAGCTGGGGGGAAGCCAGCTGAACATGCAGCTCATCGCTGCACTTAGAGTCACAGAATTGTTTCAGTTGGAAAAGGCCTCTAAGGTCATCCAGTCCAAGCATCAACCCAACACCACCAGGGCCACTAAACCATGGCCCCAAGTGCCATGGCTGCAGGTGTCTTGAACTCCTCCAGGGCTGGGGACTCCACCACCTCCCTGGGCAGCCTGTGCCAGTGCCTGACCACTCCTGCAGGAAAGACATTTAACTATCCCACCAACCTGCCTGAATTTCCAACCAAGGGTTTGGGGAGTGAAGGTGGCAGAGTTAGATAATGGTTGAACTTGATGATATTAAAGTTCTGTGAAGAGTCTTCAAAAGAAAGTTGATGGCCTGCCATAGTCCCAGAGGGATGGGCACTTAGACTCCAGTCATGATTGACAGCTGCCTAAACATGAGCCAGCAGTGTGCCCAGGGGGCCAAGAAGGCCAAGGGCATCCTGGCATGCATCAAGAATAGTGTGGCCAGCAGGAGCAGGGAAGTCATTGTGCCCTGTGCTCAGCACTGGTTAGGCCACACCTTGAGTCCTGTGTCCAGTTCTGGGCCCCTCAGTTTAAGAAGGACATTGAGACTCTTGAAGGTGTCCAGAGAAGGGCAACGAGGCTGGGGAGAGGTCTGGAGCACAGCCCTGTGAGGAGAGGCTGAGGGAGCTGGGGTTGCTTAGCCTGGAGAACAGGAGACTCAGGGGAGACCTCATTGCTCTCTACAACTATCTGAAAGGTGGTTGTAGCCAGGAAGGGGTTGGTCTCTTCTCCCAGGCAAGCAGCACCAGAACAACAGGACACAGTCTCAAGCTGTGCCAGGGGAGGTTTAGGCTGGAGGTGAGGAGAAAGTTCTTCCCAGAGAGAGTTGTTGGCCCTTGGGATGTGCTGCCCAGGGAGGTGGTGGAGTCCCCATCCCTGGAGGTGTTCAAGAGGGGACTGGATGTGGCACTTGGTGCCATGGTCTAGTCATGAGGTCTGTGGTGACAGGTTGGACTCCATGATCCTCGAGGTCTCTTCCAACCTTAGTGATACTGTGATAGAGCCATAGGATGACTTGAGTTGGAAGGGACTTTCAAGATCATTTCCTTCCAACCCCCCTGCCATGGGCAGGGACAACTCCCACTACACCAGATTGCTCAAAGACTCAACCAGCCTCATCTTAAACACTTTCAGGGATAAAGTGGCTGCTACTTCTCTGTCCCTGGAGGTGTTCAAGAAGGGATTGGACGTGGCACTTGGTGCCATGGTCTAGTAGTCATGAGGTGTTGGGTGACAGGTTGGCCTTGATGATCTTTGAGGTCTTTTCCAACCTTGGTGATTCTATGAAAGGAAACAATCCCTCCAGGCTGAGCAAATGCACAAGCAAGAGAAGGAAACTTCTTCCACTGCTGCTCCACCTTTGTCAACATTGCATTTCTCCAGAAATCAATTCAGCCCAGAGTGGTTCTGCCAGCACCACAAAAGAACAATGGGCTGGAGATAGAGATAGATTTTAGTTTATCACTCCACTGAGGCACAAAACAAACAACTTTTCTTCTGCCTCCTTATTTATTCTGAACAATAGTTGTCCAAGAAGAGCCTGAGACTTATCTGCAGGAAGTTTGCAGAGGGAAGCTAGGGGCTGCACAGAGAGGAGCGAGGAACAGCACTTTTGAATAGCCCAGGCAGAGATGGCAAAGCAGTGACATCCTCTTCATCTCAGCTTGCTGGCTTGCTCAGCCTGACAATCAACATCTTATTATGCAGTGCCAACATCTCTCTGCAATTCAAACGAGGCATTGGTAATGGTGTGTGATCTTCAAGGTCACTTTCTGGAGAGCTGTCTTTAGCCCACTGCTTGCTAGCTGTTTAGGGATAAAACTGACAATTTCCCTCAAGCAAATGACATCCTGTAAGGGTAATACACTCCAGCAAGTGCCATGGAAATGAGCAGATGGAAGATCCAGCTTGGAATACGTTACCTTTAGTGCTGGACAATGTTGGGTACTGGGGTCCAGAAACTTTCCAAGCCCTCAAAGAAAGAGTTTCCCCACCCCCTCATCCCCCCTTCATGTCTCTCCAGGTTCAGGGGTTTCTAATTACAGCCCATTAAGAAAAGCAGTTCCCTGCTGTTCTACCTGGGTACATCAACCTCTTTAGAGCCTATTTCCTTGGAGGCTCTTTACCTTGCAAAAAAGAATGCATCTCTGCCCAGACAGGGAAGCAGTACATTCTGCACATAAAAAGCTCCTTTAACCTATCAAGGAATTCCCATTATTCCTTTTCCCATGCTCTTATCTGCACAGGATCTTTTTCTTCCTCCATTCAGCAGCCAGCTCCCAGTCTGCCTTCGCCAGGGATTGCCTGGGGCCTCGCAGGAATTCCTGTGATGATTAACCGATGTCACCAAAGGCAGGCAGCTTCCCTCTTGGTGGATTTCTTCACTCATCCAGATTTAGCCAATCTTGGCAAATGCCACGTGGGGCCTATCTGCCAAACCCTCAGGAAGGTTTTTCTCACCTCATGGTGGAATAAAAGACAAACTGAGGTCGGGGGATGTGGCTCTGAGCAACCGGATCTAGTGTGAGGGGTTCCCTGCCTGTGGCAAGGGGTTGGAACTGGATGATCCTTGAGGTCCCTTCCAACCCTAACAATTCTATGAAAGGGAGAGCTGCCATATGAATAAAGGCTGGGAGAACTGGGTTGGGGCAGCTTGGGTTAGAGAAGTCTGAGAAGAGATCTTACTACCATGGCCCAGGACATAAAAAGTGGCTACCAGGAAGATGGAGATTCCCTTTAGACAAGGAGTCCCATGTGGAAAAGACAAGGGGTGATGGGAACAAGGTAATGCTGGGGAGATTCCCACTGGACCCCAAAAGAAAATGTTTCCCCAGGAGAAGAGCTGGACACTGGAATCCTCTCCCAAGGGAAGCAGAAGATTTGCCTTGTATTACACAGCATTAATACCCAGCTCAACATTCATTTCAACTCCAACATCACCTAGAAAGGTTGGAGCAGATGATCCTCGGGGTCCCTTCCAAGCTGGCATCCTGTGATCCTGTGATTACATGAGAACATTGGGCAATGCATGTTCAAGTCAACTCAAAGTGAGTGCTTGAAGGTGGTGGTCTCACATGTGGTGAGCAGGAGGTCTGCTGGATGGCTGAGGGGTTCGCTGGAACACGGCACCGAGCGGGTCACAAGACCACGGATGGAAGAGGAACGTGGTCAAATTTGCCTGCAGTAAGTGGGCAAGGAGTTTCCAATGGGCAACTTTTGATGCCTTTCCCCATTTCATAATGACTCCATCCAGGATGACTTGTACAACCACAGAATTAACCAGGTTGGAAAAGACCTTTGAGACCATCGAGTCCAACCTGTCACCCAACACCATCTGATCAACTAAACCATGGCACCAAGTGCCTCAGCCAGGCTCTTCCTAAACACCTCCAGTGATGGTGACTCCACCACCTCCCTGGGCAGCACATCCCAATGGCCAATCTCTCTTTCTATGAAGAACTTCTTCCTAACATCCAGTCTGAACCTCCCCTGGCACAGCTTGAGACGGTGTCCTCTTGTTCTGGTGCTGCTTGCCTGAGAGAAGAGACCAACCCCTTCCTGGCTACAACCTCCCTTCAGGGAGTTGTAGAGAGCAAGTTATCCCATTCTTAATTCCTAGCAAAGCTCTACCAGTCCTGCTTTGCAGATAAATCTCACACATCCTAAGCCAGGACTGGCTCAGTGTGAGTGGAGGAGGCAGAAGCAGCCCTGGAGCAGGGTGTGCTGCTGGCTGAGCAGAGCCAGGGAGGCTCACGTTGCTTCACAAGTGTCTGAGCAGCATTCAGATTCTTGGGGTTGCATTTATTAACATGCCAATTTTTCTGTTTAGGATGAAAGGGGGAGGAAACCTTTCCAATAAGCTTGTAAATAGGTTATTTATTATTTCCTTTTTTGCCCCTAGCAGAGTGACAGCTTTTGTATGGTAAGTGAGTTTCCTTCGAGCTGCAGCACATGCAAAGAATTCCTGAGCAGCAGAACACCACATACAGGCAGGTTGCTAACTCGGAGGAGAACCCTTCCCTCACCCCCAAGACCAATGTCCAACATCAAGGACAAACCCCTAAAGCTCAGCTGGTTGTGGTTAACAGTCTCCTCAGGCTTGCAAAGCCTTGCACTTCACTCAGATCTTTGTATCATAGAATCAGTCAGGGTTGGAAGGGACCACAAGGATCAGCCAGTTCCAACCCCCCTGCCAGGGGCAGGGACGCCCCACACTAGATCAGCCTGGCCAGAGCCTCAGCCAGCCTGGGCTTAAACACCTCCAGGGCTGGGGCCTCAGCACCTCCCTGGACAACCCATTCCAGGGCTTCATCACTCTCATGGGGAAGAACTTCCTCCTCCCCTCCAGCCTGAATCTCCCCACCTCCAGCTTCATTCCATTCCCCCCAGTCCTATCACTACCTGAGATCCTGAGCAGTCCCTCCCCAGCCTTCTTGGAGCCCCCTTCAGATACTGCAAGGCCACAATGAGGTCACCTCGGAGCCTTCTCTTCTCCAGATGGAACAGAATGGAATCAGTTCTCCTCTTGGTGTCCATTAGAGGTGCTCACCTCCATGGGAACACAGAGGTTCAAAGGGGCAAAAGGCTTTTTAGCCAAGCTCTGATGGAGACAGTGGTCAAGACCATTATGTCCATAATAGTGTGGCCAGCAGGAGCAGGGAAGTCATTGTGCCCCTGGACTCAGCACTGCTTAGGCCACACCTTGAGTCCTGTGTCCAGTTCTGGGCTCCTCAGTTTAGGAAAGATGTTGAGCTGCTGGAAGGTGTCCAGAGAAGGGCAACAAAGCTGGGGAGGGGTCTGGAGCACAGCCCTGTGAGGAGAGGCTGAGGGAGCTGGGGTTGCTTAGCCTGGAGAAGAGGAGGCTCAGGGGAGACCTTCTTGCTGTCTGCAACTACCTGAAGGGAAGTTGTAGCCAGGTGGGGGTTGGTCTCTCCTCCCAGGCACCCAGCACCAGAACAAGAGGACACAGTCTCAAGCTGTGCCAGGGGAGGTTCAGTCTGGATGTTAGGAAGAAGTTCTTCCCAGCAAGAGAGATTGGCCCTTGGGATGTGCTGCCCAGGGAGGTGGTGGAGTCCCCATCCCTGGAGGTGTTTAGGAGGAGACTGGATGGGGTGCTTGGTGCCATGGTTTAGTTGATGAGATGGTGTTGGGTGATAGGTTGGACTGGATGATCTTGAAGGTCTTTTCCAACCTGGTTAACTCTGTTCTATTCTATTCTAACTGAGCAGCAGGAAACACACAGTTCAGGCACGTCACAGTGATTTAGACTACCTTCAAATAATGTGCCTAAATCTTCACCTCTTGCCCAATCTTATGGTGTCCTCAAAAGGTTCAAACGTTCCCAAGCTGGGAACAGGACCAACTTACCAGGAGCTCAGGGACACAAGATTAAAAACTGAGGGGAAAAACAACATTCAGAAGCCTTCTGGGGTTTGGGTTTCCAACCTCCCCTTCCCTCCCCTCTCCACACCTTCCTCTCTCACTGGAATCAGGAAGTGCAAAGGCTCAACTGTGAACATAAAAGTTAGCTTCCTTTCAGAAAGTTCCATGAACTTTCTCAACCTTCTGTTTCATCCCCACTCAGGGCAACGATCCAGGAGAGTTATTCCCATCCTTCAGCCAGGTTCACTCAGCCTTGGTAATCAAGGGCACTAGATCAAAAAATGAAATTTACTGCCACCAGGAACACAACCACAATGGATCCTCATAAAATTTAACTGCAGGCAGGAGGGGGGCTGCCTGAGATCTGCCATTCAGGCAGGCTTTATTGCATTTATATATAGAAGCATGAAATATAAATTGAGAATGGGGATGACCCCTTGCCTACCGAGAGGCCCTTGGAAAGATGCTTGCCTCTGATGCAGGCTGAGAAATGAGCATCTTGTAGGGCCTGGGATGCTGCCTGACACACAAAATACTTTCAAATTCTGTAAATAATGTAAGTAAATTAACAAGAGATAGGGACTGCAATGAATAAAACATCAGCTAAGTACCTTTCCTCTTCCTCTGAAACCTAGAGGAGAGGAGTGACCAGATCCAGCTCTTTTGGGGGGTGTGGGGGGAGGAGGAGATAGATTGCAAGCACTGAAAGTGTTGGTAGGAGATAACTAAGAGCAACATTGAAAAGTCAGCCTGAGGGGTTTGTGGCAAAGACAAGTCCCTTGGGTTCAGATTTAGCCTTGTCTGGGGCCATCCAACACCCTTTAAGTACTCAGGAAGCTCATCAGGGGTGAGTCTTGCCCCTTCCTCCCTCCCCCTGCTCCCTCTTCACTGGTTAATTCTACCCTACCCTACCCTACCCTACCCTACCCTACCCTACCCTACCCTACCCTACCCTACCCTACCCTACCCTACCCTACCTTACCCTACCCTACCCTACCCTACCCTACCCTGCCCTATTCCATTCCATTCCATTCCAGACTTTTCTATCCTAGTCTTTTCTATCCCATTCCATTCTATATCCCAAGAGGCTTCCTAGAGGAGATAGCTCCTAAGGAAGCTAAGCACAGCTCAGGAGGCTTTCTCTGCCCAGTATGGGCTGCTGAGCACCACCACAGAGTTTTCTGCTCTCTGCAAAGGAAGAGAGCAAAGGAAGAACAGGCAGTGCTTCTTGCTCTGCTGTAAGGGATGTGACTGTAGCAGTGCTTCAAGATCAAGAGCTGGACCATTACCACCCCCAAACCACCCCCTCCATCAGCACAGAGCTCTCCCTGCTTCCTTGAGTCCACCTGAGAACCTGGACATACCTGAGGACTCCTAGCACAGCTCTGTCAGCCAGGTAGCATGTAGGGAGGTTGTAGCCGGGTGGGGGTTGGTCTCTCCTCCCAGGCAACCAGCACCAGAACAAGAGGACACAGTCTCAAGCTGTGCCAGGGGAAGTTTAGGCTGGAGGTGAGGAGAAAGTTCTTCCCAGAGAGAGTTGTTAGCCATCGGGATGTGCTGCCCAGGGAGGTGGTGGAGTCCCTGTCCCTGGAGGTGTTTAAGAGGGGATTGGATGTGGCACTTGGTGCCATGGTTTAGTAGTCATGAGGTCTTGGGTGACAAGTGGGACTTGATGATCTCTGAGGTCTTTTCCAACCTTATTGATTCAATGATTCTATGATTCTGTGTCCAGTTCTGGAGCCTCTGTTACAGGAAGGATCTGGAGGTGCTGGAAGGTGTCCAGAGAAGGGCCATGAGGATGGGCAGAGGGCTGGAGCTGCTCTGCTAAGAGGACAGACTGAGGGAGTTGGGGCTGTTCAGTCTGGAGAAGAGAAGGCTCCAAGGAGACTTAGTTGTGGCCTTCCAGTATCTGAATGGTCCTACAAGAAATCTGGGGAGGGACTTTTGAGGGTGTCAGGGAGTGACAGAACAGGGGGGAATGGAACAAAACTAGAAATGAGCAGATTCAGATTGGATGTTAGGAAGAAGTTGTTCCCCAGGAGGGTGGTGAGAGCCTGGCACAGGTTGCCCAGGGAGGTGGTGGAAGCCTCCTGCCTGGAGGTTTTTGCAGCCAGGCTGGATGTGGATCTGAGCAGCCTTATCTAGTGTGAGGGGGGTTGGAATTGGCTGAGCCTTGAGGTCCCTTCCAACCCTAACAATTCCGTGCTTCTATGATTCTGTGTCCCTCAGGGGAGATAAGAGGTCAAATGCATTACTTGGTGAGGCATTTAGAATCACACAATACCTGAGGTGGGAAGTGATCCCCAGTGGTCCTCTTGTCCAACATCCCTGCAGTCAGCAGGGGCATCTCAAGTTCCTCAGGGCCCCATCAAGTTTGACCTTGAATGTCTCCAGGGATGTGGCTTCACCACCTCTCTGGTGTCTTGCTCCAGCATCTCACCACCCTCACAGTAAAGGACTTTCTCCTGATGCCCAACATAAATCTACCTGCTCCAGTTTCAGACCATTGCCCTTTAGTCCTATCGCTGCCTGCCCTTGTAAGCAGCCTTGACACAGCCTCAGTTTCTACATCTCCAGGTTGGATCTGGCCTTGAGCCCTAACCTGCCATCCCTGGCTGAGGCAGAGCAGGAATCCTGCAGCAGCATGCCGGCTTGGAGGCTCGAGCCTTATCAGATGGGCTGGGAATATGACAGCAAGAGCCTCTCCCAGGATGTTTTTGGCTTGGGATCCAAGATGAACACCTGGAAGCCAAGAGGAGCCTGGAAGAGATTAACTGAGTTGGCCAGACTTTCTCATCTTGTTAACATGCTGCAGGCTTCACTTGTGTTTCAGGCAGGGATTCAGAGTGCTTCTTTATTTGATTCAAACCAGATAGCCCCTCACAAATCCAAACCTCCTGCTCATATCAGCATCACCCAGATACTGTCCCTGCAGAAAAAAGGTCTTTGTGACAAGAGCATCTCTGACAGGCAGGCAGCACAGGCACAGAACAAGGGCTTGGTGCAGATAAAAAAGGAGCAGAATGTTCCACTTTGTCTCTTCTGTTCCACCTTTCATCCTCTCTTCCCCACTCCTCTGCTTCTAGTTGTACTCTCCTAGGTCACAGAAAGACTCAAACCACCTCAGCTTGCAAACCCTGCATCAGGAAGCTTAGCTGCAACCTCTCACAGGACAAACACCCACAGCATCTCCTTGGAGAGCCTGAAGCACAGCCACCACACGTGCCAGGGCTGGGAGGCAGCTGGGATGTCGTGTCCCACCACCCCAGACTAATGCTCCTATTAATTTCCCACCTGAACAGCAACTTCCTTATCTCATATTTGTGGAAGTGACTCAGAGGTCCTGCAGGGGTCAGGTATCTGCAGTGATCTCATGCCTTCGGGGGATGTGAGGCAAGGACAAGCACAGCCAGATGACACCAGAGAGGGCACACACTGCCGTAGCACTCTCCTCTGGGCCACCATCCCTGTCTGACCCAGCAGGCAGAAGAACTTTCTCTCATGAAATGTCCCATAAGATAGAAATGAGCTCAAATTGACTTGGGTGGCAATATTCAACCAAGGAAAACCACAATCATAGAAATCACAGAATTGTTAGGGTTGGAAGGGACCTCAAGGCTCAGCCAGTTCCAATCCCCCTGCCATGGGCAGGGACACCTCACACTGCAGCAGGTTGCTCACAGCCACCTCCAGCCTGGCTGCAAAAACCTCCAGGCAGGAGGCTTCCACCACCTCCCTGGGCAACCTGTGCCAGTCTCCCACTACCCTCATCACCCCCTGACACCCTAAAAACCCCTTCCCAGCTTTCTTGTAACTCCCTTCAGATACTCATGGGGAAGAGCTTCTTCCTTATATCCAATCTGAATCTTCCATTTCAATGTGGATGAGAACCCAAGACAGCATCACCACAGGCCTGAGACAAAGTCTTTCACTCTGCTGCTCCTAGACCAAGAGGTTTCATGAGCAGGGAAGCCCCAGCATGACTGTTGGCATTTGCAGGTAGCAAATAAAACCCAAATACTTCATGGGTAAGCTTCTTCTCTTGCCCCTACCCCTGCCAAGGCCCCCATAATCTCTTTGATCATTTCCATGTGGTTCATGCTGACAGTATGAGAACACAGAATCATTACAGCTGGAAAAGACTTCCAAGATTATTGAGTCCAACCATGAAGCCAACACTGTCAGGCCACCACTAAACCATGTCCCTGAACACCTCATCTCCACATTTCTGAGCACTTCCAGGGTTGGTGGCCCCACCACTTCCCTGGGCAGCCTGTTCCAGGGCTCCACAACCCTTTCAGCAAAGACATTCCTCCTGATGTCCAACCCCTCAAGTCTCTGCACAGCCAGCTTGAAGCAGGAAGAAAAGGCATCCTACCCCAAACTCTGTCATCTCTTCATTTTAGGATCTTGGGCAAGGTGCAGCCCCATTTTTGGCCTCAGTTTCCCCAGTTTCAAGTGGAAGTGAGCCCAGCCAACATCTGAAAACTGCTTTAATACCCATGGGCAAAAAACAGCCCTCAACCAATGAGCCTGGCCCCAGCCTCTCGCCCCCAACCCTTTAGGTCTTGCTGAGCATTGCTCAGATCCCTTCTGGGGCTTGCTCTTCTCCCAGGCTCAACAGCCCCAGGGCTCTCAGCCTTTCTTCCTCACAGAGGTGCTCCAGAGCCAGCCAGTGACCAGAGTGTCCCACCCTCCCTGTCTCTCCCCAGCAGGACACCTGGCTGTTTTCTCTCCAATTTCAGGAGATGGACAAGGTCAGGGAGGGAGCTCAGCACAAGAGCCCCTGGAGAGTTCTGTCCCCAGCCCTGCTCCATCCACTGCTGAGCAATCTCTGCAGGGGCTTCATCAAACAGAGAGCAGCTGGGCAGCAGCTCCCACGGAACAAGCCGGGCTTTATCCCAACCTCTGCAGCCCTATTCCCATCGCCCTTCAGGCCAGACAAAAACAAAGGCACAAGCTTTCCATCTTGCTGCTTTTACTACCCACCTCAACCCCCTCCCCCCCAACCCAAACCCAAACCCCTGGTCAGCCAGAGGGTTCCTGCTTTTATGGAGCCCATCCTGCCACGCTGCTGCTCCAGGAGGACCTTATTAACACCGCTCACAGCGTTGAATAACCCGGCCCGGGCTGCTCAGTAGGCGAGCGCTACGGAGGAGTCGTTACAAAGGTGAGCCCAGCAAAACCCAGCCCTGCCTGGCTGCATGCTGGGGAGGCCAAAGCAGCAATCACTCCACGTCCTGGCTGTAAAATCCAATTAAATTAAAGCTCCCATTTCACCAAGGGCCCTAATACTAATTTGTGTAACGTTTCCATCAAACAATGCTGCCTACAGAAAGCAGAGGCTGAAGCCCTCCCACCCTTGCAGAGGGAACATTCCAAGAGGAAACCTGATTAGATTTCCCTGGTAAGCTGCTCAGGGCATACACACACACACACTCACTTAATAGATGTTAATTGCATTAGTGAGGCTGCAAATTCAGTCCTGGTGGAATCTTGAGGGACTTGTACAAAATGGACTGGGGCCTGGAATTTCTGGGGGGGACAAAAGGCAAAGCATCAATAACTAAATGAATAAAATCCAAGCCCCCCCCTCCCCCAAATGTACAGATGGAAAATGGGAATGAAGCCAGCACACCACCACCCCTTCAGCAGTGCCTTTGTAAAGTGCTGTCATAACATCAGAGGATGCTGGGGGGGGGTGGGGGGGTTGGATGGGACCTCTGAAAATCATCAAGTCCAACCACCCTGCTAAGAGCAGAATCGCCTAGAGAAGGTCACACAGGAACACATCCAGGAAGGTTTTGGATGTCTCCACAGAGGGAGACTTCACCACCTCTCTGGGCAGCCTGCTCCAGTGCTCCAGCACCTTCAGTTAGAGAAGTTCCTCCACATAGAATCAATAAGGTTGGAAGAGACCTTATCAAGTCCAACCTGTCACCCAACACCTCCTGACTACTAAGCCATGGCTCCAAGTGCCACATCCAGTCCCTTCTTGAACACCTCCAGGGATGGGGACTCCACCACCTCCCTGGGCAGCACATCCCAATGGCTAACAACTCTCTCTGGGAAGAATTTTCTCCTCACCTCCAACTTTAACCTCCCCTGGCACAGCTTGAGACTGTGTCCTCTTGTTCTGAGCTGGTTGCCTGGGAGAAGAGACCAATCCCCACCTGGTTACAACCTCCCTACATGTTTAGGTGGAATCCCTGACGTCCAAGTTTGTGCCTGTTACCCCTTGTCCTGTCACTGGGTACCACTGAACAAATCCTGGTCCCACCCTCCTGACACCCACCCTTGGAGTACTGATTAGCATTGATGAGATCCCCCCTCAGGCTGCTCTTCTACAGACTAACCAGCCACAATCCTCTCAGGGATTCCTCATCTCAGAGATGTTCCAGTCCCCTCAGCATCTTTGTAGCCCTTTGCTGTACTCTCTCCAGCAAGCCTCTATCACTGTTGAACTGAGGAGCCCAGAACTGGACCCAGCACTCCAGATGTGGCCTCACCAGGGCAGTGTAGAGGGGAGGAGAACCCTCGCCAGCCTGCTGACTACACTGTTCTTGATGCACCCCAGGATGCCATTGGCCTTCTTGGCTACAAGGGCACATTGCTCATAGAATCACAGAGTCATCAAGACTGGAGAAGACCTCCAAGATAAAGTCCAACCTCCATTCATTCCAACTGCCATTCAATGGCATCCTGGCCTGGATCAGGAACAGTGTGGCCAGCAGGAGCAGGGAGGTCATTCTGCCCCTGTACACTGCACTGGTTAGGCCACACCTTGAGTCCTGTGTCCAGTTCTGGGCTCCTCAGTTTAGGAAAGATGTTGAGTTGCTGGAAGGTGTCCAGAGAAGGGCAACAAAGCTGGGGAGGGGTCTGGAGCACAGCCCTGTGAGGAGAGGCTGAGGGAGCTGGGGTTGCTTAGCCTGGAGAAGAGGAGGCTCAGGGGAGACCTTCTTGCTGTCTACAGCTCCCTGAAGGGAGGTTGTAGCCAGGTGGGGGTTGGTCTCTTCTCCCAGGCAAGCAGCACCAGAACAAGAGGACACAGTCTCAAGCTGTGCCAGGGGAGGTTTAGGCTGGATATTAGGAAGGAGTTCTTCCCAGACAGAGAGATTGGCCATTGGGATGTGCTGCCCAGGGAGGTGGTGGAGTCCCCGTCCCTGGAGGTGTTTAGGAAGAGCCTGGCTGAGGCACTTGGTGCCATGGTTTAGTTGATTAGATGGTGTTGGGTGATAGGTTGGACTTGATGATCTTCGAGGTCTTTTCCAACCTGGTTAATTCTATTCTATTCTATTCACTGGCACATTTTGGTTTCACATCTCCAGAGTGCAATTGTCACTCATTTCCCAGCTTGTCAAAACAGCTGGAGACAGCTTCATGAGGCTTGATGAAGGGAATTATGATTTTATATATTATATATAAAATTTTTATTCCTTTTATTTGTATTTGTGCTTTTCTTTTCACTTACCAGAGCAAAGAATGCTTGACTATTCCAGCCCTGTGGTTGTGTGCAGCCACTGAAAGTATTTCAGCTTTCTCCAGCAGTGCTTCTGTCCTATCCCCCTGGCTGGGGATTTAACTGCAGGCTTTGAGCTAACAAGGCAGGCAATGATTAGCCTAAATCAAGAGCTAATTACAGCAGATTGTTGACAAATGATTTCAGGCAACATGGAAATGCAAGCCAAACAGCATCTCACCCAACAGAGTGACTCTTTTGGAGGAGATTAGCTTTGGCCTGGCTCTATCACACCTGACACTTGGGGCTGTTCTTCCACAGCTAACCTCAGCCCCAGTTTGGAGGCTCCCCCAGTTTTCTGCTGGCTGCTGGATTTAGAGCTCCTCAGCCAGATGAAAATCACTCTGGCTCAGCCCTTTTGGTATTTTGGAGGTAGGATTCCTCTTGGGTTGTGCTGTCCTCCCTTCCACTCAAGCTCTTTTTCACTAGTAGAAGGCAGAAGCCTTTAAAAGCTCTGTGACAGCCTCGAGAATGGTGCAGGCAGGGCTGGCAATGGTAAACCACTGGCCAAGGCCAGTGGCTGAACTAGGGCTGGAACACACTCCCAGGACTCCCAACCCTGGCTCAGTGTGTGCAGATGGACATTAAAACCCCTTGGGGTCTGTGTATGATCTCAGCTCAGGGGGTTCTACAGAAACCACAGCACACAGCCCAGGCAGGTGAGACCCAGGAAGGCTTTTGACCTTGTTTCTCTTCCTCTGTGCAAGCACAGGAAGGGCACTGGTGTGTGTGATGCTATCTCCCACATCTTCAATATGCACACTGTGCCTTCAGCTCAGCAACAAGCTGATGACACCAGGGCCTGGAGAAACCTTCCTGCTGATGGGAACATCCCAGCATGAGGAACACCAGACACAGCAAGTGCCCCAAAGATGTTCTGAAGCTCAGCCCAGCCCCTTCCTGGTGGTGTCTAACAAATGTGTTCCATTAATAATCTCAAAGGTCTTTCCCAAGCTGGTTGATCCTGCACTCTGTGCTTTACCTTGGCTTTACAGGAGCACAGCAATAAGCCAAGGAGCAATGGATACAAACTTGAATACAGAACACAGAATTAACCAGGTTGGAAAAGACCTCAGAGATCAGCGAGTCCAACCTATCACCCAACACCATCTGATCAACTAAACCATGGCACCAAGGGCCTCATCCAGGCTCTTCCTAAACACCTCCAGTGATGGTGACTCCACCACCACCCTGGGCAGCACATTCCAATGGCCAATCACAGCAACCCCACAGGTTTGTGCTGAGATGGCTCAGCAAAGCCTGGGCAGAATTGCAGTTCCCCAGTCCCATGCTCAGGCAGAATTCAAACTGGCCAGCAGGAGCAGGGAGGTCATTCTGCCCTGTGCTCAGCACTGGTTAGGCAACACCTTGGGTCCTGTGTCCAGTTCTGGCCTCCTCAGTTTAAGAAGGACATTGAGAGACTTGAAGGTGTCCAGAGAAGGGCAATGAGGCTGGGAAGGGATCTGGAGCACAGCCCTGTGAGGAGAGGCTGAGGGAGCTGGGGTTGCTTAGCCTGGAGAAGAGGAGGCTCAGGGGAGACCTCATTGCTCTCTACAACTACCTGAAGGGAGGTTGTAGCCAGCTGGGGGTTGGTGTCTTCTCCCAGGCAAGCAGCACCAGAACAAGAGGACACAGTCTCAAGCTGTGCCAGGAGAGGAGAAAGTTCTTCCCAGAAAGAGTAATTGGTCATTGGGATGTGCTGCCCAGGGAGGTGGTGGAGTCCCTGTCCCTGGAGGTGCTCAAGAGGGGATTGGATGTGGCCCTTGGAGCCATGGTTTAGTTGTCAGAAGGAGTTGGGTGACAGGTTGGACTTGATGATCTCTGAGGTCTTTTCCAGCCTTATTGATTCTATGATTCTCTGATCATAGAAGGTATTGAGGTGTCTCATTTTGACCTCTTTGACAGAGAAACCAGCAGGGGTAAACACCTGAGGAGGGATTTGGTGCCTAGGTCCTGGTCTCTGTGTGTCCTGCCATTTTTCTGCAGGACAATCCCATGCCCAACGAGGAAGGACTCCTGGTGCTGACTACCCAAGAGGTTGTGGAGGGATCTGGCCTGCAGTGAACTGGGAGAAGGTGGAAAACCATGCAGATGGTGTTCCATCCTGCCAGTACTCAGCAGACCCTGAGTTGGAGGCAGTTCCAGGCAATTCTCTTCCTAGCCCCTTGAATCCTGCCCTGACCCTTCACTGAGAGCGGGCAAAGGCCTCCAGCTCCATTTCCAGCCCTCTGGAGGAGGTCCATGCCTGCATCTTCTGCAGCACACCAGAGGGGAGCAATGCTTTCCCTACAACACACCGAGGAGGAGGAAACAAGAAGCTGCTTGTCTGGACAGAAGATTTCTGACAGCTTTTAAGCAGACAGACAGGAGCTGAAAGCCACCCATTAGCAGCCCTCCTCCACAGCAATCCCTCATGTTCTGTCATTTTGGCCCCAACTGTCATTTAGACTAATTGGCCTTTTTCCCCCCCACCCCTCCTCAGAGGCCAAATACTGCTTATGAACCCCCTCTTAAAGCCACAGCCAGCCAATGACATCTCCAGCACGAAGTCTTTTTGGGCTCAGAAGGTCTAATTAAAGGGATGATAACATCAACACAACTTCTGCTCCGCTCCAGGAGCTGTCATCACACACACACAGCTACCCCTTTCTGCAGTTTTTATCGTGAAATCCATCAGGTTTGGCATTTCTCTGAAGTCCCCAGCACAAGGACACCCACTATTACACATGCAACCCTCAGCTCTCTGATTCAACTCCCATCTCCAGCGCTAATGCTCGCAAGAAATCATGGCCAGAGCGTGACTGACACCTCAGAAGTAGAAGATAACTCAAAGCAGAGCAGAGCCACCACCATCACCACCCCCTGCCACTCTGCCCTCATTTCCACCAGCAAAGATAGGCTCAGAGTCACTAAAGATTCTGCTCAGCTCGAGGGATGTGTCAGGAGCAAGGCTCTGGCTGCAGCTGATCCACTGAAAGCAGCTCCAAAGCCTCAAAGGGAGGGGAGATGTAGGCTGAAGACAGGGAAGAAATTCCTGACAGTGAGCATGGTGAGACCCTTTCAGGTTAATCCTCCCCTCTCTGTGCTTTCTCATCCCTGGCATCTGCACCTTCACAAGGTGACAGCCTTCTGGGGTGTCATAGCAGCGCCTCTCCTATGGGGCCAGGCTGAGAGAGTTGAGGTTGATCAGCCTGGAGAAGGGAAGGCTCCAGGGAGACCTTAGATCAGCCCTCCAGTACCTGAAGGGGGCTGCAGGATAGCTGGGGAGGGACTGCTGACGAGAGTTTGTTGTGACAGGATGAGGGGCAACAGCTTTGAGCTTGAGGAGGGCAGGCTTGGACTGGATATGAGGAAGAAATTCTTCACAGTGAGGGTGGGGAGACACTGGAAGAGGTTGCCCAGGGTGGCTGTGGATGTCCCCTCCCTGGAGGTTTTCAAAGCCAGGCTGGATGAGGCCTGGAGCAACCTGGGCTGGTGGGAGATGTCCCTGCCCATGACCACTAAACCATGTCCCAAAGTGCAACACCTCCACGTTTTTTGGATGCCTCTAGGGATGGTGACTGCACCACCTCCCTGGGCAGCCTGTTCCAGTCCCTGACCACTCTTTTCCTATTCTCCAACCTAAACCTCACCTGGTGTAACTTGAAGCCATTTCCTCTTGTCCTATCACTTGATACTTGGGAGAAGAGAGCAAATCCCACCTCACTCCAGTCTCCTTTCAGGAATGTGTAGAGAGCAATGAGGTCTCCCCTCAGTCTGCTCTTCTCCAGGCTGAATAACCCCAGTTCCCTCAGCTGCTCCTCACCAGCCCTGTTCTACAGACCCTTCAACAGCTTTGTTTCCCTTCTCTGGACCTGCTCCAGCCCCTCAATGCCCTTCTTGGAGTGAGGGGTCCAAAACTGAATGCAGTATCCAAGATGTTCCTGATCCAGGCAAGTTCTCCCAAGCAGCCTTCTGCAAAGGGAAAGAAACCTTGTGGAGTCTCCTTGTCTAGAGACTTGCACGACCCATCTGGATGCATTGCTGTGTGACCTGCCCTGGGTGATCCTCCTTTGGCAGGGCAGTTGGACTCGATGACCTCCAGAGGTCCCTTCCAACCCCTACCATTCTCTGATCTGGTCACCCTGTGGAGTTATCACAGTATAACCAAGGTTGGAAGAGACCCCAAGGATCATCAAGTCCAACCTGTCTCAACAGACCTCACGACTAGACCATGGCACCAAGTGCTACAAGTTCTGTCTCTTGCTCTCTGCCAGATCCCCACTCCCACCAGTCAGCAGCATGTGCAAGTGCTCTGTCACCAGGAGAACTCCCCTCTGCTTTCCTTTTCATTGAAACCCTCCCACAGCCTGCTGCGCCTGTGGCCCTTCCTGGGAACACAATCATAGCGTTGCCCGGCTGGAACAGCAGCAATGGACCTTTCTTTGGGTGGTTGTGCTGCTCACTTGCCAAGAAGCCACCTCTGACACCTTCCTACCATTCAACACCCCATAAAAACATCAGAGGGCAGCATGACTTCCAGGAACAACCTCTGGACAGAAGCTGTTCCTAATCCTCCACACGCAGCACGCTCCCTCCCCGCCGGCTTTTGTCAGCAGGTCTAAGGTTCCAAGAAGATGATCCTCAAGAGCTTGGTGACCTGCCTGCCTCTCCCTCTGCTTGCAGGCAGGGCAGGTAGTGGTGGAGCAGCAAGCCCTGGCGCTGGCTGTACCAGCACACAGCTCCCGTTATCATCACTGCATCCACGCGCCGATACTCCTCCAGCAGCGTGAACTCGGCTGACCTCACTTGGCTGATGAGCTCACAGCCTGGAGAGGTATGGCTGCAGGCCAGTGAGAAAACAGATGTCTGCTACAGACACCACTCATTGATACTTTATTCTCATCTATTATTTATTTCATACATGCTCCAGGTCAGTTTGGGTTCTGTTATTGGGAACTCTGCACTAACTGTTTTATTAACAAGGTCTGTCTGAGAATAGCTGCAGAGCAGAAGCCAGCTGGAAGAGATCAGACAACCATTAACTCAACACTGCCAATCCACCAAGCACATGAGAACTCTCAGAGAATGGTTGGGGGGTTGGGGAGGACCTCTGGAGATCATCCAGTCCAGCACCACTTAACAGGTGCACCTAGATCAGGTGGCACAGGAACACATCCAGGTAGGTTATGAAGTTCCCCAGAGGAGATTCCACAGCTTCTGTGGGCAGCCTGCTTCACTGCCCCATCACCCTCAAAGGAAAGAAGTTTTATCCTCAAGCTCAATTGAAACTGGAGATCAGCAGCATGGTTATTTTGGTCCTGATTCTCCTCAGCCCCAGTTCTTAATTTGGGGGTATAGCTGACCTGGATCTCCTCCCTAGCCACAGGAAAGCACCTGGAATCACCTACACCAGTTTGGTCTGCTGGGGTGGCCTAGACTGGGGGATATGATGGGCATCTTTCTCTCCTGTGTCCCAAAGCAGGAGTAGAGTAGAGTAGAGTAGAGTAGAGTAGAGTAGAGTAGAGTAGAATAAACCAGGTTGGAAAAGACCTCAGAGATTATCCAGTCCAACCTATCATCCAACACCATCTAATCAACTAAACCATGGCACCAAGTGCCTCATCCAGTCTCCTCTTAAGTACCTCCAGGGACAGTGACTCCACCACCTCCCTGGGCAGCACATCCCAAAGGCCAATCTCTCTTTCTGGGAAGAATTTCTTCCTAACATCCAGCCTGAACCTCCCCTGGCACAGCTTGAGATTGTGTCCTCTTTTTCTGGTGCTGCTTGCCTGGGAGGAGAGACCAACCCCCACCTGGCTACAACCTCCCTTCAGGGAGTTGGAGAGAGCAATGAGGTCACCCCTGAGCCTCCTCTTCTCCAGGCTAAGCAACCCCAGCTCCCTCAGCCTCTCCTCACAGGGCTGTGCTCCAAACGACTCCCCCCAGCTTTGTTGCCCTTCTCTGGACATGCACAGCACCAACAGAATTCATAGCAACTTCCCCACAATCCTCAGTGGAAACCAAAAGTCAGGCCAGGTGTGCCTCAGGTCCCTCTCTGCACTGCCTTGCAGGGGTGAGGGCTGGGGAGCAGCCTGTGTGAACACAGCCAGGCAGGTACCACCACAGGCGTCATCCTTGATCCAGGGATAATTGATGGCCAGGCCATTAGAACAGAGATTAATGCCCCAGGGTCACAGAAGATAGTGCAGAAGGGACCTTGAGGTCATCTAAATCCACCCAACTGCCCCACAGAAGGCTGCATGTTGACAGGCATTTGACTCCTCCAAAGCAAGAGGGAAGCTTCTCTACCGATACTTTAAACGAAGACTTTCTTTGGCTGACCACAGAATCCTTCAGTTCACTTCTCTCACACACACACAAAAAAAAGGTCTCTGAAGGCATCTTTTTCCCTCCAGGTGTTTTCAAACCAGAATCAAAGTGTTTTTAATGTGCCACTCAAGAGGCATTTCTGAGCTTCTGGATTGTTTCTAGCAACACAATCTCGAGGGCAAGAGAAACGCCAGGGGGTTATTCCTTCCTTGGCTTTGAGCTCTGTGGCCTGCCAAGACATTTGAGATGTTTTCATTACACATAAAACAATAAAGGAAATAGATTAAGACTGCCAGCAAAAAAACCAACGTTAGAAACAATTCCATAGAGCTCTTCCAGTTGGCAAAGGCCTCTCAGGGCATTGAGTGCAATTGTCAGCCATCCACACCACCATGGCCATTAAACCGCGACCCCAAGTGCCACGTCCACACCCCGGACACCTCCAGCGATGGGGACTCCACCACCTCCCTGGGCAGCCTGTCCCAGTCCCTGACCACCCTTGCAGCAAAGAAAGTTTTCTCCATCTCCAGCCTAACCCTCCTCTGGCACAATTTCAGGCCATTGCCTCTCCTTCTGTCACCTGAGACGAGGGAGAAGAGACCAGCAGTGAGGTCTCTCCTCAGCCTCCTCTTCCCCAGGCTGAACACCCTCAGCTGCTCCTCCCCAGCCCTGTTCTCCAGACCCTTCCACCAACTTTGTTGGGCTTCTCTGAACACCCTCCAGCACCTCAATGTCCTTCTTGGAGCACAGGTCTCCAAACAGAATTCAAGTCCTCACCAGGGCTGTACTCAGCACCCATGGGGCACAGACTCTGTCCTGGTCCTGCTGGCCACACTATTGGTGATCCAGGCCAGGATGCTGTTGGCCTCCTTGGCACCCTCAGCACACCCAGGATACCAGTGGGCTAGGGGATCTGTTCTGGCACCAGTGGAGCAGTAATCATAGAATCATCAAGATTAGAAAAGACTTCTAAGAGCATCAAGTCCAGCACCACCTTGGCCACTAATCCATGTCCCCAAGTGCCATCTCTATGCCTTCTTTTGACCCCCCTTTAGGGATGGGGACTCCACCACCTCCCTGGGCAGCCTGTTCCAATCCCTAACCACTCTTGCAGCAAAGTAATTTTTCCTGACAGTAAGGACACTTCAAGGATTTGCTTTGTTTGGTGCAACAAACACTTCCCCCCCCCCCCACATTTTTCCCTTCACCTTGTTCCTGCCTGTGCCAAACCAGGAGACAGCTTCACCCGTGGGCAGGAAGGGAAGAGGACCTCGCTGAGCTTGACTGAAAGGTGCCACCTGAGCAAGCAGCTGGGGGGGATGATGGATGGGGAGGTGTAATGTGGTGTTTCCCTCCCATAATTACAATTTCATCATCTAATAATAATGGGGAGTGATTGATTGTGACCCTTCACCACTGGAGGCTCTGGGTCGTTAGGAGGAACTGATTGATCGCTGGAGCTGCCGTTTGGCCACGTGAGGCCCTTCCACTGCTTCTCAGAAGCGGAATGAAGGTCTCTCTAAATAAATAACACCTTCTAAGGTCCCAGATCACTATCAGCAGACTCTCCTTGTGTCAGTCAGCAGAGAGGGAGGTTGCCAGAAAGCTGCCTCCGAAGGCATCAGTTGGGTGCTGTAAGTCTGCGGAGATCTCTCTTCACCGTAGTCAACCACCAAGAGAGAAGACAGACACAGATCAGCAGAGATCATCTCCTCAGGCAGCAGAGAGACTGTTTCAGTTGGTGGCTCTGGCACAGGACCAGTCTCTCCTCTCTGACCCCTCAGGAGGGCAGGAGGGCAGTCCTCAGATGGGATTCATACTGGCTTCAGTGCCGAGGGCCAGCAGTCCGCCTTTGATTGCAAGCTCTGCCACAGCCCCTTGGCACTTAGTGGTGCAATACCTTGCCTCTGAGTGGCACAGGCTTTGGGAACAAGGAGGGATGAAGGATCAGGCCAGGCTCTTCTCAGTGGTGCCCAGAGACAGGACGAGGGGCAACAGGCACAAACTGGAACCCAGGAGGTTCCACCTGAACAGGAGGAGAAACTGCTTTGGTGCAAGGGTGCTGGAGCCCTGGAGCAGGCTGCCCAGAGAGGCTGTGGAGTCTCCTTCTTTTTAGGGTCTCCTTCTTAGAGTTCCCTTCCTTTTAGGGACTTTTTAGGGTGTCAGGAAATTATAGGAGTGGGGGGAATGGAGCAAAACTAGAAATGGGTAGATTCAGATTGGATGTGAGGACGAAGTTGTTGCCCAGGAGGGTGGTGAGAGCCTGGCACAGGTTGCCCAGGGAGGTGGTGGTAGCCTCCTGCCTGGAGGTGTTTGCAGCCAGGCTGGAGGTGGCTGTGAGCAACCTGCTGTAGTGTGAGGTGTCCCTGCCCATGGCAGGGGGGTTGGAACTGGCTGATCCTCGAGGTCCCTCCCAACCCTGACAATTCTATGGTTCTAGGATTCCTATAGTTCCAAACTCACCTGGCCACTGTGATCCTGGGCAAGCTGCTGTGGGTGCTGCCTGAGCAGTGGGGGTTGGACTGGATGATCTCCAGAGGTCCTTTCCAACCTCCACCATGCTGGGATTGTGTGACTGTTACACAGGGAAGTTGTCCTTCCATCCTTCAGGGACTCAGCATGGCTGAAGACCTGTTGGCACCTCTTGTACCAGCCACAAGGACCTCATGCTCCAGGCTGCTCCCCTTTCCATCCCCCTGAGAAAGCCAGCAGCTTCCCAGGTGACTTTAGGCACTGCCTGATGACAGGACATTAATGAAGAGTGAGATCTGCTGTGAGACCT
The DNA here is from genome assembly GCF_014839835.1 of Dryobates pubescens. Lineage (NCBI taxonomy): Eukaryota > Metazoa > Chordata > Aves > Piciformes > Picidae > Dryobates > Dryobates pubescens. The sequence continues at coordinate 18,909,005 of NC_071631.1, read as the reverse complement.
GCACTCTGCTAGCATCTGCCAGAAGTTGTTGTCAAGCAGCTAACTGCCTGTAATTGAGCCCTCAGAAGCATCTGCCCTGAGGTGAGCCACAGAGGAAGTCTCCAAATGAAGATAATAAATGTTTGTGTCACACAGACGTGAAGAGCAGCAGCAAGCTGCAATCACTCACTTGATAAATCCACCTTCAGCAGGGGCTGCAGCAGCTTTGTCTGCACCTCACTGAGGCTCCTTGGCAGCATTTGATGCCCTTGCAAGCAGTGAGGCTGCTTATGGCCCTGCACTGAGCCATGTGGTGCTGAGGGACCTGGGTTAGCACCAGACTTGGTAGAGATAAGCAATGCTGTCCTGGGGTGCATCGAGGAGAGTGGGGCCAGCAGCTCTAGGGAGGTTCTCCTCCCTCTCTACCCTGCCCTAGTGAAACCACACCTGCAATACTGCATCCAGATTTGGGCTCCCCAGCTCAAGAGGGACAGGGAACTGCTAGAGAGAGTCCAGTGGAGGCTGCCAGGATGACAGGAAGACTTGAACATCTCTGGTATGAAGAAAGACTGAGAGGCTGTTTAGTCTGGAGAAGAGAAGGCTGAGAGGGGATGTGATCAATGTCTCTAACTATCTGAGGGGTGGGTGTCAGGAAGAAGGTGCCAGGCTCTTGTCAGTGGTGTCAAGAGGACAAGGAACAACAGGTACAAGCTGTTTTCTCCTCAGCATGAGGAGAAAATCCTTTGGTATGAGGGTGACAGAGCCCTGGAGCAGGCTGCCCAGAGAGGTTGTGGAGTCTCCTTCTCTGGAGACCTTCAAAATCAAGTCCAACTATAAGATCACCAATTGCAACCCTAAGATCATCAAGGCCAACCATAACTCAGCACTGGAGCCTGGCTGGTCACCCAAGAGGCCACAGATGAGAGAGGAAGACTGTGGTAAAATCCAAGCCAGCCATAACCATATTGCCCTTGAAAGCTGTTGGTGAAGCACTGGGGAAGGTGAATTCTCTTATCCCAAAGCAACCTGTGGTGCAGTTTCAGCCCTGATGAGAGTTTGGAGAGCTGTGGCCAGTCAGCCATATCCAACTTCAATTGCACATTTGTTGTCTCAGTGGACACGACCCAGTGGGTGCCAGCAACACTCTTGCACATGAAGCACCTCGAAGCACCCCCAGCCCGTGCAAAGGGCACAACAGCTGAGGTATCCCTACCCTGTCCTGCCTCACCCACTTTCCAGAGCACCCTCCAGTGATCCTGAGCCTCCTGCCAGGTTCACCCTTTGAAGGCAGTGAAGCTGTGCCAGCTGAGGCTCTGCCTGCCTGGCACTTCTGGCTGCGTGCTCCCTCCTGTTTCCCCCCAGGGAGCTGCCGGAGCAGCTCTCGCTGTCTGCCCAGGTCATCTGCCAACCAAGACACCTTGCAGCAAGCCAGGCTGGCTGGAAACAGCAGCTCCTCCCACGGGAGAAGCAGCAGGATTGCTCGTGGTGGCTGTGGGTAGCAGGCTCAGCTCCTGCCGTGGTTGGAAACAAAGGAATTTGTTTGGAGGTTGAGGGCAGTGTATGCAAAGCACCCAATGCCTGGATGCTTCCCCAAATTACCTGAGTTACTCTGATCTGCAGCTGGGACTGGAAGGTTCACTAGAAGAGGCATTTGCTAATCTCTGGCTCAAAGTTGTGTTCTGTGCTTTGACCATGGAAGGGACCCAGAATACAGAACAGACCAGCTTGGAAAAGACCTCAGAGATCAGCAAGTCTGACCTATCACCCAACACCATCTGATCAACTAAACCATGGCACCAAGTGCCTCAGCCAGGCTCTTCTTAAACACTTGCAGGGATGGTGACACCACCACCTCCCTGGGCAGCACATCCCAATGGCCAGCTTCTTAGAACAGAACAGAATTAACCAGGGTGGAAGAGACCTTTGAGATCATCAAGTCCAACCTATCAACCAGCACCATCTGATCTACTAAACCACGGCACCAAGCATCCCATCCAGTCTCTTCCTAAACACCTCCAGTGGTGGTGACTCTACCACCTCCCTGGGCAGCACATTCCAGTGGCCAATCCCTCTTCTGTGAAGAATTTCTTCCTAACATCTAACCTAAACCTCCCCTGGCACAGCTTGAGACTGTGTCCTCTTGTTCTGGTGCTGCTTGCCTGGGAGAAGAGACCAACCCCCACCTGGCTACAACCTCCCTTCAGGGAGTTGGAGAGGGCAAGAAGGTCTCCCCTGAGTCTCCCCTTCTCCAGGCTAAGCAACCCCAGCTCCCTCAGCCTCTCCTCACAGGGCTGTGCTCCAGACCCCTCCCCAGCCTTGTTGCCCTTCTCTGGGCACTGCCAGAGAAAACCCAGGCAGAGTGTGGACCCCTAAATTATAAAGCAACTCCTCTTCACCTATGAGCAGCACAAAAAAGGAAAGGTTCACCTCCAGTTCCTGGCTCTTGGATCTCCCTGAGGTCAGAGATGGGATGCTGGATGCAAACTACATGTCTGATCCAGTCCTGTATGGGAGTATCCTCAGAGCTTGCTCCAGGGACCTGGAAACAAGATGAGCTTTCAGATAACAAACCATGAGTGAAAAGCAAGATGTGAAGCAAAGCAGTGAAGCAGGAAAAGTGCCACTTCCAATAGCCAGGGCACACATGCCTGGGACACAGCCTCAGAGAGGTGTGGAGGACCCAGATCTCCTAGGTACAGGCTGTGGTCAGAAGAGCCAGGGATGCTGTGAGGCACAGCAAAGGCAGCAGTGCTCTGGGAAAGGAACTTGACAAAACCCCTGAGAGCTGAAGGGGAAAGCCTCCTTTTGCTGGGGTTGGGGTGGGGTTTGTTTGGTTTGTTGTTTGGGATGGGGTTTGTTTGTTTTGTTGGAGAAGGCCAAACCAGGACCTGTATAACCCACCTGGTGCTAGAAGAAAGGACAAGAGAGGCCTCAGGGAGTGAGGACCAGCTGAGGACATGGGGAAGACCTCAGATAGAGCCTACTAGGTTTGTTGCTGGGAAGAGCTGTGCTGTGAAACCCAGGCTGGACAAAGGGACAGAGTGTATCTGGGAAAGAACCCCCTCATGGATCAGAGCAGGCTGGGAGCTGATCAGTTAGAAAGGAAAAGGACCTGGCAGTCCTGGTGAACAGCAGGATGACCACGAGCCAGCACTCTGCCCTTGTGGCCACTGGCATCCTGGGGTGCATCAAGAAGAATGTGGCCAGCAGGCTGGGGGAGGGTCTCCTGCACCTCTACTCTGCCCTGGTGAGGCCACATAGAATCACAGAATTGCCAGGGCTGGAAGGGACCTCAAGGCTCAGCCAGCTCCAACCCCCCTGCCATGGCCAGGGACACCTCACACTGCAGCAGGTTGCTCACAGCCACCTCCAGCCTGGCTGCAAACACCTCCAGGCAGGAGGCTTCCACCACCTCCCTGGGCAACCTGTGCCAGGCTCTCACCGCCCTCATGGGGAACAACTTCTTCCTCACATCCAATCTTAATCTACCCACTTCTAGTTTTGTTCCATCCCCCCCAGTCCTGTCACTCCCTGACACCCTCAAAAGTCCCTCCCCAGCTTTCTTGGAGCCCCCTTCAGATACTGGAAGGCCACAATGAGGTCTCCTCAGAGCCTTCTCTTCTCCAGACTGAACAGCCCCACACCTGGAGTGCTGGGTCCAATAGGGACATGCTGGAGAGGGTACAGCAAAGGGCTACAAAGATGCTGAGGGGACTGGAACATCCCTGAGAGGATTGTGGCATTTTAGTCTGGAAAAGAGCAGCCTGAGGGGGAAATCTCATCAGTGCTGATCAGTAGTTCAAGGGTGGGTGTCAGGAGGATGGGACCAAGCTTTTTCCACTGGTTGCCAGTGACAAGACAAGAGGTAACAGGCACAAATTTGGACATAAGAAGTTCCACCTAAACATGAGGAGGAACTTCTTTAATGTAAGGCTGATGGAGCACTGGAGCAGGCTGCCCAGGGCGGTGGTGGAGTCTCCATCTGTGGAGACATCCACAACCTTCCTGGATGTGTTGCTGTGTGACCTTCTCTAGGTGACCCTACTCTGGCAGGGGGTTGGATTCAATGATCTCCAGAGGTCCCTTCACAGAATCACCAAGGCTGGAAGAGACCTCAAGGATCATCAAGACCAACCTGGCACCACAGACCCCATGACTACTAAACCATGGCACCAAGTGCCACATCCAATCCCCGCTTGAACACCTCCAGGGGTGGTGACTCCACCACCTCCCTGGGCAGCACATTTTGCATCTTCCCAGACATAGAAAATATGTGGAATAAAAAAAACCCAGAAGTGCTCTTCCAGAAGAAGGAAAAAAAGAGCATTTCCCTTCTCCTATCTATTTTCTTCCCTAAACTACTCCATCTCTTTCAAGCACTTATGAGAGGAACACCATGCCTGAGCTTTCAGCTAATCATGGTTTAACTTGCACATGGTTTAACTTGCACATTAACAATTCTAAGGAGGGAGAGGGATCCAAACCTCTGAAAGGTGTGACTACAGATGAAATCAAGGACAAAACAAAGAAGAAGTTGGGAAGTGCTGGTGATCTCCAGAAGCACAGAAGATAATATCTTCTCTTGCTTCATACAGGAATGAAGCTCAAGAAATAGAATCATAGAATCAATAAGGTTGGAAAAGACCTCAGAGATCATCAAGTCCAACCTGTCACCCAACACCTCATGACTGCTAAACCATGGCTCCAAGTGCCACATCCAATCCCCTCTTGAACACCTCCAGGCATGGGGACTCCACCACCTCCCTGGGCAGCACATTCCAATGGCTAACAACTCTCTCAGGGAAAAACTTTCTCCTCACCTCCAGCCTAAACCTCCCCTGGCACAGCTTGAGACTGTGTCCTCTTGTTTTGGTGCTGCTTGCCTGGGAGAAGAGACCAACCCCCTCCTGGCTACTTCCTGCCAGTCTGTGTTCCTATGACTCTCTGCCCCCTTTCAAGGGAGATGTTGAACTGTCTGGGGACTCTGTTCTTATTAAGAAGGAAAAGAAATGATTATTTTTTCCACACCCTCCCCCCCCCCTTTGCTTCCATGCCAAAAAGTGATATAAAAATAATTCATGGCCAGATTAATGAGAGAGAGAAAGTCATTAGGAATCAAAAAAAATGAGATAATTCTGCTGCAGACATGAGTGATGGTGGCAAATAAATTCTGTTTGGCTGACATGACTTAATTAGCTGGAAACATGCTGCTTGCTTAAATTTTCCTTGCTGAAGCTTTTAAGCTTTTGACACATAAATTCCCAGCTAAATAACTTAGATGTCAAAGCAGGCAGCAGCAGCAGCAGCAGCAGCTCCTCTGCCAAGAGGCTTCTTGAGCAGAGCATTTCCAAACTTCAGAGCTTTGGTCAGGATTTTGGGGGGGGCTGCCAGGGCATGGCACTTGATTTCTGCCTGGATCCCAATGAGATCCAGACTGGACTTTGTTCCAGCTGCTTACTGATGCCCTCCTGACCAGCTCTCCTGGTGGGATGGGGAAAAGATGAAGCCAAGCCTTCATTGCTGGAAGCAGCTTGGATGGCCAGAAATACTCCATCACTGCTGCAGTGCTCCTCAACAATCATCTCAGAGGGCTTAATGAGCCTGAATTAAGTCTCACAATTAGAGCTGTCTGTATAAATAGCTGCAAATAATAGTCCTGGAGGGTGCTCTTCAGTTTTTAACTGATTTGTTCCAATGACAGTGGCAGGCTCTTGGAATGCCATTTGGAAGTCCCTTCTCAGAGGAAGGAGGAAACTGTGGAAGCAAAAGACCTGGAAGTCCTGTGGGACTGAATCCTGAAGTGCAGTGAGGATGGGGAAGGGTCTGGAGAACAGGGCTGGTGAGGAGCAGCTGAGGGAACTGGGGTTGTTTAACCTGGAGGAAAGGAAGCTGTGGGGAGAGCTTCTGGCACTCTACAACTCCCTGAGAGGAGTGAGGTGGGAGGTTGGTCTCTTCTCCCAAGGAACAAGTGATAGGACAAGAGGAAATGACCTCCAGTTGCAGCAGGGGAGGTTACTCAGCACTGGTTAGGTCACACCTTGAGTCCTGTGTCCAGTTCTGGGCTCCTCAGTTGAGGAAAGATGTTGAGATGCTGGAAGGTGTCCAGAGAAGGGCAACAAAGCTGGGGAGGGGTCTGGAGCACAGCCCTGTGAGGAGAGGCTGAGGGAGCTGGGGTTGCTTAGCCTGCAGAAGAGGAGGCTCAGGGGAGACCTTGCTCTCTACAATTCCCTGAAGGGAGGTTGTAGCCAGGTGGGGGTTGGTCTCTTCTCCCAGGCAACCAGCAGCAGAACAAGAGGACACAGTCTCAAGCTGTGCCAGGGGAGGTTCAGGCTGGATGTTAGGAAGAAGTTCTTCATAGGGAGAGTGATTGGCCATTGGAATGTGTTGCCCAGGGAGGTGGTGGAGTTGCCATCACTGGAGGTGTTTAGGAAGAGCCTGGCTGAGGCACTTGGTGCCATGGCTTAGTTGATCAGATGGTGTTGGGTGATAGGTTGGACTTGATGATCTCTGAGGTCTTTTCCAACATGGTTAATTCTATTCTACTCTATTAGAAGAAACTTCTTCCCTGAAAAGGTTCTCAAAGGCTGGCACAGGCTGCCCAGGGAGGTGGTTGAATCCCCATCCCTGGAACTGTTTCAAAGAGGCAGAGATGTGGTGCTGAGGGCCATGGTTTAGCAGCAGCCATGGTAGAGTTAGAGGATGGTTGGACTGAAAGCTCTTAAAGCTCTTTCCTGACCAAAATGATTCTCCAGTTCTGTGTTCTGCTGGAGCAAGGGAAAGCAGCACTGAGGAAAGAGCTTGGGGAGAAGTGTTTAGAAGATCAACCAACCTACCTGCTGGGGCTGCCACCAGTTGCTCCTTCCCAGTGAATGAGGCTGTAGGACCCTGCAATGATCTGGAACAGCTGTTTTAATGACATTAATGAATTCCTCCTGCAAATGGAGGAAGCCCTGACTGACAGGAGGATGTGAGGCCTCTCAATGGCCATAAGGTTTTATCCCAGCTGAAGGCACCACCACTAGCACTTGACAGAGGGATTCCTCTCTCCCATAAAGAGCCCATTAAGCAAGGTGCTCAGCACTTGCCTTGCACAGACAGCCTGGAATGATTTATAACTAATTAGTCACTGTTATTGCCTTCTTCTTAAGGTATGCATTAGGAAAAGGCTTAACACCATGATCCTCAACCACAGAGAGAAACTGGAGGATAATAAAGTTTCACTTTCAGTAAAGCTATTAATGGGCAGATGGAGCAGCTGGGGGAGGGGAGGGGAGGGGAGGAGAGGAGAGGTTCGGAGAGGTTCAGAGAGGAGAGGGGAGGGGAGGGGAGGGAAGGAGAGGGGAGGGGAAGGGAGGAGATGGGAGGAGAGGAGAGGGGAGGGGAGGGGAGGAGAGGGGAGGAGAGGGGAGGAGAGGTTTGGAGAGGAGAGGTTTGGAGAGGAGAGGAGAGGTTCGGAGAGGAGAGGTTCGGAGAGGAGAGGAGAGGAGAGGTTCGGTTCGGAGAGGAGAGGTTCAGAGAGGAGAGGTTCGGAGAGGAGAGGAGAGGAGAGATTCGGAGAGGAGAGGAGAGATTCGGAGAGGAGAGGAGAGGTTTGGAGAGGAGAGGTTCGGAGAGGAGAGGAGAGGTTTGGAGAGGAGAGGTTCGGAGAGGAGAGGAGGAGCAACCCAAACCATTCTCTGAACCTATGGATTCTTCTTCAACCACTTTATTAGAGCTTGCTCTTCCTTCTGACTCCTCTTCTAGAAGGCCTCTGAAGGATGGGCAGCTGGGCAGACTCCCATCAATTACCCTGCAGCGGATGCAAGCCTCACGGAGAGAAATGAAATGATGTTAATTCAGTTAGGTTAAGTGGAAATTGCCAGCTTACATAAATCTGCAACCTTCTGCAGGAGCTGCTTGGTCCAGCACTGGCCTGGGACTCCTCTGAATTTAATGATAATGAATTTTTATATCTTAAAGTGCTCTGTGTGCAGGAACCAACAGCTGCTGCTTGCCCCCGAGGGCTGGAGCAGCGTCACCGCTGCAAGTGCAAAGCTTTTGGCACCGGAAAGGTTTCCCCACCACCGGCTTTACAGGACTGAATTTGTCCTCCAGCAGCCCTGATGCAGAAGAATGGTTTCACCAACCACCAAGCCCATCTGGTTTTTGCAGCTGGACTGAGGGCAAGCCCTCAGATCTCCTTGCCAGTGATGGTGCTTGGGGAAGGTGCACTCGACAGGACAGACCAGCCCCCACACAACCTGACTGAGCACAGCACACCAATGTTCACCACTCAGCAAAGCCTCTGGCTCCCAAACACAGCCCTGTCATGTGGAAGGTCATGTGTGTGTGATGAGAGCCTGCTGGCTTCAGCAACATGTTCCTGGGCTTTGCTGTGGGGCCAGTATAGATGCATGGACATTAATGGGGTGGATATGCAAGTGTCAGAGAATCACAGCATGGTGCAGGTTGGAAGGGACCTCTGGAGATCACCCAGTCCAAGCCCCCTGCTAAACTAGGGGCACCCACAGCAGCTTGCCCAGCAGCACAATGCCCAGCTGGGCTTGGAAGCTCTCCAGAGAAGGAGACTCCACAACCTCTCTGGGCAGCCTGCTCCATCACAGCCTCCAGCACCATCACAACAGAGAAGTTTCTCTTCCTGTTCAGATGGAGCCTCCTGGGTTCAGTTTGTGCCCATTGCCCCTTGTTCAGTCCCTGGGCACCACTGAGCAGAGTCTGGCCCCAGCCTCTTGCCCCCCACAGGTACTTTAGCTCTTGCTGAGCATTGCTCAGCTGCCCTCTGGGGCTGCTCTTCTGCAGGCTCTCAGCCCCAGGGCTCTCAGCCTTTGCTGCTCCCAGAGCTGCTCCAGGCCCCTCAGCATCTCTGTAGCCTCCCTTGGACTCTCTCCAGCAGTTCCCTGTCTTTCCTGAACTGGGGAGCCCAGAACTGGTCCCAGCACTCCAGACATGGCCTCACCAGGGCAGAGAATAGAATAGAATAGAATAGAATAGAATAGAATAGAATAGAATAGAATAGAATAGAATAGAATAGAATAGAATAGACCAGGTTGGAAGAAACCTTTGAGATCATTGCGTCCAACCTCTCACCCAACACCATCTGATCAACTAAACCATGGCACCAAGTGCCTCATCCAGTCTCTTCCTAAACACCTCCAGTGATGGTGACTCCACCACCTAAAGAAGAGAAGAGGAGAAGCTCCCTTGATTTTTTGGCCACACTCTTCTCAGTGAACCCCAGGAGGCCCTCTGCCTTCATGGCCAGGAGGGCACCTTGCTGGCTCCTGGGGAGCTTCCCATCCCCCAGCACCCCCAGCTCCTTTCCCAGGGAGCTGCTTTCCAGTGGGCCAGGTGTGGGGAGGCAGCAGCACAGTATCACAATATCACCGAGGTTGGAAGAGACCTCAAAGATCATCCAGTCCAACCTGGCACCACAGACCCCATGGCACCAAGTGCCACATCCAATCCCCTCTTGAACACCTTCAGGGATGGTGACTCCACCACCTCCCTGGGCAGCACATTCCAATGGCTAACAACTCTCTCAGTGAAGAACTTTCTCCTCACCTCCAGCCTAAACTTCCCCTGGCACAGCTTGAGACTGTGTCCTCTTGTTCTGGTGCTGCTTGCCTGGGAGAAGAGACCAACACCCTCCTGGCTACAACCTCCCTTCAGGTAGTTGTAGACAGCAAGAAGGTCTCCTCTGAGCCTCCTCTTCTCCAGGCTAAGCAACCCCAGCTCCCTCAGCCTCTCCTCACAGGGCTGTGCTCAAGGCCCCTCCCCAGCTTTGTTGCCCTTCTCTGGACACCTTCAAGTCTCTCAATGTCCTTCCTAAACTGAGGGGCCCAGAATTGGACACAGGACTCAAGGTGTGGCCTCAGCAGTGCTGAGCACAGGGCACAATGACCTCCCTGCTCCTGCTGGCCACACTATTCCTAATGCAGGCCAGGATGCCATTGGCCTTCTTGGCCCCCTGGGCACACTGTTGGCTCATGTTCAGGCAGCTGTCAATCAGCACCCCCAGGTCCCTCTCTGTTTGGCAGCTCTCAGCCACTCTGACCCCAGCCTGTAGCTCTGCCTGGGGTTGCTGTGGCCAAAGTGCAGCCCCTGGCACTTGGATTTGTTGAATGCCATCCTGTTGGCCTCTGCCCATCTGTCCAGTCGGTCGAGGTCCCTCTGCAGAGCCCTTCTGGCCTCTAACTGCCCAACATCTGCTCCCAGCTTGCTGTCATCTGCAAACTTGCTGATGACTGACTCAACCCCCTCATCCAGATCATCAATGAAGATGTTAAAGAGCACGGGGCCCAGCACTGATCCCTGGGGCACACCACTGGTGCCTGGCTGCCAGCTGGCTGTGGCACCATTCACCACCACCCTCTGGGCTCGGCCCTCCAGCCAGCACCACCACCCCCAGGTGAGGAAGCCACCTTCCCCCCCACCTCCCCTTTGCAGGGTGGAATGAGCACCACAGGGGCCAGCAGCTGGTAAAAATAGAGCTTTTATTTCTCCATACAAACTGTATGAATGAGCAGAATTCCATTTCCCTAGAAACATCTTTCTCTCTGTAAAATTAATCTGTGTTGTACATACCACAAAATACTCCATGGCCTTGGGATTCAGTTTTGTGAGGGGGTGTGGGGTGGGTTATGTGGTTTGGGGGTTGGTTTTGTTGGGGGTTTTGTTTGTTTTCTTCAAGTTTTAGTCTTTTCCTTACCACCTGGCTACTCCCTAGGACCAGGGCCAACACATCCCTAGGACCTGCACTGCACCTCTGGGCTGAATGAAACTCAGCCATAAATTGATGGTGAAAAGGGGCAGAAAAATAGTGAAGAAAAGGGGAAAAAATGTGAATAATCAAAGCAAAACAAAACAAAACAAACCAAGGCTCTTCTAATCACACCTCCAGGCTGCACTTCCACCAAAAGCTGCTTTTAGTAAAGGTGATGAGGACAACAGCTCTGACTCCAGCAAGAGCAAGCAGCTGCACACCCTGGACAATTCACCCTCACTGCCTTGCTTGTCCAGGCCTTGCCAGGAAGAGCCCAGTGCAGCCCTTGAGGCAGGGCTGACCCTTTGCTGGAGGCTGGAAGAGTTGCTCCTCACACTCTGCATCTCTGCTCTCCAGGATTGCTCCGTGAGAGTGTCCTGCAGCAGGGCTTGGTGACACAAAAGCAGCCCCCACTGGGCTGCAGAGCCCAGAGAAGCACTGGGATGGTAAGGAGGTGGTTCCAAGAAAGCAAGAAGGAAGATGCATGGGATGGGGAATCTCCCAGGCAGGCAGGTGTGCTCCAGAAGGCATCCCGTGGGAAGGAAGCCACAGCAAGGCTGTGTGGTGGAAGGGCTCAGCCAGCAAAAACTCTTGAGGAAGAGGCACAGCCACAGCTGGGAGCTTACCCAAAGGCCAAAGGGAGAGGATGAGCTTCTTTCCATGCCTTGCATAAGCCACTTTGTTGGAAGACTGAGGTTCTGAGAACCAAAAATCACTCTTTTCCACCGTGAAGCATTTTCCTCTCCCTCCTCACCCCTCACTCACCCCCTGCAGCCCCTTCCCCTCAGCTGCCCAACAGCAGGAGGGGATGTGATAAAGCAGATACACTCCTGCACTCATCACCTGCCCTGGCAGCAGGGAACAGAGCAGGGACCTGGCTGGAGCTAAAGCCAGAGCCCCCAGACATGCATAGATCTGAGCACCACTGGAGTTTGCAGCTGCACTTTGCAGGGCAGGGGTTGCATGTGTCCAGCCCTGCAGGCCCCACACTCTGGAACCTCTGGAATTGGGGCTGTTGGTCACAAGTGTCACTTCCTTGCTAGGAATGGCTCAGGGCAAGCAGCAGAGGATGTGCCAAACTTCCCCTGCTTGTAGGAGGATGTGCCTGGAGGTAAGCCCCAAGGAGAGACGTTGTGCATCCTGCTCACAACAGGTTTGTTAAGCAGCCCCATCCCACAGCAACTCCTTTCCTTGAGGACACCCCAGTACACTGCATCACCTCTGGCAGGGGTGCAGATCCCTAAAGCCCTTGAGAATGGCACTGCTGAACCAAGCCAAGAGCACTTAGGTTCAAAAAAAGCACCGATGGCAGCCCTGGACCTGCACATCCCTCCTGCAGACCTAGAGGTGGCTCTGTTCCTCACTGCATCCACCCGAGCAGGACCAGCTCAGGACCCAGAGAGAGCAGTCCAAGCTCCCAAGTGCCTTTTCATCATCCAGCAGCCCCAGAAGAGCTGGAAGGGGGCAGGGAAAATGAAAGCAACACCTGTGAAATGCCACTGGCAGCAGCCCCCCACGGCCGGGCATGGCTCAGCAACGTGGTGCTCAAAGGTGGTTTGCCATGGGTGGACTGGGGAGAGGTGCAGGGCATGCAAGGCAAGGCAGGAGAAACCAGAGCCTTAGCTCACACATGGCCTGGCCTGCCTCTTGGGTGGGCTTGCTGGTTGCAGCTGTGCTTCAGGTAAGTGATACACTGACACCAGGAGCTTCGTCCAGCCAGCCCCGGGCTCAGCGTGGTCCTTCAGTGCCGCCCCTGAGGTGCTTGGGGTTCTGGTGCCCAGAGGAAGCACAGCCCTGCTTCAGTCCAAAATTCAAGGAGCAGCTCCCAAACCACTCCAGTGGAGCTAGCAGAACCTCCAGCAGTAATGGTAAGGCACTGGGGACACAGAGGCTTTACCAGAACCTCCTGAGCACACAACCAACCTGTCCCAACGCCCCAAAGCATTTGCTTCTACCTGAGGGGAAGGATCTCCTGGCTCTTGTACTTGGCTTGATGGTTAACTGCTCAGAGCCTCCTGTCCTGCCTGGCTGCCACCCCTGTGCTCACCCAGAGCCTCAGGGAGGTACCTGGCTGTGCCTGGGCTGCCAACACCCCCCCAACCCAAGTACAGCCCAGACTGCCCTCTGCTTTTCTACAGGTTGGCAAAGCAGAACTTCCACCTGGCTCTGTGCAAATGCTGCTCCTTGGGAGCAGCCAGGGCTAGGGTGGTGGACCAAAAGCAATGGGCATGAAGAGAGCCAAGACTGATCTCCAGTTTCATGCACTGGGAGTCGCTCTGGCAGCTGTGGGGCTGGAGGCAGCACTGCCTCTGCGGTGCCCCAGGACACCCTCCCTGCTGGGGATGGCACCAGGCAGAGGTGTGGGGGTTTCACGTGGCTCCACTGGTGCCTTGGGTGGGTGGATGCTGCTCCCCACACTGCCACTGCAGCCACCTCCCAGCAGCAAGTCCTTCTGACCAGTACCCAGCATGGCACAGGGACTTTCACATCCATCCTGAGGTAAGGATCTCAAATGCATAGAGGGGTGGTGGGAAAGAGCCTCCCTGACCAAAGGCAAGGTGGGAAAGCACAGTGAGGAGGCAGCTCTGCCCATTCAACAGGCTCTGCAGCCTCCCCACATGTCACCCTCCCAGCAGACCCTGGAGCAGGAGCTGGATGGCTTTGAGGGTCCCTGCCTGTCCCAGCTGCCAGCACCCCAAGCTGCTGCTCAGCAGAGGTACATGGGTGGCAGGGACATCACAGAATGTTAGGGGTTGGAAGGGACCTCCAAAGATCATCAAGTCCAATCCCCCTGCCAGAGCAGGATCACCCAGAGGAGGTCACACAGGAACACATCCAGGTGGGTTTTGAACATCTCCAGAGAGGGAGACTCCACAACCCCCCTGGGCAGCCTGCTCCAGGGCTCTGGCACCCTCACAGCACAAAGGCCTTTCCTTCTGTTCCCTCTATGTTTAGGAGATGCCCAACCTCCTCCTACCCACCCCCAGAGAAAGCCCCACGTGGGGGCTGTGGGACCCAGCAGCAAAGCTGCTGTGGGCTGAGGGAGCAGGAGGAAGAGGCTGGGCCACTGGGCTGGGGAAAGCAGGGTTTATGAAAGGCCAGGTACCCGTAACAAAAATCAAGGTGTGCTTTCCCTCCCTCCTTCCCTTCCCCACCCCTTCCCCTCTGCCACCCTCTGCCTTGCTGGGCTTCTTTTGAAACACACATTTGCCTGGGGGGGGGGGGGGGGAAGAAAAAAACCCAAAGTAAAATGGAAGCACCTTGTCCCAAAACAAAAGAGGAAGGTGGGGAGGGGGGTGGAAAAACCCACAAACCACCCACCTGAAACAACAAAGCAAAGCAAACCCCCAGCCCCCCCAAAAAACAACAACAGAAAGGCAAAAAGAGCAAACCAAAACCAAACCCAACAACAAAAACCACCCAGGGAAGAAGGGTTAAGAGTTAAAAAAAGGCTGTGGAATGTTAAAGAGGTTACAGGGCTAGGGTGCTAGCCAGGGTGGTTAGGGGCAGCTTTAGTGAATTAATTGCTCAGGAATTAAAAATAAATTATTATAAAATAGCTTTCTGTACATTTTACATACATATAAGAGCTCTTTATAGAGGCAAACACCCTGCTGGGCCCCAAAACAACACAAAAGCAGTGGCAGGGGATTTGGTGGTGGGGCTGCTGCTGCGGCCTGCCCCCCAGCCCGGGGCAGCCTCAGTCCCAGCCAAAGTCCTGCCCTGTCATCTGGTAGAACTTCATGTTGAAGGGCCGGTAGAAGTCCCTCAGTCTCTGCACCACCTCCTGGTCTATGTCAGGGTGGGTCCTGCCTTTGGTCTTCCCCAGGCAGTGAGGTTTGCTGCTGCCTTCCGCCTTCTTCAGGCAGGGGAAGCCCTTGGTCTTGTTGAAGTAGAAGTGTTTGTCGGTGATGATCCTCTTGAGGCCCAGAAAGTCCTGGACCCTGCCCAGCTCCCCCGCGGGGTCGCTGATCAGCCTCTCCCCGCTGACAAAGAGGATCTGCCCCAGGGGGAAGTGGAGCAGCCAGTTCTCCAGGTGCTTGGCGTAGATGCCGATCTGGATGGCGCTCCAGGAGGTGTCGATCAGGCCTGTAGTCCTGTTTTTGAAGGTCAGGCTCTCGAAGGTGGGGATGTCAGGCTTCTTGGAGAGCGTCTGGGTGTAGTCCGAGATGGCTCTGGTCACCGGGTCCCGCACCACCACGATCAGCTTGGTGCCCTTGGCCATGGAGGAGATGCGAGCCGGGGCCTCCTTGGTGACGAAGTAGCTGGGGGTCTTCTCCATGGTGATCTGCCCCTCCAGGGTCCTGGGCATCAGGTCCCTGAGGACAAAGAGCACAGACAGGGGTCAGAAGGGCAGGTCCAGTCGACCGACTGGACAGCTGGGCAGAGGCCAACAGGATGGCATTCAACAAGTCCAAGTGCCAGGGGCTGCACTTTGGCCACAGCAACCCCAGGCAGAGCTACAGGCTGGGGGCAGAGTGGCTGAGAGCTGCCAAACAGAGAGGGACCTGGGGGTGCTGATTGACAGCTGCCTAAACATGAGCCAGCAGTGTGCCCAGGTGGCCAAGAAGGCCAATGGCATCCTGGCCTGCATCAGGAACAGTGTGGCCAGCAGGAGCAGGGAAGTCATTGTGCCCTGTGCTCAGCACTGGTTAGGCCACACCTTGAGTCCTGTGTCCAGTTCTGGGCCCCTCAGTTTAAGAAGGACATTGAGACACTTGAATGCGTCCAGAGAAGGGCAACAAGGCTGGGGAGAGGCCTTGAGCTCAGCCCTGTGAGGAGAGGCTGAGGGAGCTGGGGTTGCTTAGCCTGGAGAAGAGGAGGCTCAGGGGAGACCTCACTGGCCTCTACAACTACCTGAAAGGTGATTGTACACAGGAAGGGGTTGGTCTCTTCTCCCAGGCAAGCAGCACTAGAACAAGAGGACACAGTCTCAAGCTGTGCCAGGGGAAGTTTAGGCTGGAGGTGAGGAGAAAGTTCTTCCCAGAGAGAGTCATTTCTCATTGGGATGTGCTGCCCAGAGAGGTGGTGGAGTCCCCATCCCTGGAGGTGTTCAAGAGGGGATTGGATGTGGCACTTGGTGCCATGGTCTAGTCATGAGGTCTGTGGAGACAGGTTGGACTGGATGATCCTCGAGGTCTCTTCCAACCTGTGTGACGCTGTGTGACGCTGTGTAAGGGGAACAGCAAGAGCTGCCTGGGCAGGGACGAGCTCCTCTCCCTGAAATGCCTGCACAGGCTGCTCAGCCCCTGCAGATAAACCCATTTCCCATCGATTTAGGGCTTAGGGAGGGATTATTATTAAAGGCCACTGTATTAGAAATCCAGCTGAGTAATCTCCCAGTTATCCATGAGTGGATTAGCTGAGCTGCACTCTGCACCTGGAGTGTGGCTACACGAACCGCACCAGCTCCAGACCGGTCAGGATAAGCCCTGAGCCGTGCCAGGCGGCTTTCCTGGCTCAAGGCAACACCAGGCAGCCCCCAGCCCCAGCTCCCAGCTTCTTTTCCCCGTGGGAAAGAGAGGAATGGTGCAGTGGAGAAGCAGGAGCTCGCTGGAGCACATCCACCTTGGTTTCCCTCAGCATCTCCAGCGCGACACCTCTCCCAGTTCAGGCAAGAGGGTGCAGCTTGTCCCTGGCTTGTCAGCAGCAGGACCTCACCCTGCTGCAGGAGACTTCTTGCAGCCAGCTTGTCCCATTCCCTATGGCTGTGCAGGCCTGGTTCCCCGACACACAGCACACAGATCATCCAGAGCCGCTGGTGGCACCTTCCGCACAGCCCAATCCAGCCCCCAGTGAGGACAACCTCCCCCTTGCCCTGCCACACAGACTACAGCAGGTCAGGACAGGGGGTATGACCACAGAGGAGACAACCCCAGCTCATGGGCAGGATGCACCCTCACTAAATACCCCCAAAACCCAAAGCCTTCAGCAATCCCACCCTGTTCTCTGTTGCTAATGACCCATGGGGGGCGGGGGGAAGCTTGCAAGAATGATGGAAGCAGCACAAAAAGTCATTTTTGCCTCTCCTTCAGCAGGCAAGCCTCAACATTTCAGACCATTTGCCAATTCTGTCCCTTTATAAGCCAAGAGGACTCATTAGCTCTGGCTTGTGAGACAGTTACAAGGAAAGAAATCAAGGGGGAAAGGCAAGGAGGGAGCCAGCCACAAAATGAAAGCTATAAAACTCGATTATGCTCTCAGAGCAGCCACCCAGCCCAGGGAACAGGCAGGCAGTTGTGAGCTGCCAGCCTCAGCCTCTCCCTTCAGACACAGGACACTGCACACAGAGGCTGTCTGCTCCCTGAGGACCAGCTCCTCCTTTACTGCTGTTATTACTGCTCCAGCAAAGGTCACCATGGGCTCTTGCAGTGGAAGAAAACAGAGCCACCAGTAATTTGTGCTCCAGCCCAATGGTTGTCCTGATTAAGAAGCCAAACAAGAAATATTGAGGCACCTGCTCTGAGGCCAAACAGTAGGAAAACCAGGAATGAGAGGTCTGATTGAATCCAAACTCATCCCATGCCTACCAGTGGCTATTTGTGCAACTGCTGCTTAGCTCACTTGGTACCTGGCATTCTCCTTCAGCAGCTCCTGGCAGGAACTTTATGCAAGGTGCTTACTGGCAAGGGGCACCCAACAACTACACCTCTGTGCTCAGGGGCTGCCCAAAAGCTCCTTCTCCACAGGTCCATGGCAGGAGATGGTTCCCATAGGATCACAGAATTGTCAGGGTTGGAAGGGACCTCGAGGATCAGCCAGTTCCACCCCCCCTGCCCTGAGCAGGGACACCTCACACTGCAGCAGGTAGCATGTGTTAACCAGTTCACACCCTGCAAGGGCTTACACCCAAACCCCATCTTCCAGGTTCCTGTTCTTAGGTGCTCCTCTTAGCAAAGAAGCCAAGGGCTCAGTGGGCTCTAGTGCTGACATTGCTCCCTCACCTGAGGCTTGGACCATCCAGCAGATTTTAATCAAAGCCTAGAGGTGCCCCATGGCCTTCCTGACACCATGAAGAGCATCACAGAATTGTCAGGGTTGGAAGGGACCTCATGAATCATCTAGTTCCATCCCCCTGCCATGGGCAGGGACACTTCACACTACAGCAGGTTGCTCACAGCCACCTCCAGCCTGGCTGCAAACACCTCCAGGCAGGAGGCTTCCACCACCTCCCTGGGCAGCCTGTGCCAGGCTCTCACCACCCTCCTGGGGAAGAGCCATGCCAGATCTGTTGCTGGAAAAGGGGCAGTGGACAAACCAGATTGTGGAGGAAGAAGATATCAGCTTGGGGAAGCCTCCAGCCCTGCCCAAGGGTGGTGGCAGCCCCTGAGGCTGTGATTTCAAGGCCATGCAGATGGCAATGCTGCTGCTTCTGCCAACACCTGGGACACGAGAGCTTCTGGAAGCCAGGGGCCAGCGTGTGCCAAACACCCAGCAACCCAAATAAAACTCTGACTAATCCCTCACCTCTCTGGCCAGCTCCACAAACCTGTAACCCCATTGCAGAACAAGCAGTCAGGAACACTGAGGGCAGCCCTTCAACCTCTCCTGGGCCGCTGTGGATTTCGCCAGCCTGCTCATTAAGCGGTGTCTCCTTTTATGGCCACACCAGATCCCAGTTCTGCATCCTGCCTTGGCTCCTGACCACCTTCCAGCCTGATTTAAGAGGGTGGATTCAACTCTTCCACTCTGAAATGGCCCTGGGACCTGCCCAGAGAGGAGGTGTGCTGGGGATGGCCAGGCTGTGCTGAAGCCCTTTGGCCATCACGCTGCTTGCCACACAAGGTCCTGCACCTTGCGATCAGCTTCTCCTCCAGGACTGCCACAGTCAGTATTTATGCTTCTCCTGGGAATGATGCAAGGCTTGTTTTGCCCTCCTTGCACAAGAGAGGCAGGGCCAGGCCATGAGACAGGAGGAAATTGCTGGGGGTGGAGGTGCTGAGTCAGTTGATCTGGTTGGAGAACACAGGCTCTTCATTAACGTTCCAACAGCCAGAGGAGCGCACGGCCCAGAGTGCTGCAAGGAGCAGCTCTTGCTCTAAGAGGCATCCACTGGCCCAGTGGCAGCCCAAGCAGCACCTGAACCCACAGTCTCGTGGCTGAGGACACCCAGCAGGCTTTGTTGTCAACAGAGCTGAGAGCATTCAGTTCTGTCCAGGTCTTCAAAACTGGGAGGTGCTGAATCCTTGGCCTCTGCAGAACCTCTCACTAGTGACCCATCAGAGCAACAGAAGCAAGACAAGGCACGTCCCTGACACTGCTGCTGCTGCCTGGCTTGGTCAGCACAGGCTCAGAGAAGTACCATCCATGCACCAGCACATAAAGGGTGGCTACCAAGAAGATGGAGACTCCCTTTTGACAAGGAGTCCCATGGCAAAGACAAGGGGTGATGGGGACAAGGTGCTGCTGGGGAGATTCCCACTGGACTCCAGAAGAAAATGTTGCCCCCTGAGAACAGCTGGACACTGGAATCATCTCCCAGGGGAAGTGGTGGGTTCCTCTACACTGCTCAGCTTACCAGGGTGCTGGGCCAGCTCATTGCAACTCCACCATCACCTAGAAAGGTTGGACCAGATGATCCTTGGGGTCCCTTCCAACCTGGCATTCTGGGATAGAAATGGAGCCTTCAACCCAAGAATGAGAACTGACTCCACCAAACCCAGCCTTCAGCCACAGCTCCATCACTCTCTTCCTCCACTGTACCCAGATGAATACCAAGCACAGCCCAAAACTAAGACCCCTGAGATTGTCTCAGAAGCTGCCTCCTATGCAAAGTGGCCGAGTCAAAGCTAGACAGCAGCAAGTGAAGCCGACTATTGTGGCCCATGGACGTGGTTTGAACCTGTGGCAGCATCACACTGAGGAAAACAAAGCTTTATTGCATGGCTCTGTCCATTGTGATGAACTTTCCCATGCTTTCCAGCATCTCCCATAGAGGCATCAATCATCACGCTGGCAGACAGGCAGCACAGAGCCTCAGGGGCAGGAGGCACTGGCAGCGTGGCTGCTCTGAACTCACACAGGTGGCACAGTCACCAAGAAGCATTTGCTGCCACCCAAACCACCAGTGGGGGAGAGCAGCCTGGCACAGCACTGCAGGCCCCAGCACAGCAAGCTGGGGGGACACCGGGGGAAGGAGGAACGGACTCCAGCCCCGATCGCATCCGAGGGTCGGAGCGGCAAGGGCCATCGACAGCCGCCGCAGGAGGAGGGGAAAAGGGAGCTGTAATGGTCAGAAGAGCTCTAGCCACCAGGCCCTGGCAGGATGGAACCCCTTTGGGTCCAAGTAACAGCAGAGACCCACGTTCAGCTCGGTGGTGCAGCCCAGCTCGGCCCTGGGGCAGCTCGTGACAGCCGTGGAGTCCTCATCTCCCAGCAAGCTTCACAGGCACATTGGAGACCTGGGCAGCTTCTGCCAGTGCTGTTTGGGGTGAGCTAAGGGCAGAGGTGCAGCTACCACCATTGCCCATAAGGGAGAAGAACAGGAGGTGATAAAGGGAGTCAGGCTGTGGGAAAGGGGCAGCTGAGCTGAGCCCTTGGACAAAAGCTGCTCCACCAGTCAGGACAGGGCTGGATGCAGACACCAGCAAGGGCTGCAGCAGATGCTGGAGTGGAAAGTAAAGATAGTATGAAAAGCCTGGCAAGCAGTCACTCCTGCCTTGTTATCCTCCTGCCCTCTGGCAAGCTGGAGTTCAAAGACCTCTGGAGCCAGCATCTGCATCCAAATCATCCCAGCTCATTGTGTCTACGACCTGTCTAATCCTTCCAAACCCGTGAGTCCTTCTGGCCTTGAGAACATCCCACAGCAGAGAGTCCCAGCACTGAAGCACTGTCTCAAAGCATCATTTGAACCCTCTCCCTGCAGCCCTGCCCGGGAAGGGCCAAGGCACCTGCCCTCTGAGCATGCAAAAGGGAAGGCAGGCCCAGGAGCGGACTCCCAGCCTCCCTCACTACCCACCCAGCCCAGCCCTGCCGGGGCTCAGCGCTGCTCTGCTGGCTCTGACACAGCTGCCACAGTGCTGAGGGTCCCAGTGAGGGGAGGGAGGTGCTGGGTGAGCCCAGCTATGAATTTTCCTCAGGCAGAGAGCAGAGCCCCTAACCCTGAGCTATTAACATGTCAAGAGGGACGGAGGAAAAGCTTTTCCTCTAATGAATTTTGCCTCAGCCAAGCCCACAGCCTCCGTAGGCGAAGTGATAGGCTTAGCCTAAAGATGGATTGCCCTACTTTACCTATTAACCACTCAGACTAATGTAATAAAGGCTCTCTTCATGCTAACAGCCCTAATCCCCAGTCCCATGCAGCTCTGCAGCCTGCAACAGGCAGGGATGCCACACCAAACTCCCCCAGGCTGCTGCTCAGGGAGGCACAGGCTCGAGGTGGGGGAGTTTTAAGCTTTTAAGTTTGGGGTTGGGGTTTTTTTGGTCAGGTTTTCTCCCTTGTGTTTTGTTGGGGTTTGGTTTTTGGTTTGGGTTGGGTTTTTGGTTGTTTGGGGTTTGTTGTTTTGGAAGTGCAAGGTTCTGCGGTGAGCAAACAGCCCCCAGAGCAAGAGAAATGTACAAAGTGGGGCTGACAGGTGGCCACACGGTAATCCAATCCTGAAGCCTAATGCCCTTTGTGGCAGCTTTTGTCTGTGCACAGGGGCTCCAAGCTAATCTGCTGCTACTTCTCCAGCAGGAATGGTTGAGGGGATGGGGGGGGGGATGTTGAGGGGACCTCTGCAACCTGTTGCTGCCTTGTTGACCACAGGTAGCACGGCCCCGCGCGGGGCAGAGCGTGGCTGTTGTTCCTCACTTCATCCCTGGGGATGTCTGTCAGCTCCCCCCCTCCCACCTGCTGTCCTTTGCAAGCACCCACTGGGATAAACCCCTCTGGGGCCTGTCAGATCCTGGGGGCCTGCAGAGGCAGCCCCAGGCAGCTGCCCACACCGAGGTCACCGTCAGGCTGCCCAGCCGGGACCTGCTGAGCCCAGGTGCTCCTGCTGCTGAACAGGGGCCCTGGAGATGAGGGCAGGAGTTTTCAGTCCTGGGGAGGCTCTCCTGATAGATCTCTTCCTACCCAGCACCCAGAGCCACCCAGCATGGACACTCCTGGAGTCCTTCTCTCCCCACCCCAGCATGCCCGAGAGCTGAAGGCCCTGTGCCCTGTGCTGCAGCACCACCACCCCCCAGCCTCAAATCCCTCCACTCCACACACCCCTCTGCTTAATCCTCTGACTTGCCTCAGTTTCCCTCTGCAGGACTGACAAAGCTCTCCCAGAGGAGACAGACAGCTGGGTTCAGAGCACTTACAAGCAAGAGAAGTGCTTCTGTGGTCAGGATAAAACAGCAGAGCGTCTGGGCGCAGCTACAAGATGAAGACTGGGGAGAGCTCCCAGCAGTGCCAGGAGCAACTCTGCCATCAGATACAGCAACCACCACATGTGGTGAGGAATTCCTAAACTTCCCTCTCCACAGGTGTTCCCTGGAAGCAAGAAATCAGGAGAAAGGAGAGAGAAGTCCAACTGTTTTGGACATCAGCTGCACACACAGAGCCCACGGTCAAGCCTCGAATCCAGAGCCACTTGCTTTGCAGCCCAGCAGTGCACACACACACAGAGCATCCAACCTGTTTCTGGCCAGCTTCTACCTCAGTTCCTGAGTGGTGTTTCAAGGGGACAAAAAGTGATTTCAGCCAAGGAAATGAACTCTGGCAAGATGACTGTTCCTGGGGAAAACAGCTCCAATCCCCCCTGAAGTCTGCCTAAGACACCACAGTGATTAGTTGGAAGGCTTAGGGTGAGGTGGTGAATAGCAATGCAAAAGGCAGACACAAAAGGTCTTCTCCCCTCCTGGGAGGAAAGAGATTCTTAGTCTTGACAGGGGGCTTGAAAACCCAAGGAGACAACAAACCCAAGCAGCATGCTCCAGAACATAGTACAGTTTCAGGCAGGTGATGAATCTCTGTCCCTGGAGACATTCAGAACCCTCCTGCATGTGTTCCTGTGTGATCTCCTCCAGGTGAGCCTGCCTTGGCAGGAGGGCTGGACTCAATGAGCTCCAGAGGTCCCCTCCACTCTGTGATTTCTTGTGGCTTCTGCTGTGTGTCTGATTGGAAAGCAAACAAGCTTGGAAAAGCTCTTAAGGAGAAAAGAGCGGAAGATGAGACAGGTTGAGGTCTTATCCCCTCCCATGTTGATGCTCTCCACCCTCTCCCCTTCCCTATTCTCATCCCCAGGAGAGATTTGGTCCCCCTGTCTCCATCCCAGCGTGGTGCTGCTCAGAGCTTTGCCCTGGTCAAGGTCCCACCAAGGTGGTTTCAAAGCCCAGCCCACCCATGGGCTGCCTTAGACCAAACCCACGTTTTGGGAGAGCTCCACTGCTGCTTCCACCCAGCACATCCAGTTCTCATCCCAAATCCTGCTGCTTCTCTGCCTCTTCCTCTCCTGCCTTGTCCCAATAACCAAATTTAGGCCAAGTGAGCTGAATCTAGGATCTCAAAACCAAAAAGAGCTGCAGGCACCCAGGAAAGGCTGGGGGTGGCATCTCCCTTGCTGGCAGCTTTGCCTTCCAGCCCACCTGATCTGCCAAGGTGATACCCAGTTGTTCCCAGTCTCTGAGGCAGCATGTTGCTGTAAAAAGGCAGACAACATCAACAGTGGTGACCAGAGCAGCCAAGGGCTGGGTTAAATCCACCCTTGTAGCCCTTTACTGGCACCTGACAGCAAGCAAGACCTCTGCAATGCTATGGGAAGCACCCAGAGCATCCCCAGCATGACCAGCTCAGCTCCCTAAGGCCACCACACCTGCCCCATCCCAACTCCCCTCACTGCAGGGCTGATCACAAAATCATCAAGTCCCAGAAATACTCCTTGAAAGCAAGGCCCTGCCAAGCCCAGGGGAAGACTGTTAGAGTAATAAAGCATTTTAATTGCATCATGAAGCCTGCCACCAGCACCCAGCTTCCATGTCACCCACTAGGCTTTGAGTCTGCTTTCTGGTGGCTGCAGCTGAATTTGGGGGAAGAAGGAAGATGCAGGAGGAAGAAGCAGCAGAGAGAGAAGCAGCAATAGCAGATTCCTCTTTGGAGGTGGCATCCTGGGCTGCATCAGAAGAAGAGTGGCCAGAAGGTCAAGAGATGTGAGTCTGCCCTGCTGCTCAGACCTCACCTGCAGCACTGTGTCCAGCTCTGAAGCCCCCAACACACAGAGACATGGATCTGCTGGAGAGGGTCCAGAGGAGCCCATAAAGATGATCTGAGAGCTGGAGCACCTCTACAATGAAGACAGACTGAAAGAACTGGGGCTGGCCAGCCTGGGAAGGAGAAGGCTCCAGGGAGACCTCAGAGCTGCATTTCAATATCTGAAAGGGACCTGCAGGCAGGCTGGGGAGGGACTGTTCAGAAGGGCTGTGGGGATAGGATGAGGGGCAGCAGTTTGAAACTGGAGCAGGGCAGATCTAGGTTGGACATCAGGAGGAAGTTCTGCACCACAAGAGTGTTGAAATACTGGAACAGGCTGCCCAGAGATGTGGTTGAGGCCCCATTCCTGGAGACATTTCAGAACAAGAGGACACAGTCTCAAACTGTGCCAGGGGAAGTTTAGGCTGGAGGTGAGGAGAAAGTTCTTCACAGAGAGGGTTGTTAGCTGTTGGAATGTGCTGCCCAGGGAGGTGGTGGAGTCACCATCCCTGGAGGTGTTCAAGAGGGGACTGGATGTGGCACTTGGAGCCATGGTTTAGTAATCATGAGGTGTTGGGTGACAGGTTGGACTTGATGATCTTTGAGGTCTTTTCCATTCTATGACATTCAAGATTAGACTTGATGTGGCCCTGGGCAGCCTGATCTAGTTGGAGGTGTCCCTGCTGGGGTTGGACAAGATGACCTCTGAGGGTCCCATCCAACCCAATTCAATCTGCTGGGCTGCCTCACCCATCCCTTTGTTCTTACCACACTCTTCCCCCTTTTGCTCCAAGGACCTGTTTCAGTAGCTGGCAGCCTCCCCTCTTTTCCTGAGGAGGGGAGAGGACAACATGTGTGCCTTTGTCTGGAGAGGGAGCCCCTTGTTTGGGCTGGTAAATTATCCAACAATAAAAGGGAATGGCTGGGAACCAGGCTCTGCCTTTTTGAAAGGGTGTAACCTTATCCAGCCCCGTCCAGCGCCCGCCACCACGCTTACACAAACCAGATGAGGGGAATTAATGAACCTGGGGGCTGAGGGAGGAGGAGGGAAAGTGGTGGGGGCCTCAAAGTAATGTTTTTCTCAGCCTCCTCGCTCTCTGCCCTCACATCTGCCAGGTGCCCTTCACCTGTTGGGGAGTTTGAGGATTACAGCAGAGAGAGGAGGGTGTGAAGGCTCCTCTGGGCTTCAACGGGGCCAACGAGGTGGTGGCCGCGGGTGGCATCACCACATGCCCCAAGGGAGCAGCAGCATGGATGGCAAGCACACCCTTGGCAATGCTATGAGGCTGGTCTTGGAGGTGGCTGGATAAATGCCTCTTCCCACCTCAGAGATGAAGCTCCACACTGCCAGCCTTTGGGAGAAGCCAAAGCCTGGTTGAAAGCATGGGGGGAACATACCCTGCCTGTGGATGCTCACATTCAGATCATCAAGTCCAATCCTTAAGCCAGCACTGCCAGGGCACCACTAAACCATGGCCCTCAGCACCACAGCTACCTGGCTTTTAAAGCCCTCCAGGGATGGGAACTCCACCACTGCCCTGGGCAGCTTGTTCCAGGCCTTAGCAACTCTTTGGGGAAGAAATTGTTCCTCATGTCCAACCTGAACCTCCCCTGGCATGACTTGAGGCTGTCTCCTCTTGTCCCATTGCTTGTTACTTGGGAGAAGAGGCCAACCCTCCCCTCACTCCAGCCTCCTTTCAGAGAGCTGTGGAGAGACAGAAGGTCTCCTAAGCCTCATTTTCTGCAGTTCCCTCAGCTGCTCCTCCCCAGCCCTCTTCTCCACAACCTTCCCCAGCTTCATTGCCCTTCTCTGGGCCCACTCCAGCTGCTCAATGTGTCTTGGAGTGAGAGCCCCAAAACTGCACCCAGTATTGAAGGGGAAGCCTCACCTTTACCATCTGAACATGAGCTGAGGAGCAGGGGTGGGGGGGGCTCTCCTTGGGCTAGGAAGTGCCAAATTTCCCTCCTCCTTTCCCCCAACAACAGCCCAAGATGTTACAACTGCTCAGCAAGAACTTTCTCTCCTCTTTTGTAGAGCCAGGCAAGATCTTCATCAACTTCAGCAGCTCATTACAGGCCCTTCTCTTTATGTAAACACCCAAGCCTCTGTGTCCCCCCCCCCCCCCCACCACCATCACACTTTAAAGCTCTGAGCTTCCACTCAATAATTATCTTCACTGGGGGGGGGGGGGGTGGGGGGAGAGGGGCAGCACTTTCCATATCAAAGGGCTGCTTTGGAGGGATTTACAATAATTTAAGATGAAGTGGTAAATATTCCATTCACCCCAGTTCATCTCCAGTAATAATCATAATCCTATTAGTAAGGTCCCCAAGAAAGTGATTGCATTCTCATCTAGCCAGCATCTATCTGAATTTCTTGGAGGGATGGGGCAGGGGGGGAGGGTTAGAGGGGGAGACCATAGGCAAGTAAAGAAGTAAAAGCAACAAAAGATGCAATTGGCAGCACCTCCCCCCCCCCCCCCCCCCCCCCCGAAGGATTTGGCCTCCATTGTCCCCACACTTCAATAGTGCTTTGCTCCCAAAATAAGAGCTTTTGAGCAGGGTAAGGGGGTGGGGCTGAAATGAGCATCTTATTCCTCTTGGTTAGCCCCCCCCCTACCCCCCCCAGCTCCCTTTCATGGCCACAGGTTCCCCCTGGTGCTGCTCTGGTGACAAAGAGCAGCCCTGGCTGCTCCTGGGGAGCGCAGGGGGGGGCTGGAGCAGCCTCCCCATTAAAAGCTAATTGCTCTTTCTGGGTGACTTCTCCAGAATATTGCCCAGCATCATCAGACCTCGCTGCCCACTGCTCAAGTCATGTGAGATTACTCTAAGCTGGCTCTGTTCCCCCCCCCCCCCCCCCCCCCCCAAGATAAAAAGGCTGGTTTTGTTTAAAAGCAGAGTTGGGGTGGGGGCAAGGCTGTGAAACTCATGATTTAAAGGGAGAAAAGGAAAAAAAAAAACTAACAAAAGAACCACCCTTAAAGCCAGCAGGAAACACGACTGAGCTAACTGGCAACCTGGGACTGGAGACTTCTGTCCAGCAGATCTCGGGGCCAGCCGGCGCTGCCGAGCTGTGTGCTTCACTGCTGCCGCTGTGCTGCCTCTTCGTGCACCCCACCCGAGTGTGTAACCGGAATCTATCCCTGCAGCAGAGCCCCAGGGGCACCAGGGTCATCTCTTGTCCTCTCTTCTGGCCACCAGGGTTAAGTCCTCACCACCTCCCCTAGAAGCAGGTCACTTGGCTCTGCTCACCCTGCCGTGTGGAGGGAAGTCAGCAGCTACTGCAGGGCTGCAGGTCTGGAGCAAGCCCAGATTACCTTCTGTGGTGTCCTAGAGTTTATTGCAAAGCAGGAGAAACATTTTTCCTCTGTAAATTAAACAGACAACAGCCCAGGGGGGAGGAAAAAGGAAGAAGTTTTAGGCATCTGCAGAGATTTCAGTGCTCACAACTTGCTCCTGGGGAAAATGAAACTCTCTGGACCGCCTCTGCCTCTTACTCCACGGCAGCCAGCAGGACCGGCAGCTCCTCTTGCCTCTCAAATTCATGGCCTGGAGTTAAGGTTGTGTGCACTAAGCTCCTGCTGCACAAAGATTTGGTAGATCCTCTTATGGAGTCACTGCAAGAAAAGGCTCTGTGCTCCTGGAGAGGCTGCTGCTTTAACACACCCTTGTACCAAAGATCACAGAATTGTTTGGCTTGGGAGAGACCTTTAAGATCCTCGAGTCCAAACGTTAACCCAGCACTAAACCACGGTGTTCAGCACCACACTGACAACTTTGAAACCCACCCCAAGGGAGGGGGACTCCACCACTGCCCTGGGCAGCTGGTTCCAGGCCTTGATAACCCTTTTTGATCCTCATTTCCAGCCTAAACCTTCCATGGACCTTCCTGAGCTCAGCT
Source organism: Dryobates pubescens (assembly GCF_014839835.1). Lineage (NCBI taxonomy): Eukaryota > Metazoa > Chordata > Aves > Piciformes > Picidae > Dryobates > Dryobates pubescens. Next base: position 18,881,207 of record NC_071631.1, on the reverse strand, counting down.
TTACTTGCGTAGTACTGATCCTGCCCCTTTGTGGGAAGCTGGAGCTAGTATCTGCTGAGCTTGAAGTGGCTCAGCACCTGCAAGCAGAGAAACACTGTCCCCATGCAGGAAAAAAAGGCAGAGCAAGAGAGTCAAGGTCTGGAGTTATCAGCTTAACTGATAGCTGTGGGAAGCAAAGAGGCAGCCCCCCAAATGCGGCTCTGGCGAGGATTTTGCTAGCTCGGAGCAGGCTTAAGCAAAGAAAGCCTGGCTTGGAAGAGGCTTAAAAGCAGATAAGCAAATCAGAGCTGCTGGGACGTCCAAAACACATCCACTGGGCCCAGGTGACAGAAGTGTCCCCTGGAGCAGAGGATGTGGGGCCAGCACAGCTGTCACCTGGCTTCAGCCGACCCCACAGACCCTGACCTCGAGGGTTTGGCTTCAGCTCCAGCGTTGTCGCTGGGCTGCTCCTACAACTCCATCACAAAGCCTACCCCTCTGGCCACGCAGCAGCAGCTCAGCCGTGTCCAAGTGGCACCAGTGGAGCCCACTGCTCACACTAGAGCCTCTCCCCAAGGCTATTCTCACTTCCCAGCCATGGAGGCTGAGCCACAGCCATCAACGTGGCAGGAGCATCAGCCGGTGCTGGCAGCACCCAGCCATCAGCAACACACCCACCAGCCCGGCAGAAAGTCATAGCCCTAAAGTGCTCCCACACCCACCAATTTGCTCTCTTAATTTGTAGCAAGGGCACTAATCCTCTCAAAGATGGTAAAACCCCACAGGCACTGCTCCTCCTCACAGGTCTTGGGGAAATGCTCCCCTGCAGCAAAGGGAGCAATCTCCAACAGGCTGAGCCCCATGGATGGGGGGGATCTGGGATTTGGGGGAGGCAGAAGCAGGCATTGGGGTGCACAGAGCTGCCTGGCACTGCAGGCTGTACAGCTTGCTGGCCTTCACCTGGCATCCCACAAGCACCAGATGTCCAAACCAAGTGGTATCATGACACATCCAAGAGCCAAACAATCCATGGCTACAGATGGGGCAGAGCATCCTTCTGGCTCCCCTGAAAGGGTTGCACCTTGACTCACAACCTGTCACACTGGAGCACTCTAAGGCTCCTGCCCCAGCTAGGACACCAGATGTTCCCAATCCAGGTAGCCCATGAGAGGTTATCCCATCAGCCTCATGCCTACAGCACCTGCTCTTCAAGGCCCTGCTCCAGGGATTTGTTAGGGCAGCTGCTGGTGGTGGTTGCTGGAGCCCAGCTAGCAGAGCACACCTTGGTTTGCACCCAAAGGGCACATCTTGTGCTTCTAATGCATGGGGAGATGGTCACTTCAGGTACCCCCCCAGTCATCTGCCTGGCAGCCACACATCACTGCAATTTCTCTGCAGCCATGCTGCAAGCAGAAGATTCCCAGAAGAGGGGCTGCTTCAAGGGAAGAAACCCCTGGTTAGGTCCATTCCAGGGTGGAGAAGGCCATAGGGTCTATATGGAGATGGATTTTTCATGGCACATACTGACAAATACACTCTCTGGTTGAGCAAGCAGACAGTGACCATTGCAGCAGCCCCTCTCTAGCCACCAAAGCTAGCTGGATGTGGGCAGCTGACCTTGGTACACCAAGGCTGAATGCTGAGAACCACCCACCAGATTTCCACCCAGGCCAGGACTACAAGGAGATGAACTTTATCACCCTTGCCCATATTGTCCCCCTCTCCTGGGGCACTACCAAGCCATTCTAGGTCATAGAATCATTGAAAGGGACCTTTAAAGGTCATTTAATCCAACTGGCCCTGCAGTGAACATGGACATCTTCAACTAGAGCAGGTTGCTCAGAGCTCCAAACAACCTGACCTGGAATTTTGCTAGAAGGAGGGACATAAAAAAACCCCACAAGCAACAAAGCAGCCCACGAAGTACCAGCCCCAAACAAACACTGCACAAGTCAACAGCCACTGAACAAAACCAACCCAGCAAGATACAGGCAGGGGACCACCTTCCCCCTCTTTCTGGGATCATAAATCACAGCCATGCTGAGAGGTCCTTTGTGTTTTCCCTGCCCTGCTCCCTGTGCCTGCAGGGGCAGGTAAGAGCTCACACTGATAATGCTGCCCTTTGTCTGGCCCAGCGTTTGCACAGGGAGGGCTTTGCTTGCCACCTTGCCACGTTTCTGCTCCTCAAGCCCAGCCTTCCAGTGCTGGAGCTTTTCACAGCCATGATTAGGGGAGAAAGCTTCCTGATATGCCCCTCTCTGCCCCAAGCTCAAACTCCTCAGCTTATAACCCTCATGGGGAGAGCATCCCCTGGCAACTCACCTGCTCTTGGCGCAAGGTTGCCCAGAGAGGTTGTGGAGTCTGTCTCCAGAGGAGTTCAAAACCCACCTGGACAACCCCCTGGGTGATTGACTCTAGGTGATTCTGCTCTAGTTGGACCAGATGATCTTCAGAGGTCCCTTCCAACCCCTATCATTCTGTGAGGGCATGCCAAAGAGGGACTTAAACCACTGTGCTGGGTTATGAGCCCCAAAAGGGGCTTGTGCCAGCTGCAGCCATGTGACAGCTCTGTTCCTGCTTCCTCTTCCTCACCTTGGGCAGAGCAAAGCAGGGAGGGTAGCAAAGAAACTGCTTTATTCACCCAGAAGAACCTTCCTCCAGGAACTCAGCCCTTGGGCCATCTTCTGTGTGACAGCTAAGCTGAACCCTGCCACTTCCTCTGCAGCACATGTGGAAGGGAGTTTGCAGGGTGGCGCAGCCAGAGCCTTCAGGCAGATCTACATCTCCAGGTCCTCAAAAGAGCCATGTAGGATCTCCAAAGATCCACCTTCTCTGATCCTGTGGGCATCCAGCACCACCTGAAGAGCAGAGGCCTTGGCAACAGCAGCTCAGGAAGCAGCCAACTTTCCCCTGTCACCAAGGTAGAAAGAAAACGGCAGCTTTTTTCCCCTGCCCGTTTTGATATTGCATTCAGGTCCCTAACACAGGCCAAGCCCTGCTGGCAAGCTGCTGCCAACCCCCAGCTGCACAACTCCACCTGCTTCTCCAGCAACACCCAAACCAACCACACAGCTGTGCAGCAATGAGGTTCCTCCTCAACAAGTCTTAAAGCTAAGGGGGATGCCCCCTCTGACCATCTGTGGTGGCCAGTAATGAGCAAACTCCAAGGAGGTTGATGAGAAGGTAACCAACCAAGCAAGCACATCCTGTTGACTGCTCATTACCTGGAGCATCCCATCCAGTGGGTCAGGAGTTTAAAGCTGGTTTGAAATCCTAACCACAGCCCCAACCACAACCCAAAGCATCGGTAAGGTGGAGACTGGCCCCGGTCAGCGTGTCCCCAGTTGGGATGGGCTGTATTTACTGCAACAAAAGGCCTGGCAAATTAACAGCCAGGTGATCCTCTCAGGGCTGAGCCCTAAATGCATTTCCACACAAATGGGATTGTCACCTCGCCTCATTTGTTAATGGCTTTGCGATTTACACTCATAAAGGAGCAGCACTGGCAATGAAGGTGGTTCCATGGTAACCAGACCAGGGCAGTGACACCAGAGGTGTTGGTCCCGAAGGGGATTTTTCTCCCCAGCATCTCCAGTCAGGCCAGTAGGAGCTTCCTGAGACTCTTCCCATTCTTTTTAAACCCCCAGACCAAACATCAAAGACAGAAAAGAAAGTTCCAGGACGAAACAAAGGAAAACAGACAAAGGCAGTGTGCCCGTTAAGGCAATCAAGCTACCCATTCGTGGTGCCACCACGTCCCAAGGTGGGTCCCCAGCCATGCTGCAGGACTCAGAGTAGAGCAGAAGACACCAAACCAGCCTTGGGAAGGAGTGAACTTCCCAGCAAAGGAGGGAGACAGGCACCAATTAGGGAAACATGAAGGAGCAGGTCTGTCTGCAGCCTGCCCTCCTGCCCCAGTCATGACGTGGGCTCATGACGTGGGCAGCACCAGCCAGGGAACTGCAGGCAAGAGCCCTTTCAAGAGCAGGCTCAGCTGGTGGAGATGCTCTGCTGCAAGCCCAACAGATGCAAAGCACTGCTTCTAATTAAAAAGGAATTCACCTAATTAGAGACTTCACTTGGCCATAGCAATGACTTGATCTAGTCCAGCTCACTGGCTCAGGCTGTTATTTAAGAGGGCTCTCCATGCTTCCCTTCCACTCCCGACTCCTTGGGTTGTCTTTGTCACCCCACCCAGCACCTCTTCACGCCCCACAGGCTGCGAGGGCAGCTCCGCGGCCGTGGTGGCAACCAGCAAGGACCCCGGGGGGCAAAACCACACAGCAGCAACCTTCGGCATTCCATCCTGCTCCCACCGAGAGCCGATTCCCTTCCAGAGCTGCCATGGGGCTGAAGTATCCTGCAGTCCTTCAAGCCCTTCGACGTAAAGAGCAGAGCGGGCCGGGTCTGCTCAGGCCTCGGAGCACAACCCGAGTGAAATGACTTTTCCCTGAACACCGCGGCCTCTGAATGAGGGCTTTTGTTATTCAGATGAAACCAAGTGTCAGATTAACAAATCAATGGGCATAAGAGATATCAAATGGGTCGCCATTGAAGCCTTTCAAATAGCCAAACATATGGATGAACCAAATGCGAATTGTAATTGACTCGCCCGCACCTTTGATCTCTACACCCTTGGGTTCCCAAAGCGGCGGCCCGGCCCCCTCCGACCCCGACTGAACCGATTGGGGGATCCATTGTGAGCCCTCACAAAGTCTTTTCTCTCTGCCTCCATCTCCTGGATGGAGATACAGCCTGGCACTTGGAAACCCAGACAAGCCAGCTCTGCCTGCGGGAGCCAGGAAGCCGGGCAACCCACGTTACCCAGACGCAATCTATCACATGGAGCCCACCGGCTGTGGTCACCTCCAGCCTCCATCCCCGCTGGTGGCCTCTGGCCAACTGGATGTGCAGGAGGAGATCACAGAATGATACAACTGTACCCCTGCACTCTGCACTGGTTAGGCCACACCTTGAGTCCTGTGTCCAGTCCTGGGCTCCTCAATTTAAGAAGGACATCAAGACACTTGAATGTGTCCAGAGAAGGGCAATGAGGCTGGGGAGAGGCCTTGAGCACAGCCCTGTGAGGAGAGGCTGAGGGAGCTGGGGTTGCTTAGCCTGGAAAAGAGGAGGCTCAGGGGAGACCTCATTGCTGTCTGCAACTACCTGAAAGGAGGTTGTAGCCAGGAGGGGGTTGGTCTCTTCTCTCAGGCAATCAGCACCAGAACAAGAGGACACAATCTCAAGCTGCACCAGGGGAGGCTTAGGCTGGAGGTGAGGAGAAAGTTCTTCACTGAGAGAGTCGGTCACCATTGGGATGTGCTGCCCAGGGAGGTGATGGAGTCACTGTCCCTGGAGGTGTTCAAGAGGAGATTGGAAGTGGCACTTGGTGCCATGGTCTAGTCATGAGTTCTGTGGTGACAGGTTGGGCTCAATCTTTGAGGTCTCTTCCAACCTTGGTGATACTGTGAGATCTCTAGAAGGGATCTCTGGAGACCATTGAGTCCAACCCCCTGCCAAAGCAGGGTCACCTGCAGCAGGTCACACAGAATGACGTCCAGGAGAGTTTTGAAAAGTCTCCAGAGGAGGCTTCACAACTTCTCTGGGCAGCCTGCTCCAAGGCTAGGTCACCCTCACAGCAAAGAGGTTTCTCCTCATGTTGAGGTGGAACCTCTGTGTTCCAACTTACACATGGGAAGCAGCAGAAGAGGCCCTGGAGCAAACGTGGGCAGTGCTGGTGGTCGCTCCCCAATGACTGCTGCAACCGGCTGCAGGGTCCCTTCAGCTTCCAAGGATCTCACTGTGCAAAGCCAAGGACCAGCCTTGGCTGGTGGGCATGCATGAGCCCTGACTGCAAAACCTGGACAAGTCTGAAAGTGCTGAAAGCTGCTCTTCTCTTCTCCAGCAGCCTCACCAGCATGTTGTCACCTACACTTAAGCAGCACAACTTCAATTTTGCTGGGATGTTTCTGCAGCTACATTAACAGCAACCTGGAGTTTAAGCTAAGCATTGTCCCTAAACTTTCAGTTTTGGGGTATGGAATGAGTGAGTTTTGGCCAGTTTCAGATGCAAGAGGGGGGAAAAAAAAGCAACCCCACAACAGGGTTTTGATATGGTACAAATCTCAACTCCAGAGCTGCAAGGCAAGCATCTGTTTGGGTTTAGTTTCATGCCTCATTACAACCTTCACCTTGCTGTAGCTCTTCCAGGAAACCCAGCCCAATTTAATCTTCCACCTCCAAGCTGCAGACCCCCCACAAATGTGCCTTCTGTGGAGGTTAAAACCCCACACTGAAGTTTCCCACCACCACCAAACATATTATGCAGCTCAGCTCTTGCCTACCTGAGCCTCAAGGCAACAGGAGTCTTGCAATGCCTGTTGCTGAAGGCAAACCCCAGCAGCACTTCCCAGCACTAGGCTGTTCCCAGCATCAAGCACCAGTACAGAGTGAAGCAATCTCCACTGGGGGGGCAGAAACCTTGCATGCATTCTTTGCTCCAGCACCATCAGGGAGAACTGGGCGAGCCAGAGGATCCCCTACAGCAGGCATTGCTCTGCCCCCATCATTTTGGGGCTCTGCCCCAGCTGTGCAGCTGCTAAACCCAACTGCTGAGCCTTGCTGGGGTGGCTCAGCCTGTGACAACTGCAGAGCTCACCCACCGAGGAAGGGGAAGACTGTGGGTGCAAGGCAGGCAGGAGGAAACTCTCTGGCTCTTAATCTGCTTTAGATCCACGTGAGCTTGCTCTTTATATATAGCTTCATTAATTGTTACACTGCATTTAGCAGTGTGACCTTCAAGTTGTCTCTGGGGGCAGCCTGGCTCTGCTATGTGCCAGGGCGCTGGTGTGGGCTCCCCCGGTGTGTCCATCTGTCTGGTAGTGCCAGCCTCATTGCCGTGGACTCACAGAATGGTAGGAGCTGGAAGGGACCTCTGAGGATCAAGTCCAAGCCCCCTGCCAAAGCAGGATCACCCAGGGCAGGTCACACAGTCTCATGTCCAGATGGGTCTTGAAAGTCTCCAGAGAGTGAGACTCCACAACCTCCCCGGGCAGCCTGCTCCAGGGCTCCAGCACCCTCACAGCAGAGAAGTTTCTCCTCATGCTGAGGCTGAACTTCTGTGTTTCAGTTACTGTGAGGCTTTGGAGCAGGCAGCAGCTCCCAGCCCCTTCGGCTTGCAGCAAACCCAGGCTGAAACCCTAACCAGCTATTCCACTTCTGCCTTGGCAAGGCTGCTATCTTCTCCCAAGGCCTCATTTGCTGCTCAACACCCCCTGTTACCTACTCCCTCTGCTTGACAAAACACCATGCAGACAGCCCAAGGCTCCTCAGCTACCAGACCAGCTCAAGAGGGAAATTAAAAAGGGGGGGGTAAGGGGGAAGCTACAAACTTTGTGTTGAGTTGCAACAAGTTCAGTGTGCAGTGCTGGGGAAGAAGGAAGGAGACACTTTGCTAACCCCTTTCTTCAGAAGGGGCAATGCTTGGGCTCTTTGGCAGCTCACCTTGCTCAGTCCAGTTACAGTGAAGCCAGGGCAGATGATAGGGATGTTTACAGGTGGCCCCCAAGCCCATGACCCCACTGCTCCTGAGCAAGGCTGGAAGAATTGGGGCTATTCAGCCTGGGGAAGAGAAAGCTCTCAGGAGACCTCATAGCTACATTTCAATACATGATAGGGACCTCCAGGAAGGCTGGGGAGGGACTGCTCAGAAGGGCTTGTAATGACAGGACGAGGGGCAATGGTTTGGACCTGGAGCAGGGCAGGTTCAGGATGGGCATCAGGAGGAAGTTCTGTACAGGGAGGGTGGTGAAATACCGCAACAGGTTGCCCAGAGATGTGGTTGAGGCTATCCCTGGAGCTATTCAAAATCAGACTTGATGTCAGGCTCCCTGGGCAGCCTGATGTAGCTGGAGGTGTCCCCTGCTGACTGCAGGGGGGGTTGAGCAAGATGACCTTGGAGGGTCCCTTCCAACCTGTGAATCTGGCACAATTCCCTCAATGTGGCACCAGAGGGGCATGCAGGGGGTCTGAAGCAGAGAGCCATGTCACCAGGCACTGCCCTCACCCTGGCACACAGAGACACAGGGCAGAACAAAGCCAGAGGGTCCCTCTGCGACGCACATCGAGCAGCCACATTCTCAGCTCCGCAGCTAACCCAGCCACAGACTGTGTAGAGCCAGTGCAGGGACACACCTGCTGTTTACTCCAGCACCTCCTGCTTTCGTTCCAAGTCTAATACACCTTTAAAAACAACAAACCGAAGGCATGCCAAAGCTGCAGGCCTTGCCAGTTTTTAAACAAATATTTCAGAGCTCAACGCAGCAGCAAAGCATCTGATGAACCAAGGCTGGGCTTTCGTCCTCCCCCTAGCGACAGAAGATCTCCGCTCACAGCCACAGCACTGCCTGCTGCAGCCCCTGCTCCAGAGCCAGAACACCAACACAGTTTCACCCCCGTAGAATGCCAGGGCACCCTGCTTTTCCTACCTTTAATCTCTCTGTCACCAAACCAGCAGTTCCCTAAACACCTCCTGCACCTCCACAGGCTGCTTGCCTGGGTTTTAAGACAAGTTTGCATCTGATACTCAAGACAGGCTGCAAGCTTGGGGCTAACAGAGAGAGGTTTAACACAAAGGTTGGTGAGCTGCCTTATCAAAGTTAATTAGAAAGGATTTTGGCTTTTGTGGAGGCATTTTTCTGCACTCAGAGTCATACAGACACATGCTGAGGGCCTGAGCCTGGAGCTCTCCTCCAGGGAGGCTTTTGGAGTGCATTGAACAGCCAAGTTTGGGGAGCTGGTCCAACCTTGGCCACCAGCATGCTGCTGGAGACCCCTCTCCTCACCAGACCCCGCTCCCCAGGTGGAAAGGGTGTGGACTAAAGGAAATCTTCTTCATCTTTACAAATACCTGAAGGGTGGGGGCCAGGCTCGTTTCAGTGGTGTCCTGTGATAGGACAGGGGACAAGAGACACACACTGAAACTCAGGAAGTTCCACCTCAACACGAGCAAAAACTCTTCAGCCGCAAGGGTGACAGAGCACTGGAGCAGGCTGCCCAGAGAGGCTGTGGAGTCTGTCTCTAGAGACTCTCCAGACCCACCAGGAAGCATTCCTGCGTGGCCTGGCCTAGGTGACCCTGCTTTGGCAGGGGGGTGGACTCTGGGGGTCCCTTCCAACCTCTACCATTCTGTGATTCTACGCAAACCGGTGTTTTGACTCCAGCCAAGCTTGGTGCTGCTGGCCTGTAGCTGTGGCAACACAGGATTTGGCCTTGCACTCCCTTCCAGCAAGGGATGTATAAAATTCATACATCCACCTAGAACATTACATATTGGCACATAAAATGAAAGCCCAGGCACAATTACCTCTTTCTTCAGGAGGAGCTGCCAGGAACACGCTCTGGAGGGAAGAGGCTGTGCCAGTTCACTGGAGAGGTTACAGTCACTTGGTTTTATTACAAGCCAGCCGCTTTGGTGAGTTCACACAAGTCCCCAGCAGCGCTGGCTGAGAGGTCTGCCCAGATTACAGCCCTGGGCTCACCCATTTTAGCAGCACAAGACCTACAAGGCAGCAAGGAGAAGGGAAGGCCACTCCCTTCCAGAGGTGAGCAGAGGTGAGCTCCTTGGGTGACACTGTACACAGCCACATCTAGGGCAGGGTTAGCAACACGTGGCTCTGCACCCAGCACCGGCTGCATATGAAATTCTGGGTCAGATCCTCTGCTGCCATGAAGTGCCCCAACTCCCTTGAAGTCACAGTGTCCCTCAGCAGAGATGTTCTCTCTCCATCCCTTTTCTGTAAGGAGAGGAGAAAACACAGGTGGTTTTGAAGCTGGCCAGCTACAGGGTGTTTCTGAGGAGGTCAACACCGATGTGAAGCAGTATGCAGAAGGTGGCATTAGTTTTCTCCAGCTCAAGTTCTCTCTTCCCCTGCTACCCACCACGTGGCAGGGCCCTGCCACACTCACGTATTTCAAGAGAAGAAAATTAAGCAGCTGAATTACTAATTGACTAGAAATCAGGGGGAGGGCTTCTGCCCATTCTCCTGTCAACAGCTAAACCCTCAGCCACCCAAAATTCCAATCTTCTCTGAGTGACTCCTAAGCTAGGAGAGCGGTCACAGAGCTGGGATGCAGGATCTGGCAGGGCAGTAGCCAAGCAAGCCAGCTCCCAGTTTCCCACATATCCCTCAGACCTTACCCCATCCCAGTAAGAGGACCCCACATGTAGAATCCCCAAGTCCATTGTCCTCCTCCATCTTCAGAGCTATTACAAAGGGGGAAACTGCCATGGGGAAGGCTTGAAGCCAACATGGCACCAGGAGAGATTCTCTCCTTCCCATCATTTTTATGAATGAACTGAAGTCTGCTGCACATCACATCCGAGCAGGGAGATGCTCAAGACAGAGAGATCGTGCTCCTGACCTTGGCTGCTGCTCCTTGCCTGACCCACGGCACAACGCGGTGCCCTTCCTGACTTCTTCCTGGGCACCGTGCAACCACCTCCAGCCGAGGAGTAAGTCCCTAATGGTAAATCTATGCCACCAGTAAACCCCTGCCCTGAGTTAGCCCCACCTTCCCTCTGAGCCAGCTGATAATCAATATGTTTCATCATGGGAGCTCTTGTTTCCATTAAGAAAGTCAAGGCAAGGTCCATTTACTCCGTCGCCTTCTGGCTGCCACCGGGGATGGCGGCAGGGCCGAGCTCCTTTCCAGAGCAGCCGGAGTTTCTCAGGAGCTAATTAAGAAACAGAGCGAGCTGCTGAAAGAGTGGAACTGCAAACAGCATGGGCAAGCCCTGGTACAGTCATCAGCAGCAAGTCAGGGCCCAGCAGAGCACTTAGTCATTTCACAAACCTCCCCTCCAATCCCTCCTCACACGCCACGTGGTGACAACAGGTAGCAGCCGATAGCCCCTGACCTCCTAATTACCCCACTGAAGTAACCTGCCCCGCTATTTGTTGTTCTTTCAGCCCACAGGATAACTGTTCCACAAGGCCCTGGCCTGTTCATTACCCCCTGAACCCACTGAGCACTCGTGGTCACACCACTGGGAATCACCAATGCTCACGCTGAATGACACCGAATTCGAGTGCTTCCTATTTGGGAGGGAGTCACAGATGCATAGAATGGTTTGGGTTGGAAGGGACCTTGAAGATCATCCAGTTCCAACCCCTTTAGACCAGATTGCCCAAGGTCCCATGTTGCTCAAAGCCCCATCCAACCTGACCCTGAGCACCTCCACGGAGTGGGGGCACCCACAACCTCCCTGGGCAACCTGTTCCAGGGTCTCATCACCCTCACTGGAAAAAATTTCTTCCTAATCTCCAGTCTCAATCTTCCCTCTTCCAGCTCAAAGCCATTGCCCCTCATCCTGTCACTACAAGCCCTGGTAAAAGGTCCCTTCCCAGCTTTCTTGCAGGCCCCTTTCAGGTACTGGAAGGATTAACAGCACCACATCCAGGCTCAAGCAGAGAGAGAATTAAGCAAGCGAGGCCTGATGGTAAAACAAACCCCTGCTCAAGGCAGGTTGGAAAGCCAGCTCAAAGGAAAGGTGGCTTGGGTAGAGATTTTATAGCCACCACCTCCGGGCCTCGCTGGATGCTTTTAGAAACAAAGCTTGCACTGGAAGCGCCGTGAGGTATCCCGAGCTCGGGGGGTGTTGCAGACATCTGCCATGGCCCACTTGAAAAGGGAAAAAGACAAAGAGAAACAAGGGGGGGGAAAAAAAAAGGAAGGCACAACTCCCCAAGCTGAGTGGAGCCCATGGGTTTTCATTCCCATCATTTCCATGCCAAGAAGGAGCACAAGGTTCCCGGCGCGCCGCGCGGCGCCGCGCTAACGCGATTAGCCGGGCAGATCCACCGTCCGCATCGGTCCCCCCCAATGCTTGGTCAACTTGGAAAAGCTCAGCAGCTCGACAGGTGAGGCCATGAAACCTGATCATGGCAGACAATGTTGTCCCCCCCACCCCCACCCCCCAGCGTCGTGCTGGGAAGAACTTGTCACGTGCGTCATATCGGGCAACATGCTTGAAAGAGAGCAGCGCGCTGAAACCCCAGCAACACGAATAATCTTTGCCATCTGTTTGAACAACTCAACCCTCCTCAGATCTAGAGGAATGATCCCATGCAAGCACAAGGGCCTTGCTGACTGATTATAGCAGCCCAGCCCTTCTTTTTTTGGTGGTGGGGGGGTCATTTTCTTCCAAACTTTGCATGGCAGCTAAGGCGATGCCATGGGGAGCTGCGGGCCACGGCCAAGGGGGCTCTGAACCCTCTGCATGTGTTGAGGGGACCACTTACAGTCCCCTCTCGCTTAAGCACAACACAACACATGGTCAACAGTTGGTTTTTACATCTTTTTAAGGGCAAAGCTGCTTGGCAAAGCCATCCCAGAGCGTGCAACTGTCCTTTAGGATATGCTGGTTCAAACCCAACCCGGCTCACCAGACCGCGCTGGAGGAATCAGTCACTGCTCAGAAACACTCATTCGTGTCCGAGGTCCACTCGGGTGAATTGAGACACTGCCCAAACCTCCTGGGAGCAGCAAACCTTGTGATGCACAACAGAAACGGCACACTGAGTTTTGCAAGTCCCTGGTTGTGTCTCCACGCTGATACCTCCGGATCCATGTCTCAGCAGGGAGGCTGTGAAGCGTGGTGGCAGTTAGTGGCAGGGAGTAAAGCCTCACTACAGTGTGTAAGGTTGGGACTTAGAGGAAGCAGCCAAACACAGGGGGAAAATCCTGCCTTGCTCAAGATCTGCTTTTGGCTTCAGCAAGGCTGAACTTTCAACCATCATTGCTTTACTCTTCCCCTTCTCCCAGCCTGGCCCCTTGCAAGCATCAACGCTGTGCTGCTCACCCCCATGCACAGTCCCTGGGGCAAAAAAGAGGTTCTTAGGAAATAAAAAAAGAAATTAGAAAAAAAAAAAAAAAGAGGAAGTTTCTCAGGATTCAGGAACTGCTGTGAAGCAGCACTTGGCATATTAAGGTCCTCAGTGCTTATTTAGGTGACTGGGAAGTCTAAGAGGTTGTTCCTTGCACGCCACCAAACGAGTGGGCCTGATCCTGCTCACCCAAACCACCCAGTCTCAGCGTGGCGAATGAATTAAGGTAGCTTAGCAATAGCAGCAAGATGAAGCCTCAATGTTTTCAGAACTTTCACCCTCCTAAAATAAGGGGAAAAGAAAGAGAGGTTTCCTGCCTGCGCTGCTCGAGGTGGGGGAGCTCGGGCTTGCACGGCTATTGAGGTTACAGCCCCCAGGCTTTTCTAGAAGGGGGCTACAGACTCAAAGTAGAAAACAGTGATGTTGAGTGGGGCTGGGAACACTCAGCCCACGTCAGGAGGGACTGGTTACTACAGCCCAAAACGGGCCCAAAATGATGAAAAAAAATGAGGAAAAAACCTCTGCCAAACACATAACACTAATGGTTTTATCTTCTTGCCTTAATCATAAGAGAAACAGCTTTGAAACAGACTAGAAACTCCAAAGTGCATCATGTTGGGTAAGAGCTGCAATCAGAGAATAAAATAAAGTCTCAGCAATTGATTTTAGGGCTTGCAAGAAACTCTTCCCCCCTCAAATCCATCTAGCAAACCCACCAGGGGCTGCCAGGCAGAGCTGCTCATGCGGGCAGGACGACACACGCGTGCACAGGCTGCAGAGCTCAGCTCCCCGCTGCTGCCGGAGAGGACACTCCTTGATTACCCCCCCCCCCCCCCCCCCAAAAAAAAAGTGCAGGCACTACTTCAAATGAGTTTTGAGGTAGTGGCTGGGTCTCGATTCTCCTGTGCTCTGGCAGATATTTTCACTTGAAGCAGTTAACACATGCTGTGCTCACTACCGGGAGAAAGCAGCACACCACGCGTGCAGGAGCTGTCGCCGTTACATTTCGAGCCCCCCTCACTAGTAAAACAAATCAGTTTTCCTTTGGCCTTCCTTTCCCTTTGCCTTTTTGGAACAGCATCCTTTGAGGGGTGCTTCCCCTCGTGGGGAAGGAGAAAAATAAAATAAAATAAGGTTTCCTTTCACTTGACAGAAAATGGAGCAAGGGGGAAAAAAAAGTTTTTATTGCCTCCTTTCAAAGTTCTTTTCTTGGAAGAAAACTTTAGACAGAGCTCAAGGGTTAATATAAATATCATTAATTGTAAGGGCTCCAAAATATGAGCCTCCCTTGAGCTAAAATAAGCAAATTTTGGTGCCTCCTGCCTCTTGGAAATCAGAAAAAGTGTTACACTGGCACACTTCATGATATGGCAGGAGCAACTTTAAACCACCAAACAAAACCTCACAAACAGCTATGACCAAATATAGCCAGAACCCAACCCAATCAAATGTACTTTCAACAAGAAGAGGGGCAAAAAAAAAACAAATAATTGCACCTTCATGGTTTCAAAGCCAGGCAATTGGATTTAAACTTGTGCTGAGGACACAAGTTAACTTCCCCAGCTCCAAAGTCCAGTCGGTTCGTGCAAAAGCATCTGAAAAAGCAGCGCTGGGGCTTGTCCGGCGCGAGGGCTGGCAGCGCGGATATATTATAGCGGTTTTAATCTGATCTTTATTGGGCCATTAACAAGAAAATACAAACACATCTCCTTACTGACATTAAGATAATAAATAAAAGCCTCATTAGGGCTTGGAGAAATAAGCCTGCTCTTGGGGAGCGCAGAGAAGCCAAGCTTCACTTTAGTCAGGGGGAGTTTGGAACTAGCTAGGATCTGACTTCTACCGCTGAAATTCATGGGCACAAACTTCAAACTGAAGTTAGGACTAACGCACAATTACCAACTTGTCTCCTCAGCTGGGCAAATAGATCTTCCTTCCACATTTCTGCACTCCTCAGTCTTTCTCCCTCCAACTGATCTGGGTCTCAGTCCCACAGCCAGCCACACACGCCGGGCTCCTCGGAGCAAACCGCACCCGAATGCTTTCGAGACCTTCAGCATCTCTCTCGCTCGCTGCTTGGCAGCGTCACCACCCAGAGCTGAAGGCTCGCTGTATTTCAGTTAAAACATCCCCTTCTATTGCAAAGGCATAACCAAGCAAGGAACAGGCAGGGATGGGGCCTGTGCTGCTTAAAATTAAGGCAGCTAAGGGTGGAACTTGAAGAAGTTACGGGGCACTTTTGATGGCAGCTTCTCCGAACTGAAGCACAACGTGTGCCCTGGAAATACTGACTTTTCGCCCGCTGCGTCTGGGCTAACAGATCAGTGCCATCATAAGCATTATTGTCTCCTTCTCCCCTTCCACCTCGTACTTGTAAAAGATTAATCAACCATTTTATGGTCTAAATTAGGTGCCTAATTAAAACCAGAGTTCAGCACGTACGACACCGTTTTGCTAATAAATCCTGACAGGTCCTCTGCTGGGCTCTGTGTCCTTTCAAAACCGGGAGACTCCGGCTTTGGTTTTGAAACCAATCAAACTGTATAGCGATCTCATTTGGGTGCCTCTGGGCACCCACACGCTGCACCCTCCACCAAAACTCCTGAGTTTCGTGAAACAAAAGTGCTTCCAACCACGACTTCCTTCTGGCCGGATCATATCCAGCGTTCATTTCACTACCATGAGGAAGGGGGGGGGGGAAGAAAATCGGACTAGCAGGGTGGGAGTTTCAGGACTACAAAGAGGTTAAAATTCACAACTTCACAGCTCCCATCTAGCTTCAAAGCTTCCATCTCTGCTCCTTTAATATTCCTGTAAACATTCCGCAGAAAGACATATTCTAAATAGTCTTGATGAAGGGATTTTAATCCTAGGACGGATGAAAAAGAAGCTGAAACGCGCTTCAGCCCCGTGCACAGCGTGTCCCACCAGAGCTGAGGAGCACCGGGCTTCTCCTCCACACCCACCGCCTTCCTCAAACCCACCCGCACACAGACATCACGCACAATTCCTTCTCCATCCACCCTGCCAGGCTGAAATCCCAGCATTTCGATTTTTTTAATTCCAACCCCACCACCCCCCAGACAAAAAGTTTGCCCCCCGTCTCCCCCGGCACACGCTAGACCATCACACGCCGCACCGCACCCCAGCGCTGGGCTGGAAATTGGAAGGCTGAACAATTTCCCAGCTATAAAAGCTGATTACAGGGGGGAAGGGAAAGTTAACGGAGAAAGAGCGTAGGAAGCGATCGGGGAAGTTTTATCTGCAACGCCTGCCAGTCCCGGCTGCTGCTGTTCTCTCGGTAGGGGTCAAAAAAAATACCCACCCCCCCAAGCGTGCCTTCACTGGGAGCAGACAGCCTTGTGTTCAACGATCTGCGGGGTGTTGGGGCACGCCAGCCACCCCTCGGCACTACCCCAAGCTGTAAGGGTAAACCAGCACGCTCCGGCAGAAGCACAACGAAGGAAGAGCGTTTATGGGAAAAGGGAGAAACGCAAATTAATATTTAACCTTCATTTAAAGATTAAATGCGGTTTGAGAGCAGAAAGTCTGCGAACACCCGGCCGCTGCCTGCACCAGCGGGGAAGGCAAGCTCCACGCTGCGTTTGGGGGGTGGTTTTCTTGAGGGTGTATTTAGAGCCACAGAATCGTTACCGGGTGGAAAAGACCTTGAAGATCATCGAGTCCAACCAGTCTCTAACTCCAGCAAGTCTGCTACTAAACCACGTCCCCCAGCACCACATCTCTGCCCTGTATCTAGCGGAGCCGACGCTCCGCTCTCCAACCCCGACCTGCTCCGGAGCCCCGGGCGGGCGCACCCAGGGCCGGGCAGACCTGGACGGGGACCGACGCTCACCTCCCCCGGAGCCCCGCGGTGCCGTCGGGGAGGCGGTTACCTGTACCAGGCGAGTCCCCGCTCGTAGTTGCGGTCGAAGAAATGGGGCTCGGCACCGACGGCGCGGACGTCGGGGTGCACCCGCAGGAACTCCAGCAACGCCCGGGTCCCCCCTTTCTTCACACCGATGATGATGGCCTGAGGCAGCCGCTTCGTGCCGGAGCCGTTGAAGAAGGTGGAGATGGGGCTGGCGGCGTCGGGCGCTGCCCGTTGCTCCTCCAGGCTGCTCTCCTCGCCCGGTTCTGCCGCAGCCGGCTGGAGGAGGTGAGGAGGCGGCGGGGCAAAGCGGGGAGGTGCGGGAGAACCGCGGGTGGCCAGCCCGGCGCAGGAGCCAGCGCAAGAGTAGAACATATAGAGCCAGAGGAAGAGCATGATGAAGAGCAGCAGAAGCCTCCGCCTCAGCGGCGGCAACGCGACGGGGACATCGAGGCAGCGGTTCAAGCGCTGCCCCATGTGCCCGCGGGCGCAGCGGGATGCATGGCTGGAGCTGACCCGGCTCGCTTCGGCTGCACCGGGCTTCTCATGGGCACTACCGGAGCCGCTCTCGCTCAGCGCGGCCCCATCCCGCTCTCTCCCGCCGCCGGCAGCAGCAGCTCAGGCAAAGGCTGAGGCGGTGGCGGAGGAGGAGGAGAGCGGGAAGCAAGGGGCCGGCCGACGGGCAGCGCCTCCGACCTATCACAACCCGAGCTCCGCCGCATAATGAGCCGGGCGGAGCAACCAATGGGGAGAGCGGGTGGGGCGCAGGGGTGGGGCGGAGGAGGGAAAGAGAAGGGCTCATTGGTTCAGATGGCTAAGGCGGGCATTGGGGGGCGGGTCCTCCTGCTCTGCCGTCGGGGCTGAGGTTCCGTAGCCGGCCCTCGCCGTGGAGGTTGCCTCAGGGGCTCGGACGGGGCCATACGGGACCCGTCCGGGCACCGCAGCAACCACCGAGGCGTGAAGGATAGTGCAGTCGTTAATTCGTGTCCCCAGCATCATCAAGTGCTGTAAAAACACAAAGAAAAGGAAATTTGAGAAGATTTCCCGGTAGAGACCACAGCCGGGCTCTCAGCTGTCTGTCCCCACCCTAAGTGAACCAGGACCCAGCTTTGCGTGGGGAGCACCCTGACTCCTATTGCCTCTGGCTCAGTCACCCCACGCATTGTCCATCCCCCAAGGCTCCCACTCAAGAATGTTAATCGGGCTTGGCTTTATCCCTGTCAATCCACATTTCCCTCGATTCTTTCAGGCTCTCGGCTGAATCGGGACGCAGCAGCCCAACCTTTCCACCCGGCGGGCGTGTCCCGGGAGAGTTCACAGCTGCACACCCCCTGCCATGGCTGCGTCCCTCCTCTGGAGGCTGCACAACGGAAAGAGCATTCACAAAGTCCTGCACTCCTGCCTGTCCCCAGCCAGACTCGGACTTCCCACTCCTTAACCCCCCCCGCCCCCGGCTGCAAGGACTGGCCAGCAAGTGGCTGGGCACTGGGGCACCATGGCGTTGGGGGCATCTCAGCCCCTTCCATCTCCTCCTTCCCAAAGGATTTGGATTCTTCTGCCGTGTGCTGGCTTTTTGACGAGCCACGCCTTTCAAAGCACTGAAATCCCTGCCCGTGCAAATCCCTGGTGAGCTTTGTCACAGCCCAGGAAAGAGAACTGAGAGTATTTGGCTGAAGAGACCCTTCCCACAACACCATCAGCTCTGAGACCTTCATTTCCAGGCAGAGATAGGTTTTGCTGGAACCTTTATTTGCTACTAAACAAAACCCAAGTCTTTTCCCTACCAAGGGTCTTGATCTTCTCACGTGTCACAAGCAACAACGCGATGCTGACTTCTTTTACATCAGCTCATGGAAAGTGTCCCGCAGAAGCGAACTGCTCTGGTCCCTCTGGTTGTGGTGTGAGCATCCAGTTAAGCAATCCCTGCTGCAAACTGAAGCTGAAAAGAAATAACTAAACCAAGCAGGTTGAAGAGGTGAAATAAGACCCTGACAAGTGTCTGACTTCTCCAAAACCTGCTCAGTGGGTTAACACAGAGCTAAGAAACCCACACCTCTGTCAGTACCAGTGCCGCTGGTCCTCATACTTTCCAGGACCAGGCATCTGCAAAGCAGACTCTGAGATGGCACAAGAAGGTGTTTTCTGCTTCAGCTATGGAGTCAAACAGCAAACAATCCCAAAAGAGAGATAAAATAGACGGCACTGCTGGGCTCTCTGTGGTATGAGGGGTGAGACCGACCAAGCAGAGATGAAATCCAGTTGCAGGAGGAATTCCTTTCTAGTTCCCCTCTGTGCGCTGGTGAAGCTCTGCCAGCCAGCCCAGACTGGTAATTGTGAGGAGAATTACAGAGGACACTTCTAGGCAATGCATGAATCACAGCTGTGGGCAGCAGTCGTTCCATGGGTGGCACAGGCTGGCTCTCCTGGTTTACTCACCTCTTTACTTGGTGTTTTGCACAGCTCAAAACAGAAAACCTGCTGCTGGAGCGCAGCAGTGGCTCCACTGCACGTTCCTACAGCCATGAGGTAAGAGGAAAACCCTTCAGATGGAATAACTCTCCTTGTTCCTTATGTCCACCAGCACCAGCCAGGATAATATCAACAAAATGTCACAGAAAGTTTGGTTTAAGCCCTTAATATATGTCAGCTGGAGCTTGTAAAAGTTGGGTTGGCTTTTAAAGCAAAATAGCCCCAAGACAGGTTCGATTGTAATTGTATCTTCTACAGTTGGAAGTCAGGAGGCTTTTCCCCAGGAATGGCAAATGGGCAAGTGATCAGAAACAGCATCTGAGCAAAGGTCAGTCAGGAGGAGGGCTGAGCCCGCGTGGTCTGAGCTCTCCCTGGAGCAGGGCGGGGGCAAAGGGGGCCAGGTTTGAACAAGCAAGTTGGGAACCAGTTGTGGCTCCATCCTCCAGACTGACCCACCTGCCTCCAGCTAGAGCCTGCATGTCTGCTCAGCAGGTCATACCTGCTGCCACCTTGTGCAGAAGGCTCTAGCAGGGCTGGTCTCCTCACACCTGGTTCCATCTCGAGAGTGGAGCTCCACCAAGGCTAGTTTTATGCCTGGTGCCACCTCGAGAGCAGAGCTCCAGCAAGGCTGGTCTCCTCCTACCTGCTGCCACCTTAAGAGCAGGTCTCAGCAAGGCTGGTTTTATACCTGGTGCCACCTCAAGAGCAGGTCTCCAGCAAGGCTGGTTTTATACCTGGTGCCACCTCGAGAGCAGGTCTCCAGCAAGGCTGGTTTTATACCTGCTGCCACCATAAGAGCAGGTCTCAGCAAGGCTGGTTTTATATCTGGTGCCACCTCGAGAGCAGGTCTCCAGCAAGGCTGGTTTTATACCTGGTGCCACTTCAAGAGCAGAGCTCCAGCAAGGCTGGTTTTATACCTGCTGCCACCATAAGAGCAGGTCTCAGCAAGGCTGGTTTTATATCTGGTGCCACCTTGAGAGTAGGTCTCCAGCAAGGCTGGTTTTATACCTGCTGCCACCTCAAGAGCAGAGCTCCAGCAAGGCTGGTTTTATACCTGCTGCCACCATAAGAGCAGGTCTCAGCAAGGCTGGTTTTATATCTGGTGCCACCTTGAGAGTAGGTCTCCAGCAAGGCTGGTTTTATACCTGCTGCCACCTCAAGAGCAGAGCTCCAGCAAGGCTGGTTTTATATCTGGTGCCACCTCAAGAGCAGGTCTCAGCAAGGCTGGTTTTATATCTGGTGCCATCTTGAGAGTAGGTCTCCAGCAAGGCTGGTTTTATACCTGCTGCCACCTCAAGAGCAGAGCTCCAGCAAGGCTGGTTTTATATCTGGTGCCACCTCAAGAGCAGGTCTCCAGCAAGGCTGGTTTTATATCTGGTGCCACCTCAAGAGCAGGTCTCCAGCAAGGCTGGTTTTATACCTGGTGCCACCTTGAGAGCAGGTCTCCAGCAAGGCTGGTTTTATACCTGGTGCCACCTCGAGAGCAGGTCTCCAGCAAGGCTGGTTTTATACCTGGTGCCACCTCAAGAGCAGAGCTCCAGCAAGGCTGGTCTCCTCCTACCTGCTGCCACCTCAAGGCTCTTACTGCCTAACATCCCACATGCAGCAGCTGTGGTAGAACCACACATGTTGTGCCCCACTGAGGCCAAGACAGCAACATCATGAAGAAGCAGGGGTTGGAAAGAGCTGGGCACAGAGATGTGAGACTGGCTTTGCTCTGTGCCGTTGCTGCAGAGCCCCTGGATCGTAACGGAAGATAAATCAATAAACTAATTGAGCTGCATCAGTGCAGCCTCTGGATCACCTCTCTTGGTGATTGATTTGTTACACAGCAGTGGGAAGGTGCAGGCCCTGACAAGGGGTCATGGTGGCACTTCAGTGGAGCACCACTGAGATGGGCTGGCTCTGCAAAACACACTTGTTAAACTCTGGGTAGAAGGCAGAGAACTCAACACACCTTCAAGCTGAGATGACCAAACTCCACAGTGAGGACAGAGGAAGGGTCAGGTCTGTGGACTCACCTCACCAGTATCCAGCCTGGGTGGCCCTTCCCAGGCCATGCTCCCTACAGCTGCAGCCAGGTGCTTTCCACCATCTCCTCAGAGCCTGGCAGAAGGCAGCAGTGCTGCCCCTGTGCTGGGGGCTGAGTGTCACCTTCTTGCCTTACCTCTTTCCAGCTAGAAAATCCACACGTCCTTTCAGCAAATGTTGTTTCCCTGCCACAGGCCAGGCCAGTCCTGAAATGCTCAGCTTCTTTTGTTCTTCTGAAGCACAAAGCCTTGTCTGTCAGCGAGGGGCACCCTTGTCTGCAGGAGGTGCTGAATAGGAGCAGGTTTCCGAAATCAAGCCGGGATGCTCTTTGTCCCAACCCAGACGGGATGCTGCTTTGCTGACACAGCCACAGTTCCCTCTGGAGACAAGAAATTCATCCCTTCAAGATGTTAATCAAGGCCCTGTTCCTGGGAAATGGAGGCATTCTGGAGCATGTAAGCCTGCAGTGCTGTGGCATACAGTGACCTGACCAGAGAGGAGGTGACAAGCCACCCACATGTCCTGTTGGCAAACACACAGCACCGAGCACACTGAGATGTGAGGCTTTGATGTGAGGCTTCTGCATGCTTCTGTGTGTCCTCTTCCACACTTAGGCATTTATGATGGTTGATTATGGATCCTTTGCAGTACTCTCAGATGTTCC
Organism: Dryobates pubescens; assembly: GCF_014839835.1. NCBI lineage: Eukaryota > Metazoa > Chordata > Aves > Piciformes > Picidae > Dryobates > Dryobates pubescens. The sequence continues at coordinate 18,859,306 of NC_071631.1, read as the reverse complement.
TCAGCCATGGATCCACGTCCCCAACCTTTGCTCCTTTGCAGGCTCCCAGGAATGAGATCCCACATAACTTTATTCCACTTCTTCTACCCTGAGAATTCCTCTGTGCCCTCTCCTCTTCCTGTCCCCTCTCTTCCTCTCTGCCACACATGTCCTTTGCAGTGCACCCTGTGGGCTGGTGGAGCTGAGGATGGTTAATGTGTAAATCTTGTGTGTGTGTCTGTCAGCAGCTTCCTCTCTTTTTTGTAACACAGCAGCTCCAGCCCTGCACACATCTGCTGGGCTCATATTCATGTGACCACAGTGAGGGAAGAGCCAGGGGAAAGGGCCCAGGACATTTGGAATGTTGTTCTGACACATGCATGCAGTAGGGTTAACCCATGGAGGCACAGCTTGCAGTGAGAGTTGTGTGGGTCACGATTGCTGGACCAGCAGCCCGTGTCCATCCCAGCTGGGAACAGTTAAATAGTGGAGCTGGGCCACCCTGGGGGTGAAAGGCCACCCTGGGGGAAGGATCACTGGGATTATGACCTGCAGCTATGCCAGGAGAGGTTTAGGCTGGATACTAGGAGCCATTTCTTTCCTGCAGGAGTGGTCAGGCATTGGAACAGGCTGCCCAGGGAGGTGGTGGAGTCACTGTCCCTGGAGGTTTACCTGGAGAAAGGTGTGGCCATGGCACTTTGGCACATGGTTTAATGGTCATGGTGGTGTGGGGTTGGTGGTTGGACTGGATGATCTTAGAGGGCTTTTCCAACTGAAACAGTTCTGTGACTCTATGATTCTGTGAAAACAGGTCAGGCACTGGCAAGGGAAGCACCCAGGGCTCCATTCACTCACTCTGCACACAAGCCCAAGTGCCACCTACTGCCCCTGAGCCCTCAGGTGTGGCTCTGTAACCACACCAGTGCCCAAGGACACCCCAGGGACATCACTGCCTCCTGCAGCCTTTTTGCTGCCAAGTCCCAGGCGTGCTCCCAGCGGGGCAGCAGGCAGCACCACTGCCTTACAGATGTAAGAGGAGATCCTGTTTCTCTCAACCTGAAACCATTTCCTTTCCCCCACTGCCCTCCCTCCCTTCACCCCCCACCCCCCCCAAATTCATCCCTGGGGGTTTAATATCTATTTCTCCAAGTGCCACGGGCCAAATTTACTGCTCACATAACTCCAGCAGCTTCAATGGAGAAGAGCATCTAAGGGTGCTCCAAGGAGGCGTAAGTAGGAGTGATGTGATGGAATTGAGTAAAGGAAAATATCGTCTGACTGTCAAGAAGAGTTTCCTACCAGTGAAATCTATAGACTGTGGAAGTTTCCCTTGGGGACAAGCAGAAACCAAGTTGCTGAAGTCATTTGAAAGCAGCACAGGAGAATAGGAAATCAGCCCGGTGAGTGGCCAAAAGGAAAAGCGAGATGACATAATGCTGCCTCTGCTCCGGTTCCTGTGCCTGCATGGCTTTAGCCATGGGGTTATTTTCTCTCCTGGTTTTCTGATGGCCCTTGATACTTCTGCAGGGGTTCAGTTCCACCACTGAATTCTGTCCTGGAATAAAGCAACAGCCACTGCAGCTCCCCTCACTCTTCCTGTTACTCCTGCTCCTTAAAAAGCTCTTCGAGGGTCTTTTCGAGCTTCTTCCTGACATCCCTGAGTCTATGCAAAGCTCTTCTGGGGTCTTGTCAAGCTTCTCCCCCAACTTCCCTGAGTCCTTGCAGCCTCTTCTGGGGTCTTTTCAATCTACTTCCTGACATCCCCGAGTCTATGCAAAGCTCTTCTGGGGTCTTGTCAAGCTTCTCCCCCAACTTCCCTGAGTCCTTGCAGCCTCTTCTGGGGTCTTTTCAATCTTCTTCCTGACTTCCCTGAGTCCATGCAAGGCTCTTCTGGGGTCTTGTCAAGCTTCTCCTCCAACTTCCCTGAGTCCTTGCAGCCTCTTCTGGGGTCTTTTCAATCTTCTTCCTGACTTCCCCGAGTCCATGCAAGGCTCTTCTGGGGTCTTGTCAAGCTTCTCCCCCAACTTCCCTGAGTCCTTGCAGCCTCTTCTGGGGTCTTTCCAATCTACTTCCTGACTTCCCTGAGTCTATGCAAAGCTCTTCTGGGGTCTTGTCAAGCTTCTCCTCCAACTTCCCTGAGTCCTTGCAGCCTCTTCTGAGGTCTTTTCAATCTTCTTCCTGACTTCCTTGAGTCTATGCAAAGCTCTTCTGGGGTCTTTTCAATATTCTTCCTCACTTGAGTCTGCAAAGCTCTTCTAGGGTCTTGTCAGCACCAGAGCAAGAGGACACAGTCTCAGACTGTGCCAGGGGAAGTTTAGGCTGGAGGTGAGGAGAAAATTCTTTGCAAAGAGAGTTGTTAGCCATTGGGATGTGCTGCCCAGGGAGGGGGTGGAGTCCCCATCCCTGGAGGTGTTCAAGAGGGGATTGGATGTGGCACTTGGTGCCCTGGTTTAGCAGTCATGGGGTCTTGGGTGACAGGTTGGACTTGATGATCTCTGAGGTCTTTCCCAACCTTATTGATTCTATGATTCTATGAGTCTGCAGAGCTCCTCTGGGGTCTAGTCCAGCTTCTTCCCTGACATCCCCGAGCCTTTATCTCCACTTCTGTGCTTCTGTGGCTGTAACAAAACGACCCAGCCTCATTTGGGAAGTGGCAGGACTCGTCAGCTGGGGTTGTGGTTCCATCCTGCTGGGCTGTGGAAGCCTTCAAACATGAACCTACAGCTTCCTGGCAAGCAGGGGGGGAGGCCAGGGATGGCAATCTTCCTATCTGCAGGAGCCCTTCAGGGAGCTCACCTGCAGAAGCACCACGAAAGCTCCTAGCAGGTGCGGAAGGCCGCTTTCCCCGCCGGCTTCGGGTTCCCGTAGCCGCTGCCCGCCCGCTTTGGGCTCGGCACACAGGGCCAGCGAGCGGCCGCCGGCCTTCGCAGCCCCTCTGCCCAGGGAGCTTCCTGAAGCCTTGCTGCCCGGCCTGACGGCCGCCCAGCCTCTCGGCACCGGCGGCTGGCGGCCTGGCGGCTGGCAGGCTCCCGCCTCGCGCGGCTCCCGGCTGATTGCAGATTAGGAGCGGCTAATGTTGATTTGTGTGGGGCTGTGGGAGAGAGCTGTGTTTGTTAGCATTGTCTCCTCCGCTGCCAGTTGCATAAATACATATGTAACCCCCCCACCCCACCCCCCCCGTTTTGATCTGGAGGCATAATGACACAGATTCATCAAATGTTTGCCTTTTTCTGCCTCTTTGAAAAGGCTGATTTATGGGGTGCAGTCCCTGCCTCCCTTCCCCTCTTGAAATATGAAGTGTTTGTGAGCAGCCAAGGTAATATTTAATATCCTGCCAAGAATCCTTTGCACTTCCTAACAAATGAACTACAACCTAGCCAAATGGCTCACATCTGTTTAGCCTCTTCTCCCTTTTAACCAAACAAATTAGCATCAGAATACCTGGGAGGCACACAAAGTCCCTTTCTAGCTGAGGGAGCACAGACAATTATTAGCAAGGGGAGTCACTGCATTGAAAGGAGCGAGGCATGGGCCCAGCAGATGTTTTCACATCTCCTGTAGTGCCCGTCAATGACCTGCACCGCGGTGGACATGCTGCCACAGCCTTTTGAAGTGGCTGAGGAGTCCATTCAGTGCCCTTCTGAATGGAACTCGAGGCAGCGACCTCAGCTAGTTAAATGTTTCATTTCAAATGCCTCCAGCAGGCAGAAGTTGTGCTGGGTGGGGGGTTTTATCCCCCACAAATGGCATCACCCCACTGCTCTCCACCTGCATGCTGAGCTTGGAGATAGTGTCCTGCTCAGGAGGCACCAGGCACCTCTGGTTTGGTTTCTGTTTCCGTCACAGACACACAGATTGCATCAGGCTGGAAGGGACCCTCAAAGGTCATCTTGTCCAACCGTCCTGCAGTCAGCAGGGACACCTCCACCTACATCAGATTGCCCAGGGCCACAGCAAGGCTGCTCTTGAATGTCTTCAGGGACAGGGCCTCAAGCACATCCCTGGGCAACCTCTTCTAACATTTCACCATCCTCAGAACTTCCTCCTGATGGCCAAACTAAATCTCTCCTGCTCCAGCCTCAAACCACAGCCCCTCATCCTATCCCCACAGGCCCTCCTGAACAGTGTCTCCCCAGCCTTCCTGGAGGTCCCCTTCAGATACTGCAATGCAGCTCTAAGGTCTCCCCAGAGCCTTCTCTTCTCTAGGCTGAATCAGTGGCTTCTCATCCCAAACTATGTGGCCTTGCTGCCTTCCTCTGTGCAAGAAGGACCAAGAGGTTATTTGGGGTTGAGGAGACTCACAAGGGGTAAATGAACACCTGCAAGGTATATTTTAGGCTATTGCAGACTCCTGCAGTCCACACAATGACAAACTCACACCTCTCCCACCATGTGGGGCTTTTCAAGCACCCCTTTTCCCACTGGAGTCTCAAACACCTTTTAATGAGAGGTCCAGGAGGAGGTTTTGGGGCTGAGGTGAGATGGGCTCACTGCACTGGGGGAGCCAAGCCAAGCACAAAGAATCACAGAAACATTCAGGCTGGAAAAAACCCTCAGGCTCACCAAGTCCAACTCAGACCCCTACTCCACAAAGTTCATCCCCCTAAACCATATCCCCAAGCACCACATCCAAACCACCTTTAAACACATCCAGGGCTGGTGACTCCACCACCTCCCTGGGCAGCTCATCCCAATGCTTGGCCACTCTTGCTGTGAAAACCCTTTTCTAACACATATCATCAGGGCCAGGACCTGGCTTTTGTTGTCCATGTTTGGCAAAAGGAAACAGTCCAAAGCCTTGCAGAGATCCTGCCATTGATTCACTGCAATTGATCATCCCCCTAACAAGTGATGGGAACCAACAACAGCCACCACCAGAACCTGCCTTTGTAGCACCACACCAGGACACAGCAGGGAAAATCATGGAATCACAGAATTGTCAGGGCTGGAAGGGACCTCAAGGCTCAGCCAGTCCCAACCCCCCTGCCATGGCCAGGGACACCTCACACTGCAGCAGGTTGCTCACAGCCACCTCCAGCCTGGCTGCAAACACCTCCAGGCAGGAGGCTTCCACCACCTCCCTGGGCAACCTGTGCCAGGCTCTCACCACCCTCCTGGGGAACAACTTCTTCCTCACATCCGAGCTGAATCTCCCCATTTCTAGCTTGGATCCATTCCTCCCAGCCCTATCACTCCCTGACACCCTCCAAAATCCTTCCCCAGCTTTCTTGGAGCCCCCTTCAGATACTGGAATGCTACAAGAAGGTCTCCTTGGAGCCTTCTCCTCTCCAGCCTGCACAACCCCAACTCCCTCAGTCTGTCCTCAGAGCAGAGCAGCTCCAGCCCTCTGCTCACCCTCGTGGCCCTTCTCTGGACACCTTCCAGCACCTCCATCCGAATGCTTCCGAGGGCCCTGGGGGGGAGCAGTTACAATGACCCCAGCTGTAAGGCAGCAGGAAGCAGCCCGGGCTGTTGCCCAGCGGGGGCTGCAGGGTGGGCACGGAAGCTGCTGTCCATGGCCGGAGCCGCGGCCACGGCAGCCTCCGGGGGTGCAGCATCAGCAGAGCTCAACAGAGGGAGTTCAGCGCCGCCGCGGCCAGCCCGCAGCCTGCACAGCCCTGCCTGTGGCCCGCAGTGCTGCCTGCCCGGCTGTCTGGCTGTCCTTCTGGCTGGCTGGCTGTCCAGCAGGGCCTTCCTGCAGCCCCCAGCACAAGCAAAGCATACAAAGGGCTGGTGGTGCCGGAGCAGCAGTGTTAGCTCCGAGCCATGGAGTCACACACACAGGGCATGGCTCTAGGATGGACCCCAGCGATGCTGAGCCCTGCAGGCAGCTCACCTGGTTGGGCTCCTGTCAGCCTCCTGGCTCTCATCTCACCCATGGGTGCCTCATGAACTGCAGTGAACTGCTCAGACCTCCCCTGCAGTGCTAGGGCAGCTCTGGAGTCCTCAGCACAGACAGGGACCTGGTGGAGAGGGGCCAGAGGAGGTCACAGCAATGCTGGCAGGGCTGGAAGCCCTCTGCTGTGAGGCCAGGCTGAGAGAGTTGGCCTTGGGCAGCCTGGAGAGGAGAAGGCTCCAGGGAGACCTCCTGGTGGCCTTGCAGTGCTTCAAGGGCTGAGCAGAGAGCTGGGGACAGACTTTTGAGCAGGGCCTCTTGTGACAGGACAAGGGGAGGAGAGCTTGAAACTCAAAGAGGTAGATTCAGAGTGGAGAGAAGGGAGAAATGTTTTACCCTGAGGGCGGTGAGAGCCTGTCCCAGGTTGCCCAGAGAGGTGTGAGCTGCCCCATGGCTGGAAGCATTGCAGGTCAGGATGTTTGGGGCTGAGAGCAACCTGCTCTAGTTGCAGGTGTCCCTGCTGGCTGCAGGGGGTTGGACTGGATGAGTTTTAAAGGTCCCTTCCAATTCAGACTGCTCCATCATTCTAGGACTCTCTGACCCTGATGGAGCAGCCCCTGCAGGGAGCCCAGCAAGGCTGCTGCTGCCTGTGGGGTACAGTTCAAATGCAGATCGCAGATGCTGGGTGACTGCTGGGGGCCAGACCTGACTGGCAGCAGTACAGACCCTAGCCCCAGATGGAAGCCTTGGTCATCTATGGCAAACCCTGCAGGCAGTGCCTGGACTGGCCAAGGTTCCCTGGGGCTCCCACAGGAAGGGGACAGACCCACACCCCTTGCAGTGCTGGGAGCAAGAGCTGCTGCAGGCACATCTGCCTGCAGATGCTTCCACTGTGGTCTTCCCACTGCTCATATTTGAGGTGAGGAAGGTTAACCAGCTTGACTCCCACCATTATCTCCAGTTCCTGCCAGACCTTCTGTTCTGTTGAAAGCCAACTCCAGGTGACAAGCAGACCCTGAGCAGCAGGCCAAGGGCATTAGATGGAGAAGAGGAGACATAAACACTGTTCCTCTCTCTGCTGTTGTGGCTCCATGGCCATGGGCACCCCATTTGCCCTCGGCACGCCTCGGGTTCCCTTCTGCGCTGGGAGCAGCTGGGTGCAGGGATGGCCAGGGGCAGCCTGTGGGTCACCCAGCCCTTTGGCTGCTCTGTGGTGTGAGGATTCATCTGAAGCTCCAAGTCCAGCTGATAAACTCAAGGCTGTTCCCCTCCCAGCTTGGACACCAGCCAGCAGCTCCCCTGGAAGCACGGCGGAAATGCCTTAATCACCTCGTTTGTGTCTCTGTTTCATGTTTAATTTGATGCAGTCCCTCCTCTCCCTGGCCAAAAATATAATCCCAAACATCTCCCAGCAGCACACAGCTTGATCCTTCTCCCTGCTCAGACAACAAAAGACAAGCCCCTGTACCAGCCACTTTCTTTGCAAACCAGCTCTGTCTGCTGTGTGCCCCTCTGCCTCTGGGCAGCCAGTTCCTGTGCCCTGGGAGGAGAGGGCTGGTGGTGGAGCTCATCCTACCCAGCTGAAAGCTCTGGCCTAGCCCCACATCATGGTCTGCCCTCTAGCCCACCTCACCACAAAGATGCCTCTTGCCCTCTTCCCCTTTATTGATCTTTTGAGGAGGAAGGTGGGCAAGATGTGCCTACTGCTCCCAGTTAGGGCCAGCCTGGGAGATGGGGGCCCTATGTTTCCACTCACTCAGGGCAGATCCCCAGAGCCAGGGGTGGTGCAGGTTGGATATCTCCTGCAAGAGCGATCAGGGATTGGCAGAGGCTGCCCAGGGGGGAGTGGAGTCCCCATCCCTGGAGGTGCTCAAGAAACTTGTGGCCGTGGCACTTGGGGACAGGGTTTAATGGCCATGGTGGTGTTGGGTTGATGGATGGAAGGGATGATCTTACAGGGCTTTTCCAAACAGCTCTGTGATCCTAGGAGAGAGCCTGGCACAGCTGCAGTGGAGAGGGCTGCAGGGGATGTAGCTCACAGCTGTGTCACGGAGATGTATCAGAGGGAAGCTGCACTTAGAGTAGAAAGTGTTACAAAGGGGAGCAGGGGACAGAAAGGACCTTGCCATGTGTGGGTGCTGCAGCCCTGGAGCAAACTGCCCAGAGAGGTTGTGGAGTCTCCTTCTCTGGAGACATGCAAGATCTGTGTGGATTCCCCTCCTGTGTGACTTGCCTCAGGTGATGCTGCTTTGGCAGGGGGGGTGGACTCGATGATCTCTCAAGGTCCTTTCCAACCCCTACCATTCTGTGATTCTGATTCTGTGTCTTGGGGCAGTAAAACCAGGGGAAAAAACCCTCAACCACCAAACTGCCTCAGTCTCTGGGGCCACACAGCCCAGAGACATGTGCAAACCTCCCTTGGGGTGTCACACTGCCTGATGGGCAGGGCTGGAGCAGGGCTCCTAGCAAAATGGTAATGAAGGGATGAATTGAGCACAAGTTCCCAGCTCCAGCAGGCTCAGCCTGGCATCCTCTTTTCCAGGCACCTCTTTGTAGTCCCCATTTAAAGCACAAGGACCCTCTACTCCTCCTTGGTGCGACCCCACCTGGACTACTGTGTCCAGTTCTGGAGCCTCTGTGCCAGGAAGGATCTGGAGGGGCTGGAAGGTGTCCAGAGAAGGGCCACGAGGGTGAGCAGAGGGCTGGAGCTGCTCTGCTAGGAGGACAGACTGAGGGGGTTGGGGTTGTGCAGGCTGGAGAAGAGAAGACTCTGAGGAGACCTCATTGTGGCCTTCCAGTATCTGAAGGGGGCTCCAAGAAAGCTGGGGAGGGACTTTTGAGGGTGTCAGGGAGTGATAGGACTGAGGGGGATGGAACAAAACTAGAAGTGGGTAGATTGAGATTGGATGTGAGGAAGAAGTTGTTCCCCATGAGGGTGGTGAGAGCCTGGCACAGGTTGCCCAGGGAGGTGGTGGAAGCCTCCTGCCTGGAGGTGTTTGCAGCCAGGCTGGAGGTGGCTGTGAGCAACCTGCTGCAGTGTGAGGTGTCCCTGGCCATGGCAGGGGGGTTAGAAGTGGATGATTCTTGAGGTCCCTTCCAACCCTGACAATTCTCTGATTCTATGGCAGCAGCTCCATGTCAGCTCCCCACTGCCTACCAGGCTCAGAGCATCTCTCTGGAGGCATCAGCAGCAAGGCTCAAACAAGCACTTGGGAGCAGCAACCTTCCAGGGGCTCAGAAGCAGACAGCACTTCCCAGAAGGGGTAAAGGCACCAACCTGAACCCTCTGCCAAAGCCTCAGTTCTCGCTCCAAGGCCTGGAGGTGCCAGAACTGGTTAAGAGCGGCAGGAAAAACGTCTCCACATTGTGGGAAAACAGCTCCTTCTGCCAACCTTGTTCTGTGAAACAGCTGAACTGTGCCTTTCTGAAGCACTGGAAACTAAACCCCAGCCCCAGGCGCTGACCCAGGCTGGAAAAACCTTCGTTGCGAAGGGCTGAAGGCTGGAAGCAGAACAGCAGAGGTGAGGGAAAGCGTGCAAGGCAGAGCTGCCGAGAGCTCCTCCTGCCAGCTCTCCCAAACACGTGGGCTTCTGGTGGCAGCCTAAGTGGCTTTCTGACACTCTCTACACGTGATGGGCTTAGCAGAGCTCCTTTCCTTTGGGTCAAGGAGGGTTTGAGTGCCCTGGGCCTGCCGGGAGCCCTTTGGAGGGGCAGGTGCTGGTCTGCTGTCCAGACCTACGCGAGCTCTGGCCAAGCACGAGCTGTCTCGTGTTCAAGGAAGGCTGCAAGCTCAGCTGGCACAAGGGTTTGGAAGGCAGCTCCAAAGCTTGCTAAACCTCATGTCAAAGCCCTGAAAGCCTGGAGAATGTTTATTTCAGAGAGGACTACAAAGCACTGCTGGAACCACCCAGTAAGTCACAGTCTGAAGTACTCTTACAGAGAAGGGTCCTCAGCAGGGCCACTCCTGACCTCACAACTCAGCTGTCTTCTTTAACTTCACGTTAACAACACGCTGCTAGCCCAGCACTTCCAGGGCACCCCTACACCATGGCCCTCAGCACCACATCTACACAGCTTTTAAAGCCCTCCAGGGATGGGGACTCCACTCCTGCCCTGGGCAGCCTGATCTGGGGTTTGACAACCCTTTTGGGGAAGAAATTGTTCCTCATGTCCAAGCTAAACCTTCCCTGGTGCAACTTGAGGCCATTTCCTCTTGCTCTTCTGTGGAAAAAGAGGTCAGCCCCCACTTGGCTTCAGGCTCCTTTCAAGGAGTTGTAAAGAGCCATGAGGTCTCCTCTCAGCCTCCTTTTCTCCAGACTAAGCCACCTCAAGTTCCCTCAGCTGTTCCTCATCAGACCTGTCCTGCAGACCCTTTACCAGCTTTTTCCCCTTCTCTGGACACACTTCAGGCCCTCAATGTCCTTCTTGGAGCGAAAGCCCCCACACTGAATGCAGATGATGAATGCTGGAGCCAGACTCTGACTTGCCTTTGGCAGGGCCAAATGCTGGATACTCACACCTAGAGGTGCCAAGCCCTGCCCTGCAGCACTGACCTTCTCCATGACTGGAAGAGGAAATAGCAGCAACTGACCCAAAGCCACGTCACAAGGGACATCCTACATCCCTCGAGGCCTCGCTGGGGGCAGCTCTTTGCCTAGTTGGAAAGCCCATGGCTAGAAATCCCCTCGGGGACAGCCTGCCCCAGAGCTTCCAGTGGTTACCCCCTCCAGCAGAGCTGCTTGGTAGGAAAACAGCGCTGATATTTCTGGGGTAAAAACAATGTTCTGCAGCCAGCCTGGCATTCCAAGGGAAGGGGAATATCTAATCACCCCTGGAGAGCCACCAGCACAGCACACTTTCTATCTGTAATGATAATGGTTTCTGAGAGTATCACTCTGTTTCCATTCCTCCCCTGCTGGGATCCTCAGGAGTGAGAGGGATGTGTGTTTGGTGTAAGCCTTGAGATGCCGTGGCTGGAGCCAGAGGAGTGTGCATGTGTGACTCTGCTGGGGCTGGTCCCATCAGAGGCTGATACAAGAAGCCAGAAACAGCCCAGGGTGGGGGTAAAGGAGAAGGGGAAGAGCTGTGTGTGCAGGGGTTGGGGTTCCTCACTCATGCTGCAACAACTGCCCAGCTTGCTGGGATGCATGGTACTGGTGCTCTCAGAGGTACCAGAGTGGGCTCACACAGCACCTGAGGGCTCCTGGCATACACAAAAGCTCGAGGGGATCCAGCTGTGGGGCTCAGTTCCCCACACAAGCCTGGTGCTGAGACTGAGAGATGTGCTGAAGGTCACTGGGGGGAATCCAGAGTCAGCTCTCAACTTTGTCTTTACTGGGCCATACAGATTCACAGATCCACAGATTGCTTTGGGTTGGAGGGGACCCTCAAAGGTCATCTTGTCCAACCCTCCTGCAGTCAACAAGGACACCTCCAGCTAGAGCAGGCTGCCCAGAGCCACATCAAGTCTGGGCACAGGACTAACAAACCCCCTAACTATTTACTCATCCAAGAAAGGGAACTATCATCCTCCCTGCTCTGCAGATGGAGTGCATTTCTCCACCAGAGATCTGGAAGGAATGAAGATCCCCTGAGCCTCAGGGCCACTGTTTTATCCACAAAACCACATAAAGGTTTGAAGTCCACACAGTCCAAAACCAGCCTCATCCTCTTGAGTCACTGGTTCACATTCCTCTGTGAGCTCCAGCACAGGCAGTTGGTGGTGCAAAGCTGCCCATGCTAACAGCAACACCTAGATCATAGAATGGTCGGGTTGGAAGGGATCTTCAGAGATCATCGAGTCCAACCCCCCTGCCAGAGGAGGAGGACCTAGGGCAGGTCACACAGGAAGACACCCAAAGGGGTCTTAGAAGTCTCCAGAGGAAAAAGACTCCACAACCTCTCTGGGCACCTGCCCCAGGGCTCCAGCACCCTCACACCAAAGAAGTTTCTCCTCGTGGTGAGGTGGAATTTCCTGGGTTCCAGTTTGTGCCCATTGCTCCTTGTCCTGTTACAGGATACCACTGAAAAGAGCCTGTCCCCTTCTTCTTGACACTCAGCCTCCAGAGATTTCTAAGCATTAATAAGCTCTCCTCTCAAGTCATCTCTCCAGCTAAACAGCCCCAGGTCTCTCAGCCTTAGCTGGGAGCATCTCAGCTACCAGCAGAGCCAGGGCCAAAAGAGACATAGAATCATAGAATAAGGTTGGAAAAGACCTCAGAGACCATCCAGTCCAACCTGTCACCCAACACCTCATGACTACTAAACCATGGCTCCAAGTGCCACATCCAATCCCCTCTTGAACACCTCCAGGGATGGGGACTCCACCACCTCGCTGGGCAGCACATCCCAATGGGCAATCTCTCTTGATGGGAAGAACTTTCTCCTCATGGCACAGTGCTGCCAGTTCCCACTCCCACATACACAGCAGGGACATCTCATGGGGACACCCTGAGTAACCAGGGGAGCAGGATGACAACCAACCAACCTCTATGCAAGTTCTCCAAGTGGGCTAAAAGCCACCACAACACCTGTGGTCCATGTAGGAATCGCTGCTTGGGATTCAAGGAGCTGTGCAAAGCTTGCATGGCCCAGCACTGAGATGCAGGGAGCCCAAGTTTAACCCCCAGCACTGCCCTGGGTGTGCAAAGTGATCACAGCAAGATTCCCCTGCTCCTCACCTACCTCCTTCCCTGCAGAGTTTGGGCAGCAGGGTCAGCAGTGCTGGAGGGGGGATGGCAGACCTCGATGCTCCAGCTAGGGTCCCAGGGACCAAAGGCACTCCTGGATAAGGGCACACAGCTGAGTGGGGATTTTTCATTGCTGCAGTGGAAAGGCCACCTGAGAGCACCTCCTGCACCACCCATCTGCAACCAAGAGCTGAGTCTGGCAAGGGTTTTGTTTTCAAAGCACAAGAACCAGCAGCAGCTCCTCAAGGCAGTGCCATGACAGTAGATGACTTCATCCACACACAGTCACTTGGTGGCAAAGCAGAGCACAGCTTCTGGCTGGGAAAAAAAAAGCCTCTTTTTGGTTTTTCATTTAACAATGAAGGTATTTCTTACCTTTAAATCCCAGATCCTCTCACTCTGAAACCATGTTTTCTCTCCAGGCCAGGCCAGCTGGATGTAGAGATGCTGCTGCAACTTGGTGACCTGCACTTTGCAGACACTCGGTGATGATTCCACAGCTCCTGTCCTAGCCCTCGACCCCCTGAGTGTCACACAGTTTGGCCCAAGAAATGGAGATGGCTGCTCTTCAGAACACAACCACAGGCCTGGCCTTGGGACTTTGAAGCAAAATAGAGTTTGGCAGGACAGCACCCAGCACTTGCAGGTCATCCTGAAGCTCTGTAATGACCTGGGAGAAAACCACAGCCCTCCTATTCACCACCTCTGGGAGCAAGATGTGGGGTTGATGAGCCATCTGCTTTGGTCAGGTCCTTCTGCTAGCTAAAGGTTCACAGAGTCCCAGCATGCTGGGGATTGGAAGGGACCTCTGGACACCATCCAGTCCAACCCCCTTGCTAAAGCAGGGCACCCACAGCAGCTTGCCCAGGAGCACAATGGCCAGGTGGCTGTGGAATCTCTCCAGAGGAGACTCCACAACCTCTCTGGGCAGCTTGCCCCAGGCTTCCAGCACCCTCACACCAAAGAAATTTCTCCTCCTGTTCAGGTGGAACCTCCTGGGTTTTAGTTTGTGCCCATTGCCCCTTCTCCTAAGAGTTGCCCAGATTCTTTGGTTTTGCACAAACCCTCCCCACTCCCACACCACCTCACTTCAGTGTGTTCTGCACTGTCAGTGCTTCACTCTCTGTCCTCACTCTTGTGGCCATCAGCACCATAGAATTATCATGGCTGGAAGGGACCTCAAGGCTCAGCCAGTTCCAACCCCCCTGCCATGGCCAGGGACACCTCACACTGCAGCAGGTTGCTCACAGCCACCTCCAGCCTGGCTGCAAACACCTCCAGGCAGGAGGCTTCCACCACCTCCCTGGGCAGCCTGTGCCAGGCTCTCACCACCCTCCTGGGGGACAACTTCTTCCTCACATCCAATCTGAATCTCCCCATTTCTAGTTTTGTTCCATTCCCCCCAGTTCTATCACTCCCTGACACCCTCAAAAGTCCCTCCCCAGCTTTCCTGTAGCCCCCTTCAGATACTGGAAGGCCACAATAAGGTCTCCTTGAATATTGCTGCTGCAGGAAACATCCCAAACCTCTCCAATCCCTCTGGAATGAGCTGGCCCATGGCAGAGCCTCAGCCAGAAGTGAATTGTTTCAAGCAGACTCAGAGCAGCCACCTCCTTTTTCATTCCATACACCTTTTATTGCAGAGCAGACCGAACCCACTCTCCAACCAAGCTCAGGAGCTGCACGGTTTCCAGACACTGCCACAGTAAAGTCGAGTCCAGTGGAGTCTCTCAGGCAAACAGGGAGAGGGAACTCACCCCCTGTCATCTGCAAGCACTTGAGAGAGGCTGAAAAATCTTGCAGCTGAGTATTTCAGAGCCCTGTAAAACAGGTGGCTCTGCTCCTGCCAGCACCTCCTCCGGCAGGGCAGAGGTTAGGCCTGGTCACCCCTGATTTACACCGCTGTCACCAGCCCAGAAGCAGGCCCTGTGTCATGAAAGCAGCCAGGGAAGGTTTGATATCAGGGTGATACACACGTGGTGGCAGATTTGTGATGCTTCCCAAAGGGCTTCCTTTGGGATCAGATTGAAGACAGTGCCTCCCATTCCAGGTGCTGCTGTGTCTTTGGGTCGATGCACAGCCCTGCTTGCCTGCTCCCTCTCCACGTGGGAAGGGAGCCTTGGCCTGGAAACACCTCGAGTCGTAACAGGCACTAACTACCACAATAAACTACAGCACAGCCCCTCTCTGCCCTGCCTGCTGCTGTGCCTGCAAGCAGCCCAGCAGGTCACAGCTGGCCCCAGGTAAGGCTGAGGGTGAGCCACAGCCCCCCAGGGGGTCACAAGAAGGTTAGAGTGTGGCTAGGAACCGTTCTTCAGTGTTACCAGCTAACAAAGACATTGTGTTCTGGTGAGACCAGCCTCAAGAAGGGCTTTGGGGACACACATCAGCACTTTGAAGATGATGCTATTAGATGAGCCCTCCCCCAGCTCTCTGTCTGTAACATGTGTTTCCTTACCAACCCCATACTCCACAGTGAAGCCTTCTCTCTGAGCCACCACGGTGTGCCACACAGTGTAAATACAGTGTACATACTGTGCAAATTCAGTGTAAATACAGTTCAAACTTCCTGATGCAAGCCCAGAGCTCACCTGGGGACACTAGCACAAGCTTCTAAACTGCCTGACTTTGGGATCTCCTCCTTCACCTTCTCAAAGCTTCACAGACACAGGCAGCCATGGCAGCCAGTGCCAGCTGCAGATGTGACACACAGGGCTCAGACTCTGGAGACATCACCAATTCCCCGTGCTGGATGCAGAGCAGAATGGCTCAGTGCTCAAGGTGGATGCTACAGAACAGCTCTTCACCTAGAGAGGCTGTTTGAATGCTGATGTGTGGTGTGCTGAGAGGTTCTTACTCCTCCCTCACTGCTGAATGACAGCGAAAAATCTCCTGGGGTGAGAGGGAACCTTGGGAGAAGCAGCTGCTGGCCAAAGCCTCCAAACCTGCAGGCTTCTGCGTAGTGCAGGGGTGGCACAGATGGAGACAAGTGGAGTTCACCCAAGCCACCATGTGCCTCAAAGCTGGATGTGGAAAGGGGTGCTCAGGGGGCAAATCATTCATTCATTCATGGATGGGTCACTGCCTGCCGGCTCTGCCAAGGCCAGCGGCCAGCGAGTGTGCGTGAGACCGGCCAGGGGAAACCTGCCCGGGAGAGCAGGGACCACGGCTCAGGGAGGCTTTGGAAGGTCACCTCGAAGTGGTGTGCTTCTGACACAGGCTAAGTTTAGATCTGTGATGAGTGAGTGAGTGAGTGAGTGAGCCCACCGGTGCTGCAAAGCCCTGGGGTCTCTGTTCCCTTGGAGAAGAAAAGAGAGAGAAGGATCTCACGAAGTGGTCGCTAGGCACAAAGGATTCCTCTGCAGACAGAGCCCCACGGGCTTCCCCTCCTCCGGACTACAATCAGCTACCTGGGGAGCCGGGAGCACAAACAAGCAAGGGACATTTAAGGCAATCTCATTTCCATGGCCCTCCCGTGACCTTCGGCCAGCAGATCCTTGTCCTCCTTCTCCAGGAAGGACTTCTTGCAGGTGAACATGACGAGCAGCAGCAGCGGCAGGTGCCAGAGGCTGCAGAAGAAGAGCTTCCTGGAGCTGCTGCGGTCTGCGTCCCTGTAGAAGCGGAAGCCGAGGTAGGAGATGTAGAGGTTGAGAGGGAGGGAGATGAGTGGGAAAGTCCAGGTGGTGATGTCGAGCAGAGGAGCTGCTGTTGAGAGTCCAATTAAGGCCAGGCAGTGGCGCAGGGCCACCCTCCTGCAGAGGCCTGGGTGGGTGACAGACATCATGCAGTATCCTCCCCGCGAGTAGTCCTCCCGCAGCCCCCAGCTCAGGGCGTTGAAGTGAGGGAACTGCCAGGAGTAGAGGATTCCCCCCAACAGCAGCGCGCCTGCAGCGGGACAGACAAAGGAACAGACAAAGGAACAGGCATTAGAGGGCCACTGGGAGAGGTGCTGCAGAGAGACCTCCGCAGGTCTGGGCTGTGTGTGCAGAGGAGCAGAGCTCTGAGAGGAGCAGAAGACCCCAGGGGGAGGCATACCCTGGCTTTGGTGGCACTTACGCAGGGCTGCACGTGGTGCTGCTCCTGGGTTTGGAGCACTGAATTTGGAAAGGGTTGGAAGGAGTCCCCTCCTCCTAACCACCCATCACGAACTGGTTTCTGCACCTAGGCACAGCCCCACAGGATTGCTTCGGCTGGAAAAGCCATCGAGTGCAACCAGCAACCCGGCACCACCAGGGCCGCTAAACCCTGCCCCCAATGGCCACGCATTTCTGGAGCACCTCCAGGGGTGGTGACTCCACCACTTCCCTGGGCAGCCTCTGCCAATCCCTGACCACTCTTGCAGCAAAGAAATTGTTCCTAATGTCCAACCTGCCCTGGCACGATTTCAGGCCATTTCCTCTCCTCCTATCGCCTGATGCTAGGCAGAGAAGACCAACCCTCACCTCACTGCAACCTCCTTTCAGTCCATTCAGTCTCTACCTGAGGGAAGACTGAGGAAAATGAAGCAAATCTGGGCAAGAGACTGTTTTCCTGGCAGCCTTGAGCTTCCACTCCTGGATTCCTGAGTTGGGGCATCCAGAGAAGAACAAAAGCTGGTGGGCAAAGCAGAGTCTCACATCGACCAGAAACAAGGAGCTCTGCTCAATGACAGCAGGAAAAGAAGATACCCCAGGAAGTTACCAGCACCCTGCTAGCCTGAAGCACAGCTGAACTCTGTTTGGCTACTGTCTGAAGGGCACAGGGGGCACCTGGATCAGCTCTCCAGCAGGCAGCAGAATCAGCAGCAGCTGCTAATGAGGTGGCAGAAGATGGGAGAACTTTTCCCTCCTTTAAATCAACTGTGGGAACTTCTAAGTAGCTTGCTGGAGCGGCTCTATTCACACCAATTAGCTGCTTTCACATGCAAAAAGCAGCTCTGGAAGCACCACACCTCCCACAGCTCTCCTCAGGACAGGGCTTCCCGGGGCAGCAGCAGCTCAGAGGCTGGTTTCAGCGAGCTTCAAGGAGGCCCTCAGACTAAACTCCCTTCACTAATTTCGTCTGAAGACACAAAAACTCGCCCAAGGCTGTTGCACATTATGAGCATTCCTGGATTTTCCTTTTGTTTCCCAGCTCCCCAACGCTCTGCTCTGGCATTAACACTTTCTTTGCATCTCCTGCCTCCCTGAGCTCATTCTCTATGGAGACTACTTCTCAGCTGCAGCCAGGAGTCTGGTGTTCTCTTAATGACTTGAGAGAAAAGAGCCACACTGATCTGCACACACATTAACGTGCTTAAATCACGGGCTGGTCTCCGGAGAGCACGGAGTCCAACCCCCCTGCCAAAGCAGGATCACCCAGGGCAGGTCACACAGGAACACATCCAGAGGGCTCTTCAAAGTCTCCAGAGGAGGAGACTCCACAACCTCTCTGGGCAGCCTGCTCCAGGGCTCTGGCACCTTCACAGTAAGGATGGTTTTTCCTCATGCCAAGGTGGAACCTTCTGTGTTTCAGCTTTTACCCATTGCTCCTTGTCCTGTCATTGGGCACCACCACAAAGAGCCTGGCACCTTCATCCTGACACCCACCCCTCAGATATCGATATCAGATCCCCTCTGAGAGCCTTCTCTTCTCCAGACTAGACAGCCCCAAGTCTTTCTTCACAGTAGAGATGTCCAAGTCCCCCAATCATCCTTGTAGCCTCTGTTGGACTCTCTCCAGTAGATCCTTTCCCCAGATGCTCACTTCTCTCCCAGCAACTGCTTGGGCTCTAACAAAGACCAAGTCACAGTCTCCTTTGAACTGTTTTGTGGTTCCTGTCTTCTCTGCACCTGTTCTGGCTGTTCCTTGGGGCTGTGCATGTCTAGTTCTTGTCCTAAACAACACACCTTACCCCCCTGGTGTTGTGCAAACCTAAGTTTGCAAGGAGACTTTTTGGTTTTGCCCTGTGTTATCAACCAGTGAGGAAGGCACAACCCACTGCACTCCAGGGGGGGGGCTCCAGCTGCTTTTAAGATCCCCCAGGGTGGGCTACCAAAGACCTGCCTCAGTGCTCTCTAGACTGAGGAACAAACACTATCTAACCTCAAAGTTGGTTACATGAAGGTATTACTCTGAAAGCTGATTGTGGCTGAGGGAGCTGGGGATGTTCAGCATGGAGAAGAGGCTGGGAGGAGACCTTCTGACTCTCTACAACTCCCTGAAAGGAGGTTGGAGCCAGGTGGGGGTCAGTTTCTTCTCCCTAGTAACAAGTGACAGGATGAGAGGAAAGAGTGTCAAGTTGCACCAGAAAGACTGGACCAGATGATGCTTGGGGTCCCTTCCAACCTGGCATTCTGTGAAGCTCCTGAATGTGATAACCCTAGGGAACTTGCTTCAAGTTTCCCATCTGAAGTGCTCTGGAGCCATTAGCTCAGCATCTTTCAGAAGTTAGGGGAAGGTAAGCTACAATTCTCTATCACAATCATAGAATGCTCTGGGTTGGAAGGGACCTCCAAAGGTCATCTAGTCCAATGCCCTCTGCACTAAGCAGGGACATCCTCCACTAGATCAGGTTGCCCAGAGCCTCACCTGGGCAGCCTGTTCCAGTGTTCCACTACCTTTGTGGTAACTGAGGAAAGTTCAGCAGATGAGGGCAGATTGAGACTGGAGATCAGGAAGAAATTCTTGACAGTGAGGGTGGGGAGACACTGGCACAGGTTGCCCAGGGAGGCTGTGGATGTCCCCTCCCTGGAGGTGCTCAAGACCAGGCTGGATGAGGCTTTGAGCAAGCTGGGCTGGTGGGAGGTGTCCCTGCCCATGGCAGGGAGGGTTGGAACTGGCTGGTCTTTAAGGTCCCTTCCAAGCCAAAGCATTCCTTGGTTCCATGATTCAGAGCTTGGCCCTGTTCCCACAGCTATGCAGCAGGCAGCCTCTCCTCTGCCATGCGCTGTGTCCCTCTGCCTGGGTGCAGCACAGGCTCTGCTTAATCAGTTGTCCCAAAGCTGTGTGCAGCCAGGCTCAACACCCCCTGAAGCTCAGCCACACCAGCCCTTTAACAGCTCTCTAACACCATTATAGCAACAACAGAAAAGAGTCATCTGGAGGAACCTTCAAACACAAAGAGGCCAAGTAGAAGACTTGAGGCTGGGTTCCCCTTTTCAAAGCTCTGGGTGGGTTTGGGTTTGTTTTTCAGCATGCAAGCCTCTGGAATTTCATTACTTTGATTACATTACAACCATTGAGAGGACTGATACTTCACAGAGAAGCTGCACAGTACAAAAACACTTCATAGCCCACTATGAGGGTTTTAAGTGACCCCAGCTTTGTGTTTGGTTCCCATGAGCCTTGGCCATCCTGCAATTTCCTCTGCCCAGGCACAGGCTGGCAGAGGTTTGGGAGTGTCACACAGGACTGGTGCCTTGCAAAGCACAGCACATGGTGCAAGGCAGTTCAGCAACTACCTTTAGGCTGGAGCAAAGGAGGCTGAGGGGAGACCTCCTTGCTCTCTGTGACTCCCTGAGAGGAGGTGGGGGTTGGTCTCGTCTCCCCAGTGTCAGGTGACAGAACAAGAGGCAATGGCCTGAAATGGTGCCAGGGGAGGATTAGGTTGGAGAGGAGGCAAAATGTCTTTGCTGCAAGAGTGGTCAGGGATTGGCAGAGGCTGCCCAGGGAGGTGGTGGAGTCCCCATCCCTGGAGGTGTTCAAGACATGTGTTCAAGGCACCTCAGAATACAGTGGCCACAGCAGTTGGTTGTGGTTGGACTCAAAGATCTTAAAGGTCTTTTCCAGCCTTAATGATTCCTGACAGGCCCAGAGCAGGCACTGCAATACTCATTAATTACTAGATAAATGTTAACTATGTCACCATTAGGCCAGCAGTGCTTGCAAGGAGTCTCTGGACTACCTCTGGAGACTAACCTGGCTCAGAACCCTGCAGAGGCTGCTCTGCTGCTCCTGTGCAGCTCCCAGCAGTCTGGGAACTCGTCTGAACAGCAGCAAACCTCCTTTTCCTCTGCAGAAAGTTTGTAATTAACTGAAAATCAGATGAGGCTGCTCCCAAGTGCAGCACGTGGAGCTGGCAGAGAGTTTGCCAAGCAGTGCTGCCTGTCAGGGCACAGCCATCCTGCTCACAGGGGACAGCCAGCACTCAGGGCCACCACAGCCCTCGGGGCTCCTCCACAGCACAGGAAAAAGCTGAGCACAGGCAATCAACACCAATGTCATAGAATCACGGAGGGCTTTGTGTTGGATGAGACTTAAAGTCCATCTAGTGCAACCCCCCTGCAGTCTGCAGGGACATCTGCAGCTAGAGCAGGTTGCTCACAGCCCCAACCAACCTGACCTGCAATGGTTCCAGCCATGGGGCAGCTCCCAGCTCTCTGGGCAGCCTGGGACAGGCTCTCACCACCCTCAGGGTCAAACATTTCTCCCTTCTCTCCACTCTGAATCTCCCTCTTTGAGATTCAAGCCATCCTCCTTTGTCCTGTCCCAACAGGCCCTGCTCAAAACTCTGTCCCCAGCTCTCTGATCTGCCCTTGAAGCACTTGAAGGTCTCCCTGGAGCTTTCTTTTCTCCAGGCTGACCAAGCCCAACTCCAGCATTGCTGTGACCTCCTCTGCCCCTGCTCCAACAGGTCCCTGTCTGTGCTAAGGACTCCAGAGCTGGCCCAGCACTGCAAGGGGGTCTGAGCAGAGCACAGCAGAGGGGCAGAATCCCCTCCCTGCCCCTACTGCCCACACTGCTGGGGATCAGCCCAGGCCATGGCTTGCTCTGGACTGTGAGGGAATTTCCTATGAGATCTCTCAGCTTTTCCACAAGTGTTTATGAATTGCAAGACCACAAGTACCTGGCTCATGGATATCCCAAGCTGTCTTGTGGCCAGATTCTCAGTAGCTGCATGTTTAGCCCACTTGTGACCACTTCCAAGCTCTTCACTTCTCCACCTGTGAGAACCTGGGGCAGCTGTGAGCAGGCACTTGTAAATCCTGCAAGAGTTTAGGCAAACAGGACCCAGGTCTCCAGTATCCTTCCCCTCTCCTCTGCAAAGTGGCTATGAAGTGTTTTCTTGCTGCTTTCAGTCACTTGGTACCAGCTGAAATCACCTCAAAAGCACCAAGGCTGCAGAGACCCAGGTAGGTCTGACAGCACCCACAGAGTTCAGCAGGAGGTTTTACCCTTCCTGAGGGAATGCTGAGGTTAAACTGTTTTCCTTAATTCTTTTATAGGTATTTAAATAGCAAGGGAACTTCTGGTTAATAAACAAGAGCAGGCTGAGGCAGTTTTGTTTTGCTTTCATATCTCAGATAAAGCCAAAATGTCAGCTGGCACTTGGAGGAGGCAGAAAGTGGCTCCTCTCTTTCTGCAAATATATTTTTGCTCCAGTGAAATATGGAAGCTTTATAAACTGCACTCCTCCTAAACCAAACAAGACACTCAGCTCCACAGACGTTCACAAACTGCTTGGCAAGATGCTTGGAGGGTCAATAGAACTGGGGAGGAGTAGGAAATCATTGTGAGGTGAGACTTCCACATGCAGCTTGCAAGCCACAGTAGCCTGACAGGCTCATTTTCAGAGTGACAAGAGCAAGAAGCAACTCCCTTGGGCCCACAAGAAAGCTGGGGAGGGACTTCTGAGGGTGGCAGGGAGTGATAGGACTGGGGGGGGATGGAATAAGAATAGAAGTGGGAAGATCCAGATTGGATGTTAGGAAGAAGTTGTTCCCCAGGAGGGTGGTGAGAGACTGGCACAGGTTGCCCAGGGAGGTGGTGGAAGCCTCCTGCCTGGAGGTGTTTGCAGCCAGGCTGGATGTGGCTGTGAGCAACCTGCTGCAGTGTGAGGTGTCCCTGCCCATGGCAGGGGGGTTGGGACTGGCTGAGCCTTGAGGTCCCTTCCAACCCTGACAGTTCTGTGATTCTGTGATGCTCTTCATGGTGTCAGGAAGGCCATGGGGCACCTCTAAGCTTTGATTAAAATCTGCTGGATGGTGCAAACCTCAGGTGAAGGAGCAATGTCAGCACTAGAGCTCACTGAGCCCTTGGCTTCTCCACTGAGAGCAGCACCTAAGAACAGGAACCTGGAAGATGGGGTTTGGGTGTAAGCCCTTGCAGGGTGTGAACTCTGCCCACTGGTTAACACATGGAGAGGAGAGCAGGGCAATGAGGTAGCAACAGCATCATGTCCTACCCATCCTGGGCTTGCACCACAGTCAGTGACCCCCAAGTGCAAGTCCTCCAAGCTTCTCATGTCCTCTAAAGGATACAAACTCTGATAAGCCTCCACCTCACCTGCTCAAGACAGTGAGCACATCCAGCTGCCAAGCTGCTGGTGCCAGTAGCAGCATTCTGAGCAAAGCCCAGGTTGCTTCATTTCCATAAAGCAACCTGGTGGCCTCAAACCTATTTTCTCACCCACTGAAGGGCAGAAGGAATGCTTGGATCCTGCTTGGATGCCTCGTGCTGAGGATGCCACTCTCTTGAGCAGTGCTTTGCAATATGCCCCTTTGATGATGATGATGATGAAAGCTCTTGCCAGCATCAAAGAGCTCTGGACACTGGGCATGGAGCAGGAACACAGATTTCACTCACAGCTGAATTATTCCAGCTTTCTGCCTTAAACATGGCACAAAAATTGGGATGATCCAATTGAAACTCTCAAAAACCTGTTTTTCTGAAGGCAAACTCTTGCAGGGCAGAAAAGGACTTGAGCTTCAAGAGGCCACAGGCTGAAGAACTGCATGTTTGAGTGGAGCACCAGCCTCTGGAGCAGGGCCAGCTGGAGCCTAACCAGCCCAGGCAAGCAGATGAACAGAAGCCTGTCTGCACAAGTCGAGGCAAACATGTCCTGGGGTTATCTACAGAGTGGTGTACTGACATTGGAAAGGGCCTTGAGCAACCTGCTCAGTTGAAGATGTCCCTGCTCACAACAGGGCTGGTGAACTACATGACCTTTAAAGGTTCTTTCCAACCCCAAACATTCTGTGATTATGACACTGTGTTCCTGAAAACACACCAGAGACTACCAGCTTGTTAGTCCTCCTTATCCTCTTATTACTCCTTCTTATCCTTTCATTATTCCTTCTTGCCCTTCTCATAGTTCTCTAGACAACACCCAGTGTCCTGCAAACCTCTTGCATCACCTCCCAGCTCCAGGCAGGACAAACTCTTGTTTACTTCATCAATGAAACAGCAAAAAAAAAAGAAGGAAGGGGAAGCTGATCTGCAGCATCAACATCTGTCCAGCCATCATCTGTCCAGCCAGCATGCATTCGTCCAGCCAGCATGGGTTTAGGAAGGGCAGGTCCTGCCTCTCCAACCTGATCTCCTTCTATGATCAGGTGACTGCCTGGTGGATGTGGGGCAGGCTGTGGATGTGGTCTGCCTGGACTGCAGCAAGGCCTTTGACACCGTCCCCCACAGCAAACTGCTGCCTAAGCTGTCAGCCCCTGGCTTGGACAGCAGCTCTGAGCTGGGTGAGGAACTGGCTGGAGGCTGAGCCCAGAGAGTGGTGGTGAATGGTGCCACAGCCAGCTGGCAGCCAGGCACCAGTGGTGTGCCCCAGGGATCAGTGCTGGGCCCCATCCTCTTTAACATCTTCATTGATGATCTGGATGAGGGGGTTGAGTCAGTCATCAGCAAGTTTGCAGATGACACCAAGCTGGGAGCAGATGTTGGTCAGTTAGAGGCCAGAAGGGCTCTGCAGAGGGACCTCAACCGACTGGACAGATGGGCAGAGGCCAACAGGATGGCATTCAACAAGTCCAAGTGCCAGGGGCTGCACTTTGGCTACAGCAACCCCAGGCAGAGCTCCAGGCTGGGGGCAGAGTGGCTGAGAGCTGCCAAACAGAGAGGGACCTGGGGGTGCTGATTGACAGCTGCCTGAACATGAGCCAGCAGTGTGCCCAGGTGGCCAAGAAGGCCAAGGGCATCCTGGCCTGCATCAGGAACAGTGTGGCCAGCAGGAGCAGGGAGGTCATTGTGCCCTGTGCTCAGCATTGCTTAGGCCACACCTTGAGTCCTGTGTCCAGTCCTGGGCCCCTCAGTTTAGGAAGGACATTGAGAGACTTGAAGGTGTCCAGAGAAGGGCAACAAAGCTGGGGAGGGGTCTGGAGCACAGCCCTGTGAGGAGAGGCTGAGGGAGCTGGGGTTGCTTAGCCTGGAGAAGAGGAGGCTCAGGGGTGACCTCATTGCTCTCTGCAACTACCTGAAGGGAGATTGTAGCCAGGTGGGGGTTGGTCTCTTCTCTCTAGCAACCAGCACCAGAACAAGAGGACACAGGCTCAAGCTGTGCCAGGGGAAATTTAGGCTGGAGGTGAGGAGAAAGTTCTTCACTGAGAGAGTCATTGGGATGTGCTGCCCAGGGAGGTGGTGGAGTCCCCATCCCTGGAGGTGTTCAGGAGGGGACTGGATGTGGCACTTGGTGCCATGGTCTAGCCATGAGGTCTGTGGTGCCAGGTTGGACTGGATGGTCTTTGAGGTCCCTTCCAACCCTGGTGATACTGTGATCAATGCAAGGACAGCCTCGCTCCTTCAGCCTTTGCCTCGGCGCTGCACATGTCTGCCTGGGAAGTGGCCAGCCAGGCATTAAAAATAAACATGGAATGGTTAAAATATCAGCTCCAAACCAGATGTTGAAATCTGACTGCATTTCTCAAAGCTGGTGTTTACTGCCTTGGCAACCTAAGAATGCTGTTTTGCTTAAAGCACAATTTCAGTAATTCCTCTGCCTTGAATAATGTGAAGGAATCCTGAAATGATTTCCAGACCTCGGTAGCTCCTGGACTTGGGAGGGGAAAGCACCGGCCCTTTTGTCTTCTGGAAACTGGTATGAGTTTGGCTGCTGGCAGGAGGGAAAGGCTTTGGGAGCCTAAGCTCAGCCTCTTAATGGCTCCTAGTCAGGAAACAGCCCCACACCGTTTTACTTGATAGCACACAACTGGCTCTCCTCCCTGAAAAGATGTTGAACAAATTACTCCTCTTTAATCCAGACAAGGTAGATTAGAGCTCAGAGGCTTGACTTGGTCCAGCTGTATCCACCTGCTTGGGAGGCAACCACGCTGTCTCAGACCTCGTTTTTCACCTTTGCTACAAGAAATGGAACATAAGCTGCCCCCAAAACTCTTCGCTGGGGTTTTAAGAGGGCATTTCACGTACTGGGCACCTCCCCAAAGCTTTGATTTTCTGTCTTCTCTTTCTTGTGCTTGCTCACAACCTGGAGATTCTAACTCTGCAGCAGCTCTGGGGGCCAAACAAGGTTTTGGAAGCCTCATCAAAGCCTTGCTGCCCTGTGCAGATTCAGTGCAATATTAAACACCTGAAGGGCTCTCTGGGGAAGTCGATACAGGCACTCAGAGCGGTTTGGAGAGTCACCTCCACAGCACAGTGGCCTGACACCTAAAGGTTGGTTTATAAAGCTGGTGGTGGCACTGTGTTTGTAAATCATAGAACCACAGAATGGCCCTGGTTGGAAGGGACCTCAGAGATCATCTACTCCAACCTCCCTGTTGGTGGAGGGACACCTCTCCACTAGATTCAGCTGCTCATCTGACCTGGCCTTGAACACCTCCAGAAAGGAGGCATCCACAGCCTCCCTGAACCTGTTCCACAGCTTCACCACCCTTGTACTGAAGAACATCTTCCTAAGTTCCAGTCCAACCCTACTCTCCCTCAGCTTCAAACCACTCCCCCTTGTCCTATCTCTAGACACCCTCAGGAGAAGTCCCTCTGCAGCCTTCCTGTAGGGTCCCTTCAGGTATTAGAAGGCATCTCTAAGGTTCCCCCTGGAGTCTTCTCTTCTCCAGGCTAAACAACTCCAGCTCCCTCAGCCCATTCTCATGGCAGAGGTGCTCCAGCCCTTGGCTCATCTTTGTGAAGGAGAGCTGGAAGGTGCAGTGATCACTGCTGTGCCTTGAGCTTGTTTGGGGGTTGGAAAAGGATTATTAATCAGCTGGCCTGTATCACAATTGTTCAATCACAGAAGGCCAGGCCGGAAGGGACCCCAAGGATCATCTGGTCCAACCTTTCCAGGTGATAGTGGAGTTGAAATGAGATGACCCAGAGCCCTCTCAAGCTGAGTCTTACAACTGACCTGTGCTGGAGGCGCTGCCCTGGTACAACCACTGCCTATGAGTTAATTCTTCCTGTTGTCTTTGGGAGTAGCAAAGGGGTTAGCTTTACAAAGTGCACTTCTTAATTTGTGACTGTGAAGCCTTCTCAAACACAAAGGCATTTGGGAAATATGCAGCCATGAACCTGAAGCAAAGAGGTTGCCCAGGGAGGTCGTGGATGCCCCCTCCCTGGAGGTGTCCAAGGCCAGGCTGGATGATGCCAGGAGCACCCTGGGCTAGTGTGAAGTCCCTGCACGTGGCAGGGGGGTTGGCATTGGATGACCTTTAAGGTCTCCCAACCCAACCCATTCTATGAATCTCAGAAACTGCTGCAGTTCCCCTCTGTTTCACCTCTGTTTCCTACCTCCCAACCCTCCTCTCCTTCACCACCATTTCCTACCTTGCGGCTCCCCTCTGTTTCCCCGCTGCAGCGTTTCCTAGGCTGGCGGCGCAGCAAGACAGCAGCCAGCACTTCTGCTTCCAGTGGCAAACAAAAGCAGACACTGCTGCTGCTTGTGTTGGGTGCCTGCAGGAGCAGCTCCACAGCCTTGAGAATGGGGGGGGGGGAAGGAGAAGGAAGGCTTCTAAAGCTCCACACAAGGTCTCTGGGCTGCGAACAATGGTGCCGGCCGTCAGCGCGGGCACGCACAGCCCTCTTTGTGTGCCTTCAAGGTCACGTAAACGCAGGGTGAGGAGGAAAACACTGCCAGGCTCAAAAGCTTCATGGTCATGGGTTTCAATAGCTGCTCCTTTTGAGGGCTGCCACAAAGGGCCTGTGGGACAGGGGCGTCTGGGGGCTGCGATGGACTCCTGCGCCGCACACGTAAAGGCGAGGGGACGCCGGCCGCGCGGAGGCCAGACAAGGGCACAGGCCTCGGGGGCCTGCGGGAAGGGAAGGTGGCAGTGGGCTCTGCAACCTCCAGGCAGCGGCTCCTGGCCCCTGCCCCCAAGAGGAGGGGAGCAGACGTGCTGAGGTAGGCTCTGTGTGGGACACACGAAGGGCTGGTACAGCCCAAAGCCTCCCGGAGAGACACTTCCACTGCACAGGCGAGGCTGGGAGGAGCAGCAGCGCTGTGCACACCTCCTCTTAGCTACCCCATGAAAGATGTGAGCCTGCTGGGGAAGATGAACGTGCAGCCCCTGCTCAGACCATTCATAGAATCATTGGGGTTGGAAGGGAGCTCAAGGCTCAGCCAGTTCCAACCCCCTGCCACGGGCAGGGACACCTCACACTGCAGCAGGTTGCTCATGTGCTGATAGGTGTAGGAAGGATTTGCCAGAGGATCAGACTCAGCAGAGGGCTGCAAACCTGCAGAGCCAGGCAGGGGCTCCTCACCACCTGCCTCTTCCAGGCTGCCTCCAGGGTCCTACAGAGCCCAAGCGTGGGAGTCCCTTGTCCTGCTTCTCCTGTGGGTGCTGTGTCACACACCTGGGACACCAGTGCTTCTCCTGTGGGTGCTGTGTCACACACCTGGGACACCAGTGCTTCTCCTGTGGGTGCTGTGTCACACACCTGGGACACCAGTGCTTCTCCTGTGGGTGCTGTGTCACACACCCATGGTGGCTTCACACCTCCACCTCCTCCCTGCACCCCCCCAGCCACGCGTGGGGTAGGGACCGGGTGAGGACTCTTTGCCTGTGAATGTGTGGGATGGGTCCCACAGGTGCCCCAGTGGTGGAACTGTCATTTCTTTTGTCTCTTGTGAAGATGGAACAGGGGAAACAAAATAGCCCCCTGGCTTTTGTCCTAAATTCAGACCAGCTGCTTACTGGCATTGTCCCTCTGACTCGCTTTTTACAGTTTTAACCCCCACAAAGCACACTCCTGGGGGCCCCCAGGACATTCTCATATGTCAGTGACATGAATATCTCTGCTTCCTCTGGAACAGACCACAAGTTCTGCTGTCTTTCATCTGAGAAGCAAAACCCTACAAAGCTGAGTTTCCTAGAGGGATTTATAGCTGGAGCCTCCTGTGCTGCTGTTAGGACAGCAGAGCTGCCCTGCTGGCTCCCAGACCCGCTCACGCATCTAGGGGCCTGGAAAGGGTGGTGAGACTCTGGAATAGGGTGTGCAAAGAGCTTGTGGATGTTCCCCCCATGGAGGTGTTCAAGGCCTGGTTGGATGAGGCCTTGAGCAGCCTGGTCTGGTTGCAAGGCACTGCTGCTCACAGCAGGCAGGCTGGGGGAGCTGATCTCTGAGGCTCGGGGAGCTGACCCCTGAGGGTGGAGTAGCTGATCTCTGAGGTTGGGGTAGCTGAGGTTGGGGTAGCTCATATCTGAGGTTGGAACAGAAGATCTCTGGGGCTGGGGTAGCTGATGTTTGAGGTTGGAGTAGCTGAGGTTGGGGTAGTTCATATCTGAGGTTGGAGCAGATGATCTCTGAGATTGGGGTAGCTAAGGTTGGGGTAGCTGGTATCTGAGGTTGGAATAGGTGATGTCTGAGGTTGGGGTAGCTGATCTGTGAGGTTAGGGGTAGCTGATCTCTGAGGTTGGAATAGATGATCTCTGAGATTGGGGTAGCTGAGGTTGGGGTAGCTGGTATCTGAGGTTGGAATAGGTGATCTCTGAGGTTGGGGTAGCTGATCTCTGAGGTTGGAATAGATGATCTCTGAGGTTGGGGTACTTGATCTCTGAGGTTGGAACAGATGATCTCTGAGGTTGGGGTAGGTGATATCTGAGGTTGGAATAGATGATCTCTGAGGTTGGGGTAGCTAATCTCTGAGGTTGGGGTAGCTGATCTCTGAGGTTGGGGTAGCTGATCTCTAAGGTCCTTTCCAACCTGAGCCATTCTATGACAACTCTACAAAAGCTCAAAGTGCTTAACTGGAAGGGACACCAAGACCTCTGAGGCTACCTTGCATGCAATTAAACTGTTGTTTTGCTTTCCCTCCTCCTGGCTGACAAACTGTGCACCAGGGAAGGTATGAGAGACTCCAGCCAGTGAGAGGTTGGATGCAGACCACCCCCCACTCTCCCCTGTTCTGTTGGGGTGGGTTTTTTTTGTTGTTGCTGTTACTGAAGCCATCCATCTGCCAAATGTCAGCAGCTGATAAGAAGTGCCCACTTTTAAATCCCCATTTGTAAATAGATGTGGGCTGCCATAATTAATCTCCACCACCCAACCCAATTTGAATTACAAAGTGAAAAGAGAGAAAAAGAAGCCAGTTTTGGACTCAGCCTCCACATGATCCCAAGTGATACTCACTCTATAAATTCCACAGCCCCAGGAACTATTTAAGTGTCTGAAAAATGAAAGGAAATCAGCACAAGATGTCTTTTCAGGAAAGCAAGGCCAGAAGTGGAGCATCAGAGATAAACTAAATAGTCTCTTGAGATAAACATTCTTTGGTGCAGTAATACCTATGGCTCCAGGCCACCACTGGGGCTGGAATGGCTGCTCTGCTCTCAGGGCTTTTATCTGCTCTGCCACTGCCACCTACTTGGAATAAATCCCCTTAACTGATAAGGACATTATGGTGAGGATCCCTGCTTGTCACTTCCATCTAACTGGGTGGTTTACCTGACCCCTGTGGCACTGGATTGCTCTGCTCTCAGACACCGACTCCCCTGCCCGGCTGGGGTCAAGCCTTCGGCACATGGAATCATTCAGGTCGGAGAAGAGCCTTGAGATCAGCATAGAACAGAATCACAGAATCAGCCAGGCTGGAAAAGACCTCAGAGATCATCAAGTCCAACCTATTACCTAACACCTCCTGACAACTAAACCATGGCTCCAAGTGCCACCTCCGAGCCTTGTGTGAACACCTCCAGGGATGGAGACTCCACCACCTCCCTGGGTAGCACATCCCAGTGGCCAGTTTGGGCTGTGGCAATGCTCACCCCAGATTAATTTTGTTTCTGCTGACTTAGAAATACAGAATGCAGGAGGTTGTAGCCAGGTGGGGGTTGGTCTCTTCTATCTAGTAACAAGTGATGTGAGACAGGAAATGGCTTCAAGTTGCATCAGAAGAGATTGGATGTCAGAAGAAACTTCTTGACTGAGAGGTACTGAAAGACTGGCACAGGCTGCCCAGGCAAGTGGGTGAATCCCCATCCCTGGAGGTGTTTGAAGTGGCAGAGATGTGGGGCTGAAGGACATGGGTTAGCAGCAGCCTTGGTAGTTAGATAATGGTTGCTCTCCATGAGCCTAAAGGGTTTTTCCAACCAAAATGATTCAGTGATTCTAAGATGTGTCTCAGCCCCACCACAGCCCATGAGGCTAGGTGCAGAACACAGCATAAAGAATTAACCAGGTTGGAAAAGACCTTGGAGATCATCAAGTCCAAGCTATCACCCAGCACCATCTAATCAACTAAACCATGGCACCAAGTGCCTCATCCAGGCTCTTCTTAAACACCTCCAGTGGTGGTGACTCCACCACCTCCCTGGGCAGCACATCCCAATGGCCAGTCTCTCTGGGAAGAATTGCTTCCTAACACCCAGCCTAAACCTCCCCTGGCACAGCTTGAGACTGTGTCCTCTTGTTCTGTCACAGGTAAATAATATGTTTGGCAGAGGGGTTTGAGTAGCTGAGGTCCCTTCCAACCTAAGCCATTCTGTGATGATACGAAATGGACAGCAGAGACTCCTACCAAGCCAGCTGCAGCAGCAGTCTGGGCAGAAGGACCAGCAACATGAGGAATTGAAAGCATGCTGGGGATCTTCTCAGTGCTAAAGGGTAGGGGGTAAGGTTGAGGGGGGCAAGGTTGATGGGGCCAGGCTCCTTTCAAGGAGGCAGAGATGTGGTGCTAAGGGCCATGGTTTGAACCCAGATTCGGTAGAGTTAAGAGAATGGTTGGACTCAGTGATCTTAAAGGGCTTTGCCGAACAAAAGAGCTCTAGGATCACAGAATCCCAGGGTGGTAGGGGTTTGAAGGGACCTCCAGAGACTGTTGAGTCCAACCCCCCTGCAAAGTAGGACCACACAGGGCAGGTCACACAGGAGCACATCCAGGTGGGTTTTGAAGATCTCCAAAGAAGGAGAGTCCACAACCTCTCTGAGCAGCCTGCTCCAGGGCTCCAGCACCCTCACAATGAAAAAGCTTTTTGTATTCTTGAGAGGGAATCTCCTGTGATTTATTTTTGTCATGGACAGGACAAGGGGCAAGGGGCACAAACTGGAACCCAGGAGGTTCCACCTGAACAGAAGGAGAAACTTTGTTGTGAGGCCTGGAGCAGGCTGCCCAGAGAGGTTGTGGAGTCTCCTTCTCTGGAGAGCTTCCAAGCCCAGCTGGGCATTGTGCTGCTGGGCAAGCTGCTGTGGGTGCCCTGCTTTAGCAAGGGGCTTGGACTGGATGATCTCCAGAGGTCCTTTTCAAGCCCTGCCATGCTGGGATTCCATTGTGCCTCTTGCACCCCAAAATAAACAGCTCTGTTAGGTGTGAAGCTGGCTGTGCCCAGGCTCCACAGCAGCGTGGCACAGCCAGGAGCTCTCCTGCAAGTGGATCTTGTGCAGGAGGAGAAGCCAGCACAGCACAGGCCACACTGCCCAGCTCTGCCTACCTTTCCTGGCTTCATGTTATCACTTCAGGCTTTCAGTGCAACTCATTATTTCCCTGCTAATCTTTCCTTTGTAGAAGCAAGAGAAACAATTTGAGGGGGCCCAGATTTCCTAGGAAAACAAACCTCCTTGGAACTGAGCAGCCCCACAAAGGAGCAATGAAGTCTGCTTTCAAGGAAGCAAACCTGTTGCTGCAAATCACAGGCTGGCAGTGAAGCTCTGCATAAATCCCCCAGATATGTGGCACTGATATCCAGCTGATAAGTCACATTGATCACACACCTTTGACCATCTCACCTGCACTCAGCTCCCCCCAGAGTGAGGAAATGTTAACATTCCCCATCCTTCATCAGCCTCAAACAGCTGCCATTAAAAAAACCCAAGAGGCACACACACACACACAACCCCTTCAAGCCCACAAGAAAGAATTCCACATCTTCCCAGAGATAACCTTATCTTGGCCTTTTGAAATGGGAGGTTGCCCCTAAATTGGCTTGGCACAAAATCCAGGGCTGGGGGCAGGATGCTGAAGCAGGTTTAAGAGCAGATAATTAAAGTTGCCCTATGGGGGAAGGGGGGGAGGCAGAAATGGGAGCAAGCATCTCTGGGAATCACCTTAAGAGCTGCAAAACCTGAGTTGGGTAGGAAAGAGCAGCAAGGCTCTGTGGCTCTTGCTAGTAAAGGGCTCAGGTTTTTAGCTGCAAATACCTGGTTATTTGTTTCTTGTGCAAGAAACTGCTGAGGAATTTAACACTGAGAGAAGCAAATGAGAACTAAAATGAGGAGAAATCAAAACCAGCTCCAACCTGAGATGTTTTGTTACTGTCTTGGCAATTGGAAACTAAGAATCCCAGAACCTCAGCGTGGTGGAGGTTGGAAGGGACCTCTGGAGATCACCCAGTCCAACCCCCTGCTCCAGCAGGGCACCCACAGCAGCTTGCCCAGGAGCACAATGGCCAGGGGGGATTGGAAGCTCTCCAAACAAGGAGGCTCCACAACCTCTCTGGGCAGCCTGCTCCAGGCCTCTAGCATCCCTCAGAACAAAGAAGTCTCTCCTCATCTTCACATCAAACCTCCTGTGTTCTAGTTTGTGCCCCTTGCCCCTTGTCCTGTTCCTGGGCACCACTGACTGGCCCCATCCTCTGAGCATTGCTCAGCTCCCCTCTGGGGCTTCTCTTCTGCAGGCTCAGCAGCCCCAGGGCTCTCAGCCTTTCCTCCTCAGGGCTGCTCCAGGCTCCTCAGCATCATTGTAGCCTCCACTGGACTCTCTCCAGTAGTTCCCTGTCTCCCTGAACTGGGGAGCCCAGAACTGAACCCAGTCTTCCAGATGTGGCCTCACTAGGGCAGAGCAGAGGTGGAGGAGAACCTCCCTCCACCTTCTGGCCACACTCTTTTTAATGCACCACAGGAGACCATTTGCCTTCTGGGCCAATGCTGTCATCCCCAGCCCCCTCAAACGACCAAGGCCACCTCCCAGCAGCGCATGAGAACCACAGCAGGGCTGCCCCTGAACTCCTGGCAGCGCAGGGGGCTGTCTGAAGGTGCCCCACAACATGGTGTTACTCTGGGCTACCCCCCTCCTGCCAGTAATGAAAGGTCTGCACTTAAAGACTGTTTTCCCTGCACCCAGCAGCAGGTCCAACAACGTGGCTGCTGTGAGAAGATTACAAGGCAAGAAAATCCACAGGAAAATGTAAACTCCAAAAGCCAGCAGTTAAGTGGTGAGAACCTTCCTTCTCATTAGCTTTCCAGCTCCCTTCCCTCACATTCCTCTTTGTTATGGAGTGGAATGATCGTTTTGTGTGTGTGTGTGTGTGTTTAAACGAGGTGTAAATGCATTTTCACACCTCTCCTGAAAACTAGGCAAAGTCTCCAAGCTAATTACACATTATTAATGAGTTCAACAACTGTGGGCAGGCTGCTCAGAGAGGGGACACAGCTCTGCCTGCTGGGGAGGGACACACAGGGCTGGGAGTCTGTGAGGGTCTGGTGCTGCCAGGTGCTGAACTCTCCTTTGCAGCAGCAGAAAGGCTAACAGTGAACGTTCACAGATTCACAGAATGGTTTGAGGTGGAAGGGATCTTAAAGATCATCCAGGTGCAACCCTCCCTGCCATGGGCAGGGACACCTCCCACCAGCCCAGGCTGCTCAAGGCCTCATCCAACCTGGCCTTGAACACCTCCAGGGAGGAGGCATCCACAACCCCCCCTGGGCAACCTGTGCCAGAGTCTCACCACCCTCACTGGAAAGAATTTCTTCCTCATTTCCAGTCTAAATTTGCCCTCCTCCAGCTTCAATCCATTCCTTCTCATCCTATCACTACAAGCCCTTATAATAAAGTGCCTCTCCAGCCTTCTTTTAGGCCCTCTTCAGGTACTGGAAAGCTGCTCTAAGGTCTCCCCAGGACCTTCTCTCCAGGCTGAAGAGCCTTTTGTTTCTGGGGCTCCTTTTTTTCTGGAGCCCTGCAGCAGGCTGCTCAGAGAGGTTGTGGAGTCTCCTTCTCCTTCTCTCCAAAGCCACCTGGTCATTGTGCTCCTGGGCAAGCTGCTGTGGCTGCCACTGCTTTAGCAGGGGGGTTGGACTGGATGATCTCCAGAGGTCCCTTCCACCCCCACCATGCTGGGTTTCTGTGATACTGTGTATTAAAGTCCATGAAAATCACTGCCAGATCACTTTAAAGGGTTGGGCTGCAGCACTTCAGCTACCATTTTAAAGCCAGGGGTGAAAATTTGCCCTGTGAGAGCCTCTACAAGCAAAAGCTTTTGGTGAGAATCACAGACTCACACAGCTTGCATTAGCTTGGAAGGGACCCTCAAAGGCCATTCTGTCCAACCCCTCTGCAGTCAGCAGGGACACCTCCAACTACAGCACAGCCACATCGACTTTGAGCTTGAATGTCTCCAGGCAGCCTGTATTTTACGACTACCACTGGGCAGAAGTTCTCCCTTAGGTCCAAGAGAGATGAGGAGAGATGGAGCTCTTGACTCCTGCTCCTCCAGGCTGGACATTGCAGGTGAAGTATGATAGCCACCCTTTAGCTTCAGTGCTGCAAAGAGATGCCACAGGAGCGATGGAGCTCTTGACTGCTGCTCCTCCAGGCTGGACATTGCAGGTGAAGCACGAGAGCCACCCTTTAGCTTCAGTGCTGCAAAGAGATGCCACAGGAGAGATGGAGCTCTTGACTGCTGCTCCTCCAGGCTGGACATTGCAGGTGAAGCATGAGAGCCACCCTTTAGCTTCAGTGCTGCAAAGAGATGCCAAAGGAGAGATGGAGCTCTTGACTGCTGCTCCTCCAGGCTGGACATTGCAGGTGAAGCACGAGAATCACCCTGTAGCATCAGTGCTGCAAAGAGATGCCAAAGCCAAAGCAGAAATCCCTAACCAACATAAGATCCAAGGCCTAGGCAACCACAGGCAGAAGGACAGAGCACTTAAAAATATATCTTTTGTGGTTTTACTGCATTCTCTTTGGGAGCAGAGAGCTTCCAACACTGTCTGTTATGCACTCCTTAACCCAAGGAAGCTTACATACACTTACAGACCATTTCTAGGGCTAAATATATATATATATATATATATAAACCCTTTCAGAGGAGGAAATGTTTGCCTAGAAATAGTACACACAGCTGAAAACAACCCAGCAAACCTTTCATCCTAGCTCTGGACTAGATCCATATCAGAGTGTGTGTACACAAAAGCCAAGTCTGAGTGACTTTTATAGGAAGCCTGCAGCACAAATGAGGAATGGATTTCCCAGATTCTGATCATTGCTGGTTGAAAGCCTTGCTTGCTGAAAGCATTATTCAAGCCCCACTGTGGGATGAGTTGTGTGCTAAAGCAATTCTTAACAGACCTGTTAATTGAACTTCATTAGTTTCTGCAGAATATAACTCTGTGGAGCCACTTTGATTCTTGGAGTTTCTAGCTGGCAGGAGAAACAAGCCCTAATTGTGTCAGGGTTTAGCTGCTGAAGAGATCAGTGTTTTATGAGGGATGTAAAAATGGTTCACAGTTACTAAAATAGAAGTCTTTGCTTGCTTTTTCAAGGGGGGTGGGGGGGTGGGGGAAAAGGAACATTGAAAACCTTCAGAGAGTTTAGAAGTTGGCAATTAAGAAACACACCAATAAATGAATCTCTTCCTAGAATATCTTCTGGCTTGTGGACAGAGTGTAAAGGAACAGATCTGGCAGTTTTCCAGCTGAAATTTTTCTGACTTGTAAGCTGGATCTTCCTGAGCATGGTTTTAATCCTGACATTACAGAACATTTCCTTCCCCCATGGAGCCCAAAGACAGGTTTCCAGCTAGATTTGTTCCTTTCTTTAAGCACGTGGCCTTTAATCAGCTGATGTTTGCCCCTGGAATGCCTTTGTAAGGAGGAGGACACCATCACAGCTACTCATTCATCCCTCACTCTGGCACTGGGTGACAACCTGGATATGAGTTGGCACTTAGCACTCTCAGCCCAGCCTCAGCCTGTCCTGGGCTGATCCCCAGCAGTGTGGGCAGTAGGGGCAGGGAGGGGATTCTGCCCCTCTGCTCTGCTGAGATCCCCCTGCAGTGCTGGGGCAGCTCTGGAGCCCTCAGCACAGCACTGACAGGGACCTGGTGGAGCAGGGCCAGAGGAGGCCACAGCAATGCTGGCAGGGCTGGAAGCCCTCTGCTGTAAGGCCAGGCTGAGACAGTTGGGCTTGGGCAGATGGAGAAGAGAAGGCTTCAGGGGAGACCTTCTGGTGGCCTTGCAGTGCTTCAAGGACAGATCAGAAAGCTGGGGACAGAGTTTTGAGCAGGGCCTGTTGGGACAGGACAAGGGGGGATGGTTTGACACTACAAGAGGGTGATTCAGCCTGGAGAGGTGGAAGAAATGTTTGACCCTGAGGGTGGTGAGAGCCTGGCCCATGTTGCCCAGAGGTGGTAGATGCCCCATGGCTGGAGCCATTGCAGGTGAAGTTGTTTGGGGCAGTGATCAACCTGCTCCAGCTGCAGATGTCCCTGCTGGCTGCAGGGGGTTGGTCTGGATGAGCTTTAAAGGTCCTTTCCAACCAAACCATGATTCCATGACTGCACACAGCAGAACAGGTCTGCTTTCAAAGCAGCATGAAGTCAGCAGACCCCCAAGAACAAGCTCTGCTGCCTCCTGCTACCTTGAGAGCAGGGCTGACAACCTCCTGCCCAGCCAGGAGAGTTCTGTACTCACCAGCATCCAGGCTGCCAGTAGCCGCCGTCCAGCCCATGACAGGGGGAATGGCCCCGACCACAGCCCCCACCCAGGTGTTGGCAATGCTCATCCTCTTCAGGGGGGTGTAGCAGCAGGTGTAGAGGAAAATGTTGAAGGCTCCCAGGGCCCCTGTCAGGGGGTTCACTGCCAGCGTCAGCAGGGTGACTCCTGGGACTCCGCAGGAGGCTGCAAAGCAGACGGCGAGCAGGGGGCTGTGGGAGAGAGGGGGACACACTCAGCAAGAGGCTGCCCAA
Organism: Dryobates pubescens; assembly: GCF_014839835.1. Classification (NCBI taxonomy): domain Eukaryota; kingdom Metazoa; phylum Chordata; class Aves; order Piciformes; family Picidae; genus Dryobates; species Dryobates pubescens. The sequence goes on along the minus strand of NC_071631.1, from coordinate 18,821,768 downwards.
AGGAATCACTGCTGTCCCCCTCCTTTAGCCTCCTCTCAGATGCTGAAGCTGGGTCTTGGTGAGGGTTTGTTTTTCCACTCTGCCAGCCCAAATTTTCCCACTGGCTCCCCCATGCTAAGAAAAGCCTTTCTGGAGCTGATTGCAGACATCCAAGGGATCCTTGGGCTGCAAAGCAGCAGGGTTAGAGGCAAACCAGAAACTAGGAAGCATTTCTGTGAAGCAAAAGGGAGTGAAAATTCAACCAGCTGGAAATGACATCAACAGCAATCAAGTATTTGTGTGATTTTACTGAAAAGCAAACCACAAAAGGGTTGAAGTTTCTCCACTGCTTTTCAGTGCCAAGCAGGGGGAGCACACCAAAGTGATTCTGGCAACAGAATCAAAATGAGCACTCTGTTATCTCCTAAGTATGACTGGAATTGACTGAAGGTATTTTAGGTTTGGCTGGAAGCAAGAGAGAGCAAAGAATGCAAATGACTTCTGTTGATTTCTGCTGGACATCAACTAAAGAGCTCAGGGAGGGCTGGAAATTGCTCTTTGGATCTGTAAGGCTGGAGCTGTGTAAACCTCTGCTAAGAAGCTGCACAATCAGCCCCCAAAGCCAATGAACAAGGAGGTTTTGCCTGGCTACCAAAGGCACACGTCACAGACAGCACCGTGGTGCAACCCTAAGGGAGCTCTGATCCCTTGCACCGGATCGACATGGAGCGAGGCCAGAGGAGGCCACAAGGATGAGCCAAGGGCTGGAGCACCTCTGCTATGAGGATAGGCTGAGGGAGCTGGGGGTTGTTCAGCCTGGAGAAGACTCTGGTGAGACCTTGTAGCAGCCTTCCAAGACCTGAAGGGATCCTCCAGGAAGGCTGCAGAGGGACGTTTTGTAAGGGTGTCCAGAGACAGGCCAAGGGGCAATGGGTTGCAGCTGAGGGAGAGCAGGGCTGGGCTGGATCTGAGGAAGAAGTTCCTCAGTAGGAGGGTGGTGAGACTCTGGAACAGGTTGCCAGGGAGGTTGTGGAGGTGCTCAAGGCCAAGGTGGATGAGGCCTTGGGCAACCAAGTCTAGCTGAGAGGCATCCCTGCCCATGGTGGGGAGGTTGGAGTAGATGATCTCTGAGGTGCCTTCCAACCTGAGCCACTCTGTGAACATGTCTGCTTCTGCTGGAGATGGTTCACACGTCCTGTTTGAAGGTGTTTGCTGTAATGGGAAGAGAGGACTTAATACTACTAAGAAATGAAGTGCTGTGGGGGACCTCTGGAAGGGAGGAGAAGCCATTAATTGAGGTGCAATTAATAAGCCACCTGGCTAAATCCACACTTCAGCCCTCCATGTAGGAGCAGAACCTAGGTGTGCCTGCAGCAAAGGTCTCTGTGTGAAGCTGAGCTTTACAGGTTTTGCCTAATTGGAAACTGTGCAGCCTTTGTGCTCCACAATCTCTCTGCCCTCTGGCCAGATCCTTACCCCTGAAATGTGTTGCAAGCTCTGCTCCAACCTCATAAGAAAACAAAACTGCTGGTGGGGATGAATTTGATGGCAAAAAAAGAAGAATATCTTACCAATCCAAACTCTGATTGCTAAGAGCTTTGCTGGAGACCCTAAAGGACTGGAAAGAACTGAAATGAGCCAATCCCCCACTAAGGCAGGAACTACTGCAGAGAGCCCAACAAAGGGTCATGAGGGTGATTCCCTAGGAGACTGAGGAAGATCTCTTTGTGAGGAGAGGTTGAAGGACTTGGAGCTCTTCAGACTGGAGAAGAGCAGCCCCAGAGGAGAGCTGAGCAATGCTCAGCAAGAGCTAAAGGACCAGTGGGGGGCAAGAGGATGGGGCCAGACTCTGCTCAGTGGTGCCCTGGACAAGGGGCACAAACTGGAACCCAGGGGGTTCCATCTGAACAGGAAGAGAAACTTCTTTGTTGTGAGGGTGCTGGAGGCCTGGAGCAGGCTGCACAGAGAGGTTGTGGAGTCTGCTTCTGTGGAGAGCTTCCAACCCCAGCTGGGCACTGTGCTCCTGGTCAAGCTGCTGTGGGTGCCCTGCTCTGCCAGGGGGGTTGGAGTAGATCATCTCCAGAGGTTCCTTCCAATCCATAGCATTCTATGATGCTCTGACTCTGAAGGTCTGCCTTCAGTCTCAATTAAACTGACTAAGTTGTTTTTCTCCAGCTTTTCTAAGCCATCAGCAGATCTGAGGGTGGGGAGCATGCACACAGCACATTTACACTCTGGCATCATCAGCCTTGGTGTTGCTAACACATCAGGAATGGAGGCAGGGCAGATCATGGCCATCCACTGACAAGGAGATGTATCAAATCCGAGCCTGTAATGCACCTCAGTGCCCACTGCCTGCCCACAGCACCATCACTGCCAGCAGGGGTGGGCTCCAGGCTGTCTCTGTGTCTCTATTCCATGGCATGGTTCTTCTCTCCATCCCAGCTGGGTTAGTTTCTTTCCCACCCCATCAGCAGAGGAGAGCCTCTGGCATTCATATGGTGGTAGAATAGAATAGAATAGAATAGAATAGAATAGAATAGAATAGAATAGAATAGAATAGAATAGAATAGAATAGGAATTAACCAGGTTGGAAGAGACCTTCAAGATCATCAAGTCCAACCTATCACCCAACATTATCTAATCAACTAAACCATGGCACCAAGTGCCTCATCCAGGCTCTTTTTGAACACCTCCAGGGATGGTGACTCCACCACCTCCCTGGGCAGCACATCCCAATGGCCAATCTCTCCTTCTGGGAAGAATTTCTTTCTAACATCCAGCCTGAACCTCCCCTGGTGCAGCTTGAGACTGTGTCCTCTTGTTCTGGTGCTGCTTGCCTGGGACAAGAGACCAACCCCCACCTGGCTACAACCTCCCTTCAGGGAGTTGTAGAGAGCAAGAAGGTCTCCCCTGAGCCTCCTCTTCTGCAGGCTAAGCAACCCCAGCTCCCTCAGCCTCTCCTCACAGGGCTGTGCTCCAGACCCCTCCCCAGCCTTGCTGCCCTTCTCTGGACACCTTCAAGTGTCTAAATGTCCTTCTTAAACTGAGGAGCCCAGAACTGGACACAGGACTCAAGGTGTGGCCTAACCAGTGCTGAGCACAGGGCAGAATGACTTCCCTGCTCCTACTGGCCACATTATTCCTGACCCAGGCCAGGATGCCATTGGCCTTCCTGGCCACCTGGGCACACTGCTGGCTCATGTTCAGACTGTATGACAGGAGAAGGGTGAAGTTTTGTGGCTGTTCTGTTGGTGGTGGATGAAAACACAGGGCTGTTTCTGTGTGATGTGAACTGTTCTTTGTGAGCACTTGAACTGTGTTGCCTTTAGACCTCCTGAAAGCATCCAATCCTCTACTTCTCTCCAGTGTTGCCTTAACAATCAAGGAACTGTAAATTTCTTCTAGAGCAGTAATTAAGTGGCTTACAAGTGCCTGCTCCTAAAACCCCAGCTGAGAGCAGAAGCTCCAGCTGATGATTCAGCTTTGTTATTTCTGCCCCTTAACACACGATTTGGCATGGCAATGACACTGCCATCAGGAAGGAGACCTGAGGCAGAGGGGGATCCAACTCACTCCCAGGTAAGTATGGCATGGTTATAAGGTGTAGGAGAAGTTTAGTCAGCTCCTCATTGCTTTCTTGGTGACACTTGAGGCAGAGGGGAGTCCAACTCACTCCCATGTCATGGTTATAAGGTCTAGGAGAAGTTTAATCAGCTCCTTATTAGGAAAGAGAATATCTGAGGAAACCATGGAGAGATTTCAGCTACTGGTGCAGTTCTTTCTGCTTCACTGACTCCCAGGATTTGAAGCAGAAAGGCCTGTCTCTAGGTTTAAATCACAGCAGTTTAAAGGGTCTTCTGGTTTCTGCTAGTTTATGGCCTTCGAGGGACCACGGCAGAACCCAGGCATGTGCTGCGAGGCTCACTGATCCGACACAGGCTCCTTTGCCAGGCTCTGTGTATCTCACCAGGGGAGGACTGAAGCTCAAGGACCCTATTCTGGAACAGGAGGAAGGCTGCGTTGTCACTGGATTTGCCCCATCACCTAATGTCCACACAACTCCTCCCACTACAGCCTTGTGCCACCATGCAGCGTGCACCGCAGAACGCCAGGCTGGAAGGCTCCTCCAGAGATCATCCAGTCCAACCCCCTGCCAAAGCAGCATCACCCAGGGCAGGACACACAGCAATGCATCCAGGCAGGTTTTGAATGTCTCCAGAAGAAATTTCTACACAGAGAGAGTGATTGCCCATTGCAATGTGCTGCCCAGGGAGGTGGTGGAGTCACCATCACTGGAGGTGCTTAGGAGGAGACTTGATAGGGTGCTTGGTACCATGGTTTGGTTGATTAGGTGGTGTTGGGTGATAGGTTGGACTTGATGATCTTGAAGGTCTTTTCCAATCTCTTCTCTCTTCTCCTCCTCTTCTCTTCTCCTCTTCTCTTCTCTTCTCTTCTCTTCTCTTCTCTTCTCTTCTCTTCTCTTCTCTTCTCTTCTCTTCTCTTCTCTTCTCTTCTCTTCTCTTCTCTTCTCTTCTCTTCTCTTCTCTTCTCTTCTCTTCCCTTCTCTTCCCTTCTCTTCCCTTCTCTTCCCTTCTCTTCCCTTCTCTTCCCTTCTCTTCCCTTCTCTTCTCTCTTCTCTTCTCAGAAGGAGAGTTCCAAATCCTCTCTGGGCAGCCTGCTCCAGTGCTCTGTCACCCTCACTCTAAAGAAGTTTCTCCTCAGGCTGAGAGGAGCATCAGTCTCGGGTAAGGCAGTGCCAGGGCATTCTCACATGTTCTTCAGAAGTGGCTGTGGGGTTTCTGCTTGGTTTCCTTCCCCCTTCAACCATCCCAAGCAGTAAGTGCAGGCTGATGACAGACACTGGAGCATGAGCCTCATTTCACTTGGGCGTTCACTTATGCTAAGGGAATAGCTCCCATGGGAAAGACAAATGGGGGGAGGGGGGGAAGGGCAATCTTCCATTGGAAAATTGGCCAAGGAGCTAGCTCAGAAAGCAAACACATTGAGTAAGAAACCAGGTTTTATGATGGATTCTTGGGAGGAGCTGGTTTCAGTTATTTGGGTGATTAAAATCAGACTTTGGAAAAATACTGCAAGTGCCAAATGAGCTCTCTTCAAATTTCAGCTCTAAACCAAGCAGCATGTCACCAGGCAGGACACCTCCTCCAGAAACCCCAAACCTTGCAGCTCTGCCTCGCTCTTCAGCTCTCCTTCACTGGCAGCGCACGTGCCAAAGCCTGCCTAATAACGCTGCTAAAAGACATTCACACTCAGCTAAATGCTTTGGAGACAGCTTCAGCTTGAAGAGTGAATAATCAAACCTCTCCTGATCCAAAGAAAATCTGCTGACATTTCTCTCCCATAGAGTTCACTCGAGAAGTTCCCTCCCCAGACACACCCCACCGAGAGCATCCAAGAGGAGGAGGAAGAGCACGAGGAGGAAAAGAGACCCAGGTTTCTTCTCACTGAACTGAAAGCTCTTGCTGACACAGAGGTGTCTGGAGAGATGCTGTCAGTCAGGCTGGGGAGGACTGCTGAGGGACAGCCCAGAGCTGCTGGGGAGAGGACAGGGACCAGACTAGACACTGGAATCGTCTCCCAGGGGGAGTGGTGGATTCCCCTACACTGCACAGTTTTAAGACTCAGCTTGCCAGGGGGCTGGACCAGCTCAGTTCAAGTCTACCATCACCTAGAAAGGTTGGACCAGATGGCCCTTGGAATGCTTTTCAACCTGGCATTCAGTGGCTCTGTGTGAGCAGGCAGGAGGGATCCCATGAGAGTGACAGTCAGGCATCACCTGCACACACAACCATGAGGCATCTAGAGGAACACTCACTCATCAGATCGTTGATGAAGGCTCTGGATGGAGCAGCAACCTGTTCTACTTCGTGTGCAATAGCATCATGTCTGAATCTAGGTGTCCAGAGAAGGGCAACAGAGCTGGGGAAGGGTCTGGAGAAGAGGGCTGGTGAGGAGCAGCTGAGGGAGCTGGGGGTCTTTAAGCTGCAGAAAAGGAGGCTGAGGGGAAACCTCATTGCTCTCTACAGCTCCCTCAAAGGAGGCTGGAGTGACATGAGGGTTGGTCTCTTCTGCCTAGTATCAGGTGATAGGATGAGAAGAAATGGCCTGGAATCGTGCCAGGGAAGGGTTAGGTTGGAGATTAGGTAAATTTTCTTTGCTGCAAGAGTGGTCAGGGATTGGCAGAGGCTGCCCAGGGAGGTGGTGGAGTCCCCAGCCCTGGAGGTGTTCATGAAATGTGTGGCCATGGCACTTGGGGACAGGGTTTAATGGCCACGGTGGTGTTGGGTTGAAGGTTGCACTTGATGATCCCAGAGGTCTTTTCCAACCAAAACAGTTCTCTGATTCTATGAAGACCTATCAACACTGAGTGAGATGAAAAATTCCTGTATCAGCAGCAGGGCTTCTCCCTGGCGCTGTGACACTGCTAGGCAGATCCAGACACAAAGCCCACACTGACCCTGAGTGGACACATCCATGCAACCAGCAGCTGCATGCAGATCCTCTTCAGACCTTATGGAAATACATAAGAAACTCAATTTGTGACCTTGTGCTAATGGAGAACTGGGCTCACCAAACATATTTACATCAAAGCCTAAGCCCCACTGTAAGAGCCCAATTAAGGCCCTCTGCATATTTTGCAGGTGAAGCAGAAGTGCTTTGATTGGAAATGAGATTCAAAGCCTAATACAAAAGGTAATAAAGCAAATCCTGTCTTCTCCCTCTCTGTCAAAAACCTCTTACAGAAACATCACCCACTCCTAAAAGGGCAAACTGAACCACTCTCCAAAGGAACAAGACCCTTCTGCTCTGCTGCAGCACGCAGAGGCTACCTTAATGCACTCCAACACTTCAATTCCCAGTTGATTATTTTCTGTTAGATGATATTATTATTATTACTATCATCATCATAGAATCACAGAATCATCAGGGTTGGAAGGGACCTCAAGGCTCAGCCAGTCCCAACCCCCCTGCCATGGGCAGGGACACCTCACACTGCAGCAGGTTGCTCACAGCCACCTCCAGCCTGGCTGCAAACACCTCCAGGCAGGAGGCTTCCACCACCTCCCTGGGCAACCTGTGCCAGGCTCTCACCACCCTCCTGGGGAACAACTTCTTCCTCACATTCAATCTGAATCTACCCACTTCTAGTTTAGCTCCATTCCCCCCAGTCCTATCACTCCCTGACACCCTCAAAAGTCCCTCCCCAGCTTTCTTGGAGCCCCCTTCAGATCCTGGAAGGCTACAATTAGGTCACCTTGGAGCCTTCTCCTCTCCAGCCTGCACAACCCCAACTCCCTCAGTCTGTCCTCAGAGCAGAGCAGCTCCAGCTCTCGGCTTATCCTCGTGGCCCTTCTCTGGACCCCTCCAGCTCCTCCAGTTCCTTCCTGTAACAGAGGCTCCAGAACTGGACACAGTACTCCAGGCAGGGTCTCACCAGAGCAGAGTAGAGGAGAAGAATTACCTCCCTGGCCCTGCTGGCTATGCTTCTCTTGCTGCAGCCCAGGATCTGATTGGCTTTCTAGGCTGCAAGTGCACACTCGAGCCACAGTGCCTGGGATCTGTTCTGCCAAACATGGAGTGAGGACTGAAAATAAGCAGGATGGAGACAATGAAGAATAAAGTGTGGAGGGGAATGGCTGTTCCAAGGGTCACAGCTCCACTGCCCTGCTCCTCAGCATCTCCAGCCTGGCTGCACCTCCTTGAAGCGTGTCAGAGAATCATAGAATGGTTTGGGTTGAAGGGGACCTCCAAAGCTCATCCAGCCCAAACCCTGCACCCAGCAGGGACATCTGCAACTACAGCAGGTTGCTCACAGCCCCACACGACCTGACCTGCAATGGTGCCAGCCAGGGGGCATCTGCCACCTCTGGGCAACATGAGTTAGGCTCTCACCACCCTCAGGGTCAAAAATTTCTTCCATCTCTCTAGGCTGAATCTCCCTCTTCTAGTTTCAAACCATCTTCCCCTTGTCCTGTCACAACAGGCCCTGCTCAAAAGTCTGTCCCCAGCTTTCTGACTGCACCCTTTAAGCCCTGAAAGGCCATCAGAAGGTCTCCCTAGAGCCTTCTCTTCTCCATGCTTAGCAAGCCCAACTCTCTCAGCCTGGCCTCACAGCAGAAGGGTTCCAGATGTCCTCTATATGCAGGCATGGGCTGGGTGGGGAGAAGGAAGGACAGAAGAGAAGGATGTCATGTAGTCACTTCCACATCCCCATGAAGCCAAGACATGCTCCTCAGTCCCCCCTGCGTGGCACTTCAGCCACAGCAAACACTGCACAGCCAGTGCCCTTTGGTTACACTGCAATTTGTCTCTTATGAGACAAACCCTGAATTTGTCATTTTGGTTGAGTTTTCAGCTTCACTCAAGAGACAGGTTCAGCAGGACCACCAGCACTTCTTCCCTGCACTCCCCTCAGAAACCATCCTAAATTATCCCTGACTGCAGCATCTCCCAGTGTGGCTGCTGAGGGGTGCCGAGGCAGCAGAGGTGAGATGGACAGCTCTGATTAAGCTCAATATTGCTCCTCTGGACAGGCATTCCATCTGCAAAGAGTGTCCAAACAGTTTGTTGTAATCAGAGGAGGAACAGCCTGAACCAGCCTCACACACACACATACACACAGAGAGGGGCTGAAAATAGCAGGAGCTCAGCAGAAGGTATTTGGCAGACGAAGACCACGAGTGTGATTCTCATCTCTGCAATTTCATTTCACCAGCACAGCCTGAGATATGAGTCCAGTGCACCAGCACTGTTCCAAAGCCATAATTAAAATCAGACTTGGGGAGTAAGCATCATAAGTTGCTTATTATTTCTGGAATCTGTAGGTACTAAAAATGTCCCCAGACTACTCATCATTACAAGGCTGCTGGAGGAAGCCTCCTCCTCTTCCTAATTTTTTCCAGGTCAACAGTAAGTTATTCAGGCTCCTGAAGCCACTTTACAAACTCAGACAAAAGCATCAGCCTGGAGTTTTGACTTTTCTCCAGCAGCAAGGAGAGGCTGCAGGGCCTGAAGTGCACCTCACGTGCCTCTGAAGCTTCCTGTAGCCACGGAAGGCCGGGGGCAGTTCAAGGGTTGGGGATGTCCACAGAGATCCCAGCACAAATGTGCCCTAACCTCATGCCAACCCCCCTCATTCTCCCCAGCTGCCTGTGGAGTTTTGATCATCTCCTGGCATCTTCTCCATTCCTGTGGCCTGGCAATGCTGGGAGCTGCCAAAGCCCAGCCCCAGCATAGGAGCTGAGCCTGTGATCACCGTGACTGTCATATGGTATGAGCTAGGACTCGGTCACCTCCTTCAGCTGCAGTGTCAGCCAAGGGATTCTCTTCTTTTAAAACCACTTCTATTTCTTTGTTTAAAAAGCAGCACCCAAGAACTGCTGACCTCCCTCAAAAGCTTATCAAGACCCATCAAGAACATTTAGAAGGACCAGGCAATCCCATCCCACTTGGAAGAGACCCAAGGAACTGAGGACACTACACCTGCAGTATCGAGTCCACTTCTGATGCCCCCAGCAGAAGAAGGACATGGAAGTTTTGGAGCAGGTCCAGAGGAGGCCACAAGGATGATCAGGGGGCTGGAGTACCTCCCCTAAGGGGACAGGCTGACAGTGTTGGTGTCATTCAGTCTGGAGAGGAGAAGGCTCCAAGGAGATCTTAGAGCAGCCTTCCAGTACCTGAAGAAGGTTACAGCAGAGCTGGGGAGGGACTTTTTGACAAGGGCTGGGAGTGACAGGATGAGGGAGGTTTAGTCTGAAGATTAGGAAGAAATTCTTTCCAGTGAGGGTGGTGAGACACTGGAACAGGTTGCCCAGGGAGGCTGTGGATGTCCCTCCTCTGGAGGTGTTCAAGGCCAGGCTGGATGGGGCCTTGAGCAATGTGATCCATTTGGAGGTGTCCCTGCCCATGGCAGGAGAGCTGGAACTGGATGATCTTTCAGGTCCCTTCCAACACAAACCATCTATGATCACATGACTATACAGAAGCCTTCCTGTTGCTATGACTTAGGTAACAGAGAAGAAAGCCCAAGCTCCTTCAACCAGACATCTGGGCTGAATTTGGGCCACTTCCAGCTCTGCCTCCCCAGATGGACAGATGCCTGAAACCAGCAGCGGGGTCGTCTGCTGGCACAAGTGCTGTAGAGTCAGCTGATGGCAGAAAACGAGGCAGAAGGCTGCAAAATGCACATTTTGGCCCTCAATAGCAACGGTGGCTTCCCTGAATTCCTTTTGATGGGGTTAAACCCCCCCTGGTACAGCTTCCAAGGAAGGCAGAGAGCTTTGGGGAAGCCAGCGGCGATGCCGGCGGCGAACTGGAGGATGGCGATCTTCCAAGAGTGAAATGAAATGTTCAACTTTCCACACAAATCCTTGCAGGCTGCATAGTTATGCATTTAGGAATAAAAAGCCACCCCTGTGCCCATTGTCAGCTGTACAGGTTCCACAGCACTGATGGGAACTCAAACTGCACCAGTGCTGCCTGGGTCAGTAGCTCGTGGCTGATGACTTCTCTAAGCTGATTCTCATTTTCATAGAATCATAGAATCAACCAGGTTGGAAAAGACCTCAGAGATCACCAAGTCCAACCTGTCACCCAACACCTCCTGACTAACTAAACCATGGCTCCAAGTGCCACATCCAATCCCTTTTTGAACACCTCCGGGGATGGGGACTCCACCACCTCCCTGGGCAGCACATCCCAATGGTCAATTACTGTCTCTGGGAAGAACTTTCTGCTCACCTCCAGCCTGACCCTCCCCTGGCACAGCTTGAGACTGTGTCCTCTTGTTCTGGTGCTGGCTGCCTGGGAGAAGAGACCAACCCCCTCCTGGCTACAACCTCCCTTCAGGGAGTTGCAGAGAGCAAGAAGGTCTCCCCTGAGCCTCCTCTTCTCCAGGCTAAGCAACCCCAGCTCCCTCAGCCTCTCCTCACAGGGCTGTGCTCCAGACCCCTCCCCAGCCTTGTTGCCCTTCTCTGGACACCTTCAAGTCTCTCAATGTCCTTCTTAAACTGAGGGGCCCAGAACTGGACACAGGACTCAAGGTGTGGCCTAACCAGTGCTGAGCACAGGGGCACAATGACTTCCCTGCTCCTGCTGGCCACACTGTTCCTGATGCAGGCCAGGATGCCCTTGGCCTTCTTGGCCACCTGGGCACACTGCTGGCTCCTGTTCAGCAGGCTGTCAACCAGTACCCCAAAAGACATTAGGCTAAACTCCAGAAGAGCCTTACTGACAGACTGGGGATAGACAAATCATCCCCATCCAGACCTCAGAGTTTAAATCAAAAGGGGTTGATGTAAATGACATCAGGTGGACCAGCAGGAAGGTTAGGGAGGGGCTGCTCAGAAGGCTTGCAGTGATAGGATGAGGGGCAATGGTTTGAAACTGGAGCAGAGTAGATTTAGGTTGGACATCAGGAGGAAGTTCTGCACAATGAGAGTGGGAAAACACTGGAACAGGTTTCCCAGGAGGTTGAGGCTCCATCTCTGGAGACATTCAAGATCAAACTTGATGTGGCCATGCTCTAGTTAAGAGGTTTCAGAAACATCTAACTGCAGGGGGGGTTGGATAAAATGGCCTTTAAGGGTCCCTTTCAACCCAATGCAATCTGTGATTCTGTGACAGAGCTCAGAGGGTTATGTTCTGTGGTGCAGTCAAACTGGAAGCCTGCAGCTTGTGCTGTTCCCCAGGGGTGAGGACTGGATATAGTTTGTTTAACATTTTCATCAATGACCTGGGTGAAGGGATGGAGTGGACCCTCAGCCAGCCAGTTTGCTGATGGTGGGGAGGAGAGGCTGACACCCATCAGGCTGTGCTGCCATCCAGCATGATCTGGCCAGGATGGAGAGTTGGGCAGAGGGAATATTGTGAAGTTCAAAAAGGGCAAGTGTGGGGTCCTGCACCTGGGGAGGAACAACCTCCTGCAGCAGCACAGCTGAGGGGGGACCTGCTGGGAAGCAGCTCCACAGAGAAAGGACCTGAGAGTGCTGGGGGGCACATTCCCCACGAGCCAACAATGTGCCCTCGTGGCAAAGAAGGCCAAGGGGCTCCTGGTGTTCATAAAGAAGAGTGTGGCCAGCTACTCCAGAGACATTCTCCTTCACCTCCACTCTGCCCTTGTTAGGACATGCCTGGAGTGCTGGGCCTAGTTCTGGGTTCTGGACAGGGAACTGCTGGGACAAGGGGCAACGGGCACACACTGGAACCCAGGAGGCAAAACTTCCTTGTTGTGAGGGTGCTGGAGGCCTGGAGCAGGCTGCCCAGAGAGCTTGTGGAGTCTCCTTCTGTGGAGAGCTTCCAAACCCAGCTGAACATTGTGATCATGGCTAAGCTGTTGTGGGTGCCCTGCTTTAGCAGGGAGGTTGGACTGAATGATCTCCAGAGGTCCCTTCAATCCCCCACCATGCTGGGATTCTGTGGTTAGGCAACAATCCATTATGACCCCTAATTAGTCTGGCTTTGAGGCAGCAGATCCCCTTGTCAAGAACTCAAACCAAAACCATGACTGACAAAATGCTTTGCTATTCAACTACAGCTTTCAAGTAGAGACTGGATTAGTCTCAAGGAGGGATATTTCTTTCCAATTAAAAGGAAATAAAAATCCCAACCAGCTTCAGCATTGGCAGAATGGAAATGTTGCCAGGGCTCTTGATTTCTTCCATGGCAATCTGGCTCTGCAGGAGTCAGCAGCTTTAGTAAACACAAGCAATCCATGCTCTCACTTTTGGTACCATCCTCTTCAGGCACATCCATCCATTCAGAGAATGGTTTGAGTTAGAAGGGACCTTAAAGATCATCCAGTTCCAAACCCCTGCCATGGGCAGGGACACCTCCCACCAGCCCAGGCTGCTCAAGGCCTCATCCAACCTGGCCTGGAACACCTCCAGGGAGGAGGCAGCCACAGCCTCCCTGGGCAACCTGTGCCAGTGTCTCCCCACCCTCACTGGAAGGAATTTCTTCCTAATCTCCAGTCTCAATCTCCCCTCTTCCAGCTCAAAGCCATTGTCCCTTGGCCTATCACTACAAGCCCTTGTCAAAAGTCCCTCCCCAGCTCTCCTGTGGGAGAGGCACTGGAAGGCTGCTCTAAGTTCTCCTTGGAGCCTTCTCTTCTCCAGGCTGAACAGCTCCAACTCTCCGACTGAACAGCACCAAAAGCCCAAGAAGCTGCTGAGTGAGGCTTAATCTTGCACAGCAGCAGAATCACATCAAACTGCACAGTAGCTATCAATGAGCTAAAATGATACTATTTTAAGGGAGAGAGGGGAAAAAAAAAAGGCAGGGAAAGCTCTTAATAGATATTCATTTATTCTCCCTCAATCCTGCAAGAAACTTCCTGACTCATGACAAGGGATGAAGGATGATGCATTTGAAAGCTAACATGTGCAACTAAATTAGACTTTTAATTGGGAATTCAGCTTTTCCCCATTGACCCCAAAGAGCAGGAATCACACTTGGCTGTCAAGTCACCACTGCAGACTGACAATCCACCCTTCAGGGGGTGCAAACAAAGGGGGAGCTTTGCCAAGTCTTTTATTTTTCTTAACAAGTGATTCAACTTTGACTTCACAGGGTAAGAAGCATCATCTCCATCCTGTCAGGATCTGGGATCTCATCCCCAGATCCAAGCTGCTGTGGCAGATCAGGCTCTACATGCACTAAAGGTATTGAATTTTGTCTCAGATCCCACAGGTTTTGACCTGGCCAGGCTGGAGGGTTGGGTGGAGGGGGAACCTCATGAAGTTCAGCAAGGGCAAGTGTAGGGTCCTGCCCCTGGAAGAAATAACCTCCTGCACCAGTACTGGTGAGAGGTCACCTACTGGAAAGCAGAGAAGGATGTGGGAGTGCTGGTGGATAAAATGTTCCCCATGAGCCAGCAATGTGCCCTCATGGCCAAGAAGGCAAATGGTCTCCTGGGCTGGCTTAAGAAGAGTGTGGCCAGAAGGTCAAGAGAGATTCTCCTCCCCCTTTATTCTGCCCTAGTGAGGCCATATCTAAAGTGCAAGGTCCAGTTCTGGGCTCCCAGTTCGAGTGAGACAGAGAGATACTGAAGATAGTCCAATGGATACTAGGAAGATGTTGAGGGGCTTGGAGCAGCTCTGTGAGGAGCAAAGGCTGAGAGCCCTGGGTCTGTTGAGCCTGGAGAAGAGCAGCCCCAGAGGGGATCTGAGCAATGCTCAGCAAGAGCTACAGGGAGGCAAGAGGATGGAGCCAGTGGTGCCCAGTGACAGGACAAGGGGCAAAGGGCACAAACTGGAACCTAAGAGGTTCCACCTGAAGGTGAGGAGAAACCTCTTTGTTGTGAGGGTGCTGGAGGCCTGGAGCAGGCTGCCCAGAGGGGTTGTGGAGTCTCCTTCCCAGGAGAGCTTCCAGCCCCAGCTGGGCACTGTGATCCTGGGCAAGCTGCTGTGGGTGCCCTGCTTCAGCAGGGGGGTTGGACTGGATGATCTCCAGAGGTCTCTTCCAACCCCAGCATGCTGAGATTCTGTGATTGCCAGGCCACACTTGCTGCAAATGTGCCTGCTTATGCTCTGTAAGTGGCTTTTTGTGATTTGGTTCCTCCTAAGAACAAAGAGGAGGGTGCTGGGACCTCAGACTGGACACTGCTTTCCCCCCCCAATGTAAAAGACATGGTGTGGAAAACAGTGGAAATGCTCTAAGACAAACTTGTACACAAAAATCTGAGCTGAGGAGAAACTGTTAAGAGGAGCTACGAAACTTGTAGGTGCTCTCTAAAGCCTATTGAGATGCATTAATGGGGAGCACTTAAGCACAAGAGCTCGACACCACAGCATTGTGTCTGTAGATGAAGTGTTTACAGACCTGAACCTCAAGCAAACCTCTTTAAAATGCAAATCTCTGTGACAGGACTTGCCACTAATACCTTTCCTTTGTCCACAGGGCTCAGCCAGACCCATCAGCACTAACCTGGATGTGGTTTTGAATGACATCTGAGCCATTAGCAGGGAAAGGGTGCAAGAGTCAATGAGTGATGTCTAAATCTCCCCAAGAATGTGAGAACTTGGCAATAGGGAGCTCAACAATGGATAAACAGGCAGAGCTGGCTGGGTCTTGTCACTCACAGATTGCATTGGGTTGGAAGGGACCCTCAAAGGTCATCTCGTCCAACCTCCCTGCAGTCAGCAGGGACACCTCTAACTAGAGCAGGCTGCCCAGGGCCACAGCAAGCCTGATCTTCAGTGTCTCCATGGATGTGGCCTCAACCACACCCCTGGGCAACCTTTTCCAGTGTTTCACCACCCTCATTGTGTAGAACTTCCTCCTGATGTCCAACCTGAATCTACCCTGCTGCAGAGTTTTGGCACTAAACATCCAGCCCAGCTCTGGCTTTACTACCTAATGTAGCTGTTCAGAAACGTGCTCAGTGTAAACAGCTCCAGACCAGGCTAAAATGTGCCATGCCTGTGTCAATCCCTTTCTGTCCCAATGCAGATAAGCCCTGCATGATCCCAAGCTGCCCTGGCATGGCTGTGCATCCCTGCTCTACCAAAGCACCCCCAACCCTGCATTTTGATCAGCTTGCAGGCAATTAGTTCCCCTTGCTCCTCAAGATTCTGAGCTGCAGCTGTTCTGTCTCCCCTGCCAGAGTGAGGGGCTTTAAAACTATCATAAACAAACAGGGCTCATTTAAAAAGAATCATTTCATCCTGAAAGGACACATCTCTCTTTTTTATGCCTGTGTAAATCAAAATTGGCTCCATTGATTTTGCTGGAAGCTTCCACAAAGCCATGATGTGCTTGCAGAGCTGAGGCAGGAGGGACTGCCACCCAACTGAAGCAAGAGGAAGCACCAATCCCACCCTCAGCATGGAGCTTTCTCCTGAGCACATCCCATTTCCCCCAGTCTAACTCTATGAAAATCATGCCAGGATCTCATCCTGTGTTGTTCATGGGTTCAAGAGTCTACCCTGAGGACTGACACCAAAGAATGGAATGGAATGGAATGGAATGGAGTGAAATAGAAAAGAAAAGAAAAGAAAAGAAAAGAAAAGAAAAGAAAAGAGAAGAGAAGAGAAGAGAAGAGAAGAGAAGAGAAGAGAAGAGAAGAGAAGAGAAGAGAAGAGAAGAGAAGAGAAGAGAAGAGAAGAGAAGAGAAGAGAAGAGAAGAGAAGAGAAGAGAAGAGAAGAGAAGAGAAGAGAAGAGAAGAGAAGAGAAGAGAAGAAATAGAATTAATCAGGTTGGAAGAGACCTTTGAGATCACTGAGTCCAACCTATCACCCAACACCATTTAATCAACTAAACCATGGCACCAAGTGCCCCATCCAGGCTCTTCTTAAACACCTCCAGTGATGGTGACTCCACCACCTCCCTGGACAGCAGATCCCAATGGCCAATCACAGCAACCCCACAGGTTTGTGCTGAGATGGCTCAGCAAAGCCTGGGCAGAATTGCAGTTCCCCAGTCCCACGCTCAGGCAGAATTGAAACTGGGTTAGAAGGGACCTCTGAAGGTCATCCAGTCCAATCCCCCTGCACTGAGCAGGGACACTCCTCAACTAGAGCAGGTTGCTCAGAGCCCCACCAAGCCTGGCCTTGAATGTCTCCAGAGATGTGGCCTCCACCACCTCCCTGGGTAACCTCTTACAGCGTTCCACCACCCTCACGGTAAAGAACTTGTTCCTAATGCCCAACCTAAATCCACCCTGCCCTAGATAAAAAATCACTGCCCCTCATCCTATCACCACAAGCCCTTGCCAAAAGTTCCTCCCCAGCTCTCCTGCAGCCCCCTTCAGGAACTGAGAAGTTGCTATTAGGTCTCCCCAGAAACTTCTCCAGGCTGAATAACTTTTTCTCCTGTTTCTGGGACTCCTTTTCTTCTGTTTCTGAGACTCCTTTTCTTCTGATTCTGGGACTCCCTTTTCTCCTGTTTCTGGGACTCCTTTTCTCCTGTTTCTGGGACTCCTTTTCTTCTGTTTCTGGGACTCCTTTTTTTCTGATTCTGGGACTCCTTTTCTTCTGTTTCTGGGACTCCTTTTCTTCTGATTCTTTCCTTTCTTTTTAAAGGTGTTTGCAGGGTTTATTTTGGGGGTCCGTGGTGGTTTTGTTTGTGTTTGTTGGGTTTTTTTTCTCAGGAATGAAGGCTCTCCCTAGAGCCTTCTCTTTTCCAGGCTGAACACCCCCAACTTCTCTCAGCCTGTCTGTGTAGGAGAGGTGCTCCAACCCATTTTTGCGGCCTTCCCCTGGATCTTCTCCATCAGGTGCACGTTCTTC
Source organism: Dryobates pubescens (assembly GCF_014839835.1). Classification (NCBI taxonomy): domain Eukaryota; kingdom Metazoa; phylum Chordata; class Aves; order Piciformes; family Picidae; genus Dryobates; species Dryobates pubescens. Next base: position 18,804,536 of record NC_071631.1, on the reverse strand, counting down.
TTGTGCTGAGGGCTCCAGAGCCCTTTGTTATTAAGCAGAAGCTCCAATTGGGCCTCATCACTTGAAACAAAACTTCCTAAATGAAAAGGACCCACACTTAAGACACTGTTTAGGCTCCTCTTACACTTGCTGTAGACCCCAGAATTAACCATAACAAGCTGGAGCAACCCTGCAGAGTGTCAGCGTGTTCCTTGTTATATGGCTTTGGTAGGTAGGAGTGAGAGGGGGAATAACAACTTTCACAGCTTCCCTGCAGTCCCACAAATGTAAATATTTTGCTAAAGTGCTTCCAAGGCAAACCCACAGGAAAGCTGAAAAATGGCCCCCATAATATTTGAACTAAATCCTCCTCTTTAACCTAACAAAGCTAACCTTCCAAGGTGGCACTTAAGTGAGCCATTCATTTTAGTTCCAAATCTCTCTTCTCTGCTCTGCTTAAGAAGCAGGGAGCAGCTGACACACAGGATGGGTAACTGTGGGCTCTCCAGAAACAGTGCTCTGTGATTTAGTGATGGAATCCAACAGGAGCCTCTGCTGAGCCCTCACTCAGCCAAGGTTTGCAAAGCAGTGGGGGAGAGAGGTCTGAGGCCAGTTCTCAGTCCCACTTAGATGGAGAGAATTGAAGTTCTAGAGTAGTAATCAAGCTGTTCTTCAAAACAAAGAGCAGAGAGAATCCAGCCATTCTCAGTGCAGGAGCAGTGATTGCAAATGCATTCCCAGGAGCAACCAAAATGAAGGTATGAAGTTATTCACTACAGCCATAGCCAGCAAGACAAGAGGTGGAGACTTTCAAGATCCACCTGGATGTGTTTAGAATAGAATAGAATCACAGATTCACAGAATCACCAAGGTTGGGAGAGACCTCAAAGATCATCAAGTCCAACCTGTCACCACAGACCTCATGACTAAACCATGGCACCAAGTGCCATGTCCAATCCCCTCTTGAACACCTCCAGGGATGGTGACTCCAACACCTCCCTGGGGAATAGAATAGAACAGAACAGAACAGAATAGGAATAGGAATAGGAATAGGAATAGGAATAGGATAGAATAGAATAGAATAGAATAGAATAGAATAGAATAGAATAGAATAGAATAGAATAGAATAGAATAGAATTAACCAGGTTGGAAAAGACCTTTTAGATCATCGAGTCCAACCTATCACCCAACACCATCTGATCAACTAAACCATGGCACCAAGTCCCTCATCCAGGCTCCTCCTAAACACCTCCAGGGATGGTGACTCCACCACCTCCCTGGGGAATAGAACAGAATAGGAATAGGAATAGGAATAGGAATAGGAATAGGAATAGGAATAGGAATAGGAATAGGAATAGGAATAGGAATAGGAATAGGAATAGAATAGGAATAGAATTAACCAGGTTGGAAAAGACCTTTTAGATCTTCAAGTCCAACCTATCACCCAACACCATCTAATCAACTAAAACATGGCACCAAGTGCCTCATCCAGGCTCCTCCTAAACACCTCCAGTGATGGTGACTCCACCACCTCCCTGGGCAGCACATCCCAATGGGCAGCCTCTGTTTCTGGAAAGAATTTCTTCCTTACATCCAGCCTAATCCTCCCCTGGCACAGCTTGAGACTGTGTCCTCTTGTTCTGGTGCTGCTTGCCTGGGAGAAGAGACCAACCCCCACCTGGCTACAACCTCCCTTCAGGTAGTTGGAGAGAGCAATGAGGTCTCCCCTGAGCCTCCTCTTCTCCAGGCTAAGCAACCCCAGCTCCCTCAGCCTCTCCTCACAGGGCTGTGCTCCAGACCCCTCCCCAGCCTCCTTGCCCTTCTCTGGACACATTCAAGTGTCTTGATGTCCTTCCTAAACTGAGGGGCCCAGAACTGGCCACAGGACTCAAGGTGTAGCCTAACCAATGCAGAATTCAGGGGCACAATAACTTCCCTGCTCCTGCTGGCCACACTGTTCCTAATGCAGGCCAGGATGCCGTTGGCCTTCTTGGCCACCTGGGCACACTGTTGAGAAAGATGTGCAGGGAAGTGTTGGGAGGACAGAGCCAGGCTCTTCTCAGGGATGTCCTGTGATAGGATAAGGGGCAATGGGTGCAAGCTGGAGCAGAGGAGGCTTCATGGGAACAGAAGGAAAAACTTTTTCACTGTGAGGGTGCCAGAGCCCTGGAGCAGGCTGCCCAGAGAGGTTGTGGAGTCTCCTTCTCTGGAGACATTCAAACCCCACCTGGATGCATTCCTGTGTGACCTGCCCTGGGTGACCTTGCTCTGGCAGGGGGGTTGGACTGGATGATGTTTCCTTGCCCCTTCCAAGCCCTAACACTCTGTCATTCTGTGTGAACACAACGTAATTCTTGTCACACAGAGCCAGCAATACGAGGCACTGCGGCTCCCACTCCTTTTCAGCATGACTTAGAATGCAATATTCCTTGTGATTCCATGTCCCCAGCAAAAGAAAAACCCTAACTAAAACATATCAAAGGGGTTCTCCACGTATCTTGACCTCAGGAATGCAGCTTTTCTGGTCAGAAAGAGCGGAGAGCAAACATCTGTGCAGGCACAGCTAAGTGACGTGTAAGGAAAAAACTCCTCTCCTCTGTCTGACTTGTGAAGTTGATAACATGTAAGTTATAACTTGTACAAGACATGATAAACTCTGTCCTTCACAGAAGGAAATGCACTGTTACCAGGGCTTACTGTAAACACCTCTCAGGGGATAGCAGCTCCTAATCAAGAGGCAGCTCCGTAATGGACTTGTTGAGCGGTGACATTTCCTACAACACTTGGCACAGGCTGAATAATGATCCTGTTGTGGTTACTGCCAGATAAGGTTCACCACTAAGACAGGGGACAAAGTGTGGGGCTTTTGACTGCATTAAGCCCAAAATTTACAAACAGGAACCTGAAATGTTTGACAGCCACAGGAAGGAAAAGCCACCAGGAGAAGAGGGCGTTAAGGTGGGGAAAGGATCTTGGGCTCGGAGCTTTAATTGAATGAAAGTCAATTTTCATGCAGCTCTGGGCTGCATCAGGAGCAGTGTGACCACTAGGAGGAGGGAGAGGAGAACTGCATCCCACCTGGAGAACTGCATCCAGTTACAGGGCCCCCAACACAAGAAGGACAGGGAAGTGTTAGAATAGAATAGAATAGAATAGAATAGAATAGAATAGAATAGAATAGAATAGAATAGAATAGAATAGAATAAAGACCAGACCAGGTTGGAAGAGACCTTCAAGATCATCGTGTCCAGCCTATCATCCAACACCACCTAAGCAACTAAACCATGCAACCAAGCACCTTATCAAGTCTCCTAAACACCTCCACCACCTCCCCAGGCAGCACATCCCCATGGGCAATCACTCTCTCTGTGTAGAACTTCTTCCTAACATCCAGTTTGAACCTCCCCTGGCACAGCTTGAGACTGTGTCCTCTTGTTCTGGTGCTAGTGGCCTGGGAGAAGAGACCAACCCCCACCTGGCTACAACCTCCCTTCAGGGAGTTGTAGAGAGCAAGAAGGTCTCCCCTGAGCCTCCTCTTCTCCAGGCTAAGCAAACCCAGCTCCCTCTGCCTCTCTTCACAGGGCTTGTGTTCCAAACCCCTCCCCAGCCTCGTTGTCCTTCTCTGGACACCTTCCAGCAACTCAACATCTTTCCTAAACTGAGGAGCCCAGAACTGGACACAGGACTCAAGGTGCAGCCTTACCAGTGCGGTGTACAGGGGCAGAATGACCTCCCTGCTCCTGCTGGCCACACTGTTCCTGATGCAGGCCAGGATGCCATTGGCCCCAGAGGAGGTCCCAAAGATGATCAGAGGGCTGGAGAACCTCCCTTATGGGGACAGGCAGAGAGAGTTGGGGCTTTTCAGCCCGGAGAGGAGAAGGCTCCAAGGAGACCTTAGAGCAGCCTTCCAGTACCTCAAGGGGGCTACAGGAGAGCTGGGGAGGGACTTGTGACAAGGGGACTTTTGACAGGACAAGGAACAATGGCTTTGAGCTGGAAGAGGGAAGGTTGAGACTGGAGATGAGGAAGAAATTCTTTTCACTGAGGGTGGTGAGACATTGGAACAGGTTGCCCAGGGAGGCTGTGGATGCCCCCTCTCTGGAGGTGTTCAAGGCCAGGTTGGATGGGGCCTTGAGCAATGTGGTCCATTTGGAGGTGTCTCTGCCCATGGCAGGAGTGTTGGAACTGGATGATCTTTAAGCAAATTGATGTGTAAGAAAAAACCTCCTCTCTTCTGTCTGACTTGTGAGGTCGACAACATGTAAGTTCAACTCAAACCATTCTGTCAATCAATGAAACTATGAAACTATGAATTTTGTTTGTGACAGTGCAAGGGGCAAACTCCCTTCCACACCAGTGCTGGAGCAAAAGGCTCATCACTGCTCAGTTAAGAGAGAAGAGTCCATGGCCACCAGTGCTGTCCAAGAGGCCCAGTGCTATCTGACACAGCGATGGAAGGATTATGCACAACAGCTCAGTCCCCTGCAGCTCCCGGGGCTCTACCCCCCGGCGAGGAGCTGACATGAGAGGATAAGACAACTCCATTAGGAGCCCATATCACTTCTCTGCAGTGCTCCCCACGAGCAGATGGAGCAGCTCTTCAGCCAAATGCACCGTGACTCCTGCTTTCCACAGCAGCATCTGGGACGTTTCCTAGCGCGGGGGGACGCACAATGGACTCCGATTCATCAACCGGCCCCCGTGCAACTCGAGGGTCAGCGAAAGAATCTGGTGGTAAAGGCTCCTCAGCAGCAAGGAGTGAGGGGTCAAGTGCTTCCCCAGGATTCCTATTTACCAAACAGAGCTGCCTGCAGAGGAATGCCTCTGCTGAGCTGCGGCAACAACGAGGGCCAGGCAGGAGGAGCGAGCTGAAGCAACGTCTCCGTTTCAACCGAAACGAATCTGAACATAATGATAGAGTTATTAAAACAAACTCTCTTTATTGCCCTAAGAAACAAACTAAGAGATGTAGTTAGAGCTCCATAATTTCCTGCTCACACACAGTTTGATCTGAGGATAATGGGCACCATCACCATTTTGCTGTGCCTTCGACAAAAGGCCTCTAATACCTTCCAACCATTTAATCAACATCCAGTGCAGGCGGTGAATAGATAATTGAAATCTAAGTACTGTCATCCATATCCCCTTTGGGAAAGCGACACAGTAAGCATTATATCAATCCATTAGGGCCATCCTTTGATGTGGGTTTTATTCTCATTAAACTATGTTTTAGCCTCGAGGTTTCTTTTCCACCCACACCCCGCCCCCCCCGCCTCCACCTCCCACCTCTCTGTGACGTGTGGGTGCCAGCAGAGAATCCAAACCCACCCCGCTTGCTGCAGAGGCAACAAGCTACAGCTTCACAAGCATGTCAGAAATACAAAGCTGCCTGTTTCATTTCTTGTTTACCAGACACACTCCACATTGAGTCCTGTGTCCGGTTCTGGGCCCCTCAGTTTAAGAAGGACATTGAGACTCTTGACCGTGTCCAGAGAAGGGCAACGAGGCTGGGGAAGAGGCCTCGAGCATAAGCCCTGAGAGGAGAGGCTGAGGGAGCTGGGGTTGCTTAGCCTGGAGAAGAGGAGGCTCAGGGGAGACCTTCTTGCTCTCTACAACTACCTGAAGGGAGGTTGTAGCCAGGTGGGGGTTGGTCTCTTCTCCCAGGCAATCATAGAATCATAGAATCAATAAGGTTGGAAAAGACCTCAGAGATTATCAGGTCCAACCTGTCACCCATCACCTCATGACTACTAAACCATGGCTTCAAGTGCCACGTCCAGTCCCCCTTTGAACACCCCCAGGGATGGTGACTCCACCACCTCCCTGGGCAGCACATTCCAATGGCCAAGAACTCTCTCTGTGAAAAACTTTCTCCTCACCCCCAGCCCAAACTTCCCCTGCCGCAGCTCGAGACCGTGTCTTCTCGCTCTGATGCTGGCTGCCCGGGAGAAGAAACCAACCCCCAACCTGGCCACAACCTCCCCCCAAGCAGCTGCAAAGAGAAACAAGGTCTCCCCTGAGCCTCCTCCTCCCCAGGCCAAACAATCCCAGCTCCTTCAGCCACTCCACCACAACCAAGCCTCTTGAAGAAGGGCTTTCCAGCTGATGGGTTGGAGCAGGCTGTGCCTCAAGTAAATCTGAAGGATGGCAGTCCGCTCTGAGGAAAGACAGGAGAAAAAGCAAAGCACAAGAGGACAGAGTCTCAAGCTGTGCCAGGCTTGTTTAGGCTGGAGGTGAGGAGAAACTTCTTCCCTGAGAGAGTTGTTGGCCATTGGGATGTGCTGCTCAGGGAGGTGGTGGAGTCACCATCCCTGGGGGTGTTCAAAGGGGGACTGGACGTGGCACTTGGTGCCATAGTTTAGTAGCCATGAGGTGTTGGGTGACAGGTTGGACTTGATCTTTGAGGTCTCTTCCAACCTTACTGATTCTGTGATTCTATGACAGCTTCTGGAAAGCACACAGTGGAAAGAAGAAACAAAAAAGACAAGAGGAGTGGGGGGGGATAAAAGGCATGCAGGAGGGTGGTGGTGAGGAAGGAATGCACTGAGTGGTTTTCAAACAATAAAGCCTGAATGCAAGCAGGATAAAACAAAAACACAAACCAAAACACCAAACCCACAGCAGTTTTTGCTTGACAAGGCTGCTGTGGTGGTGTCTGCTTGGAGCTGTGCCCCGTTCAAACAAGAGGAAAAGCCTCCCACCGAAAAAAACCAAGAAGAAACCTTTTTATCGCCCCAAAAGATCTCAGGGCAGTCCCTTTCAAATGAGGTATTTTCCAAACAAAATACTGGAAGGGCTCCCTGTAGGGAGCCAGCATCTGATCTCTTGGAAATGATTATTCTGGAGGAACTGGAGGTTTAGGGAGGGCTTTTGGTTTGATTTGTTTTAACTTCAGCAGAACGAAACCTGTCTGAAATGGCCACCCATGGGAGCGGCCCAGTCTGCTGAGCAGAGGCTGATCTTTAAAGGGGAGCCAAAGTGGTATGGAAGCCCTTGGGGGCAGGGAGGTTTTAAACTGCTGCCTTAAAGCAGGGCTGGCTGAATGCTTAGTGCAGGCTTCAGAGTAAGCCCAGGACGTGGATTTCCTCTCGCTGACATCACTGCAAGCTCCGCTACCAGCAGCAGAAACGTTCCTGATTTACATTAGTGTTAGCAAGCAAAGAATCAAGCTAATTACACAGAGTTATCAACAGTGATTACAGGAGGATTTGGGGGGGTTTTAAATGCACACAGAATTTTTTTAAGCCTGAGCTGCTTTGGTTATGCTTTTAGCAGCAGATCTACCACAGGCACCAGGGAGGGGAACTCTGCATCCAACCAGCCACTGGCCCCCTCCCTGGAGGTGTTCAGAGCCAGGTTGGATGAGGCTTTGAGCAACCTGGGATAGCGTGAGGTGTCCCTGCCCATGGCAGGGGGGTTGGAGCTGGATGGTCTTTAAGGTCCCTTTTACCCCAAAGCTTCACAGAATTATTGAGGCTGGAAAAAACCTCTGAGATCATCAAGTCCAGCCTGTGACCTAACACCACCACATCAGCAAAACCCTGCCACCAAGTGCCCAAGCTCTTCTTAAAGACCTCCAGAGATGGTGACTCCACCACCTCCCTAGGCAGCCCATCCTCACAGGAAGCGCTTCCTCACAGTGCAGGAGCAGGGAAGTCATTTTGCCCTGTACTTAGCACTGCTTAGGCCACACCTTGAGTCCTGTGTCCAGTTCTGGCCTCCTCAATTTAAGGATATTGAGACACTTGAACATGTTCAGGGAAGGGCAACAAAGCTGGGGAGGGGTCTGGAGCACAGCCCTGTGAGGAGAGGCTGAGGGAGCTGGGGTTGCTTAGCCTGGAGAAGAGGAGGCTCAAGGGACACCTTCTTGCTCTCTACAACTCCCTGAAGGGAGGTTGTAGCCAGGAGGGGGTTGGTCTCTTCTCCCAGGCAACAAGCACCAGAACAAGAGGACACAGTCTCAAGCTGTGCCAGGGGAAGTTTAGGCTGGAGGTGAGGAGAAAGTTCTTCCCAGAAAGAGTGATTGGCCATTGGGATGTGCTGCCCAGGGAGGTGGTGGAGTCCCTGTCCCTGGAGGTGTTCAAAAAAGGCTTGGATGTGGCACTTGGAGCCATGGCTTAGTTAGTCATGAGATGATGGGTGATAGGTTGGACTTGATGATCTCTGAGGTCTTTTCAACCTTATTGATTCTGATTCTAATATCCAGCCTAAACCTCCCCTGGTACAGCTTCATACCCTTTGTCCTGTCACTGGTTGCCTGGGAGAAGAGCCTGACTCCCACCTGAGTACAACTTCCTTTTAGGTAGTTGCAGAGAGTGATAAGGTCCCCTCTAAGTCTCCTCCAGGCTGAACAGCCCCAGCTCCCTCAGCCTTTCCTCAAATGACTTTCCCTGGGACTCCATGAATTAATAAGTCCAGCTTTACTTACAGGATGTATTTACAGGGAGGGCAACCTCTGGTACTGCCTGCACAGCGCCTTAGAGCCATGACATGAAACTTGGAGGGAAAGTAAGGGAGAAATCCCAGCCCTGCTCACAGGCAGCCACTGCTAAGACTGAAGTCAAAGGACTTGATGCAGACTGGAGATTAGGAAGAAATGGTTTAGGGTGAGGGTGGAAGAGGTTGCCCAGGGAGGTTGTGAATGCTACCCCCCTGGAGGTGTTCAAGGCCAGGTTGGACTTGATGATCTTGGAGGTCTCTTCCTACCTGGTGGATTCTGAGCAACCTGGGCTGGTGGGAGGTGTCCCTGCCCATGGCAGGAGGTTGGAACTGGATGGACTTTGAGGTCCCTTCCAACCCTATGAATCCAGTTTCAAGCTGCAAACCCCTGCAGGAGCAGCACTGCAAGTAGTCTCCTGGGCTGTGAATTAGTCATTTAGAACAAGCTGTTTGAAGAGCTGTTTTTTTTAAGATGAAAACCTGTTCCTGAACAACTATTAAGTTGTTTATGAGTGCTGAGCACAGCAGATCCCCCAGCACTGGAAGTTCATAAAACCAGGCACTTGTTCACAAGAGCCTGTGCAGTTCTGCAGAGCACAGCAATCAGAGCTGTCACTTGGGATGAGGTGATGGCACAGGACACTTGTCTCCCTCCAGACTAGGCTCACTCGGTGACTCCAGCTAATACCAGAGACTTATTTAAATGAGTCTGCAGGCAAATCAAATTCATTGCCTTAAAAAGCAAAGAGAATAAATCACAGCCCACAGGAAACCTAGCAAAGCTGCTGCCATTCCAGTCCAATCTTGGAGAGGAAATTTTGCCCCTCGGTGGATGACACAAAACCAGTCCAGAGCAGGACAAAGAACATCAGCAGGCCTTGTGTGGTAGCTTCAGGCTATGCCTTTAACAGTTGTCACAGATCTTGGGCAGAAAAGAGCCGAAATACAGACTGAGGGAGCTGGGGCTGTTCAGTCTGGAGAAAAGAAGGCTCTGAGGAGACCTAATTGTGGCCTTCCAGTGTCTGCAGGAGACTACAAGAAAGCTGGGGAGGGGCTTTTGAGGGTGTCACGGAGTGAAAGGACTGGGGGGAATGGAGCAAACACTAGAAATGGGGAGATGCAGATTGGATGTGAGGAAGAAGTTGTTCCCCAGGAGGGTGGTGAGAGACTGGCACAGGTTGCCCAGGGAGGTGGTGGAAACCTCCTGCCTGGAGGTGTTTGCAGCCAGGCTGGATGTGGCTGTGAGCAACCTGCTGCAGTGTGAGGTGTCCCTGGCCATGGCAGGGGGTTGGAACTGGCTGAGCCTTGAGGTCCCTTCCAACCCTAACAATTCTGTGATTCTGTGAAAATTAAAAAAATCACCATTGGGTGTAAAAAGGAAAACAAAGACCAATTCTAAGTAATCCCTTTGGAGAGATAAGGAACTTAAACTGGTTGTACCAACACAATCTTTCTTCTCTTCTTGCTTCATTGCTCTGGAGAGATACTAACTTGCTTCTGCTTGACCTTGGCTGCATTGTTTTGGTATTAACTTTCTTTGCTTCTATCTCTTCTCCCTTTTGTACAGGGGGGTAGGGGAAGGCAGAGAGGGGGAAGCTAGTAGCTTCCCCTGGTCTTTGACCAGGAGGGTTCCTGTGCTGTTTGCCAATTGTAAATACCTGTAAATATTGTAACTGCTGTAGATTTTGTACACAATCACAGAATCACAGAATCATCAAGGTTGGAAGAGACCTCAAAGATCATCCAGTCCAACCTGTCACCACAGACCTCATGATTAGACCATGGCACCAAGTGCCACATCCAATCCCCTCTTGAACGCCTCCAGGGACAGTGACTCCACCACCTCCCTGGGCAGCACATCCCAATGGTGAATGACTCTCTCTGGGAAGAACTTTCTCCTCACCTCAAACCTAAACTTCCCCTGGCACAGCTTGAGACTGTGTCCTCTTGTTCTGCTGCTGCTTGCCTGGGAGAAGAGACCAACCCCCACCTGGCTACAACCTCCCTTCAGGGAGTTGAATACAGCAAGAAGGTCTCCCTTGAGCCTCCTCTTCTCCAGGCTAAGCAACCCCAGCTCCCTCAGCCTCTCCTCACAGGGCTGTGCTCCAGACCCCTCCCCAGCTTTGTTGGCCTTCTCTGGACACCTTCAAGTCTCTCAATGTCCTTCTTAAACTGAGGGGCCCAGAACTGGACACAGGACTCAAGGTGTGGCCTAACCAGTGCTGAGCACAGGGCACAATGACTTCCCTGCTCCTGCTGGCCACACTGTTCCTGATGCAGGCCAGGATGCCATTGGCCTTCTTGGCCACCTGGGCACACTGCTGGCTCATGTTCAGGCAGCTGTCAATCAGCACCCCCAGGTCCCTCTCTGTTTGGCAGCTCTCAGCCACTCTGACCCCAGCCTGTAGCTCTGCCTGGGGTTGTTGTGGCCAAAGTGCAGCCCCTGGCACTTGGACTTGTTGAATGCCATCCTGTTGGCCTCTGCCCATCTGTCCAGTCGGTCGAGGTCCCTCTGCAGAGCCCTTCTGTCCTCTAACAGATCAACTTCTGCTCCCAACTTGGTGTCATCTGCAAACTTGCTGATGACTGACTCAAGCCCCTCATCCAGATCATCACTGAAGATGTTAAAGAGGCTGGGGCCCAGCACTGATCCCTGGGGCACACCACTGGTGCCTGGCTGCCAGCTGGCTGTGGCACCATTCACCACCACTCTCTGGGCTCAGCCTCCAGCCAGTTCCTCACCCAGCTCAGAGTGCTGCTGTCCAAGCCACAAGCTGACATTCATTGCATCCCACTGTAGATCGTAGCTGTGCCTGTAAACACCAGCTTTCATTTGCTTCCACCTGGGCTGGGCTGGCAAAGTTCATGTTGGGGGGGGGGGGAGGTGGGGAAATTTCAACCCCCCACCCGTCAGACGGCGAGACGCAGCGGCACTCGCCAGGCTCCACGCTGCAGCCCAGCTATGAGCAACACCTCAAGCTGTTTGTGTTGCCAAACAAGAATCTGAGGGGTCAGAGGAGGGAGCAGGAGGAGGTGTGGGCAGGCTGGAATGATGGATGGCGTTTGGTGGCATGCTGTGTTTGGGCTGACTCTTGTTATTTCTGCAACAGGATGTCTCTGATTACTCTCTGCATAGAGAATGAGGATGGTTCCGGCTGGCTGCTCAAAGGGAACAGGGTTGGGTTTTTTTTTTTCCCCCACCCCACAGCTTTACAAATTAAATTGGACACTGCAAAGCAAGCAGTCAATGAACTATCAGGTGCTGTTTGTCACAAACCTACAGACAGTGCCCTAAGGGTATCAGTGCTGGGTTTGGAGCTGGTAAATAAGGTGTGTGGACTCTTGTCCCTAAGCAGAGCAGACCCACAACCCAATCGTGGCCTTGCTGTATCTGAAGAAAGCTGGGGAGGGACTTTTGAGGGTGTCAGGGAGTGATAGGACTGGGGAGGATGGAACAAAACTAGAGTGGGTAGCTTCACATTGGATGTTAGGAAGAAGTTGTTCCCCAGAAGGGTGGTGAGAGCCTGGCACAGGTTGCCCAGGGAGGTGGTGGAAGCCTCCTGCCTGGAGGTGTTTGCAGCCAGGCTGGAGGTGGCTGTGAGCAACCTGCTGCAGTGTGAGGTGTCCCTGGCCATGGCAGGGGGGTTGGAACTGGCTGAGCCTTGAGGTCCCTCCCAACCCTGACAATTCTATACATCTAAGACAGAGATAGCAGAGGCACAGTGAGCCTCTGAGCAGCTAGTTCAGCCACATGCAATGTGGAGAAGATCTCACAAAGGCTGGAGGGGAGGACAGTTGCTTTCCCTTCCAGAGATCTCAGCAGAACTGGCTCCTGGCTCACAGGGTGCTGCCTGCAGCAATGGTCAGGCCAAAGCTGCCTGATTTCAACACTTCTTGAGTGTCACCAGCAAGATGACCACCAACACTGTCCCCATCCAGTACCTGAAGGGGGTCTACACCAAGGAAGCTGGGAAGGGACTTTTTACAGGGGTTTGTAGTGATGGGATGAGGGGCAAGGGATTTCAGCTGGAAGAAAGCAGGTTGAGACTGGAGATTAGGAAGAAATTCTTGAGAATGAGGGTGGTGAGACACTAGAACAGGTTGCTCAGGAAGGTGTTCAAAGCCAGGTTGGGTGGGACCTTGAGCAACCAGGTTTGGGGGAAGGTGTCCCTGCCCATGGTGAGGAGTTGGAACTAAATGATCTTTAAGGTTCCTTCCAACCCAAACTATTCTATCAATTTATGAGTCCAGACCTCAGAGGTCATGACAATATTCACACTCCATTGTACAGCCCTGGCCACAGAACAGGTTTTTGAAAGCCACCAAGGTTCCTCACTGATGCCAAAGGAAACTACAAGTCTTTGGCTACTTGTAGAAAAGGCTGAGATGTGGGGACTTGGGAACCATGTGGGTGTGTAGCAGGACAAAGAACACACACACACAAGTGTTGCCAAGATGGGGGGGGACTGTGGTGTTTTCCCACAGTGAAGACTTCAGGTACAAAGGAAGAAATGTTGGAAGCAAGGTTGGTTAGAACTGGCAGTTGATCTTAAAGCTAGGGTTGAAGATACAAATGGAGGCCCCAAAGTGAAAGACATGGGAATGAGTCCTCTAGAACAGTGCAACATCTCCTAATGAGCCAACTGCATTCATCAGCTTACCTACAACAGAGACATCAGCTCACCCAGGGACTGGATGACTCACACACACCAAGGACCTCTCACTGGGGGTTACCAGTTTGATTCTGGCCCAAGCTCAAAGCATCGAGGAATTGTCTTTCTGATGCCACAAGCTCCATAAAACACAGCCCTGGTGTCAGTGCAGTTTCTCAGTGAGCAGAAGTTCACATCAAAGCACCACTGAGCTCCTTCCCCAGGAGGTGCAGTGAGCCAACAAGATGCAGAGTCAACAAACTTCTCAACTCCTCAAAAGGGATTTGAAGCTCAAGAGTGAACTAGACAAAAACTATCACCCATAGGACTGTGCAAAATGGGAAGGGGGAAGGGAGAAGGGAAGGGGGAAGGGGAAGGGAAAGCAGAAAGGGAAGGTAGAATAGAATAGAATAGAATAGAATAGAATAGAATAGAATAGAATAGAATAGAATAGAATAGAATAGAATAGAATAGAATAGAATAGAATAGAATAGAATAGAATGAAGAGGGAAAGGGGGAAGGGGGAAGGGGGAAAGGGAAGGGGGAAGGGGAAGGGGAAGGGGAAGGAGAAGGAGAAGGAGAAGGAGAAGGAGAAGGAGGGGAAGAGGAAAGGGGAAGGGGAAAGGGGAAGGGGAAAGGGGAAGGGGAGAGGGAAGAGGGAAAGGGAAGAGGGAAGGGAAGAGGGAAAGGGAAGGGGGAAGGGGGAAGAGGGAAGGGAGAAAGGGGAAGGGAAAGGGAGGAGGGAAAGGGAAGGGGGAAGGGGAAGGAGGAAGAGGGAAGGGAAGAGGGAAAGGGGAAGGGGAAGGGGAAGAGGGAAATGGAAAGGGGAAGGGATCACAATCTATTTACAAACAGCACAAATGCAGATGCTGCCTCATTTGCTCTGGGTATCACAGATGTTCCAACGCTGCAGACTTAAAAAAGCAGCAAACATTTCATGACAGGAAGCAGAAGAGAAGGAAATGTCAAAACTCAAATGTCAGGCAAATTCTGGGCAAGAACTCTGTACATACCCCAAGCCCTCTGGATTTCCTCCCAGAGCCAGGACAGCAACCTCTTACAGACCATTTATCCACCTCTGTCTCGTCTGGTGTTGCCTACTTTTTAGCACAACCATTTAAGGGTTTTACTTAAATCAGCCAGGAAGGAAAGAGTTCAAGGAACACCAAGGGGATATGTGGCAAAATATAACAAGGTTAGATGACTTGCACTGGATACTTCTCCTCTGGCACACCACAGACAAGGTCTGCATGTTCAGCCCTCTGCAGGGAACGTGACCAGCATTATTCAAGGGAAGTGACACTTTAAAGGACTGGAAATTAGCTGCTGACAGCCAGGTAGATAGATTGAGGAGTGATTACACAAAGTCCCCAACATTAGCATTTTGTGGTGAAAAGCAAATACAGAGTGTGTGTGTGTGTGTGTGTGTGTGTGTGTGTGGTGGGGGGCAGTAAGAAAATCCCTTACACGTGGTGTTGCCAGTCTGTGGTGCACTCAGCTGAGGGCGAAGTTTGTTCTGGGGCACAGGAGACTTCGAAAACAAAAGGCTTTCCCTGACTCCAGAGCTGTCAGAAGCTGCTGAAGGGTCTGGAGAACAGGTCTGAGGAGGAAAAGCTGAGGGAACTGGGGTTGTTCAGCCTGGAGAAATGGAGGCTGAGGGGAGACCTCGTTGCTCTTTACAGCACCCTGAAAGGAGGCTGGGGCAAGGTGGGGTCAGACTCTTCTCCACAGAAACAAGTGATAGGATAAGTGGAAATGGCCTCAGTTTGCACCAGAGAAGGATTAGGTTGGACATTAGAAAAAACTTCTGGACTGAAAGGATTCTCAAAGAGTGGAACAGGCTCCCCAGGGAGGTTGTTGAATGCCCATCCCTGGAGGTGTTTAAAAGATGCAGCCTGATCTAGCTGGAGGTGTCCCTGCTGACTGCAGTGGGGTTGGAGAAGATGACCTTTGAGGATCCCTTCCAACCCAATACAATCTGTGAATGACCTTGAAGGTCTTTTCCAGCTGAAATGATTTTATGATTCTGACTCCAGAAACACTGCCAACCATGGCAGGGATGATTAAAGACTGCAGAATCACACAGAATCACAGACTGTTAGGAGTTGGAAAGGACCTTCAAAGATCATCCAGTCCCACCCCCCTGCCAGAACAGGATCACCCAGGGCAGGTCACACAGGAATGCATCCAGGTGGGGTTTGAATGTCTCCAGAGAAGGAGACTCCACTACCTCTCTGGGCAGCCTGCTCCAGGGCTCTGGCATCCTCACAGTGAAAAAGTTTTTCTTCTGTTCCAGTGGAACCTCCTCTGCCCCAGCTTGCACCCACTGCCCCTTGTCCTATCACAGGACATCCCTGAAGCAGAGCCTGGCTCTGTCCTCCCAACACTGCCCTGCACATCTTTATCAACATGAATGAGGTCACCCCTCAGGCTCCTCTGCTCCAAACCAAAAAGCCCCAGCTGCCTCAGCCTGCTCTCAGCAGGGAGATGTTCCACTGCCTTCAGCATCTTTGTGGCTCTGTACTGGACTCTCTCCAACAGCTCCTGAGGTCCTTCTTAAACTGAGGGGCTCAAACCCAGGCACAATATTCCAGATGCAGACTCACCAAGGCAGAATAAAGGGGAAGGAGAACCTCTTTCAACTGCCATCATCAATCTTCCTAACTAGGGTCCCTGTTGCAGGGCTGAAGGACCACATGGAAGCAGAGGAGAAGCACAGCTCCCCTGAACTACAGGACTAGAGCTGATTTACTGTGTGTACAACAGATGCCCTCACTGCAGTGCTCTCTAAAATCAATACAATCAAGTCAAGGCAGGACTCAGCAAACAAATCAGGAGAATAGAATAGAATAGAACAGAATAGAGTAGAATAGAATAGAATAGAATAGAATAGAATAGAATAGAATAGAATAGAACAGAATAGAATAGAATAGACCAGGTTGGAAGAGACCTTCAAGACCATTGAGTCCAACCTATCATCCAACACCATCTAATCAACTAACCCATGGCACCAAGCACCCTATCAAGTCTCCTCCTGAACACCTCCAATGATGGTGACTCCACCACCTCCCTGGGCAGCACATTCCAATAGGCAATCACTCTCTCTGTATAGAACTTCTTCCTAACCTCCAGCCTAAACCTCCCCTGGTGCAGCTTGAGACTGTGTCCTCTTGTTCTGGTGCTGGGTGCCTGGGAGAAGAGACCAACCCCCACCTGTAGACAACCTCCCTTCAGGTAGTTGTAGAGAGCAAGAAGGTCTCCCCTGAGCCTCCTCTTCTCCAGCCTAAGCAACCCCAGCTCCCTCAGCCTCTCCTCACAGGGCTGTGCTCCAGACCCCTCCCCAGCCTCATTGTCCTTCTCTGGACACCTTCCAGCAACTCAACCTCCTTCCTAAACTGAGGAGCCCAGAACTGGACACAGGACTCAAGGTGTGACCTAACCAGTGCTGAGCACAGGGCAGAATGACCTCCCTGCTCCTGCTGGCCACACTGTTCCTGATGCAGGCCAGGATGCCATTGGCCCTCTTGGCCACCTGGGCACACTACAGGCTCCTGTTCAGCCTACCAAGGAGGAGTTTATTGAAGCTCTCTACCTATTAACAACAAGAGGGAATTTCCCTCCAAGCTTCACTTGTCTATTTTGTCTCCAATTTTGTTGTAATTTCACCCATGACTTTGTTTCTTTTTTGGTTGGTTGGCTGGGGTTTTTTTCTGCAGTCCTCCAAAGGTGATGCCTCAAACACAGCAATAAATAGGGACCAACTGTTCACAGCAGCCTCAGGGAAAGCAGAATTCTGTTATAAATACTCCTTGGCACAAATCATGGAAATGCAATCCTCAAATGGTTTGTTGAATCATTTATGAATTGGGCCTTCAGTTTCAGCTTGCAAAGAAGTTGGGAGGGTGGTGGATGGGGTGGTTTTTTTTTTGGTTGTTGTTGATGTTCTTTTTTCCTTTGCTTTTTTAGCTGGAAAACAGCCTTTGAGAAACTGAACTGAATCCAGAGAGAGAGTGAATGAAGGAGTTATTTTTGTCTTCCTTTTTTTTTTTCCTTTAAGGGAATCCCTATGCTAATACAGGGCTTGGAGCGGGAGGGAGGGATTTACTTATGAATTAGAAATCATTTGGGTTGGAAGAGATCATCAAGTCCAACCATGAACCCAGCACTGCCAGGGCACCACTAAACCATGGCCCTCTGCACCACATATCCTGTGTCCAGTTCTGGGCCCCTCAGTTGAGGAAAGATGTTGACTTGCTGGAAGGTGTCCAGAGAAGGGCAACAAAGCTGGGGAGGGGTTTGGAGCACAGCCCTGTGAGGAGAGGCTGAGGGAAGCTGGGGTTGTTTAGCCTGGAGAAGAGGAAGCTCAGGGGAGACCTTCTTGCTCTCTCCAACTCCCTGAAGGGAGGTTGTAGCCAGGTGGGGGTTGGTCTCTTCTCCCAGGCAACCAGCACCAGAACAAGAGGACACAGTCTCAGGCTGCACCAGGGGAGGTTTAGGCTGGATGTTAGGAAGAAGTTCTTCCCAGACAGAGAGATTGGCCATTGGGATGTGCTGCCCAGGGAGGTGGTGGAGTCACCATCATTGGACGTGTTTAGAAAGAGCCTGGATGAGGCGCTTGGTGCCATGGTTTAGTTGATCAGATGGTGTTGGATGATAGGTTGGACTTGATGATCTCTGAGGTCTTTTCCAACCTGGTCTATTCTATTCTATTCTATTCTATGCCATGCTATTCTATTCTATTCTATTCTATTCTATTCTATTCTATTCTATTCTATTCTATTCTATTCTATGCCATGCCATGCCATGCCATGCCATGCCATGCCATGCCATGCTATTCTGTTCTATTTTACACAGCTTTGACACCCCTCCCTGGATGGGGCCTCCAGCACTGGGCAGCCTGTTGCAGGGCTTGACAACGCTTTTGGGGAAGAAATTGCTCTTCATGACCAACATAAACCTCCCTTGGTGTAACTTGAGGCTGTTTCCTCTTGCCCTGTCACTTTTTACTTGTGCCACAAGAGGAGATGACTAATCATAAGATGTCCCCACTGTGAGTTTTTCACCCCAGCTTCAGGACTTGGAGTAAGGCTGGGGAAGAACTGTGTAGAAGGGCTTTAGAAGGACCTGGGGCAATGGTTTGAAACTGGAGCAGGGGAGATTTAGCTTAGCCATTAGGAGGAAGTTCTGCAACATGAGAGTGGTGAAACACTGGAGCAGGCTGCCCAGAGAGGTTGTGGAGTCTCCTACTCTGGAGACATTCAAAACCCACCTGGATGTGTTCCTGTGTGAGCTGCCCTGGGTGACCCTGCTCTGGCAGGGGGAGTTGGATGAGCTTTGAAGGTCCCTAATGTTGTGTGACTGTGTGGAATTCAACATTCTCCAGCAATTCAGTATTTTAGAGGCCAGCTGATTAGCTGAACTCCCAGGTGAGTTACAAACAAGAAGCAATGCTGAAGAACACAAAGCTTCATTTCTTTCTCAAGTCTTTTGACTCAAGCTGCTGTTTTTGGTCATCTGAAGACAGGAAGTAAAGAGAAGCTTGGAGACAGATAAAAGCAAAGCCAAGCCTCCTTTCCCATTCCCCAGAGCAGGTGTGCACTGCCTTACCTGAGCTGTCCTCGCACCAGTGGTCTGTTTTTTGTCCTGTTCATGTTTGAGTCAAATGGAACCTCAAAGAACTGCAACAAAGGAGAACAAAAAAGGAAGAGTCAAAATGAAAGGAGGCCGGAGAGCTGCCAGGCGGGGAATGTCCTTGTCTGCAGCTGCAGCTGCTTTCATCTCTGGGCCTGAAGGCTCACAAACACAAGCAAAATGGCAAACTCCTTCCAGGGAGCTTTGATGGTCTGTGGTAATGCTTTTGGCATCCCCTTAGAAAGAGAAATCACCTGGAGGACAAAAATGTTTGAGCGCATCACCAACAGTTTATCATTGGAGGCAGAGTTGATTCAGCCCTCAAGAAGTTTGACACAGCTTTCACAGGGGCACAATGCATGGAGTCACAGAACCATGGAGTGGGCAGGCTTGGGAGGGACCTTTAAAGGTCATCCAGTCCAATCCCCCTGCAGTCAGCAGGGACATCTGCAGCTACAGCAGGTTGCACACAGCCCCAGACAACTTCAACTGCAATGGTTGCAGCCGTGGGGCAGCTCCCACCCCTCTGGGAAACTGGATCAAGGGTCTCACTACCCTCAGGGTCAAACATTTCTGCCTTCTTGCCAGGCTGAATCTCCCTCTTCGAGTTTCAAACCATCCCCCCTTGTCCTGTCACCACAGGCCCTGCTCAGAAGTCTGTCCCCAGCTTTCTGATTGGCCTCTTTAATACTGAAAGGTCACCAGAATGTCTGCCTGGAGCCTTCTCTTCTCCAGCATGACCAAGCCAAACTCTCTCAGCCTGGCCTCACAGCAGAGGGCTCCCAGCCCTGCCAACATTGCTGTGGCCTCCTCTGGTCCTGCTCCAACAGGTCCCTGGCTGTGCTGAGGACTCCAGAGCTGCCCCAGCACTGCAGGAGGGGTCTCAGCAGAGGGGCAGAATCCCCTCCCTGCCCCTGCTGCCCACACTGTTGGGGATCAGGACAGGCTGGGGCTGGGCTGGTAGCACTCAATGCTGGCTCATCTCCAGCTTGTCATCCCCCTGAACCAAGTCCTTCTCCACAGGGCTGCTCTCCAGCCCTTCATCCCCCAGCCTGGAATGATACCAGCATTGGCCTGACCCATGTGCAGGACCTTGCACTTGCCCTTGCTGCACCTTGTAAGACACACACACATATATATTTGCATACACATACACACAGCCCTGCCCCCAGTTTTGCATTAACACAAGCAGCCCTGGCAAATGTTTTGCTTCTGGTATTTAAAAGACAAACACTACATTTGTTTTGCAAGCTCCTCTAACTTCTGGGAACCTATAACCCCCCCCAAAATCAATCAACTCTTGTAAAACACTACTGCAACCGCGCTGAGCATCCAGTTCCAGCAGCAGGGAAGGAGCACACCAGATGGTGTTATTTAATGTCACAACCCAGCTTGACTTCAAACAGCACCCATGGGAAAATCCAGGCAGCACAATCTTCACACTGGGAATTCCTGCTGCCTTTTGTAGGATCTCTTCCCTGAAGAATGCCCCTGGAAAAGCTGGATGCAGCATGCTGCCAGCCTGCACGCTACAAAGGCATTCTGCTTTCTGTGTGCAGAATCAGCACACAAGACAGCTGGGGAGGGACTTCTTGCAAGGGGGTAGGATGAGGGGCAATGGCTTTGAGGTGGGAGAGGGGAGATTGAGGCTGGAGATTAAGAAGAGAGAGACTGGAGATTAAGAAGAGAGAGACTGGAGATTAGGAAGAGAGAGACTGGAGATTAGGAAGAAAGAGACTGGAAATTAGGAAGAGAGAGACTGGAGATTAGGAAGAAAGAGACTGGAGGTTAAGAAGAGAGAGACTGGAGATTAGGAAGAAAGAGACTGGAGGTTAAGAAGAGAGAGACTGGAGATTAGGAAGAAAGAGACTGGAGGTTAAGAAGAGAGAGACTGGAGATTAGGAAGAAAGAGACTGGAGATTAGGAAGAGAGAGACTGGAGATTAGGAAGAGAGAGACTGGAGATTAAGAAGAGAGAGACTGGAGATTAGGAAGAAATTCTTGACAGTGAGGGTGGTGAGACACTGGAACAGGTTGCCCAGGGAGGTTGTGGATGCCCCTTTGCTAGAGGTACAGAATCATAGAACTGTTTCAGCTGGAAGAGACCTCTAAGGTCATCAAGTCCAACAGTCAACCCAACACCATCGTGGCTGTTAAGCCACATCCTGAAGTGCCATGTCCATGTGTACCCTGGTACTTGCAGGCTTGATCCCAGATCCATAAAAATGTGGTGCCCAGAGGCTGTGCTCTCTAACCTACAGTGAGACAGTGTTTGGAATGAAGCAGAGGAGGAGTGATGCCTTAGTTTCAGGCTGCTACCACCTTCTCCTCTGCATTTATAAACACGTTCGAGGCCAGGCTGGATGAGGCTACAGGCAACCTGCTCTGGTGGGAGGTGTCCCTGCCTAGGGCATGAGGGGTGGAACTAGTTGATCTTTAAGGTCCCTTGCACCCCAAACCACCCTGGGACTCTATGAAATCCCAAAGCTCAGCTTTCCTTATGGGATGTATTTACAGAGTGCTTTCTGCTGATGTGATGTCTGAGGCTGCAGGGGAGGATCCCGGCTGCGGTGCAGCAGAAGCACCTCACCAAAGCAGCATTTCACACAAGCAGGTTCAGCTCAGTCAGCCTGCAGACAGCTTGAAGGTGACTATCTGATAAACAAGTGCAGGATAAGATCTCAGTTATTGCAGCAAGATGATGGCACCTTTTCACACCACAGAAGATAACAGTAACATACAGCTGCATTTTGATGGTGCCACATTACTGAGCTTGCTACTTGATGAGGAATGCCAGCAGCCAGGGATGATGGCAGCAGCAGGGACCCCATCAGAGCCCGCCAGGTGCCCAGCAGGGGAAGGATGCTCCATTTACACGCACATAGAATAGAGTAGAGTAGCATAGAATAGAATAGAGTAGCATAGAATAGAATAGAGTAGAATAGAATAGAATAGAGTAGAATAGAATAGAATAGAATAGAATAGAATAGAATAGAATAGAATAGAATAGAATAGAATAAGCCAGGTTGGAAAAGACCTCACAGATCATGAAGTCCAACCTATCACTCAACACCATCTAATCAACCAAACCATGGCACCAAGTGCCTCATCCAGGCTCTTCCTAAACACCTCCAGGGATGGTCATAGAATCATAGAATCAATAAGGTTGGAAGAGACGTCAAAGATCATCAAGTCCAACCTGTCACCCAACACCTCATGACTACTAAACCACGGCACCAAGTGCCACATCCAATCCCCTCTTGAACACCTCCAGGGATGGTGACTCCACCACCTCCCTGGGCAGCACATCCCAATGGCCAACAACTCTCTCTGTGAAGAACTTTCTCCTCACCTCCAGCCTAAACTTCCCCTGGCACAGCTTGAGACTGTGTCCTCTTGTTCTGGTGCTGGTTGCCTGGGAGAAGAGACCAACCCTTCTTTCACTATTATCCACAGACAGAGAGATTGGCCATTGGGATGTGCTGCCCAGGGAGGTGGTGGAGTCCCCATCCCTGGAAGTGTTTAGGAAGAGACTGGATGGGGCAATTGGTGCCATGGTTTAGTTGATTTGACCTAATGATCTCAAAGGTCTTTTCCAACCTGGTCTATTCTATTCTATTCTATTCTATTCTATTCTATTCTATTCTATTCTATTCTATTCTATTCTATTCTATTCCATTCCATTCCATTCCATTCCATTCCATTCCATTCCATTCCATTCCATTCCATTCCATTCTCCTTGTAGATGGGGATGTCCCTGCTGACTGCCTGGGGGTTGGACGAGGTGAGCTCTAGAGGTCAAGCAGGACAAGCAGGACCTTCAGAGCTACAACACTGCCCTTGGAGTGCTGGATGCATCACAAAGCACTTCCATAGGAACCTACAGTGAGTACCTTCAGAGCAGGGAAAGCACCCAGTTGGATCTGAAAGCAGTGATTGCTTCTGACAGCTCAGCATTTTGCTAATGGTTTGTTTCACTGTTCCATTTCAGAGACAATTACGGCAAATGAAGACAAAATGCCGTTTGACATCAGCCTGGTAGAGCAAGACAAGGGGAGAAATCTACAGAGCTAAACTCTGCTGCTGCAAATATTTTGGGCTGTGCCCCAGGTTTGCTCTTTTGCTTTTTTGTCTTCCCCAGACACAATTTTTATTCCTCTTTCCAGAGTCTGACTGCTTCAAGCTCACTTCCAGTTTCACCTTGTGCATGTGAGAGGCTTCCGGCTCCTTTGAGAGGATTTATTTAAGCTTATGAGTTCTAGGTATTCTAGGTGTGACAGAGAAAATCAGAATACCCCCACACCCCCCCAACACCCCCCAGGTTTAAACTCAGTGTGTCCTGAACACAAAATGTCTGAAAGGAGCAGCAGCTGGACATGCCACACACGAAAGAACTTGAGAATGGAGGACCACCAAGATGATCAGGAAGAAGTTGTTCCCCAGGAGGGTGGTGAGAGCCTGGCACAGGTTGCCCAGGGAGGTGGTGGAAGCCTCCTGCCTGGAGGTGTTTGCAGCCAGGCTGGATGTGGCTGTGAGCAACCTGCTGCAGTGTGAGGTGTCCCTGCCCATGTCAGGGGGGGTTGGAACTGGCTGAGCCTTGAGGTCCCTTCCAACCCTGACTATTCTATGATTCTATCAGAGCTGGAGAACCATCCCCATGAAGACAGGCTGAGAGAGTAGGGATTTTACAGCCTGGAGAAGAGAAGGCTTTATGGAGACCTCAGAGCAGCCTTCCAGGACCTGAAGGGGGCTACAGGAGAGCTGGAGAAGGACTTCTGACAAGGTCTCATAGTGACAGGATGAGGGGCAACGGCTTTGAGCTGGAAGAAGCTGGATTTAGACGAGACAGTAGGAAGAAATTTGTCCCTGTGAGGGTGGTGAGGCACGGGAAGAGGTTGCCCAGAGATGCTGTGGAGCATCCACTACTGGAAGTGTTCAAAGTCAGGCTGGATGAGGCCTTGAGCAACTTGGTGTAGTGGGAGGTGTCCTTGCTTGTGGCAGGGGTGTGGAACTGGACTGGTTTAAGGTCCTTATCAGTGCATGAAATATTTCTCCTGAACAGAATATAAACTTTGAGGAAGTAATTTCTCAGCTCAGCAGCAAATGCCTGTCTCTGTTGTCTACAGACATGGTTGCTCTCCAAATTAAGAATAGAATAGAATTAACCAGGTTGAAAAAGACCTTTGAGAGCACCAAGTCCAACCTATCATCCAACACCATCTAATCAACTAAACCATGGCACCAAGGGCCTCAGCCAGGCTCTTCCTAAACACCTCCAGGGATGGTGACTCCATCACCTCCCTGGGCAGCACATCCCAAAGGCCAATCTCTCTTTCTGGGAAGAACTTTCTCCTCACCTCCAGCCTAAACTTCCCCTGGTGCAGCTTGAGACTGTGTCCTCTTGTTCTGGTGCTGCTTGCCTGGGAGAAGAGACCAACTCCCACCTGGCTACAACCTCCCTTCAGGGAGTTGGAGAGAGCAATAAGGTCTCCCCTGAGCCTCCTCTTCTCCAGGCTAAGCAACCCCAGCTCCCTCAGCCTCTCCTCACAGGGCTGTGCTCCAGACCCCTCCCCAGCCTCGTTGCCCTTCTCTGGACACCTTCCAGCAACTCAACATCTTCCCTAACCTGAGGGGCCTAGAACTGCACACAGTAACCATTCCATAGATTCATGCAATGCTTTGGGTTGGAGGAGACCTTAAAGACCATCCAGTTCCAATGCCCCTGCCCTGGGCAGGGACACCTCCCACCAGCCCAGGTTGCTCAAGATCCCATCCACCCTGACCCTGAACACCTCAAAGGAGGGGACATCCACAACCTAACCTCCACAACCTCTCTGGGCAACCTGTTCCAGTGTCTCACCACCCTCACTGTAGAGAATTTCTGTGCAATCTCCAGTCTAAACCCTCCCTCTCCCAGTTTCAATCCATTCCCTCTCATCCTACCACTAAAAGGTCTTCCCCCAGCTTTCTTGTAAGATGAACCCTGGATAAATAAATATTTCAGAAGCACTCAAGAGGCTCTTTCCTCAGGAAGTCTGACTGGATCAGTTCAGCTGGACAAGGCAGAACATTATCTGCCCTTGGTATTTGGGAAGGCAGCCATCAAAGGGACAGGCAGAGGGTTAAATCCACAGCATCCAAAAATCCCTGAGTGACTGAACTTGGCATCAGCTTTCCAGACCCTAACCCAAATGTTAATCAGTATGCATGAACATTTAAAACAGGATGATGGAAAGAAATAAATCAGGCCAGCTAGTACTTTGTGGTTTATTTCTCTGGCAGGCTCATCAGGCTCTTTGTGGAGATCTCATGTAGTTAATATACAGTAATTATCTCTTAAACATCTAACAAGTCTTAGATTAGCTGTCACACTGCTGCTTAGAGCTGTTTACACTCACAGGGGTTTCTTGCCTTCAGCTCCTTCACATTGGTTTCTACTTTGTTTTGAAGTGAAACCTTCCAGAAGGCTTCACTTCATGGAACCACAGAAACATTCATTTACACTGGAAAAGGCCTTTAAGGTGGAGTCCAACCATCAACCTAACACTACCGAGTCCACTACCAAACCATGCTCCTCAGCACCACATCCACACAGCTCTGAAGCTTTCCCAGGGATGGGAACTCCACCACTGTCCTGGGAAGCCTGTTCCAAGACTTGAAAGCCTTTTCAGGGAAGAAATTGTTCCTCAAGCCCAACCTACACCTCCCCCAGTGCAGTTTGAGGCCATTTCCTCTTATCTTGTTACTAAGGAGATCACCCCACTTCAGCTAGCTGTAGAGAGCAACAAGGTCTCCTCTCAGCCTCCTCTTCTCCAGACTGAAAAAAACCCAGGTCCCTCAGCCATTCCTTTTAAGACCTGTTCTCTAGACCCTCTTCCAGCTTTATCCTCTTGCTCATTTGAAGATGGACAGCACCTATGCTGTGCTCAGAGGCAGTGTCCTGACTATGTGCAGGCCATGGAGTGGATGGAAAGCCCTGAACTTGTGCTGTGCTGGTTATCAGTAGCCATGCCTGCTGCAAAGGTTTTACCCACAGAATGATGACAGCTCAAGACCTTTACTCCTGTTGACACAAAAGCACAAGCAGAGGGCACTGAAAGGAACAAAATCTCGCAGGGGTTATCAAACAGATCCCCCACACTCAGGCTACAAAACGTCTCTTGTGGACTGCTTTGGATTTGGAGTGTGTCAAGCACCAGCCTGGCCCCTGGCCAGGGCCAGCTCTAATCTGTGACACATGGTGGAAACAGCAGTGGCTGGAACATCCACAGCCCACAGAGGGGCTCCCATCTATTGACAGAACATTTTACTTTAATGCTAACCACATATTTACAGCAGAACTGAGAATCCCATCAGGCTAAAGACAGAGCAGAACCCTGCTGTTAGAAGACAATTTCATTCAAGGCAATTCAGAGGTCTTCCCATTTCAAAACCACCCCAGCATCTGTGCAGGCTTCCATGTGCTCTCTGGCAGCAGAAATGGCCTCTGGGTGTATCTCTGAGGGGCAGCTCAGGGCAAGCTGTCTGGCACTGGAACAGGCTGCCCAGAGAGCTGGTGGAGTCACTGTCCCTGGAGGTGTTCAAGAAACGTGTGGCCATGGCACTTGGGGACATGGTTTAATGGCCATGGTGGTGTTGGTTAATGGTCAGACTCGATGATCTTAGAGGTCTTTTCCAACCCAAACCATTCTATGATCCTATCTACAACACTAATGAATGAATGAGACAATAACAGTCACCAAAGAGCAGACACTTCCTCCAGCACTGAAGTGCTGCTGGCCTCCAAAGCCCTCCATGAGTTGCACTGCAGTGGAGATGAGCTACATGGATGGCTATGAGTGGTGGCCAAAGCCTCTCCTCAGCTAAAACTTCTTGCCACAGAGCCAAGCAAACACTTGTAACACAACACAAATAAGGACCAGCACAAGTGGACTCCCTACCTGAGCACTTCACTGAATGTCTACATGCAGGGCCCAAACTGGGCTGTACAGGACAAGTCTGGCAAATACTGGTCCTGATGAATCAGATGCTTCTGAGGTTCTTAAGACTTCCCCTGTGCTGCAGGACACTGATCCTCTTTTGGCCTCCTTGGTATTGGCAAAGAGCAGCAAGCAGTTCAGCAGAAACATCATGGAAATAGATGGTGGAAACATGAATCAGGGAGGAGCAGGTGGACCAAAACCAGGAAGAGAATGCAGTGGTAGAGATAAGCCTGGGGCAATAAGCTAAGGTTTTCTGGGAGATGATCTTAGAGCTGGCCATGTGGTATTCAGATTTCAGCACTCAGCCTTTCAAAAGGGATGAAAAGCAACTGCTCACAGCACCTTGCCATGACCTGTGCTGGGGCAATCCCAAGCACAATTCCAGGCTAGGTGGGGAGTGGCATGAAAGCAGTCTCCAGGAGAAGGACTTGGGGGTGACAGCTGAGGAAAAACTCAACGTGAGCTGGCAATGGTGGCTGGCAGCCCAGAAGGCAGCCATGTGCTGGGCTGCATCCAAAGCAGTGAGAGCAGCAGGATAGGAAGGGGATTCTGCCTCTCTGCTCTGCCCTGCTCTGCTGAGACCCCACTGTGAGCACTGCAACCAGTTCTGGTGCCCCCCAGCACAACAGAGACATGGAACTGTTGGAGAGGATCCAGGGCAAGCTACAAAGATGATCAGAGGGCTGAAGAACCTCCCTTATAAGGACAGGTTGTGAGAGCTGGGGCTCTTCAGCCTGGAGAGGAGAAGGCTCCAGGGAGACCTTAGAGCAGCCTTCCAGTACCTGAAGGGGGCTACTGGAGAGCTGGGGAACCATTTATCACTGTTAGGGGTGGATGTGCTTGAAAGGGGGGTACAAGAAAGCCAGGAAAGGACTTTTTGCAAGGGCTGGTGGTGACAGAATGAGAGGGAATGGATTAAAGCTTGAGGAGGGCAGATTTTCACAGTATCACCAAGGTTGGAAGAGACCTCAAGGATCATCAAGTCCAACCTGTCACTACAGACCTCATGACTAGACCATGGCACCAAGTGCCACATCCAATCCCCTCTTGAACACCTCCAGGGATGGGGACTCCACCACCTCCCTGGGCAGCACATCCCAATGACGAACGACTCGCTCGGTGAAGAACTTTCTCCTCACCTCCAGTCTAAACCTCCCCTGGCACAGCTTGAGACTGTGTCCTCTTGTTCTGGTGCTGGTTGCTAGAGAGAAGAGACCAACCCCTTCCTGGCTACAACCACCTTTCAGGTAGCTGTAGAGAGCAATGAGGTCACCCCTGAGCCTCCTCTTCTCCAGGCTAAGCAACCCCAGCTCCCTCAGCCTCTCCTCACAGAGCTGTGCTCCAGACCCCTCCCCAGCCTCATTGCCCTTCTCTGGACACCTTCAAGTCTCTCAATGTCCTTCTTAAACTGAGGGGCCCAAAACTGGACATAGGACTCAAGGTGTGGCCTAACCAATGCAGAGTACAGGGGCACAATGACTTCCCTGCTCCTGCTGGCCACACTATTCCTGATGCAGGCCAGGATGCCATTCGCCTTCTTGGCTACCTGGGCACACTCCTGGCTCATGTTTAGGCAGCTGTCAATCAGCACCCCCAGGTCCCTCTATTTTGACTGGAGATTAGGAAGAAATTGTTTAGAGTGAGGGTGTGGAGACACTGGCACAGATTGCCCAGGGAGGCTGTGGATGTCCCCTCCCTGGAGGTGTTCACGGCCAGGCTGGATGAGGCCTTGAGCAACCTGGGCCGGTGGAAAGTGTTCTTGTCCATGGCAGCAGGGTTGGAACTGCATGATCTTTAAGGTCCCCTCCAACCCAAACCACTCTATGAATCTCTGAACTTTCCTGCATTGGAAGGAAAGTTGCTGTGAGCAGCACTGGAAAGCCATCAGAGCATGAAGAGTTGAGCTCCTTCTTTTGTTGAGTGCTCTTCCCCTCCACATTAGCCAATTATTTCTCCTCCTCATGTTTTCAGTGCTTAATCTTCTGTTGTGATAAAGTGATGTATAATTACACAAAAGGAGAGGGAAAACAGCACATATCATTTATGGTAAATAAGATCAAAGTCAAGATTATTATTAGAGGTTTTCTTCTGGTTTCCTTTCAATCACTGCTGTATGAAAACAACCAAGAATAATTAAAGCCCATCACAAAGGGTCTTTTTGTTCAATTGTGCACAGATGTGACTGAAAGAAAGCAAAAAGGCAAGGGAAGGGCTTTCAAAAGCACACTCAGGGACTGATCTGACACTGTTCTCACTGCACTCAACGGCAGTTTGCCTTCAATGAGAGCAGAGCCAGCCCAGCACTGAGTGAGGCTGAAAATCCCACCCTAATTGTACAAACAAGGGAAGGCTTTAGAGACTGCTGGCTTGGAGATTGTATATTTGAGAATCATAAAGGGCACACAGCACCTGTTTGTCTTCAAGATATGAAAATAAAGCAGGGCAAATATTTTAAGGATTAGAAATGGCTTTTTTTTTCCCCTTCTCTTTTTTTTTTTCCCCCTCCTTTTTGTTTTTTTTCTTTAAAGGCAGTATCTGAAAAGCCTCTGGCTCTGCAGCTCCCACACTACCTATAGATCTGCTTTAATATTTTCCATTTCAAAGAGGATTCTAATTAAAACTGAGATTGATGCAAGCCTGAACAAAGTTACTTACAGAGAGAGAAGGGAAGCTAAACCCTGAGCTGTCGTGTCCCAGCCAAACCCAAGGAAGCTCTGCTAGGCAAAGCATCTGCCACAGGTCAATGTCTTACTGCTGTTGACAACAGCTTTTTGGAAGGGGTTGTATTGATAGGACAAAAGGGAATGAACTGATGCACGAGGAGGGCAGATTCAGACTGGAGATTAGGGATAAATTCTTCACAGTGAGGGTGGTGAGACCCTGGAACAGGTTGCCCACAAGTCCAAGTGCCAGGTGCTGCACTTTGGCCACGGCAACCCCAGGCAGAGCTCCAGGCTGGGGGCAGAGTGGCTGAGAGCTGCCAAACAGAGAGGGACCTGGGGGTGCTGATTGACAGCTGCCTGAACATGAGCCAGCAGTGTGCCCAGGTGGCCAAGAAGGCCAATGGCATCCTGGCCTGCATCAGGAACAGTGTGGCCAGCAGGAGCAGGGAAGTCATTGTGCCCTGTGCTCAGCACTGGTTAGGCCACACCTTGAGTCCTGTGTCCAGTTCTGGGCCCCTCAGTTTAAGAAGGACATTGAGAGACTTGAACGAGTCCAGAGAAGGGCAACAAGGCTGGGGAGGGGTCTGGAGCACAGCCCTGTGAGGAGAGGCTGAGGGAGCTGGGGTTGCTTAGCCTGCAGAAGAGGAGGCTCAGGGGTGACCTCATTGCACTCTGCAACTACCTGAAAGGTGGTTGTAGCCAGGTGGGGGTTGGTCTCTTGTCCCAGGCAAGCAGCACCAGAACAAGAGGACACAGTCTCAAGCTGTGCCAGGGGAGGTTTAGACTCGAGGTGAGGAGAAAGTTCTTCACTGAGTGAGTCGTTCGTCACTGGGATGTGCTCCCCAGGGAGGTGGTGGAGTCCCCATCCCTGGAGGTGTTCAAGAGGGGATTGGATGTGGCACTTGGTGCCATGGTTTAGTCATGAGGTCTGTGGTGAGAGACTCGATGATCCTCGAGGCCTCTTCCAACCTTAGTGATACTGTGATACTGTTGTGGATGTCCCCTCCCTGGATATATTCAAGGCCAGGCTGGATGAAGCCTTGAGCAACCTGGTAGAGTGGGAGCATCCCAGCCCATGGCAGAGGAGTTGGAATTAGATGGTCTTTAAGATCCCTTCCAACCCAAACCATTCTGGGAATCCATGAAAAGACAAATCCTTACTCTTCAGCAGTGTTCAGGAGCCTACTGCTGCGTACAGGGAAGAGGAGGGCAGGGAACTGAAAGTCGCTGTCACTTCAGAAGCATATTTCATAGAATCACAGGAAGCCAGGTTGGGAGGGACCTCAAGGATCTTCTGTCTAACCTCTCTAGGTACTAGGTCCAGGATGAAGAATGCAGAGACTCACAGAGTTCAATTAGCACTGATTTGTCCCCTCAGATTAACGACCTGGTGTGCAGGCTCTGTGTTTATGAACTCAAGTGCTGACGTTGCTGCTGTTGTTTCCCTCACCACTTACAAGCCTGTGACCTTCTAGGGATTCCCAGAGCCACCTACTGCCCCCAAAGCTGAGAATTGTTTAGGTCTTACACTGCAGTTTTTATTTAAGGGTCACTTGACTGGCAGCAGTTCCCAGAGCTGCTGGCACGCCTGCCCCTCCACCCTAGACCTCTTTTCAGCTCATCCAAACCCTTTCAGGGGGTCTGCACGACAGAACAAGCAGTCACAGATTCATCGAGGTTGGAAGAGACCTCAAAGATCATCAAGTCCAACCTGTCACCACAGACCCCATGACTAAACCATGGCACCAAGTGCCACGTCCAGTCCCCTCCTGAACCCCTCCAGGGATGGGGACTCCACCACCTCCCTGGGCAGCACATTCCAATGGCTAACAACTCTCTCAGGGAAAAACTTTCTCCTCACCTCCAGCCTAAACTTCCCCTGGCACAGCTTGAGTCTGCGTCCTCTTGTTCTGGTGCTGGTTGCCTGGGAGAAGAGACCAACCCCCTCCTGGCTACAACCTCCCTTCAGGGAGCTGTAGACAGCAATAAGGTCTCCCCTGAGCCTCCTCTTCTCCAGGCTAAACAATCCCAGCTCCCTCCTGCAGCTTAGTGCTCTCTTTATCAGCACTTTGGCCAAACAACCTCCTTGGGTGATAGCAGAAGTGCCATTACAAGGAGCTTGAAAAGGGCATGGCCGTGTTAACACTCAGCAGTGTCAAAGCAACATGGTCCTAACACACTGCTGCTCCATCTCTGGTCCTGTCACAATGGTGAGGGGTCCAGATGGAGGTGAGGGTGATGGAGGTGAAGATGATGAACACATCCTGAGATATGATGAGTGGCACTGCTGAAGCCCAGCTGGATGAACCACTTATCACTGTGAGGGGTGGATGTGCTTGAAAGGGGGATACAAGAAAGCCAGGAAGGGACTTTTTACAAGGGCTGGTGGTGGCAGGATGAGAGGGAATGGATTGAATCTTGAGGAGGGCAGATTTTGACTGGAGATTGGGAAGAAATTCTTGACAGTGAGGGTGGTGAGACACTGGAACAGGTTACCCAGGGAGATTGTGGATGCCCCCTTGCTAGAGGTGTTCAGGCCAGGCTGGATGAGACCTTGAGCAACCTGGGCTGGTGAGAGGTGTCCCTGCCCATGGCGGTGGGGTTGGAACTGGATGATCTCTAAGGTCCCTTCCAACCCAAACCACTCTAGGAATCTATGAAAGCAGCAAGGTTGGAAAGAAACAACCTGGGCAAGCTTGTCTGTGTCTGAGCCCTCTGCAGTAAGCAAGGAATTAATGAAGGGGGAAAGGATAATTAAGGACTACCTGTGGCATTCAATTGTCTGAATAACTTTGAAAGAGCATTTGCACCAAACTGCTTTAGCTCCTTCACCCCTACAATCAACATTTTGCTTCTCTCCATCTTTGAATTCAATTGGCTAGCACTAATGCCTGAACTGAACCAACCATCCCTGCTTTCATGTCAATTTTTGTAGTGCACCTGATGTCCAAGATTGGAGATGGGGAAAAGAGATGTGACTCTCCCGGGCTGGTAAAGAGCAAACAGGTTGGGTGACAACCCAGGAGCCCTTCTCTTCCCACTGAAATCTTAGTGTGCTAAGAAGACACTGGAACAAAAAAAGAGCTAATAACAATAAAAATCAAGCCAGGCCCATCTAAGCTGTTGAGTCTTGCAAACTGCTGACATGGTGAGCCACCTAACTAGCATGTTCTCGAGGTCTCACGGAGGTCAGCCCCAGCTCCAGGGGAAATGCAAGCTGGATACAGCAGACAGGCTTTCACCTTATGTGATCCACCTCAGAGAAATAGCTTTCAGGGGAAGAAATGCTGCTTGCTGGCCAGCTGCCAAAGAATTCTAATAATATCAAATATTTACCAGCACTGAGTCCTTTGTATTTAGCCTGCAACTGATGCATCCACAACCAGCTCCTCGCTCCAAGCCTTTCTCCAATCCCACTTCCAGGAGGGCCCTTCTTTGGGCTCCTTGAACCAAAAGCAGCAATTTCTAAAGTGCAGGACATCTGCCCTTCCTGTCCTTTGCTTTTGGACTTAGAATTGGTTTGGTTGGCATCCACAACCACCCTGGGCAACCTGTCTCACCACCCTCACTGGAAAGAATTTCTTCCTCATCTCCAGTCTAAATCTGCCCTCCTCAAGCCTCAATCCATCCCCTCCCATCCTATCCCTACTAGCCCTTGTCCACACTCCCTTCCCAATGGCTTTTACTGATGAACTGTGGGTAGATGCCAGCTGCAGAGGTAGCCACTCTCAGCTCTTCAGGAGGCATTTCATTTGTAGGTATTTTAGGACCAACCATGAAGAGCTGAAGCAAACCCACCACCTTTCTGCCCAGCACAAGGCACTTCCGACCGACTCCACAGAGCCATTTTCTCCAAGGGATGCCTTTGCACTAAATCATAGCTGTCAGGGTGCCAGCATGCCATCAGCACAAAGTGCAAGTGAAAAACCAAACAAAACTTCAAGTACCAGTCTCCCTGCTGAAGAGAGAGGAACTGCACAAGGTCACTATCTGGTTTAAGTTACTCTGTGGGTCCTAAAATACACACGGCCAGCTCCTCTGGACGCGGCGCAGCTGCTTGGAGCAGCACTGCAGATAAAATCCGATCCTGAAGATGGCTTTAGAGAAATTCCTGTGGTGGGATAAAGCTGTTACTCAGGAACTCCTGGGGAAGTATTTCTGCTGCTCAGGGCAAGTGATTAAGTCAAGCAGGAGCTCTAGAGTCAACCAGGAGACACGAGTCTCCTCCAAATGGGAAGTGAGAGGAAATCAAGGTGGGAGCTTGGCTGAGATTCACAGACTCACAGGCTGCATCAGGACAGAAGGGACCCTCAAAGGTCATCTTGCCCAAACACCCTGCCATCAGCAGGGACACCTCCAACTAGATCAGGCTGACAAGATGTTGAGTTGGCAGAGTCCAGAGAAGGGCAACAAAGCTGGGGAGGGGTTTAGAGCGCAGCCCTATGAGGAGAGGCTGAGGGAGCTGGGGTTGCTTAGTCTGGAGAAGAGGAGGCTCAGGAGAGACCTTCTTGCTCTCTACAACTCCCTGAAGGGAGGCTGTAGCCAGGTGGGGGTTGGTCTCTTCTGCCAGGCAACCAGCACCAGAACAAGAGGACACAGTCTCAAGCTGTGCCAGGGGAGGTTTAGGCTGGCTGTTAGGAAGAAATTCTTCATAGAGAAGGTGATTGCCCATTGGAATGGACTGCCTGAGGAGGTGGTGGAGTCACCATCACTGGAGGTGTTTAGGAGGAGACTTGATGGAGTGCTTTGTGCCATGGTTCAGTTGATGAGATGGTGTTGGGTGAGAGGTTGGATGCGATGATCTCAAAGGTCTCTTCCAACCTGGTCTATTCTATTCTATTCTATTCTGTTCTACTCTATTCTATGATGATCTTGAATGTCTCCAAGGATGGGGCCTCAACCACATCCCTGGGCAGCCTGTGCAAGTGTGTCACCGCTCTCATTCTGCAGAACTTCCTCCTGATGTCCAACCTAAATCTATCCTGCAAAAGAGAGATGCAAAGTCTTTACTTCTCTATCATCACTACAGAGTGATCCTGAGCTGCTAGCTGTAACCAAGGTGGTGGGAAGAGAGGCAGGTAACTGGGAAGCCCTCTGGACTATCAGCATCAGTCCCCTGTGACTACTAATGAGAGCTATAAACCAAAGCAGCCCCACTGCTGCCCTCTTCACACCCAGGAGACCAGAGCAAGGAAGTGGCAAGGTGAGATTGAAATCACTTCCACACATCTCCTGGCTCCAGCCCATGTGTCCAGGATCCAGGTCATTTTAATCAGCTTTTCATAATTTGTCACTCAAATGATGAGAATGCTAATGCCCCTCAGTGTGCTTCCTGCCAGGCACCTGAAAATGAATCCACAACCTGCTCTCTTCCATCACCCCTGGATGTGTTTGCTCATGTGGAACCGCCTCTGCTCCAGCTCGCACCCGCTGTCATTGGACATCCCTGAGCAGAGCCTGGCTCATCCTCCTGACACTGCCCTGCACATCTTTATCAGCATGAATGAGGTCACCCCTCAGGCTCCTCAGCTCCAAGCTCAAGACCCCCAGCTCCCTCAGCCCGTCCTCAGCAGGCAGATGGTCCACTCCCTTCAGCATCTTTGTGACTCTGCACTGGACTCTTTTGAGCAGTTCCCTGAGGTCCTTCTTGAACTGAAGGGCCCAGAACTGGACTCAATATCCAGATGTGGCCTCACCAGGGCAGAGCAGTGGGGCAGAAGAACCACTCCAGACCTACTAACTGCACCTCTTCCAATACACCCCAGATGCCATCGGCCCATGGTCATCCTCCCATCCACCAGAACCCCTAGGTCCCTCTCCTCTAAACTGCTGTATGAATCACAGAATGTCAGGGGCTGGAAAGGATCTTGAAGGATCATCCAGTCCAACCCAGACCCTGGCAGAGCAGGGTCACCTACACCAGATTACACAGGAACACATCCAGGTGGGTTTTGAATATCTCCAGAGAGAAAGACTCCACAACCCCCTGGGCAGCCTGCTCCAGGGCTCTGGCACCCTCACAGGGAAATAATTTTGCCTCATATTTACATGAAGCTTCCTATGCCTCAACCTCCACCCATTGCCCCTTAGAATGGAATGGAATGGAATGGAATGGAATGGAATGGAATGGAATGGAATGGAATGGAATGGAATGGAATAGAATAGAATTAACCAGGTTGGAAAAGACCTCAGAGATCATCAAATGCAACTCATCACCCAACACCATCTAATCAACTAAGCCATGGCACCTCATCCAGGCTCTTCCTAAACACCTCCAGGGATGGGGACTCCACCACCTCCCTGGGCAGCACATCCCAATGGACAATCTCTCTTGCTGGGAAGAACTTCTTCCTAACATCCAACCTGAACCTCCCCTGGCGCAGCTTGAGACTGTGTCCTCTTGTTCTGGGGCTGCTTGCCTGGGAGAAGAGACCAACCCCCACCTGGCTACAACCTCCCTTCAGGGAGTTGGGAGAGAGCAAGAAGGTCTCCCCTGAGCCTCCTCTTCTCCAGGCTAAGCAACCCCAGCTCCCTCAGCCTCTCCTCACAGGGCTGTGCTCCAGACCCCTCCCCAGCTTTGTTGCCCTTCTCTGGACACCTTCCAGCAACTCAACATCTTTCCTCAACTGAGGAGGCCAGAAGTGGACACAGGACTCAAGGTGTGGCCTAACCAGTGCTGAGCACAGGGCAGAATGACTTCCCTGCTCCAGCTGGCCACACTGTTCCTGATAGGCAGTGGGCACCAAGTTTCTGCGGCAGCAGACAGCTAAGGTGCATCTCATCACTTCGCACCAGCTCGGCAGGGGAACCCCAGCCAGCAGTTACTTTGTTCCTTTTGAAAAGCATCCTGCATCAAGTGGGACCATTCCCTGAGGACGGCCACCTGCTGAGGGCTGCCCGGCAAACCTATACACCGCCAAGTCAATTACAAAGACAGCCCACACCAGTAATTAGGTTTCACCTTTCCTTCCCCTTTGTCAAGAAGGAAAGTGAAGCGCCAGTGTCCCCGACCAGCCATCAGTAAGCACAAACACCCAAACCTGTTGCAGGGGCATCACATCATCCATCTTTCTAAAGCTGTCAAGAGATGTTTGTCATTCCAGGCCTGCTTGCATCTCCCAAATGCTAAGATAACACACCCATCAATCTCAGCTGGAGTTAAAAGAGGAGTTGAAAAATAAATAGTTCTGAGTCATGTTACTAAGAGGGATTCCACACACTATTAATTTTAGCTTGGAAACCAATTAAGACATCAAATCAGCATTACCTCCCCCCCCTTTCCAAGGTATAATGACCTATGGGCTTGCTTCAATTTATTTGTTCTGTGACAGTGATCCTTTGAAATGCTTTAGAAGTTTGAACAACAACAACTCCAGCCTTGGTTTCTGGCAACAGGAAGAGGTTTGGTGAAAGGAGGGCAAAGATAAGGACCAGACAGCAGGATTCTCTCAGTTTTAGAAAGCCAGTCTTCAAAGAAGAACAAGAAGAAACACAATGACACAGAATCACACGATGGCACAGGTTGGAAGGGACCTTCGAGATCACCTACTCCAACCTCCCTGCCTCTCAACTAGACTCAGCTGCTCAAAGCCTCATCCAACCTGGCCTTGAACACCCCCAGGGAGGAGGCAGCCACAACCTCCCTGAGCAAACTGTTCCAGTGTCTCATACCGAAGAACTTCTTCCTAAGTTCCAGTCTAACCCTGCTCTCCCTCAGCTTCAAAGCACTCCCCCTAGTCCTATCTCTAGACACCCTCATGAAAAGTCCCTCTGCAGTCTTCCTGCAGGATCCCTTCAGGTACTGGAAGGCAGCTCTAAGGTCCCCCCTGGAGTCTTCTCTTCTCCTGGCTGAACAACCCCAGCACACTCAGCCTATCCTCATGTAAGCAAAACTGCTGCCAGGCTGGAATAAATTCACAGTATCATAGTATCTGTCAGGGTTGGAAGGGACCACAAGGATCATCTTGCTCCAACCCCCCCTGCCATGGGCAGGGACACCCCACACTACATCAGGCTGGCCAGAGCCTCATCCAGCCTGGGCTTAAACACCTCCAGGGATGGGGCCTCAACCACCTCCCTGGACAACCCATTCCAGGGCTTCACCACTCTCATGGGGAAGAACTTCCTCCTCCCCTCCAGCCTGAATCTCCCTACCTCCAGCTTCATTCCATTCCCCCTAGTCCTATCACTACCTGAGATCCTGAGAAGTCCCTCCCCAGCCTTGCTGTAGGCCCCCTTCAGATACTGGAAGGCCACAATTAGGTCACCTTGGGGACTTAATTGGTGCTTTCCACTCAGTCCTGGGGCAGCCTTCATCCCCTGCAAGCCAACTGCAGCTTCCTGCTCACAGGTGCCACCAGCCCTGGCAGCACTCCTGAATGTCAAAGCAGCAATTGAGTGCTGCCAGTGTGCAAAGCTGCACAAACCTTGCTACCAAAAGGTTATTCAAGCAGGGCCTCACTGCCCAGCTGAGAGCTCCCTGCTCCTCCCAGCTCCTGGAGACGGTGGATATTACCTGTACCTAGCAGGGAGTGTGCAGGAGCTTTTTAATATTGACATGGAAATGCCACTCTTGTCAGATTTGTCTTCCAGGTGCCTCAAATGTCACCACTGTTTGCTATCTTCTAGTTCAATATGAAGTTTTCTGAGTATCCATTGGTTAAAATAATAAAATAAACCAACCCTGCATCCTCAGTGGCCTGATTTCCCCTGGGAGCCAGGACCTGCCTGAGAGCTTTTCTTGGGGGGACTTTCAAACTCCTTTCTATCTGTGCCACCACAGAGATCTGGAGCTCTGACTACACAGGTCTCACTAAAACTGCAGAGCTGGGATGGGTGCTTGACAGATTCACAGAGTGCATTGGGTTGGAAGGGACCCTCAAAGGTCATCTTGTCCAGCCCCCCTGCAGGCAGCAGGGACACCTCCAACTACAGCAAGCTGCTAAGGGCCACACCAAGACTGATCTTGAATGTCTCCAGGGATGGGGCCTCAACCACATCTCTGGGCAGCCTGTTTCAGTGTCTCACCACTCTCACTGTGCAGACCTTCCTCCTGATGCCCAGCCTAAACCTCTCCTGCTCCCACTTCAAACCACTGCCCCTTGTCCTATCACTACAAGCCCTTCTGAACAACAAATCTTTAATCAACAAAATCTCATCTTTCATCATCAACAAGTGAAAAACTCATCTGGATTCCACAGGAGCACTGACTGAAGGTTAAAGCCAGACTCTGAATCATAGGAGTTTTGGACACTGATGATAGAACTAAAACCAGGCCTCTGGAAAGTCTTTGTGTGATAGTGGAAGTGCATTACAGTAGCTAGTCTTGGATCAAAAACTTTGTTTAGAGAAGGAGGAATATATAAGAAAGAAGATAAAAATGCCAAGGTCCAGCATCAGTGTACCACTGACCAAAGCACAACTGAGGGCAACTAAGTTGGTGAGGGGTCTGGAGCACAGCCCTGTGAGGACAGACTGAGGGAGCTGGGGTTGCTTAGCCTGGAGAAGAGGAGGCTCGGAGGAGACCTTCTTGCTCTCTACAGCTACCTGAAGGGAGGTTGTAGCCAGGTGGAGGTTGGTCTCTTCTCCCAGGCAACCAGCACCAGAACAAGAGGACACAATCTCAAGCTGTGCCAGGGGAGGTTTAGGCTGGAGGTTAGGAAGAAGTTCTACACAGAGAGAGTGATTGCCCATTAGCATGGGCTGCCCCGGGAGGTGGTGGAGTCACCATCATCGGAGGTGTTGAGGAGGAGACTTATCAGGGTGCTTGGTGCCATGGTGTAGTTGATTAGGTGGTGTTAGATGATAGGTTGGACTCAATGATCTTGAAGGTCTCTTCCAACCTGGTTTATTCTATTCTATTCCTGGATATGCTGGAAGGTGTCCAGAGAAGGGCCACGAGGATGAGCAGAGGGCTGGAGACGTCCTGCTATGAAGACAGACTGAGAGAGTTGGGGCTGTTCAGTCTGGAGAAGAGAAGGCTCCCAGGAGACCTAATTGTGGCCTTCCAGTATCTGAAGGGGGCTCCAAGAAAGCTGGGGAGGGACTTTTGAGGGTGTCAGGGAGTGATAGAACTGGGGGGGATGGAACAAAACTAGAAATGGGTAGATTCAGATTGGATGTTAGGAAGAAGTTGTTCCCCAGGAGGGTGGCAAGAGCCTGGCACAGGTTGCCCAGGGAGGTGGTGGAAGCCTCCTGCCTGGAGGTGTTTGCAGCCAGGCTGGATGTGGCTGTGAGCAA
Source organism: Dryobates pubescens (assembly GCF_014839835.1). Taxonomy (NCBI): domain Eukaryota; kingdom Metazoa; phylum Chordata; class Aves; order Piciformes; family Picidae; genus Dryobates; species Dryobates pubescens. The sequence continues at coordinate 18,764,952 of NC_071631.1, read as the reverse complement.
CCTGCTGTAGTGTGAGGTGTCCCTGGCCATGGCAGGGGGGTTGGGAACTGGCTGATCCTTGAGGTCCCTTCCAACCCTAACTATTCTATGATTCTATGACAAGTACAGGATAAACTGAAGAATTTACTTTGCTTGTCCCAGAGCCCAGACCACTGTGTGACGCTTTAAAATTCCCAGCCTCCTAAAATTCAAATGAATTTCCCTAGGTAGGCAAGCCCTCCAATGCATACCTCCCGTTAATTACCCTGCAGTTCCTGTGTAGACAAGTCCCTAGATGCTCTTACATGATAATCACTAAATGTGAAGTGGTGAAATGAATTGCAACATTTAGTAATGCTTCTTAAGAACCAAGATTTATAGAGGAAGCACGACATAAAACTCAAAAAGCACATGGTTCCCATGGCTGCAGGTTGGACTGGAAGCAGAAAGAGATAGATGTGGAAAGAGCTGCTGAAAAGTATGAATAGCTGGGCACAGGCATCATAGCAGAACTCCTGCTGCAGAAGGGAATGCTCAGCCCACCTACCTATTTAATCCATGTGGAGAAGCATCAACATTAGAAAGAAATCTAATTCCATTTTACAAGTCATTTAAAGACTGGGCACCTGATGAAAATAATTGGACTGAATCCTGCTATTTAGTGAATGCCATTTGCTGCTTAGCTCCCATGGAGTGATGCAGAGGTGAGGTGCAGCTCGCAGCTTGACTGTGGAAAGAAATGCCAGTGCTGGGAAAAAAATCATCTGTGCCTGGCTGCAGAAATAATCCAAATGCAAAATAGCTCTAATTGTGCTCAAAAGGAAACAAGAAAAACTCAGGGGGGGGGGGGGGGAGGAGAAAAAGGGGGGGAAATGGGGAAAAGATAAAGAAAAAATAAAAATGAGGGGGGAAAAGAAGGGAAAAAATAGAAGAAAGATGAAGGAATAAGAAGAATGATGAAGAACGAAGACAGAAGAAGAGGAAGAGTAAGAAAGGAAGAAGAAAAAAGAAGGAAGAAGGATGGAGAAAGGAGAAGAGAAGAGAAGAGAAGAGAAGAGAAGAGAAGAGAAGAGAAGAGAAGAGAAGAGAAGAGAAGAGAAGAGAAGAGAAGAGAAGAGAAGAGAAGAGAAGAGAAGAGAAGAGAAGAGAAGAGAAGAGAAGAGAAGAGAAGAGAAGAGAGGAGAGGAGAGGAGAGGAGAGGAGAAGAGAGGAGAAGAGAGAAGAAAGAAGAAGAGAGGAGAAAGGAGAAGAGAGGAGAAAGGAGAAGAGGGAAGGGGAAAAAAAGAAGAAAAATAATAAAAAATGGGGGGAAAGGAAAAAAGGAGAAATAAATGAAGAAAGACAAAAAGCATAATTATGAAAAAGAAAGACAAAGAAAGAAAGGAAAAAGGAAGGCAGAGAAAGAAAGAAAGGCAGAGAAAGAAAGGGAGAGAAAGAAAGAAAGGGAGGGAGAGAAAGAAAGAAAGAAAGGGAGCGAAAGAGAGAGAAAGAAAGAGCGAGGGAAAGAGAGAGAGAGAAAGAGAAAGGAAGAGAGGAAGGAAGAGAGGAAGGAAGAGAGGAAGGAAGGAAGGAAGAGAGGAAGGAAGGAAGGAAGGAAGGAAGGAAGGAAGGAAGGAAGGAAGGAAGGAAGGAAGGAAGGAAGGAAGGAAGGAAGGAAGGAAGGAAGGAAGGAAGGAAGGAAGGAAGGAAGGAAGGAAGGAAGGAAGGAAGGAAGGAAGGAAGGAAGGAAGGAAGGAAGGAAGGAAGGAAGGAGAAAGAGAAAGTAATAAAAAGAAAGAGAAAGAGAGAAAGAGAAAGAGAGAGAGAAAGAGAGAGAAAGAAAGAAAGAAAGGAAAGAGAGAAAAGAAAGAAAAGAAAGAAGGAAATAATCTTCTTTTTAGAAGAAACAGAGGGAAAGGAAATAGCTGCAGTCAGACACAACAGCCTCTGAGGACAAGTGCTGCGCTCCAGCAGAACCCTCTCCACACCTTGGCAGCGCCTCTCCCAACAGATGCTGGCACAAAGCAAGGTCTAAAGGCCACTTTGGAGAGGCAAAGGCAGAGGAAGCAGGCCGGGGCCTGGTTTACAAGCGCTGGGTTTGCACACAAGCACAGGCATCGGCTCCATAAATATTTACAGCTTGGCAGTTGTCTCTGCCGGGCTGCGCAGGGTTTCTCTGCTGGGTTTCCCCAGCGATACTTCCTCTCTGTTCCCACATTTCCAGATGCTCTGCTCGCACAGCCTTGATGGAGAACAGTTGTGCCTATTAGCAGACAAGCTGCTGACAACTAAGCCGAGCTTCTAAAAGCTGGCAGGGAGATAATCTGGCACCGAGATCTGATAAGTGAAGAGAGAAAAGGCACAGTGGCCTGCAAAGAGGGACAAGTCAGAGGAAAACCTAGTCGAGCCCTCAGCCTTTCCTTGGCATGCTTCTCATCCCAGAGTTCCTCAGTATATCCAGGAAAAAACATCTCAGCTTAGTCAACCATCCTCTGGCCAGCACCACCCCGCTCTTAACAGGCAAAGCTTCTGCTAAAAACAACAACAAAAGCAAAGAAAATGTTGCTCCCTGAAGTTACAGCCTCTGACACAAAGAGTATTTATGAGTACATGTAATAGAGATGTACCTGAGGAGACTTTCTTGCAGCCTTCCAGTGCCTCAAGGGCTCAGCAGAAAGCTGGGGACAGAGTTTTGAGCAGAGCCTGTTGTGACAGGACAAGGCGGGGATGGGTTGAAACTGAAAGAGGGAGATTGGGGCTGGAGAGAGGGAAGACATTCACCCAGAGAGGTGTGAGCTGCCCCATCCCTGGGACCATTGCAGGTCAGGTTGTCTGGGGCTGTAAGCAACCTGCTCTAGCTGCAGATGGCGGACAAGAAGCTCACCAGGAGCTCTCAGTGTGCACTTGCAGCCTGGAAAGCCAATCAGATTCTGGGCTGCAGCAAGAGAAGTGTGGCCAGCAGGGCAAGGGAGGTGATTCTCCCCCTCTGCTCAGCTCTGCTGAGACCACACCTGGAGTACTGCCTCCAGTTCTGGAGCCCCTATTACAAGAGGGATCTGGAGGTGCTGGAAGGTGTCCAGAGAAGGGCCAGGAGGATGAGCAGAGGGCTGGAGCACCTCTCCTATGAGGACAGACTGAAGGAGTTGGGGCTGTTCAGTCTGAAGAAGAGAAGGCTCTTAGGAGACCTTCTTGTGGCCTTCCAGGATCTGAAGGGGGCTCCAAGAAGGCTGGGGAGGGACTGCTCAGGATCTCAGGTAGTGATAGGACTAGGGGAAATGGAATGAAGCTGGAGGTGGGGAGATTCAGGCTGGAGGTGAGGAGGAAGTTCTTCCCCATGAGAGTGGTGAAGCCCTGGAATGGGTTGTCCAGGGAGGTGGTTGAGGCCCCAGCCCTGGAGGTGTTTAAGCCCAGGCTGGATGAGGCTCTGGCCAGCCTGATCTAGTGTGGGGTGTCCCTGCCCATGGCAGGGGGGTTGGAGCTAGATGATCCTTGTGTTCCCTTCCAACCCTGACTGATACTATGATACTCAGATACTATGTCCCTGCTGACTGCAGGGAGGTTGGACTGGATAAGCTTTAAAGGTCTCTTCCAACCCAAACTAGCCTGAGATTTTATTCTACCACATTTAGCAAGGGTTGTTCCTCTCAGGCATTGGCACAGGCTGCCCAGGGAGGTGGTGGAGTCCCCATCCCTGGAAACATGTGGCCATGGCACTTGGGGACACAGTTTAACGGCCATGGTGGTACTGGGTTGAAAGCTGAACTCAATGATCTGAGAGGTCTCTTCCAGCTGATTCCCGCTTGCTTAAACCCCAGACAAAGGCCCTCTGTTATCCCATTCTGCCTTTCCTTCCCTTAGACAAGCAGCACAGCATCATCTTCACTGTGCAGAAGATAGGATTTTGGGGGTGGAGAAAAAGGCAAATGCAGCAGGGTATTCACACCTCCTCTGGAACTCTGAATGCTGAACACCAGGATCCCTGCTGGCACCTAGCAGAGGTATCGAAGGACATCAGCAGAGCAAGTCACACCAAGCATGATCAGCATGGTTAGGAACATCTCCAACTCAATTCCTCACTTTCCACCTCTGTTCTCACATTGGTTTGCACAGCACATGGTGAAGGATTCACAGCAATGCCTCAGCCAAGTTGCTGCCTCCGCATCCAGGGAGAAAAAGTAATCCCACTGCATTGCCCTTTCATGTCATGGTCATCTATTGCTAAGGTACCCCCAGAGATTACTCTTATCTCAGTACAAACTTGCTAGGGCAGGTCAGCACAACCAGCACAGCAGGAGCTCGTCCTGGTCCGGCCCCAGCAAGGACAAGTTCAGGCAACGCTGTGCAGAATCTATCCCGGCAGTAATGTCATCACCACTTCCCCAAGGATGAGCCATCCCAGCGCTTCCCAGTGCTGTGCCAGACCAGACAGTGGTTTTATTCAGACTGAGTTTTCTTTAGACAGCACTGGAATCCTTCCAGGGCAGATAAAATCTGAATTTTTCCAGGCAGAGAACTAAAATACTCATCAAAAATGTAAGACCTCATTTATATTCTTACACTCCTCCTCAGGCAGCCACTTTTTGGCCACTGTTGAGAGACAAAATTTCTGTGTTTTGACCCCAAATGACTTTCCCAATGCATCTGGCAGGTGAAGGGGATTCCCTCCCTCTCCTGCTGCTGCCCTCCCACCCACTCCTTAATTAAAGATGCTAAGGTCTAACAGAAACCATGCTGCAGATTAAAACTGGACTGCCACGCATGAAAAATAACTTTGTGGATGGATTGGGGAAAACAAAATGTTGGCAACCATTTGAGTGTTGATTTGGAAGCTTTACATTGTTTTAGAAGAGGTAACAAGAAGAATTCCTGCAGGAAGGCTGGGGAGGGACTGTTCAGAAGGGCTTGTAGTGGTATGACGAGGGGCAGTGGTTTGAAACCGGAGCAGGACAGATTGAGGTTGGACATCAGGAGGAAGTTCTGCACAGCGAGGGTGGTGAAATACTGGTACAGGTTGCCCAGGGATGTGGTTGAGGCCCCATTCCTGGTGACACTTAAGATCAGGCTTCATGTGGCCTTGAGCAGCCTGATCTATCACAGAATCACCAAGGTTGGAAGAGACCTCAAAGATCATCAAGTCCAACCTGTCACCACAGACCTCATGACTAAACCATGGCACCAAGTGCCACATCCAATCCCCTCTTGAACACCTCCAGGGATGGGGACTCCACCACCTCCCTGGGCAGCACATTCCAGTGACGAATGACTCTCTCTGTGAAGAACTTTCTCCTCACCTCCAGCCTAAACTTCCCCTGGGGCAGCTTGAGACTGTGTCCTCTTGTTCTGGTGCTGGTTGCTTGAGAGATGAGACCAACTCCCTCCTGGCTACAACCTCCCTTCAGGGAGTTGTAGAGAGCAATAAGATCTCCCTTGAGCCTCCTCTTCACCAGTCTAAGCAATCCCAGCTCCCTCAGCTTCTCCTCACAGGGCTGTGCTCAAGGCCTCTCCCCAGCTTTGCTGCCCTTCTCTGGACACATTCAATGTCTCAATGTCCTTCTTAAACTGAGGGGCCCAGAACTGGTCGCAGTACTCATGCTGGAGGTGTCCCTGCTGCCTGCAGGGCGGTTGGACAAGATGCCCTTTGAGGGTCCCTTCCGACCCAACGCAATCTGGGAGTCTGTGCTTGCTGCAACTTCACAAGAGAGAAGAAGAGAAAAAGGCCAAGGAAACGTGTTCATCGCTCCTGAACCAGAGCCAGGGACTGGGGATCTCTGCAGGAATGCAGCTAATTAAAAAAATCACTTCTAAAGTAAGATGACAAATGGAAACAGCGCTGCACCAGAGGCATCCCAGCCCGCAGACCCAACAGAGCCAGCACCAGCACCCTTGTTTTGACTGCCAGCGGTCAGGGGCTGCTGCTTCTCTCCCAGACATCAAGGCAGCGACAGCCAAGCTGCCTCCACGGTCAGGTTCATCTAAATACCTTTTCCATGAACTAATCAAACAGGCATTTATCAGCAGAAAGAGGACTAGGCAACCCTAGGAGGTTTTCACGTAGGAGTTTTCCCCCTTCCTAAGGAGCCCTGAAACTTTCAGTCCAGAAGGTCTTAGATTATCAGGCTAGAGCCAGACTACTACAAAGCATCCTTGATGTCTAGACCAAATGAAAAGATTAGCAGGTCTGCCCCAGTGCTGATTACACCCAGCCCAGACTATTTTTTCAGCAGATGCTTTCATAATTAAATATCAAGTAACAGGAGACACTCAAACATGCATGTCACCCTCACCTATGGAAATAATATAAAGGGGGGGTAGGGGTGGGGTGTTTTGGTTTGGTGTTTTTCCATTGAGAACTGTAAAGTATTAAAAGATCATTCCATGGCTGTACCAGCGAGCTGCCAAGCTGTAAAGAGAACTCTGGATCCCAGCAGAGGCTCCCCTGGGAACGCTGTGCCTCGGCAAAGCAGAGCAGCAATCACATTATGCCTGTAACTAATATGGACAAAGTGGAATGGGTAATAAAAGCCAACAAAAAACAACTTTCACTCTGATTAGTGATCACAGACTAATAGGCTTCAATTGCAATTTGAAATTAGATGGCACCATCAATCACTGAGGTCAAAGCAGCAGCCCAGCACCTGCTAAGGAGGCATCCGGGCTACCTTCAGAGAGGGATTTCTACTCCGAGCCTTGCCAAGGTTCAGGGTTTCTTGAACAGAGGAGTTGTGAGGATCTGGAAGAAGTGCAGACCCTCCAGCACAACAAGCAAGGGTCTCAAGGGCAGCTTTTCCAAGCTCTCAGTGGCTTTATGAGGTTAATTGCCTTGGTCCAGGCAGGTCAGTCAGCTCTTTGGGATATACTAGAGAATGTCCAATGGAGGCTACGAGGATGACTAAGAGCCTGGAAGATCTGTCTGATGAGGAAAGGCTGAGAGACCTGGGAATTTAGGATGGAGAAGGCTGAGAGGGGACCTTACTAATATTCATGAATATCTGAATGGTGGGTGGCAAGAAGAAGGGGGCAGGTTCTTTACAGTGGTATCCTGTGATAGGACAAAGGCCAACGGACACAAACTGGAACTCAGGAAGTTCCACCTCAGCACGAGGGAAAACTTATTTACTGTGAGAGTGCCAGAGCCCTGAAGCAGGCTGCAGAGACTGGCTGTGGAGTCTCCTTCTCTGGAGACTATGAAGACGCATCTGGATGTGTTCCTGAGTGACCTGCCCTAGGTGATCCTGCTCTGGCAGAGGGGTTGGACTCAGTTTCCAGAGGTGCCTTCCACTCCCTACCATCCTGTGATTCTGTGATTCTATGGAGAAAGCTGACAGATTTTAGCGGGTTTGAATAGCTCTTGTTGGGCATAATGCAAAAATGGCATAATTTAAAAGTAGACAGGGCCACTCATAGGGGGAAAAAAATCTCTAAATTCAAGATTTCATAGAATACAACAGGTTGGAAGAGACCTTCAAGATCATCACATCCAACCCATCAACCAATCCAACCCACCTAAACAACTAATCCATGGCACCAAGCCACCCCATCAAGTCTCCTCCTGAACACCTTCAATGATGGTGACTCCACCACCTCCCCAGGCAGCCCATTCCAATGGGCAATCACTCTTTCTGTATAGAACTTCTTCCTAACATCCAACCTAAACCTCCCATTTCCAAATGGAATGAATATTTATTGGAAAAATAAACAGCCAAGTAATGGATCTTTTAAACCACTTTCTTACTTCCTTGGTAATTTCCCAGAATCAACCAGGTTGGAATAGACCCCAGAGATCACAGAATCAATAAGGTTGGAAAAGCCTTCACAGATCATCAAGTCCAACCTGCCAACCAACACCTCATGACTACTAAACCACGGCACCAAGTGCCACATCCAATCCCTTTTTGAACACCTCCAGGGACGGTGACTCCACCACCTCCCTGGGCGGCACATCCCAATGGCTAACAACTCTCTCTGGGAAGAACTTTCTCCTCACCTCCAGCCTAAACATCCCCTGGGGCAGCTTGAGACTGTGTCCTACTTGGTTGCATGGATTAGTTGATTAGGTGGTGCTGGATGATAGGTTGGACGCGATGATCTTGAAGGTCTCTTCCAACCTGGTCTGGTCTATTCTATTCTATTCTATTCTATTCTATTCTATTCTATTCCATTCCATTCCATTCCATTCCATTCCATTCCATTCCATTCCATTCCATTCTCTTGTTCTGTTGCTGGTTGCCTGGGAGAAGAGACCAACCCCCACTTGGCTACAACCTCCCTTCAGGTAGCTGTAGAGATCATCAAGTCCAACCTATCTCATCCAAATGCAAGACAACAGGCTTGGCTTTTGTGGGGATTCTTTGTTTTAAACAGCTGGGTGCAAACCTTGAGCAAGTTACTCAAGCCTCCTGCTGAACAAAGCCATCTCCCCGCCTCCACACACACACACTTTGCTAAATAAAGCTGCTGGGGCTGTGCTGCCTCTGACAGGCAGGCAGCAGGTCACAAGCAAGGGATTAATGTTACAGAAATTGCTAAAACGTTTACGATAGCTGGAAACCTTCAGCTAATTTCCAGCTTAAATTGATTCATAGTTAATTTATCCCCATTTGTTCTTTTGCCAACACTGCTCCAAAGCCTAAGCAGGTCCTCTTCCTCCCTGCTACTTAACCCTTGGTGTATTTATAGGGCAATTGTAGCCACACCAGTTTTAGCCCCGTCCAAGCCAAGCTCTGTCAGCCACCTCTGGTTAAGTCTGGTTCCTCGTTCCTCCCACAGCCCAGCAAGCTCTTTTCAGCACCTGTTCCCTTTGGAATTAAGTCTTCCTTGCATTTAGGACACCAGAAATGTGCTTTTCCAGATGACTATCTGCTAATAGCATTAATAGTTGCCTACCTCTGCGGAAAGCCCTTCGCTGAGAGTCAAGGTTGTGTTTGCCTTCTGCACACCCCTGCACAGTCATGCTCTAAGCAAAGCAGGTTATTCCTTCTCTTTCTCAGTCCTCCCTGTGCTGAAGTAAAAATTCAGCCCAGTGAAAATCAAGACTTGCCACCAAAGAGCAACTGTGCAAACAGAACTTCCAGGCAGACCTGAGAAGCCTTCAGGCTTGATCCAGGAGTAGATAACACTCTGAACTAGAAAAGCAAAAAAAAAACCTAGGTCAGGTATTAATAGCCCAGAGCCACTCTGAAGAAGTCACTTTGTGTTCTTTCTTTTCATTCCACACTTGCCTATTTAAATCCAGCACTCACTGAGGACAAGAATCACCTCTTAATCTAAATTAACCTGGTGCCTCACAAGGATCCTGCCCGTGGCTGGAAATAGCTCCATGCCTCCCAGGTTGGAAAGACTCGTGAAAGAGTTTGAGCTCTCCCTCATTTCACCTGCTTGGCAGCGTTTGTACAGACACAAGTGTGTGTGAGATGGGGTGCTAGGAAACAAAAGCACAGCTGCCACAGCCTGGCCAGGCTGGAGAGTGGGGTGGAGGAGAACCTCATGAAGTTCAACAAGTATAGGCAAGTATAGGGTCCTGCACCTGGGGACAAACAGCCTCCTGACCCAGAACAGGTGACCTTCTGGAAAGCAGCTCTGCAGAGAAGGATATGGGGGTGCTGGTGGGTACCCAGTTCCCCATGAGCCAGCACTCTGCCCTCATGGCCAAGAGGGCCAGTGGTGTTGGGGGGTGCGTTCAGAAGCGGGCTCAGCAAGTCAAGAGAGGGTTTTCTCCCCCTCTGCTCTGTGAGGCCACAGCTGGAGTATTGGGTCCCAGTTCAAGAGACAGGGAACTACTGGAGAGAGTCCAGCAAAGGCAACAAAGATGCTGAGGGGCTTGGAGCAGCTCTGTGAGGAGGAAAGGCTGAGAGCCTGGAGAAGAGCAGCCCCAGAGGGGATTTGCTCAATGCTCAGCAAGAGCTAAAGGGTAGGTGGCAAGAGGCTGGGGCCAGACTCTTGTCAGTGGTGCCCAGCAACAGGACAAGGGACAGTGGGCACAAACTGGAACCCAGGAGGTTCTGTTTGAACAGGAGGAGAAACTTACTTGGCGTGAGGGTGCTGGAGCAGTTGTGGAGTCTCCTTGCCTGGAGAGATTCCAAACCTGCCCAGATATTGTTATCCTGAGCAACCTGCTGTGGGTGCCCCTGCTTTAGCGGGGGTGTTGGACTGGACCCAGAGGTCCCTTCCAACCCCCATTCTGCTGGGATCCTGCGATGACAACCTGAATCATGGCAATAGCTGCAGGCATTTCCAGGAACCTGCAAGTTTTCTGTTATTTTTGTGAACATTCCCATAAACATCCATGACTGAGCAATCTTTGGGGAGACTGCAGCGGGTGTGAAAGTTACTGAAAGTGAGAAGAGAAGCTGGATTTGGGGAGACATAAATTCACCGGGCAATTTGCAGCGTCCGCTGTAAAACAGCTCGGAGGGGGACAGCACGGGTTAGAATTACTCCCGGCTCCCAGCATGCTGCTCCTGTCATAAAACTGAAATGCTGAACACAAGATGAACCTTCTGGAGTATTTTCAATCACAGAACGGCTTAGGTCAGAAGGGACCTTAGAGATCATCTCCTCCAACCCCCCTGCCATGGGCAGGGATGCCTCTCCACTGGACTTGGCTGCTCAAGGCCTCATGCAGTCTGACACTGAACACTTGAGCACAAGCCCTGTGAGGAGAGGCTGAGGGAGCTGGGATTGTTTAGCCTGGAGAAGAGGAGGCTCAGGGGAGACCTCATTGCTCTCTACAACTACCTGAAGGGAGGTTGTAGCCAGGAAGGGGTTGGTCTCTTCTCTCTAGCAACCAGCAGCAGAACAAGAGGACACAGTCTCAAGCTGCACCAGGGGAAGTTTAGGCTGGAGGTGAGGCGAAAGTTCTTCACCGAGCGAGTCGTTCGTCATTGGGATGTGCTGCCCAGGGAGGTCGTGGAGTCCCCATCCCTGGAGGTGTTCAAGAGGGGATTGGATGTGGCACTTGGTGCCATGGTCTAGTCATGATTCTGTGGTGCCAGGTTGGACTCAATGATCTTTGAGGTCTCTTCCAACCTTGGTGATACTATGATAGTGTGATACTCCCAGAGAGGAGGCATCCACAACCTCCCTGGGCAACCCGTTCCAGAAACTCACCACCCTTGCACTGAAGAATTTCCTCCAAAGATCCAGTCTAAACTTACTCTCCCACAGCTTAAAACCATTCCCCCTTATCCTGTCTCTAGTCAATCTTATGAAAAGTCCTTCTGGCTCATCTCACCCTCAGTACCTGTAAGCAAAGCAGCCTCACACACAGGATATCAGGGGTAGGAAGGGACCCAAACACATCATCAAGTCCAACACCCCTGCCAGAGCAGGACTACACAATCTAGCTCAGGTCACACAGGAACACATCCAGACAGGCCTTGAAAGTCTCCAGAGAAGGAGACTCCACAACCTCCCTGGGGAGCCTGTTCCAGTGCTCTGTGACCCTTACAGTAAAGAAGTTCCCCCTTGTGTTGAGGTGGAACCTCAACTCACTCAGAGGTATTCACTGAAACGCCTGTAGGAAAGCCAAGCTTGGCAGAGCCTGCTGTGGAGAGAAAAGCAGTGAAGTCAGACAGCACACTGATAGGTACAGCCAACAGGATAACCCAAGGATGGCAACGAGAAGCTTGAGCTGACCTATTTATGTGGGATAGTTAAGAATTAATTCCACAGGGGATAACTGCTCAGTGGTTTGAGCATCAGCTCAAAAATAACTGCACTTGTAGGGAAGGCAGTGGTTGAATTCCAGCAGGGCCAGCTTCAAGCTGTTCATCCCAGGGAGGTAGAGAAGCTGAGCTCCAGGAGGGTTACTGCCTGCGGGTCCTCTGGGCAGCTATTTAAAACCCTCAGATTTCTGTTGTCCTGTTATGGGCCCAGGGAACAATAAACCCAGGCTGTATGGTGCAGGACATCAGGCCCTTCCCGTGGGGGGGAAGCAGCAGCATGAGTGTGTGAGGACACCCCAGAATCCACAGGACCCTGCTGGGCTGCTTCCCTTCCTGCAGGTAAAATGCCTGAATACTGTGAGTGCTTTTGGACAACACAGATTTTAATGGCCAGAGTGGGCAACTTCTGCCTGTTCTTCATCTCAACTGAAAAACCAAAAGGCTTTTTCTGAACTGGGCTTTCCTGTCTGATACTGGGACAGCAGTGTGCCCATGTGGCTAAGAGGGCCAATGGTATCGTGGGGTGCATGAAGAAGACTGTGTCCAGCAGGTCCAGGGAGGCTCTTCTCCTCCTCTACTCTGCCTTAGTGAGACCACACCTGGAATAGTGTGCCCAGTTTTGGGCTCCCCAGTTCAAGAGAGAGAGGGATCTGCTGGAGAGAGTCCAACAGAGGCTACAAGGATGACTGGGAGTCTTGAACGTCTCTCCTTTGAAGAAAGACTGAGAAGACTCAGGGCCATTTAGTCTGGAGAAGAGAAGGCTGAGAGAGGATCTTGTCCATGCCTATAAATACCTGAGGGGTAGGTGGCAAGATGAAGGTGACAGGCTCTTTCTGGTGGTGCCCAGTGATAGGACAGGGAACAACAGGCATAAGCTAGAACCCAGGAGGTCCTACCTCACCATGAGGAGAAACTTCTTTGGTGTGAGGGTGCCGGAGCCCTGCAGCAGGCTGCCCAGAGAGGTAATGGAGTCTTCTTCTCTGGAGACTTACAAAACCCATGTGGATGTGCTCCTGTGTGACCTGCTCTTGGTGAGCCTGCTTTGGTCAGGGGGTTTGGACTCAATGATCTCCAGAGGTCTTTTCCAACCCCTACCATTCTGTGATTCTACAACACACAACCATCGTTTCAGTTTGCTGCTAGGTAGACTTTACTCCTTTTTCTCAAGGCATGCACCAGTAGGACAACCACACCACTGTGAGCATTAGCAGTGCTTTAAGGAAATTATTTTTATTCCTCATTACATGGAAGCTTACCTGAGAGGTTGTTATTATTGTTATTAACAGCAATTAGCATCAGACAGCAATTTACAACTTCCAAAGCCAGCTGCGAGCATTAGCAAACTCTTTGCCAGCAGAAAGCCATGTGTTATTCCCATTGCATGGGAAACAAATTAGAGAATCCCAGTGATTTGTGCCTTTACAACTGAATTGGGAAGCTCACACAAGAGTTATCATGCAAATAGCACGTTGGGGACAGTTTTGAGTGGACTACAAATTATGCCGAGACTCTGACTCACTCTGAAAGAAAATATGCTGAGCCTGAGCTCTCTTCCAGGCAGACTTTACTATAAAGCAAGGAAGGCTTAAGAAACCACTGAGAAGAAAACACTAATAAAATTTTATAAAGAAAAAAATCACTTGTAAAACCTCCCTTATGAAGAATTATATTTGGACTCCGGGCTGAGAACTCAGCTGATGTAAGCCTATCCTAATGCCATTTAATTGAGTTATAGAGATGTAAACCGCAGAAGAATCCGCTCCTGAGCCTACCAGGAAAACAACCTCGCATTCTCTGCACAGCCTGGTCACTAAAAATACACAACAAACATGGCAGGATGAGCCACACACAGAGCATTCTGCACGGAGCATCGTGTATTGAGACAACTTGAGAAGGAATGGAGAATGCTCGGAGCAATGGTCATGTCTTGGTAGTATGGGAAACCAAACCCACCTGTGTGAGCAGCATTGAGGGGAGAGGAAGGGGAGAGGAAGGGGAGAGGAAGGGGAGAGGAAGGGGAGAGGCAGGGGAGAGGCAGGGGAGAGGCAGGGGAGAGTCCAGGTTTTGTGAACACTTTAGAGGCGGAAGACAACAGCGATCCTTCAAACCGCTGCAAGAAGGTAGGGTGAAGTGAAGGCTGGGAGTGAAGATGCACCCCAAACCACCACCAGCACTGTCCAAGCAGACCTGTGCAGGCTCATTCTCTTTGCTAGGAAGTTTGGGCTCTCCAACACTGAACTTGTGGAGGAACCATCTGTGGGCTATAGATGCAGACTGCGCTCTTGGATTGCTGTGGTCCAGCACAGCCCACTTCGCCCAGCACAGCCCACTTCGCCCAGCACCTTCTGAGCGGCTTCTCCAATGCCAGAAAGCAACAGGTTCCTGGAGAGGTGGAGGAAGGGGTGACTGTAACATTAATCTATGAAAACACTTCCCAGAAGTGACAGTTTAAACAACACTTTTCAGACAGGAGCAAAGCAGCTGACATTTTGTCTCCTTGAATCACTGGCAAAAAGCTGAATTTGGGAGTACAGAAGAGTTACAAACCTAACAACTGAAGAATAATAAGGCACAAGCATGCACCAAGGGAGTTCTCAGCAGCAGAATGATATACTAGACCAAAATAAAAGGATATACCATATGTTGAGTAATAAAATTGGCAAACCTAGTGAGGTTCAAATACTGCTATTATCCACATCTGGGCAAAGCGGAGCGGGGGGAAAGAAAATCATTAAGCAATCTGAGAACCCCCAAACAAAGAAACTGTAAAATTCTGAACTGTAAAGCAAAGGAAACACACTTAATCCCTCAGGAGTTGAAGTATGTATTTCAACTGGGTTATACCATCCCTCATAAGGACATGGAAGCACACCAAAAACCTCGAGACACAATATAGCCACTGTGAGCCGGCCGGCAGCAAGCCAACTGGCCTCAGTACCCACCAGCCCTGGCACCTGTTGGGTTTATCATCAGCAAATGCATTACCTCCTTGGGGCACACAGGGAAGGCAAACAGGCTCCAAAGCGCCCCTTTGCCAGCAGAAGTGCACAACTGTGGAGCTCTGCTACTTAAAATGCAGATTTCCAGTTGCAAAAGGAGGCTCCGTCGCCGCTGGAGGGGCCGGGAGTTTCACGCGCTTCACAGCCACGCGCGGAAATCCAGCACCCAGCAGCAGCTAAGCCAAGCCTGCCCTCCCCAAACCCCGAGTCATCTACAACCACAGATGCAACCTCTTCCCTGGCCTCCCCTGAGGCTAATTTATTTATGAATGTTCCTCTTAAAAATAGGACTGCTCGCCGAGTCGCTGCCTTTCCGGGGTGAAGAGGGGAGGCAGGAGAAAAGCGGTTTAACGACTAAATGTCCTGGGAGAAGACTTCTCTCTTGTGGGCTACGTGGAGCCTGGCTTCACCCTGTCAGACCCAAACCACTGCCCTCTGATCCGTGCTCCTGGGCTGCCCCATAGCAGCACCCTTGGCACACACACATAGCTTGGGTACATTGGGGTGGCTTTTTCTGCTTGGCTTTGTTTTCCCCAGGTGCAATTGAAAGTCCTGGGGCTGTATTGTCAGTTTAGGGGGAAACTGCACACTGGTAACCACGCTACCACTGCCCTGGATTACAACACACACACACAAAGAATATGTATCCCTAATACTGCATTAACACAATTTGCTTTCATTTAGTTAGTTGTTCATTTAATTTTCTTCTTTATTTTTGTTACTTTGACAGTGGTTTATAAGCTAATCTCATGCCTCTTGGCAACGTGGGAAGGTTTATTATTGCCATCACTCTCCTTGTTATTAAAAAAGAAAGAGGAGAAAGCTTGGCCTTAACAGGAGTAGCAAAAGGCACATAAATGGGACCAGGCTGTGGGGGAAATCTAAAGAGCTCACTTGGAATTGTACTTTGATTAAAGGGGGGTTTGGAGGGATCAGAGGCAGATGGGGGGGGGGGAGGGAAAGAGGAGGGTGGCTGTCCAATGGGACTGGAGGAACTTTCCAGAACACAAGAGATGGCATGCAAGGAATAAATATAAAAACCAAAATGTGAGAGCACGAAGGAAAGTGCCACACGAAGAAGGCTTTGAACAATAGCAGGGTGTGAGAGGAGGAGATGAAACAGAGATGCCTTTGAATGCTGGAGGCACAGAAGGCAAAATCTCTGCCGTGCTTTTCACCCCTGCAAACAGTGACTTCTGTTCAGGGCTTCTGGAAAAGCACGTGGTGGATTTGGAAAAGTCTCCAGCCACAGAGAAAGACCATGATGGAAGATCTTCATTTAGGGGATGACCTGGCAAGATCCTGACAGCTTTCAGCAGCTGTAGTCCTAGCCCAGGCCGGCCGCCTGCCGCTGTGCCGACGGCTGCGCTCGCCCTCGCTCCCCTGCCTGTCATTCTCAGCCCATATCAAATGAAAGAGGGATGGGGCAACCTTGGCAGCCTGCGTGACAGACGGGCAGGAGTGGGACCACAGGAGGAGCTGCTGAAAGCTCTGAAATTGCTGATGTGTCCCACAGCATGAAGGACACTTGCCATGCATAATGGATAGGATGCTGAGCATTTTCCCCAGTATCCCAGTTGGCCTGTGTACCACTTGCTGCCTGCTTCTCAAAAAGAGGAGGGGGGGAAAGGAAGATAAAGGAAGAAGAAAAAAAAACCCTGTGAAATTCTGTGATGTGGTATCAGAACAGCTTCTGTGTTTGGAAAGAGTTGTTTGTGTCTTTGCCACCTTCCAGAAGGATGCAAAAATAGCTTTGGCAAGCTGCTGCCTTGGCTATGGTACCTGTGGTACCCAAGGCAGAGGGATACGGCTGGTCCTCTTGTTGCTCAGGTGGGTCAGGTCCTGGTACCAAAGGCTGAGCTTTCAGTGCCTGAAAATAAGGTGTTTGTGCTTTCTATTTAATACTCTGTACAAACAACTAAAATACATAGTGCCTAGAACAACCAGCAGAACTACTGGCAGCAGAGAACAGTTTACTGCTTGAAAACCAATATCCAAAACAACTTCAAACACCCCTGAGTTATCCCCAGCACTAGGCACTACCTGAGCTACGGGCTTCATCTGTCATCCAGGAGCTGAGCAATGTCACTACAGCCACAGTGCACTGGAACAGAAACCAAAATCAAATGCAAATAAAATGGAACTCAGCTTTTCAAGGGGAGAGTTTGCATTTACACTTCATACCTAACAGCCTCAAGCAGGCTGCAGCAGTCCCTCTCCCTGCCAGTACCATAATGAGATTAAATCAAGGTCTCAAAAATTCATAGAAGTGCTTTTAGGTTTTCACAGAATCCTAAAATAGGTTGGAAGGGAACTTCAAAGGTCACCTAGTCGAGCACTCCACATCACATTCAAGAATCCAGGTACCAAATTCAAACTGGGTTTCAAATGCTGCCTGTAAGTGTCAAGGCTGCTCTGGCACACGTGTAGCTGCCAGCCTGGTTACACCCTGCTCTTTCTCTCTGGGTCCAGACTCCTGCATGATGAAGACAGGGTGAAGGTTCAGTTAGATTCTACAGAGTCTCCTTGTACACCACGGCAGTTTGGACAAGAAGCACAAACTGTGAAGAATTGATTTTCTTCAGTTTCCACCAAGTGTGGAAACCAGGGGGTTTGAAACCAAATTAAGCTCCCCCAAATGTAATTAAAGCCATAAAAGCTATGAGGAAATTGAGGCTGTACCACATAGTGACTCTTCCATTTCTAAGTGGAGGGGGGGGGAGGAAAATGAATCCACAGGAACAAACACATTAAATTCTCCGTATTAGCGTAACAAAACAAGGAAGGGAATTCTTTAATCAGTTATGCTTTTTATGTCATCCAATTACCAAAGCCCCTATTTAGGACTCCAGTTTTTTCACTCCAAATCAACTAAAGGGCTGCAAGAGGACTTACATTTCTATAGCTGAAGGGGACCTACAGGGAGGCTGAGAAGGGCCTGTGTAAAAGGGCCTGTGGTGATAGGATAAGGGCAATGGTTTGAAACTGGAACAGAGTAGCTTTAGGTCGGACGTCAGGAGGAAGTCCTGCACAATGAGGGTGGTGAAATACTGGGAAAGGTTGCCCAGGAATGTGGTTAAGGCCCAATCCCTGAAGACATTCAAGATCAAATGATGTGGCCCTGGGCAGCCTGATCTAGTTGGAGGTGTCCCTGGCTGACTGCAGGGGGGTTGGATGAGATGATCTTTGAGGGTCCCTTCCAACCTGATGCGATCTGTGAATCTGTAAAGGGTGAGGTTTAGGTTGGCTCAGTGTGACAACAGGCAAGGAAGGAGAGCTGCTCCTGGAACAGCAGGAGAAGAGAACAGGTTTTGATTCTTAAAATACAACTAAATGTACACTACCGCTCGCAGGTTTGAAACTGGAACTAAGAAGAATAGTAAACCAGAGTCAGGCAACTCTCTGACATTGTGGATGCTAATAACAATGCTTCTTAACGATGAAGAAGGGGGAAAGCCACTGAATTCACAATGACTTTTTGTGAGAGCTCATTCCTTTATGAAAACATCTAACAGGAGGTTCCATTTTTTCCCCCTTATTGCAGACAAAAGAATTCCTACATCCTGAAATGAAGCACTACAGCCAGTCTGACACGAGCTCATGTGCATGCAAAGTGAGCACAGCTTAAGAAGAATGGATTTTTTGGCTTCAACCATTGATGCTATAAAGATATTTTAAGGCAAGGCTCCTCAATTGTTCAGCTGAAACAAAGATTTCTCACACACTTATTTCCCTAAAATGCTTCACCCTCAGATGTTCAAGTCTGCCTAATTTTATTGATCTCACAAGGTTCTCCAAGAGATGACACTTCACTCCCAGGGGTAATTTCCAAGTTGAATATCAATGTTTCTGTTCCTTTTCTTTACATTTTCTCTGCTTCTCTTGTTTTCTCTCTCTCTCATTTGGAAAGCCTTTAGAGGAAAAAAAAAATAAATGCAAAGAGCACCTGAACTTCAGCAACATAAATCTTCAGAGGATTGCTAAAATCCTTGATGATTGTGTCCAGAAGCTAAGTATTGCAAGGGACTCTACCACTGTAAATATTTCCAGTGTATTATCTTGAAAGTAAAGAGAGAAAAGCACTATGATTTGATTCCAACACTGAAGATTACTTAATGCAAGGCTCTGTAGGTATATCACCAAAGGAAATAATGAAATACAGCGATTATTGTGCTCATCAGGTGCCCAATTTTCAGCTGCAGCAACAGAAAGCCTCATAAATTTCCAACACCAGTTGGGATAGATTGAAAAATCTCATAGAGAAGCACAATTTCTTCGTGACTTCTTTTTATTCCAGGAAGTTTTCTAAGGGTACTGCAGCCAAGATTTCTCCTCCATGCCCCTTTGCACAAGAGCAAGGCACAGGAAACCAAGATTTTAGGATAAAGAGGGAGCTCGATCTCCAACCCAAATCCCCCGTGGCATTCCCCCCCAAACAAGAAGCATGTGAAAAGTGAAAGAGAATCTGGGCAGTGGAGAAGGCACGGTGGAAGAGGTAGTTGCAAGAGCACAGAAGAACAAACACAGGGTTATCTGATGGCTTCAGGAAAAGGAAAGTGTAGGAGGAGGAAATAATATTAGTTACCCTGCAAGTACCATTCGCAAGTGGAGTCGGAGTGACTGTGAAAGGAAATATTGCAGCTCCACCAGCCCCCAAAGGGTTATAAATCATTGAGCCCTTGGGAGCAGGTAAAAAGAAGGGGAAAAAAAAAAAAAGTTAAATAAATAAATAAAAAAGAAGTATTTCAATCATTAAATAATAAAGAACAGTGCTGAAACTTTCCTGGTGATAGCATGTGCAATCAGGTGTTGGCCAGACAGATGGAAGGTGATTTACAGCCATGGCTTTGGTGGGGCAGGAGATTTTTTTTTGCTCTGTAAATACAAAAAAAGATGGATCTAATTTGGGAGTATTAGAAACCAACGTGGAGATCTGGATAAATTCTCTAATCTCACAACGAATTTTATCATTTTGGAGTCCTTGGCCAACACTTTGTGGTTTTCTTAAAGAGTTTTCTGAGGCAAGGGAAAAGGATGAATGAGGTTTTTTTTATTCATCTTGGAGGAACTGCAATAATGTTAAACCTGGGTTTCCAACTCAAAAAGCAATTAGGTTAAACATGGAACACCCCAAAGACAAAAGTGATCATTGCAATAAATAATACCTGCCAGCCCCAGCAGCTACGGCAGCAAGGAGCTCGCTCCTTTAGTTCACTGGGAAGCAGCTACAGGCTGCCAGGGGAATGCCGTGGAACAAAAAGAGAGCAACAATTTATGATCAGTGAGAAAAGAATTCAAAGCTAACAGGAGTCAATTAAAATATCACTTCCAAAGTGAATGAAAAGAACACTGTGATCTCCTTTTGGACTTGAAAAAAGAGCCTAGAAAATACACCCCTCCACACACCCCCACCCCCTTCCTACCCCCTTCTCCACTGCTGCTCCACACAGCACCTTCCCAGCGCAATCTCCTGCATATAATCATTGGAGTGAAATAAAAATATACAGCTAGAATAAATTATTTAGAACACAGCAGAACATGTGAAACCTTAAGTGGCAGATGTTAACAGGAACAGGAGATTTTCACATAGTTTGGAGACGTGCTGCAAGTTGCTGACAGAGAAGACACAGAACAAAATTATCCTGTGAGCTAATTGAATTCCCACCGCTCCTGCAGCACAGAAAGGCTTTGGTGTAGTTACAGAGTCTTTAGTTAAGAGAAATCTTTCATACAGGCACATACTTGAATGCACTGATAATGAATTAGAATCCAGAGCAAATTATTTACAATCCTAATTAAATTAGGCTGTAATACAGGGTTTGGGATATTGATTGAGCTCATCTAAAGCTGCAAGACGGACGACTCCACTGCAGGCAACCAAACCCTCACCCCCATCTCAAGAGGCTTTGTACATCGTAAGGGCCCAAAGTCCTCAAATTAAACTTTGCTCCCAGTTTTAAATCACTGCTCAGAAGAGACAGCCACGGTAACATTTCCTCTGGTGAAATGATTTTTGCTTGTAATCGGATTGTTTTTTTTTTCCTGGGTGGAATTGCATTGATTTTTGCAGAGTTGGTAGCACAAGTCCAAGCAGCAAATTTAAAGAGGGAGCCCTGGTGCAAGCAAGCCCATTTGTGCACCCTCACACATCCCTGCTTTCCTCCTGGGATGTCTTAAGCCATGCCTTGACAGAACAGGAAGAAGGAGAAAAAACAGATGAAGGGCAAAGCCTTGCTGAAGTTACACCACTAGGTTGTTGGGGTAGGGTTTCTTTTTTTGCTCTAAGATACATAAACTCCAATTTTCAAGTTTTATGTTAGTGAAAGGTAATTATTTCAGAGTAGCCAGACTGGGAGGGCAGCTGAAGACATTTTTTACATCATCTAGTTTCTTACACAAGCTTTGGGTATCATCAAACCTGAGAAAATAGCAGTGGGCTCTCCAGGTGTTCCTAACATGTCAGCATAAACTAGGGGTAGCAAAACCTCACATGGAAAAAAAACCAGTCCCTGTGTTAAGGTGATGTAAAACCCCTGATGCCTCATTAGCTACACACAGTGCAGTGGAGCTCTGCCCACATTGCTCTGCTTATCACACGGAATTAAAGCAGATACTGATGTAAACCTCAGACTGCTGTCGTCATCCCCACGTACACCTTCTGTATGCCACAGCCAACAGCACATTCATTAGAGGGGTGGTTTGGGTTTTTCCAGTAAGCATTTGCTGAAGGAAATCTCAAACCTAAGAGGCATGTGTGTGTGAGTGGAATACACACATTCAGCTTCCAGCTAGCAAACACCCCAAATGGTGTTTAGCACCAAAAAAGGTGTCTAAGAGTGGTTTAAAGACATTAAATGCATGGGGGCTCGATCCTGCAAGCCCTCATTTCATAGAGGTTTTTCCTGCAAGCATTTGCTGAAGGAAGTCTCAAATCCAAAAGTGTGTGTGTTCCACTCACACACACACACTTAGCTTCCAGCTAGCAAACACCCCAAATGGTGTTTAGCACCAAAAACATGTTTAAGAGTGGTTTAAAGATATTATATGTATGGGGGCTCGATCCTGCAAGCCCTCATTTCATAGAGGTTTTTCCTGCAAGCATTTGCTGAAGGAAGTCTCAAATCCAAAAGTGTATGTGTTCCACTCACACACACACACTTAGCTTCCAGCTAACAAACACTCCAAATGGTGTTTAGCACCCAAAATGTGTCCAAGAGTGATCTGAGGACATTAAATGCATGGGGGCTCGATCCTGCAAGCCCTCACGTTTGCGCTGGCAGGGCTGTGTTTTGCAGGCTGGATCAGCATTCCTGATGGTAGTTGGGCTGATGAGTGCTCAGCATTTAAAAGAGGTAATCTTAAAAATGTACCAAAAAGGAAAAAGACAGACAGACTTTTCTATGTATGAAATTGCTGTGTTTCCATAAAACCTGCTGGTAGATTTACTCCACTTGAAAATAAAAGCTTACTTGCAAAATGTTAATGCAGCCTCTCTCTCTCTGTATCAATTAGCACTATTACAGAGGGGGTGACCTCTCCCCTTTGCAGGCAATGATTAAAGGCCAGAAATGTTATTGATTTTTCTGTTAGCTTGATTTCCTCCAGCCATCTCACCAGCCAGAATTCTGCTACTCACCCTGCTCCTCACCGCCCAAGGAGCTTCACCCTGTCCAGGAACACCGCCTGCAAAACTGCTCTGCCATCGATTGCTCGCACAACTCCCCAACTTAATTCATTCCATTCATCTAGCAACAACTTATTAATAAAAATGGGCACTACTGATCTGCCAGCAGCACCCAGATGTGCAGCTCTAGGTTCTGCTGTTACAGTGAGGCCAGCAAAGGCAGGAGCTTCACGGTCCTCCCTAGGAGAATTACAGCCGCGTTTTGGAAAGGCTTGCGAAGATGATTTTACACCAGGTGTAAAATCCTTATTACTAAAACAGATGTAAAAAGCAGCATTAGGTCATACTAAGGCAGAGCTCATAACACAGTAGCTACTGGATAAACAACAGTTTATGCCTCATCCCCAAATATCTATAGGCCAAGCACTGGAGAGCACTGTTAAAGATGGATTTTTCTCCCCCCTTACTATTTCCCACCCCCAACAGAGGTCAATTTTTGTCCTGGTCACATCGTGGATGTAACCAACAGCGTGGTGGTTCCACCTCTCCACAGGCAAACACAGCTACAGCTGAAAGAGAGAAGCAGCTCACACAGCTGTCGTCTGGTTCCCAAAATT
Organism: Dryobates pubescens; assembly: GCF_014839835.1. Lineage (NCBI taxonomy): Eukaryota > Metazoa > Chordata > Aves > Piciformes > Picidae > Dryobates > Dryobates pubescens. Next base: position 18,742,091 of record NC_071631.1, on the reverse strand, counting down.
CTGTAGTCAAATCAGCACACAAAAAAAAAACAGAGGACAAGAAAAAAGCTTTAAAAGTAACCACTGGATTTTTGCCTCAGGAAGACCTCTAGCAACTACAGTTAGCCAACTAACTAGATCAGCACCAACAATTCCAGCCACTGCTTATTTACTGATTTTTAGCAATCCTATTTAACCTTTCCCAAAGAAAACAGAGAAGAAAAAGGCAAAAGCAAGCAAGAGAGAGAGAAAAGGATGAAAAGTTGTGGCAGATGAAGGAAAGTTTGAAGCAGAAGGGAGAAGGCTGACTACAGCAGGAAAGCTTTGCCCTAAACTAATCCACGTTTATTAAACAAAACAAAACCCAAGATTTAAAGCATTGTGCATTACAAAATGCACTCACTGTAATTCCACTCACAGGGATGTATTTCTCCTCTGTCAAGCTTCATTTTTTTTTTTCTTTTTTTCCCCCTGCTGGATCTAGATCTTGATTAAGCCAAATAGTTGTGGGGCTTTTTTCCCTGGTAAGTTATCTCCAGCTTGCCCACAGGAATACATCACTATCTGAAAAGACTCCTAATGCTCTCCTGAGGGCAACGGTGCTGAATAAACAGCAGCTTGGGTTTTTTATTTATATTCATGTTTTAAATAGCTTTTAAAACATTCTAGGAGAGATGACTTTTATTTATAGCTTAGATTTTTGCCTGTCACATGTTTAAACAAAGGGTGGGGGGAGAAGAGGAAAGAGCAGCTCGGCCGCGCGCATTAGGCATGGGGCGGCCAGCAGGAAGGTGTACGATTCCCCGAAAGGGAGAGAGCAAATTATAAACCTCACATCCTCTTTGCTCATTCCTGCCTTCTCCCTCTCCCTGCTATTCAAGCTGAGATTCTTGTGTGGTGGTGCAGCTTTTTCAGAGCAACGCACCCCACCGCCGAGAAATCTCCCCCGAAACCTCGGCGGCGGCGGCTCTGAGAATAAGGAATTAGAAAATGTGACATTTGACAGGCAGCGGATAACAAGGTGCAAAAACTGCAAAGTTCCTGTAGGTAGAGAGAAAGCAAAGCAATGTAGTGGAAGAAAAAATTCCTGACAGCTCTGACACATGGGACCTATTTTTCTCCTCGATGCACATGTAGTTCTCCTGCGAGGATAATGAGAGTTGTGCGCATATGGTGAGGAGGAAAGGTTACTCTGTGCAGCAGGCTGCAGGAGTCCCCCTTGAAAAATATCATGTCCAAAAAACACCCCCAAAAACATGGTATAAAGATGTTTTTGATAACTTTTTGAGGTGACTAACCTGTCTGGCAAAGGTCACTTCAAAGGAGAAGCAGGAGAAGGCAAATGTTTATCACGTCTCAGCAAACGTCTAACGCCTCAAAGCAATCAGTTGTCTGCTCGACGGAGAACTCCTCCAATCCCAGTCCCCAAAGCAACAGCTGCATCAATCCAGCAGAAAGCAAGGACAAAGGGATTGACTGCAAAACCTGAGATTCCTGTGATTACAAACTATTGGTGAAGCATTCAAATGCCTCCTTTTAACATTATCAGTGCACTAAGCTGGGAATGGAGACAACAAAAACTCCTCCTTACTCCAGATCAGCAACAGGACCTTCCAGGGAGAGTTACTGAAGCACAACAGCAGGTTAGCTGTGATCAAAATACTTGTACCTTACACTGCACAGAGGTTCAGGCACTGACGTGTTACTCTGGCTGTGCAGAAATCTCCTGGCTGACAAACCAGGGGACTGCCACTGTAGCACTAGGATTCCCATTCTGCTCTTTTACCCAGGCAGGAGTTACAGGGTTAAACTTTGCAAGTATCAGATGCTAGCTGGTGGTGAACTTGCTTCTCTGCATTTTAGACACCATTATTGCTCTTAAAATGATAAACAAGCCCCTCTTAGCACAGAATAAAGGAGTCACAAGAAAGGTTTGGGTTTGAAGGGGCCTTAAACATCACCCAGTTTCAAACCTCCTGCCATGGACAGGGATGCCTCTTACTAACTCGGTTGCTCAAGGCCCCATCCATCCTGTCTCCTCTTCCCTTTGGCAGATCAGAGCATGTTCCTCTGCACTACAATAGTTACAATCCACACCCACAAAAGAGCTTCGGCCACCAAAGTGTCACTGAGAGCACACTTTCCCCTGCTCAAGTTGCAGGCTATTATTTTCAGTGCTGCTTTTCAGAGCATTCCATTTCTAATTTGGTTTTGGGGTGTTTTTTTTAAGCCCACCCCTCGGTACAGCGCTAATGTGTTCCACAAAAGCAGACTCCCATCTCCTCCCAGGTGCAGGAGAGTCGCTTTTCTGGAGGTGAAAACATCTGTGGAGCTCACAAAGCAGCCCCAGGCTCCCTGCTGAGCCCCACTGCAAGGCTGAGAGAGGAACTGGCTTTTCATCTCCATCGCTGGAGCCATCAAACACTTCTTCAACACCACTCCCAAAACTTCAGCTCACGCTTTCCTGCGCTCACACGGTGCCTCTGGGATGGGGCAGGACAAAGAAGATACTCTCCAAGCCACCCAAAGCCCAGCAGGATTTTCATCCCCAATTTTCAATGGACCACAGACTATTAAAAAGGCTCCTGGCTGGTAGAGGTATGGAAGACGGACACCCAACGTTAAGCCAGCAAGCTAAAAACTCAGCTCAGAGGCAGTTCTGCTTAGCTGATCCCGACACGCCTGCCTGATCAAGGGGAAAAACAAGACCTGCAATTGTTTACCATGGGAGGGCTGCTCAAAGCAAGAGAACCTCTTACGTGAAAATCAGAATTCTTATAAACCTTTAGCATCAGGCTGCAGCTCCCAGCTAATGGAGAACAAAAGCCTGGCCTCCAAATCCAGGTTTCTATGGAATAAAGGCAGAGGCTGATTAAATGGGATTTCTGTTCATTTTAGAGATGCCAAAGCCTGCAGCCACACAGCACTGCAAATGGAGGGAGGCACCTTTCACAGCAACTGAAAATGGAACAATTCCTTCCCCTTTCAAGAAGTCACTTGGATTCACAGATTATTATATTTTTTTTTACTGCTAATTCTTAGGAACATTTGTCAGCTCAGATGAAATCCCATCCCTAAGAACTAATCATCACAAGGGGCAAGAAGAAAACCACCTCCACCACAATCTATCTAGACAACTGCACCTTGCCAAAAAAGAACTTTATCAAGTTCTTGTTCAAAATTTGAGGCAGATTCACTCTTAAAGCAACTAATAAAATGTGAACTAAATAAATGATCTCTTCAGCACTCCCCCCACACTCTGCAGAGTTTTCTAAACCTGGTTAATTCTGTATTCTGTAGTCTGTATTTTCTCACTAGAAATTGCACCAAAGCAGATAAAGAGGCTTCACTGTCCACAGCCCAGAGACACCAAGCCAGTGTGAAAGCAAGTGCCCACTCCTGCCCTTGCCAACAAGCCTTACGTGGCCTAGGAGAAGGAGCACTGGGTGTAAGCTGCAGCACAGGAGGTTCCACCTCAACACAAGGGGGAACTTCTTTACTGTAAGGGTCACAGAGCACTGGAACAGGCTCCCCAGGGAGGTTGTGGAGTCTCCTTCTCTGGAGACTTTCGAGGCCTGTCTGGATGTGTTCCTGTGTGACCTGAGCTAGATTGTATGGTCCTGCTCTGGCAGGGGGCTTTGACTCGATGATCTCTTTGGGTCCCTTCCAACCCCTGTGATCCTGTGAAGAGCAGGGAAGTTACAATAGGGAAACTATTCTCCAAATGTGATCTATCTTCCTGGTCCAGATCTTCACAGAATGAACACAGGTCTCACCCAAGCACAGTCTAGGAGGAGGATCCCCTCTCTTGACCTGCTGACTGCACCACGACAAAGAGGTGCGCGTTTTCTGCACCACAATACTCTCTCTCACATAGAAGACTGAACTTCATGAATGAGTCAGAGCACAGATGAATCAACTCTCCCTCCTGAAGTGGAGAACTAAGGCTGTCAATTTGAAGCCGTGCACTTCATTCTGTATGCAGCAACCTATTAGGTAAGGTTTTGCTGTTTAATGGTCCCTCCCTGCAGACTCCAAAACACACACCGAGCTTGTTCAAATTAACCTTGCAAAAAAAGAGTGGGAGCCAGTGCAGAAAGCCTGTCTGAAGAGCCGGCTCTTATGAAAGGTACAGACTAATACGTAATACATAATATCCTGTACAACAGACCAGTCAAAGCTGTTAGAGCACTGGAAAATGAGGAAAGGTTCCCAGATGTGAAGATGAGCCCGTCCATAAATTACAGAGGGAAAAATAAAGTCCTGCACCAGTGTGGTCTAACAAGGCCTTTGGCAAGTGTCATGCAGAAAGGCTGTTAGCCTGAATTAAATGTTGACACCCACCAAAGGCAAAGGTAACAACCCCCTGAAGTGGGTCGTGCTGACATGCCGGCCCCTCCACAGCCACCCACCCGCTGCGCTCCCCAGGTCTGCAGAGCTGGCGGTGAAGCTGGGAGGTGTGGGATGCATGCCCCAGCCTTGGCGTTACAGCCCAGCCAGCTTGGGGTTCTCACCCTGTGGTGCTCACTCAGTGATTTAAAGCAGTGAGGTGATTTTGAGGAGCACCCCAGGAACGCCAGTTTCCACCTTCAGTGTGGCTGAGTACCGCACTGGTGTGGGTAGGGCTGGGCTGGTAGCAGGGTAGGCATCAGGCACCAAGGGTAGCACCAAGGGCCAAGGGAAAAGAAGCTTCACGTGCAATAACTTTCACAACAGTAGCCTTAACAAGTCACTGTCTACATGAAAAAAAAAGCACTTTTAAGATTAATTTGCTAATTTAGTACCAAATAAGAATTGTCAATGAGGTTTTTTGACCGTGTGCTGCCTTTTGTGCCAAGTTCTTCTGCCCAGGTAACATCTCCTGCTTCTCTGCACCGCAACAATCAAGTCACACTACCTGCTCCCTCATCCAGAGGTTCCCAGCAGCACAGGACAAAGCTTAAGCAGCAAAAGTGACTTTCCCTGAAACAGCAAGTGCCAATTTCAAACAAAGCAAACTCACAATGTACTTTTAGTTGTAAAAATGTACTAAAGACAAGGGGGAAAAAAGACATGAAATACTCAGCAGATTGTTTCTGGCAGTAAGGAGGGGGCTGCTTGTTTTTTCCATGCAAACATGGATGCCCCCTACCCCAAACACTGCCTTTTCCCAGTTGGGATTCTGGATGCAGGGAGGTTCTCTAGGCTCCAAACCCCGATCCAGATTGTGCAGACGCAGCACCCACACATCCCAGCTCCAAGGGCGCACAAGCCCACAGCACAGACAAAATCACTCCAGGCCAGCAGCAGCTCAAGCCTCCAGCACAGGGGTTGTGTGCACCTCTGCCAGCGTTCACCAGACCCACGTTACAGGGAACACCAGCAAAAACAACCCTGCGCCTTCCAACGTTTATTTAACCAAGATTTCCAAACTACTCAAGAAATCATTTCTCACTCCACCACACTCCACAACCTAGATGGTGATCTTAAGTTATTTTGACAGAAGCCTTTTCAAGTTCTCCACAGCAGAGACAGGGGGGAAGCCAGGCAGCTTTACCTCCAGGAACTGCACAATCTGGGGCTGTGGGCTTTGTGTCTTTGTGGTTTGCTGCTGTAATTTCCAAACCACACACAGCGCCGGAGTCTTAGACCACTATTAGGAGCGCGACTTTGGAATAAATTAAGAACACTCGTGGGAAGGGGGAACCAAACTTTCATGTGGCTTCCTGGAGGCTGTTTTGGCACTGGGGGGATAAAAAAAAATAAAATTAAAAAAAAAACTATATCAGAGACTACACAGTAGTGGCTTGGTAATAAACTAACCTAGAGAGGGCCTTACAAGCACTGTCAGGAGCTCGGTGACGTGGACACAAAACACATGCAGAGTGAAATCATGGGCCTGTGTCATTCCAGGGCGCGATGTGAGTTTGTCAGGGTGGGCAGAAACACACACAAACAGAGACGGCTGCATGACTGGGAATGAAAATGGTGAGGGCTACAGAGCAAGGCTTATCCTCTGCAGCTTGCTGCTTCTCATTGTTATTATTTAATGCATTAAAGAAAACTGTTTATTTTACAGGACCCCGGCCCTGGCAAAATAAATGTCTCGTTACTCGGGTAATAAATGCAGAGCAAATGCATAGAGCGAATCGTAAATCTGTGAGATAAAGCAGAACTGTTCGGGTTTCCCAACCAGAAAACACTTGCTGTTTACTAGGCATAAAAATATACACACCACAAAAACCTTTATTTATTTATTTTAAGGAGAATTAAAAGGCCTATTCCTGGCAATTACCAGGCAGTTTCCTCCCGTTTTCCATCTTCTTCTTGTTTTCTGTTGGATAGACAATGATTTAATTCATGTTTTAATTATGTTACAGAGAGATTATTATTCTGTAACAGATAAATAGCATGAAGTCAGTCAGAAGTTATTTCAGGCATTACCAAGTCACTGAGACTCCCTGCTAATAGGGTTCCTTTCTTTTCCAGCATTTCCCCTGTCCCCCTACGAGTGTAAGAAAGCCCTGCACAATCGCATGGAAAATGCAGCTCCACGCTTCTCCACGGGAAACCCAAATTGGCTACGCACCAAGCACATCAGTATTCAAAGATGTACACACAAAAAAAGGAGGGGGGGGGGGTGTAAAAAAAAAAGAAGGAAAAAAAAAATCAAATTAAGCTGACTGTCTCCTAGCACTTTTGATTACTGCAATTATAAACCCAAAGAAGTTCCCATGTTAGCGGCGATGCCAACAGGGCGATGAATTAAATACGCTTTCACTAGGAGATGTCTCCTCCTGAGGTTCACTGCCCTCCTGTTTTCTAGCAGGATGGAACAATATTCATATTTAGCTCTGTAGGACATAATCCCACTCCTGCTAAAGACAGCGTAAAATCTACCGTGGTTTTCTGTCCGGGCGAACTTCGGGTAAAGAAAACACAAAGAGAATAAAACTAACACGGTACCCCCAGGGGAGAAAATGGTACAGGGTACAGTGCAGGGCATAAACAAACTTCCAACATCTAGAAACCAATCATTTTCCCAGACCTTTTACATGACATAATCAAACCTAGAGTTTAGAAATGATCAAATACAGTTGAGAACAATCTGAACAGTCTGAACAATCTAACAGAACAATCTATAGTGTTTAGAACAAAGATCGTCTACAGATTCACAGATTGCATTGGGTTGGAAGGGACCATCGAAGGTCAGCTTGTCCAAGCCCCCTGCAAGTCACCAGGGACACCTCCAACTAGATCAGGCTGCCCAGGGCCACACCGCATCCGATCTTGAAGGTCTCCAGGGATAGGGCCTCAACCACATCCCTGAGAAACCTTTTCCAGCATTTTACCACTCTCATTGTGCAGAACTTCCTCCCGATGTCCAATCTAAAACCTTCCCTTGCTCCACTTTCAAACCATTTCCCTTCGTCCTATCACTACAAGCCCCTCTAAACAGTCCCTTCCCAGCCTTCCCCTAGGTCCCCTTTCAGATATTGAAATGCAGCTCAAAGATCTCCCTGGAGCCTTCTCCTCTCCAGGCTGAATTCTTTCAGCCTGTCTTCACAGGAGGGCAAAAATAATACTGGGGGGAAAAAAAAAATCAAGTAATTAACAAGAAAAAATATATATAAAAAAACCCAACCAAACCAAAAATAACCCCCAAATAATAACCAATAACCAAAAACTCAAATAATTCAGCACCATCAAATCTATCGTTTAATTTAGTCATTAAAATCTTATTTTGCTAACCAAAGCGGTTTCTTTCCCCCCGGCCCCGCTCCAAATCACGCCAAAGAGCAGCTGAACGCTCAGGCGTGTGCTGCTCTTCGAAACATCTAAAAGCCCAGGCTAGGATTTACTTAACCTGTCTAAAATCTTCTCCTGTTTTGTTGGCAGAAAGCTGTTCAAGGGGACCTTCAATTAGTTCAGAAAAGGGCGAAGAGTCCCCCGAGAGCACGAGGGGAAAATGCGAAGGCTGAGGGCATGTTGTTCGCTGGGATCTCCCCCCCTCCCCCAAGCAAACACAGATGTACGATTAAAAGGCCAATTAAAGGCACATTAACCTTTAACCAAAAATATAACAGTAGTTTAAATTAGTCAAGCAAGTCAGAGCAGAATGTTATTCCAAACTCCTTTTCCTACGCAGACTTCTTTCAAGCGCTTATCCATTCAGTTTTGTTTTATGAGGGCAACGCTGCCCATAAAATGAACATTTTTGAGGTTAACACATGGCTAACTTGGAGCAACAATGTTTGCACAAGAATGTAGGGAGGAGGAAAAAAGAAAAAAAGAAACACCACCTAAAACACACACACAGAAAAAAAAAAACACCCCACGAACCCCAACCCACACAACTCCAAAAGCCAGACTGCGCCACGTATCTGCGAGATATATTTGACGCGTTCGGAAAGTAAAGGTGGCAACGCAAATTTAAACCAGGATTCACTTCTGGCTGGAGTCATTGATCAGCAAGGGGGGGGTGTGTTTCTGTAGTGGAGGCTGCCACTCGGTTCTAACCCTCAGTGCTGCTGTATTAAACTCTTAATTTGAGCCACCGACCAGAAAAGCTCAGCTGATTCTGTGATTCCGTGAAATGTGCAGGGGTGATTCTGAAGTTTAATGGTTGAAACAGAAGGTCCTCAGCAATGTACCACATTAGGCACAGCAGCATAAATTAAGCCTTGGAGTAACACCTAAAAAGGAGATATAACAGTAAAACGCATTCAAGCTGCTTAAAACAAGGAGTGGAGTGAGTGAGTGATGCACAAAATACAGGGAGCAGGAAACCAATCCCCCCCCTGTAATGAATCCACAGAAGCACCTCACCCCGTCCCAGCCTTTTTCCTGCTTGACGCTGAATTAGCATTTACTACCCCAGCAAGAGCTCCAAGTGGCAAACCCTTGAATGGTGCCTGCTTGATGGCTTGGCTCCTGCTCGAGGTGTAACGAAGGAGATTTGGGCGTCCCGGCCGTCCCAGCGCTGGGCTCCCAGCCTGCGCGCTCGCGGTGAGCTCCACAGGCAGCCCCTGCCCCGCGCCCCGGCCCCGCACCTCTAAAACAAAGAATTAATTCTGCATTCACCGGGGGTTTGGAGACGGTGCTTAATATGATTAGTGCTGCTGTCTGCCCAACTTAAGTGCTGACGTGTGGTTTAAAAGCTGAAAGTGGAGCGGATGTCTTCTGCTACCCAGAACATTAGAGCTGAAGTCTTCTCAGAGGGCAGAGAATAAAGATGGAATCTATTCACAAGGGGCATAAAAGAAATGCCAATACCCTGCCACATACTCCTGACCAGTACAGCTCTGCCTTGTTTTCTCCTGAGGTTTTGGTGGGGTTTTTTTGGTGGGGGTGGTTTTCTTGGGCTTTTTTTTTCCCCCCTTCCTTTACTATTACCAGCAACAACAACAAAAACATATTTTTCTGTTCATTTTTTCATCAACAATATTTGCAGCAGATCCTCTGTGGCCTGCCCTGAGTGGTCCTGTTTTGCAAAGGGGTTGGAATCAAGGATCTCTGGAGGTGCCTTCCAACCCCTAGCATTTTTCTATGCTTTTATTATGTATGGGTTTCTTACACTCTGCCTAGCTCCTAGTTGTACCATCCAGCATATTTGCTCCGGCTTCTCAAGTTAGTTCTCTTAAACATAATTTAATAACAGCAGTCAGCTTTTATTTTGTAGTGGTGGGAGGAAAAAAACCAACAAACACATTGTATGAGCAGAAAAGAGGTTGTATGGGCAGAGAAAAAACACTGCATGAGCAAGGAAAAACATTGTATGGGGAGAGGAAGAAAGTTGTATAGTCAGAGAAAGAAGAGTGACTGGGCAGAAAAAAGGGTGCATGGGCAGAGAAAAAAGGGTGATTGGGCAGGAAAAAAGTACTATGAGCAGGAAAAAATGTTATATGGGGAGAGAAAAAAGGTGTATGAGCAGCAAAAAAGAGTGTATGGGCAGAAAAATGTTGTATGGGCAAAAATAAGGTTGCATGGGCAGAGAGAAAAGGTTGCATGGGCAGAGAGAAAAGGTTGCATGGGCAGAGAGAAAAGGTTGCATGGGCAGAGAGAAGAACAATGAGCAGGAAAAGTTGCATGGGAAGAAGAAAAGTTGTATGAGGAGGAAAAAAGGGTGTATGGGCAGAGAAAAAAAGTTGTATGGGCAGAAGGAAAGTACTATGAGCAGGAAAAATGTTATATGGGAGGAAAAAGAAGTATGAGCAGGAAAAAAGGGTGCATGGGCAGAGAAAAAAAGGGTGCATGGGCAGAGGAAAAAAGGCTGCATGGGCAGAGGAAAAAAGGCTGCATGGGCAGAGGAAAAAAGGCTGCATGGGCAGAGGAAAAAAGGCTGCATGGGCAGGAAAAAAGGGTGCATGGGCAGAGGAAAAAAGGCTGCATGGGCAGAGGAAAAAAGTAGTGTGAGAAGAACAAAGTTGTATGGGCAGAAAAAAAAAGTTGCATAGGCAGAGAAACAAAAGTTGTAGGAGCAGAAAAAGAATCACTTGTTTGGGCAGAGAAAAAACTGTATGGGCAGAGAAAAAATTGTATAGGAAGGGAAACAAAAGTTGTAGGAGCAGAAAAAGGACCAGTTGTATGGGCAGAGAAAAAAAGTGGTCTGAGCAGAAAAAACACCACGATTGTATGGGCAGAAAAAAAGTCATTAAATTAATGACCTGAAGATGTTTACTTGCAGCAAAAGGTTAAAAAAATTGTACAAAAATCTGCCCTGAAAATTATTTTGACAGGGTTTGGGGATTTAATGCTACACTCACTGCTCCAGCTATTTAAATCTCTGTCAAAGGAACCTTTTATTTGTGTGTATTTGCTTGCAATCGATTGCTGAAGAGCCTCTAAAGAGGAAGCTAAATGTTAATTAAGGTTAGCTTTCAAAAAAAACCAACCCCAAATCCTACAAATGTCTCAGGAGTAAATTCCTCTCTTCTTTTCAAAGCTGCACAGCCAATGAACTTGAAATTCAACTTCTGAGTTTGACATTCCAAACTGGTTTAATACAGTGAAGGAAAAAGCTTCACAAGTTCGCTGCAGACGGGGTCCTCGAGCGGCTCCTCGGCCAGCACCGCTCCGGCCGCTGCTATCTTGCAAGATAAATCTACGGCGCTGAGCCCTGCGCTGACAACATAGAGTGAGGACACTGATTATGGCTTTGGGAGGACCACCCTGAAGCACAGCCCCATGAACTAACTCTCCTCCAGCAGCACCAGCGACCGGGGCACAGAGAGAGAGAGCACAGAGACTGAAAAGGCAATTGCTTACCAACAGAGTCAAGCAGAAATCCGCACGCTCCGAGAAGACAAAGCACAAACACTTAGTGCTCAGTAGATGGTATCAGTGCTGTTTGATGCTCCTGCTACTCCAGTCCACCAGCAAATCTGTCTCTGCCCTAGTTCAAGTGGGTTTTGCTACAACCAATATTCCTGAAGAAGAAAGGCACTTGCCATTTATATGCATGAAGACATCTTCATGGCCTGGATAGCACTGAAGTTGCTTTCTAGCTGCTACACATTCCCAAGTCTTTCTGCACCAGCCGCTGCAGGCAGAGCCTGCCCGGTGAGCACTTCCACCTCCCCAGTCACATTTATGCTTTGTTTTCACTGCATCTGGTTTAAAATGTCACAGAAGACTCAGTGTTGAAAACCATCAACCAGATGAGCCCTCTGCTCCCTCCACATCCAAGCCTCGGTTATGTTTCTAAGGTTCTCTAATGGCTCTTCAAGCCCACAAACACCCTGGGCTACGCCTGTGCTCTTTGGGGCACGACACACAACCCTGCAAGCCCCAAACCAACCCAGACATAAAAGCAGGGAAGCTGAAAGGGGCCATCCTGCTCCTCCACTACCTGCAGCTGTTCCTTTGGAGCTGAAAGATTAAAATCTCAGCAAGCAGGGGGTTTCCTACATCCCACTGCTGGGTCCTACAGGATCCACAAAAGCAGAGAGCGTGGCCAAGCAGAGCAGCCCTGGGCCCATATGGTTTGACTTAACATGAACTGATTGAAGGTATTTGGACCAGTTCTGCAGCTAACTCACATGCACCTGTTACACCCATTAGCAGCACCTACAACCTACTGCAAACACAAGGCCACGGGCCCGTGGATGTAAAGCTCAAGCAGATTACATTTCACGTGCTTAGCACTGGAACAGAAAAGATTTATTTATCAATTTCACAGTTTCCTTGACATAAACCATTTGCATTAAAATAATTCCACCTGATAGGCCATAAAAATAACATTTAAATGCTCTTAATTTATACCTTTGGAGAGGAAAGAAAAATAATCTACTATTCCTTTTATCAGCTGGGCAAAAAGCATGTGGCAGCATCCAGCTTGCATTATTATTTGCATGTTTTCCAGAGCCAAACCATATGAATCATGAGAGAAAGTTCTCCTGCCTTTCTAATAGCAACTAACCAGAACAAAGAAAGCAAATTTATCCAACATGCATTCACTTTGTTTGGATGCATTAATGATTTTTTGCTCTGGCAGCTGGTCACCAGTGTTTTTGTTCTGCCTTGGAAAAGCCTAGTCCCAGGTTCACACACTAGCCTGACATTCATTCAGCCTCTGTTTTGGGGCCATTTGGGGGAAAATAGAGAGATAAAAAGGTATGGTGAACAAAACCACTGTAAACAACCTATGAGGGGAACAGCAGTACAGAAAACAGACAGCTATGACCCAGTCTGGTGTAGTTGAAGGGGGGGGTTGGAAGCAGATGATCTTTTAAGGCCCCTTCCAACCCAAACCATTCTGTGATTCTATGAATTCTGAAATCCTCTTTGCCTTTGGGCTACTACAGAACAGCAAACACAATTGGCTGGGAGACTGAAAACATTTTATTAGAGTAAGTGATATAGTTGGGGGGTGGGGGGGCAGATGGGGAATTAAAAAAAAGGGAAAGTTTTTGCCCACACCAGTGATCCTCCAGATCTGAAACAGATGGAGCTGCTCAGCTGAGCTGGGGCAAGGGGAGGAGAATAGTCAGCTCTTCAGTGAGTGCAGCTGCGCTGCAGATAAAGCACACAGGCGTTGCCTCCACCCAAACAGTAAACATCCCACAACGGGCACTAGCAGCAAAGACTGCAGTGACTGGGGAGAAAGCCTGATTTTAGGGCAGAAGCCATCCTGCTAGCCAAACACATGGAGCAAATTTTGGATCCCTTCAACAATGGGTTAACCTTGAAATCTCCAGGCTGAAGTCTTGAGAGCCTCCCTCCGTCCGCACTGCAGTTGAATGTCTTCTGTCTTCGTGACAGCGGTTTAAAAATCAATATTCCCATGTGTCAAAAGCAACACTCCAGTAATTTGAGTAGCTAAACCATGGAGCACTCTTGGTGCATTCTTGTTAGGGCAAGGCTGCTCCAAGTCATCGGCGCCTTCTGCAGCAGAGTTGGGCTCACAGCTCCCTCTTGGCTCTGCTTAAGCTTAACACAACCTGCATGCGCTTAACCCATGTAAATCAAAGCTCTTACTGATGTCCCCACATCAAGAAGTGTGTAGCTCAAATCATAGAATCATAGAATGGTTTGGGTTGGAAGGGACCTTAATGATCATCTAGTTCCAAGCCCTCTGCCATGGGCAGGGGCATCTTCCACTAGACCAGGATGCATAAGGCCTCATCCAACCTGGCCTTCAACACTTTCCACTCCAAAGTGCAAAACCAGGGAAGAGCTGGAGGCACTGACAAGCCTTCCCCAGGAGTGCTCATCATCCTTGTGGGTCCTGCCCAGCCATGCTCCCCAGAGAAAAAGAAACAGGTCTCAGCTCCTGCCACCTCCCACGCCAGGCATCCTCCTCCCAGCGCTGCCATCAGTCAAACAGGGCCAGGAAGAGATTAATAAGGAGGTCCCACGACCCGATGGGGCTGAGACAGGAAAGGCATCAAAGAAACCTGCTGAAGAGAAGATCCTTGTGTCAGATAGCCTTTTGGCCTGCCCCAGGATGGTCTGTCTTATGTGAGAATCTAGGAAAACCAAGCTTGTTTAGGATTTAAAACAAGTGGGGAAGGCTTTTCCCCCCCTTGCTTACAGAAGTGCTGTTTATTTTCAGCGCTGATCAGGCACTGAAAGGTTGTGCTTTTCCACACTTTCTTTAGGGAACGTTGAGCAAACCACATCCCACATGGAAGGACAGTGGATCTCAGCTTTGGGGATGCCCTGCAGTCAATGCCAGTGATGTCTCAAGCCACAAAAACAGACTTGCAGATTAACTACTGCGGCACTCCTGCATCCCACCGTCAGAAGCCCTTTTGAACACGCTCAGCAGCTGGGATCCGTGTGCCTGCCCTCAAATGTAAAGATGTATTCATAAATAAGTCAGAACCCATCACAATTAAGCTACTTTCAGTATCCAAGATCATAGTCACAATCAAAGAGATGATTTACTCTGAAGATCTCAAGTGACATCTGCTGAAATAAAAAAATACAGTGGGGAAGAAGATTGTAAAAAGATGACTGCGTTACTACCAATAACTTTTACATCTGTCATTAATTTTCACTTGGTTTTATCTGCTCTCCCAGCCTGCATCCAATTTCACATGGCCTTGTGTTTTATTACCATCCCAATGCGGATCCCATCAACTGAAAAGGCTAATAATTGCCTAGGAAATGCAGCAAATAGCCAAGGGTATGGTTTCCCTTCACTTAGCAAAGCAGAAGGACTTTAGGCAAGTGGCACAAAGGGCTGGTGATGGTCTTCAAATGTCGCTTTCCACAAAGTGGAGATGCTACAGATACACAATCAAAGAATTGCATGGGTTGGAAAAGACTGCTAAGGTCAAGTCCAACCATCAACCCAACACCACCATGGCCACTAAGCCCTTTAACCCAGGTGCCATGGCCACAGGTTTCTTGAATCATAGAATCAACAAGGTTGGAAAAGACCTCAAAGATCATCAAGTCCAACCTGTCACCCAACACCTCATGACTACTAGACCATGGCACCAAGTGCCACGTCCAATCCCCTCTTGAACACCTCCAGGGACAGAGAAGTAGAGTAGAGTAGAGTAGAGTAGAGTAGAGTAGAGTAGAGTAGAGTAGAGTAGAGTAGAGTAGAGTAGAGTAGAGTAGAATAGAATAGAATAGAATAGAATAGAATAGAATAGAATAGAATAGCCTAAACTTCCCCTGGTGCAGCTTGAGACTGTGTCCTCTTGTTCTGGGGCTTGAACTGCCTTGAACACAGCCTGTTCCCTGACCACTCTCACAGCAAGGAAGTTTTTCCTCACCTCCAACCTAACCCTCCCCTGGCACAGTTTCAGGCCATTTCCTCTCATTCTGTCACCTGATACCAGAGACATGAGACCTACCCCCACTTCACTACCACCTCCATTCAGGGAGTTGCAGAGAGGAATGAGGTCTTCTCTTAGCCTCCTTTTCAGACCAAATAATCCCAGTTCCCTCAGCTGCTCCTCACAAGACCTGTGCTTGTGGAATAGATTGCCCAAGGGGGCTGGGGATGCCTCCTCCCTGGGAGTGTTCAAGGGCAGGCAGGCCTTGAATAGCCCAGTGTAGTTGAGAGGCATCCCTGCCCCTGGCTGTGAGATTGAAGTAGCTGATCTCTAAGGTCCCTTCCAACCTAAACCGCTCTATGATTCCACGACTTTAGACCCTTCACCCTCCTTGCTGCCCTTCTCTAGACACACTCCAGCAACTCACTTACTCCAGCGACTTAATTCTATAATAAGGAAATGAATCCTAAATAAAGTAAATCAGAATTCCACCCCCCCCCCAAAAAAAACCCCCAACAAACCTGGAAAGGGTTAATTAAGTTACACTTCTTGAACTGGTTAGTGAATGACGTTGAAACGGCACAGAAACGTCGTCTGGCACAGCATACCCTGGACAAACTTCCCCCAGTGACCATAATTTAAGGCTACTTTTAAAGAGCCTTCTAAAGCTCAGTGCCACAGTGAGCTGTTGAGCTCTGTAATTGTATTTCTCTTGCCTTCCTCCCCTGAAAATACCCCCACACTCCAAAGCATGCATTTAACACCCAAGGGTCCTACCTGTCTGTAAGGAATTTTACAGAAAGTAGATGGCTACCTCAGGCTATGTGAGTACTTTGTAGTAAGACATCAATGGCATGTATGGAGATATTCCTTTGATCATTACACCACTGGGGATAAAAAAAAAAACAACAAAACCCCCCAACAACTAAGAAAACAAGCCCTAAATCTTCACCATCTAAATTTACTCCTGAACTCGGCGACGGCAGAATCCTCGAACCACAAACCCACAACCAGCAGCCAATTTAGTCCCTGTGTTCTCACTCCTCTGATAGCCTTTGATATGCCCAGGATGAAAAACACAACTACATTTTACTACAAAGCTGAAGTGTGAACAAAGCCCTTCTTAATTTTGGTATCCTACTGAAGAACAAGGAATCAAAAGTGAAAGAGGGGGAGACGGGGGAATCAACAGCCAGATTGCCCTGGGCTGGAAGTGACCATCAGAGGTCGGCTCGTCCAAGCCTCCTGCAGTCAGCAGGGACACCTCCAACTAGATCAGGATGCTCAGGGCCACATCAAGGTTAACCCTGAATGTCTCCAGGGATGGGGCCTCAACCACATCTCTGAGCAACCTGTTCCAGTGTTTCACCACCCTCATCGTGAAGAACTTCCTCCTGATGGCCAACCTAAATCTGCCCTGCTCCAGATTCAAATCATTGGCCCTCATCCTGTCACCACAGGCCCTTCTAAATAGTCCTTCCCCAGCCTTCCTGTAGGTCTCCATTAGATGTTGAAATGCTGCTCTAAGGTCTCCCCAGAGCCTTCTCTTCTCCAAGTTGAACAGCCCCAACTCTCTCAGCATGTCCTTGCAGGGGAGGTGCTCCAGCCAACTGAACATCTTTGTGGCTTCCTCTGGACCCACTCCAGCAGGTCCCTGTCTCTATTGTTTTGGGGGCCCCAGAGCTGGATACAGTATTCCAGGTGAGGTCTCACCAGAGCAGAGGGGTAGAGTCCCCCCTCTCCATCTCTGGGCACACTTCAAATCACAGAATTACAGAATCACAGAAGCACCAATTTTGATGCAGGCCAGGCTGCCATTGGCCTTCTGGGCTGCATGTGCCCATTTGCTGGCTCATGACCAGCGTCTCACCCACTAGCACCCCTAAATCCCTCTCTGGAGGGCTGCTCTCACTTTCATCATCCCCCAGCCTGGACTGATACCTGACCTAGGTGCAGGACCTTGCTCTTTGCCTTACTGAATGTCACAAGATCCTCCTCCTGAGCTCCAGCCTGTCCAGGTCCTAACACTGACCGGAACCAACTGAAACTGAGGTTTGCTCCTTTGGCATTTTGAGCAACGCGTCTCAAAACCAGGCAAATAAAACCAAATGATACTGATTAAAGAAGTTCAGAATTTAAACTGTGCTTAACATGAGGTGAAATTTAAACCCATTTCATTCCCATTACACTGAAGCTACAAGCCCAGCTTCCTTGGGCTGTGTAATAAAAAGCTTCAACGAGAAGGGGGGTGGGTAAAAAAGTTCCAACAGTTTTATTTTAAGGGCTGCTCTTGAAGAGAGAGAGGATGTGAACATCTGTGGAAAACAAGTGCAGAAAGAAGATGGAGATATGGAGATAAATCATTAGTTATATTAAGATATGAAACAGGCACCCAAAGAATGGCATAAAATGTAAATGAACTTGGGGATCTGGCCTCTTAATTTGACAGCTGTTTGACAACTGCAAAAGGGAAAACTGACCTCAGACAACTGTGTATAAATGAGACTATTAAGCAGAAGAATTTCACATGGAATGATACAATATACACTGCAGTAACTCCTCACATGGGAATAGATAAATGCAGACTGGAATTTTTATTGTCTTTGAAGGTGGTGATGTTGAAAAGAGTTGAATTTCACAAAGAGGAGCTGTGTGCTGCGATGAAGGCCACTTTCTGAAAGACGCCGACTGTCGCCTCCCAAAGAACACACACACACAGAGCTCGCAGGCATTTACCACAGCACACCCCACCAAGCAGCTCTGGAGACACACAAGGATGGAGCCCCTCTCCTGTCAGGACAAGCTGAGAGAGCTGGTGGTGTTCAGTTTAGAGAAGAGAAGGCTCCGAGGAGACCTTCTTGTGGCCTTCCAGTATCTGAAGGGGGCTACAAGAAAGCTGGGGAGGGACTCTTTAGGGTGTCAGGGAGTGACAGGACTGGGGGGAATGGATCTGAGCTAGAGGAGACGAGATTCAGATTGGATGTTAGGAAGAAGTTGTTCACCGTAAGGGTGGTGAGACACTGGAAAAGGTTGTCCAAAGGCGAGGTGGAAGCCTCACCCCTGGAGGTTTTTAAGGCCAGGCTGGATGTGGCTGTGAGCAACCTGATCTAGTGTGAGGTGTCCCTGCCCATGGCAGGGGGGTTGGAACTAGACAATCCTAGAGGTCCTTTCCAACCCTGACAGTTCTCTGATTGTGTGAAGAAAACATTTTCTGCATTGGGGATGCAAATCTGAGGCCAGCAAGAGCACAAAGGAACAAGAGAATGGAATAGCTAATTGGAGGGGTTTCTTTGGAAGTTAGTCACAATTGGGCATGGAAATACAGATAACCAAAGCAGCCCCTGACCCATGCAGAGAGTGGCATCAGGAAACAGCCTGCTGTTTCGACCCCTGTGGAGAGACCACCTTGGAACGGGTGACAAGGGGAAAAACTTCTACCATGACTGCCTGAAGCGTGGTTTAAATGTGATACTCTCACCAGCAAGAGAAAATTAAATAGAAACCAGGGAGAAAGCCTACTTTCAGATGAAACCAACCATTTCTACTCATAGTTCTGCTCCAGATCCCCCTGAAAAGGGCATCTCTTCCAAGAGCATCCCCAAGCACCACTTCTTCGTGCTCTCTAGCAATGCAAAGAGCCATTTGTGATAAACATGTTTCATTCCAAAGCAGTTAAGCACTTGGCTGTTTCTTTTATTGCTCTCTTTGGGACAAATACTTGAAATCAGCCTTCCCTACCTTTGTTTTTAACCACAAGAAAACCCACAGAGGTTGCACAACCTGCAGCAGAGGAAAGAGAAAAGCCACTCTGCACTGAAATCCAGTCTTAGAAAGAAAGGTTATAGCTCTCCAAGCACATAAAGTTAGCAGTAACAGCAGCAGAAGCAAAGCAGCCTTTGGGGGTCAAGTGAAACCAAAGGGTGGATTTTTTTGGATAGAAAAGCAATTTGCTGGGCAGCTCCTGTATTATTCAGTAGCAGTTTGCTGTGGAAGGGAGGTGCTGGCTTATTTGGTTGTGGGTTTGGGTGTTTGGTTGGGGTTTTTTTAATCTGGTGTTCATTGTATGTCTCAGTCTCATTCAACTCATTATTAACTAAAATGAACCTGAAAAAAAAAATCACAGAATAAAGCAAGTTGGAAAAGACCTCAGAGATCATCAAGTCCAACCTATACAATGAGCAAAGTCAGGTCCCAGAGATGTAAAAGATGTGAACACCATCACCAAAACCTGTATCATCCAAACCCCCTGTAGCAAAGAATCCCCCTGTAACTGCACATGGTATGAAGAACAGACTCCTCCTGCCTCTTGCTAAAAAGCTCTCAACTCTTTGTTTTCAAGACACAGTGAATAACCATTTCCTAAACATCTTCTTCCTGCCAGTTGTGTTTTTATAGACCTTTGTCACCCTCTGCCTCACTGTCACCCACTTAACGCTATTCAGAAACTAATTATGGCCTTCTCTGAACAGCACTGATTTATCCTTACACAATCCTGGCATAAAAACAGCTCTGAGAGTCCAAGATGACTAGTCTTTAGATCTGACCAGAGAGATGGAATCACACATCTGTGTGATGACTTGAAGAAAGCTTGTGCTTTATAGGTTCTCCATTTTCCCTGACTCCAGCACTACTTCTAATAAAATACTTTAACTCTCCCTACTCTCCCTTGCCCTGCTCATGAGCCTCTGCATCACCCCTTGGCACCACTTCAAACAACACTTTAGAAACATCCAGATCAGGAGGGAGTTAAAGTCAACCATCATCTTAGAAGAGGAGGCCTGAATGATTTCCACCAGGAGTGGTCCTCGCCCTGAAGACTTTAATCAAGGATGAAGAATGGGAACCAACAGACAGATCCTAGTTCAACATTTCCCCAGTACAGCTGAAACTCTGCCAGGTGATCTTCTGTATTCATCCCTTCCAGATACTGCTCTGCTACCTATCCACAAACTCACAGGAACTTTCTCTGGGGTGAGGAAAACTTAACTGAGCAGAGCCCACCTGGATGAGCCAGGGGCTGCTGCTGCCCCACGCACTCCTGCTGACAGGAAGCTGCCCAAAGCAACAGCAGAAAGGCTTTAGGAATTGAGCTGGAACCAGCACAGGCAGCAAGTTAAAACCAGGCAGAGTCCTCTGCTTCACTGCAGCTTTGTGTTGCATTCCCAGTTCAGTTCCCTTGCTGGCTAAGGCCAGCTCAGATAAACATTTTTATAAAGGATGCCCCTTCAAAGATAATATTTTGCTTTTATTGCCCTTTAATAAACACCAGGCAGTTCAAGTCTTAATGCATCTTGTAAAACATTATTATTTCTAAAAGTATCTAATTTCAGGATATAAAAAACAAAAAAATGAGTTTAAGGCTGAAACTCTTCATCCTGCTTTCAAATGCCATCACCTTTCTGCTACTCTCTGAAGTTAAAACGGATTGTCATGTCTCTGTTTGGAGCACCAACATAAATCTCGGCTCTAATAAGAAGCAAGTCTTAAAAGGAGGATTATAGGGACAGATTTTCATCTCCCAGAAGTCTGTTTCCCTTCACAAAATTTACATAATCTATACAGATCCAGGCAGAGGTAGCTTTTAGTGACCTGAGAACACCAAACCTCGGAGATAGGCCAACATGTTTGGTTTAAAGTCAAAGCTTGCCTTATTAAGCTGCTACATTTCCACCCATGTGTCCCCCTTTTTTATCTCTTGTCCTACTTTAATGGTACTTCCAACATGCTTTGTGCTTTTTAATCTGGATGATGCACCTCATGATTTTGGTCTTGAAAAACCAACCTCCTCCTTCAGTTTCCATACAGATCTCATAAAACAAACAGAAGAAATGGATTACTGCCCAGGGCTGTGGTTTACTCCTTCATTAAACAGCTTATGCTTAGAATCCTCTTAAAAAGTCACTTAGTGGGAAATGGCTATTTGACACTGCAAATAAAAAATGCTTAGAAGAATTTACTACACTTCTCTATTTACCACAGATTCACAGACTGTTAGGGCTTGGAAGGGACCTCAAAAGACCATCAAGTCCAACCCCCCTTGCCAGAGCAGGATTACATAGAGTAGGGTCACACAGGGACTCATCCAGGTGGGTTTTGAATGTCTCCAGAGAAGAAGACTCCACAACCTCCCTGGGCAGCCTGCTCCAGGGCTCTGGCACCCTCACAGTGAAAAAGTTTTTCCTTCTGTTCCCATGGAACCTCCTCTGCTCCAGCTTGCCCCCACTGCCCCTTGTCCTATCATTAGGCATCACTGAGTAGAAGCTGGATCTGTCCTCCCAACCCTGCCCTTCACATCTTTAGAAACACGAATGAGGTCACTCCTCTCCTCCAAGCTAAAGAGCCCCAGCTCCCTCAGCCTTTCCTCAGCAGGAAGATATTCTCCCTTCAGCATTTTTGTGGCTGGTATTCATACCAGTCTTACAGTCCCATTGGGGATACTGCTGAATGTTTGATGCTATTTGGATGGTGGTTTCCCACCAGCATCCAAAGAATTGTGGAGCAACACAGAGACATGCATTCTATACCTTCCCAAGGAATGTGTTAGATGCAAATCCTGACAAATTCTAGAACAACCCAAAAAAAAATCCAACTGTCAGCAACTGTGGGTAGAAGAAAACCTTTTAGGCCAACTGACAAATGCCCCCAAAGTTGGCAACATCAATACTGTACATGCCATATGTGCTCATCCTACCACAAATGAGGGACATCACACAATGCAAACCTCTCCCATCATGAAGGCAAGCTTCCAAGAGTTGAGGAACATATCTTGCTAGTGCCTAGAGCAACACCCAACCCCTCCATAAGCACAAATAGAGGGGGAAAAAATACAAAGCATTTTATGAGTAGCTGGAAGGGGCCTACAGGAATCTGGGGAGGGATTTTTCACAAGAGCTTGCTGTGATAGGATGAGAGGGAATGGATTGAAGCTAGAGGAGAATAGGGAAGAAATTCTTCACAGCAAGGGTGGTGAGACTCTGGAATAGGTTGCTCAGAGTGGTTGTGAATGCCCGCTCCCTGGATGTCTTTAAGGCCAGGCTGGATGAGGCCTTTGGCCACCAAGTCCAGTTGAGAGGCATCCCTGCCCATGGCAGTGAGGTTGGAGTAGATACCTCTGAGGTCCCTTCCAACCTAAGCCATTCCATGACTCTACAGAAGTTTGCTGCTGGCTTGCCCCTGCAACAAGCTGGCTACCTTACAATTCAAGTCTTTGAGAGTTGGACTCAATGATCTTGAAGTCCTTTTCCAACCTCAATGATTCTATGACTCTCAAGACACTATTGCAACACAGATGTTCAATAACAAAATTTGACCACCACAGACGTGAAGGGAAGGATCCTCTGGGAACATTTATCTGCTGTGACCTGAAGACTCTATTTCAAAGACCTGTTGTGGTGCCTTCACAAATGTCATGTTTAAATGCCATGGCAGTGACACAGGAGCAGATGACTGCTATTCCATATGACAGGGAGTTTCCAAACCTGGAACCACAGCCACCCGTTGGTACGTCGCTTCTGTCAGAGTGCTTCAGCAGCCTCTTGGTGACCTGCTACCCTGACAGTCCTAGAAGCCCTTTTCCAACAAACTACTTCATGAGTTTGAATGAAAAATCAAAATAATTATGTCACAGATATAGCTCTGCCAAACTAGCAGGGCAGTTCAGTTCTCTCAAAAGGCTCAAAGGGACTAAAGAAAGAAGAGCTGAAGTCATTCTGCCCTGTGCTCAGCACTGGTTAGGCCACACCTTGAGTCCTGTGTCCAGTTCTGGGCCTCTCAAGTTTGGGAAAGATGTGGAGTTGCTGGAAGGTGTCCAGAGAAGGGCAACAAAGCTGGGGAGGGGTCTGGAGCACAGCCCTGTGAGGAGAGGCTGAGGGAGCTGGGGTTGCTTAGCCTGGAGAAGAAGAGGCTCAGGGGAGACCTTCTTGCTCTCTCCAACTCCCTGAAGGGAGGCTGTAGCCAGGTGGGGGCTGGCCTCTTCTCCCAGGCAAGCAGCACCAGAACAAGAGGACACAGTCTCAAGCTGCACCAGGGGAGGTTTAGGCTGAGTGTTAGGAAGAAATTCTTCCCAGAAAGAGAGCTTGGCCATTGGAGTATGCTGTCCAGGGAGGTGGTGGAGTCACCATCACTGAAAGTGTTTAAAAAGAGGCTGGATGAGGCACTTGGTGCCATGGTTTAGCTGATTAGATGGTGTTGGGTGATAGGTTGGACTCAATGATCTCAAAGGTCTTTTGCAACCTGGTTAATTCTGTATTCTGTAATTAAGCACTTCACCCTACACACCACATGCACCTGTTTGCAACAGACCCCTAGAGAAACCTGAAACACAGCTACTCTGAGCTTCCCCACATGAAAAGGCCCCAGAAAACCAGAATGTCACTAACATAGTGCATCTCTTCAACCTCACTGTCACACTGGTCCCAGCAATAGCACAAGAATGATCCTTTCTACTTCCAGTATGAAAACATAGAATGGTTTGAGTTGGAAGGGATCTCCAAGGGTCACCCCCTCTGCAGTCAGCAGGAGCATACTCAACTAGATCAGGCTGCCCAGAGCCTTGTCGAGGCTCTCCAGGGATGGGGCCCCAACCATCTCCCTGGGTAACCTGTTCCAGTGTTCCTCTGCCCTCATGGTAAAGAATGCCCCAAACCATTGCTCCTTCACTCTTTCCTAGCAAAAGGTGTGCCAAGACCCTACTCATCCCTTTTCTCCTAACCCACAGGTATCACTGCTTCCCTCTCCCCACTCAGCTCACACAAAGGAAGAGATGATGCCCTCAGGACACCTGCCTACCCAAAACTACTGACCTCTGGTAGATCAGGTCAATAGAGTCAGCTCTGCACTAGGCTCTACTGTAAAATCTGAAACAAATTTGGAACAAAAGTCAAAAGCCACAGGAGGTAAATTAACATCTTGCAGCCCATACAAACAAGAAGGTTCCAAGTGCTTCCTCCAGTGCTCTTTGCAAAGCCCAAGAAGAGCTCTGCTAGCCGGGTGCCCTCACAGCCACAGTGGTTGAGAAGCAGAGTGTGCAACAAGGACAAAGTAGAGCAAAACTTTGTATACACAGCAGCAACAGGCATGCACAAGTCAAGCCACAGAACTCCTGCACCATTTCACTGCACATAAACCCCATCCAACATTACAAAGCAGAGCCTGAACTCACAGAATTTGAAGAGAAAACCCTGAAATGAAACTCTTTCCAGCGAGGTTGGTGAAACACTGGAACAGGTTGCTCAGGGAGGTTGTGGATGCCCACTCCCTAGAGCTGTTCAAGACCAGGTTGGATGAGGCCTTGAGCAATCTAGTCTAGTGGGAGGTGTCCTGTCCATTGCAGAGGGGTTGGAACTGGATGATCCTCAAGGTCCCTTCCAACCCAAACCATTCTATGAATCTACGAATCTATAAATAACTGAAGAGGGACTGTAGGAGCGCTCTGGGTTTGTGTTTCAGTCAGCTGGTCCCTAAAGAATTGGGTTTGCTAGTCTGTTTCAGGGAGCCAGGAGATATTTCTCCTTAAACCTTGTGGGTCATCCTTCACTGCATACTCGTTATTTTTTCACACAGCACAGTGCACAGGGTGCTGGACTGCAGCTTTGACAAGCACCAGGAGCCCAACTGGAGGCAACAAACAGGGCCAAGACAAACGCCATTTACGTGACCAACAGAAAGTGGCATTCCATTAATTACCTAATGAAGTCAGGCAGTCAAGACTTGCACTGCTGAAGAAACTCCCAGGTACTTTGGAAAACAGCAAAACATGCATTTCAATGCTGATTAAAAGCAACACATTGACCAGGTATTTTCACTTTGCCTGCCCTCAGCTTAGAAAGGCAATACCCCTATGGATCAAAAGGCCAGATAAATCTTATTAAGTACCAAGTTTTCCCTTTTGTCTGCTGCTCTCTCCACATTCCATCATTTCAGGCCTTTGAAATTCCTTTGTTCTGCCTGTGATCAGGGTTTCCAGGGGAAATCTGGCATTGGATCTAAAGGGAACCCCACACCACTGAAATATTCCTGACAATTAATCACACGGCAAATGATTTCTTTCTTGTCTGTTCCCCCCACCACCACCACCACCTCACTTGCCCCTGGTATTTCCAGAGAACCTTTTAGTGGGGTGCTAATGAGACAGAACTTCCTGTAGCATCAAAAAGGCATTGTCTGGAGGATTCATGCTTGCCCAGAAGTTAAGCACCCAAGAGTTCCTGTCCTCGGGTTGATTCCTCAGAGTAAACAGCAGGCATCTTCTGTGTTCACTCTCGGCCCACAGCTATCTCCAAAGCCAACGCAGATTAAAGGGCAGTTTCAGATGAGGAGAAATGAAATACAGCACCACAGGGTTGGTGCCCTCATCCTGTCACAGAATCACTTAGGATGGAGAAGACTTTTACGTCCAACAGGGTGGAGGAGGCTGCAGTCCCCACACCTGCAGGTGTCACGATGAAGGTGCCAAGCTCTTTTCACTGGTGCCCAGCGACAGGACAAGGAACAATGGGTACAAGCTAGACCACAGGAGGTTCCACCTCAACATGAGGAGACACTTCTTTATGGTGAGGGTGATGCAGCACTGGAAGAGGCTGCCCAAAGAGGTTGTGGGGTCTCCTTCTTTCAAAAATCTGCCTGGATGTGTTCCTGTGTGACCTGCCCTGGGTGAAGCTGTTTTGGCAGGGGGGGTGGACTGGATGATCTCTGGAGGTCCCTTCCAACCCCTGCCTTCTGTGATAAAAACCCCTTTGCCATCTTACCCACTTTCTGCTGTTCATTTAGGACAGATGCAGCTCATCAACAAATGCAACCAGGGGGAGAAAGCAGGCACCTCAAACTTACATTGACAGCCCTGTTCACTGAGTAACAAGCTATGGGATGGGCTTGGTTTGTGCATGCAGAGGGAAGAACTCTTTAGAAAGAAGCACTTCTTTATCAGGAAGCACGATGATTCATCAAGAGGCACAACATCAAACATAACTTTTTACCCCCTCTGTGGTTTTCCTGTTGGATTTCAATATATATGAAACATAACATGACACAGAAACAAACCAAACCATTCTGATTTAAACTCTTCTAATACCTGAAGCTTTATCTTAATTAAAAATGCCACAGAGGGGCACAAAGCAGTAAAATAAGGATGCTGTTTTGTTTTCCTTGTCTTTGTTGAACATCATCACAGTTCTACGAGGGCCTGGGGTGATAGGACAAGGGGCAATGGTTTGGAACTAAAGCAGGGCAGATTTAAATTGGATATTAGGAAGAAATGCCCTGCTATGAGGGTGGTGAGACACTGGAATAGGTTGCCCAGAGGATCACAGAATCAACAAGGTTGGAAAAGACCTCAAAGATCATCAAGTCCAACCTGTCACCCAACACCTCATGACTACTAGACCATGGCACCAAGTGCCATGTCCAATCCCCTCTTGAACACCTCCAGGGACAGAGAAGTAGGATAGGATAGGATAGGATAGGATAGGATAGGATAGGATAGGATAGGATAGGATAGGATAGGATAGGATAGGATAGGATAGGATAGGATAGGATAGGACAGAACAGATTGGAAGAGACCCTCAAGATCATCGAGTCCAACCTATCATCCAACACCACCTAATCAACTAAACCATGGCACCAAGCACCCCATCAAGTCTCCTCCTGAACACCTCCAGGGATGGGGACTCCACCACCTCCTCGGGCAGCCCATTCCAATGGCCAATCACTCTCTCTGTGTAGAACTTCCTCCTCACCTCCAGCCTAAACCTCCCCTGGCACAGCCTGAGACTGTGTCCTCTTGTTCTGGTGCCGGTTGCCTGGGAGAAGTAGCACACACTTTATCCCTGAAAGTGTTTAAGATGAGGCTGGTTGAGCCTTTGAGCAATCTGGTGTAGCGAGGGCTGTCCCTGCCCATGGCAGGGAGGTTGGAACTAGATGATCTCCAAAGTCCCTTCCAATTCAAGTCACTCTATGACTGGAGTCTAAGTGCCCATCCCTCTGGGACTAAGGGAGGCCATCAACTTTCTTTTGAAGGCTCTTCACAGAATCATTTCAGACAGAAAAGAACTTTAGTATCATCAGGTTCAACCACTATGTAACTCTGGCACGCCTGGTGCTAAACCCTGTCCCTCAGCACCATTCACACACAACGAGGAGCAGGAATTCCCTCCACCAACTGCACGCATTCATTCACAACCATTTTGCCAAGCTCCTTTTATCTAGTTTCTAGTTGTAGGTCAAACCCTGGGCCGTTCTGCAAAGATAAATTTTGAATGCAGAGATTATCAGCTCTTCAGAGGTTGGTCCTCATTAGTGCTCATCATTTCCCCTGCTCATTAAATCCGTCTTTCCCAAAGCCGGGCCGTCCCTCCTCGATCTCAAGGCTTCCCACCCTCTAACTCGATCTAACTGTTGCAGTTATGAATCATCCACCGGAGCCGTAAGTTATGATCTCCAATGACCACTAATGAAGGCTGCCTAGCAGTTAAAATATCAAAGCAGCATATATCAGCAGGCTCGAGAGCAGCAGATAGACTTCCAGCGCTGCACTGCTCTTGGATTTATCATCTCCTGTAAATTACACGGCGGGCTGCCTCCGCCACCGACAGCCCCGCACCGCAGAGCTAAGCACCGGGTTTTAATAACCCCTCCTGACAAGCTTTTGATCGCTGGGGGAGCGGAGGGGGGGCAGATGAAAGGCAGGGCCGCCTGCTGCAGGCAATCTGCTCAGACAAAACAAAAGGGGACTTCAGAGGCAGACAGAGATGCATCAGGTGTTAATCTCCACCCAACAAGCAGGGGTGCAGGCTGATGGACTGGCTCTTCGTGCCAGCGGGCTCCTCCAGGATGCAGGCGGCAAGGGAAAGGTGCTTGTAGCCAGGCATGAAATATTTGGATGTGGAAACCCAAAACCTTGGGGAAAGGCATTTTAGGCTGCTTCTAAATCACTTCAAGCTAATCACACAGCCATCTGATTTTTTTCAGATAGGCTGCACGGAGCAGATCTTGTTGGTGTTCAAAACAAGTTGTCTCACTTGCACCTGGCAGGGCTGTAATCTGCTCAGGGAAGAGGCCTGACAAATAATGATTCAGAGTTTTCAAAACATGCACAAGACAGAACTCTGAGGAGACTGCTTGGGAAAAACCTCCTGCATCAGCTGGATGATTTGACAGAGCTCATCATCTCCTCCTGAGTTTGAAGGAGAGCGTACTCATAACACGGGAGTCAGAATTGAAACCTCCTTCTACATGGATTCATAGAATGATTTGGGTTGGAAGGGTCCTTAGAGATCATCTAGTTCCAACCTACCCCCACCATACAGCAGAGGCACCTCCCACTAGACTCAATTGCTCGAGGCCTCATCCAGCCTGGTCATGAACATGTCCAGGGAGGGGACATCCACAACCTCCCTGGGTAGCCTGTTCCAGTGTCTCACCACCCTCACTGGAAAGAATTTCTTCCTAACCTCCAGTCTAAATCTGCCCTCTTCCAGCTCAAAGCCATTGCCCCTTTGTCCTGTTACTACAAGCCCTTATCAAAAGTCCCTCCCCAGCTTTCCTGTAGCCCACTTCAGGTACTGGAAGGCTGCTCTAAGGTCTTCCTGGAGTATTCTCTTCTCCAAGCTTAACAGCCCCAACTTTCACAGCCTGTCCCCCCTGGGAAGGTGCTCCAGCCCTCTGATCATCTTCATGGCCCTCCCTTGTCTTCAGACAGTCAATAAAACACATACTTGGTAGGAGAAGTTTAGGTATGATGAGATAACACATTAAACCCTCTTGGTCTGAGGGAAGAGAAAAAGAACTATTGCTGTTCTCTCTTTTATGCTGAATTTCCTCTCTGGGAAATAAAGAGTAAGGAGTCTGTGGAACTGTCAGACTCCTGCTATTTTTCTCTTCCACTTCTCCACTAATCCCAGCATCTATCACCAGCCACCACTTTCTGCACATTAGTTCAGCCCTCATTTTACTTTTTCCCACTGCTTCCAACCCCTGTAGCAGACTTCTCTGTGGATTTGCTCAGAAATCACAGCAGCCCTCTCCAAAAGGAGCACAGCTATTAATGTCACATCTCTTGACATTATTTTTCACAGCCTCGGAAAGCAAACAGTTTATTTGGGGCCTAATAGTTCAGTGTGAAGCATTTTTACTTCTGTGATCAAAACCCCTGCTTTAAACATGTCTCAGATGGGGAAAGTGAGAAAGAGGTAGCACTGCAGCACCTCTGATCAAGCTAAACACAGAATATGGCTAAAATTTACAGGAGCAAAAGAAGATACAAGTGAAAAAGCTCCATGCTCACAGGAGCAATGGGACCCTAACACATGGAAAGCTCCCAGGTTCCTTTCTCCTCACAAAAGCTGTTGGATGGGGCAGGGTTGGGGGGAACAGGGGAAAGAAGGGTTCAGTTCATGCTTAAAAAACTGTTTCAGACACTGTGCCTCATTGACATAAAATCTGCATGCCAATCCTGAAACAAAAGGAGAAGACACTGACTGAACATAGAAGCTGGCAGCACATCTTCTAACCACCCTCCTCCTCCTCCTCCCAGGGCTGCAGGTGCTCACAGTAACCAATTCCTCATGGGGATTTTGTCCTCCTTGAAAAATGAGTTACAAGTTTTACTGGCCCAACAACCTCCAGTACTTACAGTCCATAAATCTTTAGAGAGGAAGAATGTGTTGGACTCCTGACAATCAGCACCATGAAGTCTTTCATAATATTTGCTTCAAAATTCACAATCCCCCTCAAACCTGCCTTCTTCTACACCTCTCAGAGAATGGTTTGGGTTGGAAGAACCTTCAAAGCTAATCCAGACCAATCTCAGTCAACAGGGACATCTGCAGCTAGAGTAGGTTGCTCACAGCCCCAGACAATCTGACCTGCAAAGGCTCCAGGGATGCAACATCTCCCACCTCCAGGGCCAACCTGGGCAGGGTCACACCACCCTCAGGGTAAAACATTTCTTCCTTCTCTCCAGTATGAATCTCCCTCTGGGGATAAGCAGAGAGTTTGGTCTGTTCAGCCTGGAAAAGAGAGAGCTCCAGAGAAACCTTAGAGCAACCTTCCAGTACCTAAAGGGGGCTACCAGAGGGCTGGGGAGCAACTTTTGACAAGGGCGTAAGTGGATTAAAGACCAGAGCAGAAGCTGCTCTCTTGACTTTATGGAGCCTGATGCCCATCACTGCAGCATCCAGATGACCATCACATTTTATGCAAAAGATCACACACAGGCTCCACAGGCTGGCAACTGAACTCAGATGCTTGAATTTCACTCCACTCAACACCAAACTCATCCTTCCCACTCACTACAGCTACACTTGTAAGGGATGGCTGCTGTCAAGAGTGGATGATATTAAGAGCAAAATGCAGGCATCAGCTCAGCCCCTGAATCACAGAACCACCAAGGTTGGAAGACACCTCAAAGACCATCAAGCCCAATCCATCACCACAGACCTCATGACGAAACCATGGCACCAAGTGCCACGTCCAACCCCCTCTTGAACACCTCCAGGGATGGGGACTCCACCACCTCCCTGGGCAGCATATCCCAATGGCTAACAACTCTCTGTGAAGAATTTTCTCCTCACTTCCAGCCTAAACTTCCCCTGGCACAGCTTGAGACTGTGTCCTCTTGTTCTGGTGCTGGGTGCCTGGGAGAAGAGACCAACCCCCACCTGGCTACAACCTCCCTTCAGGGAGTTGTAGGCAGCAATAAGGTCTGCCCTGAGCCTCCTCTTCTCCAGGCTAAACAACCCCAGCTCCCTCAGCCTCTCCTCATAGGGCTTGTGCTCGAGGCCTCTCCCCAGGCTCATTGAAGGGGCAGGGATGGTGACTGGGCTTCCACTTGTTCTCTCATTCTGGTTACCATATTTCCTGCATTCCTTATTTCCAGCTCTCTAACTTCAGCTGAGATACTCAGTCGGGTCTGCTTCCTTTTCAAGGTACCATCAGTCAAACACAAGCAGATCATTTTATCTCTCTGTTACTAAACTCAAACCATTTTAAACATCCTGCTTTCATCTTTATGGCTGGCTCCCACTTTTTAACCCTGCTGCAGTTACAGAAGAATGTACTTGACATCTAAAACGTGCATGTGATTCCTCTAACATTTTAATGCCGTGTTTTGTGTTGTAAACATCTCTTCATGTTTTATCTCCTTCCCCATAAATCAGAGGCTACTATCTCAGAAGTCTCCAAAGTGACATGTTTTCTCCAGGATATAAATGGCAGACTCTGCTCCTTGAAACTTGAGGCAGCTTTCAAAAACTCATCAAAACCAACAGCCACAAAACCCAACTTTGTAGCCTTTTCTCTCACCCCATTTCTGTGACAGCATGAGGAGAGCATGGGGGGAAAATGAGTTACCCCCATGGCAAGTCACAAAACTGGTCTTCAGCAATCAGAAAACCAATGGTTTGACCATTCTTTTGTATCACTTGTGAGGAACAACACCAAGGCAAAAGAATCTTAGAATCAAAGAATCATTTTGGTTGGAAAAGACCTTTAGCATCATTGAGTCCAACTGCTCTCTAACTCTGCCAAGGCTGGCGCTAAGCCATGCTCCCCAGCACCACATCTCCCCATCTTTGAAACACATCCAGGGACAGGGATTCAACCACCCCCCTGGGGAGTCTGTTCCAGTCTTTGAGAACCCTTTCAGTGCAGAACATTCTTCTATTGCCCAAACAAAACCTCCCTTGGTGCAACCTGAGGCCATTCCCTTCTGTCTTGTCATTTGTTCCCTGGGAGAAGAGAGCAACCCCACCTGGCACCAACCTCCTTCCAAGGAGTTGTAGAGAGACTGAAGGACATTGCTGAGCCTCCTTTACTCCAGACTAAACAACTCCAGCTCTCTCAGCTGCTCTTCACCAGATCTCTTCTCCAAACCCTTCACCAGCATTGTTGCCCTTCTCTGGACCTGCTCCAGCCCCTCAATGTGTCTTTGTTTCAGTGAAGGCCTCAAAATTAAACAGAGTACTTAACCAGCAGCCTCAGCAGTGCCCCATACAGGGAGACAAGCCCTGCCCTGATCCTGCTGATCATAGAATCACAAAATTGTTAGGGTTGGAAGGGACTTCAAGGAACATCCAGTTCCAGCCCTCCTGCCATGGGCAGGGACACCTCACATACAGCAGGTTGCTCACAGCCACATCCAGCCTGGCTGCAAACACCTCCAGGGATGAGGCTTCCACCACCTCCCTGAGCAACCTGTGCCAGGCTCTCACCACCCTCACACCATCGCTGATCCAGGCCAAGATGCTCTTGGCCTTCTTAGCAACTATTACAAGAGGGATATGGACATGCTGGAAGGTGTCCAGAGAAGGGCCACGTGGATGAGCAAAGGGCTGGAGCTGCTCTCCTGTAAGGACAGACTGAAGCAGTTGGGGCTGTTCAGTTTGGAGAAGAGAAGGCTCCAAGGTGACCTAATTGTGGCCTTCCAGTACCTGAAGGGGGCTACAAGAAGGCTGGGGAGGGACTTCTCAGGCTCTCAGGTAGTGATAGGACTGGGGGGAATGGAATGAAGCTGGAGGTGGGGAGATTCAGGCTGGGTGTGAGGAGGAAGTTCTTCCCCATGAGAGTGGTGAAGCCCTGGAATGGGTTGTTCAGGAAGGTGGTTGAGGCCCCATCCCTGGAGGTGTTTAAGCCCAGGCTGGATGAGGCTCTGGCCAGCCTGATGTAGTGTGGGGTGTCCCTGCCTATGATAGGGGGGTTGGAAGTAGATGATCCTTGTGGTCCCTTCCAACCCTGACCGATACTATGATTCTATGAGTCTTGGCCATCTGGACACATCCTGGCTCATCTTCAGCCAGCTGTTGATCAACACCCTCAGGTCTTTCTCTTCTGGACAGTTTCCAGCCACTCTGCCCCAAGCCTGGAGTTTTCATGGGGTTGTAGGAGCCAGCACTTGGCCTCATTGAATAGTTTGTGTTCACACAGCAATACACAGAGCTGAAAGACAGTTGGACAGTATGGAATAGTGCAATGCAAGCAATAATTCTTTAGTTTCTTCAAGATTAACAGGCAGTGTTTAAGAGAACAGATTTCCACTTCCTTAACCATAAGTGCAATTATGAGCCTGAGCTCTTCAAAGGAGATGTTCCCAGTTGGTTTTTTTTCAGTGAGTTTAACCAATGTGAATGGTGCCACATCCAGCTGGCAGCCAGCCACCAGTGGCGTCCCCCAGGGATCAGTGCTGGGCCCCATCCTCTTTAACATCTTCATTGATGATCTGGATGAGGGCATTGAGTCAGTCATCAGCAAATTTGCAGATGACACCAAGTTAGGAGTAGATGTTGGTCAGTTAGAGAGTAGAAAGGCTCTGCAGAGGGACCTCAACTGACTGGGCAGATGGGCAGAGTCTAATGGCATGGCATTTAACAAGTCCAAGTGCCAGGGGCTGCTCTTTGGCCACAGCAACCCCATGCAGAGCTACAGGCTGGGGTCAGAGTGGCTGGAGAGCTGCCAGAGAGGGACCTGGGGGTGCTGATTGACAGCTGCCTGAACATGAGCCAGCAGTGTGCCCAGGTGGCCAAGAAGGCCAATGGCATCCTGGCCTGCATCAGGAGCAGTGTGGCCAGCAGGAGCAGGGAAGTCATTGTGCCCCTGTACTCTGCATTGGTTAGGCCACACCTTGAGTCCTGTGTCCAGTTCTGGGCTCCTCAGTTTAAGAAGGACATCGAGACACTTGAAGGTGTCCAGAGAAGGGCAACGAGGCTGGGGAGAGGCCTTGAGCACAGCCCTGTGAGGAGAGGCTGAGGGAGCTGGGGTTGCTTAGCCTGGAAAAGAGGAGGCTCAGGGGATACCTTCTTGCTCTTTACAGCTACCCGAAGGGAGGCTGTAGCCAGGAGAGGGTTGGTCTCTTCTCCCAGGCACCCAGCACCCGAACAGGAGGACACAGTCTCAAGCTGTGCTGGGGGAAGTTTGGGCTCGAGGTGAGGAGAGAGTTCTTCCCAGAGAGAGTTGTTAGCCATTGGAATGTGCTGCCCAGGGAGGTGGTGGAGTCCCCATCCCTGGAGGTGTTCAAGAGGGGATTGGATGTGGCACTTGGTGCCATGGTCTAGTCATGAGGTCTGTGGTGACAGGTTGGACCCGATGAACCTCGAGCTCTCTTCCAACCTTGGTGATACTGTGATACAGTAAAAATCTCTCTCAGTCTGTTCCTTGCTAAATGCATTAAGTGATCATTTTTTTTTTAATTAAAAGGCAAAAAAAAAAAAAGAAAGAAAACCAAGGCTGTAAGATATTGATTATTTGGGAGAGACAGAGCAGGCAGAAAAGAACACCTGTCCAAAACAATTTTAACTTACTCCAAGGATGGAAAAAAAGAAAACCCACAAGAAAGAATGCCATTAGAAAAAAAAAAGGGGGGGGAGGGGAGGTTGGGGGGAAGAGAGAAAAAAGAAGAGAGGAAAGCAGTTTTAGCAGGTGGGACTGAAACGTGCTGACATGTTGTAGTACAGTCCTGAAGGGCTGAAGGATAGAAGGCAGTGTGGCGTGATGTGGAAGAGAACCAGGGAGCGCTGCCTCAGCCTGCCCCCAAAATGCTAGATGAGGTGTGAAGTACAGCTCTGAAGTATTGTGACACAAAGAAGTGAGGTGGAGGCAGAGCTGCTGGGAGAGGAGCAGAGAAATCAAACACTATCTTTCACTTGGCACCTCCCAGCAGGAGTTTACTCCCTGCCAGCCCCCAGACCCAACGCACTCCGCAGGGGAAAACCCAAGGACCTGCTGCTATCTCTGCACAGCCCCAGAATTCACAACGCTTTCCACCAGCCTGGGAGACTCTGTTTCTCTCAAACTACTGTCTGACATCAATTATTCCAAGATACTTTTCTTGACATTTTCTACACAAATGTTTCTAGAACAGGCTCCATAGTTCCCTCTCATCAAGCCCCAAGTACTTTTCATAGATTCATAGAATGGTTTGGATTGGAAGGGACCTTGAAGATCATCCAGTTCCAACCCCTCTGCAATGGGCAGGACACCTCCCACTAGACTAGATTGCTCAAGGCCTAATCCAACCTGGTCTTGAACAGGTCTAGGGAGGGGGCATCCACAACCTCCCTGAGCAACCTGATCCAGTGTTTCACCAACCTCACTGGAAAGAGTTTCTTTGTAATCTCCAGTCTAGGCCAAGTGCAGGGTCTTGCATCTAGGTCGAGGCAACCCCAGGCACAAATCCAGGCTGGGCAGTGGCTGGCTGGAAAGCAGCCCTAAGGAGAGAGCCTTGGGGGTGCTGGTGGAGGAGAAGCTCACCAGGAGCTCTCAGTGTGCACTTGCAGCCCAGAAAGCCAACCAGATCCTGGGCTGCAGCAAGGGAATTGTGGCCAGCAGGGCAAGGGAGGTGATTCTCCCCCTCTGCTCAGCTCTGGTGAGACCCCACCTGGAATACTGCCTCCAGTTCTGGAGCCCCTATTACAAGAGGGATCTGGAGGTGCTGGAAGGTGTCCAGAGAAGGGCCACAAGGATGAGCAGAGGGCTGGAGCACCTCTCCTATGAGGACAGACTGAAGGAGTTGGGGCTGTTCAGTTTGGAGGAGAGAAGGCTCCGAGGTGACCTCATTGTGGCCTTCCAGTATCTGAAGGGGGCCTACAAGAAGGCTGGGGAGGAACTTGTCAGGATCTCAGGCAGTGATAGGACTAGGGGGAATGGAATGAAGCTGGAGATGGGGAGATTCAGGCTGGATTTGAGGAGGAAGTTCTTCCCCATGAGAGTGGTGAAGCCCTGGAATGGGTTGTCCAGGGAGGTGGTTGGGGCCCCATTCCTGGAGGTGTTTAAGCCCAGACTGGATGAGGCTCTGGCCAGCATGATCTAGTGTGGGGCAGGGGGGTTGGAACTAGATGATCCTTGTGGTCCCTTCCAACCCTGACTGACACCATGATAAATCTTCCCTCCTCAGGCTTTAAGCATGCCCTCATCCTCACACTGCCTGTAGTTTCCAGGATATTTTCAAACACAAACACCTTTTGCTGAACCCATTCTGAACATAAAAACATAAAAATAAATCATCAGCTTCCTAAGAATAGTTATCCAGTTTCACAGGATTGTCTTTAAATGATGTTATTTCTACCTGCATTGGAAGTCAGAGCTAGCATTTAGAATTTAAGGGGTTATGGAAGGTGTCTGGAAATAAATGCCCTTGGTTGATTAATACCCAGCTTTCACTTCTATAAGCAATGGAAAAACACATTTATACCAATTCTTTGTTGCTGCTTTTTTTCATTAAGCACAAACACAGGCTGGGCAGAGAATGGATAGAGAGCCCTGAGAATGACCTGAGGGTGCTGGTGGGTGAAAAGCTGGGCAGGAGCTGGCACCACGCACTGCCAGCCCACAGCCAGCTGCGTCCTGGGCTGATCCCCAGCAGCGTAGGCAGCAAGGGCAGGGAGGGGATTCGGCCCCTGAGCTGCTCTCTGCTGAGACCTCCCCTGCAGTGCTAGGGGCCAGCTCTGGGGCAGCCAAGGCAAGAAAGACCTGGCACTGTTAGAGGCAGGTCCAGAGGAAGCCACACAGAAGACCATCAGAAGGCTGGAGCACCCCTCCTATGAAGACAGGCTAAGAGAGTTGGGATTGTCTAGCCTAGAGAGGAGAAGGCTTCAGAGAGACCTTAAAGAAACCTTCCAGTGTTTGAAGGAGGCTACAGGAGAACTGAAGAGAATAAAAGACATGGAGTGACAAGGGGTAATGGCTTAAAACTAGAAGCAGTTCAATTTAGATTAGGCATTAGGAAGAAATTCCTCCCTTTGAGCATGGCACTGGCACAGCTTGCCCAGAGAATCTGTGGAGGCTTCAGCTCTGGGAGTGTTGTTCAGAGTCAGGCTGGATGGGACCCTGAGCAACCTGGTTTAGTAGGAGGGGCAGGGCGGGTAAAATTAGATGATCTTTAAGGTGCCTTCCAATCCAAACCATTCTGTGATTCTATGACCCTGAAAGAGGAACAAGAATCTCCACTCCAGCAAACTTCTGTGAGTTTCTAGCTGTTTGAGTTAAGGTGGGGGGGGAGGGGAGAAATGTTTACTCCTCTGAAATTGAGATAGGAAATCATAAGTAAAAGATTATTTTAGACCACAAACCCTGACTTTTTGATCTCTGTGTGTTCACAGCATAGCCCTGGCTCCCTCCCCAGCAGTTAATTCAACTTAAAGAGATGAATTCAGCTCAAAGAGTTAATTCAACTTAATTCAATGGGGCTAAACTGGCCTCAGCTCCTGCCAGATTGTTAAAGTGAAGAGGTCAAGGGAAAAGGAAAAAAAGGGAATAAGAAAGGGGGGGGGGGAGGAGGGGGAACCCAAAAACCAGAATATGAACAGTTAAAAGGTTGTATCAATACTTCCACAAATGCTGCAGCATCTCAATTACATTTTCACAGGCCCAGGCTCCTCACATCCTGTCCTAAATCACGGGGAAGAATCTTAACACAATCAACACTTCACCTTCCCACGGCATATTTGAGGCCTGTAAATGGTGAAAGCCCAGATTTATCAGGGAAGTGAGGAGTGGGAAAGACGAGCTGCCCTTAAAGATGGGGAGATTTACAGCAATCTGGGAAGCGGAAGGACGGTTATCATGCAAGAAAGGTCCTTGAGGGATAAGAGGGAGCAGCGAGGGAAACATGAGTCATGAGCTGCCAGGGAAGAGGACGCGTATGGGGAGCAACGGACAGAGCAAAGTAGCAATAAAGGAAGTTCCAAGTCAAACGTGCTCCTTCCCAAAGGTCAAGAGAGATCCCAAGCTTACAGTACTCATGGAAAACAAAATTCCCAGCCAATTCAGACACTGCACTGACACTGGGGAAAGGGACACTCCTGGACTGAAAGGATCCATTGATAAACAAGGTCACAGCCCACAGCTCCGCTCCTTTGCTTTGTTACCAGCTCTGCTTCTTTCTTTGCCTTAGTAAGAGCAGTTGCCTTGAAGGTCAGTGTACACAGGTCAGCATCTCAACATGTGTCCAGTTCTGGGCCCCTCAATTTAAGAAGGATATTGAGACACTTGAAGGTGTCCGGAGAAGGGCAATGAGGCTGGGGAAGGGTCTGGAGCACAGCCCTGTGAGGAGAGGCTGAGGGAGCTGGGGCTGCTTAGCCTGGAGAAGAGGAGGCTCAGGGGAGACCTTATTGCTCTCTACAACTACCTCAAGAGAGGCTGTAGCCAGGAGGGGGTTGGTCTCTTCTCCCAGGCAACCAGCACCAGAACAAGAGGACACAGTCTCAAGCTGTGATCTCCAGGGGTCCCTTCCAACCCCACCATGCTGGGATACTTTAGACAGATGAGACAAGGTCATACAATAACACAACCATGGAACCAGACCTGTAAGGCTGGAGCCCCAGTGACTATTCTTACACTCCAATTACACAGTTCCTCCTATGTCATTTGCAGTGACCCAGGTTTGGTATTATCAAGATAAACATTATTATAGGAGGCTTAAAACCTCATCAGCTCCATTCTGAATAAACACATTGTGCCTAGCAACTCTACTTTAACTGGCAGACACATATTCCTCTCGTGGTGT
Organism: Dryobates pubescens; assembly: GCF_014839835.1. Lineage (NCBI taxonomy): Eukaryota > Metazoa > Chordata > Aves > Piciformes > Picidae > Dryobates > Dryobates pubescens. The sequence goes on along the minus strand of NC_071631.1, from coordinate 18,703,409 downwards.
CAGTTTTAGGGGCTCTGAGCTCAGCTGGCAGCTGACAGCACAGCACTCCCAGCCATCCGGTCACACTCCCCAGCAGCATTTCAGAAGTCAGGCTGACACTAGCTTGTGGTACAGATGAAGAGATGGACTGACCTGGTTGATGGAGTTGGCAGCACAGGATGCCAGTCCAGTTCCAAGGGAGGCCAGCAGGAAACAGGTGAGGTCGAAGGGGACCGGGGCCATGGCAAAGCCAGCGGACGCGGTGCTGACAACCAGGGCTGCAACACAAGAGAGATGTTGTTCAAGGCATCAACCAAATCCAGCCTCCTTTGCACACACCACAAGAGTTAAGGGGTGTAAACCCTGTAGGAACTCTTGCAGAGATTAATTTGTTACTTGTATGGATCAAAGTAGCTCCAGGAACCGCATACAATTAATACCAATACTCCACATGAAGTCAAAGATGGAGAAGGAGAACTGTCAGGGATGAAATCAGAAACCCAGCAGCAGCACATTAGCAGAGCAGGTGAGAATAAAACTTAGGCCCTCTGTGTGCTCTATTTTATGGATTTGTTCCAGGATGAAACTGCCTCATGCAACATGTACAGGAGATGTGATTGCTCCAGTAACTCACATGCCATTGCAGAGTCTGATGTGGAAGAAACCCAGTGAAATACTATGAGATATGAATTATAGCAAATGATAGCAGGAATTGAAGCAGTGAAGAGTCAAAAAGAGACCCAGGGCATGTAGGCTACAGCTGGTGGAGGCAGTGACTCCACTGTACAAGTGTCTGCTCACACTGCTCCCATCTGACATGGCCACTTCAGGCAGAAGGTACAACCACATCAGCACATGAGCAGAGCAGCTCTTACAGGCCTCAGAATTTGAGTGGAATCATACAAACCCATTTCAGTCTTGTCATCCAAAATTCCCACTTTACTTGGGCACTGCAAATCACATCCTTAAAATGAAGTTACCCAAATCTCAACCCTAATCTTGTAGTTACCCAAATAATAGGGTCTCATAACTTCACTTCTGGCAAGAAACAGTAGGAGCAGATTCTTATACTAGAGAGGTCAGCATAGTCACTGACTATATTGCTCATGACCTTACAGTCTGAAATTCATAGCTATTAAAAAAAATATTTAAATTATAATCTGCATGTAATTATGTGTTTCAGACCTCAGCTAGCCCTAATCAAAGCATCAAGATCACAGGTTGGAAGGGACCTTAGAGATCATCTACTCCAACCTCCCCACTGTGGGCAGGGACGCCTCTTGACATGACTCAGCTGCTCAAAGCCTCATCTAGCCTGGCCTTGAACACCCCAGGGGAGGAGGCATCCACAACCTCCCTGGGCAGCCTATTCCAGAGTCTCACCATCCTCATACTGAAGAAATTCTTCCTAAGATCCAGTCTAACCCTGCTCTCCCTCAGCTTCAAACCGTTCCCCCTTGTCCTATCTCTAGACACCCTTATGAAAAGTCCCTCTGCAGCTTTCCTGTAGGATCCCTTCAGGAACTGGAAAGCAGCTAAAAGGTTCCTTCAGAGTCTTCTCTTCTCCAGGCTGAACAATCCCAGCTCCCTCAACCTATCCTCATAGCAGAAGTGCTGTGGCCCTTGGCTCATCTTTGTGCCCCTCTCACCTTCCCGATTGCTACAAAACCTCCTGTTTGTCTGAAGCGAAATGACAACTAAATAACCTTTGCTGACTGAAAATACCTGGATTATCTACTAAGAAGTGTTAGTGGAGATGAAAACCTAAATGTCAGGGCAGAGACCTGCCAGCACAGACACATGCAAAGTGCTAAGTTTAAGAACTGTGCCTGCATAAGAGCCTTAGGATTTAATCCCAAAGAGACAGTGAAGAAAACTTGCTGCTCATCAAAACTTTTCTCTGAAGCATTCAAAGCTGTTGGCAGCTGAATATTATTATCATATTCATAATATTATTATAAACAGTAATTATTTAGTCTTACATTCAGAGGGTGTTGTGCAAGTGGCTGTTACACAAAACCCACAGAATGTTAGGGCTTGGAAGGAACCTCAAACGCTCAACGAGTCCAAGCCCCTTGCTAGAGAGCAGGATCACCTAGAGTGGGTTTCTGCCCTATACCAAGGTAAGTCCCTGGCTGTGATTCCACCAGGCTCCCACTGAAGCCTTCTAAACTAGAAAGAAGCCACAATAGAGCCTTTTCCCTTTGAGAAGCTGTGACATGATCCCAGACTCTGCAACCCCACTGGTCAGACATGCAGCTATTGACCACTTCTAAAAGACTGGGGAGGGGTCTGGAGCACAGCCCTGTGAGGAGAGGCTGAGGGAGCTGGGGTGGCTTAGCCTGGAGAAGGGGAGGCTCAGGGGAGACCTTCTTGCTCTCTACAACTACCTGAAGGGAGGTTGTAACCAGGAGAGGGTTGGTCTCTTCTCCCAGGCACTCAGCACCAGAACAGGAAGACACGGTCTCAAGCTGTGCTGGGGGAAGTTTAGGCTGGAGGTGAGGAGAGAGTTCTTCCCAGAGAGAGTCATTAGTCATTGGAATGTGCTGCCCAGGGAGGTGGTGGAGTCCCCATCCCTGGAGGTGTTCAAGAGGGGACTGGATGTGGCACTTGATGCCATGGTTTAGTAGGCATGAGGTGTTGAGTGCCAGGTTGGACTTGATGATCTTTGAGGTCTCTTCCAACCTTGCTGATTCTGTGATTCTGTGACTTGGCCCCATTTATTCCATAAACACAACAGCACCTTGGTTCCAAAACTCTTGGACCCCTCTTAGTAATTCACACCCCCAAAAAGTCTTTAGGATGTGCTTTGTTTTAGAGCTGAGGGAGTTAAAAACGCCTGGAGAAGACGATGGCAAAACAGTGGTGTTTGCATTTCTGAGAGTGGTTACCTTCATTACTTTTTTTTTGCATAATAAATCACACCTCTTCCAGACAAGAATTTAATTAAAACTTATCTTAGAGAGCGCTTTACACCAATTTATTAGGGGGCAAACACCAACTGGAGGAGAAGCAAGGTGGAGCAGATTGGCAAACAGTCAGTGTAACATTACCGCCGCACTGACCTCAAAGATATTCTAACACTGTACAGCCCCAGCACTAATTAAAGTCCCCATTGATTTCTCCAGATTAATTTCAGCCAGCCATCTCGGTGTGACTTAGCAAAGATCTCATTAAAAGGGCTGCAGGCTGTGGTCCATCCTCTCCCCCAGCCCACTGGAGCAGGTGTTCTTAGTGGCCGGGCAGCGCCGCGAGCGCAAGGCAGCCCCCGCTCCTCTCGGCCCCCGGCGCAACTCAAGTGCCACACGGTCAGAGGCAATAAGAAAACGTTCCCTTTGGACTGGGAAGTTTATTTTCTTTTACTCTGGAAGCAATAACTTAATCTTCTGCTTTCATGGAGGGAAAAGTATATTTAATTGAGATCACATCAAGGGAATGAGGTCATTGACTCTGTTTGTTTTTTAATCCCTGTTAGTTTAGTGCTTCGGGGGCCAAATTAACTTCACCTCATTGCATAATAGATGGAATTGATCCCTTCAAGATTTGTGGCTGAGAGTTGGCATTATATATGCTCTTCAAAAAGAAGCCAGGACTTAAACTTATGATCTCAGCCTAAACCTCATTTTCACTCTTTTAAACATCTTTAGCTTTAGCAGAAATGAACAGGGGACATTTCTCTCCCATTTCAATGTAATTGAAAAAGAAAAGTGCTAAGAGATTAGTGGCAAGGGCAGAGAATGATGCTTCCAGCATGAAAAAAACACCAACATTCCAGAACTCTACAGTGTATTCTTCACATTCCTCTTCAGCTTCACTGCAATGTGATCTGCCTTTAGAAAGCCCTGGATTGTATTTCTAGTATGCAAATCACTCTGCCATATTTGATTTGCCCCCCTATTAAAAAGTGGCCAAGCCAAAATCAAAGCCTAGAAAGCCAAAGCAAACCAGTTCAAGCTTTACATTCCCTTTCTACTCCTGTACTGCTGACACATCAGTACACAGGGAAGGACAAAAGCATTTCTACTTGAATTTGAGAAACTCTTTCCCTGTTTTATTAGAGATCCTTAAAGACCACAAGCCTGCCAAAAGCTGAAGGATTTTTCCTTCCACTTTTCACACTCTGGTTTCTGGAATGCCAAATGGAAAGCCAATCATCACTACTGGTGCTACACAACTGACCACTGTCTCCTTTCCACACTGAGATGTGGTTGGGGATGGGAATAGCTAAGGTTTGCTGCAGATCACAACCTGCACTCTACAGAAGGCCAGACTCCTGAAGCAAACTTAAATTTGGGACAATAATTTCATAGACTTACAGAATGGTTTGGGTTGGAAGGGACTTTAAAGATCACCTAGTTCCAGCCCCTGCCATGGACAGGGACACCTCCCACCAGCCCAGCTTGCTCAAGACCCCATCCCACCTGGCCTTGAATGCCTCCAGGGAGGGGCATCCACAGCCTCCCTGGGCAACTTGTTCCAGTGTCTCACCACCCTCACTGTAAAGAATTTCCTCCTAATCTTCAGTCCAATTCTGCCCTCCTCAAGCTTCAATCCCCTTGTCTTGTCACAACAAGCCCTCATATTAAGTCCCTTCCCAGTTCTCCTGTAGCCCCTTTCAGGTACTGGAAGGCTGCTCTCAGGTCTTCCCAGAGCCTTCTCCAGGCTGAACAGTCCCAGTTCTCTCAGCCTGTCCCCACAGGCGAGGCAATCAAGCCATCTGGTCATCTTTGTGCCCTCATCAGGACCCACTCCAACAGTTCAATGTCCCTGTTATGCTGGGGGCACCAGAACTGGATGCAGTTCTCCAGGTGGGGGCTCACCAGAGCAGACTGGTGGCAGAGAATCACCTCCCTCCTCCTGCTGGTCACACTGCTTTGGATGCATCCCAGGCCACGGTTGCTCTGCAGTTGTGTTCGCAGGATTTACCACAAGCCTTTGCATCGCACCCTCTAAAATCCAAGTGCACTCTTAGGAGCAGAGCAGATAATCTCTTCTTGACCATTGAACAATTTGTAAATGCTTTGCAAAAACCAAACTGCAGTAATAGTTTATTTTTACTTCATTAGCTTTCCTTGTAGCATGGCAAACACATTCCCAGAATGCTGCTGCTACGAAGCTTTGCTTCTCTGATAGGATAATAGCTCCTCTTTAACACTCACAAAAGAGAACTGCTTTAAAAGGAGTATGAAACATATTTAGCATCAAGCATAAATGCAGGCTAGCAATAACCTAAACAATACATACTAATAAACCACTGACAAACTTTCTGGCTATATTAAAGCTGCCATTTAAAAAACAAATGCCCCAATAAATGTCATTATGCCAGAAAGAAGTGAAACCAGACTGGAACTCCAGTAAACCAAATGGATTTTTTTTCACTAGAGTGGTTGTTCCCAGGTTTTTTGCCCACAAGCACAATACAGGCACTTTATTTGTTGCTCCATGAGGCTTGGTACCACTCAAAGAACCATTACACAACACCGGGCAGCCAACGTCTTTGTTTTACACATACACAACACACACAGATGCAGCAGGATGCTCCCAATCACATCCTAAGTCAGCAGCAAATCCCTCAGGCTTCTGATTCCCAGCTCAACACTTCTTCAGCACAGAGATAAATTCATATGTGAGCAATACATCCAACAAATTCCAGCTGGTTTTGGCAAACAAGACAGGTTCCTTCAGAACAGGAGAGGCACAGACCTGTTGGAACGGATCTAGAAGCAGCCACAACCATGAGGCAAGGGATGGAGCACCACCCTGTGAGGAGCCCACAGGGGTTCCAGCCCTCACATCATTGTTGTGGCCTCCTCTGGACCCTCTCCAACAAGAAAATGTCCTCCTCATGCTGAGGGTTCCAGAGCTGGCCTTCTTAGATACATGTTTGAAACATACAGGCTCTACTATGACTTTCTGAAGGAGATGTGTGTTAGGGCAGCCTGAAGTCAGGACTCAATGCTACCAGGCACTGCAGAGACAGAGATACACTAAAGCCACAGCCCCTTCCATGACAGGCTTGCAAGTCAGAGCAAAAATTGTTCAACTGTTTAGAAGTGAGCTGTTAAGTTTACATCTGAGCAAGACTGATGGATTCACTTCTCAGACAAGTGCTACATAAGCTGCTGGCTGTCCTCACCACAGACCAAAATGCAAGACAACCCTGATTACAGGAACAATGGTGAGAAAACTTTTGCAGATCACAGAGAAATGCCTAATGAGAACACTCAGCATTTTTAATCTCATGCCTTTGTCACACTTCCCCCAAGTTAAACGTTCCAGTTTAACTCCCCTGTGGTTTTGCACACAGCTCAACTTCATTTTCATCTGTGGTTACTTAGTGAAACATTACTTGGATGTAAGCTTGAGGTAAAATGGAAGAAGCTGAGACAACCTGAACTTCTCAATATTTGCTTTATAATCAGAATTTCCTCCTATTAGAAATAACTTAGAATCATAGAATTGTCAGGGCTGGAAGTAACCTTAAAGATCATAGAATCAATAAGGTTGGAAGAGATCTCAGAGATCATCAAGTCCAACCTGTCACCCAACACCTCATGACTACTACACCATGGCACCAAGTGCCACATCCAATCCCCTCTTGAACACTTCCAAGCCCCCTGCAACCCCCAGTTTCAAATGGCACCAGGAGAAGTTTAGGCTCAAGGTGAGGAGAAAGTTCTTCCCAGAGAGAATTGTTGGCCATTGGAATGTGCTGCCCAGGGAGGTGGTGGAGTCCCCATCCCTGGAGGTGTTCAAGAGGGGACTGGACGTGGCACTTGGTGCCATGGTTTAGTCACAAGGTCTGTGGTGCCAGGTTGGACTTGATGATCTTGGAGGTCTCTTCCAACCTTGGTGATTCTGTGAAAGGATGAAACTGAACCCCAAAAAGGTAAGACTCTGCAACAAGTAATCAGAAGTTCCCTAATTGTTTTTCATGGCAAAAGAATATAAACAGCAATCTTTTCCTGTTGGGAAGGCAGAGCTTGTAATGGCAAGAGTCACCAGAGCTGAAGTTTACACGAAGCAGGAGGGTATGGTAATAGCTAAACTCATTTCCTTCCAAAGGTGAATTACAGTTCAGAACACAAACAAACACTCTCTTCACTTCAGCAGCGGGAAGAGAAAAGGGCATAAGGAAGTCCCATTTTAGCATAATGCAGAGTTTGTTTTTTTATTATTTCATACTCTAAAAAGTATAAATAAAGAGCCTGCCAAAAAGCCCCACACAGGATATGAGCTCTAGCAGAACGTCATGGGTGAAGGGACTGGAGTTGTGTGTCGTTTGGAACTGAAAAACTCACCTCGGAGGATTTGTTTCTGCTCTTGATGATAACGGAAAATCAAAGAGCTACTACCACCACACTCTTCACAGAGCATGTCTCTAAATGATTACACCAGTTGGGGAAAAAAAAGCTCATTCTCTTTCCTTGCTCCACACACTACACCCAGGATTTTCCCTACTCATCCCCTACGCTGTCCTACAACCAGGACAGAACAACGCAACTCCTCTCCCACAAACCCGCCCTCACACAGCTTATTCTTTTACACTTTCTACTTCCATTCAAATCTCCCCACCAAACAGAACCACTGAATTGGTAGAGTTGGAAAGGACCTCAAGGATCAGCCAGTTCCAACCCCCCTGCCATGGGCAGGGACACCTCACACTACAGCAGGTTGCTCACAGCCACATCCAGCCTGGCTGCAAACACCTCCAGGCAGGAGACTTCCACCACCTCCCTGGGCAACCTGGGCCAGTCTCTCACCACTCTCATGGGGAACAACTTCTTCCTAACATCTAATCTGAGTCTACCCATTTCTAGTTTTGCTCCATCCCCCCCAGTCCAATCACTCCCTGACACCCTCAAAAGTCCCTCCCCAGCTTTCTTGTAGCCCCCTTTAGACACTGGAAGGCAACAGTTCATGTTCTCTCTCTTTCTGGTCACTTTTGTTGGCATTTTAATAACATTTCTGGATCTGTTGAGATTTTTTTTTAATGTAATTCTACCTCAGTAACTAGCACAGCTTTTGACTTCACATAAAAGAGCCACTTGAAGAAAATCACCTCATTAAGGACATGCCAGGAGAGCTAATTGCTCATATACCACTTGCGAGGTATCAGTGGTGGGTCCAGCAGAAGCAAAATATTACCAATACTGAGCAGCACAGGGGGGACAAAAAGCCAAGAGCTGAACTATGCAGGAAGACAGAGGCAAGAGATAAGGTTGTGCCTGCCACAAAATGGCAAGGACAATTATCTGATAAATGCTGGATGTGCTGGGGAGAACTGTCATTTTAAGGCACTTGAAATACATGCTCTTATGCTTGCTGGCGTTTCTTAGGGGTGAGCTCAGTGTTAGTCACACATCTGACTCTTGCTGGTGCTCCTCTAAATGAAAGTTTCAAGAACTCCAGTAAGATAGAAGAGTACCTTTTTACTGGAAAAGAAGTACTTTGTGTGGTATTTTTTTGTGTGGCATCAGAGCTGCTGTTTCTACAGCTTTTTGGAGGTTCTCTTTTAGAATCATAGAATCAACCAGGTTGGAAAAGACCTCAGAGATCATCAAGTCCAACCTATTAGCTAACACCTCCTGACAGCTAAACCATGGCTCCACATCCAAGCCTTTAGGGAACACCTCCAGGGACAGTAATTCCACCACCTCCCTGGGCAGCACATCCCAGTGGCCAATTACTCTTTCTAGGAAGAACTTTCTCCTCACCTCCAGCCTAAACTTCCTCTGGGGAGAGTTTATTTACACCTAAATTTGAATTGAAGTGACACAGCAAAGCATCCAATGATAGGCTTTGCTTCCCTCAAGTCTACAAACCCAACTCTGTACCAGCACAAAAGAAATGTCTTGAGGTTTTGGTTTTTTTTAATTGTAAGGAAGGACATTAGGACATTCAGAGAACATTAAGTCTTGCCAGGTCCTAAACAGGACAAGGGAGGCAATTCTGCCCCTCTACTCTGCTCTCCTGAGACCTCACCTGCAGTACTGCATCCAGTTCTGGGGAACCCAGCACAAGAAGGACATGGAGATGCTGGAGCAGGTTCAGAGGAGGCCATGAAGGTGATCAGAGGGGTGGAGAACCTCCCCTGTGGGGATGGGCTGAGAGAATTTGGGCTGTTCAGTCTGGAGAAGAGAAAGCTCCAGGCAGACCTGAGAGCAGCCTTCCACTCCCTGAAGGGGGCTACAGGAGAGCTGGGAAGGGACTTAATACAAGGGCTTGTAGTGACAAGACAAGGGGAATGGATTGAAGCTTGAGGAGGGCAGAATTAGACTGAAGATTAGGAAGAAATTCTTTACAGTGAGGGTGGTGAGAAAATGGAACAGTTTGTCTGGGGGGGGGCTGGGGATGCCCCTCCCTGGAGGTGTTCAAGGCCAGGTTGGATGAGGCCTGGAGCAACCTGATCTAGTGGAAGGTTGGACTTGATGATCTTTGAAGTCTTTTCCAACCTTCATACCCCCATGGCAGGGGGTGGAACTAGATGATCTTTAAAGTCCCTTCCAACCCAACCATTCCATAAATCTGTAAGTCTGTCTCATCACCACTGAGATCTAGAAGGCTTTTTGTTAGAGAAAGCTTTAACTGACCATTGTACATCACGTGTGGCCAGTACAGTTTTTCCAAGGAGAACCAAACAATACCTACTGCAAGACAAAAAGTGTTAGGAGAAAGACTGAAATCAGGATTTTTATCACATTGTGGCAAAGGACAACAGTTTTATTATCAGGAATTTATTTCACCCCCCTGGAAAGAGCACCACAGCAGGGACTTAAAAAATGATCTCTCTGTTCTTGGCCCTGGTACAGACAAGACGTAAGGCTCTGGTCAGATCATCTGAGCTTCCTTAGACATAAAAGCATATCTAGCACTACCTATTGGCAAAGAAGTAATTTATAGTCATTAAACATCACTATCAGAACAGGGAAAATGCAATTAGGCTACAAAGCAACTGCTGGTTTGAAGAAAAACTGCTTTCATTAACTAGAACAAGTAAACTTTACCTTGTTTTAGAAAACTTAATTGGTCATGCCCAAGCATTTTCTGCTGTAAGATAGGAAATTACTCAGGCTATCTTTTGGTGCTGTTCTAAATACTGATTTCCCAAGTGAAAAGTAAGGAAATAAGACAGAACTTTGGTAAACTTAAGCAAAATGACTTTAAAACAGAATCACAGAATGTTAGGGGTTGGAAGGAATCTCCAGAGATCAAGTCCAACCCACCTGCCAAAGCAGGATCACCTAGGGCAGGTCACACAGGAACACATCCAGATAGGTTCTGAAAATCTCCAGAGGAGACTCCAAAACCTCTCTGCACAGTTTGTTCCATGGCTCCAGCACCCTCACATCATATTATTCTCATGTTGAAGTGGAACTTCCTGTGTTCCAGCTTGTACCTGTTGCTCCTTGTCCTATCACCGGGCACCTTCATCTTGACACCCATTCCTCAGTTATTTATAGGCATTAGTAAGATGCCCTCTCAGCCTTCTCCAGTCTAAACAGGACCAGGTCTCTCAGTCTTTCTTCACAGGAGAGATGTTCCAGTCTGTTAATCATCCTCACAGCTCTCCACTGGACTCCCTCCAGTAGGTTCCCATCTCTCTTAATACAATGCCTATAAATTCACTTCCTAACCCACTTTCACTGGATTTTTTTCGTACTAAACCTTCCTTATGACATCCAAAAGCTAGCTGGCCACATGATATGAGCTCCCCCTCACTGTTTTAAAGCAAATGTAATAGGAAAACAAATGCTTCCATAAAACAACTGTTTCCTGCACACATATGATGGAATTGACCCAAGTAGTTAGTGCCAGTGAAGTGGGAATTACCACACAAAAACCTGCACACCAACATCTGGGGAAGAGAAGGCTCTGGGGAGATCTTATAACTGCATCTCAATATCTGATGGGGAAGGCTGGGTAAGGGACTGGGGAGGGATTGTTTAGAAGGGCTTGTAGTGACGGGATGAAGGGTGGTGGTTTGAAATTGGAGCAGGGTAGATTTAGGCTGGACATCAGGAGGAAGTTGGGGGTTGGTCTCTTCTCCCAGGCAACCAGCACCAGAACAAGAGGACACAGTCTCAAGCTGCACCAGGGGAGGTTTAGGCTCGAGGTGAGGAGAAAGTTCTTCCCAGAAAGAGTAACTGACAATTGGAATGTGCTGCCCAGAGAGGTGGTGGAGTCACCATCCCTGGAGGTGTTCAAAAGGGGCTTGGACATGGCACTTGAAGTCATAATTGAGTTAGTCATGAGGTGTTGGGTGACAGGTTGGACTTGATGATCTTTGAGGTCTTTTCCAACCTTATTGATTCTATGATTCTAAGTTTTGCACAATGAAAGTGGTGAATTACTGGAACAGGTTGCTCAGGGATGTGCTCATTGTGTCCCTGGAGACATTCAAGATCAGACTCAATGTGGCCCTGGGCTGCCTGATCTAATCGGAGGTGTCCTTGCTGACTGCAGGCGTGGGGTTGGACAAGAGGACCTTTGAGGGTGCCTTCCAACCAGTCTGTGAATCTAAAGAACTCTGGCTATCAAAGAGGATGCAAAGGAGTGAAAAAATGACCAGCAGTACCTGTGAGCTTAATTTTGGACAAGCGTGCCAAAATTCCCGGCAGCTCCTCCAGCCGCAGCTTCATTTCCTTCCACTGCCTGTCTTCTCTGGGCTCTGCTCTCACTGCTGGGACAAGCTCTTCTGCTCCTGCAGCTGGCTTCATTTCTCTCAACTCATTCCTCCTTAATGGCTCAGACAAAGGTTGATACACAGGTGAAATGGCTCTAATCTGGTGGATAACCTTTTTCTCTTGATCCAGTTGCTGAAGCTCACGAACAGGAGAGGCAGCTGAATCGGACTTGGGCTTGGCTCGTTGGCTGAGGTCTCTGTTGCACCGTGTTACATACTAAAGAGAAAGAGAAATGTTGAGATGAAGAGGTAAGAAGAGATTGCTGTGCATTTCAGATTCACAGCAGCAATGTTATTGATACATCAGTCTAACTGTCAGGACAACAAAGATGATCAGAGGGCTGGTGACCCTCCCCTGTGGGGACAGGCTGGGAGAGCTGGGGCTGTTCAGCCTGGAGAAAAGAAGGCTCCAGGGAGACCTTACAGCAGCCTTCCAGTATCTGCATGGGGCTACAGGAGAGCTGGGGAGGGACTTTTTATAAGGGCTTGTAGTGACAGGGTGAGAGGGAATGGATTGAGGCTTGAGGAGGGCAGACTTAGACTGGAGATTAGGAAGAAATTCTTTGGAGTGAGGGTGGTGAGACACTGGAAGAGGTTGCCCAGGAAGGCTGCGGATGCCCCCTCCCTGGAGGTGTTTCAGGCCAGGCTGGGTGAGTAACCGGGTATAGTAGGAGGTATCCCTGTCCATGGCAGGGGGGGTTGGAACTGGATGATCTTCTAAGGTCCCTTCCAACCCAAGCCCTTTGATGAATCTATGAACTACTTCCTCCAATGACATGAATAACTTAGCCTGAATTTCAAACACCCATTTCACAGCTTTCTGAGTTGGACAAGGCACTACAAAAGCAGCTTTTCAGCTCACAGCTGCATCAGTGTTAACCTAAGCATGAAGAACTGCTTCTCAACAAAACTGCTTCCTCCTCCATAGCTTCCACAGCACCAGATAATATCCTCTGATATACAATTGATCAATTCATCTTTAAACAAAGAGGTACACACAGGCCCATACCAACTCCAGCCTCCCAATGCAAGCACAAAACATTCTGCATCTTCCCAGACATAGAAAACATGAGGAATAAAAAAAGCCAGAAGAGGACAAAAAAGAGCATTTCCCTTCTCCTATCTATTTTCTTCCCTAAACTACTCCATCTCTTTCAAGCACCTATGACAGGAATACCATGACTGAGCTTTCAGCTAATCATGGTTTAACTTGCACATTAACAATTCTAAGGAGGGAGAGGGATCCAAACCTCTGAAAGGTGTGACTACAGATCAAATCAAGGACAAAACAAAGAAGAAGTTGGGAAGTGCTGGTGATCTCCAGAAGCACAGAAGAGACTCTCTTCTCTTGCTTCATACAGGAATGAAGCTCAAGAAATAGAATCATAGAATCAATAAGGCTGGAAAAGACCTCAGAGATCATCAAGTCCAACCTGTCACCCAACACCTCATGACAACTAAACCATGGCTCCAAGTGCCACATCCAAGCCTTTTTGAACACCTCCAGGGATGGTGACTCCACCACCTCCCGGGGCAGCACATCCCAATGGCCAACAACTCTCTCTGGGAAGAAATTTCTCCTCACCTCAAGGCTAAACTTCCCCTGGCACAGCTTGAGACTGTGTCCTCTTGTTTTGGTGCTGCTTGCCTGGGAGAAGAGACCAACCCCCTCCTGGTTACAACATCCCTTCAGGTAGTTGTAGACAGCAAGAAGGTCTCCCCTGAGCTTCCTCTTCTCCAGGATAAGCAACCCCAGCTCCCTCCTCACAGGGCTGTGCTCCAGACCCTTCCCCCAGCCTCACTGCCCTTCTCTGGACACCTTCAAGAGTCTCAATGCCCTTCTTGAATTGAGCAGCCCAGAACTGGACACAGGACTCAAGGTGTGGCCTAACCAGTGCTGAGCACAGGGCACAACGACTTCCCTGCTCCTGCTGGCCACATTATTTCTGATGCAGTCCAGGATACCATTGGCCTTCTTGGCCACCTGGGCACACTACTGGCTCATGTTCAGCTGCTGTCAACCAGTACCCCCAGGTCCCTGTCTGCCTGGCTGCTCTCCAGCCACTCTGACCCCAGTCTGTAGCACTGCAAGGGGTTGTTGAGACCACCAACAGGTTTACACACTCCTTGTGTCAAGGTGATCATTAGCTGTAAGACTTCATCTCATCCATATTTCACAGACATAGCTAAAGCAAAACTAACAGGATACAACTCAGAGAAGAGGAAAGCACACCTTACACTACCGTCCTCTCACCTTTGATACAGCTCTTCAAAGAGGAGGATACAATTCCAAGGGTCTAAATGATAAGTTCAATACCCAAAACTAGCAGTACCCTCTAGAATGCAACCCATTAAGTTAACAAGCTCAGAAGGTTTGATTCAAATTAACTGATAAACTCATCAGGCAGAACACACTACCTCCAGAAGTGAGTTCATCCACCTCTTGTCTGACTGCCAGCCAAGCCTTGACTCCCTTATTAGCATTTTTATAGATAATGACTTCAGAAATCACTTCATTTCATGTTTCTCAACAGGAGATGAGCATCTGACTCCACAAGCCCAGTCAAGTACAGGGCTTGGTGCAGCACAAGGCACTGTCTCTGCCACAGCAAGTTTCCTGCAAACCTGAAATGTTTTAGATGCCAGTGGAGAAAAGGAGAAGCTTGGAATCGCCTGAGCTCAGCTGATAAGAAGAAATCCTCTTTTTAATCAACTAGCCTCCACTTGGATTCAGCACATGGGCCAAAATGAACGAGGAAGATGGGATAAATACACTGCCTGACTTACCATTCGCTTGAGGAAGTTGAAGTACTGAAATGTAATCAACCTGTCATGGGCTACATGGCAGAGATGCACAAACTGGCATGGTGTCTGCCGGACTCCAGCGCTCTTCAGGTGCCAGAATAATAACCCTAGTTAAAGAAAACAAACAAAGAGAACATTACATAGCAGTTCCTCCTCTGCCACCAACTTTGCTTCTAACTCAGACTGCAGTGTCTCTTGTGAGACACTCCAGCAAGTACTATATAGTATCATAGTATCAGTCAGGGTTGGAAGGGACCACAAGGATCACCTAGTTCCAACCCCCCTGCCAGGGGCAAGGACACCCCACACTAGATCAGCCTGGCCAGAGCCTCATCCAGCCTGGGCTTAAACACCTCCAGGGCTGGGGCCTCAACCACCTCCCTGGACAACCCATTCCAGGGCTTCACCACTCTCATGGGGAAGAACTTCTTCCTCATGTCCAGTCTGAATCTCCCCACCTCCAGCTTCATTCCATTCCCCCTAGTCCTATCACTGCCTGAGATCCTGAGAAGTCCCTCCCCAGCCTTCTTGTAGCCCCCTTCAGATACTGGAAGGCCACAATGAGGTCACCTCAGAGCCTTCTCTCCTCCAAACTGAACAGCCCCAACTCCTTCAGTCTGTCCTCATAGGAGAGGTGCTCCAGCCCTCTGCTCATCCTCCTGGCCCTTCTCTGGACACATTCTGGCACCTCCAGATCCCTCTTGCAATAGGGGCTCCAGTGGGAAACAGGGCTGCTCAGGTTAGGAGAAACAAGTTTTCAGGCTCTGAGCACTGAGAGCAGAGGCTTGCTCCATGGGTTCTGGGGTTTCTCCTCCAAGTCTTTCAGCTCCCCAGAGATGCATTTATAATTTGTTGTTCCCTTATTATCCCTATCTGCTATCAGCAACATTATCTTGCTGGAATGACACAAGCAGTGCTGAAAGGACACAGCTGACACAGGGCAGCACCACAGTCACAGAACTGTTTTGGTTAAAAGAGACATTTAAGATCATGAAGCTCAACCATTAACCCAGCACTGCCAAGGCACCATAAAACCACCTCCCTCAGCACCACATCTACACAGCTTTAAACTCCCTCCACGGATTTCCCTCTGCCACTGCCCTGGGCTGCCTGTTTCATGGCCAATCCTGTTGGGGAAGAAACTGCTCCTTATGTCCAACCTACATTTCCCCTAGAATAACTTGAAGCTGTTTCATCTTGTCCTGTCACTTGCTACCTGGCGGAAGAGACCAACCCCAGCTGGACCCAAACCCTTTCCAGGGAGCCCAAAGGTCTCCCCTCAGCCTCCTTTTCTCCAGGCTGAACAACCCCAGTTCTCTCAGCCGCTCCTCACAAGCCTTGTGCTCCACGCCCTTCACCAGCCTCAATGTCCTTGCAGTGAGGAGTCCAAAACTGAACGCAGTATTGGAGGAGCAGCCTCAGCAGCGCCCAGCACATGGGGACAACCCCTGCCCTGGTCCTGCTGGCCACACCATTGCTGATACAGGCCAGAACGCTGTGGCCAAACACAAGTAAAGGACACCCCTGTGTGACACGACGCCTATATCCCTACACATACAGAGGAACAGTCAGGCTCTGTATTCCACTCTACAGAGCACCGCCAGCGACTACTCGGCTCCAGGGTCAGCTCGGCCCCAGTCGCTGCCCCATTCCCCGGCCCCGCCCGCCCCACCGGCCCCGCACAGCTCCGGGCACGGCTGCCCTTCGCCCCCAGACCCCGCCGGGGCAGCGGTACCTGCCATGGCCCGGGGCGGGCTGCAGCGGCGGGCAGCGCTCATGGCCGCAGCGCTGCTCCCGCCGCCCTCTCCGCTCACCGCCTGGGCGCCGCCATCTTGCCCGCCGTGACCTCTAAACGCCTTCCGGGTCGGCGCTTCCCGGGGCGGGGACAGGGGCTGCGGGGACCTGGGTGAGGCGGCAGTGGCCGGGCCGGGCCGGGCCGGGCCGAGCCGAGCCGGGATCGCTCTCCGGCCGAGGCAGGCGGGCCCGGGAGGCTCCTCACGGCCAGGCCGCGGCGCGGAGGTCGGGGCCCATGCGGTTGTGGGGCGGTGCCTCAGGCCCCGCCGCTTGCCGGCTGAGCCAGCGCTTCCTGCTCCCCGCTGCAGCACCGGCACCGCGGGCGGCTTGGCTGTGCTTGGCGTGGGAGTCCGGAGAGGGATGTGGTTGAGCCTCGGTCCTTGTACCTGAGCAGCTTCCCACCGAGTGACACCTGCAGTAAGGGGAGGAACTGCTCGGTGGATTTCGGGGTTTGGGGTAGGAATTGGGGCCGGGCTGGAGACTTCAGAGGCCTTGCCTACGAAGAAGCAGCTGCCGGGGCTGTGTCTCGGGTTGCGGCTCCCCGTCCCAGCCTCCCTGGGCTCATTTTCAGCTGACAGTTGCAGCTAGGATGTTGTCAGTGACAGCAGGAGGATCCCGTGGAGTTCATACATCGCTAATGAAACAACCGAGAGAGATCTCATAAAAGTATGCAGTCATTCTTGAGTACGTGGGGCCTCATTCCCCGAAGGAGCTGAGCTTCAAAGAACCAAAGGCTTGGCAAAAAAATAAACAAATAATAAAATACTTAGTTCCTGTAGTAAATTTGGATAGGGCAGATTTGCTTTCTGTATCCTTTGGGTGACATCTGGCATTGCAGGAGGTCAGGTTGAAGAGCTACCCTTGACCCAGCAATCCTACCCTCACACAGGTTCTGAGGGTGGTTGAATCCTTTGCTTATCCAACTCGGCTTGCTCACCTGAAGGGAGGAAATGCCTTTTGAATTCACCTCTACAGGGTCTGAAGGTTTAAAAGCTGGTGCCAGATACAGAGGAAGCCTGAACAAGGAGGGAATGGTGAGGACTGCTCAAGCTGTAAAGCATAATTGCACCCTCAGGCACCTTTAAAGTGTTTTCTCTTAAGAGTTTAAGTTCAGGAGATGTAGGCTATAAGTCACTTAAATGCTTTTGAAAATCACCCTCAATATTTTAACATGGAAATCTTCCTCAGAACCATCTTCCTCCCAGGCTTTCATTTCTTTATGGTGCTTAAATTCATACAAAAGTCATCTTAAATCATTACTAGGAAGATAAAATGAAAACACTCACTCTAATTCACCAAGAATATCCTACTTGGAAGCATTTATTTCCACTCTCTTTCTATTTGGGGACCTGGGGAGAAATTAGGACTTCACATTTTTTACAGTAATATCCTGTTTTACTCCAGGTTCTCATCACTGAGCATATATCACTTCACAGGTCCTCTTTGCCACTCTGGTGTTTTGTGTAACTTTGGCCTCAGCTTAAATTTACACCTGCAAAAATAAACACATGGCAAACACCGGCAGGAAGGGCTGGAATGGTTGGTTGGGTTTAGGGCAGTTTGGGTCAGAGAGGGAAAGGCTTTGGTAGCGGAGTGTTCAGTGTCAGGGCTGAGATTTAAGGTTTAATGATTTTCATTGCCTTTCACTTGGGCAATAAATTGCACCCCTGGAGAGAAGGGGGGGTGGGGGGGGAGTAAAACACTACTTTTCTAATTAAGAAGGATGTTATCCATGGGCCTCGAGACGGAGCAATTCCTCCTTGTGACACGATAATCATGATTTAGGGCACGCAGAATGTCAGGTACCCATCTGGGTTTAACCACTAAAGCTACCTCCAGAGAGAGGGAAAAAAAATCTTAGGATTTTTAGTGGACACAGGTATCCAAATGTCAGAGTGGTATTTCAGCCTAAAATGGCTCCACTTTGGGTCTTGTTACTGAAGGTTTGGGCCTGCAAAACACTGATTCTGCAGAGGCTGGCTCCACAGATCCAGAGATTACCTCATGGGGGCAAGAGATTACCAAGGGCCACAAAAAAACTATCAGAGGGATGTAGCACCTCTCCTACAAAGACAGCCTGAGAGAGTTGGGGTTGTTCAGCCTGGAGAAGAGAAGAGCATTTCGGTATCTGAAGGGGACCTGCAAGAAAGCTGGGGAGGGACTGTTTAGAAGGGAAATAGGACAAGGGGCAGTGGTTTTAAACTAGAGAAGGGGAGATTTAGAATGGGCATTAGGAGGAAGTTCCTTACTGTGAGGCTGGTGGAACACTGGAACAAGTTGGCCAGGGAGGTGATGGAGGCTTCGCAGTATCACTAAGGTTGGAAGAGACCTCAAAGATCAGCGAGTCCAACCTGTCACCACAGACCTCATGACTAAACCATGGCACCAAGTGCCACATCCAATCCCCTCTTGAACACCTCCAGGGTTGGTGAATCCACCACCTCCCTGGGCAGCACATTCCAATGACAAATGACTCTCTCAGTGAAGAACTTTCTCCTCACCTCCAGCCTAAACTTCCCCTGGTGCAGCTTGAGACTGTGTCCCCTTGTTCTGGTGCTGATTGCTAGAGAGAAGAGACCAACCCCTTCCTGGCTACAACCACCTTTCAGGTAGTTGTAGAGAGCAATGAGGTCTCCCCTGAGCCTCCTCTTCTCCAGGCTAAACAATCCCAGCTCCCTCAGCCTCTCCTCACAGGGCTGTGCTCAAGGCCTCTCCCCAGCCTTGTTGCCCTTCTCTGGACACCTTCAAGTGTCTTGATGTCCTTCCTAAACTGAGGGGCCTTTCATCCCTGGAGACATTCAAAGTCAGGCTTCATGGGGCTCTGAGCGACCTCATCTAGTTGGGGATGTCCGTACTTCATGCAGGGGGGTTGGACTAGATGACCCTTAGAGGTCCCTTCCCACCCAATGGATTCTAAGATTCTATCCTATGAAAAGGTGGTACAGGGAGCTCTTAGCACCTTCCCCACTCATCTCCCACAATCTAGCTCCTGAAAGCTCATACTAGTGTCACAGGACCTGGTGGAGTGCGGCAGGAGAAGACTCATCTCTTATCCCGGGCTCTGAGGTCAAGCCCCACTGTGAGGCAGAGAGATTCCTGAAGCATCTCTCCCCTCTGTTGCTAATTGCTACCATGGGCAATTACTCAGAAAGTAAACACTGCACCTCCAGGTCCACTTTGAGGGTGATGCAAGGGGGGTTTAACCATGCAACTCCCATTAGTGTTAATTATGGAGCACATATTAACAGCCTCATACAATCCCCTTCCCCTATTAGCGCTGCCATAAATCTGATTGGTGGGGCTTAATTGGATCCCAGCCTCAGAATGCAAGGGTTTGATACGTGAAAGGGCAGATCTGTGGAGACAGCAAACTGTTCTTATACTTTTAATCTCCACATCTCCCCTTCCCTTACTCATAACAGCAACAAGGGCTTCGTGTGAGATTGATTTGTTGTCAGGAAATGATTTAAAGACCGACTGTGAAAATATTCTATTTGCCTTGTAGAATGTGGCATTGATGTTAGGGCTCCACAGAGGTTTGATGTACTTTCAGATAGGCAACTCAGAAAGCCAAGTGCAAAATAAACAAGATGGCATCCTGCTGTTCTTGTGGTAACCTTTACGGATCAGTTCAGAAGTGTGGCTGTTGTCTAGGTCGGTAATACACCATGGGGGAAGCTGCAGCTTGGTGCAGTTCTGCCCCAGGCAGCTGAAGCCCTACTGTATTTTCTTTCTGGGGGACACAGTATCATAGAATCATAGAATCAATCAGGATGGAAAAATGCTCAGAGATCATCAAGTCCAACCTATAGTGTGGCCAGCAGGAGCAGGGAAGTCATTCTGCCCTGTACTCAGCACTGGTTAGGCCACACCTTGCGTCCTGTGTCCGGTTCTGGACTCCTCAGAGCCTATGGCAGTGGGGTTGGGACTGGATGATCTGATCTCTTTCCTAAAGCAGAGTTCAGATATACCACAGGAAATCAGCAGGAGCTAGAAAGTTCTGCTTCCTCACAGCTGTCAAAGTGGCCTTGCTCTGACCTTGTGCCGTGCCATTTTTTGGCAAGCCCTGTGTTGCTTGCTCACCACCTGCACTGGACTATGAGCTACAATAGCTTACTTCAAGTTAAAAGCTGCCAGCCTTTCCTTAGAATACATAGAATACATAGAATAAACCAGGCTGGAAGAGACCTTCAAGATCATCGCATCCAACCCATCAACCAATCCAACACCACCTAAACAACTAACCCACGGCACCAAGCACCCCATCAAGTCTTCTCCTGAAAACCTCCAATGATGGTGACTCCACCACCTCCCCTGGCAGCCCATTCCAATGGTAGAGCTTTGCTGAGTGCCTGGTGCAAATTCAGCTGCAGGCACATTTGGAGTTGGTGTCAAATCTGATGTAGTCATGGAGGCAGTGGGAAATAAACACCAAGATGAACCATAGCAAGGGCAGCATGAGGAGAATCACCCCTCAAAACTGGCAAGACCTGCCTTAAGGCAGTAGAAACCAACCATGCAGATTCACAAAGGAGCTACAATAACCCACTGCAGTCCCCCACCACATCAGCCACCTCTTTTTAACTCAGCCTGATATTGCTGTTCCTGACAAGGAGCAATACCTCTTATCCCTTAAAGTTCCCAGCCAGAGTCAACAATAACTATTTCCAGCAGCCCTTTGCCCTGAAAATGACATTCTGAAGAAAAGGACCTGTGTCCTGTGCTCTTTCAGCTGAGAACTGCTGCCCTAATATCTCCAGAGCCTCCTATTTTTTTTTCCATGCCTCCTTTCAGAGGTCTTTCTTTTCCTGGAAAATCTATGTCAAATTCCCAAGCTGCCTAGGACTCAAAAGATCTAATAAAAATAAGATTTATTAAGAGCAGAGGGAGGAAATCAGATTAAAACTGAAGAAACAGCTTGCATAACTGATCTCCTCTACTCAGCAACTGCTCAGGAAGTGCTTGGTGCACACACATTAACTGTTTTGTGGAAGTGCTTCTCAGCCCAAGGGCCAGGAAGGGCCAGCAGCAGCCTGCAGAGTCTTCTCCACAGGCACGGCCATTAGTTGCACAAAGGCCAGCAGTGCTCATGCTCACAGCTCCTCAGCACTAGATGCAACGTTGTGTTTTGCTAACCCACTGGTAACTCCTTTTTGCCACAGCTCAAGAGGGGCACACCACCCCCAGCAGCAAGACTGCTCAGAGGGGCTCCAGGCATCAGAAGCCTCCAAGCTCCACGGGCCAGTATTCCCCACCAGAGCCAGCAGCTCACTGCTTCTGCCACCCACTAGCTCTCAGTGGCAGCAATATGTGCATGCTATGGGACCTGTAGGATCACAGAAGCCCAGCAGGGAAGGCACCTCTGGAGATCCAACTCCCCGCCCCCCACTAGAGCAGGGTCACCCACAACAGCTTGCCCAGGATCACAGTGTCCAAGTGGCTTTGGAATCTCTCCAGAGAACGAGACTCCACAACCTCTCTGGGCAGCCTGCTCCAAGGCTCCAGCACCCTCTCACCAAAAAATTGTTTCCTGATATTCAGATGGAACTTCCAGTTTGTGCCCATTATCCCTTGTCCTGTCACTGGGCACCACTGCAACAAAGATGGCTTTTTCTGCCCCTCCTCCCTCTGCTCCATCACTCTCTTCTGCTCACCTTAAGGCCATGATTTGCTGTCCCTATCAGCTCAACACCCTGTCCACCTCTCTGCTTTGGTTAGATTTAACCTCCCCCCTGCAGCACCTCTGCTGGCAGGACTCCTCTATTGACTCAGCTTTCTCCCTTGGAGGCATTTCTGCTGAGGGAGGCAGCGCTCAGCCCCAGCAGTTCTTGCTCTGAGCGATGTGACAGGGAAGGCAGCACCCATCTGCTCAGCCCCTGCCTCCCAGCCCTCCGTGGGGGCTGAGTGTGATGAAACCCCCTGTGCCAAGCTCCAGGAAACAGCTTCAGCTTCCTCCTCTTTTTAAATGATGCTCAAACAGTCCAACTTCAGTCCTTCTGGGCTCCAGCTCCTGGAAGCAAGTCTCACTCTTTACTGTCCTCACTGTGGTGCCTTTGCCTCTGTTTCTTGGCTGTGGATTTTGGACTGAGTAGCTCCACCAGTCCCCATTAATCTTCAGCAGGCATCTCCCTGCTGCTCTCTTGCTGAGTCCAAGCATGGCACTGCTCCTTCATTTCTGCTTGCACTGACATAGTTGTGGCTGGTTTCTTCTGGTCCCTTTCACAGAAGACCTCTTACACATCATCTTTTTTCCTGAGTATTTTTCATCCTCTTCCTCCAAAATGGAATGAAGAGGGAGCAAACAGGTTGTGTCCCCTACATCTCAGTGCAGAACTTGCCCCCTGCTGCTTCTTGGATGCAGTCTTAATCCAGGCTTGTTGCCACCCCACTCAGTGTGCTTTGCTGGGGGCTTGGAGGGTTGGGCACTTAGATGGCCACCACAAGAGGAACATGGTGTTGAGAAATGATCTGCAACATGACAGTGACTGGGACCTCTGTCCCTGTGCCCACTGATGTCTGCTCTTTCTCTTTACCCAGTGGTGGAAGACTGTGCTAGCCCTAAGGCCCCCTAAGGCACTCTAAGCCATCTCACCAGTGTAAGTTCTGCAGGCATCTGCCCCAGGTTTGCACTGTCTGAATTCTTGCCCAACCCAGGGTGTGACAAAGCAGCACCACCAGGCCCAGGTATTAACAAATTCTGCTTTATAATTAGATGTCATTTGTGGGTTCTGGACTTTCAGACAATCCAGCTGAACTTCAGAGAACTGGTCATGTTTCTGCACAGCCATATGCTTCATCTTGAAGCCTGAGCCCCAAACCAGCTCTTACTGAAATCAGGCAATGAATAGAACAGAACAGAACAGAATAGAATAGAATGGAATAGAGTAGAGTAGAGTAGACTAGACTAGACTAGACTAGAATAGAATAGGTTGGAAAAGAGCTTGGAGATCATCACATCCAACCTATCACCCAACACCATCTAATCAACTAAGCCATGGCACCAAGTGCCTCATCCAGGCTCTTCTTAAACACTTCCCTTGATGCTGACTCCACCACCTCCCTGGGCAGCACATTCCAATGGCCAATCTCTCTTTCTGGAAGAATTGCTTCCTTACATCCAACCTGAACCTCCCCTGGCACAGCTTGAGACTGTGTCCTCTTGTTCTGGTGCTGCTTGCCTGGGAGAAGAGACCAACCCCCAGCTGGCTACAACCTCCCTTCAGGGAGTTGTAGACAGCAATAAGGTCTCCCCTGAGCCACCTCTTCTCCAGGCTAAGCAACCCCAGCTCTCTCAGCTTCTCCTCACAGGGCTGTGCTCCAGACCCCTCCCCAGCCTTGCTGCCCTTCTCTGGACACCCTCCAGCAACTCAACATCTTTCCTAAACTGAGAGGCCCAGAACTGCACACAGTACTCAAGGTGTGCTCCCATTGACTTCAGTGGAAGCTGAAGCAGATCCACTGCTAACCCTCTCTCATGTCTAATTGAATGCCTGCTTCATTCAGGTGACAATAGTGAGCTCCTCAACACTCTCAGTGACAGCTGTGACTGTCAGCCTTGCACTGGCTTGCACTTGGATCTCCCAGGTGACCAGTGGCAGAACAAGAGGACACAGTCTCAAGCTGTCCCAGGGGAAGTTCAGGCTTGAGGTGAAGACAAAGTTCTTCCCAGAAAGAGTAATTGGCCATTGGGATGTGCTGCCCAGGGTGGTGGTGGAGTCCCTGTCCCTGGAGGTGTTCAAAAAGGGATTGGATGTAGCACTTGGGACCATAGTTTAGTTAGTCAGGAGGTGTTAGGTATTAGATAATAGGTTGGACTTGATGATCTAATAGGTTGGACTTGATGATCTCTGAGGTCTTTTCCAACCTGGCTGATTCTATGATTCTGGGTTTGTGTAAGATGTGTCTTCTCCTGTGGCTGCCATTGCTCCAGCGCCTCTAACATCAGCACTGTTTGCTCAGCACCTCCTGGTATTTGTCTCACAGACTTCACAGCTTCCCAGCAAATTCCCCACTCTGTGTTACTTCCTCCTGCCCTGTACTGTTTCAAGCTTTCATGTGAGGAACATCACACAAAGCCCCTTCGCACGAGGTTGTTTGGACAGTTGTGCTGCAAGAGAGTTTCTTGGGTTCAGCAAAGAAAAGTCCCTCCTTCTGTCGTAGCAGCACCAGACACCTAAGTGGCAATGACTGGCTGTGAGAGTAACAATGCTCCTGAGCTCTGTAATTGCATGCTGGGATTCACAGAATTATAGAAGTGTTTGGGTTGGAAAAGACCTCTAAGATCATCAAGTCCAAGCATCAACCCAATTCCACCCTGGCCATTAAACCATGTCCCAAAGTGCCATGTCTATACTTCCAAGGATGGTGACTCCACCACCTCCCTGGGTAGCCTGTTCCAATGCCTGACCACTCTTGCAGCAAAGGAATTCTTCCTAATCTCCAATTTAAACCTCCCCTGGCACAATTTGAGCCTGTTTCCTCTCATCCTATTGCTTGCTGCTTGGAAGAAGATTATGTAATTGATTGTATAATCGATCAAAGATTATATAATTGATCAAGGGGTTTAATAAATTATTCTTTTTCTACTTCTAAGAACACCCAAAGTCAGATTAGGCAGAGCTTTCATGCCCCATTTTCATGCTGAAAGGACAGTGTTTGACTTTGTGATCCAGTGGGTATGGGAGCAGCCATGCTCCTGCAGAAAGCCCAGCTGCCTGATGGCTGTGCTGGCTGACTCCAGGACTTCTCTCTGCCCCTCTGCTTACCTCATCCTCACCTCAGAGAAAATACAAGTGCAGGGACAGCAGATCCTGGTACTCTGTCCACTTCTGGGCCTCTCAGTTTAGGAAAGATGTTGAGTTGCTGAAAGGTGTCCAGAGAAGATCAACAGTGCTGGGGAGGGGTTTGGAGCACAGCCCTGTGAGGAGAGGCTGAGGGAGAAGAGGAGACTCAGGGGAGACCTTATTGCTGTCCACAACTCCCTGAAGGGAGGTTGTAGCCAGGTGGGGACTGGTCTCTTCTCCCAGGCAAGCAGCACCAGAACAAGAGGACACAGTCTCAAGCTGTGCCAGGGGAGGTTCAGGCTGGATGTTAGGAAGAAATTCTTCCCAGAAAGAGAGATTGGCCATTGGGATGTGCTGCCCAGGGAGGTGGTGGAGTTGCCATGCCTGGAGGTGTTTAGGAAGAGACTGGATGGGGTGCTTGGTGCCATGATTTAGTTGATTAGATGGTGTTGGGTGATAGGTTGGACTTGATGATCTCAAAGGTCTTTTCCAACCTGGTTAATTCTATCCTATCCTATCCTATCCTATCCTATCCTATCCTATCCTATCCTATCCTATCCTATCCTATCAAATAATGTAGCCCCTGAAAACTTCTCAACAAGACTGAGCAACTCTGATGGTGACACTGATGAGCCAGGGCATGCTGTGGGCAAGGGTTGCTCAGGCTTTATCCCCACCACTTGGTCCATGCCTTGACTTCCAGTGCCTGGCAGGTGGCCAAGCTAGCTCTGCCACCTGGAGCTGCCATCCTACAGAGTCCTAGAATTGTTTCTGTTGGATGAGACCTCTAAGATCATCGAGCCCAACAGCCAACCCAAGACCACCATGGCCAATGACCAACCACAGCCATTAAAACCTGTCCACGCCACTTGAGTGAAAGTTGATCTTGTTATTTCTTGGACTGATCCCTCAGGGAAGCCTCTAGTGCTGCAAGAAGTGGTCCTGGTGACTCAGACGCTGGCACTTTTCCTTCTGAGCCCATGCCCAAGCATGATGCAGGGGGCATGGCATGGTGGGAGGCCTTGCCTTTCAGGTGTGGAACATAACTGAGCTCATAACCACTCGTCATCTCATTCCCCTTTATGCTTCCCATCCTTGCTGCTTAGTTGCTGCCTGGTGCAGTTCTAGATCCCCTGGGAAGCAGCACTTCCTCACAGCATTTCTTTACACCTACCTCACTGGTGAGCACAGCCCACCCTGTCTGGGAGATGGGAGGGCTGTCTGGATTCCCTCCTTCTCCTGGGTGTTCAGCTAGACAAGTCCCTTGTGGGAGATGAGTGAGAAACTCCAGTGTTCCCCCTCACTGTGAAGGGAGGAATGGTTTATAGTTTTCTAACATGTGCATGAAAAAAAAATTAGCTTGAGGAAACACACCAGAGCTGGCAACAGGTGGTGCAGGAGAGAGCCCTCAGCTCTAAGAGCTCTTAGCAGTAATCTGTGAACTTCCCCAGTGTCCTGCAGCCTGGGATGCTGGATGCCTCAAATAAAGGAATGCCTTGCTTGTGTTTCCAGCTGATCTTTGCATCACAAGATACATCCAAGACACTTTTTTAGAGGAACACCATATGTGGCCTGTTGACTTCAAGCTCCACAAGCTCTTTGAGACCTGCAGGCTGCAGATCCCAGGCCCTAAGCAGGCTGATACCAAGAGAAAATTCACAGATTCACAGAATCACCAAGGTTGGGAGAGACCTCAAAGATCATCCAGTCCAACCTGTCACCACAGACCTCATGACTAAACCATGGCACCAAGTGCCACGTCCAGTCCCCTCTTGAACACCTCCAGGGATGGGGACTCCACCACCTCCCTGGGGAATAGAATAGAACAGAACAGAACAGAACAGAATAGGAATAGGAATAGGAATAGGAATAGGAATAGGAATAGGAATAGGAATAGGAATAGGAATAGGAATAGGAATAGGAATAGGAATAGAATAGAATAGAATAGGATAGGATGGAATGGAATGGAATGGAATGGAATGGAATAGAATAGAATAGAATAGAATAGAATAGAATAGAATAGAATAGAATAGAATAGAATAGAATAGAATAGAATAGAATAGAATGGAATAGGCCAGGTTGGAAAAGACCTTTGAGATCATCAAGTGTCTTGGTCAGGACAATTCATCTGCCTGCAGGCTGTTCCCACCAGGTCCTCAGGATGGGGAGAGCCCATGGTTGGAATGACACTGTAGGGGTGCAGGTTGAGCAGGCCTGCTCCAGGGAGCAGAGTGCTGTTGGCCACCTTCACCAATGGCTTTGAGCCTCTGTGGAAGAATCTTATGGAGATGTTGGCAGACTGTGCAGAAACAGGGAAGGAAAGAGCTCATGTGCCAGACAAGTTGTGTTCTTTGAAGGCTGCCTCTTCTGGATCCTGGCTGCTGCAGCAGATCCTTGTCCCTCCAAAATGAGTGTTGTGGTGCTGTTGAATTCAGCTGGAGCAACGTTTAGCCCTGAAAGACCAACCAGGTCCTCCACTGAAAAGAGACTGAGGATGCTTTGATTACAGAAAAGCAGAATACACAGTCTCCTTATTTATGGACATTTAGGGCAGTCAGAGTTACTACAAATCCTGCAAGCCAACCACCATCTCTTGAAGCTGCTCACATCCCAGACCAACTAACCATGCTCTTATTAGCCTCAGCAGTTGACAACCATAGCAAAGAGCTCGCAGGAAGGATAACATTTATGAACACATCAAAATGATTCATAACAGGCTATTAAAAATAGCAAGGGAGGAAAGAGGCAGCCTCCAGACAAACCATTTTGAGATCCTCAGTAATTCAGAGCACTGATTTTGAAAGTGAAGTTTTTAGCTATCACAGAGCTGTCCCTGCTGCTCTGCACATAGCAAGGTAGGCTGTTCTGAGAGCTCTCTTCTACCCAGGGCTCCTTCATTCCACTCTGGCCTGGACCTATCACAACCTGGCCATGGATGACCCCTCCCTGGAGGTGTTCAAGGCCAGGCTGGATGAGCAACCTAGAATCACAGAATCACTAAGGTTGGAAGAGACCTCAAAGATCATCCAGTCCAACCTGTCACCACAGACCTCATGACTAAACCATGGCACCAAGTGCCACATCCAATCCCCTCTTGAACACCTCCAGGGTTGGGGACTCCACCACCTCCCTGGGCAGTTCTTCTCTCTGGGAAGAACTTTCTCCTCACTTCCAGTCTAAACTTCCCCTGGCACAGCTTGAGACTGTGTCCTCTTGTTCTGGTGCTGCTTGCCTGGCAGAAAGAGACCAACATGGCGCAGTGGAAGGTGTCCTTGCCAATGTCAGGGGGGTTGGAACTAGGTGATCTTCAAGGTCCTCTGTGAGTGTTGAGGAGAGCTCTGTGTACCTCACAGCCACCTTCCACCTCCTGCGCACCGCCGAAGCGACAAGCCAGAGCACACATCAGATTCAATGTTTTCCTTGGGCTGGCCCCACTCAGTTCTGCCATGTTCTAAGGGTTAATCCTGGCAAACAAGGGGAGCTGGTCAAGTAAACGCTGCGCCCCCCGCCTCTACCCACAACCCAGGGCAGTTTGCAGTCTGTCAGGCACTTGTTAACACAGTGAGCCATTCATTTTTTTTCTCTTCTCTTGATGAATTTGTGGCATGCTGGCCAGGAGCCAGAGGCTGAGCTGGGAAACAATATTTATTTATATCTCCACACACAATAATTCATGTCTGCCCAAATCATGGACTTGCCCTAATCCACAGCCTTTCAAAACATTTGCAGTTCTCTCAGCTGATTAACACTGGCTTGGCTGGGCCTGCCCCAGTGGAAAGAAACACAGGAGAGTGAGTGCAGCTGAATGCTTTGATTCACTGATAGAGGCTGACATTTCTGCCCTGGCTCCTCTAGCAGTCCGTTCTCAAGTGCAGAGAGCTCTGCTTTGTGCTGTGACAAGCAATAGGGGATGTCCAGTCCTCCTCCCCTCTTGCCAAGCACCCACCTGAACGAGGGGATGATAGTTTTGTGTGCCACTGAAACAAAGTAAGAGCCCAAGAAGTGGCTTTTTGAGAGCTAGTTTCTCAGAGGGAATCACTCTCCACTAGCTGGAAGGAAGGAGTTGATGGAGCCTACATCATCAGCTTGATGGATCACAAAGTTTCCCATTAGGTTTCCAGCCACTCTGCTGAGCTACTTGAAACATAAAACCCAAAGTTGAGGAGAGCTGCACAGAAGTTATCCTAGAATCACAGAAGTGATGGAGGGACCTCTGGAGATCATCCAGTCCAACCCCCCTGCCAGAGCAGGATCACCTAAGGCATGTCACACAGGAACACATCCAGATGGGGCTTGAATGTCTCCAGAGAAGGAGATTCCACAACCTCTCTGGGCAGCCTGCTGCAGGACTCCAGCAGACTCACAGGGAAGAAGTTTCTTTTTCATGTTGAGGTGGTACTTCCTGGGTTCCAGTTTGTGTCCATTGCCACTTGTTCTGTCATGGGGCACCACTGAAAAGAGCCTGGGCCCTTGTTGTTGACACTCACCCTTCAAAGATTTGTAAGCATTAATAAGATCCCCTCTCAGTCTTCACTTCTTGAGGCTAAACAGCCCCAGGTCATAGAATCATAGAATCAACCAGGTTGGAAAAGACCTCAGAGATCATCAAGGCCAGCCTATCACCCAACACCTCCTGACTAACTAAACTATGGCTCCAAGTGCCACGTCCAAGCCCCTTTTGAACACCTTCAGGGATGGTGACTCCACCACCTCCCTGGGCAGCACATCCCAATGGCCAATTACTCTTTCTGTGACGAGCTTTCTCCTCACCTCCAGCCTAAACTTCCCCTGGCACAGCTTCAGACTGTGTCCTCTTGTTCTGGTGCTGGTTGCCTGGGTGAAGAGACCTACCCCCACCTGCCTCTCAGCCTTTCTGGAGCAGCTACAGTAGGCAGCTACTGAAGACAGCACTAAAGTCCCCCTCATGCCTGCTGAGGGTAAGAGGGAAAAAAGAAGAAAGAAAAAAAAAGGAGAAAAAAAGATTCAGGTTTGTTGGGGAGGTTCACAAAGTATTTGGAGAAAAATGGAGCTTGCTTGCAAACAGGTTTAGTGTGCATGAAAGCTAGGGTGAGACAAGCCTGCTGAAAGCAGAACTGGATTTGGGTATGACCATGACAGGATGTTGGACCTCAATGGTGTGGAGAGATTGCATAGCTAGCAGGGCAAGGGAGGCGATTCATCCCCTCTGCTCCACTCTGCTGAGATCCCACCTGGAGCCCTGTGTCCAGTTCTGGAGCCTCTCTTAGAGGAAGGGTCTGGAGGTGCTGGAAGGTGTCCAGAGAAGGGCCACGAGGATGAGCAGAGGGCTGGAGCTGCTCTGCTAGGAGGACAGACTGAGGGAGTTGAGGTTGTTCAGTCTGGAGAGGAGAAGGCTCCCAGGAGACCTTCTTGTGGCCTTCCAGGATCTGAATGGGGCTACAGGAAAGCTGGGCAGGGACTTCTTAGGATGTTAGGGAGTGATTGGACTGGGGGGAATGGAGCAAAACTAGAAATGGGTAGACTGAGATTGGATCTTAGGAAGAAGTTGTTCCCCATGAGGGTGGTGAGAGACTGGCACAGGTTGCCCAGGGAGGTGGTGGAAGCCTCCTGCCTGGAGGTGTTTGGAGCCAGGCTGGATGTGGCTGTGAGCAACCTGCTGTAGTGTGAGGTGTCCCTGGCCATGGCAGAGGGGTTGGAACTGGCTGAGCCTTGAGCTCCCTTCCAACCCTGACAATTCCATGATCCTATGATTGGTGATTGTATGGGGAAAAGAACCTCTGAAATAGCACAGGGCTCTCAGAAGATTGGGTGGATGACACCAACCCTGTCACACAGCGAGGGAAATGAAGCTCAGATTCACCCCAAACACCATGAAAACCTCTCTGTTCTCTGTCCACTAGAGCAGTCCCCCATGTCTATAACTACCCTGTAGCTAGAGGGTTGTCCTATCTGGACCTCTGGGTAAGAGAGAGGGAGGGGATGGCCACACTTCACATGTAACAGCTGGAGTAACAACGAAGGTTTTTATGAAGGGAAAAATCTATTTTCTACTTGTCCCTAGCAAACAGAGAGCCTGAGTGGAATCAGGCTGGCCAGTATCACTCCTTAACCAGCCCCACACTGTTTGTTTTCAAAACAAGCCAACATGACTTATTTATATGTGGTGGTGGCCCAGGTCTTTTTGGTCACTCTTTCACTTTCAGGAGACCTCTGTAATTTTCCATGCAGTCCAAGCAGTTTGTCTTTGCTGTTCTCAAACCAATGCCTTTCTTTCTGAATAAAAAGAAAAGGGGGGGGAAGGAAATGAGTGAAGTTTGAGCTCCATTTTGTTACATGGGGAAACTTGTAGGAGCTGCATCGTTAACAGCAGCTTTATCTGACCTGAATTTGCCTACTGCATACTTTGGATCCCTTAGGGAACCTTCATTATGACAGCATTAAGGAAGCTTTCTGGGTTTTTAAGATCCTTGTAAATATTCTTGTCAGAACTAGACACTATAAATTCATCTTTTTGTCATAAACTTTCCCTTCCTACATAAAAGAAAACCCAACCCCAGACCGAAACCCCTCTCAACTCATTTCACTCCGTTTCATTCCTGTGGTTTAAAATGCTATGTAAGAGTCGTGAAATGCTCTGCAGACCCAAGTTTCATAGAGTCACAGAATCACCAAGGTTGGAAGAGACCTCAAAGATCATCCAGTCCAACCTGTCACCACAGACCTCATGACTAAACCATGGCACCAAGTGCCATGTCCAATCCCCTCTTGGACACCTCCAGGGATGGTGACTCCACCACCTCCCTGGGCAGCACATCCCAATGGTGAATGATTCTCTTGATGAAGAACTTTCTCCTCACCTCGAGTCTAAACCTCCCCTGGCACACCTTGAGACTGTGTCCTCTTGTTCTGGTGCTGCTTGCCTGGGAGAAGAGACCAACCCCCACCTGGCTACAACCTCCCTTCAAGTAGTTGCAGAGAGCAATAAGGTCTCCTCTGAGCCTCCTCTTCTCCAGGCTAAACAATCCCAGCTCCCTCAGCCTCTCCTCATAGGGCTGTGCTCAAGGCCTCTCCCCAGCCTCATTGTCCTTCTCTGGACACGTTCAAGTGTCTCAACAGAATGGTTTGGGTTGGAAGAGGCTTTAAAGATCATCCAGTTCCAACACCCTGCCATGGCCAGGGATATCTCCCACCAGCCCAGGTTGCTCAAGGCCTCATCCAACCTCTCCTTGAACATCTCCATGGAGGGGGTATCCATGGCCTCCCTGGGCAGCTTGTCCAGTGTCTCACCAGCCTCACTGGAAACAATTTGTTCCTAATCTGCAGTCTAGATCTGCCCTCCTCAAGCTTCAGTCCATTGCCTCTTGTCCTATCACTCCAAGCCCTTGTGAAAAAAAGTATTTGAATCAATATCTATAAGCTGTGTCTGCCAGGGAATGCTCTGACTTTGGCCAGGGCTTTTTTATTTCATTCTCACTACATGTTGCCTGAATGGAGCTCACTGCATGTGCCAGCCAAGATCAAGATCTCGTGGCACTAGGTGCTATGTAAATACAGCACAAGATGCAACCCAGGCTGCAGATAAGTAAAACCAAGCAGATAAACCCAAGAGGGGAGAGAAGAGCTGTTATCACCACCCTGCAGACAGGGAGCAAGGACATGGAGAAAGGACTATTCCCACTAATTAACTACAGGCACCAAACTTGGGAGCTGGAGCTCAGAGGACAGATCTCCTCCACCCTTCCTGGGGTTGTCTCCAAAAGCTGTGTGCATTGTTCAGAACATGTCTCACAGAGGTGGGGAGCCTGAAGGAGGGGATATGAGAGGGAAGACCCCAGTGAGGGTCTGACCTTGTGCCTGGCAGTGGTCATAGAATCATAGAGCTGCCTCAAAGGTCCTCTCCATTTGTGTTTTCCTGCTCTACAAATTCCATGGGTGTAAGTTTGCTCATTTACAACATCTCTTCTTGGCACACAATGCCACTGAGCTGGGTGCCCATCCACAATGAGCCTGGGCTCTGTGGCCAGCAGTCATGGAGTCACAGGATGGTTTAGGTTGGAAAAGACCTTTAAGATCACTGAGTCCAAGCATCAACCCAGCCCTGCCATGTCACCACTAAACAACGTCCCTCAGCACCACATCTACACAGCTTTTCAACCCCTCCAGGGATGGAGACTCCACCACTGCCCTGTGCAGTTTGTCCAGGGCTTGGCAACCCTTTGGGAAAAGAAATTATTCCTAATGTCCAACCTAAACCTCCCTTGGCACAACTTGAGGCTGCTTCCTCTTGTTGTGTTGCTTGTTCCTTGGTGGCAGAGACCAACCCCCACCTTGCTACCACCTCCTTGAGCAAGAAGGTCTCAACTCCCTTCTCCTGCCAGGCACTGCCATGGGTGTGGTGTGATGCACAGATGTCCATGCAGGACGTGCACAAGCTCTCCATCAGCACAAGTGTCTGCTAGCAGCTCCAGGAGGGCACAGAGCAGGTGACACTTCTTGACTTAACTATCTGGGACTGTGGTTTAGGGACTCTCATTGCAGCTGCCTCTCACCTCCTCTGGAGCATTCATTGGCTTGGAGGCTTTTTTCTCTATTAAAGAGATGGCCTGAGCCATCTGCTGAGAGCAGAGCTGGGCTGTGGCAGCCGTGCTGGCATGGCTGCTCTCTGAGCTGTAGCTGAGTGCAGGATCTTGGGGTGCCACATCTCTCTGAGCTCCCACAATGGGAGCCCCTAGGTAATTGTCCTTTCTGTACCTCTTCCCCTTATTTTTCTTGTTAATGACTACTTTTTTAAAAGGGAGTTGAGCAGCTCAGCCATTTCAGAGTCACCATTAATTTAATCTTCCTCCTTATTTATTGATGGAGCTACTTTCTCTCTTGCCTTTTGTGTCCCCATGATGTATTTCTAAAAGCCTTCCCGATGCCTCTGGGAGCAGTCACTCATTCAGCTGCCCTTGCTGTCTCCCTGAAAGCCTCCCCCCCTCAGCCAGACATGTGCTTGCTTCAACTTCTGCTCCTCCTGCCTGCCAGAAAACCTTGTGCTCTTTCCAGCCTTCCCACCATTTCCCGTTTCTGCCATGCTTGCAGCTCCTTGGTCACCCCATCACAGAATGGTAGGGATTGGAAGGGACCTTCTG
The DNA here is from genome assembly GCF_014839835.1 of Dryobates pubescens. NCBI lineage: Eukaryota > Metazoa > Chordata > Aves > Piciformes > Picidae > Dryobates > Dryobates pubescens. The sequence goes on along the minus strand of NC_071631.1, from coordinate 18,669,249 downwards.
GAGATCACTGAGTCAAATCCCACTGCCAGTGCAGGACCACCTAGGGCAGGTCACACAGGGACACATCCAGAATCCAGATGGGTCTTGAAGGTCTCTTTCCACATGAAAACATCCTTGAGGATGGGAGCAGGTTGGCCCAAAGCAGTGTAGCCCCTTCCCCTTGCAGGGGTCTGGGCTGCCTGACAGCAGCTGTGTGCCTGTCCTACTTTCTCCTGCAGCATGGCTCCCCCCTTGGCTTGCAAAGATCATCCTCCCTAGCACACTGTGTGCACCAGCTCCCCAGGCTCCCTTGTCTGAAATGGAATTCTCCTACGCCTGCATCCCCCTGCAAGAGTTGCAGTCATTTTGTGCTCATTAGCAGGACTGTAATTTAGTTCAGTCCTTATGGACACAGTGGTGGCCCAGTTCTGGTGCTGATGGCACAGGCCCAGCGAGAGTCCCTTGTCTCAGATGAGCCAGGAGGGAAATATCTTTCCCCCATTACGCCAATGAAGTAAAGCGAGAAGAGCTTTGTGGGGGAGTTGGGAATCACCTCCCATGGCTGAGCTCCCACACAGAGCTGAGTTCATGGCACTGCTTTTGCTAATCCTGCTGAGGTGAGCTGTCCTGGGTCACAGAGGGACTGGCAGAGCCTTCCAGCCTACGCACAGGAACCACCTCTGCTGCCCTCTTGATCCAGCCCTTTGCGTCTGTGCTGGGTTGAAGTTTCCCCCCAGCAGTAAATTTAGAGTTGAATAAACCAGGTTAGAAAAGACCTCAGAGATCATCAAGTCCAGCCTATCACCCAACACCATCTAATCAACTAAACCATGGCACCAAGTGCCTCAGCCAGGCTCTTGCTAAACACCTCCAGTGATGGTGACTCCACCACCTCCCTGGGCAGCACATCCCAATGGCCAATCTCTCTTTCTGGGAAGAACTTCTTCTTAATATCCATCTAAACCTCCCCTGGCACAGCTTGAGACTGTGTCCTCTTGTTCTGGTGCTGCTTGCGTGGGAGAAGAGACCAGCCCCCACCTGGCTACAACCTCCCTTCAGGGAGTTGTAGAGAGCAAGAAGGTCTCCCCTGAGCCTCCTCTTCTCCAGGCTAAGCAACCCCAGCTCCCTCAGCCTCTCCTCACAGGGCTGTGCTCCAGACCCCTCCCCAGCTTTGTTGCCCTTCTCTGGACGCATTCAAGAGCCTCAATGTCCTTCTTAAATTGAGGGGAGACTTTCAGCTCAGTTGGAAGCAAATGAAGCTGTATTTACAAGCAAAAAGTACACTTTACAATGAAATGCAATGGATGTGTACAAAGTATCCAGGAGTTACAATATGATACAGATATTTACAGTTAGCAAACAACACGAAACCCCACCTGGTCAGCAGACCAGAGAAGCCTGTTCCACTGCCCCCCCACACCTCCCTGTCTCAAGAGAGAGAAAGAATAGAATAGAATAAACCAGGTTGGAAGAGACCTTCAAGATCATCGTGTCCAACCCATCATCCAACACCACCTGAGCAACTAAACTATGCAACCAAGCACCCTATCAAGTCTCCTCTTAAACACACCACCTCCCCAGGCAGCACATCCCAATGGCCAATCACTCTCTCTGTGTAGAACTTCTTCCTAGCATCCAGCCTGAGTATCCCCTGGCACAGCTTGAGACTGTGTCCTCTTGTTCTGGTGCTGGCTGCCTGGGAGAAGAGACCAACCCCCACCTGGCTACAACCTCCCTTCAGGGAGTTGTAGAGAGCAAGAAGGTCTCCCCTGAGCCTCCTCTTCTCCAGGCTAATCAATCCCAGCTCCCTCAAGGAATTGGGAGAAAGCAGTGGGTTAGACCTATCCGCAGGTCAGCCAGAAGCACGTTATCTCCTGAGTGATGCAAAAGAGCCAAGAAGAGAAGAGAAAAGGAATGGGAAATAGAAATGTGAAGAACTGTTATGATACAGCTTCTCTTATCCCAGACATTAATCCAATGAATTTGTTTAGAACAGTCTTTTGTTTGCCTTTTCACACTCAGTAGTGATTTGTTTATATTTTTCTACTTTACTGCTCAAAATTTGCAGGTAAATTTTAAAGGCATAGCCTAAAACTACCACAGCTTCTGCTTTGGGAATGTCAGCAATGTCAGGAAGGCAGAAGGACCTTGCCAAGCTGGACAGATGGGCAGAGTCCAAGGGCACGAGATTTAACACATCTAAGTGCCAGGTTCTACACATTGGCCACAACAACCCCAGGCAGTGCTACAGGCTGGGGTCAGAGTGGCTGAGAGCAGCCAGGAAGAAAGGGACCTGGGGGTACTGGTCGATGGTAGGCTGAACATGAGCCTGTAGTGTGCCCAGGTGGCCAAGAAGGTCAATGGCATCCTGGCCTGCATCAGGAATAGTGTGGCCAGCAGGAGCAGGGAGGTCATTCTGCCCCTGTACACTGCACTGGTTAGGCCACACCTTGAGTCCTGTGTCTAGTTCTGGGCTCCTCAGGTTAGGAAAGATGTTGAGATGCTGGAAGGTGTCCAGAGAAGGGCAACAAAGCTGGGGAGGGGTCTGGAGCACAGCCCTGTGAGGAGAGGCTGAGGGAGCTGGGGTTGCTTAGCCTGGAGAAGGGGAGACTCAGGGGAGACCTTCTTGCTCTCTACAATTCCCTGAAGGGAGGTTGTAGCCAGGAGGGGGTTGGTCTCTTCTCCCAGGCAACCAGCACCAGAACAAGAGGACACAGTCTCAAGCTGCACCAGGGGAGGTTCAGGCTGGATGTTAGGAAGAAATTCTTCCCAGAAAGAGAGATTGGCCATTGGGATGTGCTTGCCAGGGAAGTGGTGGAGCCACCATCCCTGGAGGTGTTTAGGAAGAAACTGAATGGGGTGCTTGGTGCCATGGTTTAGTTGATTAAATGGTGCTGGGTGATAGGTTGGACTCGATCTCAAAGGCCTTTTCCAACCTGGTTAATTCTATTCTATTCTATTCTATTCTATGCTATTCTATGCTATTCTATTCTATACCATTCCATTCCATTCTATTCCATTCTATTCTATTTTCTATTCTCCCTTCCCTTCCCTTCCCTTCCCTTCCCTTCCCTTCCCTTCCCTTCCCTTCCCTTCCCTTCCCTTCCCTTCCCTTCCCTTCCCTTCCCTTCCTTTCCCTTCCCTTCCCTTCCCTTCCCTTCCCTTCCCTTCCCTTCCCTTCCCTTCCCTTCCCTTCCCTTCCCTTCCCTTCCCTTCCCTTCCCTTCCCTTCCCTTCCCTTCCCTTCCCTTCCCTTCCCTTCCCTATTCTATTCTATTCTATTCTATTCTATTCTATTCTATTCTATTCTATTCTATTCCATTCCATTCCATTCCATTCCATTCCATTCCATTCCATTCCATTCCATTCACTTGGCTTAAGTGTTAGTTTTCCCTTCTGGACCCACTCCCCATGCTGCCGAATCATTTAGTCCCTGCCTAGTCAAACTGCCTTTCAGCACAGTGACCTTCAGCTAGACCAAAGTGTCCCATGGCTTGCTGAGAAATCCCAGAGCAAACTGAGAGCAGCTGAACTCCTCCTTGCTGTGTGGAGATAAGCTGTAAGCCAGAGCAGGAGAACAGCAACACCTGCTGCAGGAGGAGCAGAAGGTTGTTTCGTAGCTGGGTTCAGACCTGTGGGTGTGTGGCCAGATGGGCTGGGTGTGTTGGGAGCACACACCTGCTATAGAAGCTTAAATGTTTTCTTTGAGGAGCAGCAACTATTCATCTAAAAACAAATAATGATGCCATCGGGTTTTTAAACCTAAACAGGAACAAAGAATGGTAAATAATGGCTCAGGACCTCCCAGCTGTAGGGAGGTACCTCGGCAGTGCTCAGGGCCTGACACGGTACATCCCCAGGTGAATGCCTGCATCCCAGAGCCAGGACTGGGAGGCAAGATGTGGTTGTGACATTGGATTCCTTCCATATGTTTGTGAAAGAGCTTTATTATGGTGGTGTTTCTTTGAGGGTGTGTGGATAAAGGGTCCTGCCTGATGGCTAGAAAACCTCCCTTCTGCACGACAGAGAAGTTCCTGCTCCCTCCCCTCTGCAGCAGGCTGGGATAACAACAACTTCCACTTTCATGCAAGGCATTAAGAAATTTTCCATGTCATCCCAGTATGAAAGAAATATAAACTCAGAAGGCTCAGGAAATGCTGGGAAAGACAGCTGCTGCTCATTGGTACCTCCAGGCACTTGCAGCCCCTTGAGATGGCAAGAGGAGTCTGTGGTTTTCTGACCCCTTTGTGTGCAAGAAGGATTAATTTCCTCTTTGATGAATATGAGCAGCTAGGAGGGGTATGAAATGCCAGAGAGGCTGGGCTGGGTCACATCTCCACAGTGCCAGTTAGACTCATAGAATGGTTTGGGGTTGGAAGGGACCTGAAAGATCATCTAGTTCCAAACCCCATGCCATGAGCAGGGACATCTCCCACCAGCCCAGGTTGCTCAAGGCCTCATCCAACCTTGAACACCTCCAGGGAGGGGACATCCACAACCTCCCAGGGCAACCTGTTCCAGTGTCTCACCACCTGGCAGGAATTTCTTCCTCATCTGCAGTCTAAATCTACCCTTTTCCAGCTTCAATCCATTCCCTCTTGTCCTGTCACTCCCAGCCCTTGTCAAAAGTCCCTCCCCAGCTCTCCTGTAGCCCCCTTCAGGTACAAGAAGGCTGCTCTAAGGCTTCCCTGGAGCCTTCTCTTTTTGAGGCTGAACAGCCCCAGGTGTCTCAGCCTGTCCCCATAGGGGAGGTTCTCCAGCCCTCCGATCATCTTCATGGCCCTGTTCTGGAACCTCTGCGACAGTTCAATATCCATCTTGTGGTGGGGACCCCAGAATTGAAGAGCCTTTTGCTGAGGTCAATAGAGCTTCAGTGGGGAAAAGACAGTAGTGTAGAGCCCACAACAGTCATTTGCACAGAGAGGAGAAGGTTAATGAAAGAGTGCTCTGGAAACACATCCTGTGGTGCCTTACGGTTGGGGCACCTGCTTACACCTGCGTGAGGAGGATACAGTAGAGCAGCACCATCTCCAAGTGGCAACCTGAAGTGCTCTCTGTGCAGCAGAGTCAGTGTCAGGAAGGAAATCCAGGAAACCTCAATGGAGCTCTTCATTGATAGCTTATTGCATCATCAAGGCTGGGCTGGAGCTTTAAAAACAGGGCCCTTAAGAGTCCATGGTGGTGCACCTCACGAAGGGTGTGATAGCCAGGCTAGCTGAGCTCCTTTGATGTCCTTTTGTTGCTCAGCTTGCGAGTCAGGCTGTGGGTGTGGAAGCCTGACTCCAGGTCCTCATTTTTAAGCAGGCTGCTCTGAACTTCTACCAGAGGCAGAGAGAGGAAAAAGAAACTGGAAAACAGCCCTTCAGAAACAATTTCCCCCTCCCCAGACTTCTCACCACGGGTGAGCAGCAAAAGGGGAAGAGAGAGGAAAAAAACCCAGAAAGAAGAAGCAGCAGCAGCAGCAGCAGCAGCAAGCTGAATTAATGCTCCTTTAAAACAACTTTTTACAACTGATTTCTAATGAGGCATGGCCAATGTTGTTGACACGCAATTGGATCAGCTTCAACTCCTGGGACGACTGTTTGATGAATGGACAAATTCCAGGGCTGGAGACAAACGTTGCCTTCCTCTCCCACAACTCAGCACTTCTCCCACAGGCTACTTAAACCCTCCCCCCCCCCACCCTCCCCACACCCCAGAAATGGCTCAGCTCTGTATTAGTAGTTTAATTAAAAGTTTCCATAGGCAGGTCTCCTTCGCTCAGCCCAGCCCCTGAATGGAGAAGTGAAGCACACAAGCCACAGGGAAAGGCTTTGGAGCTGCTTTTATGGGGAGAGCTGCGGACCCGCTCCGCCGGCGTTTACAACGCGCCCACTGTGCCATGGCTGGCTTGGGAAGGGCTGTGCCTGCATAAAGCAGCTCTCTATAAGCCCAGCTGCAAATAGAGATCTTTATTTTTATCCTAAGATGTGGCAACCAGCGTAGGAGCAAGAGTGGCATGACTGGCGGGAGCTCCTCTTGGGATGGAAGTCATCTGCGGCTGTGGATCAGATGCTGTCACAGAACCATAGAATCAGTCAGGGTCCTCACCTCCAGCCTGAATCTCCCCACTTCCAGCTTCATTCCATTCCCCCTAGTCCTATCACAACCTGAGATCCTGAGCAGTCCCTCCCCAGCCTTCTTGTAGGCCCCCTACAGATACTGAAAGGCCACAATAAGGTCATAGTATCATAGTATCAGTCAGGGTTGGAAGGGACCACAAGGATCATCTAGTGCCAACCCCCCTGCCATGGGCAGGGACACCCCACACTAGATCAGCCTGGCCAGAGCCTCATCCAGCCTGGGCTTAAACACCTCCAGGGATGGGGCCTCAACCACCTCCCTGGACAACCCATTCCAGGGCTTCACCACTCTCATGGGAAAGAACTTCCTCCTCACATCCAGCCTGAATCTCCCCATCTCCAGCTTCATTCCATTCCCCCTAGTCCTATCACTACCAGATATCATAGCCTTCTTTTCTCCAGACTGAACAGCCCCAACTCTTTCAGTCTGTCCTCATAGGAGAGGTGCTCCAGCCCTCTGATCATCCTCATGGCCCTTCTCTGGACACCTTCCAGCATGTCCATATCCGTTTTGTAATAGGGGCTCCAGAACTGGGTGCAGTACTCTAGGTGGGGTCTCAGCAGAGCCTCCCTTGCCCTGCTGGCCACACTTCTCTTGCTGCAGGCCAGGATCCTGTTCTTTCTAGGGAAGATTCTGACGGTTTGAGCCACTTGCATCCCCTTTTGCCAGGGGGGGCATCAACTGCCCCTCAAAACGAAGGTAGTGAGGTTCTGAAGCATGTCTAGAGAAGGACAACAAAGCTGGTGAAGGGTCTAGAGTACAGGTCTTGTGAGGAGCAGCTGAGGGACCTGGGGTGGTTTGGTCTGGAAAAGAGGAGGCTGAGGGGAGGCCTTCTGGCTTGGAGCTAGATGAGGTCAGGCTCTTCTGCCAAGTGACAAGTGATATGAGAAGAGGAAATGGCCCCAGGTTGCACCAGGGGAGGTTTAGGTTGGAGATTAGAAGCAAGTTCTTCATTGAAAGGGTTCTCAGACACTGGAACAGGCTCCACAGGGAGGTGGTTGAATCCCCATCCCTGGGAGCTGTTTGACAGTACCACAGAGATGTGATCACAGTATCGCAGTACCACCAAGGCTGGAAGAGACCTCAAAGATCATCAAGTCCAACCTGGACATCCAACCTGGATGCTGAGGGACATGGTTTTGGCACCAGACTTGATAGAGAATGGTTGAACTCAAGGGTGTTAAAGGTCTGTTCCACCCAAAATGACTCTGTGACTGTGTGATTCTTCCCAGCATCAGAACCTGGTGCTCCACAGACCCTTACAGCTCTGAGTAGGCACAGCTCTGGTTCTTAGGAATCAGAACCCCAACTCTTGGCAGGAGGTAACCAAAGCTTGAGTTCAGAGTTTGCTTTCCTGAGACAATCCACCAAAAATGTGTGGTTGTGCAACGCTCTGTTCAGCTCCCTCTAGGAAAATAAAAAGGCTGCTTTTAGGCAATGTAACAAAGGCTAATTAAATGCAAATCTAGCTTCAAAGGAGTGTGGGAAACACAGAGTTGGTTTACCAACATCTCAAAGGGTTTAGACCTCTCACAAAGGATGTGGGCAGCCCCAGCTCAGGTCTCCTCTGCACTGCTTAACTCCCCTCCTAGGGCAATCCCTACCTAAGGAGGCTGCAGGGTCACTCACATCCTTTCGGCCCTTGTCTCAGGGACTGGGTGAATACTTTGCAGTGAGTGGAACCGCTCCCACTGGTGGGGTGGATGGAGCCTGCCTGAGCATGCATTAATGGTGGCCTTGTTGGAGAACTTTGATGTGAGAAGAGTGTTCAAATCATAACCAAGCAGTCGTGGGAACCGAGCTGGAGCTCCCACGTCCCTGATCTGCTGCAGGGAAATGGGAGAGTCCCTGTCCTTCGTGGAGGTTGCAGGGGATGTGGTGTTCCTTTTGTAAGCAGAACTGTGTGAGTTCTGGGAACTCAAGCCACACAGCCTGTGTGGAGTTGTTTTATTCTTGGTTGGGTTGGGTTTTCTGTTGGTGGTAGGCTTTTGCCCCCCAGAATTACCAGGAAACTGAATAAAAATACAAACAAAAATCATCATTGACCTTCTGTCTCTCTACAGCTCCCTGAAAGGAGGTTGGAGCCAGGTGGGGGTTGGTCTCCTCTCCCTAGTAGCAAGGAATAGGACAAGAGGGAATGACTTCAAGTCGTGCCAGGGGAGGTTGATGTTGAGCATGAGGAGCAATTTCTTTCCCAAAAGGGTTGTCAAGCCCTGGCCCAGCCAGCTCAGGGCAGTGGTGGAGTCCTCATCCCTGGAAGGGTTTCAAAGCCATGGAGATGGGGTGCTGAAGGACATGGTTTAGGGGTGACCTGGGAGTGCTGGGTTAATGGTTGAACTTTAATGTCTCTTCCAACCAAAACAGTTCTAGGATTCCATAATTCACTGATCAGTATTTGCCATCTGCACAGACAGAAGGGGAGAGGAAGGTCCTGATCCAAGGCCAAGGACTGGCAGCCCTGATGACAGCAGCAGAGCTGCGTGGCCAGTGGTTTGTCACTCGGGGCTGGAGCAGGAAGCTGAGCCCTGGGTGACTGCAGGGCTGCTCAGCACTGCAGGCACCACGGAGCCTGCCTCCCTTTGTGAGGGGTAGAACCACCTCCTGGGTCACCTCTCCTCTCCTTACCTCTCTGCCAGGGGAACGCCTTCCCCTTCCTTTCCATTCCCTGCCCCAGAGCAAGAAGCTTTCCACTCTGCAGCTGAAAACTGACCCCATCACAGGCAGTAGTGAGGAAACTCATTGGGTTCCAGAGCTGCTGCCTCCCTGCAGCGAGCTAAGCGAGCTCAGGCAAGGACAGTTCTTGCAGGTTGTTTTTCAGCTCTTCTACTGCAGCCCAGGGGCAGCAGGGGACCCTTGGAAGGAGAGGTGGCCAGGCTGGAGCTGGTCATGCCTGCAGCAGGAAGGGTCCTCTGCTGCTCTTAGCAGGTTCTCTGCTCCAGGACACTCTCTGCATGCTGGGACCTTTTCAGGGCAGGATTGTCTGTGTGTGAGCAGCAGGAATGCTTCTGTTTTATTCAAGAGCAGGTCATCAGCCTTCCCCAAAGCGTGGGGACTCACCTTGCAAGGATCTTAAGTGGTAGCAGAAAGAGTAGAAATACAGAACCCTGAGAAACATGAAATGGCAGCCCTGACTCCAGGGTAGGTCAGGCAGAGGCTGAAACAAAACTGGGGGTTTGCCTTGCCTTGCTTTCCTGCTTTGAACACTGGGAACAAGCAGATGGAGGGTTCAGAATTTTAACTAACAGCAGCATTGTCCTCATCCCAAATCAAGGGAAGCCAATTAAATCACAAAACCATAGAATCCCTGACTGGTTTGGGTTGGAAGAGACTTTTGAAGCCCATCCAGTCCAACCCTCCTGCAGTCAGCAGGGACATCTGCAACTAACAGCAGGCTGCTCACAGCCCCAACAACCTGACCTGCAATGGTTCCAGCCATAGGGCATCTCCCACCTCTCTGAGCACCCGGGGCCAATGTTTCACCACCCTCAGTGTCAAATATTTATCCTTTCTCTCTTGTCTGTATCTCCCTCTTTGCATTTCAAACCATTACCCCTTGTCCTGTCAGAACTGCCCTGCTCAAAAGTGTGGCCCCAGACTTCTGAAGCACCAGAAGGTCTCCCTGGAGCCTTCTTTTCTCCAGGCTGAACAACCTCAACTCTCTCAGTCTGTCCTCACAACAGAGGATGCCCTCTCCACCCAGGCACAGGCTGGCTGGGGAGAAGAAAGGTGGGAAGAGAAGGAACTACTTGATAACAGCCTGGAAAAGAGGAGGCTCAGGGGAAACCTTCTTGCTCTCTACAACTACCTGAAGGGAGGTTGTAGCCAGGAGGGGATTGGTCTCTTTTCCCAGGCAATCAGCACCAGAACAAGAGGACACAGTCTCAAGCTGTGCCAGGGGAAGTTTAGGCTGGATGTTAGGAGAAAGTTCTTCCCAGAATGAGTAATTTGCCATTGGAATGTGCTGCCCTGGGAGGTGGTGGAGTCCCCATCCCTGGAGGTGTTCAAGAGGGGATTGGATGTGGCACTCAGTGCCATGGTCTAGTAGTCATGAGGTGTTGGGTGACAGGTTGGACTTGATGATCTCTGAGGTCTTTTCCAACCTTGGTGATTCTATGATTCTATAAGTCTGTCCCCATCTTTCTCCAAGGTCCTGTTGTGGGCACTGACTCAGGCTGGGAAGCTCCCTCTCTGGACATATCCAAAACTTACCTGGATGTGTTCCTGTGTCATCTGCTGTAGGTGCTCCTGCTCTGGCAGGAGGGTTGGACTGGATGAGCTTTCGAGGTCCCTTCCAGCCCCTGAACCTCTGTGAGAGTGGCTAGCAAGTGCTGCCCAGTGGTAGCCAGGCTCTCCTCAGGCATGTCTGTGCCTGTGGTGGCTGTGCCCTGGTGCAAGGTGACTCCCTGCCAGAGGCAGGGCTCGGTGGGATCACTGGTGCCCAGCGTGGAGGAAAATGAGGCAGCTCGTCTCAGCCCAGAAGGGGAGATTTAAGCCTCCCACAGGCAGCCCTGTTTGAAACTCTTGGCTCTAGCCTTCAGTGCTGTCAACCATGCACCTTTTATGAGCCTTTTATTAATTTCAACAGCCAGCTGGGTGGAAAAAAAGAAAGTCTGTCTATCTAAACACGATATAAGGGGTGAGCACTTCACAAATGGGAGCTGGGTGGAAATAAAACTTAGTGCAGCGCTTAAGGCCTTTCCTGAAGAGGTTCACACCAAGCCTTGCTGTTTCATAAAACATTAAAGGATTTAAATGACTGTTAAATACATCTGTAGGAATGCAGGCCATGTTTTATTAAAGGTGTCAGGCCTGTCTAATCCCTCCTGTGTGGAGATGTTCATTTTGCGCCGGTGGAGGCACAGAGATCATTAAGTCCATCTGCAGTGCTAGAGGAGGCAGCCCCTGCCGGCTACCAGACTTGCTCCTCATTAATGTTTTAACACCCGAGGTAAGGCTGGGAAACTGTCCTCTGTCACAGGCAGGGGAGAGATTAGCAGCAAATCTTCTCAAAAAGAGCTGCTGCATCCTTGGTATCTGAGGATTTGGATTGAAAATGGAACCAGTTCCAGGGCAAACTGGGGCAAAACAGTTTGAAGAAGGACATGGAGACACTTGAAGGTGTCCAGAGAAGGGCAATAAGGCTGGGGAGGGGTCTAGAGCACAGCCCTGTGAGGAGAGGCTGAGGGAGCTGGGGTTGCTTAGCCTGCAGAAGAGAAGGCTCAGGGGAGACCTTGCTCTCTCCAACTCCCTGAAGGGAGGTTGTAGCCAGGTGGGGGTTGGTCTCTTTTCCCAGGCAATCAGCAGCAGAACAAGAGGACACAGTCTCAAGCTGTGCCAGGTGGAGTTTAGGCTGGATGTTAGGAAAAAGTTCTTCCCAGAATGAGTAATTGGCCATTGGGATGTGCTGCCCAGGGAGGTGCTCGAGTCATCATCCCTGGAGGTGTTCAAAAAGGGATTGGATGTGGCACTTGAAGCCATGGTTTAGTTAGCCATGAGGTGTTGAGTGACAGGTTGGACTTGATGATCTCTGAGGTCTTTTCCAACCTTATTGATTCTATGATTCTATGAAAAGTAGCCATGGAGTGGGACACAGCCACCCAACGTCCTCTCGCCGCTGGTGAGACTCTGAAGAGGGGAGACTGCTAGCCTGCAAAGGTGGATTTGGGGTTTCTTGTGATTCTGAAGACTCCAGAGCCAGACAGGATGCTGGGCTAGACAGACCCCAGCCTGACCCAGGATAGTAACACTTGCACTTGTGGAAACCAGTGAGGGAAAGCCCTCAAGACAGGCAGGCCACAGAGGAGCTCTAAGGACAGACTGGGAACAGTCGCCTTCTGTTAGGGATAAATCTGACCTGGTGCCCACAAAAAATAAACAGCAAACCTCTTGGCTTCCAAGGCAGATGCAGAAGCAGAAGGGAGTTGCAGTGTCAAAAGAAGGAGGATGTTCCAGAGGTGAAATGATGAAATCAGCACAGCAGGCTCCGGGAGCTGCAGAGGAGCGGGCTCTCTTGGCATCAGTAGGATGTGATGGGGCAGCAGCAATGGCACAAGGGCCTGGAGTGGGAGAGGGAGGGAAAACAGACAAGGTCCTTGTTCAACTGCAGAAGGCTTGGAAATTATCTGTGCCCACCCATCCCCATCCCTGGTTTGCAAGGACCAACCATAATGTGCCACCACAAGCTGTGGCTGCTGAGCATCAGGGCACTGATGGTGCTGCTGTCACTCACCTGTGGGCACCAGCTCCTCCTAACGGCAGGGCTGGGTCCTCTGTGTCCTCTGGTTTGTACTCTGAACAGCTCAGGGCATTTTGTGGGAAAGGCACTGAAGGAATGAACTCCTTGATCAAGGCAACAGAAGACCTCAATGAAAGCAGCTCAGAGGGAAAAGGAAAATTCAGCTGAAAAGATCCATGAGGAACCAAACCCGTGCCCTGCTGCTGGGGTACCACCACAGGGGGACTCATGTCTGGCACCACTGCACAAGGAACTGTGGCCTGGGGAAGAGGAGTGAGGAAGACAAGAGAGAAGAGAATAGGGAAAGAAGAAGAGAGGAGAGAAGAGGAGAGGAGAGGTTCAGAGAGGTTCAGAGAGGTTCAGAGAGGAGAGGAGAGGTTCAGAGAGGAGAGGTTCGGAGAGGAGAGGTTCGGAGAGGAGAGGAGAGGTTCGGAGAGGAGAGGAGAGGAGAGGTTCGGAGAGGAGAGGTGAGGAGAGGAGAGGTTCGGAGAGGTGAGGAGAGGAGAGGTTCGGAGAGGTTCGGAGAGGTTCGGAGAGGAGAGGGAGAGGCCCTTGTCCTATACTGGTCACAGCTGAAAAGAGCCTGGCCCCTTCTTGACACTCACTCCCCAGATATTTGCAAATATTAATCAGATTGCATCTGATTCCTCTCGAGGCTAAACAGCCCCAGGTCTCTCATCCTTTCCTCATCAGGCAGATGTTCCATTCCCATAGTCTCCTTGTAGACTCCATTGGACTCTCCCTAGTATTTCCCTGTCCCTCTTGAACTGAGGAGCCCAGAACCAGGCACAGTACTCCAGACGTGGTCTTGTCAGGGCAGTATAGAGGGGGAGGAGAACCTCCCTTGACCTGCTGAACACACTCTTCCTAATGCACCCCAGGAGAAAGTTCTGTGGCCTTATTCTCCCAGCCTAATGGGTCAGCCTGTCAGATGAATCATTTTATACTGCCCTGAAGTGAATGGTGCTGGCGTTTGGCCACCAATTCAGTAGCAGCCTTGAACTCTGCTTTCTCCTCCCCTTCAGGTGAAGCAGATTTATTCTCAACTCACCACAGAGTTGCAGTTCAGTCTTTATTTGTAGGGTGCCTGGTTCCTTGGGCACAGCCATGCTGGGAGCACCAAAGGTTTGTTTTGGATCCCACCTTGATTGCAAAGGAAGGGTTGGCTGAGCCAGATTCCTTCTGGTCACATTTGCTATGTGGTGTACACAAGAAGTGCCTGTTAGGAGTCAATGAAAATACCACTGAGGCTGCATTAACATGGCTAATAGCTCTGTTAATAAATGCTGTGTAATAAAGTCAGAACCAACATTTTCAGCCAGGTCAGAAGCTATGTGAAAAATGTGTTTGATTAATGAAAGCCATTTCTGACTGAATGGGACTTTTATAATCAGCTGGCAAGCCATCTGTGTCCTATTCTTGCTGGGCAAGTATTTGCAGCTCAGCTTCTTAAGGCCTATTTCACAAGAGCTGCTTATCTGGGTGGACTTTTCACAGGCTGCTTGGCAGGGGGTCACCTGCAGGCTTTTTGTCCCCCTTGGAGACTCAAAGAACCAACTGAAGTCACACAGCAGCTGATGCAAGGTGTGCACACAGAGGCTCACTCCACCCTTGCTAGTGTGGCCAGCAGGAGCAGGGAAGTCATTCTGCCCCTGTGCTCAGCACTGGTTAGGTCACACCTTGAGTCCTGTGTCCAGTTCTGGGCTCCTCAGGTTAGGAAAGATGTTGAGATGCTGGAAGGTGTCCAGAGAAGGGCAACAAAGCTGGGGAGGGGTCTGGAGCACAGCCCTGGGAGGAGAGGCTGAGGGAGCTGGGGTTGCTTAGCCTGAAGAAGAGGAGGCTCAGGGGAGACCTTCTTGCTCTCTCCAACTCCCTGAAGGGAGGTTGTAGCCAGGAGGGGGTTGGGCTCTTCTCCCAGGCAAGCAGCACCAGAACAAGAGGACACAGTCTCAAGCTGCACCAGGGGAGGTTCAGGCTGGATGTTAGGAAGAAATTCCTCCCAGAAAGAGAGATTGGCCTTTGGAATGTGCTGCCCAGGGAGGTGGTGGAGTCACCATGCCTGGAAGTGTTTAAAAAGAGCCTGGATGAGGCACTTGGTGCCATGGTTTAGTTGATTAGATGATGTTGCGTGATAGGTTGGACTTGATGATCTCTGAGGTCTGTTCCAACCTGGTTAATTCTATTCTGTTCTAAATCACTGAAGCAGCAGCAGAAGTGCACACCATGCCAGAGCAAGTAGGTGAGAGACTTTCTTCTCATGATGAAGAAATAGGATCTCCAGGGCCATCCACACATTGCATTTGTTGCTGCCATTTACCCAGTCTAACACTTTTTGCTGGATGCACAGGAAGCTCTGGAGCATATCTGTGCAGCAGCACTGGGTCCCTCTTGTCTCTCCACTCAACCCATTGCAGTTGCCCTAGCAGGGACAAGCAGGTTCAGTGGTGGCACACTGATCACCCCTCCCACAGGGGGGTTGTAGTCCTCCCTGATAAATGAGCCTAAGAGCACATTTAGCATCATCTGAGGCCACAGCTAGAGTGCTGGGTCCAGTTCTGGGCTCTGACAGTTCAAGAGAGACAGTAGGAGGTAGTCCACCAGAGACTCCAAAGATGCTGAGGGTCCTGTGAGGAGGAAAGGCTGAGATCCCTGGGGCTGTTGAGCCTGGAGAAGAGCAGCCCCAGAGGGCATCTGAGCAATGCTCAGCAAGAGCTACAGGGTGAGGGACAAGAGGCTGGGGCCAGGCTCTTGTCAGTGGTGACCAGGGACAGGACAAGGGGCAACAGACACAAACTGCAACCCAGGAGGTTCCACTTAAATGTGAGGAGAAACTTCTTTGTTGTGAGGGTGCTGGAGGCCTGGAGCAGGCTGCCCAGAGAGGTTGTGGAGTCTCCTTCTCTGGAGAGCTTCCAACCCCTGCTAGCCATTGTGCTCCTGGGCAAGCTGCTGTGGGTGCCCTGCTTGAGCAGGGGGTTGGACTGGATAATCCCTGGAGGTCCCTTCCAACCCCTACCCTGCTGGGATCCTGTGATTCTATGATCAAATTATACTTCCCAAGGTGGGATAAAGCTGCAACTAACAGCAAATGGGCAGAAGGTCTCTGATTTAGGTAAAAACCCAACTTCTTAATCAGTTCTAGGAGAAATACTCCACTGAAAGGAGGTTTCTGTGCTTCTCACCAGAGTGGCATCAATGCTGATTTGAGATTCTGCTGTGATCTCTTTCCAAGAGGTCAAGCTGAATTGCTTGACCTGTCCAGTGAGATGAGAATTACCCAGAGTGTGTTGTCCTGCAGGCAGAGGATAGTGCTTGGAGCTTATTTGGTGCTGGTGTTAAAAGTCCATGTGCTGGCCAGATGCTTTTATTGGAGCAGCAGTGACTCAGGGCTGCTGTGATCTGCTAATTGTTTTGACACCATGGGAGTTGAAAAGTGCTGGTGAAGCCTTGGCTCAACTGAAATGTGTGTTTTAGTTAAATGACCCCAGGGAGGATCAGAGTCAATTTTCCTGCTTATGTCTGCTGCCCTGGTGCTTGAGGTGGTTCTGGTCAGTGCTACAGAAAACAAGTGAGTGTTTAGTTAGGTCCCTGTGCAGAACACAAAGAACAGAAGTGCCTGTTCAAAGCCAGAGCTCAGCTGAAGGAGCCACTTAAGCCGGTGCCCTAATCAGGACAGCACTTGAGTGTGCTTATCTGTAAGCATGTGCTTGAGTCCCACTAGTCTGCGTGGGGCTCCCACCCAGGTTTAAGCCTCAGCACATCCTGAAGTGCTTTCCCAAGATGTTTTCCAGAACTACAACCTAAGTGAGAAAAATGAGTGTGTCACATCCAACCACATTTGGACATATTGCTGCTGCTCTTGCACCAGTGAGGAAATCCTGACAGCCTTTCTTTCCCTTTAGGCCTGACAAATTATTTTCCACTTACCCTCCAAGCTCTCTCCTCAGACAGCCGAGGAAGCAGAAGGCTTTTGCTGGAGGTGACCTCTGTTCTCTCCTGATTCAGGTGCTGGCTGAAGGACAGAAGAATGTTGGCTCTTGGAAAGGATTTGTTTCAGACTCATCCATTAAAATCAGTGTGTTGATTCTTCCACAGTTGCCTTGTAATGACTCCCAGGAGCTTCTCTCCCAGAAGTGAGGTCAAACCTATTGACTTTCCTTTCTTTCCTCGCAGCTTTTCAACGCTGGACAAAGGATTGTTTTGATAGTGAAGACTTCCACAAAGCCAAGGCTCAGTGGTTGTAGGGGAGGACTCTGTCTCCAGCAGCAAGTATCCCCTCTTGATGAACTCGCAGCCTGCTGAGCAGTCAGTAGCCTTCATGAGCAGCAAAGCTAACCTGGGACATTTTCAGCCTAACAACAAAAACGGTGAATTCATGATCCTACCTAATGTGCTGCACTGCTTTTGACTGCTGCTGGCCCCCTTGTTGCAGTAGTTGGACTCATCCTGTTTCTCACCCCGGCTAAGAGAGGCACAGTGGAACTAGCACATGGAGAAGTCTTCCACAAGATCAAGGGAATGAGCTGCCCAGGATTCAAATCAGGGGTGAGGTCGATGAACATCAGCCAGAGCTACTGTGGTGATGGCTTGGGGAAACAAAGGTTTAGAAGGGCTATTGCTTCTTACAGTGGCAACGTGGATATCCACAAGTTTCAGAAGTGATAGGAGGACCTTCCCTTCCTTGGCAGCTGGGAAACGCCTGGATGCAGCCACCCGGGACAGAATCCGCGCTTGCATTTTCCTAGCCCCCAGGGCTCCAGATGAAGTGAATGAAGTTCTTCTGCTCTTGCCTTTTGTTACTCCACCTTGGCAAAGCAAAGCTGGGGTCAGCCCAGCATGGACAAGTGCTCAGGTAAATGGCTTTGCTCTGGGAGCCTACAGACACCATTCACACTGGGAAACCTCTCCTCCCACCCTGCCTTGTAAGGTCAGTGCAGCTCCTCGCAGTCTTATTTACAGTTTAGAAGCCCTGGTGAATTTCAAAGCCTTAAACACAGCCCAGACCCTCCCCTTGTCCTTGCATCCCTCTCAGGGGCTGCCTGAAGCCCTTGGTGTCCCTGGGAGGGCTCAGCAGGGACAGGGAGCAGAGCAAGTCCTTCAGCTGCTCTTGGGTTTCAAGTGCTGAGATATAAACACCTTCCTTTCCCTGCCAGGTAGGTCTCTCCAGGGATTAGGAGCACAGCCACCCTGGGAAGGGCTGCCCCTTTTGCTCCAGCCCAGCTCAGCCTCCTCCACTTCTCTCTCCCCTGACCTGAAGCACAATCCCCTCCCTGGGATGGTTAATTCTCGCTCCTTCTTTCATGACAGCCGCAATTTAGCTGTCCTCCAGCCAAAGATGTGTCAGAGTCCTGCAAGCCAGGAAATGCCTGCTCCTCTCTCCAGGAGGGCTACCTCCTCCTGCAGAGACTTAACCTTTTATAACCCCATCCATCATCTTCATTAGGCCTCTCAAGTGAGGGTTACCTGACCAACAGGGCTGGTTTCAACCTCTCCATCCTGGTAGCTATGGGAAGTCTACTCAACCACAGTTAAACAAATGCATTTATAGATGTTCTCCTCAGATGGCCTGAAAAGTGAAGCTGAATAAATGTAAACTGAGCCCCAAATGCATGCTTTTAATATCTATGTATTCCTAGAAATGACCACAAGTAGTTATTGGAAGAATTTCCCAATGTTAGGGCAGATCTTTCCATCACTGGAAGATTTGAGGTCAGGATTTGGTGCTTTTCCATGCTGTGGTTCAAACAGGAGTGTGTCCAGAGAAGACCTATAGCCTAGGAATATCAGACTGAACGTCATAATGAACCCTTCGTGTTTATCAGGCCACACCACTGCCAGCCTTGAGGAGGATGTACCAAAGACATCCCCAGATGGCATCCAGAAGACAAGCTCTGAATAGAATGGAATAGAATAGAATAGAATAGGATAGGATAGAATAGAATAGAAAATAGAATAGAATAGGATAGGATAGAATAGAATAGAATAGAATAGACCAGACCAGACCAGGTTGGAAGAGACCTTCGAGGTCATCACATCCAACCTATCATCTAACACCACCTAATCAACTAAACCATGCAACCAAGCACCCTATCAAGTCTCCTCCTGAACACCTCCAATGATGGCGACTCCACCACCTCCCCAGGCAGCACATTCCCATGGGCAATCACTCTCTCTGTGTAGAATTTCTTCCTAACCTCCAGCCTAAACCTCCCCTGGTGCAGCCTGAGACTGTGTCCTCTTGTTCTGGTGCTGGTTGCCTGGGAGAAGAGACCAACCCCCACCTGGCTACAACCTCCCTTCAGGCAATTGTAGAGAGCAAGAAGGTCTCCCCTGAGCCTCCTCTTCTCCAGGCTAAGCTACCCCAGCTCCCTCAGCTCTCCTCATAGGGCTGTGCTCCAAACCCCTTCCCAGCATTGTTGCCCTTCTCTGGACACATTCCAGCAAGTGACATGCAGCTCTAAGAGGCTCCCAGGGGCAGGGAATTCCAGGGTGGACATAGCAAAAGAACACCTCCTACCTCCTCTTTATCACTTGGACCTTCATAAGTCAGAGAGGGTGTATCCAGACCCCTGGGACCAGATAGGTTCCTGGCCAGCAGCAGTGATGCCAGGTTGGGTTTTGAAGTATGCCAACAAGTTTGTTGTTCTTGGGTGTAGCTGTCATTAATATTCACTTATCCACTTCTGCTCCTTCTTCTCAGAGGGTTAAAGAAGCAAAGTATTTTCCTCCCAGCCCTAGGTCACAGGATCACAGGATGTTAGGGGTTGGAAGGGACCTCCAGCTCCTCAGTTTAGGAAGGAGGTTGACTTGCTGGAAGG
The DNA here is from genome assembly GCF_014839835.1 of Dryobates pubescens. NCBI lineage: Eukaryota > Metazoa > Chordata > Aves > Piciformes > Picidae > Dryobates > Dryobates pubescens. The sequence continues at coordinate 18,650,098 of NC_071631.1, read as the reverse complement.
TGTCCAGAGAAGGGCAACAAAGTTGGTGAGGGGCTTGGAACACAGCCCTGTGAGGAGAGGCTGAGGGAGCTGGGGTTGCTTAGCCTGGAGAAGAGGAGGCTCAGGGGAGACCTTCTTGCTCTCTACAACTACCTGAAGGGAGGTTGTAGCCAGGTGGGGGTTGGTCTCTTCTCCCAGGCAACCAGCACCAGAACAAGAGGACATAGTCTCAGGCTGCACCAGGGGAGGTTTAGGCTGGAGGTTAGGAGGAAGTTTTACACAGAGAGAGTGATTGCCCATTGGAATGGGCTGCCTGGGGAGGTGGTGGAGTCACCATCCCTGGAGGTGTTCAGGAGGAGACTTGATGGGGTGCTTGGTTGCATGGTTTAGTTGGTTGGGTGGTGTTGAATGATAGGTTGGACACAGTGATCTTGAAGGTCTCTTCCAACCTGGTCTGGTCTATTCTATTCTATTCTATTCTATTCTATTCTATTCTATTCTATTCTATTCTATTCTATTCTATTCTATTCTATTCAAGTCCAGCCCCCTTGCCAGAGCAGGAGCATAGAATCCATCACAGGCTGCACAGGAACACATCCAGACAGGGCTTGAAGGTCTCCAGAGAAGGAGACTCCACAGCCTCTCAGGGCAGCCTGTTCCAGGGCTCTGTGACCCTCATGGTGTAGAAGTTCCTCCTCATGTTGAGGTGGAAACTCCTCACACATACACACAGTATTTTTTTTTACTTTTATTATTATTTCTATGATCATTTTTGTGTGTATTTATCTTCAATATCTGAAGGGCAGCTGCAGGAGGGCTGGGGAGGAGCCTTTTAGAAGGGCTTGGGATGGTAGAATGAGGGGCAATGGTCTGAAATATGAGCAGGGGAGATTTAGGTTGGACATTAGGAGGAAAATCTGCCCTGTGAGAGTGGGGAAATACTGGAACACATTGCCCAGGGCTGTGGTTCCATCCCTGGAAACATTCAAGATCAGACTTGATGTGGCCCTGGGCAGCCTGATCTAGCTGGAGGTGTCCCTGCTGACTGCAGGGGTGGGGTTGGACAAGATGACTTCTTTGGGCTTCTGGTCCCTATTTTCATCAGGAGCTGGTGAAAGCCTGCAGTTACTGCCTGAGGCTCAGCAGAAGTGCCACAGAGAGCTGCAGGAGGTGATGAGTCAGAGGCTGGTTTAGCAGTGCTTTCAGTAAACATGTGTTTACAGACACCCCTTTCAACCCCACCAGCTGCTGTGGGTTTTCTTGGCATGATGGAAGGGGACACTAAATGAAAGAGTCTCAGTTGCACAGGGAGAGATCCAAGATCTCTCCTGACGCAGGGACAGATGGAAAGAGAGTACCCCCATTGTCCAAGCAGGAATCCTTGACAGGGAGAGCAAGGTTCTGGAGATGAATGAGGACACCTTGTTCTGAATGAATCACACCTCTGTTTGCTCTTTGCTGATGCTCTGCTCCAGCCCCATAGAAGCATTTTTCCTTAAAGACCTCTTGACATCGTCACTAGCTGCAGATTGCTCCTGGTTTGTACCCAGGAAAAGGCACTTTTGGAGCAGCAGTCAGGGGAAAGAAGCTAAACTTTTCCATACCAAGGAGTAACTTCTCTGATGGAGCATTTGTCTTGCAAGCTTGCCTCCAGCCCCTGGTATCTCTGCTCATCAAGGTCACATCTGTTGAAACATGCACAGGGAGCCTCAGACACCCACTGGGGAGACACTGCTTTGTGATCCTGTGTAGCAACAGCCTGAGCAGTTAATGTGATCAACCCCATTCCATGTCATTATCATGGAACCCATCCTATTCAGTTTCATTGCTTAGGCTTTAAAAGATGAAAGGGGCAGCAGTGGCCCTAGGGGGAAGCTGCTGGTGGCAGAACCCTTTCTCTTCTCTCAGCCACCCACATGCCCCAAAATGAAGAACAGCTCTGATAGTCTGTGGAGGGGCTGCTGGGTGTCCCAGTAAAGTCTTGAGGTCTCTGTTGCCACTTTCCAGCTGAAATGTGGAAGTGGTCAGGGCTTCAGAACAGCTGCTCATGTATGGACCAAGGCGACAGAAACCATCAGGAAACCTGGATGTGATTGGGATGACTTCATTTTCCCAATGTTTTCAGACTGGAGGAAGCATTATGGCAACAAAAGGTCTTGTGAGATGATCAACAACCTTCTCAGCCCCTTCACTCTGCAGGACAGGGGAGCAACGCCATCCCCTTGGATACCTGCACAGGTCAGCATCTTGTAGTGGCAGGACAAGAGGCAATGACTGTGAGCTGGAAGAGGGCAAACTGAGACTGCAGATTAGGAAGAAATTCTTTCCAGTGAGGGTGGTGAGACGCTGGCACAGGTTGCCCAGGGAGGTTGTAGGTGTCCCCCTCCCCGGAGGTGTTCAAGGCCAGGCTGGATGAGGCCTTGAGCAACCTGGGCTGGTGGGAGGTGCCCTTGCCCATGGCAGTGGGGGTAGAACTGGCTGATCTTTAAGGTCTCTTCCACCCTAAACCCTTCCATGATTCTATGGTCTGTCTTTTCCAGCTGTGCCCAGTGAAAAACGCTCTTGGTAAAGCAACTCTGATAAACCTAACCTTTTGGTAATCCTGCTTCAAGTATCATCTTGATCCTGTGAATAGTCCAGCACCTCCTTACACCCCCAAGGCCTGTCTGGCCAGGTTGTTCTCTGAGCTAAGCAATGTGAGTGAAATCTGGAAGCAGAGGAAGGGGACACATAGTTAGCATTCATCCACTGCTTATGTACAAGCTGTCAGAGCTAATGAAACTTTATGACAGACAGGCAGCCATCAGCTCCTTGGTGCTACTTATCTTCTTTGCTCCTGGCTCTGCATCCTGGGTAATTCTTCATTCATCTTTAAAAATGCCAAGATGAGTAAGCACAGGACCCACCCACCCAGAAAAGCAGCAGATTGGGTCAGTGCCTGCAGGTAATTAATAATCACCTGGCTCCAGCCACGGGCGACAGCCAGGCGAAATATTCCCCCCCTCTCTCATTGAGTCCCCTCACCCCACTTCCTCTCTCCCACTGAGCTTCCAAAAACTTCAAGAGCATCCATTATTGGGGATTTTTTTTTTCCCCCTTCCCCCTTCTGCCATCTCTCCTCAAGCTGCAACAGATGTTTGGAAAGACATTCCTGGGGCTGGAGGCGCGCACAGAAGGTGCTGTGGGCACCGGCTGCCGCTGCTGTGGGCCCCCAAGCTGCATCATTCATCCTCAGAGGTGCCAGCTAGGCTTGACAGATTCATTTGTAAGAGCTTTGTAGTAGATGATGCAAACTGATGCAAAACATATGAGTGAAGCTGGCTTCATTTGCCACCTGTTAATGGCAGCAGATGATGGTAAGAGCGGTGGGGGGGAGGAAACATAGTTCTGTGCCTCACAGAAACTGCCTTGTCTGCTGAAACAGTGATGGGTGCTCATCCTTGGGGTGCTCAGCAGGAAACCAGCAGAAGGAGCAGTGGAAGCATCCAAAAGCAAGCACTTTTGCCTCCAAGTGGAAGGATGCAGCTAAATGTTCCTCTGGCCAGGGCAGTGGTGGAGTACCCATCCCTGGAGGGCTTTAAAAGCCTCACAGAAACTACCTCATCTGCTGAAACAGTGATGGGTGCCCATCCTTGGGATGCTCAGCAGGAAACTAGCAGGAGGAGAAGTGGAAGCACCCAAAAGCAAACACTTTTACCTCCAAGTAGAAGGATGTAGCTATATTTTCCTCTGCCTAGGGCAGTGGTGGAATCCCCATCCCTGGAGGGCTTTGAAAGCCATGTGGATGTGGTGCTGAGGCTGGTGACCTGGCAGTGCTGGATTCATGGTTGGACTTAATGGGCTTCAAAGTCTTTTCCAACCAAACTGGTTCTACTCTATATTTCTCTGTTGCAGCCATGCCCTGTGCATGCAGGAGGACTGGTTTTGCTCTGGGGTTGACATGCAAAGGTGGCATCTTCCAGTGCATCCAGCACTCTGTCACATTTCCCTACATCAGTCCACAAATCCATTCAGCTGGCACCATATCAAACTAGTGCTGGTTACCTGCAAATTCTTCCCTATAATAACATCTTTATGCTTTAGAGCATAAAGTGAGTGAGGCATTCAGCTTTCCCAAGAGCTGTGGGTCCAGGCTGTGGGTCCAGGCTGTCTGTAGGCTTGGGTGAGCTGTTCTGTATTCGTTATACCTGCTTCATAACCTGCCAGAAATGCCAGGACTAGGGAGCCAGAGTCTTTATTTCCCTCCAAATGGGGATTTCAGCCACTGAGTTTGGACCACCTATTCCAAATCATCCTTCTTTAGTCAAGAACAGTGAAGAAAGAGACTATTGCACTTTCCCCCTCTTTCTCCCTGCTGGTGTTATGAAAGAGGTGGGATCCAGACACCCTGGGTTGCTCCCCCACAGTGCAGCGACCAAGGCACCCCGTTACCAGCTCCCCCAGCCTGTTGTGTCCTGCTGAGCTCTGGGCTGTGGAATAAAGTTGTCAGCTCTGGGGTTAGGCTGCCCAAGCAATCCCTTTGTCTGAAATTCTGCTTCCTGGGAATTGCAGCAGGAGGCTTGGGTGACTGACAGGCTGACCTGCAGGGAAGGAGGGCTGGGGAAGTGAAAATCCCCAGCAAAAGGAGGCTTTTATCCCTTCCTCCCTTTAGATCTGTGGATGATGGATCCCATGGCTGCAGTCCCACGATTATTATATTCTCTTCAGAGCAGGTCCTGTTGCACTCAACTCCAGCCAGGAGCAAGGAGAGGCAAATGTGTGATCTTGCTCCAGTCTGCAGCAAACCCTGAGTGGTTTTGGGGAGCTTCAGTCAGCTGGACAGCCTGTAGTGCAGCTGCATCAGGGGGACAATTTCATCTTGAGAGCCCAACACTGTTGCTTTTTTGCTTGGTTGTCAACATGCTCATGCAGGTTGTGCCTTTTGTGCCTCTCCAGCTCAGTCCAGGCACAGCTGCACTGCTTGGTCAACTAAGGCTAGAAGGCAGGCAGCAGACTGCTTTCTCCTCAGCTACACAGAGTTGTTCTGATACCTCCTGAGCTAAAGCCCTCAGGTAGAGGCAATTTCAACACTCCTGAGGCAAGTTGAAGCAAGCAGGAGCTCCCTTTGGAGCTGTCCTGCTATGAGGCCTCTCTGCTTTTTCCCTCTGCTCAGTAAAACAAAATGGAAAATCTGGGAATCCTTCTGAGAATGGGAGATGTCTGCCTTCAGCCAAAAGAGTGACACAACCAGAGCTCAGACTTCTTCCTTCCCCTGGGGCTGAGCTGCTGCCTCCTGTCCCAGTTCATAGAGGAAGGTGCAGCAATGCTACAGCATTTCCCAGATCCCAGGGACATTGCAGGGGGGAAACTCACACTAAGTAGCCAAAAATCAGACTCATGTGCTCCCACTACCCAAGTGCTCTGTGGAGCAGCCTGGGGAATATGTGGGAACAGCACAGAGGACTTTGGTCAGGGCTTGGACAGAGGATTCCCAAGCTCAGGACATCTCAGTTGTTCTGAGCTGAGCATGAGTTATCCTTTCAGACAGACATCATGGAATCATAGAATCACAGAATCAATAAGGTTGGAAGAGACCTCAAGGATCACCAAGTCCAACCTGTCACCCAACACCTCATGACTACTACACCATGGCACCAAGTGCCACATCCAATCCCCTCTTGAACACCTCCAGGGACGGGGACTCCACCACCTCCCTGGGCAGCACATTCCAACAGCTAACAGCTCTCTCCGGGAAGAACTTTCTCCTCACCTCCAGCCTAAACTTCCCCTGGTGCAGCTTGAGACTGTGTCCTCTTGTTCTGGTGCTGCTTGCCTGGGAGAAGTGACCAACCCCCACCTGGCTACAACCTCCCTTCAGGTAGTTGGAGAGAGCAAGAAGGTCTCCCCTGAGCCTCCTCTTCTCCAGGCTAAGCAACCCCAGCTCCCTCAGCCTCTCCTCACAGGGCTGTGCTCGAGACCTCTCCCCAGCGTCGTTGCCCTTCTCTGGACACCTTCAAGTGTGATGATGAAGCCTCTGAGGAAACTGGTGCTGGCTCCCAGTTGGGGTCTAATTTAATGAGCAGCCTCCTACTGACTGCAATGGGTCTGGACTTCATTACAAGCAAGAATTCTGGGTCTGGATCTAATACAATTGTCCTCAGTGCATTTTAATTTGAAGATTGTTTCAGGGAGAGACAATTGGATGCAGAAAGTCAGTTCAACTGACTCTTTCCAGCATGGACATTCAACCAAGCCTGTTCCTGCCAGCCCCATCACACCTCACCGCCTCTGTGGTCCTTGGCAGAGCTGCTCATCCCTCAACTCACAGGGTCCAGTAAGGAAACCAGCCATAAGACCAAACTCCCATCCTGCCACCAGCATACCCTGCCTTTCCAAGGCTCACCATCACCCACAGCATCCCAATTTCTCACCACTGTCATGGATGGAGTTCATCCTAGAAGGACACAAGGATCATAGGATCATAGAATTGTTAGGGTTGGGAGGGACCTCAAGGCTCAGCCAGTTCCAACCCCCCTGCCATGGGCAGGGACACCTCACACTGCAGCAGGTTGCTCACAGCCACCTCCAGCCTGGCTGCAAACACCTCCAGGCAGGAGGCTTCCACCACCTCCCTGGGCAACCTGTGCCAGGCTCTCACCACCCTCATGGGGAAAAACATCTTCCTGACATCCAATCTGAATACATACATAGAATACATAGAATCTCCCCATTTCTAGTTTTGCTCCATTCCCCCCAGTCCTATCACTCCCTGACACCCTCCCTGACAACCCATTCCAGGGCTTCACCACTCTCATGGGGAAGAACTTCCTCCTCACCTCCAGCCTGAATCTCCCCACCTCCAGCTTCATTCCATTCCCCCCAGTCCTATCACTACCTAAGAACCTGAGCAGTCCCTCCCCAGCCTTCTTGTAGCCCCCTTCGGATACTGGAAGGCCACAATGAGGTCACCTCGGAGCCTTCTCTTCTCCAGACCGAACAACCCCGGCTCTCTCAATGTGTCTTCAAGGATGGCCAAAAGATGAGTTTGGGGGAAGGAGGACTTCTGTGACTCATCCTAATTGGCCACGTGGCCGAAGCAGCAGCCCCTGGCTGCCTGTGCTTCCCAGCTTCAACTCCCTCATTGCAATTTCACGGCGAAGCTGCACCTTTCTGATTAGCCTCCCCCCTCCCCACCCCAGCGTGAGCACTCTCTCAATAGCACAGACATCTGCCCTCAGGACTAACCTTTCTGGAAGCTGCCTCAACAAAGTAATGCTAATAAAAATATCCATCTGTGCTTAAAGATAAACAAAGCATTAATACACCCAAACTGCGGCTCAGATGATATTAGCGGCGGCTTTAATGACATTACACATCTGCTGGGATGTGTTTCCCACCCTGGCCCAGCTCTCTCGTGCCTTTTGGAAATGTCTTTGCAGCAAAAAAATATTAAAAAGAAATGAAAAACAACCCCTGAATGTCTCTCTGAGTGTCTGTCTGTGTGTGTGTGTGTGTGTGTTCTCCCGGGAGCCCTCAGCCTGCGTCACGCTTGCGACTGGCCCTGCTCCGACAGCCCTGAGCCACCCTGCTTGGCAGGAGCCTTGGGGACTGGGGGTGGGGGGCTGTAACCTAAACATTGTTGTACTTTCAGGTAAATCATAGAGTCATAGAATCAGTCAGGGTTGGAAGGGACCACGAGGATCATCTAGTTCCAACCCCCCTGCCATGGGCAGGGACACCCCACACTAGATCAGCCTGGCCAGAGCCTCATCCAGCCTGGCCTTAAACACCTCCAGGGACGGCGCCCCAGCCACCTCCCTGGACAACCCATTCCAGGGCTTCACCACTCTCATGGGGAAGAACTTCCTCCTCACCTCCAGCCTGAATCTCCCCACCTCCAGCTTCATTCCATTCCCCCTAGTCCTATCACTACCTGAGATCCTGAGGAGTCCCTCCCCAGCTTTCTTGTAGCCCCCTTCAGATACTGGAAGGCCACAATGAGGTCACCTTGGAGCCTTCTCTTCTCCAAACTGAACAGCCCCAACTGCTTCAGTCTGTCCTCACAGGAGAGCAGCTCCAGGCCCTTCTCTGGACACCTTCCAGCACCTCCAGATCCATCTTGCAATAGGGGCTCCAGCACTGGAGGCAGTACTCCAGGTGGGGTCTCAGCAGAGCTGAGCAGAGGGGGAGAATCACCTCCCTGGCCCTGCTGGCCACACTTCTCTTGATGGAGCCCAGGATCTGGTTGGCTTTCCGGGCTGCAAGTGCACACTGAGAGCTCCTGCTGAGCTTCTCCTCCCCCAGCACCCCCAAGTCTCTCTCCTCAGGGCTGCTTTCCAACTCAACCTACTTGGGTTTCAGAGCCTCTTTCAGAAGGTGGTTGTCTTCCTTTTTCCTTGGCAGCCAGGTGGGGGGGAAATATTTCAACCCCCACAAAGCAGAGGCTTTGCTGACAGGCTGCAGAAGTGTGCCTGGGAAAGAAGCAGCAGCATCATCCCACCCTGGCACTGTCAGGGCTGGGGATGGCTGCAAGGCTTTGCTGGCTGGAGACACTGACCCCAAAGTTTTGTTCCTCTGAGATCCCTGTGCCTAGCAAGTGGGAGATGGGGGAGAGGGCCAGGCTGGAGATTTGCCCTCATTTTCTGTAATAGCCACTCCCCCCCCATAAAAAAAGGAGGCAAAGGTGTTTTAAAAGGTGTTGGCAATCTCATCTTTAGAGAACTGATAAACCTGGGTCTCCCAGCTGTTCTGAAAGGGTGCCCTTACCCTGTGCCTGCAATTCATGGGATCAGGATGTAATTCTGCCTTTCCCCTTTCCTGTGCCTCCTGTCCACATGTGTGTAACATGGGAACAGCAGTCACTGCCTGTCCTCCAACCCAAGGGGAAGCTCAGCTGAGGAATGGTGAATGCTCTCATCCTGCCATGCTTTTGGGGCTAGGGCTGAAAAAACAGACCACAAGTATCTCCATCCTTGTTGCTGGCCTCCTGGAGGAACAGCTGCTTCATCAGAACCCCCAGTGCTAATCACAGGCAGATACCACAGAGAGCCAAATAAGGAGTGGGGACTCCCTGGACTGCAGCAGGTTGCTCAGTGCCTGTCCCATCAGAGGGCAAGTGGCACCATCCCCAGCCTCAGGCATTTCTCCTCTGCCTCCCCCAGTCAGTGATGATATCTTGCTGCTCAATACCTTTGACTACATCTGCTCCATCATCTGACATTCAAGGTCAGACTTGATGGGGCCCTGAGCAACCTGATCTAGTTGGAGGTATCCCTGCTCACTGCAGGGGGTTTGGACAAGATGACCTTTGAGGGTCCCTTCCAACTCAATGCATTTCCTCTTTCTAGCTCATTTTCATGAGCTCCACATGTGGCAGCTGAGAGCAGGAGCACATCCTGCCTGGACCAGCAAAACACTCACAGTGAACTGGAAAGGCCATGAGCACAGAAGTGGTTTGGGGCATCCAGGGAGCAGGATCATGCATGAGCTGAGCTGACTCAACAGCACTTTGGTCCTCCTTCCACACAGCCCAGCCTCACCAGTGCAACAGCACTGGAGCATGTTGCCCAGAGATGTGCTTGAGCCCCCATTCCTGGAGACATTCAAGGTCAAACTGGGTGTAAGCTTGAGCATCCTATTTGGTCAGATATGTCTCTGCTGACTGCATGGGGGTTGGGCAAGGTGACCTTTGAGGGTCCCTTCCAACCTGATGCATTCTATGATTAAAATGCAGGCACTGAGATACCTGAGGAGCTCAGTAGGTGCACAGAGATGAGCTGAACAGCACTGTGCTCTCCAGGAGGCTAGAGAGGGCCAAGATCAAAATCTGCTCCTGCATGGTTCCCACTGACCCAAGGTGTGGTCTTACTACCCCATCTGGCCAGACACCCCTCAGGTATTTCATCTGGAGTGTGACAAAGGGAGTGAGGCTGCTGTGGCTCAAAGGCTGCTGGTCAGGGGAGTGCTCTGAAGGGGAGAAGGCATCTCACAGGAAGCAGCAGCCTGGAAAAGCAGAGCACCCTCCCTAGAAAGCCTGGAAGGCAGAGCAGCCGTTTGCATGACAGAAAATGACATTCCCCTCACGGAGCGCCGTCAGCAGAGCCAGCAGAGATCCCTTTGCAGCACGGGGCTCACTGGAGCTTCTCAAGGAACATTTGCAAAGGCACCAGCAGAGGTTTGTGACCAGCTGCTGATGGGAGAGGCTGGCAGAGCTGTGAGAAGCCTGGTGAGACAATGAGGGGTGTGATGCTGGGGGGGTGGTGGGGCTGGAGGATGCTACCAAAATGAAGCAAGTTCACCAGGGATTTAGTTGAGACTCCATCTCTGGAGACATTCAAGATCAGCCTCAATGTGGCCCTGGGCAGCCTGATCTCGTTGGAGGTGTCCCTGATAATTGAAGTGGAGCTGGAAAAGATGACCTTTGAGGGTCCCTTCCAACCCAATGCACTCTGTGAAGCTGTGAAATCCCTCAGGCCACCTCTGTGAGACTCTGCTTCATAAGACCTGTGGGCAGCGTGGCAGGAGGTTGTAGCCAGGAAGGGGTTGGTCTCTTCTCCCAAGCAAGCAGCACCAGAACAAGAGGACACAGTCTCAAGCTGCCCCAGGGGAAGTTTAGGCTGGAGGTGAGGAGAAAGTTCTTCCCAGAGAGAGCTGTTAGCCATTGGAATGTGCTGCCCAGGGAGGTGGTGGAGTCCCCGTCCCTGGAGGTGTTCAAGAGGGGATTGGACGTGGCACTTGGTGCCATGGTTTAGTTCGTCATGAGGTGTTGGGTGACAGGTTGGACTTGATGATCTCTGAGGTCTTTTCCAACCTTATTTGTTCTATGATTCTGTGATTCTAATGTGGAGCTGGAAGGGGAAGCAGCCTAAAAGATCTCCTGCACTGTGTATTGTCAGGGCTCAGCCAGCTCACCCTGGCACGGGAGGGCAGGGGCACCTGGGCCTGTGTCACCCACAGCCCTCTCTGCAGCGGAGGGCCCAGCTGCCAGCCTTGCAGCTCAGCCTGCCTTCTGATAGCTGATGTAACAGGGGGGAGGGCAAGGGAGGGGGGGTGGGGTGGATTTCTACAAGCTAGGTTTCTTCAAAGGATTAATTTGTCTTTTGATGCAGTGAGCACTCTGCCGAATGCTGCTTTCCCTATCACATTCAAACACACCCCAGTTTAGAAGTTAATAAACCCATTTGCTGCCAAATAACCAGGCTGGCTTGTTGGGTTGGTTTTTTTTTTTTCCCCCTTCCCTTTTCCCATTCCAATTTCACTCTGTCAGGATGATAAGAGGTTTAATGTCTTCGTGGCTTCTCCTTCTTCTTTCAGTAGCTAAATCAGGTGTAACTATCACCGCAGAGAGCAGCACGTGCCCCCTCTTACACAACCAGCATCCCCATTCCCTCCACGCCATCGTCTCCCCAGCTGCTGCTGACCACAACAAACCCCCTGATATTAAGATGTATTATCTAGAGGGGGATGTTTCCACCTGCCATGGCCCCTGGGGAGCTGAGAGGACAGTCCCAGCCATGAGAGCTTGTTTCTTCTCTTGCAGGCTGCAGTTTCCTCGTGGGGAGAGGGGTTGGTCTCTTCTCCCAGGCAACCAGCACCAGAACAAGGGGACACAGTCTCAAGCTGTGCCAGGGGAGGTTTAGACTCGAGGTGAGGAAAAAGTTCTTCACTGAACGAGTCGTTCGTCATTGGGATGTGCTGCCCAGGGAGGTGGTGGAGTCACCGTCCCTGGAGGTGTTCAAGGGGAGATTGGATGTGGCACTTGGTGCCATGGTCTAGTTGTGAGGTCTGTTGGAACAGGTTGGACTTGATGATCCTTGGGGTCTCTTCCAACCTTAGTTACTGTGATACTGTGATACCATGTGGCGTGGGGAGCACTCTCCTGCTCCTTGCAACGTGGTAGAGCTTTGGAGGAGCATTTTGGCATGAGGAACCAGCTGTCCTCTACTAGTGCCATCAATGAGAGCAAGCCAGGATTTGTACCCTGTTGGGCATTTAGTCACATACAGCAGGAGAGGGTCTGTTGACATAGAATCACAGAATCATTCTGACTGGAAAAGACCTCTGAAGTCATCGAGTCCAACCATTAACCCAGCACGGCCAGGTCACCACCAAACCATGGCCCTCAGCACCACATCTCCACAGCTTTGAAGCCCCTCCAGGGATGGGGATTCCACCATTGCCTTGGGCAGCCTCTTCCAGGGCTGGGCAAACCTTTTGGAGAAGAAACTGCTCCTCATGTTTAACCTAAACCTCCCCTGGTGCAAACTTGATGTAATTTCCTCTTTTCTACCACTTGTTACTTGGGAGAAGAGACCACCCCCCACCTCACTCCATCCTCCTCCTTCTTTCAAGGACTTATAGAGAGCCAGATGATATCCCCTCAGCCTCCCTTTCTCCTTGCTGAACAACCCTATTTCCCTCAGTTGCTCTTCACAAGACCTTTTCTCCAGACCCTTCACCAGCTCTGATGCCACTTGACTTCTTGGACACTTCTGCACCACGGGCAGTGGTGGAAGGGAAGCACCAAGGGCTGCCAGGTTGCCATTCCCATGCTGGATTTCAGCCTCCAAGAAAGAAAACCACAGGGCTAGTACAAAATAGCTATGGAGGTACCAAGGGTGCTACTTGTGCTTAAATTACACCACACTGATAGAATACAGAATACAGAATTACCCAGGTTGGAAAAGACCTTAGAGATTATTGAGGTCAACCTATCACCCAACACCATCTAATCAAATAAACCATGGCTCCAAGTGCCTCATCCAGCCTCCAGTGATGGGGACTCCACCACCTCCCTGGGCAGCACATTCCAATGACAAATCTCTCTTTCTATGAAGAACTTCTTCCTAACATCCAGCTTAAACTTCCCCTGGTGCAGCTTGAGACTGTGTCCTCTTGTTCTGGTGCTTGCCTGGGAGAAGAGATCAACCCCCACCTGGCTACAACCTTCCTTCAGGGAATTGTAGAGAGCAAGAAGGTCTCCCCTGAGCCTCCTCTTCTCCAGGCTAAGCAACCCCAGCTCCCTCAGCCTCTCCTCACAGGGCTGTGCTCCAGACCCCTCCCCAGCTTTGTTGCCCTTCTCTGGACACCTTCCAGCAACTCAACATCTTTCCTAAACTGAGGAGCCCAGAACTGGACACAGGACTCAAGGTGTGACCTATCCAGTGCTGAGTACAGGGCAGGATGACCTCCCTGCTCCTGCTGGCCACACTGTTCCTGATGCAGGCCAGGATGCCATTGGCCTTCTTGGCCACCTGGGCACACTGCAGGCTCATCTTCAGCTTACTATCAACTGGTATCCCCCAGGTCCCTCTCTGCCTGGGTTCTGTCCAGCCACTCTGACCCCAGCCTGTAGCACTGTCTGGGGTTATTGTGGTCAATGTGTAGAGCCTGGCACTTAGATGTGTTCAGAATCATGCCCTTGGACTCTGCCTATCTGTCCAGCCTGGCAAGGTCCTTCTGCAGAGCCTCTCCTACCCTCCAACAGATCAATACCTGCCCCCAAACTCAACTAAACCATGGCACCAAGTGCCTCACCCAGTCTCTTTTTAAACACTTCCAGTGATGGTGACACCACCACCTCCCTGGGCAGCCCATTCCAATGGGCAATCTCTGTTCTGTTTGATGGGAAGGCTTTGGGTCTGCAAAGCACAACATGAACCATCTCCTTGGGAATAAGAGGATTTTTATCTTAGGATTATTTTATTTATTTTTCAAGCTTCAAAGGAGGGAGGAAAAAAAAGGCAACTCAGAATGAATGCAATATTCATACATCAATTTAAGGAAGCATTTCCTTTCACACTTGTGCTAAGCAAAATATGCAAGCATCATCTAACCCAAAGACTAAAAGCTTTGGGGGGGGGGGGGGGGGGGGGGGGGGGCTTAAACCACAGATCAGCTAAGTCAACAGAAAATTTCCCATTGATTTCTCTGGGCTTTGCATCAGGCTCTGAGAGGGGGGAAAATATAAATAAAAATAAATAATGTGATTAACAAGAAGAGTCCAAGGGGGGGAAAAAGATATGCTTGGAGACAAATAAAAAAAGACACAGGACCTGGACAGGCTGGAGAGGTGGGCACAAGCCAACCTCATGAGGTTCAACAAGACCAAGTGCAGGGTCCTGCAGCTGGGTTGAGGCAACCCCAGGCACAAATCTAGGCTGGGCAGTGACTGGCTGGAAAGCAGCCCTGAGGAGAGAGACTTGGGGGTGCTGGTGGAGGAGAAGCTCAACAGGAGCTCTCAGTGTGCACTTGCAGCCTGGAAAGACAACCAGATCCTGGGCTGCAGCAAGAGAAGTGTGGCCAGCAGGGCAAGGGAGGTGATTCTCCCCCTCTGCTCAGCTCTGCTGAGACCCCACCTGGAGTACTGCCTCCAGTGCTGGTGCCCCTATTACAAGAGGGATCTGGAGGTGCTGGAAGGTGTCCAGAGAAGGGCCACAAGGATGATCAGAGGGCTGGAGCACCTCTCCTGTGAGGACAGACTGAAGGAGTTGGGGCTGTTCAGTCTGGAGAAGAGAAGGCTCCGAGATGACCTCATTTTGGCCTTCCAGTATCTGAAGGGGGCTCCAAGAAGGCTGGGGAGGGACTGCTCAGGATCTCAGGTAGTGATAGAACTAGGGGGAATGGAATGAAGCTGGAGGTGGGGAGATTCAGGCTGGAGGGGAGGAGGAAGTTCTTCCCCATGAGAGTGGTGAAGCCCCGGAATGGGTTGTCCAGGGAGGTGGTTGGGGCCCCAGCCCTGGAGGTGTTTAAGCCCAGGCTGGATGAGTCTCTGGCCAGCCTGATCTAGTGTGGGGTGTCCCTGCCCATGGCAGGGGGGTTGGAACTAGATGATCCTTGTGGTCCCTTCCAACCCTGACTGATTCTATGATTCTATTCTCTGACTATGACCATGGGCCGTAAAACTTGAGAGCCTTCCCGCCCCAAATCCTCAGTAACCTTAAACCACAACCTGGCATCTGGACACAGCATCTTCCCCTGCTAGGGAGAAAAAAAGAAAATAAATCAATCTCAGCTTCCCAAGCCTATGAGTCCCACTTTCTCCCTGCCAATTTCCTTCCAGCAGGCACAGCCTTCTCGTTTTTCATCCCATGCACATGATGATTCCAGAAGCAGTAAGCTCTTTTTGCACGGTCTGGGTTTTGATGGGGTTTCCCCACCCCCACCCCCACCCCTTTTTCTTTTTTGCTGTTGCCTTTTTATTTCTTCTTCTTCTTCTTCTTCTTCTTCTTCTTCTTCTTCTTCTTCTTCTTCTTCTTCTTCTTCTTCTTCTTCTTCTTCTTCTTCTTCTGCTTCTGCTTCTGCTTCTTCTTCTTCTGCTTCTGCTTCTTCTTCTTCTTCTTCTTCTTCTTCTTCTTCTTCTTCTTCTTCTTCTTCTTCTTCTTCTTCTTCTTCTTCTTCTTCTTCTTCTGCTGCTGCTGCTGCTTCTTCTTCTTCTGCTTCTTCTTCTGCTTCTTCTTCTGCTTCTTCTTCTTGTTTTTTTTCCCTCCCCCCTCCCAACTTCAGCGCTCTCAAAACCATTCCTGGCTGCCGAAAGATCACAGCCAGGCGCTCGGAGCGGCAAGGCGGAGCCGCGGCGTAATCAAGATCTGTTCTCCTCATTTGAATGCTTCAGCGCTTACAGCAGGAGATTTTTGCCTGTAAAAGCCAGGCTCCTTTTCCTTTTTTTTTTTTTTTTTTTTAGCCTTTAACTAATTTTAATCTTCCTTTTTCACTTGTCACTTTGTTGTTCACAAAGCACGCTTTAGTTTTTTATTCCCCCCCCTTCCCCCGCCCCCCGCCGGCGGAGGGTTTCAGCAGAAAGCATTGAAGTGAAGAGCGATAACAAGACCTAATAACCCTCTTTATCGCAAAATAAATAAGTGGGAGAACAACCCTTTCCCATTTAGGTGCTGAAGATCTAATTGAATGTTCCTCGGCGAACCCTTTGATCGATGCAACTTGTTCAACTTTTTGCTTTTGTCTCCAAATGTAGCTTCTGGTTCTTTTCATGTGGGATGAAAAGCTCAAGTTAACTCGGCTCGCCTTTATCTCCCGGTGATTAGTGAGGCTTTTCTCGGGGCTGCTTGCTCCGCGCCTTGCAGGGCGTCGCTTCAACCCTTACCCGCCCCGAAGAGGCAAGCTGGCACGGCGAATGGGTGAGAAGTGGCACCCTGCCTGGCTTGCTGGTGCTATCATTTCCACTTCCCCCACAGTAGTAGAATATAACCCGGGTTTGTTGCACGAACTCGCTTCCCCTGCCTATGGCACACACATAAAAACATGAAAGTACACATGCCTCGGGGGCTTGGCAGGTTTACCAGGAAAGGAATATTTATCCTGGCAAAATCAAAGCCTGACAATAAAAAAAAAGAGAGAATTGCTGTAATACCAAATGAATGCTTGCTTTGTTATCTGGAGGTGGAGGCATTACCGGGCGTGAACACAGCGTGGCTTCACCTAGCTCTGCACCCTGCCCTTGACCCAGAGGAAAGAGCGAAACTTGGAGTAGGTAACTTACTCAATGGCCTGTTTAAGCAGGTTGGTAAGTAAAAAAGCCCATTAGGTCAGCTTCAGATCCTCCAGGACTGATTTTTAATGGCTAAATTAATCAAGAGCTCTCCAATCCATCCTAGATAAGAGCAAAACCAGAGAAGCAAGAGAAATAACAAGTGAAAAGAGTAAATCCCCTCGTATTCGAGGTTTCCAGCCCAGCCCTACCACACACTGAAGGAACTTCTTCCAGCAACTTGTCACTGGAGCCCCTAGGTGCTACCAGGAGCACTTTGGAAATGATCCACTCGTGGCTGAAGCTCATCCCATGCTGCTTTCAGGATTCCTCCAGGGGAAGTTTAGGCTGGAGGTGAGGAGAAAGTTCTTCACTGGGTCATTAGCCGTTGGAATGTGCTGCCCAGGGAGGTGGTGGAGTCCTCATCCCTGGAGGTGTTCAAGAGGGGATTGGATGTGGCACTTGGGGCCATGGTTTAGTCATGAGGTCTGTGGAGACAGGTTGGACTTGATGATCTTTGAGGTCTCTTCCAACCTTGGTGATTCTGTGTGATTCATTGCAATCAGTGAATGGTTTCATTTTCCTGCTGTTTGTGGGGCTGGAAGGGACCTTTCAGTCCAACCCCCCTGCCAGTCAGCAGGGATGCCTGCAGCTCGAGCAGGTTGCTCACACCTTACTTGCACCTCTTGGGGCAACCAGGGACAGGGTCTCACCACCCTCTGTGTCAAACATTTCTTCTTTCTCTCTTGTTTCAAGCCACCTCTTCTTGTCCTGTCACAACAGGCCCTGCTCAAAAGTCTGTCCCCAGCTTTCTGATCAGCCTCTTGAAGCACTGAAAGGCCACCAGAAGGTCTACCTAGAGCTTTCTTTTCTCCAGGCTGACCAACCTCAGCTCTCTCAGCCTGTCCCCATAGCAGAGGGGTTCCAGCCCACCCATCTTCATTGTGGGCCTTGCATCTGAACAGCTAATTTTTGCCCCTTCAAGAGTCTCATGCATCCTGCACAAATACTCCAGGATGGAGAAAGAAAGCTACTTGGTGAAATTCACATGCAAGGTCCAGTCTGGGTGAGGACCCAGCACTCTCACACCTGCCACACTTGAAGCCACAAGATCACGAAGCTCCTCTTGCAAAAGCCTTCATCTCTGCTTCAGCTGTGTTTTAGAAAGCCATTTTGGGAGGATCCTTTTTATCCTGGGAGATGGGGAAGTGATGCTTTCACAGCTTAGTGCTGGCTTGTCCATATTAATCTCCCTTTTGGTGAGTGGCTCTGCCCAGAGGATGACAACCAACTGCAGCCCAGAAATTAGCTTTTGTTCCTTTCTGGAGTAAACCCAAGCTTTCCTGCTACACCTGCAACAGCAGGCAGGCAGGCAGCTGCAGGCAGGCAGCTGCAGTCAGATTGAACTTCAGGTTTTCCATGTGTAGAGGCTGTGAGGGCAGCTCCACATCTCGTGAGCTGCTGCAGGCTCAGGACCCACAGCCTACAGTACTTACAGCCTAAAAAATGTCTGCCCAGGAAGGGCTGAGTTGCATAAAGAACTAAGCAGATCTGAGCTGCTCCTGGCCCTCTTTGCAACAAACTTCCAGGCAAGGATTTGGGTGGAACATGTTTGATTCACTTCCATCAAACCTCTGAGCTGTAACAAAACAGAGTGTCTAAGAAAATGCCATTTAATGTTCTGATTTGCTACTTGAGTGAACTGTTCTCTCAGATCACTCCACCAAAATGCAGTTTCCTTAGATCTCCTGCTATCCTGGGACTTGCTGTTCTGGCTCAAAGCCTTTTTGCTTTTCTCTCCATGGCTCTGGACGTTTGCATGCAAAGAAAGAGGCCTAATGGGTTGGGGGCTTTTCCAAATCATAGAGTTGTAGAATCATGGAATCATAGAATCATAGAGTCACAGAATCATAGAGTCACAGAATTATAGAATCATAGAATAGAATAGAATAGAATAGAATAGAATAGAAAAGAAAATAATAGATTAGAATAGAAAAGAATAGAATGGACCAGGTTGGAAGAGACCTTCAAGATCATCGTGTCCAACCCATCATCCAACACCACTCAACCAACTAAACCATGCAACCAAGCACCCTATCAAGTCTCCTCCTAAACACCTCCAATGATGGTGACTTCACCACCTCCCTGGGAAGCACATTCCAATGGGCAATCACTCTCCCTATGAAGAATTTCTTCCTAACATCCAGCCTAAACCCTCCCCTGGTGCAGCTTGAGACTGTGTCCTCTTGTTCTGGTGTTGCTTGCCTGGGAGAAGAGACCAACCCTCATCTGGCTGCAACCTCCCTTCAGGGAGTTGTAGAGAGCAAGAAGGTCTCCCCTGAGCCTCCTCTTCTCCAGGCTAAGCAACCCCAGCTCCCTCAGCCTCTCCTCACAGGGCTGTGCTCCAGACCCCTCCCCAGCCTCCTTGCCCTTCTCTGGACACCTTCCAGCAAGTCAACATCTTTCCTAAACTGAGGAGCCCAGAACTGGACACAGTAGGTGTGGCCTAACCAGTGCAGTGTACAGGGGCAGAATGACCTCCCTGCTCCTGCTGGCCACACTGTTCCTGATACAGGCCAGGATGCCACAGAATCATAGAGTCACAGAATCATAGAATCACAGAGCCACAGAGTCACAGAGTCATAGAATCACAGAGTCATAGGATCACAGAATCATAGAATCATAGAGTCACAGAGTCATAGAATCAATCATAGAATCATAGAATCCCAGAAAGGTTTGGGTTGGAAGAGACCTTAAAGATCAGCCAGTTCCAACCCCCCTGCCAAGGGAAGGAACACCTCCCATTAGCCCAGGCTGCTCAAGACCTCATCCATCCTGGCCTTGCACACCTCCAGGGAGGGGGCATCCACGACCTCCCTGGGCAAGCTGGCAACCAAAATACAGATTAAAACTGAGATTGAGCTCTGTTATTTGGGCTTCTCTTCTTCTGGTGCTCTCAAGAGGGGCAAAGCAACAGGAATAGTTAACACAAGCATTGGAGGAACTCAGCCCCTGGTCAGTCTGACATTGTGGAGGTGTTCAAGAGGGGATTGGATGTGGCACTTGGTGCCATGGTTTAGTCATGAGGTCTGTGGTGTCGGATTGGACTCGATGATCTTTGAGGTCCCTGCCAACCTTGGTGATTCTGTGAACCTCCCTGGAGGCAGTTTTTTGCTTCCTTTGGGTGTCAAGCCCGATTTGGGGGTCCTAACTTCACTTTTTCTCCGTGTTTACAGAGGCAGAGAGGGTTTGAGTAGAGACTTGGCAAGGCTGTGGGGGACCCTGGCAGCGTCCCGCTGCCTTTCTGTGCTCGCTCAAAGCGCCGCAGAACTATCTGCAACGCGGGGGCTTGGGAAAGCTGGCTGCCAGTAGCCAAACTGACAAATGTAGGACTTTTGTGCCATGGTTCCTGCTTTACATGGGATGGATCATGTTTTCTAACACGGCCCCAGTCACATGTGGTACATCTGAAAACACAACCAGTTATTTGACAGCTTCCTCTCTGCATTTGTAGCGCTGCCAGCCCTGGCACCGAGTCTTCAAGAGCTTTTCTTTCCAGAAATAATCACACACTCTTGCACAGGGGATGGTATTGCTGAGGCTACTGCAAAAATGAGGACAGGGAGTTGCTATGTCTGGAACAGGCTGCTGTGGGCCTCAGCTCATTTTTGTGGCTCCCGTGCAGAGCAGGGGTTGTGGGCTGTGCCTTGGACTGTCTGGCGTTCGGTTAGTTAACACTTCAAGAGGGAACCACAGACTGGTTTGGGTTGGAAGGGACCTTTAGAGCTCATCCAGTCCAACCCCCCCTGCAGCCAGCAGGGACATCTGCAACTATAGCAGGTTGCTCACAGCCCCAAACAGCAAGAGGAGAGGAGAGGAGAGGAGAGGAGAGGAGAGGAGAGGAGAGGAGAGGAGAGGAGAGGAGAGGAGAGGAGAGGAGAGGAGAGGAGAGGAGAGGAGAGGAGAGGAGAGGAGAGGAGAGGAGAGGAGAGGAGAGGAGAGGAGAGGAGAGGAGAGGTTCGGAGAGGAGAGGAGAGGAGAGGAGAGGAGAGGTTCGGAGAGGAGAGGTTCGGAGAGGAGAGGAGAGGAGAGGTTCGGAGAGGAGAGGAGAGGTTCGGAGAGGAGAGGAGAGGAGAGGAGAGGAGAGGAGAGGTTCGGAGAGGAGAGGAGAGGAGAGGAGAGGAGAGGAGAGGAGAGGTTCGGAGAGGAGAGGAGAGGTTCGGAGAGGAGAGGTTCGGAGAGGAGAGGAGAGGAGAGGAGAGGAGAGGAGAGGAGAGGAGAGGAGAGGAGAGGAGAGGAGAGGAGAGGAGAGGAGAGGAGAGGAGAGGAGGGGAGGGGAGGGGAGAGGAGGGGAGAGGAGGGGAGAGGAGAGCAGGGGAGAGGAGGGGAGGGGAGAGGAGGGGAGAGGAGAGGAGAGGAGAGGAGAGGAGAGGAGAGGAGAGGAGAGGAGAGGAGAGGAGAGGAGAGGAGAGGAGAGGAGAGGAGAGGAGAGGAGAGGAGAGGAGAGGAGAGGAGAGGAGAGGAGAGGAGAGGAGAGGAGAGGAGAGGAGAGGAGAGGAGAGGAGAGGAGAGGAGAGGAGAGGAGAGGAGAGGAGAGGAGAGGAGAGGAGAGGAGAGGAGAGGAGAATAAACCAGGTTGGAAGAGACCTTCGAGATCACCATGTCCAACCCATCATCCAACTCCATCTAATCAGCTAAACCATGGCACCAAGCACCCTATCAAGTCTCCTCCACTGACCTGCAATGCTTCCAGCCATGGGGCATTGACCACCTCTATGGACAACCTGAGCCAGGGTCTCACCTCCCTCAAGGTCAAATATTTCTTCTTTCTCTTCTGTCTGAATCTTCCTCTCTGAGTTTCAAACCATCCTTCCCTTGTCCTGTCACAACAGGCCCTGCTGAACAGCCTGTCCCCAGCTTTCTGATCATTGCCTTTAAGCACAGAAAGGCCATCAGAATGTCTCCCTGCAGCCTTCTCTTCTCCAGGCTGAACAAGCCCAACTCTCTCAGCCTGGCCTCACAGCAGAGGGGTTCCAGCCCCTGGACCATTTTTCTGGCCACAGAATTCCCAGTCCCTTTGCAGGCCTCTTCCTTGGTCAGTCTCGCAGTGCACAGAGGTGTGACACACACAGGGAGCTCAGCACAGGGATAGGATAGGATAGGATAGGATAGGATAGGATAGGATAGGATAGGATAGGATAGGATAGGATAGAATAGAATAGAATAGATGAGATAGGTTGGACTTGATGATCTCTACAGCTACCTGAAGGGAGGTTGTAGCCAAGTGGGGGTTGGTCTCTTCTCCCAGGCAACCAGCAACAGAACGAGAGAATAGAATAGAATAGAATAGAATAGAATAGAATAGAATAGAATAGAATAGAATAGAATAGAATAGAATAGAATAGAATAGGATAGGATAGGATAGGATAGGATAGGATAGGATAGGATAGGATAGGATAGGATAGGATAGACCAGGTTGGAAGAAACCCAGAAGAGAAGAAACCTTCAGAGAGGAATCTGCACAGCAGCTTTTCTGCAGCAAGAAGACACAGCTCAGGGAATGCTATCCAGTCCTTCCCCCTGTAGCTGCACAAACATCGCCTGAGTTGAGAGAAAGGGATTTAAAACCCGACCCAAATAATTTCAAACCCCATTTCAGCAGTCTCCCCTTTGAGTAAACAGCTGCCACATGTATCAGCCTGGCAGCTCTGAAACCTCAGCTTTACACACCTGCCACAGCCTTGATTTAGTGCGTAACAAAACTCCAGATGTGATCCCCGAAGCCCCAAGTCATTCGTCAGAGCACCGGGGGGGTTCTGCCCATGTGGCTGCAGAGGACTCTATGCTGGCCCAGAGCAGCCCCTGAGCTGCTGCAGGGAGGGGGCAGAATGGATAAAGCAAAGCTGCCCACCTCCTGCTCCATGCCATGAAGACTGAGAGATGTGAACCTTTGATCTCAGGTTAGACATCAGTCAGGCTCCATGGGTTCTCCACTAGTGGGTTCCTCCAGTGCTACTCATGCCAAAGGGAAGAAAAACCTCTCCCAGCCTGACTCCCCAAGCCAGATCCAGAGAGAGCAGGAGTGTCTCTGGGAGAGCATCATGGCTCTCATCCATGATTCTGGCTAACTAAGGGGCAAGAGAACTTCTCCTCCTTTTGCCACTAGAGGCAGAAATTAAATGACCTGGAAAAGACCACCAAACAGAGCTGGGACCCTCATTCATGGTGCCTAGACCTTTGGAGGACTGCAAGAGATATGCCCCAGGTATAACCCCTACAATGACCCCCCTCCAACCTTTGTTGAAGATCATAGAACTGTCAAGTCTGGAAGAGATCATCAAGCCCAATTGCTCACCTGGAGCTCACAGTCCCACCACTGCTGCTAAGCCACTACCACTAGACCACATCCCTCAGCACCACATCGAATCATAGAAGTATTAGGGTTGGAAGGGACCTCAAGAGTCATCCACTTCCAATCCCCCTGTCATGATCAGGGACACCTCACACTAGTTGCTCACCGGTTGCTCAGAGCCACATCCAGCCTGGCCTTAAAAACCTCCAGGGATGAAGCTTCCAGCACTATCCTGGGCAACCTGTGCCAGTGTCTCACCATCCTCATGGGGAAGAATTTCTTCCTAACATCCAATCTGAATCTACCCATTGCCATTTTTTGTTCTATCCACATCCACATGTCTGAAATAACTCCATGGATGGTGACTCCACCACCTCCCGGGGCAGCCTGTTCTCATGGACCCTGGGGACCTTCAAGATGCCATTCAGGACCCTTCAGCTAACAGCTTGAGTGGCTCTCGGAGGCAGACCAATATATTTTACCTTGGTTATGTTTTTGTCCTTCTATGACCAGGTGCCCAGGTGGCCAAGAAGGCCAATGGCATCCTGGCCTTCATCAAGAATAGTGTGGCCAGCAGGAGCAGGGAAGTCATTGTGCCCTGTACTCAGCACTGGTTAGGCCACACCTTGAGTCCTGTGTCCAGTTCTGGGCCCCTCAGTTTAAGAAGGACATTGAGACTCTTGAAGGTGTCCAGAGAAGGGCAACAAGGCTGGGGAGGGGTCTGGAGCACAGCCCTGTGAGGAGAGGCTGAGGGAGCTGGGGTTGCTTAGCCTGGAGAAGAGGAGGCTCAGGGGAGACCTCATTGCTCTCTCCAACTCCCTGAAGGGAGGTTGTAGCCAGGTGGGGGTTGGTCTCTTCTCCCAGGCAAGCAGCACCAGAACAAGAGGACACAGTCTCAAGCTGTGCCAGGGGAAGTTTAGGCTGGAGGCGAGGAGAAAGTTCCTCCCAGAAAGAGTAATTTGCCATTGGGATGTGCTGCCCAGGGAGGTGGTGGAGTCCCCATCCCTGGAGGTGTTTAAAAAAAGGCTTGGATATGGCACTTGGAGCCATGGTTCAGTTGTCAGGAGGTGTTGGATGACAGGTTGGACTTGATGACCTCTGAGGTCTTTTCCAACCTGGTTGATTCTGTGATTCTGTGATTCTATGACTGAACCTCAGTGACCTGGGGGCAGAACCAAGGACTGAAGCATCCTGCTGGCCATCACCACAACTCCAGGGAAGTGCCCCAGGGAAGTAACTACACTGGGGGACAAACCTGCACCTTGAGAGCTGCCAGTCACAGGCAGGAGTTGTCCCAGTGCGCTACTGAGCGAGGAGAATGAATTGCTTCAAATGTCAGGGCTGTTTGATTCCTCCCAGCAGCAGCCTCATTACCCATGCCCAGAGATGCTGTTAGACACCAGCAGGCCTGTGAGACAACAAATCACTGTGTCTGGAGATCTGGGAAGAAATAAAATGCAACAGGGTTTTGTTGGTTGGTTGGTTGGGTTTTTTTTTTAAGCTCATTGATCACTAAGGAAGATTATGAAAACCCTCAGGTACACTCCAGCAGGTGAAGTGTTGTGACCAAGATGATGGTAAAAATACCAACAGAGAGCTGTTCAGCACAGCAGCAGCACCCCAGGTGATAAGAGAGCTGCTGGAGAGAGTCTAGGAGAGGCTACAAAGATGCTGAGGGGCCTGGAGCAGCTCTGCGAGGAGGAAAGGGGCTGAGAGCCTGCAGAAGAGCAGCCCCAGAGGGGCTCAGCAAGAGCTACAGGACCTGTGGGGGGCAAGAGGCTGGGGCCAGGATCTTGTCAGTGGTGGCCAGTGACAGAAGGGGCAATGGGCACAAACTGGAGCCCACAAAGTTGCACTTGAGCTTAAGGAAAATTCTTTGGTATGAGGATGCTGGAGCCCTGCTCAGAGAGACTGTGGAGTGTCCTTCTTGGGAGTGATTCCAAACCCTCCTGGCCATTGTGATCCTGAGCAAGCTGCTGTGGGTGCCCTGCTTTAGCAGGTGGGTTGGACTGGATGGTCTCCAGAGGTTCCTTCCAACCCCCACCAATGCTGGGGTTCTGGGATCCTGTGAAAGCTTGGGACATTGTCAGTGTCAGAGGAGATTGGTTAGATGGTCCATGGAGGCTCACAGCCTGCCACACACTTCTCTTGACTCGAGCTCATGAGCCCTGCTAACTTGAAGGCATTCCTGAGCTCTGCTTCACCTCTGAACTGGGCTCGCTGCTGCATCCCCACCAAAATGCTTCTGCCTTGCCCTGGGGAGATGTCTGGAGGCCTCAGACTGTCCCCAGAGGCTAGCATCCCGCTCTTTGTGCCAAGACCATCATGTTCCTAGGAAGAACTGGAAAGGATAAGTCGTGCAATTGTAAGGCTAGTGACTTCTGCAGAGGCAGGAAAGGAATTACTGGGAAATGGGAGGGCTAGCCAGAGATGGTGAGAACTTCCTGACTTTGTCAATGCTGATGCGAATTACAGCTGTGTCCCAGGAAGATGGGCTATGATGGCCCATCTTGTGACACAGAAGAGAGCTGTGAGAACAGGAGATCTCTTTCGGGGGAGTATTCAACAAATCCTGCCGCAGATAGTTGCGTTTGAGCTGCTCTGAAAGGAGAAACCAGAGAGCAAAATCATTTGGGGTCGTTTCACCCAACCCCCAAAATGCTTTTGTTCAACAATCCCAACCGAATAAAACATGAAAGGAAGTCATTTGAATGATTAAAAGGAAAAAAAAAACCCAACTAAACCCTCTGTGAAAGAATGTTTTGGAATATTTTGAACTCCCAAATGGAACATTTGGGCTTCTCTAAAATCTGTTCCTCTGGCCAGACATTCCTGTTACCAAATCTGCCACAAGGCCTCAGATGGTTTTGGCTCAAATCATAGAATCTTAGAATGCACTGGGTTGGAAGGGAGCATTAAAGATCATCTTGTCCAACCCCTCAGCAGTAAGCAAGGACATCCCCAGGCTGCTCACTTGGCCCCACTTAGCCTCGCTTGGATTGTCTCCAGGGGTGGAGCCTTCTCCCCTTCCCTGGGCTACCTTTTCCAGTGTTCCACCACCCTCACAGTAAAGAACTTCTTCCTAATGTCTCACTTCTTCCTAATGTCCAGTCCCCCTTTTTTTCAGCACTGGTTAGGCCACACCTTGAGTCCTGTGCCCAGTTCTGGGCTCCTCAGTTTAAGAAGGGCATCGAGACACTTGAAGGTGTCCAGAGAAGGGCAACGAGGCTGGGGAGGGGTCTGGAGCACAGCCCTGGGAGGAGAGGCTGAAGGAGCTGGGGTTGTTAGCCTGGAGAAGAGGAGGCTCAGGGGAGACCTTCTTGCTCTCTACAACTCCCTGAAGGGAGGTTGTGGCCAGGTGGGGGTTGGTCTCTTCTCCCAGGCTACCAGCCTGGGAGAACAAGAGGACACAGTCTCAAGTTGTGCCAGGGGAAGTTTAGGCTGGAGGTGAGGAGAAAGTTCTTCACTGAGAGAGTTGTTTGCCATTGGGATGTGCTGCCCAGGGAGGTGGTGGAGTCCCCATCCCTGGAGGTATTCAAGAGGGGATTGGACATGGCACTTGGTGCCATGGTTTAGTAGTCATGAGGTCTGTGGTGACAGGTTGGACTTGATGATCTCTGAGGTCTTTTCCATCCTGGTTGCTTCTATCATCCTATGTGGTGCCGAGGGACATGGGTTAGAGGCAGACTTGCTGGAGTCAGAGAATGGTTGGATTCAATCTTCCTGAAGGTCTGCTCCAACAAAAACTGTTCTCTGATTCTATCTGCATGGAACCACCAGGGTCTCAGCTTTCCAGCTGCTACCTTGCTGAGGTGGCAACTCACCCAGAAACAACCAGAGAGCACCGAGACCTCCAAACCTACCACAAGATACACTCTGAGTGAGACAAGCCTCCTTCACATCATCCTCTTGCTGGCAGAGCTGCCCAAGGCAACCTTTCTCCTCAACTCTCCAATACACTGAAAACCATTCAAGAAAATAAAAACTGAAAGCTCCAAGAGGGGGGAAAAAAACCCCAACCCAAACCCTTTCTGACTACTGAGGCAATGATTTGACACTAACCAAATACAAACACAGGGATAGATTGGTATCAGCTAATGGTCTGTTCCAAAGGCTGTTGAAATCAAAGCCAACCTTCCCTTTGATCTCAGTGTTTTCACTAGGTCAGGTTCCAAGTTTACAAACCATACACTACAACAAAAGATGTTTCACAACACACTTCCACCCATATGAAAGAAGCCCATGGCTGGGGAGGACTTTTCTTTTCCTTCTTTCCATGCTGATGTAATGCTCTTCTGTAGACACCACTGTGCAGCGCTGAGTTAGGGGAATTCACCTGACCAGAGCATTATACTGGGTCTAGTTGTGGGCTCCTCAGCTCAAGGGAAGCAGGCAACTACTGGAGAGAGTCCAGTGGAGGCTACAAAGCTGCTGAGGGGCCTGGAGCAGCTCTGTGAGGAGCAAAGGCTGAGAGCCCTGGGGCTGTTGAGCCTGCAGAAGAGCAGCCCCAGAGAGGCTCAGCAAGAGCTACAGGACCTGTGGGGAGCAAGAGGCTGGGGCCAGACTCTTGTCAGTGTTTACCAGGGACAGGACAAGGGCCAGTGGACACAAAGTGGAGCCCAGGAGGTTCCATCTGAATAGGAGGAGAAAATAGTTTGTTGTGAGGGTGCTGGAGCCCTGGAGCAGGCTGTTCACAGAGGTTGTGGAGTCTCCATGTCTGGAGAGCTTCCAGCCCCAGCTGAGCATTGTGCTGCTGGGCAAGCTGCTGTGGGTGCCCTGCCTTAGCAGGTGGGTTGGACTGGATGATCTCTGGAGGTCCCTTCCAGCTTCCTCCATGCTGGGACTCTGTGATTACTGACCCTTCAAGCTCATCCCCTCGCCCAGCTGAGCAGCCACACATATTATGGCGGGGCATCCATACGTGCTCCCTGGAGCTGACCATTTTATCCACTCCCTTTCCAGCTCTCAGCAGTCAATGAGTTGTAGATAACTCAGTCCTGCAATGAAACCCTCCTGGGCAGTGCTTTCAATTGCCAGCACTTTGCCAAGTTGTATTTCCTTGCTGAAGGTGCCAGATTAGAACCACCCACGCCTGCCATCTCTTGCCAAGCTCTCTGGCTTTCTGCTGTTGATCCATTTTGGGTTTAATAGCAGAATTCACCAGTTAAGCAAAACGTGTCAGGAACACAACTCAGGCAGGCTGAAGAGTTTGCTAAGCACAGGAGATGTTCACACACAAAAGCACAGTTTTGAGGAGTGCAAGGTTTTCAAGTGTCCTGTGACTATCTTATTGATGATCTGGATGAGGGCACCGAGTCCATCAGCAGTAAATTTGCAGGTGACACCAAGCTGGGGGCAGGAGTTGATCTGCTGGAGGGTAGAGAGGCTCTGCAGAGGGACCTCAACAGGCTGGGCAGATGGGCAGAGGCCAAGGGCAGGAGATTTAACACATCCAAGTGCCAAGTTCTGCCCATTGGCCACAACAACCCCAGGCAGTGCTACAGGCTGGGGTCAGAGTGGCTGAGAGCAGCCAGGTAGAGAGGGACCTAGGGGTGCTGGTCGATGGTAGGCTGAACATGAGCCTGCAGTGTGCCCAGGCAGCCAAGAGGGCCAATGGCATCCTGGCTTGCATCAGGAACAGTGTGGCCAGCAGGAGCAGGGAGGTCATTCTGCCCCTGTGCTCAGCACTGGTCAGGCTGCACCTCGAGTCCTGTGTCCAGTTCTGGACTCCTCAGTTTAGGGAAGGAGGTTGACTTGCTGGAACGAGTCCAGAGAAGAGCAATGAAGTTTTTGAGGGGTTTGGAACACAGCCCTGTGAGGAGAAGCTGAAGGAGCTGGGGTTGCTTAGCCTGGAGAAGAGGAGGCTCAAGGGTGACCTTATTGCTCTCTACAACTACCTGAAGGGAGGTTGTAGACAGGCAGAGGTTGGTCTCTCTCTTCTCCCAGGCAAGTACCAGGCAAATACCAGAACAAGAGGACACAGTTCCAGGCTGCACCAGGGGAGGTTTAGGCTGGATGTTAGGAAGAAGTTCTATACAGAGAGAGTGATTGCCCATTGGGATGTGCTGCCCAGGGAGGTGGTGGAGTCACCATCATTGAAGGTGTTCAGGAGGAGACTTGATGGGGTGCTTGGCTGCATGGTTTAGTTGTTTAGGTGGGTTGGATTGGTTGAGGGGTTGGATGCAATGATCTTGAAGGTCTCTTCCAACCTGGTTTATTCTATGTATTCTATTTTGCAGCTGAAATGGTTCAACAGCTGAGCATTTAGGGTCTTTTCCAGCCAAAATGACTCTGTGATCTGAGTGATGGAGGTGGTATCAGGGCCTCTTCCACTTCCATGGCAGCAGGATATGGGAAGTAAAAAACCCAACAACCCAGAAGTTATCCCAAATCTCTTCTTCTTTCACCAAAGTTTGAGGCATGCTGGCCACCTACATCTGGTCTCTGGTTAGGAGGAGAGCCACCCAACTCTACTGATGAATACACTCAAACTCAGCAAAGACCACAAAAAAAACCCCCAGCTCCCAGTGCAGTACTTCTATTGACAGCATAATAAGGCAGGTGGACAGCATGCTCCAAACCTGCCTTTAAGCTGGTGGCTGTGATACACATCTTCAAAAATCTTTAATTAGCCTCCCAGCCTCAGGAGTTATCACATTCCTGGGTGGCTTCAAAGCCTCCAGGTTGAGTCTAGCTGTAGGTAAAATGGTGACGAGGGTGATCTGTATCACTGAGGAGCTAACATCATCAGGATTTCGGTGTCTCAGCTCAGAGAGGGGAGGAAGGGCAATTACTGATCACCTGAGGGCTGCAGCAGTGGAGCATGTCCCGGTTCTGAGTGCACATGTCTCCTCCTGCCTGTTTTAAGGAGGGTGCTGCAAGATCTGACCTGCTGGAGAGCAGCGAAGGGGAAAAGGACCTGGGGGTCCTGGTGGATGGGAGGTTGGCCATGAGAAATGTGCTCTTGTGGCCAAGATGGCCAATGCCATCCTGGGGTGGATTGCAAAGGGTGTGGGCATTAGGTCAGAGAGGTTCCCCTCCATCTCTACTCTGCCCTGGTGAGACCTCATCTGCAGTCCAGTTCTGGGCCCCTCAGTTCAGGAAGGACCTCAGGGAACTGCTTGAGAGAGTCCAGCACAGAGCCTCAAAAATGGTGAAGGCAGTGGAACATCTTCCTTACAAGGACAGACTGAGGGAGCTGAGGGCTCTGCAGCTTGGAGGAGCCTGAGAGGTGACCTCATTCATGTTGATAAAGATGTGCAGGGTGAGTGCCAAGAGGCTGGAGCCAGGCTGCTGGGGGATGCCCAATGCCAGCACAAGGGGCAGTGGTGGAAGCTGAGGCAGAGGAAATTCCGTGGAAACACGAGGAGAAATTTTTCCACTGTGATGGTGCCAGAGCCCTGGAGCAGGCTGCCCAGGGGGGTTGTGGAGTCTCCCTCTCTGGAGATATTGAAGACCTGCCTGGGTGTGTTCCTGTGTGATCTGCTCTAGGTGCTCCTGCTCTGGCAGGGGGTTGGACTGGGTGAGCTTTCAAGGTCCCTTCCAGCCCCTAACCTTCTGTGATTCTGTGATGTTTGCTAAGCCTGTTGGAAGTTGTCTTGCAGGAAAGGCACAGAGGATTTTTACAGAATCACAGAATGGTAGGGATTAGAAAGGGCCTTTAGAGATCATCTAGTCTGACCCCCCCTGCCAGAGCAGGTTCACCTAGAACAGGTTGCACAGGATGGCATCCAGGTGGGTTTGGAATGACTCCAGAGATGGAGACTCCACCACCTCTCTGGGCAGCCTGCTCCCTTGCTCCAGTACTTCTTACAAAAGAAAAGAAGAACCTCCTCATGTTTAGATGAAACTTCCTTCATTCAAGGTTGTGCCCTTTACCTATAAAGGTCTGAGGGGTGGGTGTCGAGATAGAATAGAATAGAATAGAATAGAATAGAATAGAATAGAATAGAATAGAATAGAATAGAATAGAATAGACCAGGTTGGAAGTGACCTTCGAGATCATCAAGTCCAACCTATCACCCAACACCATCTAATCGACTAAACCATGGCACCAAGCACCCCATCAAGTCTCCTCCTAAACACCTGCAGTGATGGCAACTCCACCACCTCCCTGGGCAGCACATCCCAATGGGCAATCTCTCTCTCTCTTTGAAGAATTTCTTCCGAACCTCCAGCCTAAACTTCCCTTGGCACAGCTTGAGACTGTGTCCTCTTGTTCTGGTGCTGCTTGCCTGGGAGAAGTGACCAACCCCCACCTGGCTACAATCTCCTTTCAGGGAGTTGTAGAGAGCAAGAAGGTCTCCCCTGAGCCTCCTCTTCTCCAGGCTAAGCAACCCCAGCTCCCTCAGCCTCTCCTCACAGGGCTGTGCTCCAGACCCCTCCCCAGCTTTGTTGCCCTTCTCTGGACACCTTCCAGCAACTCAACATCTTTCCTAAACTGAGGAGCCCAGAACTGGACACAGGACTCAAGGTATGGCTTAAGCAGTGCTGAGTACAGGGGCACAATGACTTCCCTGCTCCTGCTGGCCACACTGTTCCTGATGCAGGCCAGAATGCCATTGGCCTTCTTGGCCACCTGGGCACACTGCTGGCTCATGTTTAGGCAGCTGTCAATCAGCACCCCCGGGTCCCTTTCTTCCTGGTTGCTCTCCAGCCACTCTGACCCCAGCCTGTAGCACTGCCTGGGTTTGTTGTGGCCAATGTGTAGAACCTGGCAGTTGGATGTATTAAATCTCATACCCTTGGACTCTGCCAGGCTCTTTTCAGTGGTGCTCAGTGATAGGACATGGAACAACAGGCATAAGCTGGAACAGAGGACTTTCCACCTCACCATGTTGTCCAGTGAGGGTGACGGAGCACTGAACAGGCTGCCCAGAGGGGTTGTGGAGTCTCCTTCTCTGGAGACTTTCACAACCCACCTGGATGCATTCCTGTGCCTGCCCTAGGTGATCCTGCTTTGCCAGGGGGTTTGGGCTCGATGATCTCTAGAGGGTTTTTTTCCACCCCCTACCATAAAGTCTTTCTCACAGCCCTTTTTAGAGGACAACCCCTTAAATCCCAGCACTCCCCCCCCATCCCCCTCCCTCTCTGCTTGGCCATGCAGGCAGCATCCTGACCCATGGGTTCAGTCTCTATTACACCACAACAAGAGTTTCATTTTCCTTCAGCAGCGAAGCAATTTCAAAGCCTTGAAATGTTTCTAATTACGTCTGTTGTTTATGAGTGTTACATGATCAGGAGAGGACACAGAGAGAATATTTACAGTTTCCAGAAGTTTTTGAGCTGCAGCCAGAGTTATATCCTATGAGCTCACACGACAGCCTCGTTCCTTGTCCTGCTGGGCAGCTTTGTCACGGAGCCACAGAAACGTTCAGGTTGGAACAGACCCGTGGGATCACCAAGCCCAACCCAGAGCCCTACTCTACAAGGGTCACCCCTAAGCCATAGCCCCAAGCTGCACATCCAAACCACCTTTAAACACATCCAGGCTTGGGGACTCCACCACCTCCCTGGGCAGCACATTCCAATCCCTGACCACTCTTGCTGGGAACATTTTTTCCTCAATGTCCAGTCTAAACGAACCCAGTCACAGCTTGAGGCCATTCCCTCTTGTTGGAATGGAATGGAATGGAATGGAATGGAATGGAATGGAATGGAATGGAAGAGAAAGGAGAAGAGAAGAGAAGAGAAGAGAAGAGAAGAGAAGAGAAGAGAAGAGAAGAGAAGAGAAGAGAAGAGAAGAGAAGAGAAGAGAAGAGAAGAGAAGAGAAGAGAAGAGAAGAGAAGAGAAGAGAAGAGAAGAGAAGAGAAGAGAAGAGAAGAGAAGAGAAGAATAGTATAGACCAGGTTGGGAAAGACCTTCAAGATCATCGAGTCCAACCTATCAACACCATCTAATCAACTAAACCATGGCACCAAGTGCCTCATCCAGGCTCTTCATAAACACCTCCAGGCATGGTGACTCCACCATCTCCCTGGGCAGCACATCCCAATGGCCAATCTCTCTTTCTAGGAAGAACTTCTTCCTAACCTCCAGCCTGAACCTCCCCTGGTGCAGCTTGAGACTGTGTCCTCTTGTTCTGGTGCTGGTTGCCTGGGAGAAGAGACCAAACTCCACCTGGCTACAACCTCCCTTCAGGGAGTTGGAGAGCAAGAAGGTCTCCCCTAAGCCTCCTCTTCTCCAGACTGAGCAACCCCAGCTCCCTCAGCCTCTCCTCACAGGGCTGTGCTCCAAACCCCTCCCCAGCTTCGTTGCCCTTCTCTGGACACCTTCCAGCAACTCAACATCTTTCCTAAACTGAGGGACCCAGAACTGGACACAATACTCAACGAGTGGCCTAACCAGTGCTGAGTACAGGGGGAGAATGTTCTATCACTAGTTACCTGTGAGAAGAGACCAGCACCAACCTCTCTACAACCTCTTATCAGGTAGCTGTAGACAGCAATGAGGTCTCCCCTCAGCCTCCTCTTTTGCAAACTAACCATCCCCAGCTCCTTCAGTTGCTCTTCAGAAGATTTATTCTCCAGGCCCTTCACATCTTCCTTGCCCTCCTCTGCCCTGGCTCCAGTATCTCCACATCTCTCCTGTATTGAAGTGCCCGAAACTGGACACAATACTCAAGGTGTGGCCTCACCAGAGCTGAGGTCAAGGGGACAATCTCCTCCCTGCTCCTGCTGGACACAGCATTTCTAATCCAGGCCAGGATGCTGCTGGCATCACCTGGACCTGAGTTTCATCCCTCTGAAGCTTTGAAATGAATAAGGAGCACCTCTCCTATGAGGACAGACTGAAGCAGTTGGGGCTGTTCAGTCTGGAGAAGAGAAGGCTCCGAGGTGACCTTATTGTGGCCTTCCAGTATCTGAAGGGGGCTACAAGAAGGCTGGGAGGGACTGCTCAGGATCTCAGGTAGTGATAGGACTAGGGGGAATGGAATGAAGCTGGAGGTGGGGAGATTCAGGCTGGAGGTGAGGAGGAAGTTCTTCCCCATGAGAGTGGTGAAGCCCTGGAATGGGTTGTCCAGGGAGGTGGCTGAGGCCCCATCCCTGGAGGTGTTTAAGCCCAGGCTGGATGAGGCTCTGGCCAGCCTGATCTAGTGTGGGGTGTCCCTGCCCATGGCAGGGGGGTTGGAACTAGATGATCCTTGTGGTCCCTTCCAACCCTGACTGATACTATGACACAATCACTTCCCTGCTCCTGCTGGACACAGCATCTCTAATCCAGGCCAGCAGGCTGCCAGCATCACCTGGACCTGAGTTTCATCCTTCTGAAACTTTCAAATGAATAATAATAAAAAAATTAAAATTAAAAATGTCATAACACTTTGGTTGTGGTTGAAAAAGAAACAAGAAAGAAAGAAAGAAGTCTGGTCAAAATATTTCAGCCAGATCTAATTTATTACCCACCGTAAATGGCCGTGGAGTGAACTCATCCTTCTTATTTGCCAAACTACTGACCCAATCACTTTTTGTACTGCTGGATCAATTTTGGTTTAAATTGCTTTTGTCTGCATAAATTACATCCCTTTGTGAACAGGAGGGCTTCTGCCTCTGGCTGCACGGAGCCTGCGGCGCTGGAGAAGTTGATCCTTTAGTTTCAGAGCATCCCCTGGGGAAATAAAGTATTTTAGAGATGCAATTTCGGGGCCCGGTCCTTTAAACGCTGTCACATCTGCCGCCTTGGGAGTGTGATTACTCTCCCCGGAACCAGGGGAAATATTCACTGGAGCAAAGTTGTGATTAATGCCTGCCAGGAGCAGGGTGCAAGCGCATCATTTTCGTGGGGTGCAAGGGAAATCAGGCGCCGCGTTCGCCGTCGGCACCACCCCACGGCCGGGCTGCGGAACGGGAAGCTGGAAGGCTGGTGCGAGGGGTGAGGCTCTGCTCCTCCTGGCAGGCTGTCAAGGAAAGAAGCAGCTCTGAGCTTTAAAAGGGCTCGAGATTTCAAAGTGCAAACAAACAAACAAACAAACAAACAAACAAATCAGCTGCAATTAACTTGCTTCCAAAGTCCAAAGTGATGCTAAAATGCATCTGTGCCCCATTCAAGTCTCAGGGGGGTAAATGACACCTAGGGAGGCTGACACAGAAGATCGACGGGGTGTCGCCTGCCATAAGCTCATTAACAAATTAATCAAAGCCCGGAGAGATCACTGAGTGCTTGCAGCTAATCACCTCGGCGCTGGCTTGGTGAGGAAGGACCCAGCTTCATCACAAACCCAACTTCACCCCAGCTCCCCCCGCCAGATCTGCTCTGATCTTGGGCTTCCCTGTAAAGTGTTTGACATCAGAAATAATGAGGCCCTCTTTCAAGAGTCCTTCCTTTTCATATTCTGAATGTTAATTTGAGCCCCATCACTCATTAAAAAAGACAGTGTCATCCCTTGCAGCCTTTGCTAGCTTGGGAGTCATTATACAGCTCCTTAGATCAAAACCTTGAAGAACATAAAGCATGGGAAGGTCTTGCAGGACCAAGAGATAGACATGGGCTAAACAATCTGGTCCCAGATACTCTTGGAATGCTGTTGAGTATTTAAGAGCTGTAATTGGCAGCTGCTGTTTAGATGGTTTGCAGAAATGAGCTCAGAATCTCATGAGCAGCAATCTTATTGCAGCTTGTCACAGAACACCAGCAGGGTGGGGGTTGGAAAGGACCTCTGGAGATCATCCAGTCCAACCCCCTACTAAAGCAGGGCACCTGCAGCAGCTTGACCAGCAGCACAGTGCCCAGCTGGGCTTGGAAGCTCTCCAGACAAGGAGACTCCACAACCTCGCTGAACAGCTTACCCCAGGGCTCCAGCACCCTCAAAACAAACTATTTTCTCCTTCTGTTCAGATGGAACACCCTTGGTTGCCACTTATGCCTGTTGCCCCTTCTCCTGTCACTGGGCACCACTGACAAGTTCCTGGCCCTGTCTCCTTGCCCCTGTCAATGCTCTTGCTGAGCATTGCTCAGCTCCCCTCTGGGGCTGGTCTTCTCCAGGTTCAACAGCCCCAGGGCTCTCAGCCAATCCTCCTCACAGAGCTGCTCCAGGCCCCTCAGTATCTTTGGAGCCTTCACTGGAGTCTCTCCAGCAGTTCCCTGTCTTGAACTGGGTAGCCCAGAACTGCACCCAAGACTCCAGCTGTGGCCTCCCTAGGCCAGAGTAGAGGGAGAGGAGAACTTCCCTCCACCTGCTGGCCACACTCTTCAGAATAGAATAGAATAGAATAGAATAGAATAGAATAGAATAGAATAGAATAGAATAGAATAGAATAGAATATATGCACCCCATGACACCATTGGCCCCCTTGGCCACAAGGGCACCTTGCTGGCTCATGTGAACTTGTCATTCCCCAGCACTCCCAGGTCCTTCTCCATAGAGCTGCTTCCCAGCAGGTCCCCCCTCACCAGTCCAGGTGCAGGAGGTTGTTCCTCCTCAGGGGCAGGACCCTATGCTTGCCCTTGTGGAACCTCATGAGGTTCCCTCTGCCCAACTCTCCAGCCTGGCCAGCCCATGTCTCTCTGTCCATACTCAGTTTCTCTCTATCTCAGCTGTTCAGATCTCTGTATCTCCCTCTCTCTCTCAGTGGGAAGCACTGCAGAGGGAATCTCATCATCACTCCTGATCTCACCTAAACCCATGATGCTCAGAGAGAGAAGGCTACACCAAAGCTGTTCATCTCCCTCCAGCCAAACCCCGAGGACCGCAGTCCAGGTGGAACAGGTTTGCCTCACCAGCTGACCCAACAAACCCCACTTTCACACTAATTAGATTTTCATTATCAGGATGCCAAGGAGCAGAGCACACTGCACAATTTATTGGCTGTCTGTGGGACAGCTTTTGCTGGATGAACGATTGGGAGCCAGCTGTGAAGGAGGCCATCCTGCCTTCTGCTGGAGAAGTTACTGCTCCTCCTGAGCCGTTCCTGGCTGTTTGGAGCAAGGGAGAGGCTTTTCATTTCTCAGTTTTCAAAACACAGCCTGCAGTTGATGAAATATGCAGGGACAAAGCTTCCCTGCAAGTGACAACTGAGAATTAAGGCTGACATTAATCCTGCTGCTTTAGGGCTGGTCAGTGGGGGGAGGATTCGCCCTTAAACAGGAGATGATTTGTGGGTTTGCTCAGGAACTGAGACAGCACCAAGGCAAAGGCTCAGGAATTCTCCTCAGCAATGTATGCACAGCTTCATCTTCTTGCCTGCAGCCCCTAAAATTTAGGTAATCCCCAGGCTCACAGTTGTAGCACTGGCTGAAGTAATGTCCCTTTTAATCTTAGACTGAGCCAAATTCACTCCACATGGACTGGGATGAAATGTCCCTGGAGGTAACTCTGCTTTTTCCTGATGGATTTGCCCTTGCACAGTGGCAAGCTGTGAAAAGGATGCTGTGAGGAATCTTCTAATGATAAAAAGTGTACCCTCTCCTGGAGGAGTTGTCTGCTGCCTTTCAGTATTAAAGGGGCTGCTCAGAAAGCTGGGGACAGACTTTTGAGGAGGGTCTGTTGTGACAGAACAAGGTGGGGATGCTGTGAAGCTAAAAGAGGGAGAGAAGGGCCAAATATTTGACATTCAGGGTGGTGAGAGCCTGTCCCAGGTTGCCCAGAGAGGTGGTAGACACCACGTCCTTGGAACCACCGCAGGTCAGGTTGTTTGGGGCTGTGAGCAACCTGCTCTAGTTGCAGATGTCCCTGCTGACTTCAGGGGGCTGGACTGGATGAGCTTGTAAGGTCCCTCCCAACCCACTCTGTGATTCTGTGCCCTCCCATGGGTGCTGGCAGCTGTTGGGTGCATGCACACAGTGCTGGAGCCATGCTGGAGGCAAATTGGCTTGCCCAAAGGTGTGAGCAGCTTTGAGATCTGGACAGAACCTCAGAAGGTCTCGCTGTGGCCGAATCAAAGCCTTTTCCACCCACCTCACTCTTCTCTGAGCCAACTTC
The DNA here is from genome assembly GCF_014839835.1 of Dryobates pubescens. Taxonomy (NCBI): domain Eukaryota; kingdom Metazoa; phylum Chordata; class Aves; order Piciformes; family Picidae; genus Dryobates; species Dryobates pubescens. Next base: position 18,612,384 of record NC_071631.1, on the reverse strand, counting down.
TGCATCCTCAAGAGTCAGCAAGGGGTGTGGGGAACAGGTCTTAAATTAGGTTTAGCTACAGAGATAGTGCCACACCTGAAAACAGCTACTTTATTCTGCACCTCTTCTCAGCAGGGTCAGAGAAAGAGCTGCTTGGTTTAACTGTCTTTCCAAAACTGCAAGGCTGTGGCTGAAATTTCCTCCCAGTACAGCCTGCACACCAGCTCCATCAGTGCTGCTTCAAGCATGGCTTTCCAGGCTCTAGGAAGTGTTTCCAATGAAGTCTGTCCAGCTCAGAGATGCAGTCTAAACACCATTAAGCCACAAGGCTGAGCCTTGGCTTCATGGCTCCAGCAGACACTAAATTGAGTCTGGAAAGGAAGAAAAAGCATTTTTGTACCAGGCACAGCCTCAGCCAGGAGGTGCTGGGCTAAGAGCCTGTTGCCACTGATGGGGCAGAGATGTTGTAATCACCACTCCTCTGGGCAGGTGGTTGTGGCTGGTGACGCTAGGGCTAACACCAGGTTCCTTCGCCCAACAGTTCCCTTGTTCTGCATACACTCTGCCTCTGCTGGGGAGGAGGCACTGTGGGGTGGGAATGCTGAGGGCAAATGTGCTCAGATTCGAGGTCAAGAGCAAGCCAAATACTTTCTTTGTTTTAAAGAGGGAGCCAAGTTCATAGAGTTATAGAATCATTAAGGTAGGAGAACACCTCTAAGATCATTAGTCAAACAATCAGCCCAACATCACCATGGACACTAAACCATGCCCCAAAATGCCATGTCTTCACACGGCTTGAACACCTCCAGGTGATTCCACCACCTCCCTGGGCATCCTGTTCCAGCCCCTGACCACTCTTGCAGCAAAGACATCCTTCCTAATGTCCAACCTCAATCTCCCCTGGCCCAATTTCAGGCCATTTTCTCTTGTCCTATCACTTGTTCCTCAGCGGAAGAGACCAGTCCCCATGGCAGGGGGGTTGGAACTAGATGATCCCTTCCAACCCTGACTGATTCTATGATCTCATTCCAACCTCCTTTCAGGGAGTTGTAAAGAGCCAGAAAGTCTCCCCTCAATCTCCTCTTCTCCAGGATGGACAACCCCAGTTCCCTCAGCTGCTCCTCACCAGGCTTGTGCTCCAAACCCTTCAAAAGCTTCGTTGCCCTTCTCTGGACATGCTGCAGAACGCTCTTCAAACACGATTCTTGCTGCTGCTGCTGCTGCCTCTACTTATCTCCAAAGGGTTACACCACCCTCAGCTTATTTTTAACTTAAAGAGAGGAGAAAAAAAAAACCCCTGTTCCTTGGCAGCAATTTGCTCAGATTCATCCTTTGTGCTCCATGCCCAGAACTATAGCGCTGGTCCCAATTTAGTTCTCCGCAGGTCCTGGAAAAGCAAACCCGCTTTGTCCAACAGCAGCACATTATTCTGGAGCAGGCTGGAAGCCCAAGCATGGGGATGCTCAGACTGTCCCCCTGGCAGGACATGAAAGTTGCCTCATCTTGCAATTAGGGGCAGGCAGCTTGTCCTGAGCTGCAATTGAGGGCAGCGCTGCCCTCATGGGCAGAGCCTGCGCTCGCAGCACGCACGGGGCTGCTGCAGGGCTATTTTTATGAGCTCCTAAGAGAGCTGCATTTGGTGTGTGAGGGTATTTTGTAACTATGGTTGGCTGTGTGTGTTTTTTTGGGTGTTTGGGGCTTTTTTTTTTCTATGAACCTAGAATAGCAGCTTGCAGTTACCACTGGGGAGAAATTGCTCCCCATGTTTGCCAATCACTTTCATGCCCACCGCCGAAACTGCCGCCGCTAAATAGGAGCAGATGATGTTTGACTCCCCTCCAAGGTGGGCTAAGGAGGTCTAAGTCCATCATTTCACCTGCTCTTTGCAAAGCAGGTCCACTGAGTTGGAAAAGAGGAGCCTCTTTGAGGCAAGGGTAGGGAGGGAAGTGATGTTCTTGCAATTGATTTCAGCATTTCCAGTGGCTTTATTAAAGCGACGTAGTTAAGCTAATCCCCACTGCTCCGAGTATTAAAACTGCCTTGAAATATCAAGTCTGCCTTAAAACCCTAAATGGTTTTACCTGCTATAAATTTGAGAGTTCTTACTCAAGTCCATCCCCACCAAAAAAAGAAAAAGCCAAGGTTTGTTTTCCCCCTCTCTAGCCAGGATTTCACATCTTGGTAACAACTACTGCTGCAGTAATGAGAACAGAGAGTCTGTGGTCTCTGAGGTTGGAAAAGACCTTTAAGGTCATTGACTCAGCACTGCCAGGGCACCACCAAACCATGTCCCTCAGCACCACATCGACACAGCTGGTGGGAGGCCTCGAGCACAGCCCTGTGAGGAGAGGCTGAGGGAGCTGGGGTTGCTTAGCCTGGAGAAGAGGAGGCTCAGGGGTGACCTCATTGCTCTCTCCAACTCCCTGAAGGGAGGTTGTAGCCAGGTGGGGATTGGTCTCTTCTCCCAGGCAAGCAGCACCAGAACAAGAGGACACAGTCTCAAGCTGCACCAGGGGAGGTTCAGGCTGGAGGTTAGGAAGAAGTTCTTCCTAGAAAGAGAGATTGGCCATTGGGATGTGCTGCCCAGGGAGGTGGTGGAGTCCCCATCCCTGGAGGAGTTCTAAAAGGGATTGGTTGTGGCACTTGCAGCCATGGTTTAGTTAGTCATGAGGTGTTGGATGACAGGTTGGACTTAATGATCTCTGAGGTCTTTCCCAACCTTACTGATGCTATGATTCTATGATCCCTCCAGGGATGGGGACTCCATGTCCTGGGCAGCCTGTGCCAGAGCTTGGCAACCCTTTTGGGGAAGACATTGCTCCTTGTGTCCAATCCTGGTGCAACTTGAGACCATTTTTTTCTTGTCCTACCACTTGTTTCTAGGCAGAAGAGGCCAATCCCCAGCTCTTTCCAACCTCTTTTCAGGGAGCTGTAGAGAGCAATGAGGTCTCCCCTCAGCCTTTTCTCCAGACTAAATAGTTCCAGGTTCCTCGGCTGCTCTACACCAGCTCTGTTCTCCAGAGCCTTCCCCTGCTTTATTGCCCTGCTCTGGACACACTCCAGCTCCTCAATGTCCCTTCTGTAGTGAGGAGCCCAGAAGTGCACCCAGGATTCAAGGTGTGGCTTCATCAGTGCCCAGTACAGGAGCACAATCCCTTCCCTGGTCCTGCTGGCCACACTTCTGCTGATCCAAGCCAGGATGCTGGTGGCCTCCTTGGCCACCTGGGCACACACTGGCTCCTCTTCAGCCAGCTGTCAACCAGCACCTCCAGATCCTATTGAATTCCCTTCTCCTTTCTAGAGCATCTTCCAGCTCAGTGTCCCAGGGAGGGCTGTGTGATGCTGTCTCACCGTGCTGGCCTGGACTGCTTCTCATCTTTCCCTCCACATTTGCTGTTATTTCCACACTGGCACTGGCAGTGACTTCACTCTGCACAGACCCCAGCCCTGTGGGTACCCCCAGAGGCACTCAGTGTTTATTTTGGGAGCAGTGTGTGCTGTCCTGGCTTGTGTCTGCCAGAGCTGTGCAGGCTGCCTGTCCTGCCTTGGGCTCTTTGCCTGGTCTGGGTACATGTTGCCAGGAAAAGGTTGCTATTACCCAGTGGCAGCAAATGCCAAGTGGCAGATCTTGGCCCTCCTTGAGTCTCCACCATGGTTTGCTCCAAGCCAGACAGGGACTGAGGGGGGACCTACAGGAATGACCACTTGTCTGGCTTTGTTCTTTCATATTGATACACAAGTCTTGACATTTCAAGCCTGTTTTCTGCAGTCATAGGTGCCTGCAGACATCTCACAGCTCTGCCAGTCCCTGATGGCCCATCTGTCTCACCTTACATGGTGAGACATGGATAGATACCCTTGTCCCCTGGCACTCCTAAAAGCATTGCTCTGCACCCCTGGCATGCAGGATCAGCTCAGATCTCCCCTCCACAATCAGCAGCATGCTCAAAAGCAAGAGTAAGAAACCTGACCTTCTCCTGCTGTGCAGAAGAGAAGGCTCCAGGGAGACCTCACAGCAGCCTTCCAGCATTTAAAGGGGGCCTACAGGAAAGGTAGGGAGGGACTTTTTATCAGGCAGTGTGGTCATAGAACAAGAGGAAATGGAAGGTGGGAGACTTAGATTAGATAGAAGGAAGAAATGCTTTCCTCTGAGGGTGGTGAGATGTTAGCATGCCCAGAGAAGTTGTAGATGCTCCATCCCTGGAGATGTTCAAGGCCAGGATGGACAGGGCTGTTAGCAACCTTATCTAGTGGAAGGTGCCCCTGCCCATGGTGGTTGGAACTAGATGTTCTCTAAAGTCCCCTCCAAGCCAAACCATTCTATGATTCTATGAACCACTGCCCTGATGAGGGCCAAATCCTCAGCACACTGTAAAACAGATGTGTGTGTTTGCAAGGAGCAGCCAGAGCTCCAAGCATTAAACACCACAAACACATCTGATGGAAAGGACACAGGTCCCCTTGCCTTCTGGGCTGGGCAGGTATCTACCAGCCAAGACAAAGGGCTTGTTTTCCCCTCCAAGTTCAGGTGATCTCTAATTGCTTGTTTGGGAGTTCATTTTCCTGGACCAGTTGTCAGCAGACATGGCCAAGCTGCTTGGTGGGGTTCAAAATGAACATGAGACTCTTGTCAGGGAAGAAAAAGCATTTAAATAAACCTCCCCAGCTCCTCCAGTAACCCAAGTGCTGGCCTCAAGCTTTAACCGTCACTGTAACCTGTTAAACTCAGGTGCAGCTTCTCCTCCTCCAGCTACACATCTCTGCATCCCAGTGGATGTTGTGGTCCTGCTCCTCCCTGCATGGAAACTGAGCTAGGGATCTGACTTGGATGAGGACAACCCTGGGAAAGGAGGATTAATTCTCAGGCAGACCATGGCAGCTGAACTGCTCCCCAGACCTCATCCATAGGTGCATTTTAAAACTCAAGCACCTACAAGTCCTGTGAGGAGAGGCTGAGGGAGCTGGGGTTGTTTAGCCTGCAGAAGAGGAGGCTCAGGGGAGACCTTCTTGCTCTCTACAACTCCCTGAAGGGAGGTTGTAGCCAGGTGGGGGTTGGTCTCTTCTCCCAGGCAAGCAGCACCAGAACAAGAGGACACAGTCTCAAGCTGCACCAGGGGAGGCTTAGGCTGGATGGTAGGAAGAAATTCTTCCCAGAAAGAGAGATTGGCCATTGGGATGTGCTGCCCAGGGAGGTGGTGGAGTCACCATCACTGGAGGTGTTAGGAAGAGCCTGGATGTGGCACTTGGTGCCATGGTTTAGTTGATTAGATGGTGTTGGGTGATAGGTTGGACTGGATGATCTCTGAGGTCTCTTCCAACCTGTTCTGTTCTATTCTATTCTATTCTATTCTATTCTATTCTATTCTATTCTATTCTATTCTATTCTATTCTATTCTATTCTATTCCATTCCATTCCATTCCATTCCATTCCATTCCATTCCATTCCATTCCATTCCATTCCATTCCATTCACCACCTTCGCTGCCATCCTCTGGATTGCCACCGCAGTGATCAAGGTGACAGCCATGCACCCATCTCTGGCAGGGCTTGGAGAGAGCAGCACACCATATCTCCAAGCTTTACCAAAATCAAGCATGGGGAGCTGGTGTGGAACCATCCCCACGAGGGTTCTGCCTCTCCAGCTTCTTCTGTGAGGTGTCCCTGCCCACAGCAGGGGGGTTGGAACTGCCTGATCCTTGAGGTCCCTTCCACCCCAAGCAATTCTATGATTCTTCACCATCCCTGCTGAGGAAACCAGAGCTACCAGGCCCATGAAATGGCCAATTCCCTCTCCAGGTCATGATTTGCTCTCTGACTGAACCTAGAGGTAATGCATCTTGGTTGAGAAAGACAGTATTAGATTATTCTTCATATTAAAAGTTGGCAGAGGCTTGCAAAAAAAACTCTGACCTCATTCCAGGCACTTTGTAAAGGGCAAAAAAACCTCATTACTGCTGAAATGAAGAACTTTAGAGATAGATATATATATATATAAAAACAACTCTAAAAAAGTTCTCAAACCTCTCAAATTACAGCCCACTCCTGATCTCACTTGGACTGCTCTAAATCCACTTGGATTCCACTGATGTAAAACGACTGAGGGCTTATGTACTCCAAACCACCGAGATGTCTGCTTGACCTATGTGTGGAATGTTTGAAATAAGGAATGACAACTCAAAACACAGCCTTTGGGAATCACAGAATTGGATCAGCTAGTTCCAACCCCTGTGTGCTCATAGCCACATCCAGCCTGCCTGCTAAAACCTCCAGGCAGGAGGCTTCCACCACCTCCCTGGGCAACCTGGGCCAGGCTCTCACCACCCTCATGGGGAACAACTCCTTCCTCACATCACAGTATCACAGTATCACAGTATAACTAAGGTTGGAAGAGACCCCAAGGACATCCAATTTTGATAAGCTACAACAACCTTTCCATGCTCCCTAGAGAGAGGAACATGGAGTCACAGATGGGATGGGGCTGTAGGAGTTCCAAGTTCTGCTCCAGTTTTGGTCACCTCTCTGAGCTGTATCACACTGTGGCTGCAACATCTCCCACTTCACCTTCCCCACTTTATCCTCCTATTCACACCACCAAAGTGGGGGTTGTATTCCTCTTGGTGTGATGCTCCAGAAGAGCCAGGAGGCAGCCAAGGATGCTGGTGACAGGGCAAGAGGAAATGGCCTCAAGTTCTGCCAGGGGAGGCTCAGGTTGGATATTAGGAAAAACTTCTTCCTCAAAAGGGTTGCCAAGCCCTGGCCCAGGCTACCCAGGGCAGTGGTGGACTCCCCAGCCCTGGAGGCATTTCAAAGCCATGTGGTGCTGAGGGCCATGGTTCAGTGATGACCTGGCAGTGCTGGGCAAATGATTAGACTCATTGATCTCAAGGGTCTCTTCCAAGCAAAAGGCTTCTACAGTTCTGTGCTTCTCCCCAGAGGTTCAGGGCCTCCTGCCTTTTTAAACACTTCCAGTGATGGTGACTCCACCACCTCCCTGGGCAGCACATCCCAATGGCCAATCTCTCCTTCTGGGAAGAATTTCTTCCTAACATCCAGCCTAAACCTCCCCTGGTGCAGCTTGAGACTGTGTCCTCTTGTTCTGTCACTGGTTGCCTGGGAGAAGAAACCAACCCCCACCTGCCTACAACCTCCCTTCAGGTACCCACCTTCAGAGGGCCATGGTTCAGTGACGACCTGGCAGTGCTGGGCTAATGATTAGCCTCAGTGATCTTGAAGGTGTCTGCCAACCAAAAGCCTTCTATGATTCTGTGCTTCTCCCCAGAGGTTCAGGGCCTCCTGCCTTCCCATCCTCCACAGCAGAGGGTGTTCAGAGCCCCATCCCTGGGAAGAAGCCCCTGGGAGATGGGTGTCTTTGAAGGGGAGTGACAGGTGAGTCCCCATGCCAGACAGAGCCGTGATTGGCATTTCCAAAGGTGCAGGAGTGTGCTGTGGCTGCTCCCAGCGGTGTCTGGCACGGCTGGTGACAAGCTGCTTGTCGTGTCACTCGCAGATGAGAGGCTGCCACGTCCCAAGGGACCCTCTGAACACCAGCACCACGACACAAAAGCAGCAGTTCAAAGCTCCCAGCTTCCCTCCCAGGGAGACAGCCTGGCTGGATGTGACACTAATTTATTGTTAGATACAGTTCTTTTTTTTCCTCTGTGTGTGTGGGTGAAAATTACAGTCAAAGGGGTTTGTGTTTGGCTCCCTTTGGCTTGGCTCTTACCTGGGTGAGCGTGAAGGATGCAACAGCAGCAACAAAAAACTGCTTCTGAGGTGAAGTTTGGTCCTTGTGACTCATTTACTCCCCTGGCAATGGGCCAGATTAATTCAGGCTGTAATTTCATGGACTTCTGAATGTCATCAGGCTGAGAGGTTGACTGTATAAAACAGTTGACAGGTATCAGTGGAGGGGTGATCCCAGGTCAGCCCTAACCATCAATGGAGACACCCCCATGAGGCTCTCCACAGCACAGTCCTCCACCCCAGCCCTGCCTGCAGAGGGGCTTTGTGTGGTCTTTGATGTTTGGCTCAGAAATCACAAGGCTGCAGGAACTTTCACAGAATCATGAAGGTTGGAAAGCACCTCTAAGATCAAGTCCAACAGTCAGCTCATCACCACCATGCCCACCAAACCATGTCCCAGAGGGCCATGTCTGCAGGTTCTGTAAACACTTCCAGAGCTGGGGACTCCACCACCTCCCTGGGCAGCCTCTTCCAATCCCTGACCACTCTTGCAGTGAAGGCATTTTCCCTCATATCCAGCCTAAATCTCCCCTGGCCCAACTTGAAGCCACTTCTTCTCATTCTATCACTTGATATCAGAGAGCAGAGACTAACCCCCCCGCCCCTTACTACAACTTTCCTTTGCTGTGCACAGGTTGACCTGCAGCAACTGGATGAGCTGAGGGACTAGTAAAGAATTACAGGGGTGGTCTTTAGCTGTTGACCTGAACCCTGGCAATTTAGTGGCTGTTCAAAATAAGTTGGGGATCTTGGTTCCACTTTGCCCCAGAGACATCATCTCCATCACACCTCTGTCAGTGCCGCTGGGGATGGTGAAGGAAAGTCAAGTAGCAGCTAAACTGCTGGTCTCAAATGCATTTCCAGAGGTTTAGACAGGCAATAGCCATGAGGAAGATTCATTAAAGGGGTGAAGCAGTGCTGTTGTGTTTGAGAAGCAGCTGGCCCACTCCAAGCTCTGCTGACTCCTTTACTGCCAGCCCAAAGGAGAGACAAATGGTTGCTTGGCTGGGCTGTGTCTGCCTGCAATTTCTAAAGAGTTAATGGAGCTTCTTGGCTGAGCTCTCTGGGTGATGTTACTGTTTATCCATATTACAGGCTTGTGTTTAAACATCAGAATGATCCTGCTAATATGTTTCCAGCTGCTCACCACCCTGGATAGCCAGTTATTAAAAATAAACTTGCATAAACATGACATTTCTTTTGCACAGCTCATCTATTTTGCCAGCGTGCTCATGCTACGAGGTCACTCAGCTCTGTTTGTCACATCCCTGTCTGCTCCTATGGGAATGATGTCCCCACCAGCCAAAGATGATCGTGCCCTGAGGCCGTGGCCAGGTGGTGAACAAGGGGGAGACAGCACAGAAGGAGGGAGTGACAGGACAAGAGGAAATGGCCTTCAAGTTGCCCCAGGGCAGGTTTAGGTTGGACATGAGGGACAATTTCTTCCCCAAAGGGGTTGTCAAGCCCTGGCCCAGCCTGCACAGGGCAGTGGTGAAGTCCTGATCCCTGGATGGGGTTTCAAAACCATGGAGATGTGGTGCTGAGAGGCATGGTTTGGGGTGACCTGGCAGTGCTGGGTTAATGGTTGGACTTGATGATCTTGAAGGCCTTTCCCAACCCAACTGATTCTGTGACCCAAGAAGGGTTTTTTTGTGCATGTGCATCAGGAACAGTGTGGCCAGCAGGAGCAGGGAGGTCATTCTGCCCTGTACTCAGCACTGCTCAGGCCACACCTGGAGTCCTGTGTCCAGTTCTGGGCTCCTCAGTTTAGGAAAGATGTTGAGTTGCTGGAAGGTGTCCAGAGAAGGGCAACAAAGCTGGGGAGGGGTCTGGGGCACAGCTCTGTGAGGAGAGGCTGAGGGAGCTGGGGTTGCTTAGCCTGTGGAAGAGGAGGCTCAGGGGAGACCTTCTTGCTCTCTCCAACTCCCTGAAGGGAGGTTGCAGCCAGGTGGGGGTTGGTCTCTTCTCCCAGGCAAGCAGCACCAGAACAAGAGGACACAGTCTCAAGCTGTGCCAGGGGAGGTTTAGGCTGGATGTTAGGAAGAAATTCTTCCCAGAAAGAGAGATTGGCCATTGGAATGTGCTGCCCAGGGAGGTGGTGGAGTCTCCATCCCTGGAGGTGTTTAGGAAGAGCCTGGATGGGGTGCTTGGTGCCATGGTTTAGTTGATTAGATGGTGTTGGATGATAGGTTGGACTGGATGATCTCTGAGGTCTTTTCCAACCTGGTTAATTCTATTCTATTCTATGATGCTATTCTATGATGCTATTCCATGATGCTATTCCATTCCATTCCATTCCATTCCATTCCATTCCATTCCATTCCATTCCATTCCATTCCACTCCATTCTACATTTCCACATGGCTTTGAGAGCCATTCCCTCCGCTGCTGATCTCCAGCTTGCTGCTGGGCTTCAACAGTTGGGTTGCTGCCTCCTGAACTTCGCTGAAACTTCATTGGGTGAAGAGGGAAGGAAGGAAGATTAATTAAAGTGATCTGAATGGTTAGTCTTTCTATTGGAAATGATTGTCTCTGGAGTGGTGCAGCCATGTATCATTAATCTGGAAAGGTCAGTTATGAGGAAATATTGATTTCAGAAGTTGGGTTTGATTACACCGCTGTAAAGGGTGACATTAAAATCCCAGCTGCGTGTGTCTCGGCTCTGAGATCAATGGAACAGGCAGGCCTGGATTTGCTTCTCATTTTTGGTTTCTTTGGAAACAAAACCACCACCAAACACAAAGGAAAGGCAAAGGGAAAAAAAAAAAAGGGGGGAAAAAAGGCAAGGCAAAGAAAAGGCAAAAAAAAAAAGAGAAGTTCTTTCCAATGCCATTAACTACCCAGAGGAAATTGTTCCCTGACTGGGCCCGACGGTTGGTTTCTGTTGCAAGGATGCTGTCAAGATGTTCAGGCCAACATTTGTGATCAAGCTGAAGGAATTTCCTGGTGATTAGAAAGAAAAATGCTTTGCACCGAGATCCTTCCCTGATGTCCCTTCAGCATCAGGCGGAGCTGTGACCGCCAGGGCAAAGCAGCCTGGGGCACCTCTGGGACTGGGACAGCTCAGAGAGGTGGAGAGGGCATCCAGTCTGTTCCCTATGAATACTCCAAGGAAAGGTTCACAGCCATTTCTCACTTTCCACAGGCAGCATTGCAGAGCTGTGATAGCTTAGATGCTAAGCCCATTTCTAAACAAAGCCCCAGTAAAAGAGCATTATTCATTAAGTGTTCAACAGCAATCTTCTGCTGGGAGGAGGATTAGACTCATCATCATCATCTCCTTTCTTCCAAGCCAGACACAAAGCATGCTTCAGATCACTAGCAGGGGAACAAGGATTTTCAAACCCCAACCTCCAGCTGCAGAGGAGCTCCTCTCCCTGACATCATACCACGAGAGTGAGCTGGATCACACTCTACCAGCCCCTACAGCAGAGAGAACAGGGGGGAAGCCCAAAACGTGCCTAAGACTCCTGCTTGGAAAACAAAACCTACCCCACGTGCTGCTGGTTGGTCTCCACATGAGGGGAGGTGCTCAGAGGGGCCCACTGCATGCCCCAGTCTTAATTGTGGCTGGGATGGCTTTGGGCTGCCAGAGGCAGGATCCTCCCTTGCCTGTTTGCTCTCTCAGCCATGGACATTTTCCATGGCACACGGCTTCAGTGTTGAGGGCATGAGGGATGAAGAGAAGAAGGAATCCCTCTGTGCAGGCTAGGATTTAGTTTAGCTATTGCTGACACTTGAGTTTCACCTGCAAAAGCCAGAGCAAGGGCTGAAGTGGGGAGGCAAAGGCAGTGAAACCGCCTCAGGTACCTCTGCTTCAATTCAGCCTCGCAAGAAAGGCTTTTCCAGTGCGCTGCCCCACGGAGAAAGCTCAGTCCTGAAATGCATTTTGCGGGGAGGGGTTTATAAAGTGAGCCAAGGCAGAACCTTGTGACCAGGGACAAAGCCTTTGGAAAGCTGGGGGCTGGAAACCTGAGCAGGCAAATCCCACCCCTGCTACGGTCCTGCTGGAAAGCCCAGAGCTGATAGCACCGAGTCGCTGCCGAGTGCTGAACCGTGGCCGGCTCCCAGAGCCAATGCATTTTCTTGCTGTTTATTATTCTGCTTTTGCCGTGGAACCTGCTTCACTAAAAGCTTTAAACGAAACAACTGCCATTAAAAAGCCATCAAACAGGATTTTTATGGTTCTCCCTTTGCTGCAAGGACCCTAACAACTTATGAAAATGCATTTTGAGCCCTGCTCGGTGCCGTTAAAAGGCTGCTGGGGTTTATTTTTAGGGTTTCATCTCAGCACTGAGTTACCCAGCTTGTAACAGTCAAGGTTTTGTTTTGTCACCCCAAGGCCTAATCAGAGTGGGAGCTGCTGGTATTAGGAGTCAGCAAACCTTACCTAACAGGCACCACCTCTGTAGCAATGCCGTCGACTGACACAGAAGAGAAGGAGGGGTTGCAGGCTCTCTCCTGGTGCAAACGCTGTGGAAAGGAGTAATTACCTCACATCAACAGCCTAATTTCCAGCACTTTGATCAGAAGGCTTTGAATTGTAAATACTGCCCCAAAGTGTCATCTATCAGTTTTAATGAAAGGGATCTTTGCCCACCGAGCGCCACGTGCTGCACCGGAGAGGTCTGAAGTCATCTCCCCGCTGGCCCCGAGAGGCTCTGAATGCTCCTTCAAAGCAGAGGCTGTTGTCAACAGGAGCCCAGATCACAGGGGTGAGGCGCTGGGGGCTGCCACGGCTAGGAAGTGCTAACCACAGCCCAAAGCCAGCTCCTGCCAGCAAAGCAGAAGGAGGATGAAGGGAGACCTTCTGGCTCTCTACAGCTCCCTGAAAGGAGGCTGCAGCCAGGTGGGGGTTGGTCTCTTCTATCTAGTAACAAGTGATGTGAGACAGGAAATGGCTTCAAGTTGCATCAGAAGAGGTCTGGGTTGGACATTAGAAGAAACTTCTTGACTGAGAGGGTTCTGAAAGACTGGCACAGGCTGCCCAGGGAAGTGGGTGAATCCCCATCCCTGGAGGTGTTTGAAGTGGCAGAGATGTGGGGCTGAAGGACATGGTTTAGCAGCAGCCTTGGTAGTTAGATAATGGTTGCTCTCCATGATCCTAAAGGGTTTTTCCAACCAAAATGATTCAGTGATTCTAAGATGTGTCTCAGCCCCACCACAGCCCATGAGGCTAGGTGCAGAACACAGAATAAAGAATTAACCAGGTTGGAAAAGACCCTGGAGATCATCAAGTCCAAGCTATCACCCAACACCATCTGATCAACTAAACCATGGCACCAAGTGCCTCATCCAGGCTCTTCCTAAACACCTCCAGGGATGGTGACTGCACCACCCCCCTGGGCAGCACATCCCAAGGGCCATTCTCTCTTTCTGGGAAGAATTTCTTCCTCACATCCAGCCTAAACCTCCCCTGGTGCAGCTTGAGACTGTGTCCTCTTGTTCTGGTGCTAGTTGCCTGGGAGAAGAGATCAACACCTACCTGGCTACAACTACCCTTCAGGTACCCACCTTCAGAGCCACCTGTGGCTGGGGAAAGCTGTGCTGGCAGTGAGATGTGGCACATCCACAAAGTGAAGCGAAAGTGTTTGCAGCACAAGGGAGGTTTGGGTTGGATATTGGGGCAAAAATTCTTTTCTGCAAGAGTGGTCAGGTATTGGAACAGGCTGCCCAGGGAGGTGGTGGAGTCACCATCTCGGGAGGTGTTTAAGAAGCCTGTGGCCCTTGCACTTGGGGACATGGTTTGATGGCCATGGTGGTGCTGGGTTGGTGGTTGGACTGGATGATCTCTGAGACCTTTTCCAACCAAAACAATTCAATGATTCTATGACCAGAGCTGGCAAGGGTGCCTCTTAAACACATATCCTCACCGACATCAAGAGCAAATCCACATCCTCAGCCATGTTTGTAATAGAATCATAGAGTCATAGAATCATAGAATCACAGAGTCATAGAGTCATAGAATCACAGAGTCATAGAGTCATAGAATCACAGAATCATAGAGTCATGGAATCACAGTCATACAATCACAGAATCACAGCATCATAGAATCATAGAGTCATAAAATCATAGAGTCATAGAATCACAGAATCACAGAACCATAGAATCACAGAATCTAAGAGTCATAGAATCACAGTCATAGAATCATAGAATCACAGCATCATAGAATCATAGAGTCATAAAATCATAGTCATAAAATCATAGACTCATAGAATCATAGAATCAGAGTCACAGAATCACAGAGTCACAGAATCACAGAGTCATAGAATCATAGAATCACAGAGTCATAGAATCACAGAATCATAGAACCATAGAGTCATAGAATCACAGAGTCATAGAATCACAGAATCACAGAATGCTCTGGGTTGGAAGGGACCTCTGAAGTTCACCTAGCCCAACCCTCTCTGCAGTCAGCAGGGGCATCCTCAACTAGATCAGGCTGCCCAAGCCATGGCTCTTTGCAAGTTTTCCTCTGCCTCCCAAGAGCACATATGGCCAAGCTGCTCTGCACCACCCATACACACCCCCGAAACCATGGCAACCCTACTCCGATGTTTGCTTGACATATGAATTATGCAAGCAGCTAAGGTTTTAAATCATCTTCTCCTGCATATTCATCTGTCTCTGCAGCATCCCCAGGCCTGCACGACCAGCCTAACCCAGGGCTCTGCAGTGGCTATCAGTGGGGACCAGAGATGCAGGAGTGAGAGCTGCTCCCCACCTCCCAAGGTAGCAAAGCTTCTGCATTGAGAACTACCTGGGGTTTAGGGTGTTTTTTTACTTTTATTCCCCCCCCCCCCCCCCCCATGAAGTTATGTTAATTAAAAAGATTAAAGCCCCATGTTAAAACATCAGCTGACAGGTAAAGATCCCATCCCCCCCCTCCCCTCCCTGCTCCCTTGACATGATCCCGAAGCGTTAGCAGCAGACGTCAGTCCTGGAAGGCTGTAAAAAATCATCATCTTGGAGCTATTAATACAGCCTGGTGGTGGTGGGGTGTCTTTAAAGAGAGCATTAAACCTCTAGCTAGGTGTTAAGGGGATTTCTTAACCTGTGAAATTACAGTTATGAGCAGGGAAAAAAAAAAACTAGGGGGGAGGGAGGGAAGGGAAGGGGGCTTCATTAAAAATCCATACTTAGCTGGCACAACACTGTGCTTAAGGGCTCTGGAAGAAGCCATTTAACCAGGTAAAATACTGCCCCAAATGCTGAGATGTCTCTGGGATAAAGAGGCCCTTTGTATCTCTGATGTCCTGTAAGTGCCATTCTCTCTAATTTTCTTTTATTCCTAACAGCCATAAAGGATATTTGAAATGCATGAGGGATGCTCGAGCTGCAAGAGGCTATGGCACAAGTGTCCAGAGCTGTGAAATGTTCCTGGAATGGACTCTGACAAGGCCAGTGGCCACTCAAAAGTCAAAGGAGCCTGTAGAGCTCCTAGAGGGGATGAATTCCTACACAGCTCTATTTCCTACTGCAGTATGACACCACTTGAAGAGGCCACAGACTAGGATCATCTTTTCCTCAAGGCTCTGCAACAAGATGCTCTGTAGGAAAAGGCAATTCCTGTCCCAAAGAGCAGGCAGTGTGAAGGTATGCATGCTGTAGGACACATTGGTATGGAATCATTCAGGTTGGAAAGACTTTCAAGATCACCAAGTCACAGAATCACAGAATCAACCAGGTTGGAAAAGACCTCAGAGATCATCAAGTCCAACCTATTACCCAATACCTAACACCTCCTGACAGCTAAACCATGGCTCCAAGTGCCACATCCAAGCCTTCTTTGAACGCCTCCAGGGATAGGGACTCCACCACCTCCCTGGGCAGCACATCCCAATGGCCAATTACTCTTTCTGGGAAGAACCTCTTCCTGACATCCAGCCTGAACCTCCCCTGGCACAGCTTGAGACTGTGTCCTCTTGTTCTGGTGCTGGGTGCCTGGGAGAAGAGACCAACCCCCACCTGGCTACAACCTCCCTTCAGGGAGTTGCAGAGAGCAAGAAGGTCTGCCCTGAGCCTCCTCTTCTCCAGGCTAAGCAACCCCAGCTCCCTCAGCCTCTCCTCACAGGGCTTGTGCTCAAGACCTAAGTCAAGCCATAATATGCATATGCCTTGATAGGGCAAGAGGAAATGGCCTCAATTTGCAGCAAGGGAGGTTTAGGTTGGATATTGGGATAAAAATGAAACTGTTTCCTGCAAGAGTGGTCAGGGATTGGAAGAGGCTGCCCAGGGAGGTGGTGGAGTCCTCAGCCCTGGAGGTGTGGTAAAAACACGCAAACATGGCACTGGGGTACATGGTTAGGTGGTGGTGCTTGTGTTGGGTTGATGATCTCAGAGGTCTTTTCCAACCTTCCTGTGATTCTACAGGGAAGCCCTTGTCCTGAGAGCCATAGCTCTCCAGCAGGGACTCGATCTGCTGGCAGCAGGCTCTGCAATCCCAGCAGCAGAAAACGATCAGGCTGGGCTGATTTAGAAGTTACTTTTCTGGAGTGCAGTCCCCAGCCGTGTCAGCACCCTCCCTCTCTGCTGCAAGCCTCGGCAGAGCAGGCAAAAGCAACAAAACAAAGCTGGATTTAAGGGTTGAATTAAGGGCTTCAGCAGGTGCAATTTTCTTGTTACTGTAGCAGGCGAGGCGTGCACTAATCCTGAGTTAAACAGCACAGAGCTGAGCTCCTGTCCCTCCCTGCTGCACCAGGAGCCCTCCAGCGCAGGAGTGCTGGGTAGGATGTGTCTTTTCCCCTGCTCTTTGCTGACATAACAGCATCGACAATCTAGACCAGGCTTATGCATGAGAATGGCTTGAGTTGGAAGGGACCCTCAAGATCATCTAGTCCCATAGGCAGGGACACCTTCCACTAGAGCAGATTGCTCAAAGCCTCATCAAGCCTGGTCTTAAACACTTCCAGGGAGGAGGCATCCACAACTTCTCTGGACAACCTGTTCCAGTGTCTCACCACCCTCAGAGTAAAGATCTTCATCCTAATGTCCAATCTACATCTATCCTCCTCTAATCTCCTCTAAGCCCCATTGCTCCTTGTCCTATCACCCCAGGCCCTTAGAAAAAGTTCTGTGATTGTAGAAAGCAGAAGGCAGGATCAGGAATTAGGCTTCAGGTGGAATCCTGAAACCTGGATCCCTTTTCTGCTCCTTTTATTACCTTTCAAAAGGACCTTGAGCAGATGCTGTAACCTCTGTAGCCTATAAACTGGGGTAATAACAATGCTGCTGTACCCTGGAGGTGCCCTGAGACTGCGAGGGTGAAAGGCAGGGGAGCTGGGGAGAGCTTTTCTCATTACCTCCAGCCTCAACGACGTCCCATAAAGCAATCATCTTGTGCTCCTTCTTCAGAGACTGCCTCTGGCAAAGTTTTCCCTGCCATGCATTGACCCTGCCCTTTCTGCAGAGCCCACAAAGGTGTCATCTGGTAGTCAGCTGGTTGAGGTGTTCATCTACCCTCCCAAAGCTGTCAGCTCTGCAAGGCATAGCCTGGCCATGCAGATATGAGAAAGAGGAGGGGAAATGCCACCAGACAAATTGCTGCATGTGTCAAGGTACTAGGAATCCCAGAGGGGGAAAAAAAATAGTCCTCCTGCTTTAGGGGAGAAGGTCAGAGAGAAGTTATGTTTGTGGGTTTTTCAGCATGATTGGATTATAAATACAGTCAGCAGAGGCTTGGGACACTGGGAGCTCAAGATTGAGACTCTTGAATGTGTCCAGAGAAGGGCAAGGAGGCTGGGGAGCGGTCTGGAGCACAGCCCTGTGAGGAGAGGCTGAGGGAGCTGGGGTTGCTTAGCCTGGAGAAGAGGAGGCTCAGGGGAGACCTTATTGCTCTCTACAACTACCTGAAGGGAGGTTGTAGCCAGGTGGGGGTTGGTCTCTTCTCCCAGGCAAGCAGCACCAGAAGAAGAAGACACAGTCTCAAGCTGTGCCAGGGGAAATTTTATCTGGAGGTGAGGAGAAAGTTCTTCACAGAGTAATTTGCTATTGGGATGTGCTGCCCAGGGAGGTGGTGGAGTCCCCATCCCTGGAGATGTTCAAGAGAGGATTGGATGTGGCACTTGTTGCCATGGTCTAGTAGTCATGAGGTGCTGGGTGACAGGTTGGACTTGATGACCTTGGAGGTCTTTTCCAAGCTTATTGATTCCATGATTGATTCTGTGACTCTCTGACTGTGCTTGGCTGTGTCACAGCTGACACTGGTGGGCGACGCCTTCATGAACCTGGCTTTGCTGTCACAAGCCTCTCCAGCAGGCAGCAGCACCGGGCTTGGGAGCAGGCAGAGATGAGACAGGAGCTTGCAGGGGAGCCAAGGGGCAGGCAAAGCAATTGCCAAGCCCTGTATCGGTTTGGCTCAGCCCCGTGTTTTACTCCAGCAGCCGAAGCGCGTCCGATGGCGTCGTTAAGCCGCACCCGTGGCGGAGCGCGGGGAAGAGCTGCCAGCTCAAGCCATTTCACGAGGTCATGACGCAGCCAATCCATCTTTGGTGCACGCAGGCTGCATCTGCTCTCTGCAGCCCACAAACCTGTTTTGGCTGCTCGGCAGCTCCGGAGAAGGTTTCCAGCAGCGCTTAGAGGATTTACGGCAGCGCGCTGCCGCGCGGCGAGCTCGCTGCCCACCTACGCTGGGCAGGGGCTGCTCTGCCGCTGAAGGTGTTGGCACTGCTGGAGTTTGTGCTCATCAGCCAGGAGGATTTATGCTCCCAGAGCTTTCAGGCACACATAAATCTCCCTCAGGGTAAGCCCTGATCTCCTGGCCGGATCCGTGCGGAGTTGTGCGGTCTCACGAGTCAGGAGGAGTTTACATCAGGCCAGTGGTCGAACAGCTCCAAGCTGGTGCTGAGGCGGGGGTTCATTTGATGCTGATTCAAGCTGTTTACATTTCCTCTCAAGTCCATAGAACCATAGAATCAACCAGGTTGGAAAAGACCTCAGGAGTCATCAAGTCCAACCTATGAACTAATACCTAACACCTCCTGACAACTAAACCATGGCACCAAGTGCCACATCCAAGCCTTTTGTGAGCACCTCCAGGGATGGAGACTCCACCACCTCCCTGGGCAGCACATTCCAGTGGCCAATTACTCTTCCTGGGAAGAACTTTCTCCTCACCTCCAGCCTAAACTTCCTCTGGCACAGCTTGAGACTGTGTCCTCTTGTTCTGGTGCTGGTTGCCTGGGAGAAAAGACCAACCCCCTCCTGGCTACAGCCTCCCTTCAGGTAGTTGTAGAGAGCAATGAGGTCTCCTCTGAGCCTCTTCTTCTCCAGGCTAACAACCCCAGCTCCCTCAGCCTCTCCTCACAGGGCTGTGCTCCAGACCTCTCACCACAGTATCAGAGGATAGTGCTTAAGTGATTTCTAAGGAATATTTGACCTATTAATGGCAAAAGTGAGAACAGCTGTGTCATGAGTGATCTGTTCTCTGCTTTCAGTTCACCACCCAGTGCTACTTATCCTGTCCCTATCCTATCCCTGCAGCTCTAACAGGAGGATGATTTACTCAAGGAGGAGGATAGATTAGGTGGAGGGATAGGCAGTGGATCTAGAGATTAGACTGGTTGTTAATTTAACATGTCACTTCTGGAAGCAGAGGTGGCTGGATGCTGGATACTCTCCTCCTGCATCTCACCCAGCCTCCAGCTAGAGATGCTCAAAGCTGGGGAAATGGAGATGTGCTGATGAGACCAGCCCCATACTGCAGCTGTGCTCAGCCACCTGGCTGTGTGACAGTGCAGCTGGACAGTGTGACCTGGACTGCAAATGGCACTCACTGTGCCCCTGTCAGCCTCAGAGCAGTGAAGGCTGCAGTGTGTGGATGTCTCCTAGAGGAGAGGAGGTACAGAAGTACCTTTGCCATACAGAAACCTGAATGCTCTGCTCTTACTCTCAGCTGTCAGCCTCTCCTGGGTTGTGATGAATAATTAGGAAGCAGAAGTTTGAGGGGAAACCAGAAAAAAGAGAAAGCTGACAGTATGCCCAGCATGGGAAGAGGTTTCCTGCACTCACACAAGATTTAAAGTTCAATTACTGGCTCATTACTGAACAGGGAGAAACAGCCTTAATCTACTCCTTCACTCCCAGGAAGAAATGGGATGAATTCCCAGCCTCTTGTCACCAGATTATTCCATTAAGGGTGGAGATAGGATATGTTTTTAACAGTAATACAGCAGATCCCAGAATAACTCAACATTTTACTCTGCTCTGGTAAGACCTCACCTGCAGTACTGCATCTAGCTCTGGTGCCCTCAGCACAGGAAGGACATGGACCTGATGGAGCAGGTCCAGGGGAGGGCCACAAAGATGATCAAGGAGCTGAAGCACCTCTGCTATGAGGACAAGTTGGGGGAGCTGGGGGTGTTCAGCCTGGAGAAGGCTCTGGAAAGACCTAATGGTGGCTGTGCAGTACCTGAAGGGGGTTACAAGAAGGTTGCAGAGGGACTGTTGCCAAAGGCCTGCAGTGACAGAACAAGGGTCAGTGGTTTGAAATTAGAGAAGAGCAGATTTAGATTGGATGTGAGGAACAACTTCTGCACCGTGAAGGTGCTGGGACACTGCAAGAGGTTTTCCCAGGAAGGTGGTTGAGGGCCCATCCTTGCAGGTATTCAAGGTCAGGCTCAATGGGACTCTGGGCAACCTGATCTAAGGGAGGATGTTCCTGCTGACTGCAGAGGGGGTTGGTCTAGATGACCTTTGGAGGTCCCTTTTGACCCAAGCCATTCTAAGATTCTATGACTTGATGACCTTTGAGGCCTCTTCCAACCTTGGTGATTCTGTGACTTTGCTGCACAGTAAATCCTACATGCAGACAACCAACCCCACCTGAAGCCAGCAGCTGGGAGACTCAAAGACCTATCACCTGCAGACCTGCAAGGGGGTGGAGATAGCAGCAAAAGAGTGAAGCCACCACACAGCCCAAGAGCACATGCAGGCTCTGGATGCCCTGTTGTCTGACTTTCAGCAGTATTGTTTAATTATATCACTAAAGGCAGCAATTCCCACTCGTTGGCAACGAGGGAAGTGCTTTAGGGGATGATATTGTTCTGCTTGGGTGGCCTGGGCCTGAAGGTAATCTTTCAAAAGCAGCTGCTTGAAGTGTTAGCTAAATGGTGCCAAGGGATTGGTTTGACACAGGTGTCATGTTTAATCTCATTCATGTATCAATAAAGCTGGTACCATATGTGCAGGGTGGTTGGCAGCCCTGAGCCTCTGAGACAATCAATATTTCCATTAAGAGACTCGTCCTGGCTGGTCAGACCTGCTGCAGGCTCCCAACTTCAGGCATTCCAAGCCCACCTGCTTCCAACCTCTGCTTTCCAATCCGCTCTCCAAACATTTCTCCTCCCAGGAACACACTGCAGCACCAGAACAAGAGGACACAGTCTCAAGCTGTGCCAGGGGAAGTTCAGGCTGGAGGTAAGAAGAAAGTTCTTCCCAGAAAGAGAGATTGGCCATTGGAATGTGCTGCCCAGGGAGGTGGTGGAGTCCCCGTCCCTGGAGGTGTGCAAAAAAGGCTTGGATGTGGCACTTGGTGCCATGGTTTAGTTGTCAGGAGGTGTTGGGTATTAGGTAATAGGTTGGACTTGATGATCTCTGAGGTCTTTTCCAACCCTACTGATTCTATGATTCTATGACTTGGTGCCATGGTTTAGTTGTCAGGAGGTGTTGGGTATTAGGTAATAGGTTGGACTTGATGATCTCTGAGGTCTTTTCCAACCTGGTTGATACTATGGTTCTATGAGCTTGAGAGGAAATGTAAACAGCTTGAATCAGCACTCGATGAACCCCCTTCTCAGCACCAGTCTGAGGTCTTTTCCAACCTGGTTGATTCTGTGGCCTCAGCACAGCCATTTGGCTTTTATGTGTGCATGCATGCATTTCCCCCAGGTATAGATGCAGCAGGGGAGTGGTGGTGAAGGTTGGAGTTCATGGTGGTTCTACAGTGTGTTTATCATAGAAAGCTTTGGGTTGGAAGGGACCTTAATGATCATGCAGTTCCAACTTGCCCCACCATGGCAGGGACACCATGGGCAAGGACTCCTTCTGCTGGGCCAGGTTGCTCAAGACCTCATCCAGCCTGGCCTTGAACACCTCTTGAGTGGGGGCATCCACACCTTCCCTCTGCAACCTGTTCCATTGTCTTACCATCCTCAGTGTAAAGAATTTCTTCCTCATCTCCAGTTTAGCTGATGCTGTTCAGCAGAGAGTCTCTGCTTGGCAATCTGCTCTGTAGTTGCAGACACAGAAGGGTTAATAGTGGCCCAGAGAGGCAAAGTCATTGCCCCAAGTGTCCAAAGACAGCCTGAAAGTCCTGATGCTCAGCATGTGGCCACACAAGTTAACATATGTCCAGCATGCATGGCCAGCAGGTCAAGAGAGGTTCTTCTTCCTCTTTACTCTGTTCTGGCAAGCCCACATCTGGAGTATTGTGTCCAGTTGTGGGCTCCCCAGTTCAAGAGGGACAGGGAAGTCCAACAGAGGGACACAAGGATGATCAAAGAGCAGGAACATCACTTTTATAAGGAGAGGATGTGAGACCTGGGGCTGTTTAACCTGGAAAAGAGAAGCCTGAGAAGGGGTCTTATCAGTACCTAGAGATATCTAAAGGATGGAGGTTCATGAGGCCAGGGCTGAGCTCTTCTCAGTGGGGCCCAATAATAAGACAAAGGACAATATGTAGAGATTAGAACACAGGAGGTTTCACTTGAACTTAAGGAAAAGCTGCTTTGTTGTGAGGGTGCTGGAGGCCTGGAGCAGGCTGTCCAGAGAGGTTGTGGAGTCTCCTTCTCTGGAGAGATTCCAAACCCACCTGGATGTTGTGATCCTGGGCAAGATGCTGTGGGTGCCCTGCTTTAGCAGTGGGGCTGTGCTTGATGATCTCCAGAGGTCCTTCAAACCCCTGCCATGCTGGGATGCTGTGCAAACCCAGCACACTCACTCACAGCTTGCTGTCTGCCCCCAAAGAGCTGCTCAGAAGTGGGGTGGTGTCTTCTTTGAGGTTCTGTGTTCCCCCTAGCAGCTTTCCCCAGGATGCAGCTCTGCTGTCTGCAGCAGCACTTGGTGGCTACGTTGTCATTTTTGAGTGCAGCAGTCACACATCTGTCTGCATCTCATTCTGATACCTAAACCTCTAAAGTTTGGGCAAATGGCCCCTTTCTCATTTGTCACCCATCAGCTTGCTCCCTTCATCCTGGGAAAGGTGCTGGGAGGAGCAGTGACAAGGACAGGGAGCACAAGTACATCTTTCGTGTGGGGACCACGGGGCCAATAGCAAGGGTCACTTCTTTCCTGACATGCTAATTCAAAATGAGGCTTAGCAACTCAAAGAACCCAGCTCAGTGCAGTGCTGAGCTACCTACCAGCAACGATCTCCCATCAAGCAGAACAGTGTGGCCTGAATAAGCCAGGACAAAAATAGCAGGAATGCTAATGGCAGCACATTGGCAGAGCTGTGTGTGAGAAGTTAGCACAAAAACCTTCCTCTTTTTTTTTTTAAGCCAAGATTGCTTCTCACTGAGGCAAGAACAGAAAGCTGCAGCTTCAAACTACACTTTATAAAGCTGTTCTCCTTGGCTCCTGCATTTGCTTCACCTGGAGCACAGGGCACTCCCTCCGTGGTAGAGCGACCAAAGCAGCGGAGGCAGCAGGTGAAGGGAGGGGATTCTGCCCCTCTGCTCTGCTGAGATCCCACCTGCAGTGCTGGGGCAGCTCTGGCATCCTCAGCACAGTAGAGACATGGACCATGCCTGGAGCAGGGCCAGAGGAGGCCACAGCAATCCCGGCAGGGCTGGAAGCCCTCTGCTGTGAGGCCAGGCGGAGAGAGTTCAGCTTGCACAACCTGGAGAAGAGAAGGCTCCAGGGAGACCTTCTGGTGGCCTTGCAGTGCTTCAAGGGCTGAGCAGAAAGCTGACAATAGACTTTTGAGCAGGGCCTGTGGTGACAGGACAAGGAGGGATGGTTTGGAACTCAAAGAGGGAGATTCAGAGTAGAGAGAAGGAAGAAATGTTTGACCCTGAGGGTGGTGAGAGCCTGTCCCAGGGTGTGAGCTGCCCCATGGCTGGCACCATTGCAGGTCAGGTTGTTTGGGGCTGTGAGCAACCTGCTTTGGTTGCAGATGACCCTGCTGACTGCAGGGGTTGGACTGGATGAGCTTTAAAGGTCCTTTCCAACCAAACCATTCTGTGATTCCATGAAGCAACTGGGCAGAAGATGAGGCAGTGGTGGACGTGTGCTTGGATGGGATTCATCTCTGGACAAGGCACCTGACAAACCCAATCCCTAGCTTAGCAGGAGAGACATTTAACACTCCCAAATGAAATGTTAATGCAGGAACTATCCTCTATAACATCCCCACTGTAAATAATTTACTTTTCCTCCCAAGCCCTGAGGAAGATTAATGGACAGCTTTAAAAAGAGGAAAGGAGAGGAAGAGGAGGAGGAGGGGGAGAGGAGAGGGAAAGGAGAGGAAGAGGAGAGGGAAAGGAGAGGAAGAGGAGAGGGAAAGGAGAGGAAGAGGAGAGGGAAAGGAGAGGAAGAGGAGAGGGAAAGGAGAGGAAGAGGAGAGGGAAAGGAGAGGAAGAGGAGAGGGAAAGGAGAGGAAGAGGAGAGGGAAAGGAGAGGAAGAGGAGAGGGAAAGGAGAGGAAGAGGAGAGGGAAAGGAGAGGAAGAGGAGAGGGAAAGGAGAGGAAGAGGAGAGGGAAAGGAGAGGAAGAGGAGAGGGAAAGGAGAGGAAGAGGAGAGGGAAAGGAGAGGAAGAGGAGAGGGAAAGGAGAGGGAGAGGAGAGGAAGAGGAGAGGAAGAGGAGAGGGAGAGGAGAGGATTGGAAGAGGAGAGGAGAGGAGAGGGAGAGGAGAGGAGAGGAGAGGAGAGGAGAGGGAGAGGGAGAGGAGAAAAGGAGAGGAGAGGAGAGGGAGGGGAGAAGGAGAGGAGAGTGAGGGGAGCTGAGAGGAGAGGGAGAGGAGAGGAGAGGAGAGGTTCAGAGAGGTTCGGAGCAGTTCAGAGAGGTTTGGAGAGGAGAGAAGAGGGAGAGGGAGAGGAGAGGAAGAAGAGAGGGAGAGGAGAGAACATTTGGCTGCCCCTGTGTCCCTGCAATAGCAGGCAGCACATATAAACACTGCAAGGACTCCAACCATTTAGGAGCATCTGGGGAGACCACACAGTGCACCAGAGGCTCTGCTGCCCCAGGCTGCCCCTTCCTGTCAAGGAGCTGCTTGGAGATTCCATTTGGAGCTGGGGAAGAGGTGGGGGATTCTCTGGCCGGCTCCAGGGCACGCTGGTTATTTGTTATGATGAACTCCTTGAAAAGAAGAGATTAAAAACAAGTCCAAAGTGTTTCTCTGACAAATGTTAACTGTCAGCCACAAGATTTATGGCACTCCTGTCCCCCCCTCCCTGAAAGCTTTTAGCTGGGTGGCAGAGGTGAGCGAGGGCTTGTCCACCGGCTGCCGGCTTTATCGCTTTAGCACTGGCCAGAGAGCCATCCAAAGTTTCAATAATGAGTAATAGCACTTTCAGCTCGCCATCATCATTTGTCCTACATCCATTATTGTCCTCAGAGAGCAATCTGGCTGATGTAAATGGTGCTGGCAGCTGGTGTGTCAGCATTCCACACCTCCTCAGCTGCTGGGCTGCGCTGGCAGCAGCTCCTCGCCCTGTAGGAGCATCCCCACGCTGCCCCCCAGGTATAGCCCTGCACACAGGGGCAGAGCCCAGGTGATGTCCCCACGAGTGTCACAGGTGGTGGGCAGCTTGGAAGGGGTGGTTTTGCTTGAGTAGAGTGCTCTGCAAAGCTTTCTTTTGGGAGGCTTTCTGCTCTGCCCTTGAGACCACTGTGCTGCAGCGCAATACGAGGTGTTGCTCTCTCCTTGTGCTGCAATGCCCCCAGAAAGCATTGCCTTCCCTTCCCCTCCTTTCCACTCCATCTCACTTGGCCCTCTCTCTGCTCTTCTCCTCTCCTTGCAGGGGACAGAAAAGATTAGACCAGTAGGAGCTCATTCCTGAGGAGTGAGCGCTGAGAACTGGGCATCTGTGCTCAGGTCTGCTCCTGGGGCTGGAAGGAGTTGGTGGAATGGAGACCCAGGGCGAAGGGCTGCTGACATGTAAAGCTGACACCCATCACCCTGGGATACTGCAGAGGCCTGCAAGGATCCTATAGCTCCTGGGGCTGGAAAGAGTTAGTGTGATGTAGACATAGGGTGAAGGGCTGCTGACATACAAAGCTGATGCACATCACCCTGGGATACAGCAAAGCCACAAAGACCTGGAAGTGTCCTGCAGCCTTGGGGTGGGTTCCAGCCTCCCTGTTCCCCCAAAATCCACATATGCTGCAACCCCACCACCACTGATCACACACAACCTCCAAGATCTACTCCCCAACAGATAATTTAGTTGTACATAAATACATATATCTCTCTGTATGTATAATCTTAAGTTTCTTTCCTTGTTCACTTTTCAAGGAGATGGTGTCTGTTCAGAATGACATCCAACAGCCCATGTTGGAAGGTGTCCAGAGAAGGGCCATGACGAGGATCAGAGGCCTGGAGCTCCTCTCCTATGGAGACAGACTGAGAGAGTTGGGGTTTTTCAGGCTGGAGAAGAGAGGGCTCCAAGGACACCTAATTGTGGCCTTCCAGTATCTGAAGGGGGCTCCAAGAAAGCTCTGGAGGGACTTTGTAGGGTGTCAGGGAGTGATAGGACTGGGGGGAATGGATCCAGGCTAGAGGAGAGGAAAATTAGATTAGACATTAGGACGAAATTCCTCCCCATGAGGGTGGTGAGAGACTGGCGCAGGCTTTCTGGGGAAGTGGTGGAAGCCTCCTGCCTGGAGGTGTTTGCAGCCAGGCTGGAGGTGGCTGTGAGCAACCTGCTGTAGTGTGAGGTGTCCCTGGCCATGGCAGGGGGGTTGGAACTGGCTGAGCCTGGAGGTCCCTTTCAACTCTAACAATTCTATGATTCTATATTTGAAATGAGATGTACAAACTGATGACAGTGAATGATTTGGCCTGTCTGAAGCATCTGACCACAGTCTGACCACTGAGGCAGCCAGTCTTCAACATATTCCCTTCTGTGGTGTGACTGAGACACGTGCTACAAGAAAAGCCTTTGGAAGTGAGTCGAGACAAATCCAAGTGGAATGTGTAAAAACAACTCCAAGATCCTAAAGGATTTACTAAGTAGGAGAGTAGTCCTTTCTTGCTCCAGCTAGTTGCAGAAGGATTAAACAAAAGCCTTGGAGAGCCTTTGTTACTGGGTGTCTGGTGTGACCTTGCCCGGTGCCTCCGGTCCTTCAGTGCAACTCTCTCATTCCCATAGGAACTCCAGAGGGAAAACAGGCCACAGGGAGAATCTTTCCCCTTGCTCATCACTGTGTGCATGCAGGTATATCTGATGTCACTACACACAAGCCCAAATGCAAAGAAAAGCTCCTCTGAAGTGAATTAAATGTGAGTCAAACCACACACGAGCTGCAGAATGTGCTGGGATTGCACAAAGCACACCGCAGAGCTGACTGCGCCATTCCCAGTGGATCCCCTCTAAACCTACCATCTATCAATTCCTCCTGCTTGAAGAAATCTAATCCCAGGGCTGGAATCAGCAAGTCCTTCCCTCCCTTCCTCCCTAGGCCACCTTTTTCCACTAAGTGAGATAAATTTTTCCCAGCTGTAATACTGCCAAAGACAGGAGGGTTATGGTGGGGAAGAGCTTCAGCCTAGAAAGTGTTGCAGGTTAGTGCATCAGTAAATCAAAGAATAAAAAGATAGACCTTCCCCTTCTGTATGATGCATGTTTCCTCATATCTCTTGATGAGACCAGGAGAAAAGGTTAACAGGGAGCAGACAGAGCTAATGATTTAGTCAGGAGGCTCATTAGCTAACTAGCAGTAAAGCTAACTCCCTTGCTACAGCACTCCGCACCTGAGACATCCATCCAGAGCCACCTGAAACCCCTCAGTTGGTGGCACAGCCATGGCTCCCCCACCTGCAGATGCAGCAGGGCTTTGGCCAGGCAGCTGCTTCTCCATGGGGCTGCTCAGCACGTTGCAGGATTTCAGTGCAAAGTTGTGATGCACAGTTGCAAACACAGGGGTGTACAACGCAGCCGTTGGCGTGGCACCAAAGCACAGGCCACCAAGAGTCAGGTTCTGCTTACTCATGAGATCACAGAATCACAGAATCACCAAGGCTGGAAGAGACCTCAAAGATCATCAAGTCAGCCTGTCACCCAACACCTCATGACTAAACCATGGCTCCACATGCCACATCCAATCCCCTCTTGAACACCTCCAGGGATGGGGATTCCACCACCTCCCTGGGCAGCACATCCCAATGGCCAACAACTCTCTCTGGGAAGAACTTTCTCCTCACCTCCAGCCTAAACCTCCCCTGGCACAGCTTGAGACTGTGTCCTCTTGTTCCGGTGCTGGTTGCCTGGGAGAAGAGACCAACCCCCACCTGGCTACAACCTCCCTTCAGGTAGTTGTAGAGAGCAATAAGGTCTGCCCTGAGCCTCCTCTTCTCCAGGCTAAGCAACCCCATCTCCCTCAGCCTCTCCTCACAGGGCTGTGCTCCAGACCCCTCCCCAGCCTCCTTGCTGCCCTTCTCTGGACACATTGAGGAGTCTCAATGTCCTTCTTAAACTGAGGAGCCCCGAACTGGACACAGGACTCAAGGTGCAGCCTAACCAATGCAGAGTCCAGGGGCACAATGACTTCCCTGCTCCTGCTGGCCACACTGTTCTTGAATTCAGAAGATGTACAGCAGCCAAGCTGTGCCTCTTAAGCAGGCTCTCTCCAAGGTGGAAGCTCTGCAGCAAGACAGCCTGGCTGTGCTCCCCCACTCCTGGCCTTCATCCACTGCCACTGTCTGCTGCTCTGTGCCCGAGCCAGGTAATGCCACATTTATTTCTTCTACAGTGGCTGTCGTAAGGCACTTGATCCAGGCTAGGCAGGAGAGAACTAACAGTAGTGCTAACCTTTTCTCACAGTAAAATAACCTTTTTAAGTGTGCATTATTTAAAAGGCTGATATTAAAAGCCTGGCATCCCAGTGGAAGTAAATCTTCCCATAATAACTCTCCCCACTGGACTCAGTTCCAAGGAAATGCTGCATTTTCAGGAAAAGCTTGTCCAAAGGTTATTCTTTCTTTATGTGCCTGCCTAACTTATGGCTTTTGTCCATGTGCCTTCCCCACAAAGCTCGTGGTGACCTGCTCTAATGGGGAGAGATGGGAACGGTCGGCTTTTGGAGCCCCTGCCAGGTCCCCCTCAGCCAGAGTGGTGCTCAGGGGTGGTGTTGGGGCGCAGGGGGCCAGCCTGGGGAGAGCTGCATCTCTGCTTGTGGAGATGTTTTACTTTGGGGAAGAGCTGAGAGATAAGATGCCAGTAGGTGGGGCTGAAGAATGTGTTCTTCTGATGCCAGGTTTTGTAGGTGCAGTTAAGAGCACAGTGGGCAGGCTGTGGCTGACCTTTATTTTTGGGGCTTTAATGCTCTAACACCACAAAACTGTGTTTAGCTCCTTCCTAGGAGAGGCTGAGGGAGCTGGGATTGTTTAGCCTGGGGAAGAGGAGGCTCAGGGGAGACCTTCTTGCTCTCTACAACTACCTGAAGGGAGGTTGTAGCCAGGTGGGGGTTGGTCTCTTCTCCCAGGCAAGCAGCACCAGAACAAGAGGACACAGTCTCAAGCTGTGCCAGGGGAAGTTTAGGCTGGAGGTGAGGAGAAAGTTCTTCCCAGAGAGAGTTGTTAGCTGTTGGAATGTGCTGCCCAGGGAGGTGGCGGAGTCCCCATCCCTGGAGGTGTTCAAGAGGGGATTGGATGTGGCACTTGGTGCCATGGTTTAGTCATGAGGTCTGTGGTGACAGGTTGGACTTGATGATCTTTGAGGTCTCTTCCAGCCTTGGTGATTCTGTGATTCCCTTTCTGGCATGGTTGATGAGAGGTGCTGAGGTGTATGGGATGCAAACTGGGCTCTCTGTGCAGTGTTTATGGGTGAGGTGTTGGCAGTGGGTGATGGTGCAGGTTCCCTGTGGAGAGTGGCAACCCCCCAGTGCTGGATGTGGCTTCACCCAAGTGGGAAAGCAGTGATGGGGCTGAGAGAAATGACCTCCTGTTGCTCCATGTTTAAATCCACCCTGAGAAAACATCCCAGCTTCACAGCCAGGTCCCATGCTGCTGCCATAAGCCTGGGCTCTGGATATGTGGTAGACTGCAGGACTTTGGTTTTCAGCACTACAAATGGGTGCTGAGGGGGACCATTTGCAGCTAATTTCCAGTGCATCCTTCCTGTGGCAAGGGCAGACTCCAGCCTGGGGTCCCCCTGTCCTGCTGCTACCTGGAGTATGCAACTGTCTGTTAGATACTTTTGGATGAATGTAATCTTGTCAGCACATTCTGGGCAACCATTACCATGTGTTGGAGAGCTGCCTCACTCTCCCTTCCCCTCACATGTGTGCCCCCTGCTATGGGATGGGTGCTGGTGCCTTCTGCCAGACAAGCTTTGGCTTGCCTTTTCTGTGGTGAAGGTGGGCAGGTTGGGTAGTGTGGTTTCCTTGGATTAACCCAGTCCTTGGATGCCATTTGACCACTCTGGACCATGTTCTTCTCTTGGACAGAGGCCATGGATTTTCTGTAAGATAACAGGATTTAAGGCCATAGAATGAAATGGAATCATAGAATGGTTTTGGTTGGAAAAGGCTTTTAAGGTCATCAGGTTGAGCACCACCTTGACCAGCACACTGGCTGCCCTTGAAGGATCCCCACAGCATCCCCACCTGTTAGGCATTCCAAAGAAAACAAGTTTTATGTAAGTAGATCTCATCTGAGCTCCATAAGCACAGGCACCTGCAGCCTGTTAGGGCTGAAGGCTCTGTTCCTCCTCAAACCCCTCATCACATTCATGTTTCACCAGCAGATTTATAACCTTGCTGGAAAAGCTGACAAGACAAACTCCAGCCTCATTCAGGTCATGTCTTCCCACAGTGAAGAAGTCATAAACCACTGTAAAAAAAGAAAAGGAAGTTAGGGCTAAAGGTTTGAGGGCAAGTGACTGAGAGAGGAGAAGAGCATCACGAGGGAGACAGAGGAGCAGACTTGGGAAGGGATGGAGCTCAGCACCTCAGAGTTGTGTGAGGAATGAGACATGGCACCAGGGGTGAATTTATTATGAGGACAAAAGCAGATATCCAGGGACTGTGAAACAGGGAGGAACTGGCTAAAAAGAAATGAGGCTGGAACCAAGGCAGGTGATAGATCTGCCTGCTCTAGGACCTGGGGAAGTGATCCAAGCAGGTGTATAGAATCATAGACTTGTCAGGGTTGGAAGGGACCTCAAGGCTCAGCCAGTTCCAACCCCCCTGCCATGGCCAGGGACACCTCACACTACAGCAGGTTGCTCACAGCCACCTCCAGCCTGGCTGCAAACACCTCCAGGCAGGAGGCTTCCACCACCTCCCTGGGCAACCTGTGCCAGGCTCTCACCACCCTCCTGGGGAACAACTTCTTCCTCACAACCAATCTGAATCTACCCACTTCTAGTTTGGCTCCATCCCCCTCAGTCCTATCACTAGTAGCAGGCTGCTTTGTGCTTGGGTGGGGACAGCTGTGTCACATCCCAGCTTCAGCACTGAGGAAGTGGGAACACCAAAACCCAAAGCAAATGCTCCTCAGAAAGGTGGGAGCAGTGCTGTCTGTGCTCCAGCCTGGGAGCGTAATAAGGCAGTAGGCAAGAGAGCCCTGAGTCAGCCTGAAAACTCCTGAGATCAGCTTTCAGATTAAAAGATGTATTTTTAGACCAACTAAGTCTGTGGTTTGTCATTTGCTGCTTGGATTCCAAGTGTTTAGGATGTGCTTGCTTCCTGTGGGTGCTCTTTCAAACCACAAGGGACAGGAGCAAGTCATTCTGGCCTGAAGACGACAATGCTCTTGTGCACTTCAGTGGATGCAGCATCTGCAGCTGTAAAAGCAGCAAATATCAGAACATTCTGTAGTCAATATCCAGAACAGGTCCTAGCATCTTGATCCCACAGAATTATTGAGGCTGGAGAAGACCTCTGAGATCATCAAGTCCAGCCTGTGACCTAACACCGCCACATCAGAACAAGAGGACACAGTCTCAAGCTGCACCAGGGGAGGTTTAGGCTGGATGCTAGGAAGAAATTCTTCCCAGAAAGAGAGACTGGCCATTGGGATGTGCTGCCCAGGGAGGTGGTGGAGTCACCATCCCTGGAGGTGTTTAGGAAGAGCCTGGATGGGGTGCTTGGTGCCATGGTTTAGTTGATGAGATGGCGTTGGGTGATAGGTTGGACTCGATGATCTTGAAGGTCTCTTCCAACCTGGTCTATTCTATTCTATTCTATTCTATTCTATTCTATTCTATTCTATTCTATTCTATTCTATTCTATTCTATTCTATTCTATTCTATTCTATTCTATTCTATCAGCAAAACCCTGCCACCAAGTGCCACATCCAAGCTTTTCTTAAAGACCTCCAGTGGTGGTGACTCCACCACCTCCCTGGGCAGTCCACCCCAGTGCCCAATCAGCAAGGCAAGTGGCAGCTGATTCCTTGCAGCAATCTTCCATTTCTCCCCAACAGCTCTGAACACCAATTCCACATTTGAAACCATGGCAGGAATGATAATTTTGTGGGATTTAATTGTTTGGGGGGGAGAGGGAGGGGAAAGAAAAAAAGGGGAAAAGATGACTGCTTAGGCAGCTGAAGTAATTCTTCCATTCAGGTCAAATTCATCAAATCATTTCCTAGCCCATTCTCCTTCACACAAGGGGAAAATCAAACTTAAGGAAGTCAGATTGGTTCATTTCAACTTTTTTTCCCCCCTCCACACTATTTTGTTTGAAGCTGACATTTCTGTTGGGAATGTCATCTCCAAAGAGCTCTAAGAAATGAGGCCACAACTGGGCTGCATCAAGAGAAGCTTAGCCAGAAGGTCAAGGGAGGTGATTCTGCCCCTCTACTCCCCTCTGGTGAGACCCCACCTGGAGCACTGTGTCCAGTTCTGGGGCCCCTATTCCAGGAGGGATCTGGAGGTGCTGGAAGGTGTCCAGAGAAGGGCCATGAGGAGGAGCAGAGGGCTGGAGCTGCTCTGCTAGGAGGACAGACTGAGGGAGTTGGGCTTATTCAGTCTGGAGAGGAGAAGGCTCCGAGGAGACCTAATTGTGGCCTTCCAGGGTCTGAAGAGGGCTACAAGAAAGCTGGGGAGGGACTTTTGAGGGTGTCAGGGAGGGATAGGAGTAGGGAGAATGGAGCAAAACTAGAAGTGGGGAGATTCAGGTTGGATGTTAGGAAGAAGTTGTTCCCCAGGAGGGTGGTGAGAGCCTGGCACAGGTTGCCCAGGGAGGTGGTGGAAGCCTCCTGCCTGGAGGTGTTTGCAGCCAGGCTGGATGTGGCTGTGAGCAACCTGCTGCAGTGTGAGGTGTCCCTACCCATGGCAGGGGGGGTGGAACTGGCTGAGCCTTGAGGTCCCTTCTGACCCTGACAATTCTGATTCTAACTCTGCAGCTCAGGTAAAACCAAGTTTTGGTGGCCACAATGCCAAGGGCTTTTTTGTTTCTTATTCAAGCAGTGAACTGAAAAATTAATGAGTCATTCATTAACATAGCTCTGGTGTTGAGTTGTTTGTATCCAAGGAACTAGATTAGGGGGCACAGGGATGGGAAGGGGAAGTTGGACTCTCTGCCTCAGCACCAGAGGGAGCAGGAAGAGAAGAGGGATGGAGGCACCTACAGGCTGGCAGAGCAGGGAAGGAGCCAGGACATTTTGGGAGGATGTATGGAGGTGGATTGCCTGAAGCAGCTGCTTCTGGCCTTGTTCTCTGCCTTTGCAGTCACTTGGCTCTCCTGAAGTATTGAAGGAGATGGAGGTGGCTTAGGGTAAGGAGGAGACCAGGGATTTGGGCTTTTAAAATGAGCATGGGTGGGATTTTTCTGCAAGCTCATGGGCACAGTGAGAGCAGCACAGTGGGGAATTTCCTGTTTGGTTGCAGGAATGCTCAGGGTTTGGGACACATCACCCTGGAGAAGACATCCCACAGCCCATCCTGGCTGTTAGCAGCTTGGCAAAAGCCCCTCCTCTCCCCCCCACATTCAGAGGGAAGGAAGTTTGGGCTGGACAGGTCAGTGCTGGTGCTGGCACTGGACTGCAAGCATCCCTTTGCAGAATGGTTGGCAAAATGTCAGCTGTGCTCACTCTGACCCCACAGCAGGTCCCAGGCTCATGGGCTGACCTTGCCTGGTCCTTCCTCAGCACATTTGGTTGCTCTTTGCAGCAATAAAGCCACACTGAATTCCTCTGCCATCCCTCCAGGAATGGGTTTGCCCCAGCTCCTTGAAGCACAGTGTGTATGTGTGTGTGTGTGTGTGGGGCATGCCTCTGGGCTGCAATTACTCTGTAACCACAGGGGCAGAGAGATGTCTGCACGGGACCCACCACAGCGGCCACCTCGTCCTGGAGGTGGAGGGAAGGTCCTGGGAGTGATGAATCATCCAGGGCCTGATGATTATTTTAGCTTCTCTCTGATGTGGCAGCATTCCTGAGGCTACACCAGGAGTTATCTTCTGAAGCCAGCCCTTGTCTGTCCAGTGCACCGTGTCGTTGTTCTGCGAGAGGCAAAATGACTCAGCCAGGGCCGTCAGGAGAGTTGGTGACAACGGGGACACGACTTTTTACAAGGGCTTGCAGTGACAGAACAAGAGGGAATGGCTTGAAGCTTGAGGAGGGGAGATTTAGACTGAAGATTAGGAAGAAATTCTTTCCAGTGAGGGTGCTGAGACACTGGCACAGGTTGCCCAGGGAGGTGGTGGATGCCCCCTCCCTGGAGGTGTTCACAACCTGGGCTGGTGGGAGGTGTCCCTGCCCACAGCAGGGGGGTTGGAGCTGGCTGATCTTTAAGGTCCCTTCCAACCCCAACATTCTCTGAATCTATGAACCACCCCAGGCTCCCCAGCGTGTGCTGAGTGCTCTCTTCCTCCTGAGGAGAGGGAAGACCACAAAGCTCCGGGGCTTGGCTGGGGTTTGTCCTTGTTGCATCACACAATCCCACATCCCTGCTGGGGGTACCCTGGTCCTGCTGGCTGCCACCCTCCCGTGCCAGGTCTGCCAGCAGAGTTTGTCAGGATGCAGAGAAGGAACTTTGCATCTGGAATGGGAGCTTCAGGGAGCATTTTGTCAACATTTACTCTCTGCCTGGCTGGGGAGCGTTGGCGACGGCGTGGAGCTGCTGCTGATTAAAGCAGCAGCCAGACGTGCTGAGAGCCAGCGAGATGCTCCCTGGCTGGTGGGAGGAGGGAGCCTCCCCAGTGAAGGGTAATTAGCATGTTCCTCACAAACGAGAGCAGCGTTGTATTGTTCAGAAGTGCCACCAGGAGGACTGCATTAGTTGTCATATCAATCTTCCTCCCCGTGCACATAACTCACCCTTTAAGTGCATGACGTCTTCTGCTGACTGTGGGAACAGCTCGCTGGGGCGCTCAGCTCAGGGAATTGCTCTGCTGAGGGCAGGGCTTTCAGACGCAGCTCCTCGCTCGGCCCGTGGTGGGGATGTGGAGAGCGCAGCCTGTCAGCCTGGCGTGGTCGGAGCTAGACCAGAACCAATTCCGGGCAGTGCTTTGACTTCCCAGCTCAGGCTCTGCTCACTGAGGCATTTTGTGCGGCTCAGGACAGCTCTGCACAGCCAGGGGCTGCTGCTAGCAGGGAGAAGCTGATGGGGACAGTTCCTGACAAGGGCCAGGCTGCAAAAAGGCTCTGCCTTGGACTTGCTCCTGGGCACACCAAGGGCACTGCCACAGCTTGTGCCACACCCTGGGGGGCAGGAAGGCAGAGGTGGCAGCTCTGAGGAGGAGCTGCCAGGGGACATGACCCTCAAGTGCCCACCAAGGGATTGTAGCCCATGGATAGTATCTGCAGGAGCAAGCTGAGGGACCCTAGGGTCAAGCCTCTTCTGCACTGGACAGTATTCCAGGAGGACTCTGTCCCTTCTGCCTTCCATCCCCATCCCTGTGCTCTTGATTCCAGTTCCAGAATCCAGCTCCTGAATCTAGTTCCTGTCTGCTGTTGAGTCCAGGCTGGGACTTGCCCAGTGCCTGCCCCCAGCAGCAGTGGTGCCAGTGGTGCCAGCATTGCCATCAGGGGTTGGGTTCCACGTTGATTTGTGTCTCTGTGTCTCTATTCTATGGCATTGTTCTTCTCTCCATCCCAGCTGGATTAGTTTCTTTCCCACCCCATCAGTCTCTCTCCCTTCTTCCCTTTCCCCTCCCTTTGGGAAGCAGAGGGGTTCATGGAGAGCCTCTGGCATTCATCTGGTGGCCAGCCCAGTCCTGCCCCACGGCACAGATGTTCCACAGGACCAACAGTGATAGTGCAGTGCTTGTCCTGGGGTTTAATTATACCAGCACTTGCTCTGTGTGGCTCCAAGCTCTCAGCTGTGTGCTCGTGATTCATACTCATGCATACAAAGAGGGGAAAAGAGGAAAGGCTTGTCCTTTGGTTTTGCACCAGCTGAGCACCCTGGGGCTGCCTTTGCCTCTGGGGAGAGAAAACCAGCTGTGGTTTGGCCTCTGCAGGTGTGGCAGGTGCCTGGGCAGAGCTGGCAGGATGGAGGGGCCAAGCTGGGTCCCATCCTCATCAGCTCCATGCCCAGGAGGTGGTCCTGGTGATTCAGAGAAAAGGGAAAAGATGCTTTTGGTGGTGGTGTGTGCTGGGTGCTCTGCACTGGGCTGCCTTGAACAGAAGGGGTTCAGAAAGGTGGCTGCAGGGTTGGGCTCCCAAAGGAGCCAACCATCTGTGAAGTTCAGGTTGTGTCTTGAGGAGAAAAGGTCTCCCCTGGGCCTCCTCCTCTCCAGGCTAACCAAGCCCAGCTCCCTCAACCTCTCCTCACAGGGCTTGTGCTCCCCAGCCTCGTTGCCCTTCTCTGGACACCTTCAAGTGTCTCGATGTCCTTCACTGAAAGAGTTCTCAAACACTGAAACAGGCTCCTCAGCGAGGCTGAATCCCCACCCCTGAAGCTTTTTCAGAGGCAGAGATGTGGTGCTGAGGGCCATGGTTTAGCACCAGCCTTGGTGGAGTCAGAGAATGGTTGGCCCTGATCCTAAAGTTCTTGCCTAAATGTACCAGTTGTATGACTGTATGATTTAGCCCAGAAAATAGACAATGCTGCACCTTTTGCAGTACTTTCCTCCTGAGGTGAGATGTTCAAGGGTCTGCCTGCCCCCTGATCAAGCTGAGGGGCAGCAGTACCTGCATGGGGAGTGGGTTGGGTTTGCTGTACCTGGCAGTGATAAACTTCTTGCAGAGGCTGTGCTGCAGAGATGAGCAATGGGGGAAACAGCACAGAGCCTGTGGGGGACAGCTTCTAAGCTGACACATGGGTGCTGTAGCTGACACATGGGTGCTGTAGGTGATGCTTCATGAGCCTGTGCTGGGACCAGGAGCAGTGTGACTGCAGCAGGGCTGCCCCAGTGCCATCCTGTGCTCTGGCCTCAAATAGAATCATCAACTGGGCTGGAAAAAGCCTGAAGATCATTGAGCCCAACCTTTATCTAACTCTGTCAATGCAGGATTTGGGCTTGATTCCTGGTCAGGATGTAGGAAAAATCCCTCCTTGCAGGACTGAACCATATGGATGAACAAAGTTTGGCTAGCTCCAGAAGCAGCTGCCATTTAACATGCCATAGGTAGTTTCCAGCTGGTCATGTTGAAGGGGTCTGCACAGTGCCTGGAGGAGTAGCCCAGCTCTAGGTTGCCTGCAGGCAATACTGCATCCCTGGTTGGGCCACACCTTGAGTCCTGTGTCCTGTTCTGGGCCCCTCAATTTAAGAAGGGACATTGAGAGACTTGAATGTGTCCAGAGAAGGGCAAGGAGGCTGGGGAGGGGTCTGGAGCACAGCCCTGTGAGGAGAGGCTGAGGGAGCTGGGGTTGCTTAGCCTGCAGAAGAGGAGGCTCAGGGGAGACCTTCTTGCTCTCTACAACAACCTGAAGGGAGGTTGTAGCCAAGTAGGGGTTGGCCACTCAGGTCAGCAAGGCTGTGCTTCCACGATGCAGCTTGCTGGCTGCAGCAGCAGCAGCAGCTCTGTTGTGCTTGGTCATAGAAAGAGTGGTTGGCCAATGGAATGTGCTGCCCAGGGAGGTGGTGGAGTCACCATCACTGGAGGTGCTCAGGAAAAGCCTGGATGAGGCACTTGGTGCCATGGTTTAGTTGATTAGATGGTGTTGGGTGATAGGTTGGACTCCATGATCTCCAAGGTATTTTCCAACCTTGTCTATTCTATTCTATTCTATTCTATTCTATTCTTTCTATCCTATCCTATCCTACTCCTCCTCTCCTCTCCTCTCCTCTCCTCTCCTCTCCTCTCCTCTCCTCTCCTCTCCTCTCCTCTCCTCTCCTCTCCTCTCCTCTCCTCTCCTCTCCTCTCCTCTCCTCTCCTCTCCTCTCCTCTCCTCTCCTCTCCTCTCCTCTCCTCTCCTCTCCTCTCCTCTCCTCTCCTCTCCTCTCCTCTCCTCTCCTCTCCTCTCCTCTCCTCTCCTCTCCTCTCCTCTCCTCTCCTCTCCTCTCCTCTCCTCTCCTCTCCTCTCCTCTCCTCTCCTCTCCTCTCCTCTCCTCTCCTCTCCTCTCCTCTCCTCTCCTCTCCTCTCCTCTCCTCTCCTCTCCTCTCCTCTCCTCTCCTCTCCTCTCCTCTCCTCTCCTCTCCTCTCCTCTCCTCCCCTCTCCTCCCCTCCCCTCCCCTCCCCTCCCCTCCCCTCCCCTCCCCTCCCCTCTCCTCTCCTCTCCTCTCCTCTCCTCTCCTCTCCTCTCCTCTCCTCTCCTCTCCTCTCCTCTCCTCTCCTCTCCTCTCCTCTCCTCTCCTCTCCTCTCCTCTCCTCGAGTCTCCTCTCCTCTCCTCTCCTCGAGTCTCCTCTCCTCGAGTCTCCTCTCCTCTCCTCGAGTC
Organism: Dryobates pubescens; assembly: GCF_014839835.1. NCBI lineage: Eukaryota > Metazoa > Chordata > Aves > Piciformes > Picidae > Dryobates > Dryobates pubescens. The sequence goes on along the minus strand of NC_071631.1, from coordinate 18,573,732 downwards.
TCCTCTCCTCGAGTCTCCTCTCCTCTCCTCTCCTCGAGTCTCCTCGAGTCTCCTCGAGTCTCCTCTCCTCTCCTCGAGTCTCCTCTCCTCGAGTCTCCTCTCCTCGAGTCTCCTCTCCTCGAGTCTCCTCTCCTCTCCTCTCCTCGAGTCTCCTCTCCTCGAGTCTCCTCGAGTCTCCTCTCCTCGAGTCTCCTCTCCTCGAGTCTCCTCTCCTCTCCTCGAGTCTCCTCTCCTCGAGTCTCCTCTCCTCTCCTCGAGTCTCCTCTCCTCGAGTCTCCTCGAGTCTCCTCTCCTTGAGTCTCCTCTCCTCTCCTCGAGTCTCCTCTCCTCGAGTCTCCTCTCCCCCTACCCTGTCCTACCCTGTCCTATCCTACTCCTATTCTATTCTATTCTATTCTATTCTATTCTATTCTATTCTATTCTATTCTATTCTATTCTATTCTATTCTATTCTATTCTATTCTATTCTATTCTATTCTATTCTATTCTATCATTCCTGGTCCTTCAGCCTGGATATTGGGGTTTGTTTTTGCTTTCTTAAGGTACACTCAGACCTCACACAAAGGAATTGATTTATCCCAGCTGCACAGGACTGTTACACTATTTGGTTTGTTGGGGTTTGTGTGTTTTGAGGTGGGGTGGGTTTTTTTTGAGTTACATGATGACATTGTTAATTAATGGTCTGGGAGTTAATGAGCTGGGATCAATAACATTGAAAACAAGAGAAAAGAAGTGGCCAAAATTATTACTCATGTCACACTAATGCTGTCAGGTCAGGAAGCTCTGCAGTTGGTTTCAGCTTGAAGCACCATCAGTTTGTCTAGGCAGTGCAGATAACAGGCAGTGTGCCTGAGAAATGGTATGTGTATATATAGATATATATAAATACATATAAATATATATATTTATGTATATATACACACACACACACATAAAACCCATGTAAAGGAGCTTTTCATCCTTTAAACTTGAACATCCTGCATTTTATTATCTTTTCTTTCCAAAGGCAAAATAGACAACTTCTGCTTCATCATCCATAAACCCACCTCAGAAATACAAACCACAGAATCCCAGCAACCTGGGGTTGGAAAGGGACCTCTGGGAACCATCCAGCCCAACCCCCCTGCCAGAGCAGCACCATAGAATCCAGCACAGGTCACACAGGAACACATCCAGATGGGGCTTGGAAGTCTCCAGAGAAGGAGACTCCACAACCCCTCTGGGCAGCCTGTTCCAGGGCTCTGTGACCCAGCAGGGCACCCACAGCAGCTTGCCCAGGATTACAATGTCCAGGTGGCTTTGGAATTTCTTCAGGGCAGGAGACTCCATAAGCTCTCTGGGCAGCCTGCTCCAGGCCTCCAGCTCCCTCATGGCAAAGAAGTTTCTCCTTAAATTCAAGTGAACCCTCCTGGGTCCCAGTTTCTCCTCATGTAGAGAACTGTAGATGTGCCAATGGAGGTCAAGGGTTTCTTCTTCCAGGAGAAAACCTCCATGGCTGAAGTGGGCACAAAGCCAAGTGATATTTAACCTGTTGGTCTCCAAGGGGAGGAACTTGCCTCAGTCATCATGGTACCACCCTTGGTATCATCAGAGTGCAGAGTGAAGGTGATCTGGAGAGTTTAATTACATATTTTCCCCTCTTATTCTCCTTGGACTCTTTAAAGTGGTTGCAGCCAGGTGGGGGTTGGTCTCTTGTCCCAGGCAAGCAGCACCAGAACAAGAGGACACAGTCTCAAGCTGCACCAGAGGATGTTCAGGCTGGGTGTTAGGAGGAAGTTCTTCCCAGAAAGAGTAATTGGCCATTGGGATGTGCTGCCCAGGGAGGTGGTGGAGTCACCATTCCTGGAGGTGTTTAAGAAGAGACTGGATGGGGCAGTTGGTTCCATGGTTTAGTTGATCAGATGGTGTTGGGTGATAGGTTGGACTCGATGCTCTGTGAGGTCTTTTCCAACCTGGTTAGTTCTGTGTTCTGGATTCTCTAAAGCGCTGCTCTAATGCTGAACTTTTGGCTCTATTTAATACCTGGGCTTGGAAAGGTTTCAGGATCCTTCTGTTCTGTTTGCTCTGTAAACTTCTGGCCCATGCTTAATTGATGGAAACAGGGTAGGTGTGTGCCTGCTATGGTTTGTGTGGGCTTTAAATTGAGCATTTCAAGGCTTGATTGCCTTTGTTCCCAGTGCCTTACGGTAAAGCCTTGCGTGCTCTGTCTGTGTCTGTGCGCACAGAGGAGCAGCCCTCAGCGCCTGCCTTGCACAACCAGAGCTCTGTGCTGCGTGGAGCAGAGCTGGGAAATGGTTTCCCATAAAACACAGCAGGAGTTTCCCTCCAAACAGACGTAAGCATCACCATAATGGCCTGGCACACCTGAACTCTGCGTGCACCCATGGAGGGGCCGCCGTGAATGAGGCCTCTGCTTGCTTCTGGTGTTGGGATCTTGGTTGGAATTTGTGCTTTGGGGGTTGGATATTTGTGATGCCAAACCCTAGCACGTGATGTACCTGGGGAGGAATAACAGCAGGCACCAGGACAGGTTGGGAGCTGCCCTGCTGGAAAGCAGCTCCTCAGAGAAAGACCTTGGAGTCCGAGTGGACAGCAGGTTCTGCATGGGACAGCGATGTGCCCTGGTGGCCAAGAGAGCCAATGGCATCCTGGGGTGCAGCAAGGAAAGTGTGGCCAGCAGGGCTAGGGAGGTTCTTCTGTGCCTTGACTCTGCCCTGCTGAGACCACAGCTGCAATCCTGTGTCCAGTTTGGGGCTCCCCACTTCAAGAGAGACCTGCTGGAGAGAGTCCAAGGGAGAGCCACGAGGATGCTTAGGGGACTTGAGCATCACTCCTGTGAAGAGAGACTGAGAGCCCTGGGGCTGTTTAGTCTGGAGAAGAGAAGACTGGGAGGGGATCTGATCAATGTCTATCAATATCTGAGGGGTGGGGGTCAAGTGGAGGGGGCCAAGCTGGCCAGTAAGATAAGAAACACCAGGTACAAGCTTGAACACAGAAGATTTCACCTCACCATGAGGAGAAACTTCTTTGCAGTGAGGGTGACAGAGCCTGGTTAATTCTCCTCTCCTATCCTCTCCTCTCCTCTCCGAACCTCTCCAATTCTGTGGGTGAATTGCTCGGTGTTGCTTGCAGCTATCTTCAACAAGCAGCTCCATGAGCAGGGCAGTGAAACCTTCAACCGCTCCTGTGGAGACTGATGTGTGCCTGCACAAGGAGGGGATGGTCCCTGTGTGCCTGCTGAGTGTCAGAAGGAAAGAACAGTTTCAATGTAAAATGAGACTCATTAGATTGTTCTGCATTTGTTAATTAAGCCCAGCCAGTGCTACCAACCCTTCTTGTGCTCACCCAGGCCTGTGCACGCAGATTAACTTTGCAGGGATGAGCTGCCAGGGCTTTTTTGGCAGTGTCCAAGCAGAGATTTGCTGTCCCAGCTGAGGGCTGCACAGAATCATAGACTGGTTTGAGTTGGAAAGGACCTTTAAAGGTCATCTGGACCCTGCAGTGAGCAGGAACACCTTCAAGTAGAGCAGGTTGCTCAGAGCCCTGTCCTGGAATAGTTCCAGGGATTGGTTGTTCTTATCTCAGCCTGGCATCCTAGGGCAGGAGATTGAGCAGAGGCAGTCTCCAAGCAATCTGCAGGGCTTTGGGTGTCCCCTGGAAGCATGGGAAGGAGTAGATTAGTGTGTTGCCTTTTAACCTTGAACCCACTGAATCTTCAAAGGAAATGTATTTTTCCATCAGTACAAGCCAGCCCCTCCTTCCAAAGCAGAACCAAAACCCCACCACCAACCAACCAACAATCCACAGGGGGCAAACATTTGGTGCCAAAGTCATTCCTGGTAATCCTAGAAGAAGCATAAGTGGTCACCTTCTGCCCTGTGATGGACTCATCCCCCTGATCAAGCTGAGGGGCAGCAGTACCTGCATGGGGAGTGGGTTGGGTTTGCTGTACCTGGCAGTGATAAACTTCTTGCAGAGGTTGTGCTGCAGAGATGAGCAATGGGGGAAACAGCACAGAGCCTGTGGGGGACAGCTTCTAAGCTGACACATGGGTGCTGTAGGTGATGCTTCATGAGCCTGTGCTGGGACCAGGAGCAGTGTGACTGCAGCAGGGCTGCCCCAGTGCCATCCTGTGCTCTGGCCTCAAATAGAATCATCAACTGAGCTGGAAAAAGCCTGAAGATCATTGAGCCCAACCTTTATCTAACTCTGTCAATGCAGGATTTGGGCTTTATTCCTGGTCAGGATGTAGGAAAAATCCCTCCTTGCAGGACTGAACCATATGGATGAACAAAGTTTGGCTAGCTCCAGAAGCAGCTGCCATTTAACATGCCATGGGTAGTTTCCAGCTGGTCATGTTGAAGGGGTCTGCACAGTGCCTGGAGGAGTAGCCCAGCTCTAGGTTGCCTGCAGGCACTACTGCATCCCTGGTTAGGCCACACCTTGAGTCCTGTGTCCTGTTCTGGGCCCCTCAATTTAAGAAGGGACATTGAGAGACTTGAATGTGTCCAGAGAAGGGCAAGGAGGCTGGGGAGGGGTCTGGAGCACAGCCCTGTGAGGAGAGGCTGAGGGAGCTGGGGTGGCTTAGCCTGGAGAAGAGGAGGCTCAGGGGAGACCTTCTTGCTCTCTAGAATTACCTGAAGGGAGGTTGTAGCCAGGTGGGGGTTGGTCTCTTCTCCCAGGCAAGCAGCAGCAGAACAAGAGGACACAGTCTCAAGCTGTGCCAGGGGAAGTTTAGGCTGGAGGTGAGGAGAAAGTTCTTCCCAGCAAGAGAGATTGGCCATTGGGATGTGCTGCCCAGGGAGGTGGTGAAGTCTCCATCCCTGGAGGTGTTCAAAAAGGGCTTGGACGTGGCACTTGGAGCCATGGTTTAGTTGTCAGGAGGTGTTGGGTGATAGATTGGACTTGACGATCTCTGAGATCTTTTCCAACTCTATTGATTCTATGATTCAATAGTTCAATGATTCCAGTGAGCTCCTGCAGTGTCCTGACACCTGCCCAGTCCTTCCTTGCTCTCTCAGTTGATTAAATACACTGGGATGGTTTGAGGAATTAGCGCTGGAAAAGAAGAAACAAACTCAGGACCGCAGGAATCACCTTGATGGGGAGAACAGGAAGAACTGGGTAGGTGAGCCAGCTCATTAATTAACTGGCTCCTTAATTAGCTTTCAGGGGACTGCTATTTTTGAAATGCATGTCCAAGAATAACTGCCCCCCTGGAACAAGTGCCTGTGGCACACTCCTGGCTCAAGCCAGAGGAGTGCTCGTGCCACGGGTGCACAGCTGCTCCCCCGGCAGCTGCTAAGTGTGGGGTGGAAACCTGGGCAGGGGACAACCTGTGCAGGGGTGACCTCCCCCACAGTACCTCCTGGTGGCTGCAAACAGCTTTGCTCCTTTCATCCACACAGCATTTCTAACACAGGCCAGGATGCCAGGTGGCCAAGAAAGCCAATGGCATCCTGGCCTGGATTAGAAATGCTGTGTCCAGCAGGAGTAGGGAAGTGATTATTCCTTGGTACTCAGCCCTGGGGAGGCCACACCTTGAGTATTGTGTCCAGTTTTGAGCACCTCAGTGCAGGAGAGATGTGGAGGTGCTGGAGCCAGGGCAGAAGTGGGCAAGGAAGATGTGAAGGGCATGGAGAATAAATCTGATGAGGAGTGACTGAAGGAGCTGGGGATGGTTAGTTTGGGAAAGAGGAGGCTGAGGGGAGACCTCATTGCTGTCTACAACTACCTGAAGGGACATTTAGAGAGGCTGGTGCTGGTCTCTTCTCACAGGTAATTAGTGACAGAACAAGAGGGAACAGCCTCAAGCTGCCACTGGGTAGGTTTAGGCTGGACATTGGGAAACACTTTTTCCATAGCAAGAGTGGTCAGGAATTGGAATGTGCTGCCCAGGGAGGTGTTGGAGTCCCCAAGCCTGGATGTGTTTAAAGATGGTTTGGATGTGGTGCTTGGGGCTATGGTTTGGGGGTGACCCTTGTAGAGTAGGGCTCTGGGTTGGACTTGGTGATCCCGAGGGTCTGTTTCAACCTGAATGTTCCTGTGATTCTGTGACCCCTGGGTGTAGCACTCTTGTGCTTTCAAAGCCAAAAGCTCCCAAACTGGGGTGAAAAGATAGGGTGGACCTGCACCCTTGCTGGTCAAGGCTTCTTCCCTGTTGCAGGACTGGTTTCCCATCACCCTCAGCAGCTCTTGTGGATTTTTCTCACATGGCTCAAGGCATTTTGTGGGCTGGTGGAGTGAGTGCACTCAGCATCTCATTAACAGATCACAGTATGTTAGGGGTGGGAAGGGACCTTTGGACATCATTGGAGTCCAGCCCCGCTGCCAGAGCAGGTTCACCTACAGCAGGTTGCACAGGATGGTGTCCAGGTGGGTTTGGAATGACTCCAGAGATGGAGACTCCACCACCTCTCTGGGCAGCCTGCTCCAGCGCTGTTCTACCACCCTCAAAGTAGGGAAGTTCCTCCTCCTGTCCAGATGAAACTTCCTATGTTTCTGTCCTTCACCCCTTGTCCTGTCACTGGGCACCACTGCAAAAAGACTGTCCCCACCCTCCTGACACCCCCTTCTTTAAGTGTTTACAAGCAATGACAAGATTCCCCCTCAGTCTTCCCTTCTCCAGGCTAAAAAGCCCCAAGTCCCTCAGCCTTTCTTCATGAGAGATGCTCCGGTGCCCTGATCACCTTTGCAGCCCTTTGCTCTCAATCAGTTCCCTCTCCTTCTTCAACTGGGGAGCCTAGAACTGGGTGCTAAGTGGCAGCAGAACATCCCAGCTGGGGAGCTGGAGAGGATTCAGCCTTCAGCAGGAAGGGGAAGGCAGTGCCCAGGGGCTTGCTGAGCCACCCCTTCCCCTCTGCAAATATTTATGCTTTCAGCTCTCTCACTTAAAAGCCTAATTGGAGTCTAGGTGAGCAGGCACACTCGCAGAGAGCCTAATAGAGACATTGCAGTGCTATTAGCACAGATGGTTGTCATATGTATGCAAATGAGGAGCAAATTGAATTTGGTGTCCCCTCTCACCAGCTGTCCTATCAGCACTGGCTCCTGCAGCAGCAAAAGGCACTGCCGCTGCTCTGCTAATCTGTCATCGCAGATTAATTACAACTAACACATTAATCATCATTTGTTTCCCTGCTACAAAGGAAGTATCTTGTTCTTTCAAGTGCATTCTGCTGGGGTGGGGTGCTCCAACCTGGGTGCAGCAAAGAGAAAGGGAATGAGGGCCAAGGCAGCTTCATTAGCGCCAGCGCCTGGGGCCGGGGCCGCAGGAGCCTCACCGGGACTCGCGCGCTCCTTCTGGCAAGCCAGACCCCACCGTGGGGACTGGGAGCCCCAGCCGCCTGCCAGGAGCTCCTGGGACATCCATTTTGCTCCATCATCCTGCCCAGGACACATGTTTCGCTGCTTGGCTCCGTCCCAAAGCGATGGTGTCACTCCTTTCCCAAGCTTCCAAGGGGGTCGTTAGCGCTTAGCAGAGACCTCGGCTGCTCCCTGGCAGAGCAGCTGTGATGGGCCAAGGAGGTCCTGGGGGATGATGCCACCCTTCAGGCAAAGGCACTTTTACTGCTGCCTTGGGTGGGAAAAGAAACAGTTCAGTCTCACCACTAATTTTGACATCTTGCTGAAAAGGAAACTCCTAGAATCACAGCATAGTCAGGGCTGGAAGGGACCACGAGGATCATCCAGTTCCAACCCCCACTGCCATGGGCAGGGACACCCCACACTACATCAGGCTGGCCAGAGCCTCAGCCAGCCTGGGCTTAAACACCTCCAGGGATGGGGCCTCAACCACCTCCCTGGACAACCCATTCCAGGGCTTCACCACTCTCATGGGGAAGAACTTCCTCCTCACCTCCAGCCTGAATCTCCCCACCTCCAGCTTCATTCCATTCCCCCTAGTCCTATCACTACCTGAGATCCTGAGCAGTCCCTCCCCAGCCTTCTTGTAGCCCCCTTCAGATACTGGAAGGCCACAATGAGGTCACCTTGGAGCCTTCTCTTCTTCAGACTGAACAGCCCCAACTCCCTCAGTGCTCCAGCCCTCTGCTCATCCTCGTGGCCCTGCTCTGGACACCTTCCAGCATGTCCATGTCCCTCTTGTAATAGGGGCTCCAGAACTGGAGGCAGTACTCCAGGTGTGGTCTCACCAGAGCTGAGCAGAGGGGGAGAATCCCCTCCCTTGCCCTGCTGGCCACACTTCTCTTGCTGCAGCCCAGGATCTCGTTGGCTTTCCAGGCAGCAAGTGCACACTGAGAGCTCCTGTTGAGCTTCTCCTCCCCCAGCACCCCCAAGTCTCTCTCCTCAGGGCTGCTTTCCAGCCAGTCCCTGCCCAGCCTGGATTTGTGCCTGGCATTGCCTCCACCCAGCTGCAGGACCCTGCACTTGGTCTTGTTGAAGCTCATGAGGTTGGCTTGTGCCCACCTCTCCAGCCTGTCCAGGTGCCTCTGGATAGCATCCCTTCCCTCCAGCTGTCTGCTGCACCACACAGCTTGGTGTCATCAGCAAACTTGCTGAGGGTGCACTCAGTGCCACTGTCTGTGGCACTGACAAAGTTCCAACCCCTCTGCCATGGGCAGGGACACCTCACACTACAGCAGGTTGCTCACAGCCACATCCAGCCTGGCTGCAAACACCTCCAGGCAGGAGGCTGCCACCACCTCCCTGGGCAACCTGTGCCAGGCTCTCACCACCCTCCTGGGGAACAACTTCTTCCTAACATCCAATCTGAATCTCCCCATTTCTAGCTTTGCTCCATTCCCCCCAGCCCTATCACTCCCTGACACCACCACAGTTTCAGACAGAGCTCTGTTCTCTGCTATTTGATTTATTTATTTCCCCCTCCTGGGTTTTTGTGCTGCTTATTGGAGTAAGCCACAGTTCTCCTTAGTTCTCCATTAGCTTAGTGTTTGGAGTGGTGCCTCTGCTCCACATGTGGTCTTTAATGCCATGTTCTGAAGATACTGACAACAGATGTTAATGATCTCTACTTAATCAATCTGTAGAAGCTCAAGCCTCTTGCATTCCAAGAGCTGGAAGGATGCTGAAAGAGCCAGGGTGGACAATTGCCAGCAGCTCCAGCCAGATAGGAGCTCTGTTACCAGAAGCAGTAACTGGGCCAAAAAAAGCTTCTTCAGCCATCCTGGAGGTTTTCATGTGTCCTTCTGGTGTCTAAAACTATTCCCCTTGTTGGGCTGCTCTGTGTCATTGTCCAGGATTCACCATCTCTTTTCCATGCATCTCCCAGTAACCCACACTGGATTATTGCTGGTTTGAGGACATTTAATCAAAGCCTGGGGATGGCACCACCTTCTCTCTTCATTTGGTCCTCTAACAGCACAGAGGCCTGGGTCCTGCTCTGCCCCAGCCCAACATATCCTCTGCTCTGAGAGCTGCCCAAGCATCCCAAGCATGTAAGGGTCACAGAGCACTGGAACAGGCTGCCTAGGGAGGTTGTGGAGTCTCCTTCTCTGGAGACTTTCAGGCCCTGTCTGTTCCTGTGTGACCTGTGCTGTGTTCCTGTGTGACCTGTGCTGGATTCTATGGTCCTGCTCTGGCAGGGGGGTTGGACTTGATCAATTTGGGTCCCTTCCAACCCCTGTGATCCTATGATCCCTATCTTGGAGAGGGTTTCTGCTTATTTTGGGGCCATGAAGCCACTGCTGTTAGGGCAGGAGGGAACATTTAGCACCTTCACACCTCAGAGCAGCATTCACTTGATTCTCTTCCTTCCTGACAGAATTTATGCCAGGTTTGGTAGATGTAACACCAGCACTGGGATGCTTCTGCAGCAGACATCATCTGTTAAGGTTATCAACCCAACTGCAGAGCAATTCCCAGACAAGAAAACCTAGGAAGGTGGAGCTGCAGATGAGGAGTGGGTCAGGAACTCATGAGCAATAACCATTACCAAAGTGTAATTATCCCTAACCAGGCAGAACCAACAGCAGAAGCTCAAAGCCACAGGACACAGTCACCGCTTCCACTCGTCGCGAGCTGGGTCACCTTCAGAAGGAAGCAAACCCACTCCTGTGATTACCTGTGAGAAGGGTTAGCAAGGCAGGAAGGATCTGCAGAGTTGGGCAGCAGAAATCCATGGAACATGCCATTTGATTTTTGTCCTACAGCTTAATGTGTGATTCACTCTCTCTCAGCCGTACTTGGCCTGATGTCTCCCTGCTCAAGCCATCAGAAATTGAGTTTTCAGCTGTTCTGATGGGCATGGCGTTGCCAGGGGTGGGGAGAGGAGGGGGAAGGGTTCCTCAGTTCAGGAAGGACCTCAGGGAAGTGCTTGAAAGAGTCCAAGGAAGAGCCACAAAAACGATTAAGGGAGAGGAACATCTCCCTGCTGAAGACCGGCTGAGGGAGCTGGGGGTCTTGGGCTTCGAGCAGAGGAGCCTCAGAGGGGAGGCTTCTGCCATTGAACCTGGGGCCCAGTGTCAAGACAGCTGAAGTGTAACTGCACCTCAGGTCCTCTGCAATGGGGAACAACTTCTTCCTAACATCCAATCTCAATCTCCCCATTTCTAGTTCTGCTCCATTCCCCCCAGTTCCTATCACTCCCTGACACCCTCAAAAGTCCCTCCCCAGCTTTCTTGGAGCCCCCTTCAGATCCTGGAAGGCCACAAGAAGGTCTCTTGGGAGCCTTCTCTTCTCCAGACTGAACAGCTCCAACTCCTTCAGTCTGTCCTCATAGGAGAGGCGCTCCAGCCCTCTGCTCATCCTCAGACCTGTCTGTCAGCTCTGAATCTCTGCTCCCAGTGTGCTCCTCTGCCACCTGACATCTCCTGTGTTCCCTGTGCCCCTGCTCAAGCTGGTGATCCAGTTTCTTGCAGATGACTGATCATGGGATTAGTGCCTCCTCCAGCCAGAGCAGGACAGTTGGAACCACATCAGTCGTTTAGACCTTCATGAAAGCCATGCCTGTCCCTGGCTGACAGAGGCTGATCATTTACCTGAGCAGGGTTCTCCAGCTGACTGCCAGGTCATGAGAGCCATGCAAGCATCAACCCAGAGGACAAGGTGTAGAGCAACAGGATGCCTTTGAACAGCTCAAGTGGAGATTTCCAATAGACAACAAGTCTCCTGAGGAAAAGAAGGCTGAGAGGAGTCCTTGTTGTTCTCTACAGCAACCTGAAAGGAGGTGATAGTGAGGTTGGTGTTGGCCTCTTCTCCCAAGTAACTAATGACAGGGCAAGAGGAAGTGACCTCAAGACGTGCCAGGGGAGGTTTAGATTGGGTATTAGTCACAATTAGGAACAATTTATTTACTGCAAGAGCAGTCAGGCATTGGCCCAGGCTGCCCTTGGAGGTGATGGAGTCACCATCCCCTGAGGTGTTTGAAAAATGAGGAGATGTGGCACTCTGGGGACATGGCCTAGTGGTCATAGAGGAGTTGGGTAGAAGGCTGGACCTGATGCTCTTCGAGGTCTTTTACAACCTTAATGATTCTATGATCCTTTAGGCTGGTGTGATGGCTGCAAGCACACTGTACCATTGTGCCTGCTCCCTGGGAAGTGCTCTCCTCTGATGGACCTGGTGTTTCCTTTGGCCATGGCGTGGAAACTCACATGTTCCTTCCATCTGATTGAAGCTGGGAGTGTTTCTGTTCAGCCTTTGTATCCAGCCCTTAACTCGTGCAGGATGGGTGAGAAGGGTGCCTGGGGTGAGGGCAGGATTTGAGGGGTGCCCCTGAAGGATTTAATCATGGAATCATTTGGGTTGGAAAAGACCTTCAGGATTGAGTAGCTGTGCTCTAAGCAGTGGTAAGGGTTGTGTTTGAAGAAGTGTCCCTTTTGGGGTCAAATATATGTCTAGACAGCCAACTCTTATTAGTGGCTGAAATGTTTCCCTCCTGGCCTCGTAAAAACATACTATCACCTCTGAAACATGCTTCTGGAGAGAAATGTTTCTGCTCTGGAGCTGTAAGAAGCACCTGAGCCTTGCTGCCAGTGGAAAAAGCAGAGGGAGGGAAAAAAAAACCACTTCTCTGGTTTTCCAGGGAAGCTTTGGGTGGCATACAGGGCACCATCACCTTGTGCTGGAGGCAGCCTTCACACACACACACACACACACACACACACACACACACTCACACACACACTCACACACACTCACACACACACACACACACACACACACACACACACACACACACACTCTCACACACACACACACACTCACACACACACACACACACACTCACACACACACTCACACACACACACACTCACACACACACACTCTCACACACACACACACACTCACACACACACACTCACACACACACTCTCACACACACACTCTCACACACACACACTCACACACACACACTCACACACACACTCACACACACACACTCTCACACACACACACACACTCACACACACACTCACACACACACACTCTCACACACACACACACACTCACACACACACACTCACACACACACTCACACACACACACTCTCACACACACACACACACTCACACACACACTCTCACACACACACACACACACACACACACACACACACACACACACACACACTCACACACACACTCACACACACACACACTCTCACACACACACACACACACACACTCACAGAATCACCAAGGTTGGAAGGGACCTCAAAGGTCATCAAGTCCAGCCCTGCAGCACTTCCAGTTTGAATTGATCCCATTTACAGTATCACAGTATCACTAAGGTTGGAAGAGACCCCAAGGATCATCGAGTCCAACCACAGACCTCATGACTAGACCATGGCACCAAGTGCCACATCCAATCCCCTCTTGAACACCTCCAGGGATGGGGACTCCACCACCTCCCTGGGCAGCACATCCCAATGACGAACGACTCGCTCGGTGAAGAACTTTCTCCTCACCTCGAGTCTAAACCTCCCCTGGCGCAGCTTGAGACTGTGTCCTCTTGTTCTGGTGCTGGTTGCTGGGAGAGGAGGCCAACCCCTTCCTGGCTACAACCACCCTTCAGGGAGTTGTAGAGGGCAATGAGGTCACCCCTGATTCTTCTCTTCTCCAGGCTAAACAACCCCATCTCCCTCAGCCTCTCCTCACAGGGCTGTGCTCAAGGCTTCTCCCCAGCTTTGTTGCCCTTCTCTGGACACCTTCAAGTGTCTCAGTGTCCTTCCTAAACTGAGGGGCCCAGAACTGGACACAGGACTCAAGGTGTGGCCTAACCAGTGCTGAGCACAGGGCACAATGACTTCCCTGCTCCTGCTGGCCACACTATTCCTAATGCAGGCCAGGATGCCATTGGCCTTCTTGGCCACCTGGGCACACTGCTGGCTCATGTTTAGGTGGCTGTCAATCAGCACCCCCAGGTCCCTCTCTGTTTGGCAGCTCTCAGCCACTCTGACCCCAGCCTGTAGCTCTGCATGGGGTTGCCATGGCCAAAGTGCAGCCCCTGGCACTTGGACTTGTTAAATGCCATGCCATTAGACTCTGCCCATCTGTCCAGTCAGTCGAGGTCCCTCTGCAAGACTATCTCTTCTTTTCAGAGGAGGAGGTAGGTAGCCAATTGCTTTCCAGAACTGTGCCTGTGGAGCCATGTGGAGCTCCCACAAAAGGCCTGGAAGACCTTTTTTGCACCCCACAGCTTGCCACAGAGCCATCGTGGCAGGGAGAGGGCTGTTCAGAGCCCTCCTGGCTTCTGGCTTTGGTTTGCCTCAGCAAAGACACACAAAAGGCATCCCAGCAAGGTAAATGATGCAGTTGGTGCCACCCCTGACCCACAGCTTCCCAGGTGACGAGGTTCTTGTGGGCAGGCATCTGCGAGCACCCCATCTTTGTCCCAGAGGTAGCTTGTGGCATTTCATTTGCATTCCAGCCACGTTGCCAGGGCTGTTTGTACCCCTTGACATATATCTGGATGCAAAGAGCCACGCAAGTTGCCACCACTGGTGCCCAAACCCTGCTGTCTGGGCAAACACAAATCCATTTCAGATCAAAGCCTGCCTGTTTGTAAGCAAATGGTGCGTTGAGGAGAGCAGGCTGTAAATTCAAGGCAGAGCCTTTTCAGTGCTCCCCCAGCAGTGTCTGGATGCTTCCCAAATCTCTGCTAATTGGCCCCTGGAGACACTCCCCCTTCCCCCCCCCCTGCTGCTGCCCCTTCCTCCCCCATTCACTGCACCCTCCTCGGTTTTCTGAGCCTGAGGGGGGGATGAAATCCCTCAATGGTTTGTGTGTGTGGGGAGCATTTTGTATCCACATAAAACCATCATAGGTTTGGATATCAGCTAACACCTCCTCTAACTAAAGAGCCCACCCAGTGCTGACACCACCAGGAACACCCAGCTTGCCCCAGCACAGACAAAAGGATGGGATTTGGACCTCAGGCTGCGTTTTCCCCCAGTGTTGTCCAGGCAGAGCTGGTAATGGGGAGCAGGTGGGTGGAATTGAGCCTGGCCCAGGGTATTTCTGACAGTGGGTAATAAAGGATTACAGTTTGAAAGAGTGAGATTTGGGGCTTTCATGCTGTTAGCATCACAATGAACTGCCAGCCCCAAGGTAAGGGAGATGACCTGGAAGTCTGCTCTTCCAGGAAGCCATATCAATCACTCCCCAGCTCCTCCACCCCAGCCCTACTTTGCCACAAAGGCAGCAGCTCTGCCAGCAGTGCTGGGGGAGGTGGCAGGAGAAGGTTTCCCCTCTGGATTTACCTCCTGCTCAGGCTTCAGGAGCAGCAGCCAGCCAGGGAAAAGCAGTTTCAGTCCAATGAACATTGGCACTGAAGGTCTTCCCTTGCTGGCTGCTGCCTCCCATGAACAGTGATTTTGCAGCTTCAAAGGGGCTGATCAGAAGGCTGGGGACAGACTTTTGAGCAGGGCCAGCTGTGACAGGACAAGGGGTGATGGCTTGAAACTCAGAGAAGGAGACTCAGACTGCAAAGGAGGAAGAAATGTTTGACTCTGAGGGTGGTGAGGCTCTGTCCCCGGTTGCCCAGAGAGGTGGGACCATTGCAGGTCAGGTTGTTTGGGGCTGTGAGCAACCTGCTCTAGTTGCAGATGTCCTTGCTGACTGCAGAGAGGTTGGACTGGATGAGCTTTGAAAGTCTTTTGCAACCCAAACTAATCTGGGATGTTACAATTTGGGTCCCTGTGCCCCTGTCCCAGCACCATTTCCCCTTTCTCCATATGGTGCTTGATGAGCTTCTGGTGGCTTCTCATATGTGTGAGTTGAGTCCAGCTCTGCCCTTGTTTGTTTGTTTTCCACCTCTTTGTAGCTTAGTAAAGCTTCGGTAGCAGAAGCAACCCCACACAGAGGAAATATTGGAGACCAGGACTGTGCAAACAGCTGACTTTTCATCTCATGGGCTTGAGTCAGTCATCAGCAGATTTGCAGATGACACCAAGCTAGGAGCAGATGTTGCTCGGTTAGAGGATAGAAGGGCTCTGCAGAGGGACCTTGCCAGGCTGGACAGCTGGGCAGAGGCCAACAGGATGGCATTCAACAAGTCCAAGTGCCAGGGGCTGCACTTTGGCCACAACAACCCCATGCAGAGCTACAGGCTGGGGTCAGAGTGGCTGAGAGCTGCCAAACAGAGAGGGAGCTGGGGGTGCTGATTGACAGCTGCCTGAACATGAGCCAGCAGTGTGCCCAGGTGGCCAAGAGAGCCAAGGGCATCCTGGCCTGCATCAAGAATAGTGTGGCCAGCAGGAGCAGGGAAGTCATTGTGCCCCTGTACTCCACACTGGTTAGGCCACACCTTGAGTCCTGGGTCCAGTTCTGGGCCCCTTAGTTTAAGAAGGACATTGAGAGACTTGAATGTGTCCAGAGAAGGGCAACAAGGCTGGGGAGAGTCCTTGAGCACAGCCCTGTGAGGAGAGGCTGAGGGAGCTGGGGTTGTTTAGCCTGGAGAAGAGGAGGATCAGGGGTGACCTCATTGCTCTCTACAAGTCCCTGAAGGGAGGTTGTAGCCAGGTGGGGGTTGGTCTCTTCTCCCAGGCAAGCAGCAACAGAACAAGAGGACACAGTCTCAAGCTGCACCAGGGGAGGTTTAGGCTGGATGTTAGGAAGAAATTCTTCATATAGAGAGAGATTGGCCATTGGGATGTGCTGTCCAGGGAGGTGGTGGAGTCACCATCCCTGGAGGTGTTTAGGAGGAGACTTGATAGGGTGCTTGGTGCCATGGTCTAGTCATGAGGTCTGTGGTGACAGGTTGGACTGGATGATCTTTGAGGTCTCTTGCAACCTTGGTGATTCTGTGATTCATTCTGAGTTTATCTTGATTGACTTCTCCCAAGAAAACTGCAAATGCTAAATATTTTTTTTAAGTTTTGGGACTTCTTTTGGGGGGGGTCAGGAAAACAATTTCATTTCTCTCAGCATGCAGTGCTTGCTACTTTCTTGTTGTTTCCTCCCTTTTTTGTTCTTTTAATCCATGTGGTTCTCTTTTGAAACAGAGCTTTGTTTGCAAAGGAAATGTCAACATTTTTAGACTTGAGAATATCAAGGGAAAGCTGCTCTGCTATTGCAATATTTCTTTTTCTTTTTTTTTTTTTTGTTGCCAAACAACCCAATTAAATTGTTGTGAGTTTACAGCTGAGTGAAACTTGAAGAAAAATCTGTTTGAAAAGAAAAGAAAAGAAGGAAGAAGAAGAAGAAGAAGAAGAAGAAGAAGAAGAAGAAGAAGAAGAAGAAGAAGAAGAAGAAGAAGAAGAAAGAAGAAGAAGAAGAAAGAAGAAGAGAAAGAAGAAGAGAAAGAAGAAGAAGAAAGAAGAAGAGAAAAAAAGAAGAAAGAAGACAGAAAAAAAGAAGAAAGAAGAAGAAAAAAAGAAGAAAGAAGAAAGAAGAATGAAGAAGAAGAAAGAGGAAAGAAGAAAGAGGAAAGAAGAAAGAAGAAAGAAGAAGAAAGAAAGAAGAAAGAAGAAGAAAGAAAGAAGAAAGAAGAAAGAAGAAAGAAGAAAGAAGAAAGAAGAAAGAAGAGAAAGAAGAAGAAGAAGAAGAAAGAAGAGGAAGAAGAAGAAAAAGGAAGAAGACAGAGGAAAGAAGAAAGAAGAGAAAGAAGAAAGAAAGAAGAAAGAAGAAGAAGGAAGAAAGAAGAAGAAAAAGAAAGAAGAAGAAAGATGAAAGAAGAAGAAAGAAGAAGGAAAAAAAAGAAAGAAGGAAGAAGAAAGAAGAAGAAAAATAAAGAAGAAAGAAGAAGAAAAAGAAAGAAGAAAGAAGAAGAAAGAAGAAAGAAGAAAAAGAAAGAAGAAAAGAAAGAAGAAAGGAGAAAGAAGAAAGAAGAGAAAGAAGAAGAAGAAGAAGAGGAAGAAGAAAAAGAAAGAAGACAGAGGAAAGAAGAAAGAAGAAGAAAGAAAAAACAAGAAGAAAAAGAAAGAAGAAAGAAGAAGAAAAAGAAAGAAGAAAGAAGAAGAAGGAAGAAAGAAGAAGAAAAAGAAAGAAGAAGAAAGATGAAAGAAGAAGAAAGAAGAAGAAGAAAAAGAAAGAAGAAGGAAGAAGAAAGAAGAAGAAATGCTTTGCCTTGAAAATACCAAGAGGGAAGGACCAGTTGGTAGCACACAGACCAACCCATGGCAGGTGCTCCACAGGCACAGGAGTGAATTTGAATTGCCACAGAATGTGTGCAGCTGATTAGTAGGAGCAAGAATTGCTTGCCCCAAGTCGCAGCAGGAGCAGAGGGTGAAAAGCAATGAAGGACGTTCGTGGCAGAGCAGGATTTTGAGCACAGGATGGTGTGTGGAAGGTGAAAGCTAGAGGTGTAAATATGAGAACTCCTCTTTCTGACCTGGCAACAACAAGTTCCTCTCAGGCAATTCACAGAGATCTTCCCAAGACCCCCAGGAAGTATCTGGAAGCGTTCCCACAGCATAAATACTCTTGACATCTGCCACTGAACAGTCTGCTGTGTGAAATGGAGCAAAACTCCTTGCATTCTCTATCTGCTTTCCACACTGTGATGATCTAAGTTCACCTTCTCTCTTCTTCCCATCTCCCAATGCCTTTCTTTGCATCTTTGCTCCAGTTGGTGCTACGGTGACCTTGTGTCCCCGGGAAAGGGCTGTTGCCACAGGAGCTGAGGTGATGGGGAGCTTTGGCAAGGCTGCTGGATGCTGCCCAACTGTGCGGTCCCTGCTGCCTCCCAGAATGACAAACAGCTTCTCCAAAGCCTCGCAGCACCTTCTGTGTTCTGACCAGGGAATTGGGAGTGTGGCTCCTTCTGATGCAAGTGGAAAAGAACAAGCCCAGAGCTATCTCTTAAACTTGAGGTTTAGCAGATTTCCAATTACAGAATCACAGAATTGTCAGGGTTGGAAAGGACCTCAAGGCTCAGCCAGTCCCAACCCCCCTGCCATGGCCAGGGACACCTCACACTGCAGCAGGTTGCTCACAGCCACATCCAGCCTGGATGCAAAAACTTCCAGGGATGAGGCTTCCACCACCTCCCTGGGCAACCTGTGCCAGTCTCTCACCACCCTCCTGGGGAAGAACTTCTTCCTAACATCCAATCTCAATCTGCCTATTTCTAGTTTTCTTCCATTCCCCCCAGTCCTATCACTCCCTGACACCCTAAAATGTCCCTCCCCAGCTTTCTTGCAGGCCTCCTTCACATATTGTCATCTTCCTGGTTTGTGTTATCTGTGCCCAGCACCTGACATGCAGAAGGCATGCTTTGAAGGACAAGTAAGTTCTCCTGATCATGAAAATAGCCATAGTAAATTACATAACCCATGGGAATCACTCCCAAAGACCCTGGGGGAGCTGGATGCCCATGTTCTGTTTTGGCCAGACCTTCTGTCCATGGCAGATCTCCTCTAGACTTTGGTGCTTTGTGTCTTCTTCTTCCATGGGGCTATGTGGGATGAAGGCAGAAGTTTGACGCTGGCAGCTGTTCTGCCCATGAGTTTCAGCCTCACCGCTTCAGCAGCTCCCAGAGGAAAGCCACCAGGCCCCAGCAGCTGTGGTATGAGAGGTGAAGATAGGACCCAAAAGGTAGGGAGATATCTCTGTGGTATGAGCATGAAGTGGTCCCACCAGGGCTTGGTATTTGTTTGTGCAGGAGCTGACTTGAGATGGGTGAAGTTTACCCTTCTGGAAAGGGTTAGTGAGAGACCCAAACATCACTTCCACCCCGCTTCCATCTGCCTATAAATGGCAGGTGAAAGCAGCCAGCTTGGCTTTTTCTGCTTCAAGTGAGTGCAAAATGCAAATCAATGGACTAAATAACAGAGCAGGGTTACCAGTTTGAGTGACTGACAACTGGGAGCCAGGGGGGGAGAAGGAGGGGAAAAAAAAGCCATCAGGTTATTTGGAGGAAAGTAATAGCACAAGAATTCCATTTGCCTCTTGTCTTTGGAGCCTGTTCAGCTTGGCTTGGTTTTGTTCAACCTGACTGGAACCCTATAATTTTGTGTAAATGAAAGATGATGCTGATAGATGGCTGAAGGTATTTAAAAGACCTGTGGATGTGATGCTGATGGATGTGGTTCAGTGATAGCAGCTTAGCAGCAGTAGTGGGGTTGTGAGCTCTAGGTGAGTGGTTGGACTTGATGCCCCATCCCTGCAACCATTCCAGGTCAGGCTGTCTGAGGCTCTCAGCAACCTGATGTCCCTGCTCACTGCAGTGGGGTTGGACTAGATGAGCTTTAAAGGTCCCTTCCAACCCAAACCATTCTGTGATGGTCTCAAAGGTCTCTTCCCACCTATGAAGAACTTCTTCCTAACATCCAGCCTGAACCTCCCCTGGCACAGCCTGAGACTGTGTCCTCTTGTTCTGGTGCTGGTTGCCTGGGAGAAGAGACCAGCCCCCACCTGGCTACAACCTCTCTTCAGGTAGTTGTAGAGAGCAAGAAGGTCTCCCCTGAGCCTCCTCTTCTCCAGGCTCACCTCCTCAACAGGTCTGTGACTGTAAGCAGCAGTTGAGAAGCTGCCCTGCCAGCTTGTGAAAGGGAATTGCAACACTGGGGAAGAGCAGCTTGCAAGTTAACCATTCTTCCTCATTTGATAACCCAGGGTAGTTATTAAGCACTCAGAGGTGAGAGGGAAAGCAGCACACAGCTCTCACTTCAAAAGTGACTCGGGATTAGGAAAGCTTTAACCATAAAACTTTGCATGTTCAGTAATTCCTCCTTTGTGCACCAAAGCCTCATTAACCATGGTCAGCTACCAGTCAGACTTGTTATTTGCTACAGGCTCCTGCCTTCCTGGGACAGTTTCAGGCAGTGTCTGCCAGGTGACTGGTTTAGAACATCAAAGCATACCCTCTGGGCAAGGTTTGGTCCCTGCATTGGGTGGCTGTAAGGGCGAAAGTGGAGCAAGGAAGTTGTGACCTCTCTTGTGGAAGCAGAATCAAGTGCAGATAGAAGACAGCAGAGGATGAATGAAAACATTTGACTCTCTTGCTCCAGGTTTCCTAGGAGGGTTTTGTTTTAATGGAATGGAGCCTTGTTTGCTGAGCATAACCTCTTGCCTCCCCTTGTAAGTGTGTGCTCCCCACTTTAATTAAGAGGGATGCAAATGGAACGTTGCATCTTGCCGAGGGGGCAGGAAGGGTGGAGCTGAGGCCACCCTCTGCTGCGTGGCACCATGCAGCTTGACACAATCAGCCCTCACTGTTCATACTCACTTTGCAGCACAAGATGGGAAGGGCAGCAATTCCCTGGGCTTAAAAGAGCCCAAAGTTGGCAAATGCTACGAGGCAGGGTTCCTCTGAGCTGCACAAACTTGGCTCAGGTTGTACCCTGGCTCTCAGATGCAGAATGACCTAACTGCCTTTTGCTATCATAGAATCATTTTGGTTGAAAAAAGACCTTCAGGGGCTTTGAGTGCAGCCATTACCTGACTCTACCAACTCTGGTGCTACACCATGTCCCTTTGCCCCTCAGCACCACATCTCTGTGTCTTTTCAACACCTCCAGGGATGGGGATTCAACCACTTCTCTCTGGAGCCTCTGTTCCAGTCTTTGAAAACCTTTTTGGTGAAGAAGTTTCTTCTAATATCTAACTTAAACCTCCCCTGGTGCAACTTGGAGCCATCTCCTCTCATCCTATCACTGTTTATTAAGTGGAAGAGACCAATGTGCACCTTGCTGCAATCAGTTTGCATTGCCTGGGCCACAGAATCACTGAGGAAACCAATATGGGGCTGAGCATCAACCTGGGGCTGTATGGCTGCAAGTGTGGATGTTTGGCATGTTTGGTTTGAGCAGATGGGTGATGAGTTGAAAAGTAGAAGCAAGAGGAGGTCACAGGATGTTAGGGGTTGGAAGGGACCTCTGGAGATCTTTGAGTCCAGCCCCACTGCCAGAGCAGGAGCATACAATCTAGCTCAGATCACACAGGAACACATCCAGACAGGCCTTGAAAGTTTCCAGAGAAGGAGGCTCCACAACCCCTCTGGGCAGCCTGCTCCAGTGCTCTGTGAGCCTCACAGTGAAGTTGTTCCTCCTCATGTTGAGGTGGAACCTCCTGTGCTAGAGTTTGCATCCATTGCCCCCCTGCCTTCTCACAGGGTAAAACTGAGAAGAGCTTGGTGCAAGCTTTAACACTTAAATAAGGAGGACACTGCTCTACTGGGGTGAGCCCCTGAGGGGTGCCAAGGGGAGGTGGAACAAACAGGCAGAGCAGGGCACATGTGAGACCTTCAGTCCCACAGGGGTTTCAGCGGTGTGCAGCAAAGAGTTAACTGCCTCTGGGAGGACTGATGTGCTTGGCACATGCACACCTCCCTCCAGACAGTGCACAAACACAGGGAGCTGCTTTGTGTGCCCCTGCCTGTGTGCCCTGGCTTAAAGTCACCTTTGTGCTGAGGGTGAGCATATGGTTTATGTATTTCAGAGGAAGGAGCACGAGATTGGAGCATGACGTCTGCTGCACAGGGGTGAAACTGCTCTAGAGCTCAGTGTCTGGGCTGTTGGATCTCCAGAGCTTGAAAGCAGTGGGGGGATCCATTGAACTGGGTAGTTTCAGATGTCACCTCTGCTGCCCACCTTCATTGTTGTTCTTAATGGCATTGGCAGGAAGGATCTCAGACAGAATTTGGCAGGGAGGAGATCAAAACCCTTGTCTGGCATTGGTAGGACTTCTCCTTTGAGTCATGCTCACATTAAGCCCTCAAAACTCAAATGCATGCACAGAGAGATGAATGCTGAGCAGATGGCTTCCAACCACTGCACTCAGGGATCCCCTTCCTTCTTGCAGAAGCTGGAGGCACAGGAGTTCTACAGGGAAAGACAAAGGATGAGCAACTAGTTGGAGTTTGGGTTTCTGCTCAGTTCCTATTGTTATAAGGACCAGGTCCAGAAACTGAAGACAAGATCCCTCTTGACTTGAATGGATTTTACAGCCAGCTCTGATTTTACTTCCAACCAACTCTCAGAGCATGAGCTCAAGCTGCACCAGGGGAGGTTCAGGCTGGATGTTAGGAAGAAATTCTTCCCAGAAAGAGAGATTGGCCATTGGAATGTGCTGCCCAGGGGGGTGGTGGAGTCACCATCACTGGAGGTGTTTAAGAAGAGACTGGATAAGGCACTTGATGCCATGGTTTAGTTGATTAGATGGTGTTGGGTGATAGGTTGGACTCCATGATCTCAAAGGTCTTTTCCAACCTGGTTAATGCTATTCTATTCTATTCTATTCTATTCTATTCTATTCTATTCTATTCTATTCTATTCTATTCTATTCTATTCTATTCCATTCCATTCCATTCCATTCCATTCCATTCCATTCCATTCCATTCCATTCCATTCCATTCTATTCTAATGTGGACTTCATATAGCATGCAGGATGTTTCCACCAGTGCTGATGGGCAACACACCCAATGCATTGGCCTGGGGCTTTGGAAAACATCCCTAGGAGGACGTGAATATCTGGACCTGGAAAGGAGCTTTTCTGCTTCCTGTGAAAGGCTGAGAGACCTGGAGCTGTTTAGTCTGGACTGAGAGGGGATCCTATTAATGTTGATAAATATCTGAAGGATGGGTGTCAGGTAGAAGTCTCTTTTCAATGGTATCCTGTGATAGGATGGGGGCCAAGGGACACAAACTGGAACACAGGAGGTTTCACTTACACATGAGGAGAAACTTCTTTGTTGTGAGGGTGCTGGAGCCCTGGAGCAGGCTGCCCAGAGAGGTTGTGCAGTCTCCTTCTCTAGAGACTTCCAAAATCCATCTGGACATGTTCCTCTGTGACCTACCCTAGGTGATCCTGCTTTGGCAGAGTTGGACTTGATGATCTCCAGAGCTCCCTTCCAACCCCTGCCATTTTGTAGTTCTCCTGCCCCATTCTTCCTACTGTGGCCCTTCCACGGGATGCTGCAGAAATCATAGTGGAGATAGAATAGAGTAGAGTAGAGTAAAGCAGAGCAGAGCAGAGTAGAGTAGAGTAGAATAGAATAGAATAGAATAGAATAGAATAGAATAGAATAGAATAGAATAGAATAGAATAGAATAGAAATAGGAGTAGGATAGGATAGGATAGAATAGAATAGAATAGAATAGAATAGAATAGAATAGAATAGAATAGAATAGAATAGAATAGAATAGAAATAGGAGTAGGATAGGATAGGATAGGATAGGATAGGATAGGATAGGATAGGATAGGATAGGATAGGATAGGATAGGATAGGATAGGGTAGGATAGGATAGGGTAGGATAGGATATAATGGAATAGAATGGAATGGAATAGAATAGAATGGAATGGAATAGAATAGAATACAATAGAATAGAATAGAATAGAATAGAATAGAATAGAATAGAATAGAATAGAATAGAATAGAATAGAAATAGGAGTAGGATAGGATAGGATAGGATAGGATAGGATAGGATAGGATAGGATAGGATAGGATAGGATATAATGGAATAGAATGGAATGGAATGGAATGGAATGGAATGGAATGGAATGGAATGGAATAGAATGGAATAGAATAGACCAGGTTGGAAGAGACCTTTGAGATCATGATGTCCAACCTGTCATCATGAAGGTGAGAAGTGTGGCCCTTCTCAGGGTCAACATATTTTTTGCTGCCCCAGACTCTCTGAGGGCTGTAGATGATCTCCAGGATGCTCCCAGATACAGCTTTTGCCTTCTGCATTTTTCATTAGCTCTCCAATGGCCTTTCAAAGGGAGGAAGCACTGAAAATGGGCTGCACAAACACTCTATTATCCATCTGGAGAGAGGAAGTGAGATACACTCTTTTTTAATGCCTGTGATTAGTCTGCAGCAATTTGTTTGTTTGCCTCTTTAGTGGGTTGTGGGGTGTTTTTTTTTCTCTCCCCAAAGTGAAACCCCAGAAAATTGTGTTTTGCTGCAACCTTTTGTTTCCAAGCTTTGGTAATTGCAGGTTTAGGCTATTGCCACTGCAGCCTTTTCCCCGACATTAAAGCAGTAATTAATGCCTGCTTGCCCAAATGTTAGGGGATTTGAGCTCCAGCCTGTAGGAGAGCTTCATGCTTGCCATGTGATGGTGTGTGGTGGGTTGAAATTACCCCCCCCCCCCCCCCCCAACAAATTTGCCAGGCTAGCTCAGATGGAAGCAGATGAAGCAAAAAGTACCATCTAGAAATATGAATGCTATGAATATTGTACAAAACATACAATATTCACTGACACTCACAGTATTCACCCAGGGCTGGGGGTCAGGATGGAGGGGCCAGGCTCTGCTCACTTGCTCCCTGGGATAGGACAAGGAGCAATGGATATAAGCTGCAGCACAGGAGGTTCCACCTCAACACAAGGGGGAACTTCTTTACTGTGAGGGTCACAGAGCACTGGAGCAGGCTCCCCAGAGGGGTTGTGGAGTCTCCTTCTCTGGAGACTTTCAAGGCCTTTCTGGATGTGTTCCTGTGTGACCTGTGCTGGATTCTATGCTCCTGCTCTGGCAGAAGGGTTGGACTCAACGATCTCTTTGGGTCCCTTCCAACCCCTGACATCCTGTGAGCCTGTGATTTTACAGTTTATAAACAACACAAGAAACCCCCCTGGACAAAACCAGGGGGTTACCAATAGCTTCATCCTCTTCCCTTCTGTACACAGGACAAGAGGAGTGCCACACTTCTCACCTGCATCTCCACTATGATTTCTGCAGCATTGTGGAAGGACCACAGGGGCAGGAGAACTACAAAATGGCAGGGGTTGGAAGGGAGCTCTGGAGATCATCAAGTCCAACTCCTCTGCCAAAGCAGGATCACCTAGGGTAGGTCACAGAGGAACATGCCCAGATGGGTTTTGGAAGTCTCTAGAGAAGGAGACTGCACAACCTCTCTGGGCAGCCTGCTCCAGGGCTCCAGCACCCTCACAACAAAGAAGTACTTGGCCACAACAAAGAAACACAGCCAAGGTCAGCAACAACTAAGCCAAAGCTACCAGCTAGTATCTGCTAGAGTTGAAGAAACCAAACAGAGAGTTACTTTACACAGCTAACTTTAAGTTAGCAACCAGACCAAGGGGCTTATTTAGACCTTATCATTATTTTCCCCTTTTACATCCAGTGGCAATTTATTTCACTTCTACTCCACTTTTCTACTCAATCTGTGAAAAATTTTCCTAGGCACAGCCTAAAAGAGGAGAGGAGGGAGAGAGACAACCTCCCCCTCCTCGTTCCCTCCTGCTGTGGTGCTCCTTCTGCACGGGTGGTTCGGGGACCTGCTCGGCTAGGAAGGGAGCATACGGCAGATTCTCCAGCCTGGTGCTCCGGGAGTGCACTTGGGAGAGAGAATCGCTCAGTTCCAGTCCTTGCTTCAGTGAACCTGACATTGAAAAGCTGAGAGTGAAAGCAGCTTTATTAATATTGCCAGCTCAGAGTGCTCCAAAAAAAAAAAAAAAGAAAGAAAGAAATCTCCATGTGTCAATCTCCTGAATGTTTGAGAGGGTAGAAAAAATACATCTGTATCTCTGGCTGCTTTTTATTTCCCTCTCGGGTTGGAGCTCGTGAGGGACGCGTTTTTCAAACTGCCTTATGACCAGGACAAGCTGTGTGCATCAACCCTTCCCCTCCCTTCACACTCAGCCCCTTGGAGGGAGTTTTTCTTCCTGGTTGTATTTCAGCAGCACCTTTGTGCCCCTCAGCAAAAGAAACAGCCTTTTTAGTGAAGGCACCCCCAACTGCAGGGCAAGAGGACCATCTCCTCCCCCAAACCCTTGCCTCCAAAGGGGGTGTTCGTGCCTGCCTTTTAGTGTAGCCTTGAAGGCAGCTCCCAGATTTGAAAAGAAATGACCTTGAAATGCCTTTTACACATTTAGCACAGCTCCAGACTGAAATGGTTGCTGATGTTTAGCTTGCAGCAGAGCCTGGCCAGGTTTGCTCCCAGCCACCTCATTTGAGCGTCGTTGTCAGGTTCTTTTTTCTGCTTTCTCTCTCTGTATCAATATTGAACCAACAACTTGCCATTAAATGAACAGGTCCCTCTTGACCTGGAATTGAAATTTCAGCCTCAACCCATTGCATGAAAGGATTCAGTGGCACTGTCTCAGCGTTAAAAAACCCCACAACTGTGGAGATGATGAAGAGGAGTCAGAGCCTATGAGGAGATACCAACCAGTCCAACCCCAAAGACAGAGCCCTCGTGGGACAGTATGAGCAGAAAGAAAAGGCTGGGATCAGCTTTAGCTTTCAGTTCTACCTGCTACTCCTGGGTAACCCTACCCCACATTAACAACACCAACTGGTACCTGCTCATGCATAATGCACCTTTACTAACCTGCAGTGAAAGGCACCCAAGTGTAGTACATGTGAGCAAGGTAAGAGAGGAAGGAGTTATCCTCCACCAGCATTAGCTGACCTGACTCTATCTTGAAATCCCCTGGGGATGTTGAGGAGATGTTCTGCTCCCATGCTGACTGCAGGCACAGGAGCAAGGTTTCTTCAGGTGCTCCTCTCCTCAGGTTCCTCAGGTCTGAGGGATTCAGATTCACAGATTGCACTGGGTTGGAAGGGACCCTCCAAGATCAGCTTGTCCAAGCCCCTGCAGTCAGCTGGGACACCTCCAAACTACATCAGGCTGCCCAGGGCCATGGCAAGTCTGATTTTGAACATCTCCAGAGATGGGGCTTCAACTACGTCCCTGGGCAATCTGTTCCAGTATTTCACCGCTCTCATTGTGCAGACCTTCCTCCTGATGGCCAATCTCCCCTACCTAAGTTTCAAACTATTGCCCCTCATCCTGTCACCACAGGCCCTTCTAAACAGCCCCTCCCCAGCCTTCCTGTAGGTTTCCTTCAGGTATTGGAATGTAGCTCTAAGATCCCCCCAGAGCCTTCTCATCTCCAGGCTGAATAGCCCTAATTCTTTAAGCTTGTCTTCACAGCAGAGGTGCTCCAGCCCTGTGACCATCTTTGTGGCCTCCTCTGGGCTCTCCCCAGCAAGTCCATGTCCCTCGTGTGTTGGGACTCCCATAGCTAGACACAACTATCATCTTTGTGTCCTCCTCTGGGCTCTCCCCAACAAGTCCATGCTCCTCCAGTGTTGGGGTTCCCATAGCTAGACACAATACTCCAGGTGAGGTCTCACGAGAGCAGAGGTCTGAGCCTGAGCACTTCACTTGGAGCTCTGTGCAGTGCCCAGGAGCTCTCCCCAGGGCATGGGGGGCAGATGGGCTGAGTAGGGAAGCTGCCATTCTGTGACTCCCCGGTTCTGCCATGACTGTTCAAGGAGCAGGGTCCCAGAGCCAGTTAAGCCAGCAGGTTTTGTACTTTCTAAACAAAACAATCACGCCTTCCAAAAGCAGCAGCAGGGCAGCTCCATTTATTTGGAAGGAATCTGTGAAATGCAGGAAGCCTTCCCTTTGCATCTCGTGGTGCCTCGGTAACGAGCTGAAGCGGGTGAGCAGAGCAGCAGCACTTAAAAGCAGTTCTGCTTTGAAATTCCCCACACTCGAAGAAGGCCTTAAAGAGTTCCCACAGACGCCTCAGTGACTGATCTCAAACCAGCTGCAGCTCAAAACACAACATGCTCTGACCTGATCCCAGGGGAGACCCACAGCATTTGTTCTTATTTTGAGTCGTTATGCATAATAAGGTCATGTTCCAGAGGTAAGACCACTCCAAGATGCATGGCTTCACTTTTGGAGAACAGTTCACTTTCCTACACTGAAGGCTTCTTTTTTTCCTATCTTTTTTTTTTCCTTCTTTTTCTTTTCTTTTTTATTTATTTATTTAATTTTTAAAATTTCTATCTTGTTTCATTTTCCCCCCTTTTTTCTTTTTTCTTTTCTTTTCTCCTTTTTCTTTTTCATTTTTCCTTTTCCTTTTCCTTTTCCTTTTTCTTTTTCTTTTTCTTTTTCTTTTTCTATTTCTTTTTCTTTTTCTCTTTCTTTTTCTTTTTCTATTTCTTTTTCTTTTTCTCTTTTTCTTTTTCCTTTTTTCTTTTTTTATTCTTTTTTCCTTGTTTCTCTTTTATATTTAATTTTTTCCTTTTTCTTTTTTTTCTTTTTTTTTCTTTTCTCTTCCCCCTTTTTTCTTTTTTTTAACCTTTTTTCTTTTTCTTTTTTCTTTTTATTTTATTCTTTCATTTTTCTTTTTTTGTTCTTTTTCCTTGTTTCCATTTTCTTATTTTTTCTTTTTCTTTCCTTTTATCTTTTATTTTCTTTTTTTCTTTTACCCCTTTTTATTTTCCCCTTTTCTCTTTTTTACCTTTTTTCTTTCTTATTTTTAATTTTTTTTCTTTTTCTTTTATTTTTTTTTCATTTTCCCCTTATATTTTTCTTTTTTCTTTTTCCTTTTTATTTTTTCTTTTTATTTTCTTTTATATTTTTACTTTTTTGGTTCTTTCTTCCTTGTTTCCTTTTTTTTCCAATTTTCCCTTTTTCTTTTTCTTTTTTTAATGCTTTATTTTTCCTTTTCTTTTTTCCTTCCCCCCTTTTTATTTTTCCCTTTTTAATTTTTTCCCTCTTTTTTTCTCTTTATTTCCCTTTTTTCCTTTTTTTTCTCTTTTATTTTTATTTCTTTTTTTGTTTTTGCAGGCTCAGAAGAGCTGAAGAAAATGAAACAGCCTTTAAGTAGCAGCCAGACACTCACCTATGGCTTCCTGCAGCCCTCACAACATTCAACTCTTATTCCTCACCTGGATATTTTCAAGCTTGGGCTTTGCCAGTCAATAGCTTTGTTCTAGCCCACTTCTTGCTGCATGGTGTGATATGACACAAGCCACCAGTCATAAAAGTTCCTTGGAAGTGACTCAAGAGAGATTTGGGGCTTGTTTTGTTTTATTTTAAAGGGGGTTTTGAAATGTTAATGGCTGTTTAAGGAGCAAAAGCAAGCAATTTCAGCTGGGGATGCTGCAGTTGAAAAGGCTCTTCAAGCAAGTTGGTGGAAGTCAGAAAGACTCAGGGAAAAGTGGGGAACTGGTGTTTTGCTGAAAGAGTTCCGAGTGGGAATTGCAACTTCTTTTAGAAGGAAGAATTTTCCAGCAGATTGAAAAACCCTTCTGACACCAAAGGCTTTCTTGAGACCAGAACATCCCCAAGGAAGTTGTTTGCAAATTAGCAGGATGGGAGAAGTGGCTGGAGGTGCTCCAGCTTCATCCCTATGATAGAGGGAGGCATCCAGTGATCACTTCATTGTCTTTGGGAGTCCCAGCACGGGCTGTGAGAGAAAAAGGGGGTTTGTCTTTGTGTTTTATTAGCCCATGTAATCCACCTGCTTGTGATGGAATGGAATGGAATGGAATGGAATGGAATGGAATGGAATGGAATGGAATGGAATAGAATAGAATAGACCTTCAAGATCATCACGTCCAACCTATCACCCAACACCATCTAATCAACTAAACCATGGCAGCAAGCATCCCATCAAGCCTCCTCCTGAACACCTCCAATGGTGGCAACTCCACCACCTCCCTGGGCAGCACATTCCAATGGGCAATCACTCTCTCTATGAAGAATTTCTTCCTAACACCCAGCCTAAACCTCCCCTGGTGCAGCTTGAGACTGTGTCCTCTTGTCCTGGTGCTGGTTGCCTGGGAGCAGAGACACTGGGTTGTAGTCAAGTCCAGATCCTTGTGCATGCAGCAGCTGGAAAGGCTGAGTTTGTGTTGAGAGGAAGGGTTTGGCTTCTCACTTAAGAGCTTGGGCAACTCACTTCATCCTGAAATGGGGAAAATCACTTTTCTCAGAGAATTGCAAAGTTGAGCACATTGAGTCACAAAAGTGAATAAAGGGATCAATAATAATGGAACAGAGTCATCCTGGAACTGTTTTGGTTGGAAGATGCCTTCAAGATCATCAAGCCCAACAGTAAACACAGCACTGCCAGGTCACCACTAAACCATGATCCTCAGAACCACATCTACAGCCCTCCATGGATGGGAACTCCACCACTGCCCTGGGCAGCCTGGTCAAGGGCTTGGCAACCCTTTTGGGGAAAAAATAGACTTTTACAGAAGAATAAACTGATACAGAATATCAAACTATAGAGAATAATAGATCTACAATAGATCTATAGGAATAATATTCTTGCCTCTGTGTGTTATCAAGTGCTTTGTCTTCACTGACAGTGTAGCTCAAAATTAGCTCACATAATACATTCATAGATTCATTGAATGGTTTGGGTTGGCAGACACCTTAAAGATCACCGATTTCCAACTCACCCTGCTGTGGACAGGGACACCTTCCACTAGTTGAGGTTGCTCAAAGCCTAAACCATCCTGGCCTTGAACACCTCCAGGGAAGGGGCATCCACAGCCTCCTTGGGCAACCTATTCCAGTGTCTCACCACCTTCACTGGAAAGAATTTCTTCCTAATCTCCAGTCTAAAACTGCCCTCCTCAAGGTTCAACCAATTCCCTCTCATCCTAGCACTATAATTGTAAAGAGTGTCTTCCCATCTTTCTTGTGGTCCCTTTCAGGTACTGGAAGGCTGCTCTAAGTTCTCGCTGGGCCAAACAGCCCCAGCTCTCTCAGCCTGTCCCCATAGCGTAGGTGCTCCAGCCCTCTGATCGTCTTCATGGCCTCCTCTGGACCTGCTTTCTGAAGGGGAAAGCAAATTTTCTTCATTTCAGCCTGGAAAAGAAAAAGATCATCTGATGCAGGAAAACCACCAGGAGCTGGCTGTGTAGATGCAAATGATCTTTCAAATGCTGATGTGGCATTGGCTCTCCTCTCTTCACCACCACTAATCCTTGGCTGGAGAGGCACCTGAGGAATTTTTCTTGTGCTAAAGTTGGCCTTGCAGCTCCAGCCTTGAGTTTAAGGGATGAATCCTGGGTACTAGCTGTAACGTGAGGAGTGAGACAGGAGGGAGAGTGCTGCATGGAGGAGGGACCTCACTCAGGAGGGCAGCTGGCAGCAGGCACAGGAGCTTGCTGCAGGCAGCGGGTGCTCAGAGCACAACCCCTCCACATTCCCTCTGCAAGGGTGGCTTTGCTGCAGCCCTGCATGCCTGGCCACGGTTTATGGCTAACAGAACAAGGCTTCCCAGCAGGAAATACTGCAGCAATAATCTTCCCAGTGGCCAAGACCGAGCCGTAAAGTTTTCCAAGGCCACCGCTGCATAAATAACATGTTGCAAAGGCTCTCTTTAAAGCCTGGAGAGTTGTAGATGTTCCACAAGGCCAGAAAGCAAAGAGAGAGGCAAGTTATGGGCACAGTTTATTTCACAAGCCTAGGAACCAGGAAGTCTGGGCTGTATTTACCCAGCTGGAGGTTGGCTTCTCCTCTATTTACTCCTGGGGTTTGCCTCAGGTGTGTACTCTCCCATTAGGGCTAAGTAGCCGGAAAAGGCCAAATACATCTGAGGTCACTTTTTGGCTAATTAACGTGGCAACAAGTGCTGATTAATTAGTTTGGGCCTGGAATTAGCTGAGATAATTTCTTTGCAATGGCATAAGCCATAGATTTATGAGCCCTTCTCCTCCAAGACAAACAATGCTCCGGGAACATTGTTTGTGTGAAACCTTCCTTCACCCTGTGAATTACTACCTGGGTTGCTCAGAACTCCACAAGGGATTGCTGTAATTCATTTAAATCCATGGCTTTGGTTCTTTCTACCTGATGGAAAAAACTGAGGTGGAATCCAGTGGCAATCCCTTACATTATCACAAACTCCTCTGCTTGGTGTTCTCCTGTTGGGTAGAGCAAGCTGGGGACTGAGCTCCCAGGTCTTTAGAACTGCTGAACGTTGCAGCAGGCAAAAGATGTTGAGGTCCCAACAAAAATCTTGATGTCCTCTAGGCATCAGCCTGCTTCATACACAGACTTGCTGTCTTTAAGGACTTGGTCATTGGACTACCAATTTTGGGGATGGTTTACCACCCTGCTGACAGGAGTGTGGCTGACCTCTGCACATCCAGCAGTCCAGGCCCTCAAAACCCATTAAGAATATCCTGTTACACCTACCTGGAGCAATTCTGCTCCTTTCAGTGTAGATGCCATGGGTGTGTGCTGCAAGCACTCTGCCAGCATGATCATTGGAATGCTGCTGTGTGCCTGTAGAGTGATGCTTCAGAAGTACTGGACTTCTGCTTTAAGTCCTGGGGAGGAAGAACTTGATTCACCAGTACAGGTGAGGGATTGATCTGCTGGGAGGCAGCTCCTCGGGAAAGGACCTGGTGAGCAAGTTCACCAGCAGCCAGCTATGTATTCTGGTGGCCAAAAAGGCAAATGGTCTCCTGAGATGCATGAAGAAGAATGAGTTTAAAAGCTGCAGAGGTGGAGCTGAGAGCCATGGTGTAGCTTCAGCCTTGGTAGAGTTGGAGAGTGGTTTGACTGGATGATCTTAAAGGCTTTCTCCAACCAAAATGTTCTATGATGCACAGAGATTACACCCAGAGTGGCTTGCTAGGGCCTTTGCTATTTCACTCCAGCCCACCCTGCAGCAAAGTGAAAAGCAGAGAACATCATCCCTCACTGTGATGTGTATCAGAGCTACATTAAACCTCAGTGATGATTATGTATAACTCCCCTCATGCAACTCTTTCCTCAGCCAGCTTTTCCCTTTGGCCAGTTCAACAGGACTTTTTTTGTCAAGGACTATCAAATTTTAACAACTGCTGTCCAGAGGGACCCCATAAAAGTTCACCTGAAGCACATTTTTGCCACTAAAGCTTCTTGAGATTCATGTTTTTCCTCTCCTTCCTCTTTTGCTTTGAGCTGGAAGGAGCTGGCAACATTGGGTGTTGCCCAGAGCCAACAAGCACTAGAACCAGTCTGGCAGGAGGCTTCTGCTCTTTGATGGGACTCCTCTCAGATGAAAACTGATGTGAATTTGCAGGGCCTTCATTAAGTGAGTCACAGGATCAGTTAAAGGTGTGTGCTGCCAAGGATCTGTTTATCCCAGTGGTGACAGAAGCCACAGTCCTGTAGCTGTCATGCAGAAGAGATCCTACAGCAGATAATGCTGATGCAGATGGAAAGCTCCAAGGAAGACTCCACGAGCCGAAGTCTTTGGTGTGTTTGTTTGCCTGTTTATGTAGGGGTTTTGCCAAAGAGAAAGTCATTAACACTGATACATCACTTCATTCCATTTGATTTCATTTCTGGGGAGGACTGACTGCAAGTTCCTGGCCATGTATGGTCACCAGTGTTCCTATCAGCACAGCCTGCACAGGGCAGGAGTTCTGTGCCATGAGCCTGGGCTCTCCAGACAGTTCCAGCTGAGTGTCCTGTTCCACTTGACAGCCTGCTGAGATCCTTTCTGCATCATTGCCATGTGCTGCTAAACGGCTGCCTCGTGGCCTACCCCAGCAGGAATGATTAACACAGATCCTCAGACTTAGGAGCAGTGTTTTAAGCGTTGTGCTGGGAGCTAACACAGGCCAGGGTCTTCTGCTTGGATTTCCCTTGTCATGTGGATGCTCCAACATTCAGATTATGCTTTGTAATCCTCTTCTCCCATGGCTGCTTCATAATATCTTGTCCCCTGAGTTTCCTTCCAATCCATTTTCCTTCAAGCATGTCAAGCTTTTCTTTGCCACTTTCTCCTAGGACACCTTTTCCCTCATTGTGATTTCCCCTCTGAGCTTCTTTGACATCTAACCACAACCAAATCCTTCCCAGGTTCCATCATCCATTCTGCTGCTTCTGCTCTATTTCCTGTGAAGCCTGAGCTGCTTTCCTTACTCTGCATCAGTAGCTTGTCCAAGTCTGTAATAGCAGCTAATGCATTTGCTTCTTGGTTGCATATTTGAGGGAAACCTTTAAATTTCAGGCTCTCCTCCTGCACACCAAGATAGTCTGAAAAAAACAAACCCTCATGGTTACATAAAACTGACTCATACTGGGACTCACACTGCCCTGTGCAGCTCAGCAGAGGCTGATGGACTCGTCTGGTCATTTCATTTCTCTCACTTGGTAGTGAACAGAAAAGGGATCTCCAGAGAGCAATTCACCCCAAAATGCTTTAGGTCTGGATGAATCACTTTGTGAGAACTCCTTGTTTCTCTTTTGCCTTCTGTTATTTTCAGCCTGCTGGGACTCAAACACTCAGTGTAGCCTTCCAACACTGACAGCTCTACTTGATGAACTCATGTACCTCATGAACTGCACTTTGAACAGTGATGTTAATAGTGACAACAGTATCACAGTATCACTAAGGTTGGAAGAGACCTCGAGGATCATCAAGTCCAACCTGTCACCACAGACCCCATGACTAGACCATGGCACCAAGTGCCACATCCAATCCCCTCTTGAACACCTCCAGGGACGGTGAATCCACCACCTCCCTGGGCAGCACATCCCAATGACGAACGACTCTCTCAGTGAAGAAC
This sequence comes from Dryobates pubescens, assembly GCF_014839835.1. NCBI lineage: Eukaryota > Metazoa > Chordata > Aves > Piciformes > Picidae > Dryobates > Dryobates pubescens. Next base: position 18,539,070 of record NC_071631.1, on the reverse strand, counting down.
TTTCTCCTCACCTCGAGTCTAAACCTCCCCTGGCGCAGCTTGAGACTGTGTCCTCTTGTTCTGGTGCTGCTTGCCTGGGAGAAGAGAGCAACCCCCAGCTGGCTACAACCTCCCTTCAGGGAGTTGTAGAGAGCAAGAAGGTTTCCCCTGAGCCTCCTCTTCTCCAGGCTAAGCAGCCCCAGCTCCCTCAGCCTCTCCTCACAGGGCTGTGCTCCAGACCTCTCCCCAGCCTCATTGCCCTTCTCTGGACACCTTCAAGTGTCTCAATGTCCTTCTTAAACTGAGGGGCCCAGAACTGGACACAGGACTCAAGGTGTGGCCTAACCAGTGCTGAGCACAGGGCACAATGACTTCCCTGCTCCTGCTGGCCACACTATTCCTAATACAGGCCAGGATGCCATTGGCCCTCTTGGCCACCTGGGCACACTGCTGGCTCATGTTTAGGCAGCTGTCAATCAGCACCCCCAGGTCCCTCTCTGTTTGGCAGCTCTCAGCCACTCTGACCCCAACCTGTAGGTCTGCATGGGGTTGCTGTGGCCAAAGTGCAGCACCTGGCACTTGGACCTTGCTGACTCTTCCAGACTAGACAAGGCAGTGATGAGCCTGACCACAAGGTGACCTGATCAGCTGATTGTCTGAATGTAGACTGATCAGATCACAAGCTGAGGCTTTTGGGAGAGACTGCATTGCACGGTGGGCACTTGTTCCCTGGTCATGCCATGGGAAATCCAAACCATCAGCATTCATTTGATATTTACATTAGGCCATGAAAAAAAGATTTTAAGCCCTTGCTGGGTCTTGAAACCCCAAACACTGCTTGCTGCACTGCTTTGCCAGTGGAAAGTCCTTCAGTGGCCTCTGAGCTCCACACCTTGCATGGAAGAGGTGGCAGTAACAACAGAATGCTGCTCATGTCGCTTGATTTGTGGTTGCTACACAGAGGCACTGGGAAATTAGAGAGACCTATAAATAGCAGAACATGTGTCGGCCTGAGCTGCCTGGGCATTGCACCACCTGCAAGGAAAGAAGACCAGGACACCTTCAGCCCCTCTGAGAGGACACAGTGAGCAGGACAAAGTAGTTATGTCTTCCTTTCCCTCCCTGCCCAGAAGGGATCTCCAAAGGTCATGCAGCCCAATCTCCCCGCAGTCATCAGGGACATCCCCAACTAGATCAGGTTGCCCAGAGCTCTGTTGAGCCTTACCTTGAGTATCTCCAGGGAAGGGGCCTCAGCCACCTCCCTGGGCAACCTGTTCCAGTGTACCACCACCCTCAAAGTGAAGAACTTCATCCTGATATCCAGTCTAAATCTGCCCTTCTGCAGTTTGAAGCCATTGACCCTGGTCCTGTCACCGCAGACCTTTGCAAACAGTCTCTCCCCATCCTTCCTGTAGGCTCCCCTCAGGTGCTGGAAGGCTGCTATTAGGTCTCCCTGGAGCCTCCTCTTCTCCAGGCTGAACAACCCCAGCTCCTTCAGCCTGATACATGCATGAAAGCTCCTGAGCTTCACCCTCTTAAGAAGCCAGGATGAAGAAGCACAGAGGAAATGTTTAAAGTTGAGGAGAGGCTGAGAGACCTGGGGCTGGTTAGTCTGGAGAGGAGAAGACTGAGAGGGGATCTAATCAATGCCTATAAATACCTGATGGCTGGGGGTCAGGAAGGAAGAGACAGCCTCTGCTCACTTGTGCTCTGGGATAGGACAAGGAGCAATGGATGGAAACTACAGCAGAGGAAGTTGCACTTTGGCCACAACAACCCCATGCAGAGCTACAGGTAGGGGTCTGAGTGGCTGGAGAGCAGCCAGGCAGAAAGGGACCTGGGGGTGCTGATTGAGAGCAGCTTAACAGGAGCCAGCAGTGTGCCCAGGTGGCCAAGAAGGTCAATGGCATCCTGGCCTGCATCAGGAACAGTGTGGCCAGCAGGAGCAGGGAAGTCATTGTGCCCTGTGCTTAGCACTGGTTAGGCCACACCTTGAGTCCTGTGTCCAGTTCTGGGCCCCTCAGTTTAAGAAGGACATTGAGAGACTTGAAGGTGTCCAGAGAAGGGCAACGAGGCTGGGGAGGAGAGGCTGAGGGAGCTGGGATTGTTTAGCCTGGAGAAGAGGAGGCTCAGGGGAGACCTTATTGCTCTCTACAACTCCCTGAAAGGAGGTTGTAACCAGGAGGGGGTTGGTCTCTTCTCTGAAGCAACCAGCACCAGAACAAGAGGACACAGTCTCAAGCTGTGCCAGGGGAAGTTTAGGCTGGAGATGAGGAGAAAGTTCTTCCCAGAGAGAGTTGTTAGCCATTGGGATGTGCTGCCCAGGGAGGTGGTGGAGTCCCCATCCCTGGAGGTGTTCAAGAGGGGACTGGACATGGCACTTGCAGCCACAATTTAGTAGTCATGAGGTGTTGGGTGACAGGTTGGACTTGATGATCTCTGAGGTCTCTTCCAACCTTATTGATTCTATGATTCTATGAACACAAGGAAGAACTTCTTCACTGCAAGGGTCCCAGAGCACTGGAAGAGGCTCACCAGAGAGGTTGTGGAATCTCCTTCTCTGCAGACTCTCAAGGCTCATCTTCCTGAGTGACCTGTGCTGGATTCTATGGTGCTTCATTGACAGAGGGATTGGACTCAATGATCTCTGGAGGTGCCTTCCCAACCCCTGACATCCTGAGATCCTGTGATTTGTCAGCCAGGGCGCAGTGGTGGCCCTGGCAATGTTGTTTCAGAGGAGTGAGTCCACAGCCTTGCATACTTCCAGGTTTAAATCAGCCCCAGCCCCTCTGCCTTCTCCCCGTGTCGATCCCATCAATGGCAGCTTTATGCGAGGCAGGAGCACAACCTGGGGACTCGAGCACCGAGAGGGTGTCAGGGGAAGTTAGTGCAAATTGCTCCATGGGCTGGACATTAAAGCAAGGAGTGATATCACTCTTAAAATAAGAAACCTAACGTAATGTGCTTTAATAGCTGAATAATTGCTGGGAGCAAAGAAGGAGGCTTTTGTGAAAGAGGAGCAGGGAGAGCCAGGAGCGAGCGCTCGTGACATCACGGCAGCGCACAAGAGGAACTTTATTCTCACAGCCCTGCAGAAGGAGCTTGTCAAGCTGCCAGTCCCAGATAACTTGGTGGGAGACATTAGAGAAGAGTTAACAAGATGATTGATTTACAGCTGGAAAGAATTAAAGAGGCTGCGAATTGACAGGCTGACATTGTTTGAAAGACTCCCGAGGAGCCTCCCCCCACGGCTCCTGCAAAGGAGGTCAAACGCTTCCAGTCAGTCGCTTGCACCCAAATTTGGAGCTTGCAGCTTTTCAGCAGGTATTTCCAGGGAGCTGCCTTGTCAGCCCTCCTTCATGGGAAACAGTTGTGAAGGGCTGATCATCCCATTTCAGCCATGTAAAAACAGACCTCAGAAGCCTCCACCTCCTCGTGGGAAGGAGTGGGTCTGAAAAAAACCAAAGGTTGGATTTTCGTTCACCCGCCGTGGAGCAGATCCAAAGCCTTGCTGAAACTCCTGCCTTCCTCCTTGCTGGGGTTGAGGGCAGGGTGTTTTCTTTACTTGTTAGGGGGAAAAAATTGTCAACTTTATCTCAACCCTCTGTGTGTGTGTGTGTTTTTATGGTGGTTTGCTAGCACAAGGGGAACTAAGGGTCCTTTCACAACTTTTGGAGCTGGTCCATCATGTTCTTTGCAGAATTTACTCTGTGAAAATACTTGTTAAAGTTGAAGCCCCTGGCTTGCTGTTGATAGAAGCATTGTGTCTGTGCAAAGCTTTAGCCTTAGAATCACAGAATTGTCAGGGTTGGAAGGGAACTCAAGGATCAGCCAGTTCCAACCCCCCCTGCCATGACCAGGGACACCTCACACTACAGCAGGTTGCTCACAGCCACATCCAGCCTGGCTGCAAACACCTCCAGGCATGAGGCTTCCACCACCTCCCTGGGCAACCTGTGCCAGGCTCTCACCACCCTCATGGGGAACAACTTCTTCCTCACATCCAATCTGAATCTCCCCATTTCTATTTGTCTTCCATTCCCCCTACTCCTAGCACTCCCTGACACCCTCAGAAGTCCCTCCCCAGCTTTCTTGTAGCCCTCTTTGGATAATGGAAGGCCACAAGAAGGTCTCCTTGGAGCCTTCTCTTCTCCAGACCGAACAACCCCAACTCTGAGGGAGTGTGTCCTCACAGCAGAGCAGCTCCATCCCTCTGTTCATCCTCATGGCCCTTCTCTGGACACACTCCAGCACCTCTAGATCCTTCCTGTACTAGAGGCTCCAGAACTGGATGCAGTACTCCAGGTGGGGTCTCATCAGAGCAAAGTAGAGGGGGAGAATCACCTCTCTCAACCTGCTGGCTATGCTTCTCTTGCTGCAGCCCAGGCTCTGCTTGGCTCTCTGGGCTGCAAGTGCTCACTGCTGGCTCATGTTAAGCTTCTCATCCCCCAGCACCCCCAAGTCCTTTTCTTCAGGGCTGCTCTCAAGCTGCCCAGCCTATATCAGTGCTTGGGATTTCCCCAGCCCAGATGAGGGGAATTTCCCAGCAGCAATGGTAGAGTCAGCTCTAGGAGCACCTCAGCTGGCTGCAGCAAAAGGCAAATGTGGTATTGGGAAGTTCACAGACCCACAGGTTGCACTGGGCTGGAAGGGACACTCAAAGGTCCTCTCGTTCAACCACCCTGCAGTCAGCAGGGACACCTCCAACTATGGCAGGCTGCCCAGGGCCACAGCAAGTCTGACCATGCCTGTGTCCAGTAATGGGGTCTCAACCACATCCCTGGGCAGCCTGTTCCAGCATTTCACAGAATCAGAGAAGGTTTGAGTTTGGAAGGGACCTCCAGAGATCATCAAGCCCACCCTCCCTGCCAAAACCAGGATCACCTAGGGCAGTCCACACAGGTATGCATCCAGGCATTGTGCAGAGCTTCCACCTGATGTCCAACCTAAGTGTTTCCTTCTCCAGTTTCAAACCATTGCCCCACACCCTATCACTGCAAGCCCTTTTGGACAGTCTCTCCCCAGCCTTCCTATGGGTCCTGTTCAGATATTTAAGATCTCCCTCAAGCCTTCTCCTCTCCATGCTCAGCCTGGAGGGGTGCTCCAACCCTCTGATCATCAAGTTATTATTGAGCTGACACTTAAAAGTTTTCAATCTTCAACCACCCATCAGAGCTGTTAAGAGCAGGGCTTTATTTTTAGTATCATTATGTTTGATCCATCAGTTGTACAGCTAAGAAGGGACAAGTCTGGCTTCCAGGAATCTTTCATGGCTTTCCAAAGACATAAACCAACTCACTTCAAACTGCATTTGATTCAGACTCCACATGAAAATAAAGCACCAAGCCTCAGCCTCACAAATGCAAGTGGGGAAAGATGTGAGGAACACAAATAAGAAGGATATGGCATCTCAGAGAGAGGGGGGAGGGAAATAAACCCAAATATCAGCAATGTGCACTCTGGGAGAACAACAAATGCAGCCACGTTCTGTCCATAACTCAACTGTTACTGGAGCCACTTGGGAAAGGGAGGGGGAAAGTGAGCAGCAGGATGGATGAACTGAAGTCTCTGTCAGGGAGAAAAGAAAAGGAAAGGAAAGAGGAGGGGAGGGGAGGGGAGGGGAGGGAAGGGAAGGGAAGGGAAGGGAAGGGAAGGGAAGGGAAGGGAAGGGAAGGGAAGGGAAGGGAAGGGAAGGGGAGGGGAGGGGAGGGGAGGGGAGGGGAGGGGTGGGGAGGGGAGGGGAGGGGAGGGGAGGGGAGGGGAGGGGAGGGGAGGGGAGGGGAGGGGAGGGGAGAAGAGAGGAGAAGAGAAGAGAGGAGAAGAGAAGAGAAGAGAGGAGAAGAGAGGAGAAGAGAAGAGAGGAGAAGAGAAGAGAAGAGAAGAGAAGAGAAGAGAAGAGAAGAGAAGAGAAGAGAAGAGAAGAGAAGAGAAGAGAAGAGAAGAGAAGAGAAGAGAAGAGAAGAGAAGAGAAGAGAAGAGAAGAGAAGAGAAGAGAAGAGAAGAGAAGAGAAGAGAAGAGAAGAGAAGAGAAGAGAAGAGAAGAGAAGAGAAGAGAAGAGAAGAGAAGAGAAGAGAAGAGAAGAGAACTCTCTGTTAGCTTTCACAGGAGATAAGCATCACACTGTTTGGATTCTGGAGATAAATGGAAGGGTCCAAGGTAAACTATAGAGGGAGAGCAGCTGAAGAGGCTTGTTAAAATCTCCCTGGTGTTTGAGCCTGACAAACTCAGAAGGCAGCTGAGTTTTACCAAGAATTTCTCTCTTTTATTTAAGACACATTTAGATCTTATCTTCATCAGGCAAACTCATTGGTGTATCAACAGTCTGTTGAGTTATCCCAGCTTTTGGAGTCCCCTGGAGTAGATCCACTTCAAGAGCGGTGCTCTGGCCTGAAAACCTCCCAGGCAACTCAACACCACCACTCCCACACCGAAAATCCTCCTCAGCTTTACCTAAATGTATGCTGACATGTCAAATTAATTTCATTTCCTCCTTTGGAATGAGAGCCAAGTGCTGGCTTTTGAGTGAGGCGGCTTTTGACTGTGTTTGGATTGATGCTCTCATATCTCTGGAGGAAACCACTGTCTGAAGGATGTCATTTGGGTATACACTTGGTTGGAAACACCTGATCAGAGCAAAAATGATCTTAACAAGGGAAGTACCTGATTAGGAATCCAGCACTGGAAACCTGCAGTAGAAACTGTAAAAGGACACATTGCAGGAGAATACAAATGTGCAAGCAGCACATCAAAGGTAATTGACCGAAGAACAGCGTGGAGTAAAAGTGGATGGCAAAGCTAAACATGGACCAGCAGGGCAATATCAGGGCACTTCTCAGGCAAATCTCATTTGGGGATGGATGAAGATCATTCATAGAATCAGAGAATTGTTAGGGTTGGAAGGGACCTCAAGGATCAGCCACTTCCACCCCCCCCTGCCATGGGCAGGGACACCTCACACTGCAGCAGGTTGCTCACAGCCACATCCAGCCTGGCTGCAAAAACCTCCAGGCAGGAGGCTTCCACCACCTCCCTGGGCAACCTGTGCCAGTGTCTCACCACCCTCATGAGGAACAACTTCTTCCTAACATCCAACCTGAATCTACCCATTTCTAGTTCTGCTCCATTCCCCCCAGTCCTATCACTCCCTGACACCCTCAAAAGTCCCTCCCCAGCTTTCTCGGAGCCCCCTTCAGATACTGGAACACCACAACTAGGTCTCCTTGGAGCCTTCTCTTCTCCAGACTGAACAGCCCCAACTGCCTCAGTCTGTCCTCATAGCAGAGCAGCTCCAGCCCTCTGATCATCCTCGTGGTCCTTCTCTGGACTCACTCCATGCTTTCTTAGCATGCTGAGGGCCAAACCCCACTTTGGTTCCTGTCCTGTCAAAGCCTCACCCAGCCTGGTCCTACACACATCCAGGGAAGGGGCATCCACAACTTCTTTGGGTGAGCTGTTCCAGTGTCTCACCACTCCCACAGTGAAGAACTTCTTCCTAATGTCCCAACTAAATCTACCCTGCTCTGGTTTGAAAAATGCAGGTAGCAGCTCTCCTGACCACTACTTAGCTTTCTCCTAAACAGAGCCTGAGTCCCTTCAAGCACCTTATTGACCAGGGCTGAGGTTTTGCAGGATCTGGATTTTCCAGTTGGCTTCTGCAGCAGAAGTGTCAACAACACTGGGAGGTCATTCTCCCTCTGTACACCACACTGGTTAGGCTACACCTTGAGCCCTGTGTCCAGTTCTGGGCTCCTCAGTTTAGGAAAGATGTTGAGATGCTGGAAGGTGTCCAGAGAAGGGCAACAAAGCTGGGGAGGGGTCTGGAGCACAGCCCTGTGAGGAGAGGCTGAGGGAGCTGGGGTTGCTTAGCCTGGAGAAGAGGAGGCTCAGAGGAGACCTTTTTGCTCTCTCCAACTCCCTGAAGGGAGGTTGTAGCCAGGTCGGGGTTGATCTATTCTCCCAGGCAAGCAGCAGCAGAACAAGAGGACACAGTCTCAAGCTGAGCCAGGGGAGGTTTAGGCTGGATGTTAGGAAGAAATTCTTCCCAGCAAGAGAGATTGTCCATTGGGATGTGCTGCCCAGGGAGGTGGTGGAGTCCCCATCACTGGAGGTGTTTAGGAGGAGACTGGATGGGGTGCTTGGTGCCAGGGTTTAGTTGATTAGATGGTGTTGGGTGATAGGTTGGACTCAATTATCTCAAAGGTCTCTTCCAACCTGATTTATTCCATTCCATTCTATTCTATTCTATTCTATTCTATTCTATTCTATTCTATTCTATTCTATTCTATTCTATTCTATTCTATTCTATTCCATTCCATTCCATTCCATTCCATTCTATTCTATTCTATTCTATTCTATTCTATTCTATTCTATTCTATTCTATTCTATTCTATTCCATTCCATTCCATTCCATTCCATTCCATTCCATTCCATTCTATCCCACTCTATTCCACTCTATTCTATTCTATTCTGCAACAGATCAGCAGCTTGGCATTTTTAAGATGTCAAAGTCCAGTCTGTCTTCTTTTCTCCTGAAAAATGCCCAGCACCCATGCCCTCCCCCTCATCTCTTGGTGCCATGGTCTAGTCATGAGGTCTGTGGTGACAGGTTGGACTTGATGATCTTCGAGGTCTCTTCCAACCATGGCGATTCTGTGATTCTGTGATCACTCAGCTGCCCACAGCCACCAGGAGCATAAATAAATCAGCTACAAGTTTTCCAAGCAGTACAATTTGGTGGGTTTGTGGTGCTGGGGGTTTTGTTTGTCAGTTGGTTGGTTTGTTTCTAAGGAAGCCCAGCAGTATCTAACAGCTTTCCATGCTGGAGTTTGGGAGCTTGCTTTTCAGAGCCATCAAATATTTATTTTAGGGTAGGGTTTTCTTTCTTTCTTTCTCTTTTTTCCATTAGGTCTTAATTTTCAATATTTTATAAGAAGTTAAATTATCCAGGAGAACTGAGCTGTCCTTTTTTAGGGGGAAAAAAACCCACAACCCAAGGAAGCAACCAAGCAAAAGGGCATTTGCTCCATTAGCAAATGACCACCAAGCACAGAGTGCAGAGAACATTTCTAAAGCAGAGAACTGAGCACAGCCTTTAAAACTCCAGAACTCCTTTTTGCTTCAGATAGGATCAGTTTTAAGGACTGAACAGAGTGGCATCCATCTTCATGTGGAAGAAAGCTGGGGCCAGGCTTTTGGGCAGGGCCTGTGGTGGCAGGACGAGGTGTAATGGTCTGAAACTACAAGAGGGGGATGCAGCCTGGGGAGAAAGAAGAAATCTTTGACACTGAGGGTGGTGAGAGCCTGTCCCAGGTTGCCCAGAGAGGTGTGAGCTGCCCCATGGCTGGAAGCATTGCAGGTCAGGTTGTCTGGGGCTGTGAGCAACCTGCTCTGGCTGCAGATGTCCCTGCTGGCTGCAGGGGTTGGACTGGATGAGCTTGGAAGGTCCCTTTTGACCCAAATTCCATCTTTCTGAGCATCTTCTTTAAGTACTGAAAGGCCACCAGAAGGTGTCCCTGGAGCCTTCTTTTCTCCAGGCTGAACAACCCACACTGTTGCAGCCTGGTCTCACACCAGAGGGGTTCCAGCCCTCCCATCATTGCTGTGCCCCCCTTTAGCCCATTTCCAACAGGTCCGTGTCTCTCCTGTGCTGCAGTCTCCAGAGCTGGCCCCAGCACTGCAGGGGAGGGTCTCAGCAGAGCACAGCAGAGGGCAGAATCCCCTCCCTCCACCTGCTGGCCACAAGTTGGCCAGCACACAGTGCAATCTTCCTTGTCACCAACGTAACTTAGGGGCATACAAGAGGTTGAAATTCCACTCCTAGGAAAAGGAAAGGAGTGAAGAATGTCCATAGGCTGTGGCCCAGGTGTGGTACAAGGGGAATAGCAAGTGAATGGCAGTTTGGGTGAGGGGAAGTGGTCCATGGGCATCTCTCTGCACAGCTCCAGGTGGCAACACACAGATTTATGCCATTTTGCTCCAGACTGAACACCAGCAGGGAGAGCCCAGCTCTGGAGCGTTTCAGACCCTTGTCTAACCACAGAAATATTTCTCCCATGACCCACTTCTGTACCAGGACTACCCAGCCTCCCTGCTGACACATCCAGGGCACCACCAGTGCCAGAAGATGTCACCTCATTGTCCCCACAGATGGCAGCTTTCTGCCTTCCCTACACAGAGGCTGGAAGAGCAGCACTCGGTGATGGACAAACACCTCTGCGGTGGAGCCTGGTGGAGCTGGAACTTGCTGTAACTGTCCTCATTAATGACACACCGCTAAAGGTTATCAATCACGAGCTCACTTGTGGACATTGAAGTGTTTTCCATTCCAAGAAGCAAAGGTGGGCTGGCAGCAAAGAGCTGGAGGTTCATCCTTCCCTCCAGCAACCAGTCGCCCCCTCTCGCCACCATCCCCACCCCCAGTTTGGGGAAATCATTTGCATTCTTCTGCTGAAAGCATTAATTGTGAGGAGAACAAACGGAGTCCCAGGCAATTTGAAGCAGCCCTCATTACTGCCCGAGGGCTTGTTTTGCATCGGCGGCCGTCGCAACAATTGCGCCGCCCTGGCCCGGCACCAAAGCTGTCCTGGGAGGGCTGGTGGGAGAGACAAGGGTTTTGTTCTGCAGGAGCCAGTTGTGCACCTTTAATGATGGCTGCGGGAGCCAGCTCCTGGCTGATGGCTGCACAGCCCAGTGCGTCCCTGCCCGCATTCAGCCCTGATTACCCAGCAGCAGGACCAAGACCAGGGGCCGGGACACGCCGCCCCTCCGTGCTGCTGCCCGCCGGGCTGCAGGGCTCCCAGACAATGTCCTGCTTCTGCGGCCAGAGGCCACCCGCAGCAGGAGATGCCGCTTGCAATTAGGATGTGTTTGTGTTCTTCTTTGCCTGACTTTGTCCCAGCTGGAGGAAAGCTCCAGCCTGGGCTGGGGTGAGCCCTGAGCGAAGCTCTGTGCTGAGAGCCTTGGCCGAAAGGGTTGGAGAACCTTCTGCTCCTCTGCATGGAGGACAGATTGCTGCTTGGGGGGCACAAGGAAGGCTGCAGAGATTTTCAGCCAAGCTCTGCAACAACTCCTAGTGGATTTTCCCCCCTCTATCCCCTTCCCTTCCCTTCCCTTCCCTTCCCTTCCCTTCCCTTCCCTTCCCTTCCCTTCCCTTCCCTTCCCTTCCCTTCCCTTCCCTTCCCTTCCCTTCCCTTCCCTTCCCTTCCCTTCCCTTCCCTTCCCTTCCCTTCCCTTCCCTTCCCTTCCCTTCCCTTCCCTTCCCTTCCCTTCCCTTCCCTTCCCTTCCCTTCCCTTCCCTTCCCTTCCCTTCCCTTCCCTTCCCTTCCCTTCCCTTCCCTTCCCTTCCCTTCCCCTAAGATGTCTGTGTGCATCACAAATCAATGTAGGGAGACAGACATCCAAGACAGGACTAAACCTGTACCTGCTTTTCTCCACGACCTTGATGAAGCTCAACCCATTGACTTTCCTTCCCTCACCCTATCTCACTGGCTTAAATTCCTACATTATCCTAAGCTGGCTGCTAATTCTTGAATGGGTGAGAAGGGCCTAAGGGAAGGAAACTGAAGAAAGGTTTTGCAGTAGTATCCAAGGCTGCTTCAACCCAGAGATTTTGCTTTCAATCCACTTCTGCTTTCTTCCAGCTACTCCAAGACAACTGGTAAGAGAAGAGCAACCATAGATCAGGGGTAGGACTGCTGACAGTGGGGCCAGCAGATTTTGCCCCTGATGCTGGAGCAGCTCTTTGGGATGATCACTGAATTCATAAGTAGCTTAGGGAATATGCTGCCCAGGGAGGTGGTGGAGTCCCCATCCCTGGAGGTGCTCAAGAGGGGATTGGATGTGCCACTTGGAGCCATGGTTTAGTAGTCATGAGGTGTTGGGTGACAGGTTGGACTTGATGATCTTTGAGGTCTTTTCCAACCTTATTGAGTCTATGATTCTATGATGTTGTTGATGGAGGGAAGAGCAAACACTTCAACATCTTTCTTTGTGTTTGCTCTTTGCTGAAATACCAGCAAGGGAGAGCAAAGGAGCTGTGCTTAGCCTCACACTGCAAGAAAGATGTTGAGGTGCTGGAGTGGGTCCAAAGAAGGGCAAAGAAGCTGGGGAAGGGTCTGGAGAACAGGGCTGGTGAGGAGCAGCTGACAGAACTGGAGTTGTTTAGTCTGGAGAAGAAGAGGCTGAGGGGAGAACTGCTGGCTCTCTGCAACTCCTTCAAAAGGATTTGGTCTCTTCCCCCTAGTATCAGGGGACAGAAGGAGAGGCAATGGCCTGAAACTGTGCCAGGGGAGGGTTGGGTTGGAAATGAGGAAATATTTCTTTGCTGCAGGAGTGGTCAGGGATTGGGAGAGGCTGCCCAGGGAGGTGGTGGAGTCCCCAGCCCTGGAGGTGTTCATAAAACCATGTAGACATGGCACTTTGGGACGTGGTTTGATGGCCATGGTGGTGCTGGGCTGATGGTTGGACTCAATGTTCTTGGAGGCCTTTTCCAACCTTAATGCCTCCATGATTCCATGCTTGGAGATAGCCTGGGCTGGACACGTGCAGCTCCCCGTGGCCACAGCTCTCATGTGAGTGTCCAGCTGACATCAGGTGGTCCTCAAGCAGCCTAGCTGTAGCTTTTCTCTCTCTAAACATTTACAGCCAACACAATGTCCATGTGTACGATCAGCAGCGGGCCCGGGCGAAGCCCAGCAGCTGCTGCCTGCATTCCTGCTGGAGCTTGTATACATCCCAGGGCTTTTTAAAGCATCTATTTACATTTGCATTTGAGATCCCTCTGCACTTCCTGAGCAGACTGGGCCAAACCCAGCACTGGTGCAAAGAGGGGACATTGCCCTGACGTCAGCACAGCTATGCTCCTTCCAGCTGGGTGGGAGGACGACCTCTGTTCTTCCCCCATGACACACACATGGATCCTCTGCTTTGTCCTTGTGAAACCAGGTGCTGCTGCCTTGCAGCCTTGCTGCCTTGCTAGTGAGCCCAAGCCATGGTCCCTACTGGAGAACCCCATCTTGTGGACATCCATGGGGCACTCCCTACTGGAGAACCCCATCTTGTGGACATCCATGGGGCACTGTGGGCTCACAGAATCATTTGGATGGGAAGGGACCTTAAAGAACATCCAGTCCAACCATTGACCCAGCACTGCCAGGTCACCAGTAAACCATTGCCCTCAGCATCACATCTAGAGGGCTTTTCAAATCCTCCAGGGATGGGGACTCCACCAGTACCCTGGGCAGCCTGGGCCAAGGTTTGACCACCCTTTCCAACTGCAGTCAGTCTCTGATGGTCAGTCCCTCACAGGACTTTGAAGGGAAGTTCACCTGAGCTCCAGTGAGGGGATTAAACTCCTTCCAAAAGGCAAAATGGAAACTTAGAGATGTGGGCCATGAGGAGCCTTAGATGTTGTCTACAGGGTGAATGCTTCACTCTTCAGGAAGAATAACATGTGAGGATGCTGAGGCTGGTTTTGAGAGCCCAGCACTTTCTCATTTTTGCTAAGAACCTGTCCTGAAGCTTCAGGTAACTGAGATACCTGGCCAGGGGAAGAGGAAAAGGACATTCAGCTGCTGTCTGATGCCTCCCCTTTTCCCCCCCTGCCCTTTTCCCTACCCTTGTATGGACAGGATCCCCAAAGCAAAGGGCACAATTACATTTTTCTGGTCCATTCCAGATGTTTTTTCCTTTGGATGGGAAGATAAAAAGCCCTTGGCATATAGCAAGAGACACAATGATTCTGCATATTGAACAAAGCAAGCTGCAAGGAGATGTACTTAAGGCTGAAATGATGCATTTTGAGAGCACTGGCCCAGGACCAAGAGAGGACTGGAATATCCTGCACAAAGGGTTAAAACATCCTGTAGCTCCTTCTGCAGAGCCCCTAAGCCCAGGTGTGGCCCTGGTGCACCTCAGGAACCTGCTCCTCTCTCTTTCCCAAGCTCCCTCTTATTCACTTTAATTACCTGGTGCACCCCACAGCAGGTATCTCACATGGTTGGTCACATTTAATGGCTCCTCAACAGTGAGGATTTCATCAAATTAACAAGTTCAAAAAAAAAATGTGGAAATGAAGAGAAAATAGGGCCTGGGAGTGTTAAGCATGAACCCCAAATGTGCCTCACTTAACAGTGACATTAACAGATGAGGTTCATTAGTTATTTTCCAACTGGCCAAACCTGAGCTCTGATGGAGATGCAGGGAATCCCAGCAGCTCTCTTGGAATCATTTCACTTTGCATGATGGAAGTGATCCAAGCACTGGGTTCTACACACTGGCCACAGCAACCCCAGGCAGTGCTACAGGCTGGGGTCAGAGTGGCTGAGAGCGGCCAGGTAGAGAGGGACCTGGGGGTGCTGGTTGATGGTAGGCTGAACATGAGCCTGCAGTGTGCCCAGGCAGCCAAGAGGGCCAATGGCATCCTGGCCTGCATCAGGACCAGTGTGGCCAGCAGTACCAGGGAGGTCATTCTGCCCCTGTACACTGCACTGGTTAGGCCACACCTTGAGTCCTATGTCCAGTTCTGGGCCCCTCAGTTTAGGAAGGAGGTTGAGTTGCTGGAGCGAGTCCAGAGAAGGGCAACAAAGTTGGTGAGGGGCTTGGAGCACAGCCCTGTGAGGAGAGGCTGAGGGAGCTGGGGTTGCTTAGCCTGGAGAAGAGGAGGCTCAGGGGAGACCTTCTTGCTCTCTCCAACTACCTAAAGGGAGGTTGTGGACAGGCAGAGGTTGGTCTCTTCTCCCAGGCAACCAGCACCAGAACAAGAGGACACAGTCTCAGGCTGCACCAGGGGAGGTTTAGGCTGGAGGTTAGGAGGAAGTTTTACACAGAGAGAGTGATTGCCCATTGGGATGTGCTGCCTGGGGAGGTGGTGGAGTCACCATCACTGGAGGTGTTCAGGAGGAGACTTGATGGGGTGCTTGGCTGCATGGTTTAGTTGGTTGGGTGGTGTTGGATGATAGGTTGGACACAATGATCTTGAAGGTCTCTTCCAACCTGGTCTATTCTATTCTATTCTATTCTATTCTATTCTATAATGGGAACTGCTCCCCAGCAGCAATGTGCTGGGCTGAGGAGGAGATGCAGTTTGTCATGGAAGAGGAGTGAGGGTTTTGTCTCACTGCAGCATCAGTGTGACCAGAGAGAGAGGCAGAGGGAGAGCAAAGTGGAGCAAAGTCTCCCTCAGGGAGCAGGTTTTCATAGAATTGTCAGGGTTGGAAGGGACCTCAAGGCTCAACCAGTTCCAACTCTCCTGCCATGGCCAGGGACACCTCACACTACAGCAGGTTGCTCACAGCCACCTCCAGCCTGGCTGCAAACACCTCCAGGCATGAGGCTTCCACCACCTCCCTGGGCAACCTGTGCCAGGCTCTTAGGTTTTAATTCACAGGTTCAGAAGAGTGCTGGTCAGCCTTGCTGCCATGTGGCAGCACTGCCAGAGAGGAAATAAAGAAGCAAATGGTGTACTGAATGTATTCTTCTGGCCTCAAGCTGCTCCAGGGGAGGGTTAGGTTGGGTGTTAGGAACAGTTTCTTTCCTGCAAGAGTGGTCAGGCTTTGGAGCAGGCTGCCCAGGGAGGTGTTGGAGTCACCATCCCAGGAGGTGTTCAAGTAATGTGTAGCCATGGCACCTTGAGACATGGTCTGATAGCCATGGTGGTGCTGGGCTGCTGGCTGGGCTTGTTGATCTTAGAGGTTTTTTGCCAACCAAAACACTCCTCTGATTCTATGAAATCCACAGTGAAATATTTCTGTGCTGCTGTAGACAGCACATTCAGCTCCAGCACAGGGCATGCTGATTGCAAATTCCTCCCAGCCCTTCTCTGAAGGACTTAGCAGAGGATGGGCATTAAAATCCAGGAGCCCATCCCCTCTAATGCTGATGGGAACCCAGCCACCCAGCTCAGTGGATTACATCTGCCCTCAGCTTAGCAGAAGCAGCGTGGGAGTACCAGCAGAGCTCTCTTAATGTGCTATTCTGGTCCAGCTACACTCCATGTGTGGACAGACAAACCACTCCCTGCCATATAAGGGGCCAGATGGGAACTGCAGCTTTGCCAGTCTAGTGTCAGTGTGCTGGCATGGACTGGGCACTGTCCTGTCAGTCAGTCACATCAGCCAGTCCAGCAGCAAAAGGCTAAAGGGTTCACAGAATCCCAGCATGGTGGAGGTTGGAAGGGACCTCTGGACATCATCCAGTCCAACCCCCTGTTAAAGCAGCATCACCCTCAGCAGATTGCCCTGGATCAAAATGCCCAGGAGGGCTTGGAATCCCTCCAGAGAAAAAGACTCCAAACCTCTTAGGGCAGTCTGCACCAGAGCTCCAGCACCCTCAGAGCAAAGAAGCTTCCTCTCATGAAACCTTACTGTCTTCCAGTTTGTGCCCATTGTGAGGAGGCTCAGGGGAGACCTTATTGCTCTCTACAACTACCTGAAGGGAGGTTGTAGCCAGGTGGGGGTTGGTCTCTTCTCCCAGGCAAGCAGCACCAGAACAAGAGGACACAGTCTCGAGCTGTGCCAGGGAAGTTTAGGCTGGAGGTGAGGAGAAAGTTCTTCCCAGAAAGAGTAATTGGCCATTGGAATGTGCTGCCCAGGGAGGTGGTGGAGTCACCATCCCTGGAGGTGCTCAACAAAGGCTTGGACGTGGCACTTGGAGCCATGGTTTAGTTGTCAGGAGGTGTTAGGTGATAGGTTGGACTTGATGATCTCTGAGGTCTTTTCCAACCTGGTTGATTCTATGACCTCCAGAGGTCCCTTCCTACCCCTAATACCCTGTGACCCTGTGATCTCTGGAAAGCCCAGCTCAGCTCCCAAGGCAGGGTCACTGTGCTGCCTGCAGTGAGGCTGGCAACAGCCTGTGCTGGGTGCAGGGCTCAGCCACAGCTGCACTGCTGCTGGCACTGATCACAAGTGGGGCAGCTTCTACTCAAAGCCTGAGTTTGATTTAGTTTAGGTTTCAGAGGCAACTTATAAACATTCCCAGCGAAGACACTTCTTCCAAGGGGCTCAGCCAAGTGGGGTTTCCTCCTCATGTTTATGGGAAAGCATTTTGTTTAGATAGAACAGCAAACCAGCAGATCCCCACATTCCTCCCCAGAACATCCCAGCCAGCCCAGCGGCCTCTGGGATGGGAGATTTAGCACAAACTCGAGGGAAATGTGCAGTAAGAGTCCCTTGCTTAAGTCCCAGCAGGGTGTCTGTGGGACATGAGGCACCAGAGGCTGGCTCAGGAGCTGGGAGAGGGTGGAAGACACTGGTGGTAACGAAGCCTGCCAATCAAGACTTAACCTGAGGTTCATTACAGCAGATAAATGCTCCACCTAAGGACTTCTCTAGCCCATGCCTCAATATCACAGCCTGCTTCCAGCCCAGGAAGGCTAGAAAATGAGGGATCACTTGTGCTGTGCTCTTGGGAACTGGGAAAGAAGAGGGTTTGGGGTTTGGCCTTCAGGGCTGCAGCTAGGTTGAACATTCACCTCTGTGTGAACACCAGCAGAAAGCTTTACACCCATGAAGTACCACTGGAAATAGGCTTTAAGTGAGAATGAATTGGTATCTGCACCTCTGAGCAGGGTGAATTTCCCCTGGGCCTGAACAAGTTCTGCCTGAGCCTTTCATGGAGTTCTTCTTTCTTTCATCGAAGCGGGAGGAAAAAGGGCTGAAAACCTCCACTGAGAACAGCTGGCTAATTTTCACTCCTTATAACAAACTCAGGCCAAGATCTGGTTGCTGGCAAGCACAGACCCAACATCTGCAGGAGGAGAAGCCTCTGGCCTCCCCAGCTCGCTGGAATTTTCCAGCTGATGGGAAATAACTCCCAAGTTAACGACAGCATCTGTGGAGGCAGGGATGGGGTAGCCAGGTGGACATCCTTTTGGTACAGAGCTGGAGAGCACAGAACAAGAGACTGAAGAAAAAGCCAACCTTGTGCAGAGCTGGGCTCCACAACCACCCTTTTCCTTCAGGGACTGTTCTGAGTAGCAGGAGCCTTCATGATGGCCTGGCCCAGTTTGCTCCTTGATTTGGAGGACCAGTTTAGGGGAAGTTTCTAATATCCCTCCCATGAGATCACTGACCTCAAAATATCCACTGCCAGTCTCATAAACACAGACACCATGGTGTCCTCATCCAGCAAATGTCTAAGAGCTTTACACAGAAGGTCAATAAAGCTGTTTCTCCCTGTGCACCCCTTGGGGAAATGAGCTCCAGTGCTGCCAAGTGACTTCCCAAGATCACCCATCCAGCTGCACCACCACCAACCTCCTGAGGGCCAACATGTCATAGAATCACAGAATGGTTTGGGTTGCAAGGGACCTTTAGAGGTCATCTGGTCCACCCCACCCCTGCAGTCATCTGCAGCTAGAGCCAGGTTGCTAAGAACCCCAAACAAGTTGATCTGAAATGGCTCCATGCGTGGGGCAGCTAAATACAGCCTTGCTGTAAAGGCTTCAGCTCCTTTGTGATTTGATTCCAGATGCTTCCAAAGGTCCTTTTGTGGCTAACCAATGGTTTTAGCATGGAATTAGACAGTGGGATGCAGCCATGTTGCCTGCAGAGCAGTGCCTGCATGTCCATTGGTACTTGACAGGACTGGCACTCAGGGAGAAGTTGAGCAGTGAAAGCATCAGGACCAATCTCTCCTCTAATTCTGACCAAGCTGAACTCCCCAGACAGAGGCATGGGAAGGTCCCAGCCTTGCTGCCTTGGAAACCAACTGCCCTGGAGTGGTGATCCAGCAAAAACCCTCTCTAAGAACTCCCTAAAAGCCCTCACAGTCCTCCTCCTCAAAGCTCAGCCGGGAAGCAAAGGCTGGCTGGGTGATGCTGGGCACCCGAAGGAGGGAGGCAGCTCAGGGGTTAATGCTCCTGGCAGCGTTTTGCACCATGCCATAAAATGTTTTATGACATTTTTACAACATTGTGCAATGGGGTTTGGGGACCTGAGGAGAAAATATGATGTCAAAGGAAGATGCAGCTGAGTGGAGCCAGCCCAGCAGGTACGATTCCCTCTCCTCTCCTCCCCTCTCTTCCCTTCAGCCTCGCTGCAGGCAGGAGCAGTCCTCCCCACCCCATGGGCCAGCCCAACATTCCTGGTGCTCCTCAGCACATCTGTGCTGGGTTTATGTGCGTGCCACATACTTCCACAGTGAGCACACGTCACATGTTGCTGCAAACAGCCCCAATAAACGTGGGAGCCAAGTGTGCCGAGATCTTACCACATATTAAACACCTTTTAGCCTGATCCATAACTTTGTAATGGGTAGAAAACTAACAAGGCTCATCTTTAAATGGGATTCCATGGTTGCCATTGTCCATTTGCTGTGTGACATCATGGCCTGGGGTGCTGGTGGAAGGGCCAGGAGATGCAAGCTTGCAGCCATCAGCTAAAATCCTTCAGGTCACTAACTTGGTGTGGTGCCCTCCCCCCCATGCTGACTCAAGTGATTTCAGTTGGCCTGGATGAGCTTATAGATCTTTTCCAGCCTAAACAATTCAATGAGACAAGCTCAAACATGCTCATCTTGATAGGAGAGAGGAGGTTCTTTATATGGTGAGACACAGAAGACAAGCAGATGTGTGAGAGGAGGCACTGGAGTTTGTCAGAAGCAAGGCTTATCCCAGTGGCTCAGCATCTTGATAGCCACATGGACGTCATCATCATCATTGTAGAAGACCAAGATCACTTCTGGGCCACCTTTACCCTCCTGGAATAGCTGCAGCAAAGCTGAGCATGGCTGTATGTGGTGCTGCACTGTCAGTCCTTGCAGCAGGTGGTCTAAGGTCTGCCTAAGGTCCATAGAAGATGGTCTGTCTCCTAGCCAGCCATCACTGATGCTGAAAGAGCCACTGTCTAGGGACAGAATGTTGGTGAGCTCAGCCTGGTCAGGAGCAGCAAGGTCATTCTGATGAGTGTCTGTTAGCGCTCCAGAGATGGGGCTCCCCTTTGAATGCCTCAGGTAGGGACAAAACGTGTCTGCGGTTCCAGGGTGTAATTGAGTAGGGCTGCTCCAGGCACGCTGAGATCAGAGGTCAATAAGTAAAAACATTCAGGAGATTTAACACAAATCCCCAAAGCTGGGTGGTGGGGGAGAAGTCTTTATATCCCCCCCACCCCCCCATGCTCTCCCTTCCTTGCTTCAACCCTTCTGGTGACAATGTGGGGCAGGAATGCACTTCTATAACAGAGGCAGCCATGAAGCTCTTCTGTAATCACTTTATTCCAGGAACTGACACCCTAAGAAAAATCCCAAATATCACAGGACTTGGCATGGAATCATACATCTTGGTGACACTAGGTTTGGCAGGAGGCAAAGCTAAGCAAAGCCTAATCCAATCTTCTGCTTTGGAGTTACCAGCACAGCAGCAGCGGCTTGCCTGGGGTGGTTGGGAAAGCAATGCCTCTCCCCACATGGGATGTGGCCAGGCTCTCAGCAGAGCAGGGAGGGGGCTTTAGAAGAAGCCCCAGCGTCTGAACCTCTGCAGGAGGAGACATCCAACTTCACGGCTGATTTGTCTGATCAAACAGAGCAAATCCCCCGCTCTGATCCCGCTGATGGCTCTAAATTGCTTTAGCCATTGTTAAATGAGCCACACCACGGACCTTCAATGGAAGCAAGGCTGCTTTCTTCCCTTTCAAACAGCTCTTTGGCTGGACTTCAGTAGGTGTTTCAGCTCCCTTGGAAGGTTCTGCTGAGACACTGCATGAAAACTCCCCTGGACTGGTTTTGCTCTTTTGTTTCCTCCTCTTGACTATCGAGGTGTTTTTTATTACATGGCTCCAGCCATGCCTGGAACTTCTTTGTGCCTGGAGCTTCTTTGTCACCTGAAGGCAGCTCTGTTCAGAAGGCTGTAATTACAGCCTAATTAGGCAAGAGGGGGAAAACTGACCCCCATGGGGTCAGCCACTGAGTTGAGGCTGGACACAAGCTGTCTGGTCCCACCTCAGCGGGGAAGCCCTGGCTCTTCCCAAACAGGGTCCCTCTTGGTTGCTCCACAAAGTCCTTCGACAGAGGGGAAATGTATAAAGTGCATTGGGAAGAGCTGTCAACCATCCCTAGTCAGTGGTGCCCTGCAGCAGGAGAAGGGGTAACAGGCAAAACTGGAACCCAGCAGAATCTCTCTGAATCATAGAATCAATAAGGTTGGAAAAGACCTCAGAGATCATCAAGTCCAACCTGTCACCCAACACCTCATGACTAACTGAACCATGGCTCCAAGTGACACATGCAAGCCTTTTTGAACACCTCCAGGGATGGGGACTCCACCACCTCCCTGGGCAGCACATCCCAATGGCCAATTACTCTTGCTGGGAAGAACTTTCTCCTCACCTCCAGCCTAAACTTCCCCTGGCACAGCTTGAGACTGTGTCCTCTTCCTCTGGTGCTGCTTGCCTGGGAGAAGAGACCAACCCCCACCTGGCTACAACCTCCCTTCAGGTAGTTGTAGAGAGCAATAAGGTCTGTCCTGAGCTTCCTCTTCTCCAGGCTAAACACCCCTAGCTCCCCCAGCCTCTCCTCATAGGGCTTGTGCTCAAAACGGGAGGAGAAACTTCTTTGCTGGAGCAGGCTGCCCAGAGTGGAGTCTCCTCTGGAGAGATTCCAAACCCTCCTGGGCATTGTGATCCTGAGCAAGCTGCTGTGGGTGCCCTGCTTTAGCAGGGATGATCTCCAGAGGTCAGTTCCACCCCGACCATGCTGGAATTCCTGGTTGTGTCAGCCCCTGCCTCTCCACGACACCACTGCTTGGTGCCCAAGAAGCTCCAGGAATAGAAGCAATTAGAAAAGTTGGATGCTGAATTGCATTGAACCACCCTCACCTTTGCTGCTCTACTGCTCAGGGAGTTTTCCTCACCCCTCCCAGCAAAGGGCTCCTCTTCCACTCAGACTTCACATTTCATGCAGTAATTTTGGAACTGGATCAAACCTGGTACAAATTTAGGCAGCAAAATGGGAAGCCAAGCCAGCACGTGGCACCCTTTGGCAATCACAATCAATCTCTCTGCTGCTGGGGAAGGCATCAGCTGAAAGCCCCAAGATTCCTCACAGCAGGAAGCCAAGTGGCTCCCAAACCAAAATTGTCATGAAATGTAAACCCAAAAGAAACCAACCAGCCAGCCAGGCTCACAGGATGTTAGGGGTTGGAAGGGACTTCCAGAGATCAAGTCCAACCCCCCCGCCAGAGCAGCACCACAGAATCCAGCACAGGTCACACAGGAACACATCCACAGTATCACAGTATCACTAAGGTTGGAAGAGACCTCGAGGATCATCGAGTCCAACCTCTCACCACAGACCTCATGACTAAACCATGGCACCAAGTGCCACATCCAATCCCCTCTTGAACACCTCCAGGGATGGGACTCCACCACTTCCCTGGGCAGCACGTTCCAATGACCAAATGACTCTCTCAGTGAAGAACCCTCTCCTCACCTCAAGCCCAAACCTCCCCAGCTTGAGACTGTGTCCTCTTGTTCTGGTGCTGGTTGCCTGGGAGAAGAGACCAACCCCTTCCTGGCTACAAGCACCCCTCAGGTAGCTGCAGAGGGCAACGAGGTCACTCCTGAGCCTCCTCTTCTCCAGGCTAAACAACCCCAGCTCCCCCAGCAAAAAATCTGAATCCATATGAGGCTGGAAAGGCTCCAGAGAAGGAGACTCCACAACCCCTCCGGGCAGCCTGCTCCAGTGCTCTGTGACCCTCACAGGGAAGAATTTCCTCCTCATGTTGAGGTGGAACCTCCTGTGCTGTAGCTTATATCCATTACCCCTTGCCCTATCACGGGGTGCAAAGCATCTGTTGGTGGCCACATCTCTCCCAGGTGTGCCTGGACACCTCCGTGGGCTTCCTGGCTCCTGGGGCAGCTGCCATCGACAGCATCAGAACTTGGATTACATCAATTCTTTTGCCATTGCCCAACTGAAACCCTGCTCCCCCAGGGAGGCTCAGCTTCACTGCCTGTGGTTATTAATATTGTATTGCCAGCAGCCAGATGGGCCAGGGACACTTTTCATACCTTTTACTGATGTCCTTCACCAGCAAATTATTTCCACTTACCTTTCATCCTCATCTGCTGCAGGTAGAATGAAGTGTTAGCAGCAGCACCTTCTCCCCAGAACAGTCCCCACCAGGAAGGGCCTGGCTGGAGAGCAGACATGGGAAGGTGTCTGTGCTGCTTTAATTAAACAGCTCCCTGGAATGGCTGGGGGGGTGGTGGGGTGGTGGTGCTGTGGTAGTAGGAGGTGGTTGAGACCTCCCTGCCAAGCCTGGAAAATGCTTTGCTGGCTTCCAGCTTTGCTGGGAAGGTTCTCCCCTTTGGGCTTTGTGTTTCCCTTTTCCAGACTTGCTGACTGATACTTGAGGAACTTGCAGCAGTGGGTGCTCAAAACCCCACAGAGCCATCACCAAAGGCTTTCTAGGTAAAGCCTCCACAGACAGACAGGTTCTACACAAGTCCCTAAGCCCCTCACAGCTCAAAACTCCTATGTGGAGTGAGAGGAGGAGCATCTTTAACACAGAATCATAGACTACACTGGGTTGGAAGGGACTTTTAAAGGTCACCTGGTGCAACCCCCCTGCAACGAGCAGGGCTTTCCCCAGCCAGATCTGGTTGCTCAGCCCCCCATCAAGCCTGACCCTGGATGTCTCCTTAACACCACAGTCCTGGGTGGAAAAGTGACTGTGGTGAGGTGCTTCAGGGAGGTCCTTAACCAAGAGGTTTTCTGTCTCCCAGGGGAGAATCAGTCTGAGGAACAGCCAGATGGGTGCCTCTTTGCAGGTCATTTCGCTTGATCCCAGCTCTAGCTGTTATCTATTTGCTCCTGCTGCACTTGAGATGCAAATGATGGCTGAGATAAGCAGAACCACTCTGGGCTCTCTGTTGCCAGAGGAAATTGCCCTGGACTACTCTGCATGCCCCATGGTGTGCAGGGCTGCCCCCACCTGAACTCCCCAGAGGTGAGCCCAGTCCTGGCTTCTGACCCCACAGCTCCTGAGGTGTCTTTGCAGCACGTTGACACCCACGTTGATACCCCAGCACCACCCCTACCTCAGACACTTGCAGCATCGTGGGGTCTGCCAGGGCTTGTCCTGCAGGAAAGCATCTCTCCGAGGCATGGTGGTGACAGGGTTATCTGATGACAGGCTAACACCTCCCTCAAAGTGTCACCAGCACGTCAGATTTGGAACACAGACCTCTGTCGTTAACTCCCCTCCTAATGAGCATTGCTGCTGACAGCTCCAGCGTGACCTCAGGGAAGGTTTGAGGGTGGGCTGGAGGCTCAGGGGGTGTGGATAGGAGCTCAGGAAGAAGTGTGGTGGTAGAAAGAGCTCTGGGGAACAGGCTGCACTCAGACTCTAGAGATGCCATAAATGCAAGGAGTGTGCTGTTCCTGTGCAGAGCACAGCTTGGGCTCAGCAGCTGTTGGCAGCTCACAGCAGGAGGGTGAAGTTTGAGTGATTTGTAAGGCTTGTACCCAGCCATGTGCCCATCCAGCCTCCCTGCTGGGCAGCCCTTCAGCCCCCTGAGCATGGCTCTCAGGGCACAGCATGCATCCATTCTGCCTCTCTGGCTGGAGAGCAGATCCTCCTCACCACCCTCCTCACCTCCCAGCAACAGCTGAGGGTTGGGGCTGGTTCTGGTGGCTTGTGGTCACTTGTGGGCTTTGTAGGAGGGAGAGAGATGGTGAAGTTGAAGGTGTTGGGGTAGCATAACCATGGGAGGATCCTGACAGCACAGCTCTGGCCCAGGTGCAGGTCACCTGGGGATGAACAGCCCACCAAAGAGTAAGTAGGAAGCCTCTGAACAGAGACTGGATATCTAACAACATTGACAAGCTCTATGCCAAGCCATGGATCCTACTAAGCATTGCAGGGGGTTGTTGTACCCTGGGGTACATCACAGGTCCCCAGAGAGAAATGGGCATTTCTGGATTGGAAGTCCCAGCTCAGGCATGGATTTGGGTGCAAAGTACTCGTGGTAGACAGCAGAGGAAGGGCCAGATCAATAAACACTTATTTAGGAGTCACAGTGAGGTGCTTCAAAGTGCTCAGACAATCATGATGACATTTTGGGGGCACTGGGTGATGCAGGGCATTTTGTGATTTGCTACAGAGACTTTCACTCCATGGCCAGCAAGGTGATGTGGCTGAGCTCAGTGGAGGTGCAATACCTCCTTCATGATTGCTCCTTACTCAGCTTGTGCATCCCCAGCAGAATGGATCCATTCCCTATGGGCATGGGGGGCAACCACCATCCTCCCTTGCTGGGCCACTGTCCATGGGAATGTGAGGCACAGATTTGTGCCAGCAATATAACTCTCATTCCTGGCCCAAAGGCTTTGGAGCTTGGCCATGATGATGTTTCCCTGCCTTGGACAAGCCTCTTATAGCTCATCCTTCAAATATTTGCTTCTGAGATATTTCTCCTCCTACAACAACCATCTGATGAAGATCCACATCTCACACAACCAGAAGCAGAGCTAGCCAAAAGCACACTGCTGCTGCAAACAAAACCAGCCCTGAGCTGGACTGGGCCCCAGTGTCCCCACTGCTTCCCTGCTGAGCTTCAGGCAGCATCATTCCAAATGATGCTTCTCCAGCCACACATGGCTGGGCCAGCCTGGGGCCACACTCTGACACAGCAGCCAGAATACAGAATTAACCAGGCTGGAAAAGACCTTTCAGATCATCGAGTCCAAGCTATCACCCAACGCCATCCAATCAACTAAACCATGGCACCAAGTGCCTCATCCAGCCTCTTTTTAAACACTCCCAGGGATGGTGACTCCACCACCTCCCTGGGCAGCACATCCCAATGGCCAATCTGGGACCTCCAGCCCAAACCTCCGGGACCTGCCCTGGGATGGAGTGGCTGAGCCCCTGGCTTCGTTTAGCTTCGCACCGATCCGCCGGTGAGGGCTCACCTGATGCCTGCACTCCCAGAACCAACATGTGCTCCTCGGGCTGGCTGCTTGCTGGGAACATCAGCAGCAAAATAGCAACCAGATGTCATCCAAGAGCCCTCATAAATATTTCATAGCAGCCTGTGAGCCACCCGCTGAAAGACAGAGACCTCAGCACCGGCTCGGAGCTCGTTACTGAACGCGACAAATGCTTCTAATTGGGTTGGTGGCAACGGCAGATATTATTGACAGCAACGGAGGGGACAACCTGCTACACTGTATTTGCTTTGCTCTGGGCACCCCTGCTGATGAAAATGTAAATTGAGGGTGATGGATAAGACTTTGTGGAGAGCTTCTTCTCCGTCTGACTAGATTAACGCCGAAATGTAAGGAAAGGAGGAGGTGTCAGGGGAGGTGGGGAGGCTCTGCAAAGGTGGTCAGGCTGCCCAGGGAGGTGGTGGAGTCACTGTCTCTGGAGGTGTTCAAGAAATGTGTGGCACTCTGGGACATGGTTTAATGGCCCTGGAGGTGTAGGAATCATAGAATTGGCAGGGGTGGAAGGGACCTCGAGGCTCAGCCACTTCCAACCCCCCTGCCATGGGCAGGGACACCTCACACTACAGCAGGTTGCTCACAGCCACATCCAGCCTGGCTGCAAACACAGCCAGGCAGGAGGCTTCCACCCCCTCCCTGGGCAACCTGTGCCAGTCTCTCACCACCCTCATGGGGAAGAACTTCTTCCTAACATCCAATCTGAATCTACCCACTTCAATTTTTGTTCCTTTCCCCCCAGTCCTATCCTTACCTGACACCCTAGGTTGAAGGTTGGACTCGATGCTCTTGGAGATCTTTTCCAAGCAAAACAATTCCATTGTTCTATGAGGTGCAGGCAAAGGTGCAAAGGGAGTCAGCTGTTGGGTGTTTTTGTCCAGCTGTACCCAAACAGGAGCCATGGAGTGAGGAAGATGGATAATTCCCAGGAATCCAACTTGTTTGCTGTTGGAGTGAGGAGCAATCCTGCCACCCCACCGTGCCTGTATTGCTTGGATGTACACCGTGCCACACAGGGACACTGAGAGCAGGATGTGTTCCCAGAGGGCTCCTACTGCAAGCAGAACAAAAATCCCATTTCCTTAACGATCTCCCAGCAATCTCAGAACATGGGAGAAATAAAATGAAGAGGCTGCAGGACTCAGTAAGGTTTTTTTTGGCTCCTGCTCCTGGTTCCACCATGGATTTGCCACAGGCTGCTTGCTTCCCGGAGGCTGCAGTGCTGTCACTGCGCCACTGGGGAGGATGTGGCACAGAGCTGTGAAGGGGAAAAGGACCTGGGGGTCCTAGTGGATGGGAGGCTGACCATGAGCCAGCAATGTGCTCCTGTGGTCATGAAGGCCATGGGTTGTATTAGAAGGGCTGAGGTCACCAGGTGGAGAGAGGTTCTCCTCGCTTTCTACTCTACCCTGCTGAGGCCACAGCTGGAATATTGTGTCCAGTTCTGGGCCCCTCAGTTCAAGAAGGACCTCAGGGAGAGAGTCCAGCACAGAGCCAAGAAAACAATGAAGGGAGTAGAACATCCTTGTTATGAGGACAGACTGAGGGAGCTGAGGGCTCTGTAGCTTGAAGAGGAGACTAAGAGGTGAATGTTCATAAAGATGTGCAGGCTGAGTGCCCAGAGGCTGGAGCCAGGCTCTGCTGGGTGATGCCCAATGACAGCACAAGGGGCAGTGGTGGAAGTTGAGGCATAGCAAGCTCCATGGAAATAGGAGGAAGAATTATTTCCCTGTAAGGGTGACAGAACACTGGAGCAGGCTGCCCAGGGGGGGTTGTGGACTCTCCCTGTCTGGAGATATTCAAGACCTGCCTGGATGTGCTCTTGTGTGATCTGCTCTGGGTGATCCTGCTCTGGCAGGGGGTTGGACTGGATGATCTCTCCAGGTTCCCTTCCAGCCCCTGACATTCTGTGATTCTGTGAACTCCAGGCTCAGTCCCTTGCAGACCCACAGCTCGGGGCTTGGCTCACAGCCCCAGCCGCATCGTGCCGCAGAGGCAGGGGGTCCCCAGGATGTGACAGAGGGCTGTGACCCCCCGTGTGGGCAGGGCAGAGTTCAACCTGTCCGAGTGTCAAATGACTCTGCTGTGGTGCCTCAGTGAGCTTTGCCTGGATGTGTTCCTGTGTGACCTGCTCTGGGTGATCCTGCCCTGGCAGGGAGGGGTTGGACTGGATGATCTCTCGAGGTCCCTTCCAGCCCCTAGCACGGTCTCTGTGATTTGTGGCTGTTTGCAGAGCATTCTGAGGTCTTTGCTTGGGAAAAAAAATTAAAAAGAGCTTTTATTAAAGTTCCTGCCTGCTAAGAGCTGCTGAGGACTAATAACCATGGTTTAAGAAAAGCAATTTGGGGACATGGCAGCAGCCTGGTTCCGTGTGCTGCTGGGTGTGTAATCGCGTGCGTGCGTGCGTGTGGGAGCACATGGACCTCACCGATCCTCCTGAGATCTCCCTCTGCCATTTGGAGGCCAAGGAATCCCACGTGAACCTAAGTCTGTGGTGATATTTTCTATGCAAGCATTAATCCTCTCTCTCTCTCTCTCTCTTTCTTTTTAAGCAGCCCATTTATTAAAACTCGGCAAGTCTCAATTCCTGAAGCTGGTTCCTTGAGATGTCATTATCCTGCTGCTGGAGCAGATTAGCGGATTGCTGGGAGGATGCAATTTGAGCTCAATTAATTCTGCTTCAAGTCCCAATTCAGTGTTGCTAAATAGCTCTCAAAAACCTCTCGTCAGGCTTCCCAGCACTCGGCTGCCTTGGGATTGCAGTTCTGCCAGGGCAGCCCTGCCCAGCTCTGCCCACCCCCATCACGGGCAGATGCTGGGTGTGTTTGCACTGCCACTCCCTCTTTCCTAAGAGGACTTTTCCAAGAATTTCTGCTCAGTTACTATAAACTTGATGTCCAGGGGAGAAAATGCTGAGCTGGTCTTGTAAAGCCATAGAGTCACAGAATGGTAGGGGTTGGAAGGGACCTACAGAGATCGTCGAGCCCAGCCCCACCCCCCCCGTCAAAGCAGGACCACCTAGGGCAGGTCAGAGAGGAATACATCCAGATGAGTCTGGAAATTCTCAAGAGGAAACTCTACAACCTGCTTCAGGGCTCTGGCCCCCACACAGCAAAGAATTTTCTCCCTGTGTTGAGGTGGAACTGGGTTCCAGTTTATGTCCATTGCCCCTTCTGCCATCACAGGACACCACTGGAAAGAAACCAGCACCATCTTCTTGTGTGTGGGTGGAACTGGGTTCCAGTTTGTGTCCATTGCCCCTTGTCCCATCACAGGACACCACTAGAAAGAAACCAGCATGATCTTCTTGATACCCACCCTTCAGACAAATGCCAACCCCAACTTCCAATCCTTCTTCTCTCTTCTTCTGTTAAATCACTGACACTGACTGGAGCAATCCTTTGCCTGTCCACTTGAATACAGCACTGAGAGGGAATGGCAGAGCAAAGCACACAACATGTAAAGCAGTGAAATAAAAAGAATCAGTTCACAAGGCTTGGGATTGTTTTTCCCTCGAGTAAGACTTGCCTTTGACTGTCATAAGTAGGATTAAGCCTTGACTTAACCTGCCCAACCCAGAGCCTTCAAATCCTCACTCATGTGGTTAAGGTTGTGTGGGTGGAAACTGGGCTCCTGGCGTGTGTAAAGTGAGGACTGTGCCAATCACAGCCAGGGCAGAGCCATCCACTGCCTCTTCTTCCAGGCAGGAGTTGTCTTTATGTGCCTTTGCAAAACCAGTGAAAATGGGCCCAGATCCAAGGCTATCCAAACCATTACTGATCCTGACCTAGTTTACAAACAGGTATCAAGTCCACTTCCTTCAGTGCTGTCCTCCCTCCTCTCTTCCTTGCTCTCCCTCTTGTGCTCATAAGCACATACTGCACGTCCTCTTTCCTGCTTCCAGCCAGCATCACTTACAACTGAGCCACCTGATTTAGGTTGGGTTTTTTTTAGCATAAGGATAGACCTTAGCATCATCTTTAGCACCTCCCAATCTGCTGTATCTGAGGGGAGTTTAGGTACCAGGAGGCCATCTGAGACATCAGCAGCAGCGTGAAGAGGAAGCAGCCTCAGGTTGCACCAGGGAGAGGTTAGGTTAAACATCAGGAACAATTCCTTTCCCCAAAGGGCTCAAATCAAGCCTGGAACAGGCTGCCCAGGGAAGTGGTGGAGTTACCGTCCCTGAAGAGGTTGAAAAGCTATGTAGATGGGGTCATAAGGGACATGGTTTAGTGGTGGATGTGGCAGTGCTGAATTAGTGGTTGGACTTGATGATCTTAAAGGTCTCTTCCAACCAGAACAGTTCTGTGATTCTATGAAAACAGAGCAGATGCCTCTTGGAGCTGCTTCTACTGCTTTTATTTCAAGACAAGGAGGCCTTCTGAAAGAGAAAGGACTCGGAGCAGGTGAGGGGCTGGACCTGTTTCCTTGGCAAGGAAGATGCAATGCACAGGATGCTTCCAGCAGTTGTGCAGAGGGAGGTAAAGACCTGTGACAGCTGCAGACTCATCACCCACAGCCTCCTCTTTCCAAATGCTTAAGCTGTAACGAAATGAAACAGAGTCTGTACTGGCAGGTGAGCCCAACAACAAAAGCACTTGCCCAGGGCTCTCAGACACTAGTGGAAATGCCCACGTTGCTGTCTGCCTCCTGATGGGCTTCTAGATGTCTCAGGGACTTGCTTTTGTGCTGCCATCCACCTACCCACATCCTTTGGAGCACCACCCTGGGGCAGCTACACCGAGAAGGTTCAATCCTGTGGCATTGCTGCAAGCACAAAGATGCAAACCAGACCAGAGACTGTCCCATGCCCTGTGCATGATGCTATCATTTATGCCCAAGTGAGCATGCACGCCAGCCTTTGGAGCTGGCAACGTGTTGCACGTGAGCCAGGGACCGTCCCAGGCACTGGCAGCACAGAGAAGTCTTTCTGAACGAGTCCCTCCAATGAAAGGCAGAAAATGTTGCTGGCTGAGAACTGTCAGCTTCAAAGGGATTCCCCTGGCACATTCCAGACCCTTAGCCCATCAGGCAGCAACCTGAAAAAATATTTGGTCCCTAAAGGTCAGCATTTATCACAGTGGTAGCCCAGCTGAGGAGTGAAGGGCACAGCTGAGGGGTGTGCTGGAAAGATCCTGCCACTGGCCACAGGTGCCACACACCAGCCATCCCCCACCAGAGCACCTCCATTACCTCTGTTTTCATTGCCCTTTGCATTCAAGATGGGACAGAAAGCCCTGTCCCTGCTCATGCTGTGCACCCCCATTTGCCAGCATCACCCAGCCTGTGGAGCTCCCAGTGCAGGAGTGTTGATGGCAGAGACAGAATACAGAGCTAACCAGGTTGGAAAAGACTTCACAGATTATCAAGTCCAACCTATCACCCAACACCATCTGATCACCAAGTGCCTCAGCCAGTCTCTTTTAAAACACTTCCAGGGATGGTGACTCCACCACCTCCCTGGGCAGTACATCCCAATGGCCAATCTCTCTTTCCATGAAGAATTTCTTCCTAACATCCAGCCTGACCCTCCCCTGGCACAGCTTGAGACTGTGTCCTCTTGTTCTGGTGCTGCTTGCCTGGGAGAAGAGACCAACCCCCACCTGGCTGCAACCTCCCTTCAGGGAGTTATAGAGAGCAAGAATGTCTCCCCTGAGCCTCCTCTTCTCCAGGTTAAGACCTTACTCCCTGTCATGGATGGGGAAACCTTGGGGAGATGCCACCTCCTTTGCAGCTGGTGTCTGAATGCTCAACATGGACCAGAGCAGCATAGCACACACAGCCAACACTTTCTATGTTCCACCAGCCCTGGCTGTGGCAATGAGGTGACCTGCATCCCTGCACTCTCCCATCTCACACAGCCAGCAACCAATGCTCTCTTCCAAAGAGTTCTCCCTCCATGCTAAGAAGTTTGTGGGATTGGCGCCAGCTCTCCCACGTCTCGCAGGTGGTTTGCTTGGCTTTCACAGTGCTCTCCTTCATACATGGTGATATAATAATATAGGGTGCTCACAGAGATGTATGTTAGGGTGTAGTGCCCCAGAGATTTGGTCTGACCCACTGATCCAGCTGTGCCCTGTGGAGATGATACCCAAGCAGGGAGATCTGCAGCACCCTCCATGTCCTACAGCACCAGGGCTGACTGTGGTGAGTCTGCACAGCCATAGCAGCACTGGGACAGGCAGCTCTGCATGATGAAAGAGAATCATAGAATTGTTAGGGTTGGAAGGGACCTCAAGGATCAGCCAGTTCCAACCCCCCTACCATGGGCAGGGACACCTCACACTACAGCAGGTTGCTCACAGCCACCTCCAGCCTGGCTGCAAACACCTCTAGGCAGGAGGCTTCCACCACCTCCCTGGGCAACCTGTGCCAGGCTCTCACCACCCTCATGGGGAACAACTTCTTCCTGACATCCAATCTGAATCTACCCATTTCTAGGTTTGTTTTTTTCACTCCCTCTAGTCCCATCATTACCTGACACCCTAAAAGTCCCTCACCCACCCCATTTCCCCCTTTTTCCCCTCAAATCCCAGAGCACCTGGGCTCTGTTAGAGTCTCCTCCCACCCCAGGTGTGGCCACTTGGCCCTCCCCACCCACTCCTCTTTTTAATCCCTGCCAGGGAAGGCTGAAGCCCTAAGCTGAGCCCATCTGGGCTGAGGATCCTCCTCTCATCACTGGTGAGTGCCCATGGTGCACACTGGGTGATGGTGGTGGTGACAACAAAGGCCGGGGGGCCTGGTGGCCCTCCGGTTAGGCCAACTGCATCCAGCTCACCCTCGAGGGGCTGAGCCTGAACTTTGTGACACATTGTAGGTGGTGGGATTTTGCTACCCCTCTAAGACAGCAGCAGCAGCCCAGCCCAACCCAACCCTCTCAATAAGACTGAGCAGCTCTTTTCTGCTTGTGAGGACCTTGCCATGGCTGTGGGTGGTTTGCAGCCATTGACTGGAGGGAGCTGGATCGATACACAATCTGTATTGCCTTTGTGGCTGGGAATTCTCCAAAACACAGTTAAATGCTTGGCCAGGCCCAAAGGAGGATGTTGCAGCTGGGGATCATGACCCCAGCAGATGCCTGCCCCTCTGAGGCCACCCTGCCTTTCCCAAATGCCCTTGTGGGGTGATGATTCACAGCTCGTGGGAGGGACTGTGAACTGCACAGGCAGGGCTCGGATGCCAGCACATGGAAGTCAGCTTAGCTTACCACCCTGAGGCAGGACAGCCCTGTGCAGAGACCCAGGGGGATGCACCCAGTAGCTTGCACCTGGAATAACCTTCATTTTGGAGCATGATTCTAACCTTGAAGCCTTGCAGATGCCCAGGTGGTCCCAGCAGAGCTGAAAGTACCAAGCCACCCAACGTTCCCCATGCCAAGGCTGAGCTGCCCTTTCCAGGAGGTGCTTGGAGGTCAGAACCTTAACCCAAGAGGTCCTGCAGACTGTGTTGCCTTAAAGCTTCTCTTTACACAGGAATCTTCCTGGGAGGACCCCATGGCTTGGAGTCTTTCAGCTACATGGGGAGACAGATGGATGGTGTGGAGAGACTTCAGTGCTGCACTGCCCTGCTGCAGTTTCCAAGGCATTTTTGCCAGCTTAGGTTGACAGCTTGAGTCCATCATCTGCATCACTCAACCAGCAGCTCATATTGTCTAGTGTGGCTGGAAAGAGAACAAGCAGCTTCTAAAAGTCACAGCCCCAAGGCCCACCATCAGCTCAAGTGCAGAGAGAAGGAGCAGGAGCTGGACAGGCCTGGAGAAGAAGCCGGGCATGCAAGGAAAGCAGAGAAGGAAGATGCTTCCAGCAAGCAGGAAAAGAGCAGGTTAGTGGAGGTGGGGAGGGTTGCTACAGTTTTAAAATGGGAACTCCCTGTGAATCATAGACTCATAGAATTGTCTTGTGTGGAAAAGACCTTTAAGATCATCAAGCCCAACCACCAACCCAGCACCACCATGGCCATTAAACCACGTCCCAAAGTGCCAGGAAACAAGGACATATATTTTTTTAAGGATCTTTCCCAGGGGTCCCACATCACTGGACCTGATCTGCCACTACAATTGCCATGAGTGCCTGACTAAACACAAACCACCCCTGCCCCAACCCTCCTGGAGATGGTGATGTTGGAACCACATCACCACCAAACCCCTTTCAAACGGGAACTTCAACAGGGTTGACACCAGAGCAAGGAGCAGCTCCACATCACCATCCAGAAGGGAAAAATCAGCCCATGCATCTCTAGAGTGATGAGATTCCCCAAAGAAGGTGGTTTGTTAACACCACAGGTCCATCTCTTTTGCACAGTGCTTGGACATCTGGCAGAAGCATGAGGGGCTGGTGGGTGACCAGCCCTGTCCCTGTTGCTGGCCAGGGAGCTGTGCTCAGTGAAACGCTGACCACCATTCTCATGCAAATGGCTGGACTGCCAGAACAGATGTGAAACATTTGGTTCTGTTCTTGTTGGCTTGTAAAGAAATAATGCTGCTGGGAGGTGGTGGTGGTGGAGGGGGAGAAAGGGGCCAAGCAGGGTTGGGGGAGAAAGTTTATAACAATGGTTCTCCCTTGGTGGCCCGAAGAGATGGAGTTTATGTCAGGCTGTGCCAAATCCGTATCTCTAAGTGAATGGGACAAGCTTTGAGGTAGGGGTGATACACAAATATTATAAATAGAGGGAAATGTAGAAGCTGTGTCACGTCCAGTGTGGAGCCATCAATCACCTCCTTCCCATCCTGAGTTTATAAAGTGGTTTCTGATGGTACTTAGGCAGTTTACGCCGGCGGTGTGGACTGGCTGGAAAAGCTGACTGCATGCTCCAAGTATGTCGCGTTTGCTCGCGGGGAGCTTCGGTGATGAGGTGCCCTGGCAGGTTTTGTTGATGTTAGCAGATGGAAAGTGGGGGGGGGGGGGGGGGGAGAAAGGAAAAAAAGACTCCACCAGCTCAAAGGAACAGGCAAGCTGCAGACACAGCCCATGGGCCGCTCGATCCCCGGCTGGAAGGACCGTCACCTCCTTCCCCGTGCCCTTGTTCGGCACAAGGGATTGAGAAAGGGGACTGGTGGGAGAGGAAATCCACTGCTGACACAGATTCATAATGATGCTCCAGATGAGGGTGGGGGAACGCTGAAACAAGCTGCCCAGGATGGTGGTGGAGGTGCTATCCTTGGAGGCATTCAAGGTCAGGCTTGATAGGGCTCTAAGCAACCTGCCTGAGAATCAGAATTGTCAGGGTTGGAAGGGACCTCAAGGATCATCCACTTCCAACCGCCCTGCCATGGGCAGGGACATGTCATGCTAGATCAGGTTGCTCAGAACCCCAACCAGCCTGGCCTTAAAAGCTTCCAGGGATGAGGCTTCCACCACCTCCCTGGGCAACCTGTCTCACCACCTTCACGGGGAAGAACTTCTTCCTAACATCCAATCTGAATTTACCCACTTCTAGTTTTGCTCTATTAGCCCTTCTAGTTCAGGATGTCCCTGCTGACTGCAGGAGGATTAGACTAGATGAGTTTCAAAAGACCTTTCCAACCCAATCCAGTCTGGAATCCTCTGATTCTCTGCCACTTTTCATCATGGCTTTGTAGCTACAGAGTGACTGCTGTCTGTCGGCACGGGACGCCCATCCAGACAGACAAGTGTCCTCACAAATGGGCATGAGGCCCTTTTTCTGTGCAGAGAAACCTATGAAGACAGCCCTCAGTGAAAGACACACATGTTGTGCAGCTGCAGAGAGCTTGAGCATTGCAAACATGCAGATGCCTCCCCCCAGCCATGTGCATGTCCATACGTCTGGCTGCTCTCCCCTGCCATGCAGATGCTGATCCTCAGACAAGAGCGCCTCTTTGCACACACAGAGGATGCTGAGCTTGACCTTCCCCTTCTTTATCTGTCTGGATACCTCTGAACTGTGGACACAAGCTCACAAAGAGAATCATAGAATGAAGACATTGAGCTGGGAGGAACTTTTAAAGGCCATCTAGTCCACCACCGCTGCATCAGCAGGGGCATTCCCCAACTAGGTCAGATTGCTCAGAGTCCCATCCAGCCTGGCTTTGAATGTCTCTATGGATGGGGGATCCACCTCCTCCCTGGGCCACCTGTTCCAGTGTTCCACTAACCTCATAGTAATAAACTTCCTCCTAACATCCAATCTAAATCTCCCCTTCTATAGTTTAAAACTATTGCCAAGCTAACAATTTGAAGAGGGAACCTCAAGGTTGAGTTTTTCCCACATTCAGTAGTGACTGAGCCCTCCCAGCATATTGCTGCAGATGCCTCTGACAGCTCCCAGGAGGGAGGAGGGAAGAGCTCATTGGTGAGTATGGAGGTCAGGGAGGGAGTCAAGAGAGTGGGATGAGGAAGCCTGAGGCTTGGGGGTGCTAAGAAATAACAGATCTGGTTGGTGACAGACAAATGTGAAGGACAAAAAGAACTATTTCTGGCTATCAGTATGTTCAGACTAACCTGACCTCTTCTCAACCCCTTTATCTGTGTAGAGGAGATGACCACATCACCCTGGACATACCAGGCTGGTCAGGTGGACCTGTCTAACCTCCACTGCTTGTCTTAGCCAAGCTTCACACACAGCTGCATGGAGGGAAAGGTGTCTGCTCATGTTTCATGAAGCACTGAAGCCTATGTTTTGAAACAGCTGAGCTGCCGAGTGCCTGTGCAGCTCCCTAATTACACCTCCAGTGCTCTGCTCCACATGAAAATCAGGCCTAAGATGATACTGGGATGTTGTGCTCCCAAGCTGGTGAAAACTCCTTCCTGGGACTGCCTCCAAATCCCTTCTCCAGGGCCTGGGCTGTGCTCGCTGACCGGGCTCTCACCAAGGCAAAGGGAGGCTGGTTTTTGGGGCCATGAGTTGCACCCTGCTCTGATCATACCCAGGGCTCATCCTAGCAGAGTGATGAGCTCACCCAGGAGCTGCTGTGTAGGTGTGAATCATGGAATGATAGAAGGGCTTCAGTTGGAAGAGACTTTCAAGACCATCTAGTTCCAAATCCCTTGTCATGGGCAGGGACACCTCCCACTAGATCTAGCTGCTCAAAGCCTCATTTAGCCTGGTCTTCAACATTTCCATGTCCACAACTTCTCTGGACAACCTGTTCCAGTGTCTCACCACCCTTGCAGTAAAGAACTTCTTCCTAATGCCCAATCTAAACCTACCCTTCTCTAGTTTGAAACCATTGCCTCTTGTTCTATCCTTTTGTCCTATCACCTTACAAAAAAGTCCCTCTCAAGCTTTCCTGTAGGCCCCTCCAGGGGTTCTGCAGCAGGTGGGTGCAGACATGCTGCCAAAAACACAACAAGGCACTAAACCCCTCTCATGGGGGGTTTGTGGTGGGTTTAACATGACCATCACTGCTGCTCAGCCACCACCCAGCCCCATCACAAAGCTTCAGCCAGTTAGCCTCACCCTGTGCTGAGCAACAACCACCCCAGAGCTGGCAGC
Source organism: Dryobates pubescens (assembly GCF_014839835.1). Taxonomy (NCBI): domain Eukaryota; kingdom Metazoa; phylum Chordata; class Aves; order Piciformes; family Picidae; genus Dryobates; species Dryobates pubescens. The sequence goes on along the minus strand of NC_071631.1, from coordinate 18,501,698 downwards.
TGCCTCGGCATCGCCTCGCCCGAGTGCAGGCTGCCCGAGGACAGGATGCTAAGAATACAGGATTCAGCCCAAACTCCTGGGGTGATGCAAGCAGGCCACATTTCCCATACAAGGCAGGAATCTACATCCCTCGTTCCCCCTTGCAGCAGGAACTAATGCTCTGTTGCTGCTTTGCTTCCTTTTAAAGCTCTCTCCTCAGCCCAGCGAAGCCAATAAGCAGAGCTGTCACCAGCTCCGCTCAGCCGGCATGGAGCGGGAGAGGCAGCTCAGGGTGTCCCTGGGAGGGGGGCAAAGCCCTTCCCCTCACCAGTCCCTAGGGGCTTACCAGCTCTGAGGCTGGGTTTGCTGGTCTGCATCATTGCCCCTCTCTGCCTGCTGGTTACACTGTAGGGCTTTGGTGTTTTCTGGGTGCTGCAAACAGCCTGGGAGCTCCCTGGGGCTCTAGGTTTAGGTCCTGCCACTGGAGCAGTGGTTTCCAGATGTGCTTTCATCTGTCCTGAGTGGGAGGTGGGATATTTCAAAGGAAAAGAGGAAGTCATGAGGCTCAGATTGGTGCCTCTGGTGCTTCAGCTTTCAACCCCACATGTACCATCACTGTACCAAGAACAAGTTACCCCTTAAAACCTGCTGTAAAAGGAGAATCTCAAGCCCTTTACACCCAGCCTCTCATCAGTGGGTATCTCATTCCTCTGTCCAGCACAGCTGCTCTGTCCCAGCCCTTTGGGAGCTCGATTCAGTCCTCAGTGCTCTCCAAATATTGCTTAATATCCAATAAAGTCAATCAAAAGACTTCTCTTAACTGCAGAGCTGCTCAGCTAAGTCTTTACAGAGAGCTGAGGCTTTGTGTGCTCCCTCACGAGGAATGAAGGGAACCAGGACATTGAATCATAGAACTGGTGAGGCTGCAAGAGACCTTTGTGATCAAGTCCAACCACTCACCTAAAGCTCACAACCCCACTACTACTGCTAAGCCACTACCACTAAACAATAGAATAGAATTAACCAGGTTGGAAAAGACCTTCAAGATCATCAAATCCAACCTATCACCCAACACCATCTAATCAACTAAACCATGGCACTGAGTGCCTCATCCAGGCTCTTCTTAAACACCTCCAGTGATGGTGACTCCACCACCTCCCTGGGCAGCACATCCCAATGGCCAGTCTCTCTTGCTGGGAAGAATTTCTTCCTAACATCCAGCCTAAACTTCCTCTGGCACAGCTTGAGACTGTGTCCTCTTGTTCTGGTGCTGCTTCCCTGGGAGAAGAGACCAACCCCCACCTGGCTGCAACCTCCCTTCAGGGAGTTGGAGAGAGCAAGAAGGTCTCCCCTGAGCCTTCTCTTCTCCAGGCTAAGCAACCCCAGCTCCCTCAGCCTCTCCTCACAGGGCTGTGCTCCAGACCCCTCCCCAGCTTTGTTGCCCTTCTCTGGACACCTTCCAGCAACTCAACATCTTTCCTAACCTGAGGAGCCCAGAACTGGACACTAAGCACAGCATCCATCCATCTTTTAAGCACCTCCAGGGATGGTAACTACACCACCTCTCTGGGCAGCCTGGTCCAGTGCTTGAGAACCCTTTCTGGGAAGGAGTTTTTCCTAATATCCAACCTGAACCTCCCCTGGCACATCTTGAGGCTGTTTGCTGCTGTCCTGTCACTTGTTGCATGTGAGAAGAGACCAACCCCCACCTCACTCCAACCTCCTTGCAAGAAGTTGTAAAGGGTGATGAGCTCTCCCCTCAGCCTCCTCTTCTGAAGACTAAACAACCCCCAAATTCCCTTTGCTGCTTCTCACAAGACTTGTGTTCAAAACCCTTCACCAGCTCAGTTGCTCTTCTCTGGGCACTCTCCAGACCCATGAGAGTAGGCAGCTCCCATCTCCACTTAGGATGCCACCTTGTCTCCAGCCCAGTTCCTGGAGTCACTCTCTCCATTTGTCCTCTCCATCCTGCTCTGGGCAAACCTCCCCAAGTACATCTTCACCAAAGCCAACCTTTCTCCACCAAACACACCCAAAAGCACGTTTTTTAGCACCAAGAATGTTTTATCAAGAGTTTGTAGCCAGCCTTCCCTGTATGTATTATGCAGAACCATAAATGCAGATTTAGGGGTTCATTTCCCCAGGTTTTTCATTCTCTGGCTTGGAATACTTTAAAAAATGGAGACTAATATGAAAAAGAGGGGGAGAAAAAGCCACAAAAGGTATTTATTGTTGTTCCAGCCCATAGCCACTCACAACTGTGTCCAACCCAGCGCCGTGAAGCACAAATAAACCAAGACGCAAACAAAGGCAATAAAAGAGACAAGTATCGGCTCCAAAAGCTCTGGAGGAGCAGCAGGAGTGCAACTACTTCATGTTCCAGCTAATATAGCTGTCTGGAGTGATCCTCAGAAAGCTCTACCAGGGAGCAGTTTATGAGTTTCCCTTGGAGAGCTCGGGTAAATATTTGCCTGTGGTGCCTGAGGAGCACTGGGGAGGTGGCTGGTGTTTGCCAGCCCAGCTAACAAACCTGCTGCTTGGGGTGGCCATAGAGTGTGTCCTGCACCATGGGCTGTGGGCATGGAGGTGGAGACAAGACATGACATCATTCCTCTCAGGATGTGCCTGGTGGTGGGTTACTCCAAGAGAAGTTTTTCCATGGATGAGAGGAGCTGATCATGGAATCGCAGAATGGTTTGGTTGGAAGGGACCTTTAAAGCTCATCCAGTCCAACACCCCCTGCAGCCAGCAGGGGCCTCTGCAGCTAGAGCAGGTTGCTCACGGTCCCAAACAGCCTGACCTGCAATGCTTCCAGCCATGGGGCAGCTCAGACCTCTCTGGGCAACCTGGGACAAGCTCTCACCACCCACTGTGCCAAACATTTCTTCCTTCTCTCGAGTCTGAATCTCTCTCTTTTAGTTTCATACCATTCCCCCTTGTCCTGTCAGAACAAGCACTGAAGTCTGTCCCCAGCTTTCTGCTCAGCCCTTGAAGCACTGCAAGGCCACCAGAAGGTCTCCCTGGAGCCTTCTCTTCTCCAGGCTGAACAACCTCAACTCTCTCAGCCTGACCTCACACCAGAGGGGTTCCAATCATTGCTGTGGCCTCCTCTGGCTCCTCTCTAACAAGTCTCTGCCTCCTTTGCTGAGCGCTCCAGAGCTGGCCCCAGCACTGCAGGTGATGTCCCAGCAGAGCATACCAAAGGGGCAGAATCCCCTCCCTGCAGAAGGAGCCAGGGTGAGCAAGCACTCAGCTGAGCATCTCAGCAAAGCATCAAGGCTGCCAAATTCACCCTGCTTGACATCAAGGCTGCCAAATTCACCCTGCTTGACTCCAAGCTTCCCAGCCAGTCCCACCAACCCAGAAGCAGTGGTAGGCCACCAAAACCACAACTGGGAGAAGTGGCTTAAGTAATGAGGGGAGAGGCATGATGGGTCCCGTGGGTCCCAGAGGTCTGTAGCCCATGCCAGTCTTTAGGAAACACTGCTGCAGCTGCTTTCATGGGAGGCTGAGCCCCTAACGAGCTGTGGAGGCCCTCCAGATAAATCATCATCCTGTATATCCCCAGGAAGGACAAGCAGAGATCATTTAACCCTCAGCCCTTTTGCCCCCTAGATTACATTGCACATGACAAAGCATCCTGCTCCAGGCCATGCTCTCCCCTCCTCCATGGCAGGGGCATCACCCTGAGCATGGTGATTGACCACGTAGGGAAGGGCAGGTCCAGCAATCAGGAGCCCTGCCTGGAGCAGCCAGGCAGCCACTGCTGACAGCCCTGAGCTCCCCTCATGGCTTTGAATCCCATTCAGTCTCCTCTTACCGGTCCTTATTAATTCATGCTCCCGATCTGAGGCCTCCCAGATGTCCTCGCATCTTGTGCCAGCTCTCTAATCAAGTTGGCCTGTTCCCCATCCTGGCTGGGCAGGAGGGATCAGAGAGAAGGTGGACAGAGTGCCATGGCCAGGCAGTGGGCACACAGACACGTAGCCTCCTGCCTCAGCCAGAGCAGGACAAAGAGTTCATCTGCTTTCTGCTCACAGGTCTGTTTGCTTTGGGGGGGCAGGCTTCACATACTCTGCCTGCACACCTGGCCTGTGACAGTGATTTTGTCAGGTTCAGCAAGTGCAGGCTGAAAAGGATCCCTCTTTTTTTATCTGCATGCCTTGTCCTGTGGCTGCTCCTCCCTTCAAAACCAATAACATTAAACCCAAAAGGACAATCCCATCCCCATCCTTTTCAGTGACAGGGCTCAAGATTTCAGGATACCTTTTCAACAAAACCTCCCCATCACTAGAGACATTACCTGGCTCCCTAACATGGATTTCATGGCCATGGTGGCCTTAGGTTGAAGGCTGAACTCAGTGATCCTAGAGGTCTTTTCCAAACAAAACAATTCTATGGTTCTATGTCTCCACCACCTGCCCCTACCTGCTCATTCCCCTGGTGATGCTCCATGGGGGTGCAGTTCCCGTTCCCCGTGCTCACAGGTCCCACCCCCTCCTCCCCACTGCCTCCAACCCTGTGCATGCTCAGCACACACTGCACCTAATGAGACCTTGGCAGAGCCAATCAGTTCCTTTTGTAATGATACAGGAACATTCTGGTGGAGCCTGGCTGTGTCACATGTGCACCCACACATATTCTGTCCCAAAAAGTCCAGTGGAGCCAGAACTCACCTAGGAGCCAGAGCACACTGGGATGAGCCCAGCAGCTGTGGTCCTCCTGCCACCACAGCCAGCCTGGGGTTGTGGACAGCAGCAGCTCATCCTTGGCACCTCAACCTAACTCCAGGGCACTTCCCAGCAGCTTCCCCTGCTCCACACCTCACTGGCTCCCAGTCCTGCCAGCTCTCAAGAACAATGCATGTCCGAAGGCAATCCGAAGGCAAAAAGTCCTTGAACTTTCTGTGTGATTTCAAGGGGGGAAAAACCCAGGAGATTACAGAGATCAATAGAGGATTTGGGTAAAACAGGACCTGCCATTGACTCCTCGGGGCTCTCAGCCCCTGTGCTGCTGCTGGCCTGTCCCCAGCAGCTATTGTTCCCATTCACTTTAGATGAAGGGGCTTTTGTTGTAGGATCCCATGCAGGGTCACATTGCCCCTCGGTTATCAATCTGTTCCTCTCTCCTCTGTCCCATACTCCATCTCCCCGCTACAATGGGATGTTTTCTTCTGCAGCAGCTTCCTGACAGGCAGCAGCTCCCTTTGCCTTCAGGCCTTATAATCACTTGTTAAGCTGTGCTAGCCTCAGGCTCCCCGGTCCCTTTTCCAGCATACTCCCAGTTTAACCCCTGATCCCATTCACGCTACGGGTCACCGGGAAAGGGGGGGGGGGGGGAAAACCAGCTGTCCCAGCGGGGCTGGGCTGGGTTCTGTGTGCATGAGGCATCTGAGCTGGAAGCCTGCCACATTCCCAGTTGTATGGCAGCACCTGGAAATATCAGATGGAAGCAAAGTTATCAGCTCTTGTTTGCCAAAGCAGCAGCAGCACATTTGGGCTGCTGAGGTCAAGCCTCTGCAGGCTCGCTTGCCAAAGGGCTCTCCTGGTAAGCACATCTGTTCCTTTGGGGTCTCATGAAGGGATCCCCAAAGAAAGGCATCCTAAACAAGTCCATTTGGAATAGAAAGCCTTGCTAATGGGCTGCTGCTGCTGGTGGAGGGGGGATTTTGGCACCAGGCATGCTGAGAGAGGAGCCCTGCTTGCTCCCGTAAGTAGCAGCAGCAATGAGTTATGCAGCAGAGCACTCCTAGGGGAGGGGAGGCAGGAGTGGGGCAAGCAATAAACTAATAAATAGATAAAAAGAGAAAGGGAAAATCAGCATGGTAAGGAACGAGTGCAAACAGGATCACAGAGCAGAGCCTGCCAGGACCATCCCCAGGCTGAGCCCATGCCAGCAGCAGGGCTGGTGCCAGGGAGCCATGAGTCATGGGCACGACTTGCAGCCCTGTGAGCTGGGATGGCCACGCTTGCCTCTGCCCTGCCAGCCCACCAGGGAGGGTGATGGCATATTTCCATGCCCACCATGGCACACAGAGCTCCCCTGGCCCCCGGGGATGCCAGCAAACTGAGGCACCTCACTGGGATGTGGGAAGGGCGTGCTGGTGTCTGCAATGGGCTGTAGCACAAGGCTTTGGAATAGGCAGATCCATCCACACGGAGGAAAATTAAGGGGAAAACAGAGAAGCTGCACCGAAGATGTTAACTCAGTTGTGTAAGAGACTGAGTAAATGGAAAGCACCTTTTGCTCCAAGCCTCTAAGTCATTCAAGTCCCACCACGTTATCCCTCAGAGGGGTTATTTTTGCAGTAGGGCTGAAGCAGATAAGAGGTGTGCAGTCTCAGGACTTGAAGTCATGACGTCAGCCACCCAATTTCTCTGGCTTTATACTGCCTGGCTCACCAAAGGGGCTTTGTACTAAACGAAACTCATCTGGAAATAAGGACAAACCCAGGCTGCTAATGGAATCTCATGTTTGCAGCTGCATGGGCAGAGTCTGCAGCCCTGTGGGGTGCAGAGAAGTGAAACTATTCCGCAGCTAATTTCCCTTTCTAACAGGTAAAACACCTTCCCTCTTGTGGAGTGGTTGCTGACTGTTGGAGCCACCAGAACCTTCAGCCCCAGTAAGCAGAAACCATGAGTCAGGCTCTGGGGGAAAAAAATAATCAGAAGAAGTGCCTTAAATATCATAAGGCTATTTTAGATACATTTCGATTTGGCTTATTGCTTTCCAGATAGACTCTGGTCATATTTTGCCTGGGCAGCTAGTGACTTTTTTAAAGGCAAGCCTGAGCTTCTCACCAATCTTTCAAGGGCAAAACGAACCAAAACCCAAAGAAAAGCAGCAAATGTGAGGCCTCTGATACAACCCCAGAGGAGAGACACAGCCCCCACCTCACCGTGCTCCTGCACTTCACTCCTCTTGTTTTCTCTGCTTGAAGTGACCATTTATTCAAACGGAAAAAGCGGCTTTGTTCTAAGGGGCTAGGAGAAAAAGTGTCCTAATAACCAGCATAAAGGAGTCAAAGCACTTTGCATTGATCCAGCTCCTTCTGCAGGGCCCACTCCAAAGCCCCATTGATGTCAGCAAAGTCTTTTCTCTGACTTCAATGAGCTGCGGATCACAGCTCAGATTTATAAAGGCATTTAGGTTCCTAATGATGTAAGTAGTTGCCTAGAGGTGTTAGGGGCCTAACCTGCTTATAGCCTTTTGTAAATCACACCAGGCATCCACTTACACATCCCAAGCGCTGAAATACCTGCAACGCTACAGTATCCCGAAGTCACCAAACAGAGGGGGTTGGAATGACGCTCCCTGATGCGAGATGAAGTGATCTGGCCGCGCTGCAGCTGGGGTGGGTAGGGGTTGGGGGAAATCCATACGTTCAAGACGAAGTTTTTGCTGCTTAGAGAGTCAAAAAAAAAAAAGAAAAGAAAGGGAAAAGTCACCAAGTTGGGAGAAGATCTAATAGAATAATTCATTACAAATAACATTTGTTATTAATTTGGGCCTGTTTACTATTTGGAAACACATTTTTATTAGGCAGCCAGCTCTGCAGATGGCTGATTATTATGCATTGCAATTTCCTTCCCCCCCCCCCCCCCCCTTCCCCATCCTCCCTTCTCTTCCTCTTTTCATTGAATAATTTCTGGATACACCAGCTTTATTTCCAAGGAGTTGAAGTTTTAACTCCTCAGCTAGGGCCGCACCAAACAGAAAGGAAAAGGGAGGTGGGGGGGAAGAAAGAAAAAAGATCTAAGTCAAGTGTTTCATGTGCAAGTTTGTTTAAAAATTCTATAATCTATGACAAACATTTCAAATTAAAAGGGCATTCCCACAGGCAATGAAATAATGAAGCCCTTAGAATCAGGCAGCCGAGGCATGAAGCTGATAGCTCTTTCCACATTTTATGTACTCTCCAAGGAGGGGAGCAAATTCGGAGAGCAACAGCGTGTTGTGTTTGTAGATATTTCCTACCGACTGCGGGCCAGATCCCGCAGTCAGCCTCGGGGTGGTTTGTTCGAGTGAGCGAGGTGAGGGTGGGGGAAGTCTGATTTCAGGTCTCTCTGTGCTGTGATCAGGCCAGCGCTGGGCGCAACTGCTGGCTGGAACCCTGCAAGTGTATCTTGCGCCCGTGTTTGGCTGTTTGTAAGGGGGGGGACTGTTCTGCCGTGTAAAGGTACCTGTGTGTGTTGGGGTGGGTATGATCGCTGGGCAAAGCAGGGATTCGTGCAAGCACCTGAGGGATGGGGAGAGGGGTAGTGAAAAAATTCAGAGTGTGTGGACGGAGAGGTGGGCAGAGTGTGGTCAGAGGCTGTGGTCTCATCGCGCTGCACACGCTGAATGGAAAAGTCCCGAGGAGCTGCTTGCCAAACGAGCCTGTCTGCTGGTAGTGGGGTGGATTTCCCACTGCGGCTGCAATGGGCAGCTGGAAAAGTAAGTCAGCCTCTGCAGAGAAGCTGTGGAGGATCGACATCTCCTCTCTGCCCCACGGGGCGTCCCCGCACCCATCGGGACAGCCTCCGTGGCATCCCCATATCCCTCTACCCTTCGAGCACCCCTCTAGCCCCCGGGATATTCCCCTGGCACAGCTTTATGCGCATCATCGCATCCCTCTGACCCTCGGACGCTCTTCTGGACACCCTCGACCCCCAGGACACATCCGCACCCCCTGGGACAATCTCTGGGACAGCCCAGCATCCTTCTCCCCACTAATACAGCCTCTGGGGTATCGTCGCATCACCGCAACCCCCGGGACATCCTTCGGGGCAGACCTCTATCCTCCAGGACAACCGCCCGGGGCATCCCCTGGGACAGCGTCTGGGGAATCCCCGCATATCTCTACCTCCCCGATATAGCCTCCCGGGGCACCCCCGCACCTCGCTCCCCTCGAAGGCTCTCGGAAGAGGCTTCCCCAAGTCCTCCCTTCCCTCCCCCGCCCGCACCCCTGGGCTCCGCCGGGACCGGTCCGGGGGCGGCTCTGCCCCCCGCCCCCGCCGCGCCATTGGCTCGCCCCGCCCGCCCCGCTCCGCCCCGCTCCCGGCGATGTCTCCGCCGAAGTTTGCGGCGGCGGCCGCCGCACGTGGGAGCCCCGCACCGAGCCCCCGGCACCGGCGGGTTCCCGGCATCGCTTCCCGGAGCGGCAGTAGGGGAGGAGGCGACGGCGGCTTCCCCCCCTTCCCCACCCACCCCCCAAAGGGGGATGCCCCCCTGAAGCACCGCCGCGGCCTGGCCCCCGTGCTGGGGATGCGGCAGTACGCAGCCCCCCGCCACCGCGGAGCGCTGCGCGGAGGGGCCGCGCCGGGGGGCGGCCGCGGAGCATGGCCAAGGAGCCCGGCAGCCGCCTCGGGGTAGCATGGCCGTGAGCGCGGCGGCCCCCCCAGCCGCCGAGCCGCTGCCCCGCAGCATCTTCAAGAAGTTCCTGGTGATGCTCTGCTCCCTCCTCATGTCCCTCTACGTCTTTTACTGCCTGGCCGATCGCTGCCAGACCCTGCCCGGACCCATCATCGCCGCTGGTGCCGCCTCGGAGGAGGAGGAGGGTGGCGGCGGTGGGTACCTGGGGGGCTCGGCCGAATTGCCCCCCTGGCAGGCGGCGGCGGCTCGGCGGAAGCGGCTCCTGCAGCGGCTCAAGCAGCAGCAGCGGCGGCGGCGGCAAGAGGCGGCGCCCGGCGAGGAGATGCCGGCCGGGGGCGGTGGGAACCGGGCCGGCGGCTCGGGCGGGGGTGGCACTGCCGGGACCCTGACGCTGCTGCTGGGCGAGGGCACGAAGCGGCTGCCTCAGGCCATCATCATCGGCGTGAAGAAGGGGGGAACGCGGGCGCTGCTGGAGTTCCTGCGGGTACACCCCGACGTTCGAGCCGTCGGTGCCGAGCCCCACTTCTTCGACCGCAACTACGAGCGGGGACTCGCCTGGTACAGGTACGGGACAGGCTGTGGCGGGCGGCGGCGGAGCCGGGGCCGTGGCCGAGCCGGCAGTGCCCCCCGCTGGCCACCGAGCCCCTCCGCCGCCCACCCGTGGATCTTCGACCCCCACACCCTCCTCCCCTCCCCTAATCCCTATAGCTGCTCCTCGAAACCCTGTCCCTGCTCCTCAAACCCACCCGCCGATCTTTTTCTCACACCCCAAATCCCCCAGCCCCGCTGCCCTTGTTTCCCGGTTCCCCATCCTCTGTCCCCCATCCCCTCTCTCAACCCGTTTTCCCCTACCTGCTCCCAAATCCCCCAGACCTTTTCTTTCTCCCCGCATCCTCCTCGCTGCCGCCCCATTCCCTAATGCCCCCACCTCCCATCCTCCTTCCTGCTCCCCATCACCACATCCACTAATTTCTTCCCACACCCCCGCTACCCAGTCCCAATGCCCAGCGCATCCCCCTGCCCCAATGCTGAGAACCTCCCAAGGGTAACTCCCTGCACCCTGGGGTGCTGCTTGTGGGGAGGGCTGGGGGACAATGGGAAGTGCCCCATAGCCCTGGGCACTGCACGGGGATGCTGAGGCAGAGCTAACCCCTCCAGAGGAGCCCAGCCCCTGCTAACATCTTGCTACCCCCTGACTTTTTGGGGAGGGGGCTGCAAAACCCGCGGTTCATCTGAGTTCCCAGCCGTGCTCCCCGCTCCCCCCTCCCCCCCCCCGTAGCCCGGGGTGCTTTCCTTTGCCGACCACGGTCTCATCACCTCCTGCAGCTCTCAGCCCAGAGATGCAGCTTTTAAAATCAGCTTTTCTGTGTTTGGTGAGGAGAAAACCCTCCGTTATTTCCCCATTTCCCATGCAAATGTTTCAGCAGCCCTATAAGGAGCAACCCAAAATGTCAGCTCCAGGAGCACAAGCCACGCTCCCACCTTGCCTAAGCAGCAGCAGCAAAAAGGCAGATGAGGTTCTTCTCGTGATTAATTAGTGTCTCATTAAGCCAAAGAAAAGGGAGCCCCTTTAAAACGAGACGGCAGACTCCAAAGGCAAGGGGCAGGATCCTCGTTGGTGATGCTTAGGTGTTTTCCTGGTGTGTTTTAAAGTTACCAGAGGAGCATCTCCTGGCGGATTTCTGATGGATAGGACTGGTTGGGGTGGGGGTGAAACTGCTCTCTTTTTCTTTTTGCAGAGTGTGTGTCTGTCTTTGTGGCTTTCTTGAATGAACAAGGGGGAAAAGAGAGGATTTGGGGTACCCCTGGAGCTTGTTTCCCTTTCCTGTTAATCCCGGGGCTCTTAGCAGAGAGGGGAGGATGATATTTTTGGGGGGGGAGGGGGGCTCAGCTTGCAGTGGCAGGATGGCAATGTGGAGTAGGATAGTACTGACAGTCCGAGTGTTTGTGTGGAAGTCCTAACACGTGGAAGCAATGAGCTTCCTTCTGCATCTGCCGGTGGCAGAAGCGCTCTGGGTTGGTTGTTTTTTGGCTTTTTGCCTCTTTATTTTTTTTTTTTTTTGCAGGCAGCAGAGTGTGGGTTCTCCAAGCAGAAAGATTTCCTTTCGTGTGGGCTGGAGCTGTCTACAGAATGATATTTTTAGCGTGTGCTTATCCAATTTCCACATGCTGACCCCCCCCCCCCCCCCCCCCCCCCCCCCCACTATCAGAAAGGAAACATTAAAAACGGATCTGAAAAACCTCAGGAACTTTTCATCAAGGCTTGACTTTGAAAAATAAACAGAGGGCGGTGGGGTGGCATCGGCTGGGATGGATGGTGCGGCTATGCAGAGCGGCTCGTTTGTCAGCGATGCTCTCCAAGCTTTGGGGAGCAGATGGCGGTAGGGTAGACCCCGCTGGCTGGAAAGGGTGCCTGAGCGAGGAGCGCAGAGCTAGGCAGGGGAGGAGCCATAGGCGGTTGGAGCCCAGCGCAGCCCTCAGTGGAGGGGATTTAATTACCCAGAGGTTTGGTCGTGATCTTGCAGCTCTCACTCATCCAAGGTGCTCCCTGCGGGCTGTTTGTGTAATCACCGTGTTTTAGCGTTTTGCTACACGGGCTCTGCCATTAATGGCCGCAGTTGGTTTGTTCTGCTATTTGATGTACTGAATTTCATCTCCTTCTTTTTTTCTTAAAACGTATTTCTTTAATTTATTTATTTATTTTTTATTAGCCCAGTGGAGAGGCTGAGGCACAGAGAATTCTTTGTACGGGATTATTCCTCTGAGACCTAATCTTGCTGCCTTTGCTTGTAGGAGTAATTTTTACTACCACACGGGGTCCCGGCGCGATGGCAGAGCCGTGGTGGCAGCCTGTTGGTAACCAGTTACCAGCTGGTTATAAATACTCATTAAAACATATAAAAAGAGAGAGATCTGTCTCTCTCCCTGGGCTTGCTGCGACTTCTGAGGAGGGTTCAGCGCCGGGGAAACGGCCAGATGTTTGCCAGGGGTTCTGAGTGCTTATCTTTGGCATCAGAGGCTTGGGTTTCACGTGCATTGCTGTTTCCCAGCAGGCAGACTAAACAGCATCATTTACAAGGTATAAACACTTGGGTTTGCTTTCAGCGCCCACAGGAAGCCCTGGCCAAGGCAACGAGAAGCTGCTGGCTGTTTGCAGCGGCTTGGGCTTGCATCAGCCTTCATGGCTGGTGATGGGCAGTGCTGCTATCTATTCCTGGAGCATGGCGTTGGGCTGTCACAAGGATGCCACCCCAGAAGTGTGGCAGGGTGGCTGTGGGGTCTTGGGCATGGTGAGATTTTCCTTCTGGAAACAAAGGAGCAGCTCCAGTGACTGCTGCTTGTTACGGCATGAGCGTGGATCAATGGGGCTGAGCTGTGGCAGCAGCAGCGAGCTGGTGCTCCTGAAGCAGCTGCTGAGGTGCTGGTACCTGTGAGGCAGCAGCTGGTGAGGCATGGGCTGGGCAGGCGAAAGCCCTGTCACCTCCTAAGGTGTCCCGAGTGCTCAAACTGCTGTCTGCTCAGTCAGGTGGAATAACCCGGAGGCTCTTGCAGCCCGCTCTGCGCCTGGGTAAAAGGCAGCGGTCCTGCCCGGAGGCTGCTTTCACCAACCCCTACCCGAGTGGGTTAATTTGGTATGGGTGACACCTCCGTGCGTGCTAGTGCGTGGGTTAGGTATCGAGGGGGCTGTGTGCCCAGGGCAGCTTTCGCCGTTCCACGTTTAGGAGCCCTCCCTTTGCACGGGGTCGAAAGGAGGGAGGGGGGCAGCCCACAATACTGGCATTGACTTCCCAGCGCAGGGATCTCAGCTCCAGCCCTGAACAAGGCTATTGAGGCTGCAGAGTTCAATAGCAGGTGAGCAGGGGCTTTAAAAGAGCTCAACTGCCACTCCCCACCCCAAAAAGGGCTGGGGAGAACCCCTCAGGAGTAGGAACTAAGCCACTCAAGTGAAAAGGGGGGGGGGAAATAAAGCCCTGCGACCTCTGTATTTGTGAGTGATGCTGTGAGCCTGGCTGGTTCCCTCTGATCCTTTGTTAGTCTGGTGCTGATTGAGCTGCCTGTTGGAATGTCATTATACTGTCACTCACCCCAGGAACATTTATTTCATATGTTTTAATCTGCCTGCCGCTGGAGCACCGCTGCCAATGTCACTCGAGCGAAGCCAAGCTAATGTCATTAGATTACACCCCATCCAGGGGAAGATGAAAGATGATTCAAACTTACTCCAGCAGCTTGGGAGTTTAAGTATCGCTCCTCCCAGATGCTTCCAGAGCTGGGGAGTTCTCTCTCCTAATTAATGCCCTCTTGGGATTTTGTTTTTTTCCAAGGCTGGTGTGGTGTTTTTTCCCCCCCCTTCCTTTTTTTCTTTCTAATCCAGGCAACCACTGATGTTCCTCTATCAAAGAGAACGTCTCAGTTGTTGAAGAGGTCTGGGGTGGAAGAAAAGGAGGTTTATCTGGGGAGGGGATGAGTTTACAGCAGCTGTTAGCAGCTGCATCCCACCTTTTCCCATCCTCTGTGCCTCACACCGTGGTGAAATCAGAGCCCTGGGGATGGAGGGGCTGCTCCTGTAGAGGTGGACAGCCTAGAGGTCCTCAGGGTTTTGTGGTCACCACAATTCAACAGCACAGTCTGGGAATATGAGAATGGGAACATAGATATGGGGGGGTAAGAGGGCATGGATGATGCCAGAGGAGACTTCAGCAAAATGAAAACAATTCATGGAAGGTGGAGCAGGACCAAATGGCCATCAGGAAGAAAGACCTCGTTGCAAACCAACTCTGTGGGTGGGAGATGCTGTGGCAGTAGCTGCCTTAAAGCCCTCTTCTCCCTTACCTTTCTTCAGGCATCCCTGCAGCTTCTGCAAGGAACACCTGGTCTTGGAAGTGTTCAAAAAGGGATGGGATGTGGCACTCAAAGCCATGGTTTAGTGGTCACGAGGTCTTGGGTGACAGGTTGGCCTTGATGATCTTAGATGTCTCTTCCAACCTCATTGATTCTGTGATGCTGTGATTCTGCATGTGCCCAGCTCAGAACGTGGGTTGTGCTGTTGGCCATGGAGTTTGAGCCACTTTGGGTTTTCTGCTCCTTGCCGTGTGCAGGCCTGGAAGGTCTTGGTTTGGCCACACCTGCTCCTCACCCTGGGAACATCTTGTCTCCCAAACACATCTGAATCACTAATAGCAGCAAGCTCAGCCTGCAGCAGTTTCTCTGGAAATTGCAGCCTTGGACAAGCAGACGTTGGAGAGGATCAAGGTCCTTGTTTATTTATTAGCTGTGTAATCAGACACCTCCCCACACTGAGCTCCTGGTGCCAGGTGCTCTATAAAAAGGGAACAAAAGATGATCTTGGCCCCAAAGTGCCGGTAATTCACTGTAAACAACAGGTGGAGATAGGGTGAGACAGGTACAGAGATGGTGGAAAGGGCTGGTCGGTTGGGCAGTGTGGGTCTCCTGGTCAAGGATCCACTGGAGATGGAGGATGAGGTGGATTTATGGGTGGTTGAAGGGACCTCTCCTTGCAGGAAAGGGCAATGAGGAGGAGGAGCTGGTTGGAAATGCTGATGGGATCAGAATTGGAGTAACTGAATCTGTTATAAAGAGCTAGTATCTGATTCTGGTGCTCCTGTGCTTTGCTGCTGCCTTTGTGCATGATCTGAGCTTGGTGTTTCCATAAAGATTTGAAAGAGTGTGAAGGCTGGCACCCCACTGCTGGGGAGATGTCTTTGTGTGCCTCAGTTTGCCCATCTGTAAGCTGGGAGGGAAGTCACTGTCCCTGTGCTGCAGGGATGGACAGCAGGACTGTGATGTGACAGCACAGAGATGAGGTGCTGTGTGGAGTCCAAGCTTGGGCTGTGATGTGGGTTAAATAGAATAGAATAGAATTAACCAGGTTGGAAAAGACCTTTGAGAGCATCGAGTCCAGCCTATCACCCAACACCATCTAATCAACTAAACCATGGCACCAAGTGCCTCACCCAGGCTCTTCCTAAACACCCCCAGGGATGGAGACTCCACCACCTCCCTGGGCAGCACATCCCAATGGCCAATCTCTCTTGCTGGGAAGAATTTCTTCCTAACATCCAGCTTAAACCTCCCCTGGTGCAGCTTGAGACTGTGTCCTCTTGTTCTGTTGGTGATTGCCTGGGAAAAGAGATCAACCTCCACCTGGCTGCAACGACTTTAAAGAGTCCAAGGGGAAAACATGTAATTAAAATCTCCAGATCAACTTCACTCTGCACTCTGATGATACCAAGGGTGGTACAATGATGATTGAGGCAAGTTCCTCCCCTTGGAGACCAACAGGTTAAATATCACTTGGCTTTGTGCCCACTTCAGCCATAGAGGTTTTCCCCTGAAAGAAGGAACCCTTGACCTCCACTGGCAACCAAACTGGGTGAAATCCATCACCAAAGCTGCTGGCAGAGGTCTTGCAGCCTTGACACAGCTTTGGCTCCTGTCCTCTTGTGGTGGAGTGGAGCTGTGCCATCTGGTGTGCACACTGGATGGATGGCACCATCCAGTGATGGCATCATGCTGACACCCATCCCCCTCATCCCCAGCAAGGTCTAACCACAAAGATCTGGGGCTGGGCTCTTTCCTCACTTAGTCCCTAGATGAACCCCAAAGGGTTATTATGTTTGGTGGGTCTTTCAAGCATTTTGTATCTATACAGATCCTGTCAGAGGTTCCTATCCACGGCTGAGTTCCTGACACTGAGCTCCTGAGGAGACACTAACCCCATTCCCATTAGGAGGCGTCAAAATGAGTACTTGAGGTTTTATTGGACTCTCCTCTTGGTGGATCCTGTGGTCTGCACAGGGATGGGGATGTACCAGAGAGGTTCAGAATTCCATAGACCCCATCCTCCTCCACCTCAGTACTGCTTCATGCTCCTAGGGCACAGAAACTGCAGAGGATTGCCACCTTCTTCATCCACCCTATGGGTCTGCTTGGGCTGGGGAACTTGGGAACCAGGGCTCAGGAACTGGGGCTCCCCTGGCTCTGCCTGCTGGTGCTGAGCAATCATGAAAATATGGCCTTGGCTGTCCAAGATCTTGTCAGTTACATCCCTTGTGCTGGGTCTTGTGGAAAGCAGCACAAAGCTCCAGCTGCCTGGGGCGAGAGCCCATTTATGGCAAAAGCTGTGACACCCCTTCAGGAGCAGCAGATTCACCCTGCTGAATCCACTCATCCTCCTTTAAGGTCAGATCTTGCACATCATGCCCACCTAGGCTTGTAGCCTGCCCTCCTGTCACCGGCTCTGTCAGCTTCAGGGGGGCTCCTGGGAGTGATCAGAATGAGTCTGGGGTCCAGGGCTGTGTTCTGGCCACCCCATCACCACCACTCTCTCTGTTCACCGCAGCCAAGCTAGGATTTCATCCCGACCTTTTGAAGTCTATAATAAGAGCAGCGAGGTCTGGGGAGGGGGAAGGGATCTGGTGCCTTTCCAAAGAGTTCAGAGCAAACAACAAGTGATCAAAAAGCCTGAGAATAACACCCCCCAGCCCCCCCCTCCCCCCCCCCCCCCCCCAATGGAGGCATTAAACCTCCTGAGCTGCTAATTATGCTTTTCCCTTGGAGAATACGGAGGTAACCCAAACTGCTTTTGCAGAGGCTGGAGGTGGGGGGGGGGGGGGGGGGGGGGGGGAGCAGGGGTGGCTGTTGGGGCCATAAATCTTTGCAAATTCTCATTAGGTGCAGGTATTCTGGAAGGGAAGTGGATTAAGTTGCAGCTAAATGTTACAGGGAATGGATATTTGGGGCTAACCCTGTTACAAAGCCCTGTGTGGGTCAGTGGGGCTGTTCACGGGCGGCCCGCAGGACTGGGGCCATCCCGAGGGCTGTGGCAGTGTCTCTGGCTGTCTGCTGCCCAAGCCAGCTCCTGGGAAATGCAGTTGTTCACGGGCTGGAGTTAACCACGTTAACCTCCTGAGCCGTGCCGGTCCCCGGGGACACGCGAGCGGGACGGTGCCCGCAGCGAGAATATAAATAGAGTCGCTGGGGGAAGTGAATTATTCTTGGTGTTGCTTTCCTTGGATGATGTGATTCTGCAGGAGGAAATCTTTCAGCAAAAGAAATAGCTGGTTCCTTTCATGCATGGCAAGGCCCATCCTTCTTGCTTCCTGGAAGTGAGGAGATTCATAACGTGCTCTTTCTGTTGCAACACCATCTGTTGCAGAGATATAAAGATCCCTGCTCAAACTCCCCCAGGCTTGAGGCTGCTGCTGCTGGCTATGACTCTGATGGGAGCTAGAGGAGAAACTTCCCATCCCTGCCCCAGGGGAGCTTTGGAAACCTTGTGTGGTTGTTTTCTCTGCTGTTGAGCAGCCATGCCCGAGTATCGCATCGGAAGACCTCACCGGGGCACCTCCAGACCTTCCATGCGCAAACCCATGCAGATCCAGCACAGCATCTTCATCAGGATCCTGCCTCACTCCTGCCTCTGAGCAGGAGATGGAGCAGCATCCCCTGCCCCAGCCAGTGACTGCAAACTGGGATCACAGAATCATGGAACTGTTCGGGTTAGAAGAGACCTTTGAGGTCATCAAATCCATCCACTCACCTAGAGCTCACAACCCCACCACTGCTGCTAAGCCACTGCCAGTATGTCCCTAAGCACCACACCCAGGAGGCTTTTAAAGGCCTGCAGGGGTGGTAACACCACCACCTCCCTGGGCAGCCTGGTCCAATCCTTGAGAACCCTTTCTGTGAAGAGATTTTTTTCCTAATGTCCAACCTGAACCTCCCTTGGCACAACTTGGGGCTGTTTCTTCTTTTCCTGTCACTTGCTGCATGTGAGAAGAGACCAGCTCCCACCTTACTCTTAACCTCCTTCCAAGGAGTTGTAGAGGGTAATGAGGTCTCCCCTCAGCCTCCTCCTCTGAAGACTAAACAACCCCAATTCCCTCAGCTGCTCATCACAACCCTGTGTTCAAGGCCCTTCACCAGCTTAGATGCTCTGCTCTGGACCTGCTCCAGCACCTCAAGGTCATTCTTGTAGTGAGGGGCCCCAAACTGAACCCAGTACTCAAGGTGTGGATGTGAAGAGTTGGATCAGCTCTGACCGCAACTACCCTTCCCCCACCTTCCCGTGGTGAGAGGTGGCCAGGTTCAAGCAGAGCATGGAGATGGGAAGCTGATTATTTATCTACCTCTCTCCCTACCTTCTCTCACAGAATCACTAAGGTTGGAAGAGACCTCAAAGATCAAGTCCAACCCATTGTCTCTCCCTCCCTTCCTCCTTCCCTCTCCCTCCCTTCCTCCTTCCCTCTCCCTCCCTTCCTCCTTCCCTCTCCCTCCCTTCCTCCTCTCCCTCCCTTCCTCCTCTCCCTCCCTTCCTCCTCTCCCTCCCTTCCTCCTCTCCCTCCCTTCCTCCTCTCCCTCCCTTCCTCCCTTCCTCTCCCTCCTTTCCTCCCTCCCTCCCTCCCTCTCCCTCCCTTCCTCCCTCCCTCCAGCAGGATCTCTTTTCGCTGCAAGTTTCAGCAGGGCTGATTTGTTCTGACAGCACCCGGTGGTAAACAGCTCCTTCCTGCAGCCTCTGCTCTCTGGGGAAGCCTTTTAAGGGAAAATATCAAACCCAATTGTTTTGACTTCTGTGTTTCTCTGCTGGTTTGTGTGTGCTTTGGTGCTCTTGGGTGCATCTTGGGGCTCTCAGCTGTTGCCTTTTTGCCACTGACAATTTGATTTCTGCATTCCTAGTGTCACATTCTGATGTTGAGCATCCAATGCCAGAGCCTTTCAGTGTTATTTAAATGCTTCTGGACTGTTTGGAAAACCTTTTTTATTGGGGGTGGGGGGAAGAGATTCTCAAGCATTGGTATCTCCCAGCTCAGAGTAAAACAAGTGAGGAAAGATCTGGGGAAAGCTCTGTGTCCTGACCCCTCCAGTAGAGGGTTAGCAAGTGAAAAGAGGGAGATGCAATGTGGTGTGCAGAGAGCATGAGGAGGTGGCCTGGCTCTGGTGAGATGTCCAAAAGCATGCTCCAGGATCAGTGATTCCACAATAGAATCAGGCAATTGTCAGGGTTGGAAGGGACCTCAAGGATCAGCCACTTCCAACCCCCCTGCCATGGGCAGGGGCACCTCACACCACAGCAGGTTGCTCACAGCCACATCCAGCCTGGCTGCAAACACCTCCAGGCATGAGACTGCCACCACCTTCCTGGGCAACCTGTGCCAGTGTCTGATGGGATGCTGATGTGCTCTGAGTCTGTATAAAGCTGGAGATGCCATCTTTCCCATTTTGCATCCAGCCTTTTTTTCTGCTCTAACATCCTTCCCCAGCTGGTCAATTTGCTGCTTAAACCCCTTTGGTCTCAAGCTTTGCAGGACTCTGGGTTGTGCCTTGCCAAGTTTTGCAAGGGTGTTTGGGAGGACCTTGGGTCACCCAGTGCAGCCAGACATGGCTTTCCCCTGCTCCTGCTGGACAGATGTGGGCAGCAGTTGGTTGACCCGGGTGCAATTACTGTTGTGCCATCAGCATACTGGGATTTGCATAGGCAAAACTGGTGGCAGCAGCAGGAGGGTGCATGGTGTGCCAAAGCCTGAAGCAGGGGAGATCTTCCTCCTCTGGGACACAAACCCTGGATCAGTGACCTCAGCTGTGGTGTTTCTTGCTTTCCAAAACCCTGCTGTTAGGAGGTATTGGCAGGTCCATGGCACAATGATGCTCCCCAGCTCTGGCAGCTGGTCTCTGGGTTAGTGCATAGAATCAGTAAGGTTGGAAAAGACCTCAAGGATCATCAGGTCCAACCTGTCACCCAGCACCTCATGACTACTAAACCATGGCTCCAAGTGCCATGTCCAATCTCCTCTTGAACACCTCCAGGGATGGGGACTCCACCACCTCCCTGGGCAGCACATCCCAGTGGCCAGCACCTCTCTCTGTGAGGAACTTTCTCTTCACTTCCAGCCTAAACCGCCCCTGGCACAGCTTGAGACTGTGTCCTCTTGTTCTGGTGCTGATTGCCTGGGAGAAGAGACCAACCCCCTCCTGGCCACAATCTCCTTTCAGGTAGTTGTAGAGGGCAATGAGGTCTCCCCTGAGCCTCCTCTTCTCCAGGCTAAGCAACCCCAGCTCCCTCAGCCTCTCCTTGTAGGGCTTGTGCTCGTGGCCTCTCCCCAGCCTCGTTGCAGTGCCATGGCCATCAGCAGCATTGGGGGAATGGAGGATGCTCTCCTCCACTGGTGGGGAAACAGGCAGAAAGACATCCAGAGTTTCTGGCAGAGCAAGGCTTAGCACATAGGACCTCTTGGCACCTAGGTCCAGGCTGCTGTGGATCTCTGTGGCAGGAATGGAGGCTAGGTGGGGCAAGCACCAGTGATGGGTGTTTAGCTTCCCTCTGCATCAGCTACAGCCCCTCCTGGTGCTGCTCTGCTCCTCAACCTGCTCCTTGTGCTGAAGGTCATGGAAAGTTCCTCTGACTCCTCTTACAAGGGCTGAGGGTGCTAATCCCCGTGTCCGGGCTAACTTCCAGCTCAGGTAATTCTAGTCTCTCCCCCTAAAAATTAATCCTGCAGTTTCAGCTGGCTCCAGGCCTCTTTGTTCCCCATCCACAGACCTGCTGGGCACCAGGCTGCTGGCACAGACCCACCATGGGGCTCAGTGTGTTTGGCTTTTGGTGGCTGGGAAGTGGTTTTTCTTTTGGCCTGCAAGATGGCTTGGGTGTTTCGCTGTGCAAAAGCTGCGTGTCACGGCAAGGGCTACAGTGGGGGCTGTGCAATATCCCTGCCCTGCTGAACGGCTTTACAAGGCTTTGCAGTTGTGCATCATCCACAGAATCCCAGCTTAGATCTGAAGGGACCTCTGGGGACCATGCAGTCCAACCACCATGCTAAGGAAGGGGCACCCACAGCAGCTTGCCCAGGATCACAATGCCCAGCTGGGTTTGGAGTCACTCCAGAGAAGGGGACTCTGCAAGGTCTCTGTCCAGCCTGCTCCAGGCCTCCAGCACCCTCACACCAAAGAAGTTTTTACTCATGTTCAGATGGAACTTCCTAGATTGCAGTTCGTGCCCACTGCCCCTTGTCCTCTTGCTGGGCACAACTGAAAAGAGTCTGGCCCCAGCTTCTTGCCCCCAGCCCTTCAGCTCTTGCTGAGCATTGATCAGATCCCCTCTGGGGCTGCTCTTCTCCAGTCTCAACAGCCCCAGGGCTCTCAGTCTTTGCTCCTCACAGAGCTGCTCCAGGCCCCTAAGCATCTTTGTAGTCTCCATTGGACTCTCTCCACTAGTTTCCTGCTTCTCTTGACTGGGGAGCCCAGAACTGGACTCAAGACTCCAGCTGTGGCCTGAGTAGGGCAGAGTAGAGAGGGAAGAGGACCTCCCTCTACCTGCTGGCCACACTCTTTTTGATGCACCCAGCAGAGGAGCTGGGCTCAGGACTCCAGAGCTGCCTTCACAAGGAGTCATAACACTGCTCCTCCTGCTTGCTCTTGGCTCTCCACCCTCCCTTCCAGCAGCAGCAAATCCACTGGAAGAGCCTCAGAAAGGAGGAATTTAGTAGGACGCAGAAGCAGTTAGCCTGGGACGCTTCGGAGGGGCCAAGAGAGGGGGAAGGGCCTCCCAGCCTGACCCAGATGCAGCCACAGCATTTAATTGAGTTTGACCAGCTCCAGTGCCACAGGTCAGGGTCAGCCCCGGCAGCAAAGCTCACTGAGGCACCACAGCAGAGTCATTTGACACTCGGACAGGTTGAACTCTGCCCTGCCCACACGGGGGGTCACAGCCCTCTGTCACATCCTGGGGACCCCCTGCCTCTGCGGCACGATGCGGCTGGGGCTGTGAGCCAAGCCCCGAGCTGTGGGTCTGCAAGGGACTGAGCCTGGAGTTCACAGAATCACAGAATGTCAGGGGCTGGAAGGGAACCTGGAGAGATCATCCAGTCCAAGCCCCTGCCAGAGCAGGATCACCCAGAGCAGATCACACAGCAACACATCCAGGCAGGTCTTGAATATCTCCAGAGAGGGAGAGTCCACACCCACCCTGGGCAGCCTGCTCCAGTGTTCTGTTACCCTCACAGGGAAATAATTCTTCCTCCTATTTCCATGGAGCTTGCTATGCCTCAGCTTCCACCACTGCCCCTTGTGCTGTCATTGGGCATCACCCAGCAGAGCCTGGCTCCAGCCTCTGGGCACTCAGCCTGCACATCTTTATGAACATTCACCTCTTAGTCTCCTCTTCAAGCTACAGAGCCCTCAGCTCCCTCAGTCTGTCCTCATAACAAGGATGTTCTACTCCCTTCATTGTTTTCTTGGCTCTGTGCTGGACTCTCTCCCTGAGGTCCTTCTTGAACTGAGGGGCCCAGAACTGGACACAATATTCCAGCTGTGGCCTCAGCAGGGCAGAGTAGAGAGCGAGGAGAACCTCTCTCCACCTGGTGACCTCAGCCCTTCTAATACAACCCATGGCCTTCATGACCACAGGAGCACATAATTCTTCCTCCTGTTTGCATGGAACTTGCTATGCCTCAGCTTCCACCACTGCCTCTTGTGCCTCTCATGCCATTGGGCATCTCCCAGCAGAGCCTGGCTCCATCCCCTGGGCACTCAGCCTGCACATAATTTATAAACATGAATGAGGTCACCTCTCAGGCTCCTCTTCTCCAAGCTACAGAGCCCTCAGCTCCTTCAGTCTCTTCTCATAAGGAAGATGTTCCACTCCCTTCATCATTTTTGTGTCTCTCCACTGGACTCTCTCAAGCAGTTCCCTGAGGTCTCCTTCCTGAACTGAGGACCCCAGAACTGGACATGATATTCCAGATGCAGGGCAGAGAGGGAAGAGAACCAGGGCAGAGCAGAGAGGGAGAAGAACTTCTCTCAACCTATTGACCACAGCCCTTCTAATCCACCCCAGGATGCCATTGGCCTTCTTGGCCACAGGGGCACAGGCTTCATCTGCTCTTTGCCTCCTAGTTGCAGTGAGTTGTTTGGCCAAGTGATAGCAAACTGATGGGTCACAGCTGATGTATGGAGGTACCCCTGTTCCTGCTGCACCCATCCCTGCAGCCTGGCTGTTCAGGAGTCCTTACAGCAGCATTCCTAGGACCATAGAACTGCTGAGGCTGGAAGAGCCCTTTGACATCATCAAGTCCAACTGCTTGCACAGAGCTCACAACCCCACCACTACTGCTGAGCCACTGCCACCAAAGCACATCCCTCAGCACCATACCCAATCATCTTTTAACTCCCTCCCAGGATGGTGACCCCACCACCTCCCTGGGCAGCCTGTTCCAGTGCCTGAGAACCTTTTAAGTGCCCTGTCTCCCTGCCTGCTCCAAAACAGAGGTGGGAGGAAGAAATTGCTGCTTCCCTATCACTACCTGCCTGCTGGGCTGTGTGGTGGGGCACCAGCTCACCTGCCTAGCTGCCTGATCTGGGTGCCAGCACTGCAGGCAGGTTTCCTGCAACAGCTAAGAGGAGGAGCCATGGGTTTGATTCATTCATCACAACCCACCAGCCTTCTCAGCCCAGATGTAAAACCTCTGGCTTGCTGGTGTACCTCTAGATTCTTTGGTACTTCAGAAATATGCTATTGTAGTCCTGGGGGTTTTGAGTAATTGTTTATTTTTGGACAATCTAAGCAACAAGGCTGGGGAGAGGCCTTGAGCACAGCCCTGTGAGGAGAGGCTGAGGGAGCTGGGGTTGCTTAGCCTGGAGAAGAGGAGGCTCAGGGGAGACCTCATTGCCCTCTACAACTACCTGAAAGGTGGTTGTAGCCAGGAAGGGGTTGGTCTCTTCTCCCAGGCAAGCAGCACCAGAAGAAGGGGACACAGTCTCAAGCTGTGCCAGGGGAAGTTTAGACTCGAGGTGAGGAGAAAGTTCTTCGCTGAGAGAGTCATTCGTCATTGGGATGTGCTGCCCAGGGAGGTGGTGGAGTCCCCATCCCTGGAGGTGTTCGAGAGGGGATTGGATGTGGCACTTGGAGCCATGGTCTAGTCATGAGGTCTGTGGTGGCAGGTTGGACTTGATGATCCTCGAGGTCTCTTCCAAGCTTAGTGATACTGTGATACTGTGATCTCTCCAACACATGCTTCAGATGCTATCTCAGCTCTCACCCCAGAGTCCTGTCCCCAGCACTGCTCTCACTAGGAAGCTGCCTGGGCTTGGTCACATTGTAGCCCTGGGAAGAGATGGGAAAGACATCAGGGGTGGTGATCACTGAGGCAAGGAAGGAATCTGGGTGTGTTTCCTCTGGGGTAAATCTGGCTTAAAATTAGGAGCGGCTCTGGATTTTATTAAAGGCTTGCAAGCAGCACTTGGCTTCATTAGCCAGAGCCAGCAGTGCTGTAAAAGCTGGTGTAAGCCCACACCTAGATGTTGGAGCCCAAGCCTAGGTGACCTGCTCAACATTGGCTGCTCCCAGGGGCTTTCCTGGCTACCACCCTGCTAGAGACACAGGGTGAGAGGTGTCAAGGAGCCTGAGCCCATATTGGGGCCCAGTGGGGGTTTTGGCATGGATAAGGTCATCTTCTCCCCTCCATCCTTGGGAGTTTCAGCTGGACAGCCATGGTCATTCCAGGGTGGGTGACCTGGTGGGTCTGGCCTCTGCTCATGGGTATCTTTGTGGTCACCTTGATTGTTAGGAGACAGTTCTTCCCAGAGCTTCCTACATATCCCCAGTATAAAGCCAAATTGCCCAGACCAGTGGGTTTTGCACTTGTTCTGAGCCTGTTCTTGTAGGACTCTGTCTCTCTGTCTGAGTAGGACTGTGCCTGGGGCTGCCACCCCTGGGTCTGCAAGTGGCTCTTGTGGGGAATGCATTTAGGAGTTTGACCTCTTGGCTTCTCAAAGATGTATCAGCAAAGAGATCATAGAATCACTGACTGTTTTGGGTTGGGAAGGACCTTTGCAAGTCATTTAGTCCAACCTCCCTCCAGTGTGCAGGGACACCTTCAACTAGATCCCAAGGAAGCCCTGCCCTGGCTGATCTCCTAAGCCAGACATTAGCTGCATGGCTTGTCCTAGGAAAGGGCTTGGAAGGAAAGGGCACCATTCACTCAAAGCCATCCTGTCCCTGCTCTGTCCTCAGGGAGGGGGCACTTACTCCATCCCTGTACTTAAAAGTGGAACCCTGAGATGGTCTCACTCCCACCCTGACCAACCTTTCCCAGCCCACTCCAAGCCCTTGGGTTCCCAGAGCTGTAAAATGGATTGCCATGGGGGCTGAGGAGATGGGAGAGAGCCTGGTGCTTTCCCTGCAGGCATCCTGGCAGACCTGTCGTGGGCAGAGCTGCAGCCAAGAGGCACATCCCTTGCTGGAAGCCATGGGCTGTGAGGCTCTTGGGGTGGGGTGTGGGAGGGGAAGAGTCAAGAGGGAACCTTAAGGAATGATTAATGGCCTCAGCCATGGCAGGGCCATGGGTCAAAGAGGCCCAATTATTTCCTGGTGATATTCCTGCTGCAGGGGATGATAAACTTACATGGCTGCCATGGGCCCACCTGACCCCCTGGCTTTGGAGCAAAGTGAAGGCAGGGATGATGGGGAGAGCCCTGAGCCCTGACCATGCTTTCCCCAGAAGGACTTTGAAGCAGGAGCCCATAGGTGACCCCAACAGTGCTGACTCAGGCACCGTTCCCCCTCTCTCAGCACGGCTTTCCGGGAATGCCATCCTCACCAGCTCCTGCTAGGCAAATCACAGCCCTAGTGTGTTTAGGGGGAAAATTGGATTTGCCTTGTAATCTAATCAATGTTAAATAACAGTAATTCTGAACTCCCAGGCTCTGTGTTTAAAGTGCTGCTGGTCTCTGGGGATCATCAGAGTTATTTAATCTAATGAAATCGCCATTAGGGTCTAATGAGGGTGCACCACGGGGATGGCTTTCCTAGGAAAGGAAAGCAGTGGTTAAATAATTACCAGGCAGGGCCAAAATATTCAGCAGGAGTAAATGGGAAGAGGGGAGTAAGTTGAAGGTTTCACCTGGTAGAGACCCAAGACCTCTTTGGTTGCTTCTTCCTAGACTGGTAGAATTGTTTGGGTTGGAAAAGACCTCTAAGATCAACCCAACCCCACCATGGCCATTGACTCCTGTCCCAGAGTTCCATCTCCACACATTTCTTGAACAGCTCCAAGGATGGGGACTCCACCACCTCCCTGGGCTGCCTGCTCCAATCCCTGACCACTCCTGCAGCAAAGAATTTTCTCCTAATCTCCAACCTAACCCTCCCCTGGCACAGTTTCAGGCCATTTCCTCTCCTTCTGTCACCTGATACTAGGGAGTATAGGCCAACCCCACCACAATCCAACCTCCTTTCAGGAGGTTGTAAAGAGCAGTGGGGTCCCCCTCAGCTGCCTCCTCTCCAGACTAAACTAAATCTCAGTTCCCTCAGCCCTTCTTTCTAGTGGTGAGTGTCACTGCTCAGGACGTGGTGGCGGTAAGCACATGCCCAGGTTCCTCCCAGGACCTCCCTGGGCAGGCTGGGCCACAGCTGTGCCACCTTTCCCCTTTTTCTAGCCCAAGCAGGAGTTATGTTTTCTGATCCATCTCAAGCACTGAATCACAGAATTGCCTGGAGTGGAGAAGACCTTCAGGATCACTGAAGCCAGTCATTAGCCCAACACCGACAAGTCCTCAACCAAACCATATCCCTAAGCACTACATCTACATGGCTCTTAGATCCCTCCATGAATGGAGACTCCACCACTGCCCTGGGCAGCCCTTTCAGTAAAGAAATTCTTCCTAGCATCCAACCTAAACTTCCCTTGGTGCAACTTGAGGCCATTTCCTCTTGTTCTACCACTTGTTACTTGGTTGAACAGAGCAACCCCTGCAGCACTCCATCCTGTGTCACCACCTGTGCTCCCTCCAGTGGGGTGTCTTGAAGGTTGGATTGGATAATCTTAACAGTCTCTTCCAACCAAAAAATTTCTATGATTCATACAATCACAGAACACCAGGTTGGCAGGGACCTCAAGGAGTCTCAAGCTGTGCCGGGGGAAGTTTAGGTTGGAGGTGAGGAGGAAGTTCTTCCCAGAGAGAGTTGTTAGCTATTGGGATGTGCTGCCCAGGGAGGTGGTGGAGGGGACCCTGGAGGGGTTCAAGAGGGGATTGGATGTGGTACTTGGTGCCATGGTTTAGTCATGAGGTCTGTGGTGACAGGCTGGACTCAATGATCTTTGAGGTCTCTTCCAACCTTGGTGATATTGTGATACTAACATCCAGCCTGAACCTCCCCTGGCACAGCTTGAGACTGTGTCCTCTTGTTCTGGTGCTGCTTGCCTGGGAGAAGAGACCAACCCCCACCTGGCTGCAACAACCCTTCAGGTAGTTGTAGACAGCAATAAGGTCTCTCCCCTGAGCTTTCTCTTCTCCAGGCTAAGCAACCCCAGCTCCCTCAGCCTCTCCTCATAGGGCTTGTGCTCCAAACCCTTAACTCCTTTTCAGAGGGAGACAGGACCCAGTCCCACATTTCCCATGTGGGCTTTGTAGCAGCTTCTAAGCCACCAGCCCTTTGCATCATTCCTGAGCAAGCCAAGCCCTCCTGAGCCGCCTGCTTTCCGCCGCGCTGAACTGATTGCGCTCCGATATGCTGGAGTCAGACCAGCAGCAGGCAGGGGCTCTGCTGTTGCCAGATGCCAGCACTGCTGAACCCCCCTGGGTGACTGGGAGGGGTGTTCCTTCCCTGGAGCACGTGCTCTGCTTGCCCATTATTATGTCTTTAATAAAACTGATCCTTACTGTACATCGCTCATTTCCTGCTAAAACTGCAGCCATTAGAGCAATGAGTTGCAATTACCTCCTGAACAGCGTGGTGTGTGATCCCAGCATGGTGCCTGCCCAAAGGAGGAGTGGAATAGAATAGGATAGGATAGAATAGAATAGAATAGACCAGACCAGGTTGGAAGAGACCTTCAAGATCATTGTGTCCAATCTATCACCCAACACCATCTAATCAACTAAACCATGGCACTAAGCACCCCATGCAGTCTCCTCCTAAACACCTCCATGATGACGACTCCACCACCTCCCTGGGCAGCACATCCCGAAGACAAATGTCTCTCTCTCTGAAGAATTTCTTCCTAATATTCAGCCTAAACCTCCCCTGGCACAGCTTGAGACTGTGTCCTCTTGTTCTGCTGCTGGTTGCTTGGGAGAAAAGACCAACCCCCACCTGGCTACAACCTTCCTTCAGGGAGTTGTAGACAGCAAGAAGGTCTCCCCTGAGCCTCCTCTTCCCCAGGCTAAGCAACCCCAGCTCCCTCAGCCTCTCCTCACAGGGCTGTGCTCCAGACCCCTCCCCAGCTTTGTTGCCCTTCTCTAGACACCTTCCAGCAACTCAACATCTTTCCCAACCTGAGGGGCCTAGAACTGGCCACAGGACTCAAGGTGTGGCCTAACCAGTGCTGAGCACAGGGGCAGAATGACCTCCCTGCTCCTGCTGGCCACACTGTTCCTAATACAGGCCAATGATCTTAGAGGTCCTTTGCAAATGAAATGATTCTGTGATTCTATGATTAGGAGCAGAGAGATCATGGAGGTGTTGGGTTGACAGTTGGACTCAATGATCTTAGAGGACTTTTCCAACTGAAATGGTTCTATGATTAGGAACAGGGAGATTGTGGTGGTGGTGGGTTGACAGTTGGGCTTGATGATCTTGGAGGTATTTTCCAACGGTTCTATGATTCTGTGCTTCTATGATTAGGAGCAGGGAGATCATGGTGGTGGGTTGACAGTTGGGCTTGATGATCTTGGAGGTATTTTCCAACAGTTCTATGATTCTATGAATAGGAGCAGGGAGATCATGGTGGTGGGTTGACAGTTGGGCTTGATGATCTTGGAGGTATTTTCCAACAGTTCTATGATTCTATCACAGTATCACAGTATCACCAAGGTTGGAAGAGACCTCAAAGATCATCAGGTCCAACCTGTCACCACAGACCTCATGACTAGACCATGGCACCAAGTGCCACATCCAATCCCCTCCTGAACCCCTCCAGGGATGGTGACTCCACCACCTCCCTGGGCAGTACATTCCAATGATGAATGACTCTCTCTGTGAAGAACTTTCTCCTCACCTCCAGCCTAAACTTCCCCTGCTGCAGCTTGAGCCTGTGTCCTCTTGTTCTGGTGTTGGTTGCTAGAGAGAAGAGACCAACCCCTTCCTGGCCACAACCACCTTTGATTCTACAATTCTATGATTCTGTGTTGAGGAGCAGAGAGATGGGGCAAAGGAGGGATTTCTGGAGGAGGAAGGATCATAGAATCATAGAATCAGTAAGGTTGGAAAAGACCTCAAAGATCATCAAGTCCAACCTGTCACCCAACACTACTAAACCATGGCACCAAGTGCCACATCCAATCCCCTCTTGAATACCTCCAGGGATGGTGACTTCACCACCTCCCTGGGCAGCACATCCCAATGGCCAGCAGCTCTCTCTGTGAAGAACTTTCTCTTCACTTCCAGCCTAAACCTCCCCTGGCACAACTTGAGACTGTGTCCTCTTGTTCTGGTGCTGATTGCTTGGGAGAAGAGACCAACCCCCTCCTGGCTACAACCTCCTTTCACGTAGGTGTAGACCTCAATAAAGTCTCCCCTGACCTCCTCTTCTCCAGGCTAAGCAACCCCAGCTCCCTCAGCCTCTCCTTGCAAGGCTTGTGCTCGTGGCCTCTCCCTAGCCTCGTTGCAGTGCCATGGCCATCAGCAGCATTGGGGGAATGGGGGATGCTCTCCTCCAGTGGTGGGGAAACAGGCAGAAAGACGTGAGACATGCCAACGGGCAGGCCTGAGAGCCCTACACTCCACGAGCACAGCTCAGCCACCACGGCAGGACGCGGCGTGCTCCCCTGGGGAGCAGCGCTCAGCACCAGTCTGGCTGAGTCACAGCTCTCCTCAGCGCTGCGTGGGAGCGCCGGCAATGCCCTCTGTGCTAACAAGAAGGCCCA
This sequence comes from Dryobates pubescens, assembly GCF_014839835.1. Taxonomy (NCBI): domain Eukaryota; kingdom Metazoa; phylum Chordata; class Aves; order Piciformes; family Picidae; genus Dryobates; species Dryobates pubescens. The sequence goes on along the minus strand of NC_071631.1, from coordinate 18,471,485 downwards.
GGAGCTGCTGTTGGGAAGGAGGGTCCCTGTGGGCAGCTCCTCAGCGACAGCCGGGATGTCTGTGTTCATTATGCGCATCCCTTTCACGCCGCCTTCATTATTCGCCTGCTATCTAGTGTCATTAAGATATCAAGTTCATTTAGGTACATCCACATTGGCAGTTTAATTATGTCTGGGTACCACTCTGTATTTTATTCATGGACTATCTGGGGGCGGTTGTCAAACACAAGCCCAGGAGATAAAGGTTTGGTGGCTGGCAGAATGCTAATGCCCTGCTGGCTTTCCCCCCTTTGACAAACACCCAGCGCCGCTTATTACCAAACTGATTATTTCATTCATTAACACCACATACATCAGCTCCCTTCAGCCACCATTATTGTGTACATTCATCTTTTCATAAACAATTACCTGACATGGTTGGGAAAAGGCGAGGGCCGGGCAATGAATGCTCTGACGGGAAGTTCCTGGCGTGGGTTAGTGACAAGGTGCTGGGGAAAGGGGGTTGAGGGGCGGGGGCCGGGGTGTGTGGAATGCCCGGTTAGTGTGAGAGCTTCATTAATCAAATTAGGGACAATAGCACGTCACATGTGGGCCATGTTTCCCAACAATGCTGGACCCTTCTGCATTGTGCTCCCCATCCAGTTTGTGATGATGTTGGGGGGTGGGGGAGATGGAGTGAAAGCTGGGAGAGGCAGCAGGATGGCTGGGGAAGCATCGGCTGCGGCCAGACCTGTGCTGTGTGTTTCTCATCCGCCTTTTCCTTGGCTTTATTAGCATCATTATTATTATTGTTGTTGTTGGGAGGAATCTCTGCATGAGAACAGGTTCTCTGTTTACTGTTTGTGCTTTCTTTTTCTTTCCTTTCTTCTTCCTCATATGGCTGTCCTGGAGCTGTAATCCTCCACGACAGCATTAGTGGTGGTGGCAATGATTAAGACATCATGAGCATGCAGCCAGCTGGGGAACAAAACCCCTCTGGCTCTTCTTTCTGTGTTGGGGTTTGTTGTTGTTGTTGTTTGGTTGCTTGGGTTTTGGGGCTTATTTTTGTTTGTTTGGTTGTTTCTTAACTGTAAAAGGATAAGGATGGAGAAAAAAAGTACAAAGAGACACAAACAGTGAAGGCTAAGCAAATTCCTGAGCTAAGGGATCCCTGCAGAGGGAGATGGTGGTGAAACCCTCTGCAGAAGGTTCATGCTGCTCCTGGCCCAGCTGGGAGGTTGGTCTCACAGCTTGTACCTGCCACATCTCCCAGCACAGTCTATCTGGAAGGAAGCAGACCTGAAGCTTCCATCAGTGGTATCTCTTGAGCACAAAGCCCACAGGGTTTCAGTGTGGTGTTGAAGCCTTATTTGTCTCTTTAAACACATCACCCTGTTTTGTACTGGGGTTGGTCTCTTCTCCCAAGGAACAATTGACAGGCCAAGAGGAAATGGCCTCAAGTTGCACCAGGGGAGGTTTGGGTTGGACACTAGAAGAAACTTGTTCACTGGAAGGATTCTAAAACACTGGAGCAGGCTGCCCAGGGAGGTGGTTGAATCCCCATCCTTGGAGGAGTTTAAAGGACACAGAGATGTGGTGCTGAGGGACATGGTTTAGCACCACATTTGGTGTAGTTAGATAATGGTTGCATTCATTGATCTTAAAGGTCTTTTCCCATCGAAGTGGTTCTGTGATTGTAGCCTCAGCTCCTTCCACCAGCAAGCTCACTCCCTCTGACACAGAGAAGGAGCAGCTGCAGGAGGCCACCAACACAGCCAGAATCAATTCAGCTTCTCACTCTAACAGACACACTCAGCAAGCAGTGCTTCAGGGTCACACTTCTGCACTGCTCCAGCACAGGATCTGCAAACTAAATAAAGGATCCAAGTGTGCTGTAAGTGCCTAACTCCCCTTGGCCCCTCTGAGAGAAGCCCCTCTGGAATAGCTAAGAAGCTTTTACTGTTGCTTTTGCTAAAGCATTACTCCTCCTTGCTGTCTCCACCAGTCTCTTTGATCACTCTTCAAAATCTTCACCTCCAAATGGCTTAAGAGCTGATATCTCACTGCTTCCTGGGGAGACCTGGGCTCCCAGGACACAGGGACTTTTCAAAGACTCCACCATAGTTCTCCATATTGGGATGGAAAGATCACCCCAGTGGTCACACAGCCCTGAGAGGTGAGACCCCCATGCCCCAGCCACAGGGTGATCCCAGAATCCCAGCATCCCAGCTTGGTGGGGTTGGAAGGGACCGCTGGAGAACATCCAGTCCAACCCCCTGCTAAAGCAGAGGCACCCACAGCAGCTTGCCCAGGAGCACAATGTCCAGGCAGGTTTGGAATGTGTTCAGAGAAGGAGACTCCACAAGCTCTCTGGGCAGCCTGGTCCAAGGTGCCACTACCCTCACAGCACAAAACGTTTCTCATGTGTAAGTGAAACCTCCTGAGTTCCAGCTTGTGCCCAGGATGCCCCACTGTGGTTGTGAGCTGTGGTGTCAGGGTGTATTTGAAAGCCCTGCTGCTGCTAAGTGTCAGAATGGGCTTGGACAGTTTTTTCCCTGCATTTTCTTACATTTTCCTGGGGGAGCACAGTGAAGGAGAGAGCACACTCAGCCTGGGCTTCTTCCTCTTTGTGGATGCTGAGGAATGAAGTAAGAAGGAAGCTTGGTCTTGCTGAGCAGGGCAGCCATGAAAAACAAAAAGCTGGAGATCATCTGAGCCTGGAGAGGAGAAGGCTCCAGGCAGACCTTCTGGTGGCCTTTCCATACTTCAAGGGCTGATCAGAAAGCTGGGGACAGACTTTTGAGCAGGGCCTGTTGTGACAGAACAATGGGTGATGGTTTGAAACTAAATAAGGGAGGTTCACAGTGAAGAGAAGGAAGAAATGTTTGAGGGGGGTGAGACCCTGGCCCAGGTAGCCCAGCGAGGTGGGAGATGCCCCATCCCTGGAACCATCGCAGGTCAGGCTGGTCGTGGCTCTGAGCAACCTGCTGTACTTGCAGATGTCCCTGCTGGCTGCAGGGGGATTGAACTAGATGAGCTTTACAGGTCCCTTTCCATCCCAAGCCATTCTGTGATTCTATGATCTTCAGGAGCCAACCTGAAACCCCAGCCCATGCCAGTTTGACGCTGGGTGAGGAACAGGAAGATTTGTTGGCCTGAATCCAAATGAATCAAGCTGACTCCTGAAGCTGAGGTCACTAATTGGTTTGGGGTTGGTTTTGGTTTGTTGTTTTTTCATCCTTTCATATTCTGGAGAATATTTTCTTTCTTGTGAATGGTATTTTTTTTTTTCCCCATGAATGACCTGAATTCAGCCTTAGAAACCTTGGTGTCACACTCATGCCTGAGCCATAGCCTCCATGTCCCCCTTCCAGTGATGAGAAGGTGCTTGTGGGGCAAACCCACGGAGCAGCCAGACCTGTGCTAGGTGCTTTACAGTTTGTCTCATGAAATTTACATCTGCCACCAACTAAAGTGTCAGATGGCTCTGTCTGATGTGGGGTTAAGACAGTGATGCATTCCCAGGGAGGAGGTGGAATAGCTGAGCACGGGGAGGGGAGAGAAAAAGAGCTCTCAATGCATGACCTTGTGAGCTGGGGCCAGGATCCCTTCACAGGCTGCGGGACTGGAGGAGGTCAGGCTGTGACTGCTCGGAGCTGTTTCCTCAGCACCAGCCCCTGCCTTGCCCCCAACTTGCAAATTAGGCAAGGAGGAAGCTTTTTAAGCTTTCTATTTTCTGGAGACTTTTGCCCTTTTTGCACTTGACTGCTTTGCTCCAGGAATGAAAGTAGGGAGCCCTTTCCCAGCCATTAAGGTTTCATTTAGCGAAAGGACAAAGAATTGGCACGGGGAGGATGAAGAATGACTGCAAGGGTAAACTTGTGTGACTCCTTACGTTTTAGATCACAGCCTGAGGTCAGGCTCTTGGCTTTTTTTTTCTTTTCATAATACAGATAGAGGATTTTGTGGCCTTGCAGCAGGAGGAAATGTGTAGAGATACATAAAGAAGTCACTTCTCAGCATAATGTAAGAAAGAAGCTCTGTTCTCGTAAGGGAGGTCCTTTGAGGTGTCTGGCTCTTTGACAAAGCTCTCTGTTGATCTCCATGCACCCTCTCCTCTCCTCTCCTCTCCTCTCCTCTCCTCTCCTCTCCTCTCCTCTCCGAACCTCTCCGAACCTCTCCGAACCTCTCCGAACCTCTCCTCTCCGAACCTCTCTGAACCTCTCCGAACCTCTCCTCTCTGAACCTCTCCTCTCTGAACCTCTCCTCCTCAAACCTCTCCTCTCATCTCCTCTCTGTTGGAGCACCTATCCTATGAGGAGATGATGGGTTGGACTTGATGATCTTGAAGGTCTCTTCCAACCTGGTCTGGTCTGGTCTGGTCTGGTCTGGTCTATTCTATTCTATTCCATTCCATTCCATTCCATTCCATTCCATTCCATTCCATTCCATTCCATTCCATCTTTAAGGTCCCTTCCAACTGAAGCCATTCTGTGATTCTATGAACATTAGATTCCCCTTCTTGTTGCCTGTAGCTCCTCAACCACTGCCCTCCTCTCCAGTTCCGCTTCCCATCCTCGCTTCTCTCCCATCCTCCTCTTCTTCCTTGAGGAGAAGGCTTGGGCTGCTGTGAGTGTGTGTGACCAAATGTGTGCCTGTGTTTGTGCCTAAGAAAAATGAGGCAGGCACAGAAAACAAGCAAATCACATTATATATTGCAGGCAATAATGCAGCTCCCAGGGGACAGAGATAATATAGTGAGAGACAAAGGAACAATAGACTTTGCTGGCCTGAGAGCTCACTTGATTGTGGTTTTTCTGGTATTATTCTTGACTTCCTCTGCGTGAGTGTTGGATTGAGCCTCGAGGCTGATAAGAGATCAGGACGAGGGCCAGGGGGTGAGCATCATGTTGAACAGGAGCCCTTCTTGTACGTCTTGATCTTGGAGAGAGGCTCTTGTTCTGCACAGGAGCTCCTCAGCAGCAGGGGTGGGGGGTGGTGTGCTGCTGGCTGTGATTTCTGTGGTTTGGAAAAGCTCGCTGCTGTCTGAGGGACTTTGTCTGGAGCCGTTGGAGCAGGTCCTAAGGAGAGCCACAAAAGTGATGTGATGGCTGGAACCCCTCTGCTGTGGGGACAGGCTGAGAGACTTGGAGTTGGTCAGGAACACCTTTTTTTTTCCCCCTGACTCATCTCCATTCATTGGTTTTCTGTGTCCTTCCAGTTTCTGGGCAACATCCAGAGGAGGGCCACGAAGATGATCAGAGGGCTGGAGCACATCTATGAGGACAGCCTGAGCAACTTGGTTCTGTTCAGCCTGGAGAAGAGAAGGGTCCAGAGAGATCTGGTGGTGGCCTCTCAGTAAAAGGGGCTGATCAGAAAAATGGGTGCAGACATTTAGCAGGGCCTGTTGTGAAAGGGCAAGGGCTGAGGGCCTGAAACTAAGAGAGGGAGAATCAGACTGGACCCTGAGGGTTGTGAGCCCCTGGCCCAGGTTGGCCAAAGAGGTGGTAAGATGTCCCATCACTGGAACCATTGCTGGTCAGGTTGGCCAGGTCAGGTTGTTTGGCCTTGTGAGCAACCTGCTCTAGTTGCAGATGTCCCTGCTGACTGCAGGGGTGTTGGGACTAGGTGTCTTTCAAAGGTCCCTTCCAACCCAAACCATTCTGGGATTCTGAGTCTGTGGCTTGCATTCCCAGTTTGTGGTGGGTGCTGTGGTACAAGGCTGGTGTGCCACGAGCAGTCTGGGGGGGAAGCAGCAGAAAGTTTCAGATGTAGAAAGAGGCATCAAGGTGAAGCTGATGCATTATCTATGCAGAGTGTTGCCCCCACACCATGGCTTGGGGTGCTGCCAGGCATAACAGGGGTGATACTGTCCAGTCTGAAGGTGACTGAGCAGAGGGAAAGGACCAGGTTAAAGCAGAGACTACCAGGTTGTGTGGTAGGGATGATTTTCCTCACCAGCTCAGGCAGTGAAGAGCTTTCCCAACCAAAGTACCTCCAGCTCTTGCAAAAAAAAATAGCTGGGATGTTCTGGGATGTAGGGTCCCAAAAGTTCCCTCTACAGAGGTAGATAAGGCTCTGAGATCTGCTTCAGGCTTTCTTTCTTCATTCCTCCCTTTCTCCCATTCTCCCTTTCCCCGTTCTTTTTCCCATCTCCTCTCCGAACCTCTCCGAACCTCCCCAGACCTCTCCTCTGAACCTCCCCTCTCTGAACCTCTCTGGACCTCTCCTGTCTGAACCTCTCCTCTCCTGTCTGAACCTCTGCTCTGGTCTGCTCTCTGAACCTCTCCTCTCCACACCTCTCTGAACCTCTTCTCTCTGAACCTCTCTCTCCTCTCCTCCCTCCTCTCTCCTCTCCTCTCCCTCCTCTCTCCTCTCCTCTCCTCTCCTCCTTTTAACCTTTCTCATTTTTTTCCCCCTTTCCCTTTCTCTCTGTCTTTCCCTTTCTTTCTCCCTTCTGCTTTTCCCTCTCTGTCTGTCTGTCTTTCCCCCCTTCCTCAGACCTCAGCAGATTCCAGGAAGGCATCAGTTGTCTTTAACACCCAAAGGAAAAATCGAAGGGAAGGGTTCAATTACTGGCATGAAAAATGAGTCTCCTAACCCGGCTCTATCCATTTGCTAGTGGTGCTTGGTTTAAAACTGAATTATGGAGGCTGCACTTTTTTTTTTTCCTTCCTTTTTTTTCCTGCTGGAGACAAATGCATTAATTTTTTTTTTTTCCTCTCTCCAAACAGACAAGAGGGAAACAGAGGGAAAATAAGATAATAAGAGTTTCCACCGTGATTTATATGCCTTTGTGACAAATAACGGGGCGGCCGGCAGCCCGCGGAGGAAGGGGGGAAGAGGGGAAGGAGCGGCGGGGCCCGGGGTGGGGGAGGAAGGGGAGTGGCAGGGCCGCCTGTGAGGAGAGCTGCCGGGAGCCCAAGTTTGAGTGTTGGTTTTAGATGATATAAGATCACTTTCTGTCTCTGACTGGCTTGAAAAATCTTTCCCTTTCCCCGTTATACACACGGAAAATCCATACCATATGATGCGCTTCAGATCGGCGCGGGCCGGAGTGTTTACACAGGAAGGGATTGTGTTTCCCCCCCGCCTCTCCCCAGCCCCTCCTCCTTCTGCCGAAGGATAAACTGGGACCTTTAGAAAACAAAGTGCTGGTTACCATTTTTAACAGCTTTGCTCTCGCCTCTATTTATCCCGGGCGGGAAAGCCCTTCCCCAAGGCCGGCGCTCCGAGGCACAAAAAAAACCCAAGCCCGGGAGGCGGGAGCAAGGGGGTTGAGTTTATTTTGGTTTATCTCTTCGCTCTGGGTTTGATTTATATGCTAAGAGAGAGATTTTGTGTTTTTATTACGGTGCAGGGTAAATTGGGTTTCTTTATTGCTCATGAGAGCCGTTTCCCAAAATTGGACTATTTACGGCGTACGCTGATTGCGAAGTAGTGCCGACCCTTAATGCCTAACTGCAGGGAATAGAGAAAGAGCAACCAAACCCCACCAAATTGTGAGGGCTTATGTTAGCTTTATAAACTCTTCTGATAGAAGATGAAAAAGGCAACTTTTTTGATTGTTTGTTTTGTTTTTTTCTCCTGGAGATGTTGGGGCGCATTTCCCTGGAGGTGTTCAAAAAAGGATGGGTCGTGGCACTTGGAGCCATGGTTTAGTTAGTCAGGAGGTGTTAGGTATTAGGCAATAGTTTGGACTTGATGATCTCTGAGGTCTTTTCCAACCTGGTTGATTCTATGATTCTGTGATTCTGTGATTCTATGTTTAGTTGATTAGATGGTGCTGGATGACAGGTTGGACTTGATGATCTCAAAGGTCTCTTCCAACCTGGTTAATTCTTCTTCTCTTCCCTCTCCTCTCCCTCTCCTCTCCTCTCCCTCTCCTCTCCCTCTCCTCTCCTCTCCCTCTCCTCTTCTCTTCTCTTCTCCTCTCTTCTCTTCTCTTCTCTTCTCTTCTCTTCTCTTCTCTTCTCTTCTCTTCTCTTCTCTTCTCTTCTCTTCTCTTCTCTTCTCTTCTCTTCTCTTCTCTTCTCTTCTCTTCTCTCCTCTTCTCTCCTCTTCTCTTCTCTTCTCTCCTCTCCTCTCCTCTCCTCTCCTCTCCTCTCCTCTCCTCTCCTCTCCTCTCCCCTCCCCTCCCCTCCCCTCCCCTCCCCTCCCCTCCCCTCCCCTCCCCTCCCCTCCCCTCCCCTCCCCTCCCCTCCCCTCCCCCTCCCCTTCCCTTCCCTTCCCTTCCCTTCCCTTCCCTTCCCTTCCCTTCCCTTCCCTTCCCTTCCCTTCCCTTCCCTTCCCTTCCCTTCCCTTCCCTTCCCTTCCCTTCCCTTCCCTTCCCTTCCCTTCCCTTCCCTTCCCTTCCCTTCCCTTCCCTTCCCTTCCCTTCCCTTCCCTTCCCTCCCCTTCCCTCCCCTTCCCTTCCCTTCCCTTCCCTTCCCTTCCCTTCCCTTCCCTTCCCTTCCCTTCCCTTCCCTTCCCTTCCCTTCCCTTCCCTTCCCTTCCCTTCCCTTCCCTTCCCTTCCCTTCCCTTCCCTTCCCTTCCCTTCCCTTCCCTTCCCTTCCCTTCCCTTCCCCTCCCCTCCTCTCCCCTCCCCTCCTCTCCTCTCCCCTCCCCTCCCCTCCCCTCCCCTGATTCTGTGATTCTATATTTAGTTAGATTAGATGGTGTTGGATGATAGGTTGGACTTGATGATCTCAAAGGTCTCTTCCAACCTGGTTAATTCTATTCTGGTCTAGTCTAGTCTATTCTATGATTCTGTGATTCTTTGACTCTTTGATTCCATGATTCTATGATTCTATGACTTAGCAGCTCCCAGGAAATCATCTCCTCTTAGCGAGCAAAGGAAGGAATTCTTTGCAGCAGAAAGAAATTCTTTCCAGTGAGGGTGGGGAGACACTGGAACAGGTTGCCCAGGAAGGCTGTGGATGCCCCCTCCCTGGAGGTCTTCAAGGCCAGGTTGGATGGGGCATTGAACAGCCTGGGCTGATGGGAGGTGTCCCTCCCCATGGCAGTGGGGTTGGAACTGGCTGATCTTTAAGGTCCTTCCCAACCCAACCCATTCTATGATTCTAAGCAAAGGCTGTCAGTGGGAACTGGAGACTCTGGAAGGTTTTGAAGCAGTTCTGTGGTTTGCTCGTTGGCATCATCCACAGGAAACACATCTGGGAGGCCACAGGTCACCAGGGCTGCAGTACCTAGACTGATGGTTGTCTCCAATTACTTATGGGGATGATTCAGTGGATTGTATTCCCCGTGGGTTTCTGAGTGGCAAATCCTGCGGCATTCAGGCGGATACGAGAGCAGAGGGGGGCTGGGAGGGAGGCTTTAAAGCACAACCCAAATCTGTTCCAGGGCAGATGGTTAATTGTGTGGGTTCATTTATTTGCCTAATGCAAATCATGTCCTGCTTGCCCAGTGGCACCAGGGGAGCTGGATTCCTGTTTGTTTTTGCTACAAACTGGGCTGAGAGCTCACTGCATGAGAAGCTCCCCAGCAGTGAGAAGGTTTTGTGGTACGCAGCAGAGGATCACCACATCTCCAGGGCTGGTGGAGAGGAGAAACATCAGCTCCTGTGGAGAAGGGCTGGGATGGGAATAAGTTACCAACACCACGTTGGTATGCAGAATCCAACCTCCTATCTTCATGGCTCCGGGCCTGTGAAGTGGCTGTAGTGGATGGCAGCATCCCCTCCTCCCATCCCAAACACAGTCACTGGGGTGTGCCTGTGGGTCTGTCCCCTCCAGCTTCCCTCCAGCCTAGGACCCGGAGGGTGCTTCAGGGCTTCCCAACTTCCCAAATGGGCCTAATTGAAGCCTAAAGAGATTTTTCACAGATTCATGGCTTTTCAAAGGAGAAATTTACATATTAATAAGAAGCTGTTCAGACTGATTGGCTTAATGTGTTTGGGGTAAGTATAATTAAATGTCAAGGGAAATATATCATGAGGTAATGAAGCTGAAGCTAATTTATCAAAAAATGAGTCCTAGAGAGGGAGACATTTCCAATAATAAACAGTTCTTTAACCTTCCTCTTTAAGATGATTTGCTTAGTCAGGGCTGAAATATGTGGTCTTGAAGATTCTCGTGTGTGAGAGGCATGAGATGGTTACTGCTGTGGGGGTGGAGGATTTGCAGTGTATAAACCCCTCCAGTATAAACCCCTCTGCCCTGGGACTCTAAGGCTGAGCCCATCAAGGGGGTTCACCCAGGTCCCAGTGGGGGAAGGTGCAGCTCTGGTCCCTCTGAGGCCAGCAGCAGCATGTAGGTGGTTGTTTGGGATTGGTGTACATGTGTAAGACTTCCAGGATGCCCTTAGGGGAGAAGAACAGGCTTGAGGTTTTAATTATGTCTGATGCTGGGTCACTTATGCCCTTTCTTGCCTTCTTCTTCAGTCTTTTCTCTTTACTCTGTAAGCTCTTCAGAGCATTGCCATCTCCTGCTCTGTTTTCATGCTCCTGGGGATGAAGATCAGCTCGTGCAGGCACATCCTGAACACAAACAAAAGATGCACTGCACATTCAGAACAGTGGTGCTGGTCCCAAAACTGTGGGGTTTAACCTCCTAACTGAGGAGAGTGAGGGCCAGGCTGAAGGCCATCCCAGTCCCTAGAAAAGCTGTGACTCTTTAGCATCCTTCTGTGTGATGGAAAGAGGTCTTGAACTCCCTTCCCATGGCATAGCCATACAGTGGACAAACAGCCCTGCTCCCCTCAGCAAACCTCTGCTCTGAGGGAGTTCATAGGGTTCATTTCCAGCCATGCACTGTTTGTCCTCTGCTGTCCACCTCCTGGCACTGGGAGCTCTTGATTTCCACTCAGTGCACTTGCAAGGAAGAAAGGCAGGATGCAAGGCTGTGAAAGGATCCTACCTTTCTTTACCATGAGAGCAGTAAAATACTGGAACAGGTTGCCCAGGGAAGTGGTGGAGGCCCCATCTGTGGAGACATTCAAGATCAGCCTTGATGTGGCCCTGGGCAGCCTGATCTAGTTGGAGATGTCCCTGCTGACTGCAGGGGGATTGGACAGGATGACCTTTGAGGGTCCCTTCCAACCCAACGCAGTCTGTGACTCTGTAGTGATAGGACAAGGGGCAATGGTTTTAAACTGGAGCAGGGTAGATTTAGCTTGGACATAAGGAAGAAGTTCTTTGACATAATGTGGCACAGAGGGGAATCAGCAGGTTGCACAATAACAGAGACATCTGTGGAGGAGAGCAGAAGTAGTGTCTGTTCTCATTAAGAGGCGCCACAGTTACAATATAAACCAGCACCAACAGAACCAGCCTCCAGAAGCCTGAATTTACCCAAGCAAATCCATCTGGGAAATGAGGAATCACTTCTCATTTGGGAGCTGTGTTGGAAATATGATGGAATCACTGTGGGGCTGGTTTGCTCCCTTGGAAGGATTAACTGGTCCTGGCAAACGGCTCGTGCCTTTTGCTTGGAGCTGCTGCAGTTAAGCTCTCGTCGGAGAAGGTTCGTGGGGACTGGAGAGGCCACTGAGAGGTCACATCCAAAAGGGCCAGAGGTGATGAGGGAGTGCTCCCCAGTGCATTAAGAGTTTGAACTTAGGGGGGTTTAGATGAAAAGTTAGGTCAGAAGGGAGACATGAGCATGGAGACACTGCAGCAGGTTGCCCAGGGAGATTGTGGCTGCTCCCTCCCTGCAGGTTTTGAAGGCCAGGCTGGATGAGGCCTTGAGCAACCTGGGCTGGTGGGATTGTCCCTGTCCATGGCAGGGAGGTTGGAACTAGATGATCTTTGAGGTCCCTTCCAGCCCAAACCATGCTGTGATCCTGTGACTGTGTTCATGTAACTGCGCAGTGCTGAGCGGGGCTGGTGACCGGGAGCCCTGGACTGGGGGCACCAGGGAACCCCAGGCTGGATGTCATGCAGAGTGCTTCTCCCTGCACTACCCTCTCCCCTCACTCCATCCATGTGGGAGCTGGCCTGTTGCTGTCTGTGAGAGCAGGATGAGGATGGTGGAGGACATGGAAAAAAGTCTTCTTCTAAAGCTTGTGGAAATCTCCTTGCAAGGAGCCAAACAAAGAAGGAACTGCCACAGTGTGTCAAATAATGTCTGCTGCAGAGAGGTTATGTCATGAGCTGGGGTTCATGAACCCATCCCCAACCCCAGAACTGAAAGCTCCTTTAGGTGGTGCCTGGTGCTGTCTCCATTCCTGTACAAGGCATGGAGATGTGGCAAAGCAGGCTATGGCCAAGGGGTCCAGAGCTCTTCACAGGCTCACAGGGCCTTAGGGGTTGGAAGGGACCTTCGAAGATCATCAAGTCCAACCCTCCCTGCCAGAGCAGGACCATAGAATCCAGCACAGGTCACACAGGAACACATCCAGGTGGGGCTTGAAAGGCTCCAGAGAAGGAGACTCCACAACCTCTCTGGACAGCCTGCTCCAGTGCTCTGTGAGCCTCCCAGGGAAGAAGTTCCTCCTCATGTTGCGGTGGAACCTCCTGTGCTGGAGTTTCCATCCATTGCCCCTTGTCCTATCCCAGGGTGCAAGTGAGAAGAGCCTGGCCCCTCCCTCTTGACCCCCAGCCCTCAGATATTTACAGACAATTATTAAACCCCCTCTTCTCTTCATCTTCATCTTCTTCTCTTCATCTTCTCTTCTCTTCATCTGCTTCTGGTAAGCAGAAGACGGTTGGGATTTACCAGCAATGCCGCTGAGCATGACCCAGCATCCTCCCAGACAGAGGCAGAAGTGCACCACAATGACTTGGCTTTTGAGCCACTGGAAAGCAAACAACTACAACTGCAAACAAATGCCTCTTCTCCAGCTGGTCAGCCTGGAGGAAGCAGTGGTGGGACCCGTGAGTGCCTCAGTTCCTTGTTCCAGCAAGGAAAATCAATGTCCTGCATGGCTAATGGCACCAGAGACTTTCTGCTTGTCAATAGCACTTAGGCACAGGCAGTCTCCAGGAGCTGTCCAGATGTACTTCCCAGGGCAGTGGATTTTGGGGAGCTTCTCAGCACAGTTCCTTCTCCCAGGCTGGTCACAGGATGCCCTGACAACAGCATTGTCTCTTGCCCCCAGCTTCATCTCTGCTAGCAGCCAGGAGGCCACCAGTGCAGGGCTCCCTGCTTACCTGCTGCCCTCAGAGCAGCAGCTCTGCACATCAATAATTAATGAGAGCAATTAGGCAGAGGGCTGGCACGCAGTAATTAGCTCTGATCAGTGCAGTGGCCCTTCCCAGGGGCTGGGAAGCTGAGGCAGGAGCTGAGCACTGACGGCACAGTGGAGGGTGGAGGGATGACAGAGGTGTGGAGCCAAGACCCTCACGCAGGCTCCCTCTGTGTGCAAATGTTGCCCTGCCCCTTTGAGATGCCCCTGGGCACATCACTGCAGGCCTGAGGGAGCTGATGCCAGTCTAGGGGGCAGGGGACTCTTGGGAGCAGAACCAACCCCTGCTCTTGGGGACATTCCTTATCAAGTCCAAGTTCAGCCTGGAGAAAAAAAGGCTGAGAGGAGACCTGATTGCTCTCTACAGCTCCCTGAAAGGCAGTTGCAGCCAGGTGGGAGCTGGTCTCTTCTCCCAAGGAACAAGGGATAGGATAAGAGGAAATAGCCTCAGGTTGTACCAGGGGAGGTTTAGGTTGGACATGTGGAACATTTTCTTCCCCAAAAGGGTTGGCAAGTCCTGGCCCAGGCTGTCCAGGGCAGCCCCATCCCTGGAGGGGTTTCAGAGCTGTGTAGCTGTGGTGCTGAGGGCCATGGGTTGGTGGTGCCCTGGCAGTGCTGGGTTCAGGGTTGTGCTCAATGATCTTAAAGATCTCCTCCAACCAAAACAATTCTATGACTCTGATTCTATCCTGGGGACATTGCCACTTCCTGCCAGGTCACCTCAGGCCTAGATCCATGGGGCAGCAGCTGCCCTGCCCTTGGCCAGGGATTGTTCCTGCTCTTCCTGAGCAAGGTCATGGCCCCAGGATCCGGAAGGAGAGAGTCCTCCTGTGGAGTTATCAGAGCAGCCCCTGCACACACGACCCTTGCTCTGTGGAGGTTCTTTGATGGGTTTCCCAGCTCCTCAGGAAGAAGAAGACTTCCTGACTGTGACCTCAGGCTGAGGTGACCCTGGCTGTTGTCCCCATGGATGCTATGCTGGGAGCTTAGTGTCCAAGTCCCTCTTTTGGAAGCAGCGAGGTTGCTCGAATGGTTTCCTCTTCAATGCTGCAGTGCTGCCCACAGTGCTTGGCATGCAGCAGGGGTGCAGCTGGGGGGATCTGCTGAGGAACTGACACAGAGCCTGACACACACACAGGCACAGCCACCTGCCTTGTCCCTGTGCCTCTCAGAACCAGCTGCCAGCTGGACTTGTGTTGAGGCTGGGGCCACCAGCGCTGGTTGCTGCTGGAGGTTTGGGTGGGGACAGGGCAGACAGACAGCTGGGGGTCCTTGTGGGCTGCAGTTCAGCTGGAGGTTGGCACCGTGGATGCTGGCTGCATCCCATGTCAGGCTGTCAGCTATCTCCCAAGCTTCACTGGAAGGAGAGGAGGGAGGGATGGGAAGGCAGCTCTGATAAGATGCTGCATGACAGATACAGTGTGGAAACAGCTGCTGCTGGCTGCAGATGTGAGGAGATGCACAGCTACCCAGACTTGCTCAAATCAGCGCTGTGAGGACAAGCTCAGGACCTCCCAAGGCTGCTGCCTGTGCCAGGCAAGCTCAGAGCAGGCAGTTTTGGGGGGGTGGAGGGTGGTGGGCCCTGCCTCTGTGAGAGTGGTTGGTTTGGGAAGGTCAGACCTGCAGCCAGGTTTGGGGGAGTTTGGGAGTGTGCTCAGGGTGCTGTGGTGCCTCCACGTGCTTTGAGAGCTGCCCTTTCCTCCCAGCACAGCTCAGTGCAGCATGTCTGCATGTCTGCTTTGGTGTTTCAAACCCCTCTGGGCTATTTGGGATAGTTCTGGGAGGGAACCTGTCAGAGGGAGTGTGCCAAGGTGGCAGGAGGCTCCTCAGCACATCTAGGTGGGGGAGGGGGCAGATATCCCAGGGACCATTTACTGCTTGTAGAAGCGAAGCAGTTCTGCCAGACACCTCCCAGCCCATGGTGATCCCAGGAGGTGATGTGCTCCTCCTGCACAGTTTGTAATGGCTCAGGAGGGACAGAAGAACAAAGCCAGAAGAAAACCCAAGGTCTGACCCTGCCACCATGGCTTCACCAGGGTGCAGATGTCCTCTGGGAGATAAGAGTTGTGCTGTAGGGGATGAGATCTGTGCTGTAGGGGATGAGAGCTGTGTTGTAGGGGATGAGAGCTGTGTTGTAGGGGATGAGAGCTGTGCTGTAGGGGATGAGAGCTGTGTTGTAGGGGATGAGAGCTGTGCTGTAGGGGATGAGAGCTGTGTTGTAGGGGATGAGAGCTGTGTTGTAGGGGATGAGAGCTGTGCTGTAGGGGATGAGAGCTGTGTTGTAGGGAATGAGAGTTGTGTTGTAGGGGATGAGATCTGTGCTGTAGGGGATGAGAGCTGTGTTGTAGGGGATGAGAGTTGTGTTGTAGGGGATGAGATCTGTGCTGTAGGGGATGAGAGCTGTGTTGTAGGGGATGAGAGCTGTGTTGTAGGGGATGAGAGCTGTGCTGTAGGGGATGAGAGCTGTGTTGTAGGGAATGAGAGTTGTGTTGTAGGGGATGAGAGCTGTGCTGTAGGGGATGAGAGCTGTGCTGTAGGGGATGAGAGCTGTGTTGTAGGGGATGAGAGCTGTGTTGTAGGGAATGAGAGCTGTGCTGTAGGGGATGAGATCTGTGCTGTAGGGGATGAGAGCTGTGCTGTAGGGGATGAGATCTGTGCTGTAGGGGATGAGAGCTGTGCTGTAGGGGATGAGAGCTGTGTTGTAGGGGATGAGATCTGTGCTGTAGGGGATGAGATCTGTGCTGTAGGGGATGAGAGCTGTGTTGTAGGGGATGAGATCTGTGCTGTAGGGGATGAGATCTGTGCTGTAGGGGATGAGATCTGTGCTGTAGGGGATGAGAGCTGTGTTGTAGGGGATGAGATCTGTGCTGTAGGGGATGAGAGCTGTGCTGTAGGGGATGAGAGCTGTGTTGTAGGGGATGAGAGCTGTGCTGTAGGGGATGAGAGCTGTGTTGTAGGGGATGAGATCTGTGCTGTAGGGGATGAGATCTGTGCTGTAGGGGATGAGAGCTGTGCTGTAGGGGATGAGAGCTGTGTTGTTGGCCCTTCCCAGCCACACTTAGATTTTCCCAAGTGTTTTCTTCACCCAGACAAAACACTTTGGCAGCAGGCTGGGTGGGAATGGGAGGGACCCATGGTCTTTCTTATCCTCTCCCAGGGCTGTTCCTACCTCTCATTTCATTCCAACCTCAGCCCCATCCATCCTCTGCTAAAACCAATGGCAAGGGTGTCCTTTTGATACCATCTGTGGGACTTGATCTCACCTCCAGCAGCACAACCAGCAATTTTTCTCTTTCCCTTACAGCCCTCTCTGATCTTTTGCCACTCTCCTTTCAGCTTCCTCAGTCCCCCCAGCTCTTCTTGGAGGGTTTGATTCATTTCTATCAGCTTCCTGAAGCCCATCTTTCCATTTATTGATTTCACCCAACATCTAAAGGCAGGCAAAGCAGGAGGCTCAGCTAACTCAAACGTGCCCTCATGGCTCATCAAAGGAGATTTAGAGCTTTGCTAGAGCTGCCAGGGCAGCAGAGCCCTGGGCTTGAGGCACCAGCCTCATAGGAGGGACCCATTCATCTCCTTAGGCAGTGGGGTTTAATTAATGTGCACGTACACACTGCTGGTTACATCAAGATCTCACTCCTGCCAGAGCATCTTTCTCTCCAGTCAGCTCCTGTACATGCTGTAATGGTTCTTCTGGGAGCACAGGCAGGAGGCTGGGGGAAAACCAAGCACTTGGAATGGCAGCTTGTGATTTTGTTCATAAATTACTGCTGCAGAGTCTCTCTTTTAAATTATTTGGAAGAAGAGGAGAAATGGAGGAGGAGGGAGGGGGGGAAAAGACACCTTGCTGGTAACCACAGTAGCCCAAGGAGCAATGCACACAACACTTCAGAGGTGGGAGGCTGCATCAAGTCACTGTGATGGTTGTGCCTCAGCATCCCCATCGTCCTTGTTCAGTATCTTCGTGCTCAGGAAGGCTCTGTGTTTCCTCCAGGACTGGCAGTGTGTTACATGCCCATCAGAGTGGTGCCAAGAAGGCAAAGGACCTCCTGGAGTACATTAAGAAGATCAAGGGAGGTTCTTCTCCCCCTCTACTCTGCCCTTGTGAGGCCACAGCTGGAGTCCTGGGGCCAGTTCTGGGCTCCCCAGTTCAAGAGGAACTGCTGGAGAGAGTCCAGGGGAGGCTGCAGAGCTGCTGAGGGGCCTGGAGCAGCTCTGTGAGGAGCAAAGGCTGAGAGCCCTGGGGCTGTTGAACCTGGAGAAGAGCAGCCCCAGAGGGCAGCTGAGCAATGCTCAGCAAGAGCTAAAGGAGCTGTGGGGGGTGAGAGGCTGGGGCCAGACTCTCCTCAGTGGTGCCCAGGGACAGCACAAGGGGCAACAGGCACAAAGTGAAACCCAGGAGGTTGCCTCTGAGCAGAAGGAGAAATTTCTTTGTTGTGAGGGTGCTGGAGGCCTGGAGCAGGCTGTCCAGAGAGGTTGTGGAGTCTCCTGGTCTGGAGAGATTGCAAACCCCCCTGGCCATTGTGCTCCTGGGCAGGCTGCTGTGGGTGCCCTGCTCAAGCAGGGGGTTGGACTGGATGATCTCCAGAGATCTCTTACAACCCCACCATATGTGTCTGCTCCCTTCTTGGAGACAGCAATTGTGGCAGCATTTCCATAGGAAGGTATGAAGTCAAATAACCTTCCTGAGACCATTTTCCTTCTCTGCTCTCCCAGCCCTGCCAGAGCTTCCACCATCCTGCCAGTCACTTACCGCTTGGCATGCAGAAGGCAGCACACAAGTAAGGGGGGCAGAAGCTGCTGCCATGTGGCACTAAAGGGCACTGCAGTGCCAGTGCCCGTCCCAGTTGCTGCTTGGTTTTCCAGGTGGTTGATGGAGAGGTTTGCCTCAAGCCTGGAGCACTGCTAGCTCCCAGAGATGCAAGGGATGAGTTCTTTCTCCTCTTCCTCCCATGCACAGAGCTCAGATCACAGTCTCACAGTATCACCAAGGTTGGAAGAGACCTCAAAGATCATCAAGTCCAACCTGTCACCCAACACCTCATGACTAGACCATGGCACCAAGTGTCACATCCAATCCCCTCTTGAACACCTCCAGGGACGTTGACTCCACCACCTCCCTGGGCAGCACATTCCAATGGCCAACAACTCTCTCAGTGAAGAACTTTCTCCTCACCTCCAGCCTAAACTTCCCCTGCTGCAGCTCGAGACTGTGTCCTCTTGTTCTGGTGCTGGTTGCTAGAGAGAAGAGACCAACCCCTTCCTGGCTACAACCTCCCTTCAGGTAGTTGTAGAGAGCAATGAATCATTTGGCACAAAGAAGCCAGCTGCAGTTTTAACCCTTGGTGGTGCAAAGGCAGGACTCAGGATGGATGTTTGCTGGTGGGCCAGTGTCTGATCCTCCCTATGCCCCCCAGTCACACTTCTGGGAGTAGATTTGGCCTTTCCTTCCCAGAAAGGCTCTTCTGTGGGACTGAAGATCCCACAGCTGATTGGGCTCTTTCCAAAAGAGCAGCATCTCTTTGATAAGGCTTTTCCTGGGATGACCTCTTTGGTGGCACTTCCTCACAAACAGCACTTGCTACCTCAGGAGACTTCCTTTCCCACCACTGCTGAGGGCTGGGAAGCTCCAAACCCTGGCTGCTGAGTCTGGAGCAAAAGCAAACTGCAGCTGGTTTAAGCTGAAGGGGGCAAAAAGTAACAGAGGGCAGAAGTTTCTTGGATGCTGCTCTAAGGTGCTTGAGATCTCATTCACTGGCAACTTATCTCCACTCATGGAAACAAGGAGGCTCCTCAGATGCTCTAATATCTGCTTGGGGGCTTTCCTTCCCCACCACCATGTCTTTGTGTGTATTCCACTGCTTGGATCAGGAGCTCAGGCTGGGGGCAAAGATGAAAAGCAGTCAGGGGACAGGTCTGGGCTGGGCACCACATCACAGGATCACAGGATCAGAGGATGCCAGGGCTTGGAAGGGACCCAAAGAGATCACTGAGTCCAACCCCCCTGCCAGAGCAGGAGCAGAGAATCCAGCACAGGTCACACAGGGACACATCCAGACAGGCCTTGAAAGTCTCCAGAGAAGGAGACTCCACAACCTCTCTGGGCAGCCTGTTCCAGTGCTCTGTGACCCTCACAGTAAAGAAGTTCCCCCTTGTGTTGAGGTGGAACCTCCTGTGCTGCAGCTTACATCCAGGGAGCAAGTGAGCAGAACCTGTCCCCTTCCTCCTGACCCCCAGCCCTCAGATATTTATAAACATCTATTAAATCCCCTCTCAGTCTTCTCTTTTCCAGACTAAAGAGCCCCAGGCCCCTCAGCCTCTCCTCCCCAGGCAGTACTTCAGTCCCCTAAGCATCCTCGGAGCCCTCTGCTGGACCCTCTCCAGCAGATCCCTGTCCCTCTGGAACTGGGGAGCCCAAAACTCAGTGCAGTACTCAAGGTGAGGTCTCACCAGGGCAGAGTAATGAGTGCCTGAGATTTCTCCTTCACCCTGGGTTGTTCCCTGCTCTGGCACCAAGGAGCTGCTGCAAGCTGCAAACCCCAATGGTGCTCCAGAGCCATTCTCTGCATCCTTCTCCTCCCCAGTTATGTAGCAGTTGCTGTTCCAGGCAGGGCACAGCTCACTTTGCTGCTGCAGGTGAGCTCTAGGCAGACCTGGTCATAACCTCAGATGACCTTCTTGTGGACTTTCAGTGCTTAAGAGGAACCAATAAGAAAGCTGGGGACAGACCTTTGAGCAGGACTTGTTGTGACAGGACAAAGGGTGATGGTTTGAAACCAAAAGAGGGAGACTCAAAAGAGGGAGAGAAGGAAGAAATATTTGACAATGAGGATGGTGAGAGCCTGGCCCAGGTTGCCAGGGAGGTGGTAGCTGCCCCATCCCTGGAACTATTGCAGGTCAGGTTGTTTGGACCACTGAGCAACCTGCTCTAGCTGCAGATCATAGAATCAGAGAATCAGAGAATTGTCAGGGTTGGAAGGGACCTCAAGGCTCAGCCAGTTCCAACCCCCCTGCCATGGGCAGGGACACCTCACACTGCAGCAGGTTGCTCACAGCCACCTCCAGCCTGGCTGCAAACACCTCCAGGCAGGAGGCTTCCACCACCTCCCTGGGCAGCCTGTGCCAGTCTCTCACCACCCTCCTGGGGAGCAACTTCTTCCTAACATCCAATCTGAATTTACCCATTTCTAGGTTTGCTCTATTCCCCCCAGTCCTTTCACTCCCTGACACCCTCAAAAGTCCTTCCCCAGCTTTTTTTGTAGCCCCCTTCAGATCCTGGAAGGCCACAATTAGCTCTCCTTGGAGCCTTCTCCTCTCCAGACTGAACAACCCCAATTCCATCACTCTGTCCTCCTAGCAGAGCAGCTCCATCCCTCTGCTCATCCTCGTGGCCCTTCTCTGGACACCTTCCAGCACCTCCAGATCCTTCCAGATGTCCCTGCTCATGGCAGGAGGTTGGACTTGATGCCTTTTGAGGGACATCCCTTCCAGCCCAAACTCTTCTGTGATTCTCTGATTCTAAACAGTCACACTGGACTGGAAAGGAACTCACCTTCAGGGGTTAAGAGGAGATGATTGGGGCAAGCTTTACTAGAAGCCAGAGAGCATGTGAGGCTGATCACTGTAGCCACAGCAGCTTTATCTTTGAGGGTTATGATGGCATTAGGCCTGGTGAAGAGCTGCCTTTATCTGCTGCCACCAGCCTCCCTTTGAGAGAGATCTGGGTTAGATTTCTGTGGGAAAGGTTTGCACCAAGGCAATCCGCAGCTGCTTTTGTGCTGTGCACGCTGCCAAGGAGCTCAGGAGGTCCTGAGCAGGACATGGCTTGGTCCAGCTGGGAGCAAAGCAGCAGATGGACTTCAAACAGCAAACTCATCTCAAGTTCTCTGGATCCAGTGGCCAAAAGCTGCTCCATCTCAGTGGGAAACAGCAGCACGTGGTTGCTCCTCCTACACGAAACAAGCTCCCAAAAATCTCAATTCTGGAACAACCAATTCTTGGTCTCTCACTAATCACCAGCTCCTCGTGGTGATTTAAGCTGGCCAGACAGCAGCAGAGGTCAGCTGAGGCAAACCAGCTGCTTTAACCCATCTCCCAGCCCCCGATGGCGCTGAAGAGGGCACTGAGCATGGGCTGGAGGCAGACCCTGACACCACCTATCAGTGCATCCTCTCCTCCAAGCTGAACTTCCAGAAACACCACCCTTGGCTGCTCAGTCTCATAAGGAGAGGGCCTGAGATGTTATTCTGGTTTCTTGACCTGAAATGATGCTTTCTGCCCCAGAGCTGTGCTCTTGCTAAGAACAGGATCTCAAGATCAGGAGGTGTCTCTGTGGATTCTGATCTCCAGGGCAGGGGGAGGGTCAAGCTAACACTTGTTGTAAAGGCATCACTGTACACTCCATAAAGAGATATCAAAGCCATACAGGCATGATACCAAAGCTCAGTTCCCACACCAGCACTGTCTGAGGGGTGGGAGCCTGTTGCTGGGACACCCCAGCACCTAAGTGCCAGTGTCCAGGACTAGCACACCAGGGAGCATCAGGAATTCCCAGAGCAGATCCAAGTGTGTCACTGGGGGCTGTACCAATCTGCTGGTCAGCCTTTGCACAGCATCCACCCCTAATCCACCCCTCCAAAGTAGCTGAGCCTGCAGCTGCTCCTCTCTCACCCTGGCTGGGTGCTGGAAGTTTTGCTGCAGTGGCTTGGAAGGAAGACTGTGGGACTGGGGTTGTTTAGCCTTCAGAAAAGGAGGCTGAAAGAAGACCTCATTGCCCTCTACAACTGTCTGAAAGCAGGTTAGAGCCAGGTGGGGGCTGGTCTCTTCTTGCATGCAACAAGTGACAGGCCAAGAGGAAGGAGCCTCAAGCTGTGCCAAGGGAGGTTCAGGTTGGACATCAGGAAAAATGTCTTCAAACAGGCTGCCCAGGGAGGTGGTGGAGTCACCACCCCTGGAGGTGTTTAAAAGAGGTGTGGATGTAGTGCTGAGGAACATGGTTTATTGGCAGTAGTGTGGGGTGAGCAGTTGGACTTGGTGATCTCAAAGGTCTGTTCAAACCTCAACAATTCTACAGTTCTATGGTCCTGAGACCTTCCTGGGGCCTTCCAGTATCTGAAGGGGGCTCCAAGAAAGCTGGGGAGGGACTTTTGAGGGTGTCAGGGAGTGATAGGACTGGGGGGGATGGAGCAAAACTAGAAATGGGTAGATTGAGATTGGATGTGAGGAAGAAGTTGCTCCCCAGGAGGGTGGTGAGAGCCTGGCACAGGTTGCCCAGGGAGGTGGTGGAAGCCTCCTGCCTGGAGGTGTTTGCAGCCAGGCTGGATGTGGCTGTGAGCAACCTGCTGTGGTGTGAGGTGTCCCTGCCCATGGCAGGGGGGTTGAAGCTTGAGGTCCCTTCCAACCCTGACAATTCTCTGATTCTAAGACAACTCCAAACCGTTGCATTACCACAATGAGGTCCTGCAAAGCCTGCTGGGGGGGACAAGGGTCCACAGTCCCCACGAACATCATCCCCGGGAGCTACCTCTGGGAGCTCTGACCAGACGTGGGAACAAGCATCTGGGACACCACTGCTGGGCAGAGAGTCTGGGGCTGGAAAGGGCCAGATAGAGCTGTGCATGCAGGGCTGAAATGCTCCATTTGAGGAAGGCCTTCCTCCCCTATTAAGTAATTAAATAAAGCCCCAAGCTCTACTAAAATTAAACTAACAGAACCCATTTATTCTGGCAGGGCTCTCTGGTGCCTGCTCTTGCCAAAAAAACATTTTTGTGGTTCTTGTCTTTTCAAGTGGCTCTTTTGCAATAAAATCCAGATGCCATTAGTCCGGGGGGGGGGGGGGGGGGGGGGGGTCCAGGCAACTGTTTACATCCCTGAAAGATGCCCTTTGTAATGAATTGATCTCCCCAAAGCCGCGGCAAGGCATTCCCCGCGGCTCCCGGCACCTCCCTGCCCTCTGGCCCCGGCGGCAGAGGTGTGTGCTCGTTCCTGGGTGCTGAAGAAAGCTTTTGTGTTGTAGCCTCGCCAGCGAAAGGGTTAACCTCCTCCTGGGGAAGGCACAGCTGAGCTCTCCGCTCTTAACCAAAACGCCGAGGGAACTCAGCTGCCTCCCCACCGCCCTCGTCCCACTGCTGGTTCAGCAGCTCCTGCCCCTGCTCAACAGCAAGCTGCAGTTGCAGGAGGGGAAGGGAGCAGCTGGGGAGCAGGGTATGACCTGGTTCCTTCACCCTTTAAGGGGTTCAAGTCCTTCCAGATGACTCAGTTGTTGCAGGGTTTCCAAAGCAGAGGGCAAGGACACAACATCTGAGAAATGCGGGGTCTGGTGCACGGGAGGACAAACAAAGGTGATGCATGAGAGGGCCCTGAGCAAAATAACCTCTGAACAGGGGCACAGGCCAGAGCAGAGAGGTGCCCAGCACAGTACCTGCTTCCAGATGGTGGCTGCTATCAGGTATCTGCAGAAGGGTGTTTGAAAGGCTCTGGGGAGATCTTCTTGTGGCCTTTCAGTGCTTAAAAGCAACAATCAGAAAGTTTGGGGACAGACTTCTGAGCAGGGTCTGCTGTGACAGGGCATGGGGTGATGGCTTGGAACTGTTGGGTGATAGGTTGGACTCCATGATCTCAAAGGTCTCTTTCAACCTGGTCTATTCTATTCTATTCTATTCTATTCTATTCTATATTCAGACTGGAGAGAAGGTCTCACCACCTTCAGTGGCTCAGGTTGCCCACAGAGGTGTGAGCTGCCCCATGGCTGGAAGCACTGCAGGTCAGGATGTTTGGGGCTGTGAGCAACCTGCTCTGGTTGCAGATGTCCCTGCTGGCTGCAAGGGGCTTGCACTAGATGAGCTGTAAAGGTCCCTTCCACCCCAAAGCATTCTGTGATCCCATGGCAGCTGATGGTTTGTAGGGCTCCTTGTCCTGTGGTCTCCTCCGTTAGGGGCTCCCTGTGGCTGAAGTTCTGGGTCTGCTGGGTATCTTTGCCACCAGCTCATTCCATCCAACCTGAGTTCAGCCAGTCTGTTTCTGAAGCTTTGTTTTGGCCTTTGCAGCACCAAGTGATGGCAAATCTCACCATAGAATATTGTGTCTGCTCAGCAAAGGTCATCCTCATGTGGCTTTTGAACCTAGCTCCATCCTTTGTGTCAGCATCAACTGCCTCTGTCTTCACATCTCCAGGATATGCAGGAGCTCTCTCAGTTGCTTCTCTAGCCTGAATGTTCCAAATTCATGGAGATTCCCCCAAACAGAAACTTAAGGGGGCTACAAGAAAGCTGGGAAGGGAGTTTTTAGGGTGTCAGGGAGGGATAGGGCTGGGGGGAATGGAGCAAAACTAGAAATGGGTAGATTCAGATTGGATGTGAGGAAGAAGTTGCTCCCCAGGAGGGTGGTGAGAGCCTGGCACAGGTTGCCCAGGGAGGTGGTGGAAGCCTCCTGCCTGGAGGTGTTTGCAGCCAGGCTGGATGTGGCTGTGAGCAACCTGCTGCAGTGTGAGGTGTCCCTCCCCATGGCAGGGGGGTTGGAACTGGCTGATCCTTGAGGTCCCTTCCAACCCTGACAGTTCCATGATTCTATGACTCATCAGAGCCCAGCAAAGCTTTGGCTTCTCTAGGACCATGTCTTTGCTCAGGCTCTGCATAATGTGGCTGCAAAGAGACAGAATTGCTTTGGGAAGGGTCAGTCCTTGCTGCCTCATTTGTAACAGAGCAACTCAGCCTGGGGTTGGGTTGTTATTGGTGTTTTTAGCTGTTGTGAGCTTTTCCTTGTTGCTTTTTTCCCCCCTTTTTTTGATAGATGGCTTTAATTTTGCTGGAGTATTGCACAGGTTTGCAAACCAGATGTTGCTGCTGCAAGACAGCAACAATGAGGCAGGCAGGGAGCAGTTCATCACAGCACAGGAGGCTTGCAACCGTGGGGAGGTCAAAGGCAAGGGCTCAGGGCACAGAGGGGATGTGGGTCCCTGCTTCTTGGGACCTGAGGCTGCAGTTGCCATGAGAACTGCTGGTAGCACAGCAGTGAACCTTGGTGGTGCTGCAGCCACCTCCCATCCATCTCCCATCCCCCCTGGGAAGGACTTGACCACAGAAGGAGACCAAGCTGTGGAGAGTGAAAGTGCTGGTAGCACAGCAGTGAACCTCAGTGGTGCTGCAGCCACCTCCCATCCATCTCCCATCCCCCCTGGGAAGGACTTGACCATGGAAGGAGACCAAGCTGTGGAGAGGGAAAGTGCTGAGGGCCTGGCAGGAGGGATGGGTCTGTGTACCCAAGTGATGATGGGGATGGGACAGTCACTGGGGTTTTGCAGGTGCTGGCTCCTGTCTGTGGGAGATAAATGAAGTGATGCAGGTGTGAGGGGGTGGGATGTAGGCTGCCAGGCAAAGGGGAACAAGGAGAGGAGCTGGGAGAACTCAGGAGGAGCAGACAAATGGCTGCTCATGTGGCTCCCAAACCTTTCTAGCTTACCTTGTGTAAGATGGAGGAGCTCAGGTTGTCCTAAAGGTAGTGAAATAAGGATGCTGAGACCCTGGCCCAGGTTGCCCAGAGAGGTGGTAGATGACCCATTCCTGGAACCAGGTCAAGTTGTTTGGGGCTCTGAGCAACCTGCTCTAGGTGCAGATGTCCCTGCAGACTGAAGGGCTTGCACTAGATGGGCTTTAATGCTCTCTTCCAACCCAAACCAGTCTGTGGTTCTGTGATCCTGTGGCCAAATCCTGCAGTCATTAGCAAATCACATCCTATGCCTGACCCTGGAGGGCTTTTGAGCTCTCAAGGAGACCGTGGAGAAGGATTATAACATCATAGAGTGGTCTGGGTTGGAAGGGACCTCCAAAGCTCATCCAGTCCAACTCCCTCTGCAGTCAGCAGGAACATCCTCAACTAGATCAGGTTGCCCAGAGCCCTGTTGAGCCTCACCTTGATTATCTCCAGGGGTGGGGCCTCAACCACTTCCCTGGGCAGCCTGGATGGATCCCAGCTCAAGCCCTAAGCCCCTTCCCACTCCTGGCTGGGAGAGATTCCCAAAGCAGCAGCCTGTGTGCAGAATTTTTTCAGGTGGAAGAAGGAAATTGCTGAGGTCAGGAGGCTGATATTGCACATTTTTACATGACATCAGCTTGCTGCCACCTTGAAAATACCAGAAGATAAAGTCTTACATCCTGGCCCTTGAAAAATCCCCTGTGCCCTGCAGGAAGGGAGTGCTGTTACCAGAAATTCGCTGTTATTCCAGGGAGTTTAAGCCAATGTGCAGGAAACTCCAGCATGGGCAGAGAGGAATTTAAAGGGATGGGACATTTGAAGTGTAGAGGTGAGCTCTGATCTCACATTGCCAGTGCAAGAAGGGAGCTGAAAGACCCCTCAAGTAGTTCTTTATATGTTGTGGAGAGACAGAATGGGTTTAGGTCTAATCCTAGGTAAATAGGCAGGCAGAGGAAGTGGGAAATGAGGAGTGTGTCGAGGTGCTTGGCTGAATTGGAGCATGATTGGACTTGATGATCTCTGAGGTCTTTTCCAACCTTATTTATTCTATGGTGCTATGCCCAGGCAGGTGGTGGAGTCCCCATCCCTGGAGGTGTTCAGAAAAGGATTGCATGTGTCACTTGGTGCCATGGTTTAGTAGTCATGAGCTGTTGGGTGACAGGTTGGACTTGATGATCTCTGAGGTCTTTCCCAACCTTACTGATTCTATGACTCTGTGACTCTATTATTGGACTTGATGATCTCTGAGGTCTTTCCCAGCCTGGTTGATTCTATGAGTCTGTGGTTATTTGGCCTCTTGACAGTCCAGGCAAGGAGGAAAGGCAGCTGGGCTGGAGGCGTGAGGCTCAGGAGCATCCTGCCCTCTGTACCCAGGCCACCCCCAGAGCACCGCCAGCTCTCAGCTTCCCCCAGCCGACCCAGCGGCCTTCAGCACTAACGTGTCCCTCCCCTCCTTCTCTCTCAGGGACCTGATGCCCAGGACCCTGGAGGGGCAGATCACCATGGAGAAGACCCCCAGCTACTTCGTCACCAAGGAGGCCCCGGCTCGCATCTCCTCCATGGCCAAGGGCACCAAGCTGATCGTGGTGGTGCGGGACCCGGTGACCAGAGCCATCTCGGACTACACCCAGACGCTCTCCAAGAAGCCTGACATCCCCACCTTCGAGAGCCTGACCTTCAAAAACAGGACTACAGGCCTGATCGACACCTCCTGGAGCGCCATCCAGATCGGCATCTACGCCAAGCACCTGGAGAACTGGCTGCTCCACTTCCCCCTGGGGCAGATCCTCTTTGTCAGCGGGGAGAGGCTGATCAGCGACCCCGCGGGGGAGCTGGGCAGGGTCCAGGACTTTCTGGGCCTCAAGAGGATCATCACCGACAAACACTTCTACTTCAACAAGACCAAGGGCTTCCCCTGCCTGAAGAAGGCGGAAGGCAGCAGCAAACCTCACTGCCTGGGGAAGACCAAAGGCAGGACCCACCCTGACATAGACCAGGAGGTGGTGCAGAGACTGAGGGACTTCTACCGGCCCTTCAACATGAAGTTCTACCAGATGACAGGGCAGGACTTTGGCTGGGACTGAGGCTGACACACACAAACAAACAAACAAACAAACAAATAATAATTTAAGTAAAAGGAAAATATAATATAATATATATTTTTTTTACCTACCAGTAGAGAGGGGAAAAATACAGAAGAATAAGAAAATAATAATAGTTGTGCTGAAACCTGATTTGTTCTGATTACTTCTTTTGGGGGGGAGTGGGGGTTGACTCTCTTTTGACCTTGCTTTGTTTCCTTTCTCCTCTCAGAGAGGAGCATGGAGAAGGGTGCTTGGGGGGACCCTGGGGACAGCCAGGTTTTGCCTTGCAAATGCCATTTGAGACCAGATCTCAGCCATTTGAGACCAGATCTCAGCCATTTGGGACCAGATCTCAGCCATGTGAGACCAGATCTCAGCCATTTGAGACCAGATCTCAGCCATTTGAGACCAAATCTCAGCCATTTGAGACCAGATCTCAGCCATTTGGGACCAAATCTCAGCCATTTGAGACCAGATCTCAGCCATTTGGGACCAAATCTCAGCCATTTGAGACCAGATCTCAGCCATTTGGGACCAAATCTCAGCCATTTGAGACCAGATCTCATCCCTTTTGACCATGAAGCAAAGGTTTTGACCATGAAGCAAAGGTTTTGACAATGAAACACACACCTCAGGGATGAGGTGGATGTGGCCATGCAGAAAAGGAGGCTGTGAACCTGCTCCTGTTGGGCATCACCTGTAGCTTGGCTGCTTCCTTTGGTGGGCCCAGGGCTTAGCACTGTCTCTGTAAACCACCAACAATGAAGACAAACAGGTGTAAAGTTTTGAGATGTCCTCAGAGCCCCCTCCAGCACTGAGAACGGTGCTTGGGGGGACCCTGGGGACAGCCAGGTTTTGCCTTGCAAATGCCATCTGAGACCAGATCTCAACCTTTTGAGACCAGATCTCATCCCTTTTGACCATGAAACAAAGGTTTTGACAATGAAACAAACACCTCAGGGATGAGGTGGATGTGGCCATGCAGAAAAGGAAGCTGTGAACCTGCTCCTGTTGGGCATCACCTGTAGCTTGGCTGCTGCCTTTGATGGGCCCAGGGGGCTCCCTCCAGCATTGAGAAGGGTGCTTGGGGGGGGACCTTGGGGTCAGCCAGGTTTTGCCTTGCAAATGCCATTTGAGACCAGGTCTCAACCCTTTTGATAATGAAACACCTCAGAGATGAGGTGGATGTGGCCATGCAGAAAAGGAGGCTGTGAACCTGCTCCTGTTGGGCATCACCTGTAGCTTGGCTGCTTCCTTTGGTGGGCCCAGGGCTTAGCACTGTCTCTGTAAACCAACAAAAATGAAACCAAACAGATGCAAAGTTTTGAGATGTCCTCAGAGCCTCCTCCAGCATTGAGAAGGTTGCCTGGGGGGGACCTTGGGGTCAGCCAGGTTTTGCCTTGCAAATGCCATCTGAGACCAGATCTCAGCCATTTGAGACCAAATCTCAGCCATTTGAGACCAAATCTTAACCTTTTGAGACCAGCTCTCATCCCTTTTGACCATGAAACAAAGTTTAACCTCTCATTTGGTTTTCAGAACCTGACCTTCAGGGACTTTTTTTTTTGTAATTGAATTAAATCTTGGGTGATTATTAATGTGTTTTTTTTAAATTAGCCAATTTTCTGTTTACTTTTGCCCTCCCCTCCCCCCCCCCCCCTTTAAAATCAAGCTCTTTTCATCAACCCATCTACTTATTTTTCACCTTCCAGAAGCCAAACCTAATAATCCTTTGCTTTGTTTTCAGACCAAACAATTTGGGTAGCCAAAAAAGTGAAAGAAAACAAATGAGCCTTTTGACTCTTGTGATGAACACTGCCAGGTTGTCAAAAGGCCTCATTCAGAGGAGCTGGCTCTAAACCAGTGCTCCCCACTGCCAGCAACATGCACCCCTTCTGCTATGCTGACAGCAGAGTGCTTTCCATGGGGGTGTGTGGTGGGGTCCTGTCTGAAGGGGTTTGGGTGATGGGGCAAGGAGAACTGAGGGGGAAGGAGGAGCAAGAGCATTGGGTGTGCAGGGCTTTAAAAGTTGCCAGGCAAAGCCAATCTCCAGAGTGCAGTAACCAGGAGCTTTAAATCCTTTGCTTTGATCCTTATCACCCTTTTTTTTTTTGGGGGGGGGGGGGGGGGGGGGGCTAGTGGAAATGTCTCAGTGGCAGAAATCTATTAGTGAAGCAGGATTTTGTATTACCAGGGGCTCATTCATCTGCTGGCTCTGTATCTTCAGCATTTCCTGGACCATAGGAGCACCTCATTATCCCTTGGTGCTGTCTAAGCACAACACAGTGATGCTCCCTCTCCTGAGTCTACTAACTTCACAAAGCCCCAGATGTGGTAAAACAAGTTATGTGTGGGATCACCTGGTAATCTGGTTAGGAGGAAGGCTGGGGACCAAGTTCCCTGGTTGTCCTGCACGCTGGCCAAGGTCTTTAAATCACAGCAGAGCAGAGATTTCAAGGAGTCTGGAGAGGAGAAAGTACAGGGTGGAGTCATTTCCACCTTGGGTTGTCTTGCTTGACAGGTTAGGAAAACAGCTTGATGCTTGCTCAACTTCCTGGCACCAGGTTCCACTGCAAGTGTGGAGCCACACTCCCTCCTGGCTGTCCTGAGCCTCCCCCTCCCTACCCATTCCTGCACATCTCCCTCTGTTCCCAAGGATGCAGAGTCCTGGGACCTTGCTATTCCCTGAAGTCACACAGGGTTTTGCAGGCAAGGCCCATTTCCCAAGGTAATTAAAATAATTAGGTTACAGGGCCCCAAGACCTTCTCACACTGTTGCATCCCAAAGCCTTCCCTTCAGGTTTCTGTGTCCTGGCTGGTGAAGCAGCAGTGCTGAGCAGGTGGCACCAAAGTTGGCTGTGCTTAGCAGTTGGTCCTGGTATGGCAGGGCTCAGTGCCACCCCTGCTATCTCCCCTGGTACTTCAGCTCTTTCTCACCATTCTTCTGGTGTGTCCTGTTCTAAGGCCCTTTTTGGCAGTGTCCTTTGCCACATCTGGGGAAGTGCCTCCTGCAAACACTGCAGGAAGGCAGGTGAAGGCTCAAGCAGAGCCCAAACAGCGCTTTCTCTTGCTGCCTCCCTTCAGCCCCTCAATGCTCATGCAAGAAATGGCATG
This sequence comes from Dryobates pubescens, assembly GCF_014839835.1. NCBI lineage: Eukaryota > Metazoa > Chordata > Aves > Piciformes > Picidae > Dryobates > Dryobates pubescens. The sequence continues at coordinate 18,440,711 of NC_071631.1, read as the reverse complement.
AGAAAAATCAGAGGTGGTCAAGCACCTTAGGCTTCATGTGGTCATGGTCCCTCCCAGTATCTCTGCAACTCATTGCTGGAGCTCAAAGCTCCCAAATCAGAAATAACTGGAAGGGTGTTGGAATTCTGGTACCAGTCCCTCAAAGTGCCACTGCAATCTGCTCCCTGCCCATGCCAGTCAGATCAAGGGCAAATGGCCTGAAGGCATGGCCAAAAGAAAGGGGATTCATTGCTGGGAAAACCTTTCTAACAGCAAGGCTTGTTGGGGCAGGGTTGGGAGATGGCCACCATCCCTTCCACCCAAGTGCAAAAGCCTTGGCAGTGAGGAGCAGGCATGACTCACTGATGGGCACAGCTGAAGGGGCATTACTGAGGGGCACAAAATCTGAGGTTGTCCAAGCTGAAGAAGAAGATTTAAGATGCCATTTCTTTGGTGCTTCAAGGAGACATTAGGTTGGGCTGATCTGTACCTGCCCTTGACAGGTATAAGCATCACTGAAGGCTATGATTATAAAAAATCAATGTAATTCTCTCCCTGTTGTCTCTCCCACAGTCACATTTAGCCCAGTATAAAGCAGCTTTATAGCACCACAGATTGTTCTCCTGTTGGACCAGCTGTAGCAATGCCAAGCACCTTCAGACGAGTTTCTGCCACTGCCACCAGATCACTCTCATTGCATCAGCAAAGCTTTGCTGTGCACACAAGCTCAGCTAGCACATGTGCCTTTAAAACCTCTTCCCAGCACACTGAACTCAACTCCACAGGCACTCTCACAGAATCACAGAGGGGTGGGCTTGGAAGGGACCTCTGGAGATCATCCACTCCAACCTCCTGCTAAAGCAGGGCACCCACAGCAGCCTGCCCAGGAGCACAGTGCCCAGCTGGAATTGGAATCTCTTCACACAAAGAGACTCCACAACCTCCCTGGACAGCCTGCTCCAGGCTTCCAGCACCCTCACAACAAACAACTTTCTCCTCATGTTCAAGTGAAACCTCCTGGGCTCCAGTTTGTGCCCATTGCCCCTTGTCCTGTCCCTGGGCAGCATTGAAAAGAGCCCAGCCCCAGCCTCGGCCCCCACAGGTCCTTCAGCTCTTGCTGAGCATTGCTCAGCTCCCTTCTGGGGCTGCTCTTCTCCAGGCTCAACAGCCCCAAGGCTCTCAGCCTTTCCTCCTCACAGAGATGTTTCAGGCCCCTTAGCATCTTTGTAGCTTCTGCTGGCCTGTCTCCAGTAGTTCCCTGTCCCTCTTCAACTGAGGAGCCCAGAACCAGACAAAGGACTCCATCTGTGGCCTCACCATGGTAGAGTAGAGGGCAGGAGAACCTCCCTCGACCTGTTGGCCACACTCTTGTTAATGCACCCCAGGAGACCATTTGCCTTCTTAGCCACAAGAGCATATTGATGACTGATGAGGAACTTGTCCACCAGCACTCCCAGGTCCTTCTCCATGGAGCTGCTTTCCAGCAGGCCACCCCTCACCTGTACTGCTGCAGGGAGTTGTTCCTGCCCTTGTTGAACTTACACGAGGTTTCTTTCCCCTAAACCCTTCAGTGTTTCACTTCCACCAGCTTCTGAGGGTTTGATTTCCTTGCTGCACAGCCAGTGGAACTACAGTGGTGTCTCAGACTCTAATTTGATTCTTTTTTTGATCATAGCCATAAGTAGTTTTGAAAAATCCCTCCATGTATGAACAAAGGCTTTTAAAAGAGGCTGTGCAATCAGGTTCCTTTGAACTGCTTTGAACTGCACTGACATTGAAGCCTCTGAACTCTTCAGGATCCTGTTAAAATCCAGACATGAAGTTTAAATTATTTTATCCTCAGAAGAATGGGAAGTAAACTATTGACACTATTGAAATTATTCATCAGGAACAGTGTGGCCAGCAGGAGCAGGGAGGTCATTCTGCCCTGTGCTCAGCACTGGTTAGGTCACACCTTGAGTCCTGTGTCCAGTTCTGGGCCCCTCAGTTTAGGAAAGATGTTGAGTTGCTGGAAGGTGTCCAGAGAAGGGCAACAAAGCTGGGGAGGGGTCTGGAGCACAGCCCTGTGAGGAGAGGCTGAGGGAGCTGGGGTTGCTTAGCCTGGAGAAGAGGAGGCTCAGGGGAGACCTTCTTGCTCTCTCCAACTCCATGAAGGGACGTTGTAACCAGGTGGGGGTTGGTCTCTTCTCCCAGGCAACCAGCAGCAGAACAAGAGGACACAGTCTCAAGCTGTGCCAGGGGAGGTTTAGGCTGGAGGTGAGGAGAAAGTTCTTCCCAGAGAGAGTTGTTAGCCATTGGGATGTGCTGCCCAGGGAGGTGGTGGAGGCCCCCATCCCTGGAGGTGTTCAAGAAGGGGTTGCACATGGCACTTGGAGCCATGGTTTAGTCATGAGGTGTTGGGTGACAGGTTGGACTTGATGATCCTTGAGGTCTCTTCCAACCTTATTGATTCTATGAGTCTATGAAAACCTCGCCCCCTCCTAGCCCTCCAGTCCTAAGCATATGTGAGGGGACAGCACAAGTCTCAATGAATAAGAAAGAAACTATCTGCTAGGGGTTGATTTATTCTCTTTTTTTTCTGAAGCAGAAAAAAAACCCACACAGCAATGATGAGAAACTAATTAAGTGCATTTAAATTCTTCTGCTTCCAACAATCCAATGTGCCATTAGGCACTGATGAACCTTAAGGCTTATAAACCATGCAACATTTAGATGTGAGAACATTTGCTTTAAGAGGGGGGGGGGGAAAGCAACACACACACACAAAATGAGTAGCAAAAAACCATGAAACATTCTGTTGGGTGCCAGATTCATCATAAGGGAGAAAGCTTTTCACACTGAGAGTGGTGAGACCTTGGCCACAGGGGTGGGAGATCCCTGCAACCGTTGCAGCCAGGTTGGTTTGGGCTCTGAGCAACCTGCTCTGGTTGCTGATGTCCCTGTTGACTGAAGGGTTGGACCTGGTGAGCTTTAAAGGTCCCTTCCAACCCAGCCCATCCTGTGATTCTATGACCTTGGAGCAGACAGACACATCTCCTTCAGCTCTCCATTTCCAGCACTGCCCAGGTACCCTTGATCTCAGGCAGCAGATCTCTGTGGGTCCACACAGCACCTTGTTCAGCCCAGCCCCAATAACAGGGCACCTGTCTTGGTCCACAGAGGGAAAGAGACTCTGTTCTTTAAAATATCCCTGTGTTATGAAATTAGAGGCACAAATGAGGCCAACATATCAACAGCTAGACTATTTATTACACAAATGAAGTGGATGGGTCAGAAGGGGAGAGAGAGAAAATAGAGAGGGAGAGAGAGAAGAGGGAGAAAGAGAAGGGGAAAGGAATTATATTACCACACCCCTCACCCCCCAAGAGAGTTTGGGTCTGTGGAGGAAGGGTGCTGCAGCTTTGGCTGTAGAGGAGGGGACATCCTTGTTGGCTGTGCTGTCCTCTGAGCAGCCTCTTCAGTTCCATGAATTGCAGCAGGCAGAACTTAGGACACACAGAGAGGGTTCCTCTTGGTCTGCTTCTTCCAGGCTCCATGGTGATGTCTCTGTCCTTTTCTCTCCTGGTATCCTCTCTGTTTTCCTTCAGAGCAGCACTGCCCAGGTCTTTTCCTTCGTTCCTGTTTTCCTTCTCAGGAGCATGGTATCATAGTATCATAGTATCAGTCAGGGTTGGAAGGGACCACAAGGATCATCTAGTTCCAACCCCCCTGCCATGGGCAGGGACACCCCACACTAGATCAGGCTGGCCAGACCCTCAACTTCCAGGGCTGGGACAGGGCCCCAACCACCTCCCTGGACAACCCATTCCAGGGCTTCACCACTCTCCTGGGGAAGAACTTCCTCCTCACCTCCAGCCTGAATCTCCCCACCTCCAGCTTCATTCCATTCCCCCTAGTCCTATCACTACCTGAGATCCTGAGAAGTCCCTCCCCAGCCTTCTTGTTCCTTCTCTTGAGCCAGTAGTTGCTCAGATCTTTTATACAGTTTTTAGGTATGTATATTCCAGAGAGTATGGTCAGCAGTGGCCTCTGCCCAGTATTCCCAGGGCAGCTGCAGTCTGGTGACCAATCTTTATCTATGCACCTTCCAGAGAGTCCTTCCAGTGGTGTCTGCCCCATACAGCTGTTGTCTGGGCAAGCAGCAAAGGTGATTTTATCTTTGTTGACTCACATCAAGAGAGACAAGATTTATTCTCTCACAGCACCACAGCCTTGGAGCACACCAGGAGCTTTGAAGCAGGGGTGCTGAGCACAAATACTGTCCCCCAAAGTCTTCAAAACTCAGGTTTTTCTCCACTGATGGGGACACGCTTTGGCACTGTCTTGGAGAGGCCCATTCAGAAGAGCAGCTGAACCTGAGAAGCTCCTTCAGCCAGGGAGCAGCCCAAGCCTGACCTTAGGGAATTTTGCACTGTGTTTCAATTGCCCACACCTGGAAAACTGCAGAGAAATGGGGATTTCTTCACCCCTTTGGCAAGACAAAGCCCAGCCCCTCTGCTGCTGCAATTCACAGTATCACAGTATCACAGTATCACTAAGGTTGGAAGAGACCCCAAGGATCATCAAGTCCAACCTGTCCCAACAGACCTCACGACTAGACCATGGCACCAAGTGCCACATCCAATCTCCCCTTGAACACCTCCAGGGACGGGGACTCCACCACCTCCCTGGGCAGCACATCCCAATGGCGAACGACTCTCTCAGTGAAGAACTTCTTCCTCACTTCGAGTCTAAACCTCCCCTGGCACAGCTTGAGACTGTGTCCCCTTGTTCTGGTGCTGGTTGCCTGGGAGTAGAGACCAACCCCTTCCTGGCTACAACCACCTTTCAGGTAGTTGTAGAGGGCAATGAGGTCTCCCCTGAGCCTCCTCTTCTCCAGGCTAAACAATCCCAGCTCCCTCAGCCTCTCCTCATAAGGCTGTGCTCCAGACCCCTCCCCAGCCTTGTTGCCCTTCTCTGGACACCTTCAAGTCTCTCAATGTCCTTCTTAAACTGAGGGGCCCAGAACTGGACACAGGACTCAAGGTGTGTCCTAACCAGTGCTGAGCACAGGGCACAATGACCTCCCTGCTCCTGCTGGCCACACTATTCCTAATGCAGCCAGGATGCCATTGGCCCTCTTGGCCACCTGGGCACACTGCTGGCTCATGTTTAGGCAGGTGTCAATCAGCACCCCCAGGTCCCTCTCTGTTTGGCAGCTCTCAGCCACTCTGACCCCAGCCTGTAGCTCTGCATGGGGTTGCCGTGGCCAAAGTGCAGCCCCTGGCACTTGGACTTGTTAAATGCCATGCCATTTCACACCACCCTCATTCCTGTAAGGGCAAGGAGCAGACTGCTGCAGCCACGCTGCAGTTTGAGGTGACTCTGTGCTGTGGAGGATTTCTTCAGCTCCTAAGGGAATGCTGCCACCCAGTAATCCATGCAGTTAAATGGGATATAAACACCAAGGTGGCAGGAACCCGCAGGAAGGCTGGAGAAGGACTTTTCCTAAGGGTGCCTAGCAATAGGGCACGGGGCGGATGGTTTGAAGCTGAGGGAGAGAAAGTTTGGACTGGATCTGAGGAAGATAAAGGTGTTCCAGACCAGGTTAAACCTTAAGCAGCAGAGTCTAGTTGAGAGGCATCCATGCCCATGGAAGAGGGGTTGGAGTAGGCAATGCCTTCCAACCTAAGCCATTCTATGGTTCTATGATGATTCTGTGAAGAGAAGTGTCTGGGTCCTCTATGTGGTATTCAGGGTGGTCTTTGGGGTGCAGCTGCCCAGGGGGGTGGTGGAGTCACCATCACTGGAAGTGTTTAGGAAGAGGCTGGATGAGGCACTCAGTGCCATGGTTTAGTTGATTAGATGGTGATAGGTTGGACTCAATGATCTCAAAGGTCTTTTCCAACCTGGTAAATTCTGTACTAGATTCTGTACTAAGTCAGATTTCCAGCAATGATGGGTCAGTCACTCCAAGAAGGACAGTGAGGTGCTGAAGTGTGTCCACAGACAGGCAACAAAGTGAAAAGTCTGCAAAGCAGGTCTGGTGAGGAGCAGTTGAGGCACCTGAGGCTGTTCAGCCTGGAGAAAAGGAGAAAATGAGGTTGAGAGAGGAGAAAAGGAGGTTGAGAGGAGACCTTCTGGCTCTCTACAACACCCTGAAAGAGGTTGGAGCCAGGTGGAGGTTGGTCTCTTCCCCAAAGAACAAGTGATAGGACAAGAGGAGAGAGTCTCAGGCTCACCAGGGGAGATTTATGTTGGACAGGAGGAACAATTTCTTTCCCCAAAGGGCTGTCATGCCCTGGAAGAAGCTGCCCAGTGGTGGATTCCCCATCCCTGGAGGGATTTCAAAGCTGTGTAGATGTTCTGTTGAGGGAGGTGGTCCAGTGGTGGACTTGGCAGTGCTGGGTTAATGGTTGGATGTGCTGATCCTAAAAAGCTCTTCCAACCAAAACAGTTCTGTGGTTCTATGGTCTGGCCATGCCTACCCTGATCTGAGTGATTTGGCCTAACACTTGGCCTCCTTGGTTCTCCCCCAGTCACACAAGCATCCACCACATTAGAGCTCCACATCAGGGGGGGAAAAAAACCCCAATTAAACATTGCCCTTTTCCTTAACCATTAAACCAATTCTTGTGGATACATAATGGTTTCTGAGTTTTCTCTCCTCCCTCCCTTCCCTTCACTTGCTGGTACTGTCACCTCTCTCTCCCCCCCCTCCTCCTTTGGTGCTATTTCAGCATGAACCAGGCTGATTTTCATTTCATTTAAGAATAAAAAAAGCACACATTTAATAAAGTTTACGGGTACTGAGAGGCTGTGCTCTCTTTTTGCTGGCAGCAGCAACCTGGAAAGAGTGGGCTGGCTTCTGAAAGGAATAAAAAGGGGGGTGGGGGGGGGAGGGGGAGCAGGGAGAAACACAGAATTCCCTACTTGTGTCTGATTTTAGTCTCCTAAACCTAATGAACACATCCAAGTGCTGGGTTCTACACATTGGCCACAGGGACCCCAGGCAGTGCTACAGGCTGGGATCAGAGTGGCTGAGAGCAGCCAGGCAGAAAGGGACCTGGGGGGACTGGTTGATAATAGGCTGAACATGAGTCGGCAGTGTGCCCAGGTGGCCAAGAAGGCCAAGGGCATCCTGGCCTGCATCAGGAACAGTGTGGCCAGCAGGAGTAGGGAGGTCATTCTGCCCTGTGCTCAGCACTGGTTAGGTGACATCTTGAGTCCTGTGTCCAGTTCTGGGCTCCTCAGTTTAGGAAAGATGTTGAGCTGCTGGAAGGTGTCCAGAGAAGGGCAACAAAGCTGGGGAGGGGTCTGGAGCACAGCCCTGTGAGGAGAGGCTGAGGGAGCTGGTGTTGCTTAGCCTGGAGAAGAGGAGGCTCAGGGGAGACCTCATTGCTCTCTACAACTCCCTGAAGGGAGGTTGTAGCCAGGTGGGGGTTGGTCTCTTCTCCCAGGCAACCAGCAGCAGAACAAGAGGACACAGTCTCAAGCTGTGCCAGGGGAGGTTCAGGCTAGAGGTTAGGAAGAAATTCTTCCCAGAGAGATTGTAATGTGCTGCCCAGGGAGGTGGTGGAGTCACCATCCCTGGAAGCTTTTAAAATAAGACTGGATGGGGTGCTTGGTGCCATGGTTTAGTTGATTAGATGGTGCTGGGTGATGGGTTGGACTGGATCATCTCTAAGGTCTTTTCCAACCTGGTTAATTCTGTATTCTATAACTCAAGAGCTGGGGAGGCTCTGCCTGCTGTGTGCTCCCCAGCAGCATCGCTGGCGCCACCTCCTATGTTCTACTTCACGTTTCCCCGGCCAGCTGAACTCCACACCCCTTTCTTTAGGCTGCAAAATAAACCCCACCACCCTTCAGAATTCCAGCTTCCTACCATTCACTCCATCACCTTTGCTGCTCCTGCCACCTCCCCAGCACTTCACCACCAGCTCCATAAATCCCTGCTTCCTCCCCACCTCGGACAGGCCAGGAGCGGAGCCAACTCAGGGTGCGCTGCATGAAACCCAAGGTGAAAGCGAAGCGACCAAGAAACACACAGAGCGGAGCACCGCTCCCCCTGGACTGTATCAGGTTTTCTGTGTGGCCAAGTAAAGTGATATTCCATTTATTTATTTATTTATTTCCCCTCCTGGTGTATAAACAGATCGAGTCCCAGGGAAAATAGGCTCCCAAACTTCATAAGGTTTTATGAAACCACTGAAGTTTAATCAAATCTTTTGGCTTCCCCAGGAAAAAAAAATACATATTATATATAGAATACAATCTTTTGGCCTCCCCATTCCTTTTCTGAGCCCCCTTTTGATTTTATTTTCTTTTAATTACCCTGATCCAGGGGTTTCTTTGCACTCCACCCAGCCAGGACTACCCAGATCAGCAGAGGGGAATTCTGCCGAAGCACAGAAACGCCGCCGCGGGAATGGGAAGAGAAAGGCAGCGGCGCCTGGGCAGGAACACTCCGGAGGAGCCAACGTGCAGAACAAATTCCCCTCCACCAGGCAATAACAAGGCTGCATTCCTCAATTCAGAGCAGTTTTATTACCTAAGCCATTGGCCAGCCGTGGCTTTTGAACAAAATTATACCTCCTTCATCTTCTGCCTGTCCGCGCTCGGCGCTGCCCCGGCTCGCTCCAGCCCGGAGGTAGCTCAGCTCATTGCTCCGTGGGGATTGTTCTCATTAATCCAGGTCCAGCTCTGCCCTCGGGCTCAGGACTGCACCATGTGAAAGCAGCTTTGGATGCAGACATCCACCTGGGTGTGAAGTTGCTAGCGAAGGCCAACGCTGTGCTCAGCCTTGAGCGCGCCGCTCGGCTCGGGATCTTCCAAAAGTGATGACCAGCCCTGCAGACAGCCTGGCTCACTGTGAGAGCTGCTGAGAGCCAAGCAGAGCTCTTCAAGAAAGGCTTAGCACTTGCATTGCAGCATCATTAAATAGGAATCACGATGATAATCATCATCTCATGGTTCTTAAGACAATCCTGTAACTTCTGGATGTGTGAGTTGTGTGAGTGCTACCCAGTGAGTAAGGAGCTTCAGACACAGCTGAGTGCTACCCAGTGAGAAAGGAGCTTCAGACACAGCTGAGTGCTACCCAGTGAGTAAGGAGCTTCAGACACAGCTGAGTGCTACCCAGTGAGTAAGGAGCTTCAGACACAGCTGAGTGCTACCCAGTGAGTAAGGAGCTTCAGACACAGCTGAGTGCTACCCAGTGAGTAAGGAGCTTCAGACACAGCTGAGTGCTACCCAGTGAGTAAGGAGCTTCAGACAGCTGAGTGCTACCCAGTGAGTAAGGAGCTTCAGACACAGCTGAGTGCTACCCAGTGAGTAAGGAGCTTCAGACAGCTGAGTGCTACCCAGTGAGTAAGGAGCTTCAGACACAGCTGAGTGCTACCCAGTGAGTAAGGAGCTTCAGACAGCTGAGTGCTATCCAGTGAGTAAGGAGCTTCAGACACAGCTGAGTGCTACCCAGTGAGTAAGGAGCTTCAGACACAGCCGAGTGCTACCCAGTGAGTAAGGAGCTTCAGACAGCTGAGTGCTACCCAGTGAGTAAGGAGCTTCAGACACAGCTGAGTGCTACCCAGTGAGTAAGGAGCTTCAGACACAGCTGAGTGCTACCCAGTGAGTAAGGAGTTTCAGACACAGCTTACCAGGCAAAGAACATCTCTCCTGCCAAACTTCTTTGCTGTTTCCCCTCCTGTAACTTGGAACAGTCACAGAATCACAGAATCAACCAGGTTGGAAGAGACCTCCAAGATCATCCTGGTAATGGAGGGTCCTTCACAGACACTTCAGCATCTGGCCTGTGTGAGTCCCTCCACTAATGCTGGGGCAATGGTGATGCTGTAGACAGGATTAGTCCTGCTGAGCCCCAGTCCCTCCAGCTCATTTCTTTTGTTCTTTCACCAGCAGCTGTGATTTAGGGCATGTGAGCAACATCTGAAGGAAATGACTAGAGAGGTATTGGCTGGGGAGCACTTACCTTCTGTTGCACAGGGCTTATGGAACACAATCAATAGATTTCTATACTGCTGGCTGCTGGAGACCCCCCATGGCTGGGCACAGAGGAGATGGCAATGGAGTGGAAAAAAAATTTCTCCTGAGAAGGACAAGTTTAAGAGTAGAGGAGAGCAGCCAAGTGCATCACACTGACAGGGCAAAGGCAGGCATGAATCTCATGACCCATTTCTGCCCTCCTGCAGCTGCACCCTGCCTTGTCTGCAGCTCACCAGGGCTCAGCTGGTGCAGAACAGCCTCAACAGCTTCTTCAGGGTGGGCAGAAAGGTTTGTGTTTGCCCATGGGCTCCCTTCCAGAACTGGGGCAGGCTCCAGCAAGGCACAGGGATGGGAAGGGCCGGTGAAGGCAGAGCAGAGCATCCAGCTGAGGCTCTCCAAGCACATTCAGCAAGTTCAGCAGTATCAAAGATTTCCTGGCTTGCCAGGAACTATTTCCTTACTGCTTTTTCAATCAGCTCTTCTGGCCAAAAGAGTGTATCTGCTAAACCCAGACAGGGTCTGTCATCCAAAGTGGAGCCACAGACCAAGAACCCCAGCACAGGGGCAGCTCCTACCCCACAGACAGGTCTCTAGCCACCTGCCATGGGAATTAGCACAGTATCACAGTACATTAGAGGTTGGAAGGGACCTCCAGAGATCATCAGGTCCAACCCCCCTGCCAAAGCAGCATCACCCAGGGTAGTCCTCACAGGAATGCATCCAGATGGGTTTTGAAAGCCTCCAGAGAAGGAGACTCCACAACCTCTCTGGGCAGCCTGCTTCAGTGCTCTGTCACCCTCACTGCAAAGAAGCTTCTTCTCATGTCGAAGTGAAATCTTCTATGTTCAAGTTTGAACCTGTTGTTCTTTGTCTTACTATTGCATACCCCTGAAAGGAGCTTGGCCCCCTCCACTTGACCCCCACCCCTCAGATATTTATACACATTGATGAGATCCCCTCTCAGCCTTCTCTCCTCCAGACTAACCAGACCTCCCTGGCCCACAGCTAGCCTGGCTGGCACAAGCCTTGTCATCTGCAGCAGATACTCATATAAGAAAATGTGGGAGATGCTGCTGTAGTAATGGACATCTGCCATCAGGATCACATCTGGGCTTTCACAGGCTCAGAAAACCTTATCAATGGAAGGGCTGACTTGTGTCCAGCAGGAGCCCAGTCCTTGCTGCAGCACCCCACGGACCCCAAGTGCAGATCCTGTCTCCATCAAACAAGCCAGGGCTCTTTCTTCATGCAGTGTGAGAATCATAGAATCAATAAGGTTGGAAAAGACCTCAAAGATCATCAAGTCCAACCTGTCACCCAACACCTCATGACTATTAAACCATGGCACCAAGTGGCACATCCAATCCCCTCTTGAACACCTCCAGGGATGGGGACTCCACCACCTCCCTGGGCAGCACATCCCAATGGCCAACAACTCTCTCTGTGAAGAACTTTCTCCTCATGTCAGTCCCAAGTCTCATGTTTTAACCACCCAAACCCCTCTCAGATACAACACACCCAGAGCTGAGGAGCTTGTGTGGGGAGCTCACAGGGAGGGGTCCATGGAGCACATTGGACCTGAGCTCAGCACCAGCACTGCAGAGGGAAACGCTGCAGAGGAGCCTGCCTGGACACAACCACTGCCTGGACACAAAGCACTGCCCAGCCAGCCAAATTGGCTGGAGCAATTCATCCTGCTTTGACAGCCCATATTTTACCAGCTTTGCTGAGAAGAAAATTGTCATATGCTTCCATTTTTTTCTTGGAGGAGCTGAGTTGTCCTTTGCATAGCAGCTGCCAGCATAAATACACACGAGAAACAGGTCTGGAGTTCCTGAAAGATGCCTACAAATTGTAAACAATTCTCAAGGCAGCTGGGGAGAAAGAGCCAGAATTTCTATATTGTTTATACTTGGGGGGGAAGAAATAAAGCAAACAAACAAACAAACCCCCCACCCCAACCAATAGTCACTGGAGTTCAGGCAAGCCAAGAGCTTTGGAGAGAGAATTTTTCAGCATTTGGTTTCAATTCCCCCAATCCTTCAGGAAAGAAGCCCCATTCATGCTGCACTGAGCTGGCAATGCCAAATGAGAAGTATTGATGGGCTAGAAAAATGGGGGGGGAGGGGGATTCTACCTAGAAAAAAAAAAAAAAGAAGAAATGGACTCAGGCCCCCTCAGTTTAAGAAGGACATTGAGACACTTGAACATGTCCAGAGAAGGGCAACGAGGCTGGGGAGAGGCCTTGAGCACAGCCCTGTGAGGAGAGGCTGAGGGAGCTGGGGTTGCTCAGCCTGGAGAAGAAGAGGCTCAGGGGAGACCTTCTTGCTCTCTACAACTCCCTGAAGGGTGGTTGGAGCCAGGTAGGGGTTGGTCTCTTCTGCCAGGCAAGCAGCACCAGAACAAGAGGACACAGTCTCAAGCTGTGCCAGGGGAAGTTTAGGCTGGAGGTGAGGAGAAAGTTTAGGCTGGAGGTTAGGAAGAAGTTCTACACAGAGAGAGTGATTGCCCATTGGAATGTGCTGCCCAGGGAGGTGGTGGAGTCACCATCAGTGGAGGTGTTTGGGATGAGACTTGATGGGGTGCTTGGTGCCATGGGTTAGTTGATTAGGTGGTGTTGGATGATAGGTTGGACACAATGATCTTGAAGGTCTCTTCCAACCTGGTTTGTTTATTCCCTTCCCTTCCCTTCCCTTCCCTTCCCTTCCCTTCCCTTCCCTTCCCTTCCCTTCCCTTCCCTTCCCTTCCCTTCCCTTCCCTTCCCTTCCCTTCCCTTCCCTTCCCTTCCCTTCCCTTCCCTTCCCTTCCCTTCCCTTCCCTTCCCGTCCCTTCCCTTCCCTTCCCTTCCCTTCCCTTCCCTTCCCTTCCCTTCCCTTCCCTTCCCTCCCCTCCCCTCCCCTCCCCTCCCCTCCCCTCCCCTCCCCTCCCCTCCCCTCCCCTCTATTCTATTGGAATATGCTGCCCAGGGAGGTGGTGGAGTCCCCATCCCTAGAGGTGTTCAAGAGGGGATTGGATGTGGCACTTGGTGTCATGGTTTAGTCATGAGGTCTGTGGTAACAGGTTGGACTGGATGATCTCTGAGGTCTCTTCCAACCTCGGTGATTCTGTGAAAGAGTTCACAGATCACAGGATGTTAGGGGTTGGAAGGGACCTCAGGAGATCTTCAAGTCCAAGCCCCCTGCCAGAGCAGGAGCATAGAATCCAGCACAGGTCACACAGGAACACATTCAGACAGGGCTGGAAACTCTCCAGAGAATGAGACTGCACAGCTTCTCTGGGGAGCTTGTACCTGTGTTCTGTGACCCTTACAGCAAAGCAGTTCCTGCTCATGTTGAGGTGGAACTTCCTGTGCTGCATCCATTGCCCCTTCTCCTGTCACAGGACACAAGTGAGGACAGGCTGTCCCTGTCCCTTCCTTCCTGACCCCCAGCCCTCAGATATTTATAGACATTTAGTAGATCTCCTCTCAGTCTTCTTCTCTCCAGACTACACAGCCCTAGGGCTCTCAGCCTCTCCTCAGCAGGCAGTGCTCCAGTCTCTTCAGCATCCCTGTAGTCCTCTGTTGGACTCTCCAGCAGATCCCTGTCCCTCTTGGAGAACTGGAGCCCAGTTCTCAAACTGGGAGAGGCTCCCCGGGAGGGGTGGTTGAATCCTCATCCCTGGAGGTGTTTGAAAGATGCAGAGATGAGGGACATGGTTAAGCACCAGGCTTGGCAGAGTTGGACAATGGTTGGACTGGATCATAAAGGTCTTTTCCAAACAGAAAAAAGATTCTGTGGACCCTCTTGGATGACCCTTTCAGAAACAGAAACTCCAAGAGCCCTCGCTCGGGAAGTTTCCCCAGGCCGATCACTTCCCGCTCGAAGCTTCGCTTCAGTAGAATTAGCTGTTTGCTTTGCTTAGCAAACAGAAGTATTCTGTCAGGACAAAACCCATCCTGGCAAGGACCATTTGGCAGCCCGAGAGCAGGAATGTTCCTCCTCAGCCTGGTCCTGCACCCAGCAGCTCTCCCTGAGCCTTCCTTCCTCCTCCCTGGCACCGGCCCCCGCTCCCCGCACGGAGGCTTTACAACTGGGCCGGGTGGAAGCCAGAGGTCTTTCATTTCCTCTTTGCATTAGAGCTCATTAGGAAAAATCCAGAGGCCCCCTCGTTGAACAAATGTCTGCATTTGCATCTCTTCTGTGCATGTTTAAGTTAGAATTTCCTGTAAGGATTGGGGGGGGGTTGGGGTTGGTTGGGCTTTTTTGTTGTTGTTTTTGTTTTGCTGCTTGTTCTTTCCCTTTTCTTCCTCCTTTCCTGCAGCACTGACCCTGGACTCATTCTCTCCTCACAATTAATTACTGAAATAATTTCCCTCCCCCCCTCCCCCATTTCCTGTCACTGTCTCTCAGCTGGATGGCTCACAGGAACATCATTTGCTGGTTCTGTTGTTAGGGAATTATCTATTTAAGCTGTTTGTTGGTTTTAGTGATTCCCCAGCCAAACTCCATGGCAGCACTCCCATTGCCAGGCTGGAGAAGACACCTCTCCAAAAGAAAGGAGGAGAAAATAGGATAGGATAGGATAGGATAGGATAGGATAGGATAGGATAGGATAGGGTAGGATGGAATAGAATAGAATGGAATAGAGTAGAGCAGAGTAGAGTAGAATTGAGTAAAGTAGAGTAGAGTAGAATAGGAGTAGAGTAGAATAAAATAGAGTAGAATAGAATAGAGTAGAATAGGATAGAATAGAATAGAGTAGAAGAGAATGGAATGGAATGGAATGGAATGGAATGGAATGGAATGGAATAGAATAGAATAGAATAGAATAGAATAGAATAGAATAGAATAGAATAGAATAGAATAGACCAGGTTGGAAAAGACCTCTGAGATCATGGAGTCCAACCTATCACCCAACACCATCTAATCAACTAAACCATGGCACCAAGCACCCCATCCAGGCTCTTCCTAAACACCTCCAGGGATGGTGACTCCACCACCTCCCTGGGCAGCACATTCCAATGGGCAATCTCTCTTTCTATGAAGAACTTCTTCCTAACATCCAGCCTAAACCTCCCCTGGTGCAGCTTGAGGCTAGTTACTAATGGATTTTCTCTGGGTGAATTTTGGATGCTTCGGTGCCCCTCCTAAAATACATCAGATCTGGGGCATGTGATCATTTCCTGAAGTGATCTTTGTTGTTAAAACTTCTTGCAGTCACCAAACTCTCCTTTGTGGAGGTGTTCATGGAAACATTTGCAGGTCCAGACTCCTTAAAATGTTTTAAGTCACCCTGCACAGCCACCAAACACTGGGATAAATAACACAAAGGGAGGCCAGGAAGAGCACCAGTAAGAAAGGCAGCCACCAAACCACTGAGAGCTGAGGTTGTTCAGCCTGGAGAAAATGAGGCTGAATGGAGACCTCCTGGCTCTCTGCAACTCCCTGAAAGGAGGTTGGAGCTGGGTGGAGTCAGTCTCTTCTCCCAAGTATCAAATGATAGGACAAGAGGAAATTGCCTCAAGTTGCACCAGGGCAGGTTTAGGTTGGACATGAGGAACAATTTCTTCCCTCGAAGGCCTTAAGCAGGCTGTCCAGGGTAGCGGTGGAGTCCCTGTCGGGATTGAAAAGCTGTGTAGATGTGGTACTGAGGAACATGGTTTAGTGGTGACCTGCCAGTGCTGGGTTTATGGTTGGACTTGATGACCTTAAAGGTCTTTTCCAACCAAACCAATTCCAGGAGTCCATGCCTCTATGCAGTATCCAGCCAGAGGTTTCCCACTGTTGGCCTCACATCCACTCGGGAAGCCCACGGCTGTGTTTGCCCAGAGGCAGAGGCTGTTAGCCACGGTTTCATAAGAGCAGAATTCAGTGAGCATGACCAAAATCGAAGCCAAGGTTTCTCTGAGCTCCTCTTTGCCATCAAATCCTTGCCCTCTGAATGCACAAACAAGGGATCCTGTGATGTTCTTCTTGAAAGTCCCAAAAGGCATCAAAACTGGGCACTGGGTGCTCTGCAGACCACCAAGCAAACAGCAAGGGAGCCCTGAGTGAGGCAGTCCCACCCCTGCTTGGCTAAGGAAGGGTCCAGCAACATTCTCATCATCAGACCACCCTTTGGACAAGAAAGGAAGATTTAAAGCTCATCTCCAAGCTTCTGGCTCTTAGTAAGGTATTTAATTTCAAGCCAGAACAAGTGGGAACTCGATCACCTCTCGCTGCTATATAGGGGGCAAATATGGCCCCAGTTAGGGGAATGGAGCTCTGTGGGCTCAGGAAGCAAACCTGTGATCCATCTTTGACCATGATGCCCAACACTGTTGCCCTAAGTCTTGATCCTCCTTGGCTTTTTCCTTCCTTTCCCATCATCTCTTTTTCCATTTGCTTCCCAGCAGCAGCCTGCTTCTCTGCCTGAGCACTGGGTATGAGGAAGGTTTCTGCTCCTCTCCATCCCTCCAAGGTTCTCCATAGCTCATACACACACCAGGAACACCCACCCTGAACAAGCTGCTACACTGCACAGCCCTTTCTCAGTGCTGACTGCTTCCAGACCAGAACCCTGCTGCTCACAAGGAGAGGAAGGCTGCAGATTCCCAACCCTTCCAAAGCTATTCGCTGCCCAAGACCATCCAGGATGAAGATGGGAAAGCAAGTTAACTGCCAGTCTGATGAACAGCAAAGGAAGCCCATTCCCCCTTGCCTGGACCAGTTTCCTTCTCACAGGACTGATTGGGCCTTCCTTCATCTACTAGCTGCAGCTTTAGACTCTTAGGGGAGGTTGCAGGAGAAACAGAAGGGAGAAGGAAAAGACCTCTGAACCAGTTGTCCCCAGCCCATTCTGCAGCAACACTGAGGCTGAACAGAGAAGAACCACACAGAACAGCCTACTGCTTGTTCTCCTACAAAGAACCTCAGGGTCTCACAGGCAAGATGCTACTTAGGACCATAACTGTTGCCCTCTGATCCAGGTTTCCTGGAGAGACAGAGGCTTGTGTCTGAGCACACGCAGGGGTGTCCATGTGGGAGACTGGAGCATTCCAAGCTTTGGCAAACCCTCTGTGCACATCAGAGAGTTCCTGCTCTGAAACACAGGGGAGGCAAGTGGGAAATGAAAGAAAAAGGACTCCCAGATGTTGCACTTGACTTTCTATCAGGATCTTTGCTACCTGTGTGGCCCTGGCAGAGCACTGGGGCTGCTTGGATGTGAGCTGCTGTGCTCCTGCTGGATCCATCCTGAGATATGGAGCTGGCTGGTGGTCAGAGAGAAGCAGCCAAGCTGCAGCTATTCCTTCCCTCCCTCCCTCCTCTCTCAGCCTGTGGGCTGTGCTCCAGTATCTCTGCTGGGAGGAGGAAAGAAGGTTTTTGTTAATCAGATGAAATAAAGATTGAAGGGATGAAAGGAAAGGTTCAAGGCAGCTGCAGGTGGGCAGACACTGAGTAACCAGAGTGCAGCAGCTGTTTTTATAAGGCTTACTCCAGCAGAAGTGTTGCTTGTCCTTTACACCCCTGCTGTGCTCTATGCACAGCTTGGCCTTGGAGCAATGTGGCTTTTTCACCCTCCTTTCTCCAGCCCTTCTCCCCACACCCCGCCCTGGTGTCTCTGGGCACTGGCAAGCACTAGCCATCATGCTCAGAGCTGCCTACACAAACTGCTCAGGGAAGGGAAGTGAACAATTCTGCCAGATACAGGGTTTGGAGATATCCATGCTCAGCCCTTGGCCACCATCCCTTCCTGTGCCACCCCCCCCACCCCCCCCCCCAAACCAGAATTAGGCTCAAATCTTCAGAGCACAAGAATTAATCTCTGCCTTTGCAATCCCAGATCCCATTTATCAGCACAAAACCTACCAGTTTCCCTTGGCTACCCCCTGTTGAAAACTCCTAAGCTCTCCTTCCTTTTCAGCACCACCACACCCATCCCCAAGCAGAAATGACACCAAGAGCTCCTGCAAGCATCCATCCACACTGGGTGTAGCTCCATCCTCAAGCTTAGCTGTGAGCACTTTGCACCATGGTCAATTGGAAACAGAGACACTCAATCATCTTCCTTTTCTTTTTCTACCACAGCCCACAAGCACTGAAATGCAGCCAAGTTTGGGAGGTACTGGTAGCTTGGTGGACAGCTGATCTCTGAAGCAATTACATGAGCCAGCTCAGGAGGATATTGCATTCCAAGGCAACTGAAGCCTGCTCCTGGTTTTAAATCAAATTCTCTGCTACCTTTTGGCAGAAGGCTTCACTATACATGAGGTCTTGTTTGAAGATTCATGCACTTGGCATCCTTCTGCTCGGGTTAGGTGCTGCAGAGCTCGTCAGGTCTGCAAGGGTCTTTATTTGTGCATCATCCACACAAGACCAGCACGGTGGAGATGGGAAGAGACCTCTGGAGATCATTCAGTCCAACCCTCCTCTTAAAGCAGGGTCACCCACAGCAGCTTGCCCAGGATCACACTGGCCAGCTGAGTCTGGAATCTCTCCAGACAAAGACTCCACAACCTCTCTGGGCAGCCTGCTCCAGGGCTCCAGCACCCTCACAACAAAGAAGTTTCTCCTCCTGTTCAGATGGAACCTCCTTGGTTCATGAATTTGCCTGTTGCCTCTTGTCCTGTCACTGAGCATCACTGACAAGAGTCTGGTCCCAGCCTTTTGCTCCCCACAGTCCTTTAGCTCTTGCTGAGCATTGCTCAGATCCCCTCTGGGGCTGCTCTGCTCCAGACTCAACAGCTCCAGGACTCTGAGCCTTTCCTCCTCTCAGAGATGTTTCAGGCCCTTCAGCATCTTCATAGCCTCTGCTGGGCTCTCTCCAGTAGTTCCCTGTTTTTCTTGAACTGGGGAGCCCAGAACTGGACCCAGTCTTCCAACTGTGGTCTCACTAGGACAGAGTAGAGATCATCAGCTAACTTGCTGAGAGTACATTCTGTGCCTTCATCCAGTTCACTGACTCTGGTGTTGAACATGAAACTCATAAACTCACATCAAGCACATTTAGGTCCTGGTGACTGATGCCCTCTCCATGCTGTCAAGCAAGAGTTGAGCTCTGGGTCCAGCCAGCCCTTTCATAGTCACTGGAGCAAGTTCCAGCTGAAAGGTTCAGACTCCAAAGAGCCAGAGGAGACTGTGGGTGGAGCTGGCTGGGGCTCAGGACTGCATTTCCATGTCGACTCAGTTGTGATGGGAAATGACAGCCGATGAAAGCTGCTATTCATGGACTTCTAAGCAGCTTGTAACCCACCTCCCAGTCCCAGCCCCTTGATGAGATTCTCTCTGGCATGAATACAAGCCCAGAGGCCAAAGTTCCTGGAGAACCCACCCCAGCCCATGGCTGGGAGTGTCACAGGGCAGGGATTTTACAGCTGTGCATCACAGGCTGGGTCCTGTCTCACCAAAGTCATGGCCCAGCCTGAGCTCCCCTTCCACACAGCTGAGACCATGCTTCAGGTGGGACGCTGGCAGTCACCAAGTCCCCATCTGTGCGTCTGTGAATGGCACTAGTGCCATGGAACACTAACAGGACATTCACTGCAGAAACAATTGTGCTCCAGCCACTCTCCTGACCCGAGGAGGATGTATCAAAGGAGTGTCATTAACTTCACAAAGACAAGTGCTAAAACTCTGTCAGCCACCAACCTGAGAAGAATCACAGAATCACTGAGGTTGGAAGAGACCTCAAAGACCATCCAGTCCAATCTGTCACCACAGACCTCATGACTAAACCATGGCACCAAGTGCCACGTCCAATCCCCTCTTGAACACCTCCAGGGATGGGGACTCCAACACCTCCCTGGGCAGCACATCCCAACGGCTAACAACTCTCTCTGGGAAGAACTTTATCCTCACCTCCAGCCTAAACTTCCCCTGGCACAGCTTGAGGCTGTGTCCTCTTGTTCTGGTGCTGGGTGCCTGGGAGAAAAGACCAACCCCCTCCTGGCTACAACCTCCCTTCAGGGAGCTGTAGAGAGCAAGTAGGCCTCCTCTGAGCCTCCTCTTCTTCAGGCTCCCTCAGCCTCTCCTCATAGGGTTTGTGCTCCAGACCCCTCCCCAGCCTCATTGCCCTTCTCTGGACACATTCAAGAGTCCCAATGTCCTTAAACTGAGGGGCCCATGGTTTAGTTGATTAGATGGTGCTGGGTGATAGGTTGGACTCGATGATCTTGAAGGTCTCTTCCAACCTGGTCTATTCTATTCTATTCTATTCTATTCTATTCTATTCTATTCTATTCTATTCTATTCTATTCTATTCTATTCTATTCTATTCTATTCTATTCTATTCTATTCTATTCTATTCTATTCTGTTCCGTTCCATTCCGTTCCGTTCCATTCCATTCCATTCCATTCCATTCCATTCTATTCTATTTCCATTTCCACAGCAGGCTTTCCAGACATCACCAGCCACAGCCTAGGAACCCAAATGTCTATTTATGGGTAATCAACCCAGACAGATGCCTCCTGCATGCAAACAGCCAGTGCCCCTGAGACAAGGGGCTCTAAATAAATAATGGGCACGTCCTAGAGCTGAGCATGGCTGCTGTTTGCATCATGAATAAGTGAGGAGGCTTTTATTTACTCCTTCTGGGGGCAGAGCACACAGCAGAGATGCTCCCACACAAGAAATTGTCATTACTTCAGAACAACCATTGGGTTCCCACCAGCTGTTTGCTCCTCAGGAGACCTGCACGGCTTGCCAGTGAGAAGGGACAACAAACATGAGATCTCCATCACCGTGGTCAGCTCCCTGCTGGTGAGGTGGGGACTGCACTGAGACAGTGTCCAGGGACACAGCTGAGCCACAGTTGTCCTGCTAGTCAGGGAGGATGGAGGCTCCATCACACCAGGAAAGTCTCTAGATAGAATCATAGAATTGTTTTGGTTGGCAAAGATTCCCAGGATCATCAACCTAAGGCCTCCATGGCCATTAAACCATGTCCCAAAGTGCCTTCCACCAAAAGACAGCCACATTTTTCAACATTTGAGAGCCAAAATCCATCTCTAAGCTTGAATAAGTGGTTGCAGGATTTGTATTTCTCACACAGCTGTGAGAAGACCATGAGCTTGTGCACCAAGCCTGCTGAGAGGGGCTCCTCTGCTGGCTTTGCATAGGAGGCACCATGGCCCACAGTGGGAAAGGCCTATTGCCAGCCTCTGACTTGGTGCTAGGGTATTGCTACCTCTTTCCTACATGAGCTGCTCCAGGAACACAGAATCAGAAAATTGTCTGGGTTGGAAAGGACCTCAAGGATCAGCCACTTCCAACCCCCCTGCCATGGCCAGGGACACCTCACACTGCAGCAGGTTGCTCACAGCCACATCCAGCCTGGCTGCAAAAACTTCCAGGGACGAGGCTTCCACCACCTCCCTGGGCAACCTGTGCCAGGCTCTCACCACCCTCATGGGGAACAACTTCTTCCTAACAACCAATCTGAATCTACTCATTGCTAGTTTTGCTCCATTCCCCCCAGTCCTATCACTCCCTGACACCCCAAAAAGTCCCTCCCCAGCTTTTTTGTAGCGCCCTGAAGATCCTGGAAGGCCACAATTAGGTCTCCTTGGAGCCTTCTCTTCTCCAGACTGTACAGCCCCAACTCCCTCAGTCTGTCTCCATAGCAGAGCAGCTCCAGCCCTCTGCTCATCCTTCATGGCCCTTTTCTGGACACCTTCCAGCCCCTCCAGATCCTTCCTGGCACAGAGGCTCCAGAACTGGACGCAGTACTCCAGGTGGGGGTCTCACCAGAGTGGAGTAGAGGGGGAGAATCACCTCCCTTAACCTACTGGCTATGCTAAAGTATGAAACCATGCCCAGTATGAGAACCTGCTGTGGTGCTCACTGTAGCAACTGGCCTGGCAAAAGTCAGACAGGATGGGAGGAGAAGGGAACAGCCCCAGCTCTTTCAGTCTGATGAGCTGCTCCATCACTCCTTGAGCTGGCACCAAACTTTTACTACTACTCCTCAGAACCAGGGCTGGTAGAAACATGTGTCAGAAAAATTTGTTTTCAAAAGGAAAAGTTCATTTTTAGATTTTTTTTTTCCTGGTGTTCCTTTTTTTTCCTTACATTTTATTTCCTTAAGGTTTGTTTGGTTTTTTTTATTTAAAGCAAGTTATTTCCTCTTCCTTCCCCCCCACCACTCAATCCTTCCCCACCCCACTGAAGTCATGTCTCATCTTGCAGAGGAAATTGAAAATGAAAGGAAGAAAGGAAGAAAGAAGGGGAGAAAGAAAGAGAGAAAGAGAGAAAGGGAGAAAGAAAGAGAGAGAGAAAGAGAGAGAGAAAGAGAGAGAGAAAGAAAGAGAGAAAGAAAGAAAAGGAAGGAAGGAAGGAAGGAAGGAAGGAAGGAAGGAAGGAAGGAAGGAAGGAAGGAAGGAAGGAAGGAAGGAAGGAAGGAAGGAAGGAAGGAAGGAAGGAAGGAAGAAGGAAAGGAAGAAAGAAGGAAAGGAAGAAAGGAAGAAAGAAGGAAAGAAAGAAGGAAAGAAGGAAAGAAAGAAGGAAAGAAGGAAAGAAAGAAGGAAAGAAAGAAGGAAGGAAAGAAAGAAAGAAAGAAAGAGAGAAAGAAAGAAAGGAAGGAAGAAAGAAAGAAAGAAAGAAAGAAAAAGAAAGAAGGAAAGGAAGAAAGGAAGAAAGAAAGGAAGAGAGGAAGAAAGGAAGAAAGGAAGAAAGAAAGGAAGAAAGAAAGGAAGAAAGAAAGAAAGAAAGAAAGAAAGAAAGAAAGAAAGAAAGAAAGAAAGAAAGACAGAAAGAAAGAAAGAAAGAAAGAAAGAAAGAAAGAAAAAGAAAGAAAGAAAGAAAGAAAGAAAGAAAGAAAGAAAGAAGCCAAACAAGTCTGAGTGAATTACTTTGGCATGAAGCCGAAGTGTTTCAGCTCCAACATATTGCCCCAACACCTCCATCATCGAGTACCCCAACCAGGGACCAGCAGCTGCCATGAGAAGAGGCAGCACAGCCAAAGCAAACTGCTTGGGGTTTTTTTTTCCAGTCAAACCTGCCACTTTCCAGCTGAAAAAAACAAAGGTTGGCTTCTCGTCCCTGCGTGTCAGCACACAGCCCCTTGCTACAGAGGATGGGCAGGGCTCCGACAGAAGCTTCCACAGGAGCTGGTGGGTTCTCTGCTGCCAGGGATGAGCAGACAATTCCACACAGCATGATGAAGATAAGTTGCTGGTGGCTCCACGGGATGGGGTCCTGCCTCTGCCGCTGCATCCCGGGTTCTACACATTGGCCACAGCAACCCCAGGCAGGGCTACAGGCTGGGGTCAGAGTGGCTGGAGAACGGCCAGGCAGAAAGGGACTTGGGGGTGCTGGTTGATAGTAGGCTGAACATGAGCCAGCAGTGTGCCCAGGTGGCCAAGAAGGCCAATGGCATCCTGGCCTGCATCAGGAACAGTGTGGCCAGCAGGAGCAGGGAAGTCATTGTGCCCCTGTACTCAGCACTGGTTAGCCCACAACTTGAGTCCTGTGTCCAGTTCTGGGCTCCTCAGTTTAGGAAAGATGTTGAGTTGCTGGAAGGTGTCCAGAGAAGGGCAACAAAGCTGGGGAGGGGTCTGGAGCACAGCCCTGTGAGGAGAGGCTGAGGGAGCTGGGGTTGCTTAGTCTGGAGAAGAGGAGGCTAGACTAGACTAGACTAGACTAGACTAGACTAGACTAGAATCAACCAGGTTGGAAGAGACCTTCAAGATCATCGTGTCCAACCCCTCATCCAACACCATCTAATCAACTAAACCATGGCACCAAGCACCCCACCAAGTCTCCTCCTAAACAACCCCAATGATGACAACTCTGCCTGACCCTCTTGAACTGGGGAGCCCAGGAGTGGACACAGTACTCCAGGTGTGGACCCACCAGGGCAGAGCAGAGGGACAGAAACACCTCTCTAGACCTGCTGGCTACACTCTTCTTAATGCAGCCCAGGGACAATCCTCTGCAGGACTCAGGGCTGTTCTTTTGCACACAGTACCTTTAAGCACAACCCAAGAAAGGCAAGGAAACCCTTCCCCAAACTTCTGAAGCCAAAACCTAAATGAGGTGATTAATTACTCTGAAGAAGGCTGTTTATAGTTGGGCCTGCCCAAAGCAGAATGCCTGATGTAATGCACTATCTGGGAGCGGGCTGGGTTTCATTTCAGCACAATCAGGACCTAAATCTGTGTCTCCTTCTCTCCCCTCATCCAAGCTGGAAAGGGTTTTATGTTCCAGGGTGCTTTAAATTACACACAGCACGTTCAGGAGGGGACATGGGCTATCCTGTTGCCAAAAGCTGCTCTGGAAGATCATCTATTAAACTGTATTTATTTTTTATGACAAACAAGATAAATGACAAAAGAGCTACTGAGGGCCTGCTAATGAAGACCAAATGCCTCCCCAGGCACTGCTCCTGTTACCAGCATCCACACAGGAGCTGCCTCAACCTCCTCCCAACCACCAGCGATGGCTGAAGGAAGGCAGGGGGCTGTGTAAACCCCAGTGTCAGCCCCCAGGGGATGATCACAGAGGCACAGCATCGCAGAAACATTCAGGTTGGAAAAGACCTTCAGGATCACCAGGTCCAACCCAGAACCCTCCTGTACAAAGTTCACCCCTAGACCATATCCCCAAGCACCACATCCAAACCACCTTTAAACACATCCTGGGTTGGGGACTCCACCACCTCCCTAGGCAGCACATTCCAATCCCTGACCACTCTTGCTAGGAAAATGTTTTTACTACTGTCCAGTCTAAACCTACCCAGTCACTGCTTGAGGCCATTCCCTGTTGTTCTGTCACTAATGACCTCTTGAGAAGAGACCAGCACCAGCCTCTCCACAGTGTCCCTTCAGGTAATTGTAGACAGCAATGAGGTCTCCCCTTGGCCTCCTCTTTTCCACACTAACCATCCCCAGCTCCCTCAGTTGCTCCTCATGAGATTCATTTTCCAGGCCCTTCACAGCTTCCTTGCTCTCCTCTGCACTGGCTCCAGCAACCTCCACATCTCTCTTGGACTGACCATCCCTGGAGGTGTTCAAGAGGGGATTGGACATGGCACTTGGTGCCATGGCTTAGTCATGAGGTGTTGGGTGACAGGTTGGACTTGGTGATCTTTGAGGTCTCTTCCAACCTTGGTGATTCTGTGATTCTGTGACTGAGGTGCATTATAGCTCCTGATGTCTGCATCTGGGTATGAGATCAGGTTGGATGGTGCTCATTTGGGTATCAAGGTCAGGTTGGACAGGACTCTGAGCAACTTGATGTAGTTAAAGTGAGAACACCTGGAGAACAAGTTGCATGAGGAGCAGCTGTATGAAATGAAGTTGTTCAGTCTGGAGATGAGGAGGCTGAGGGGAGATCTCAATCTCTTCAACAACTCCCTGAAAGGAGGTTGGAGCCAGGTGGGGGGTGGTCTCTTCTCCCCAGTATCAGGTGATAGAACAAGAGGAAATGACCTCAGGTTGCACCAAGGGAAGTTTAGGTTGGATATAGGAAAACTTTCTTCCCTGCAAGCATGGGCAGGTGTTGGAACAGGCTGCCCAGGGAGGTGCTGGTGGAGTCACCATTCCTGGAGGTGTTCAAAAAATGTGTAGTCCTGACACTCTGGTCTTTCAGACTGTCTTAGCAGCACAGACTTCAGGAAATATCTCCTACCCAGAAAGTCCTCCCAGGGTGAAATCAAGCCCTGGCCCATACATCTCTCAAGATGCAGATCTTCACCCAGCCAGCAGGATCTTTTGCTCTGTAGACCAATAATAAAGACATATTAAGTACACAAAATAAAGGCACATAACAATGTCCAACCTGCCTTAGTGCCCTGAGGAAGAGCACAGAATCCCTGGGAGGCAATGGAATCAGAGCTGAGCCCAGCACACCAAAACACCCTTCAGCTCATCATGCTCCAAACCAGTTTTATTTCTCTCTAAAAATGTGCTTGGACCCCTCCACTTGGGAGCAGCCTTCACCTCACCTTCTTCTTAGCAGATGTGAATGGTCTCTCTCCACTTTCCTGCTCCTCCTCCATGCCAGTTGCTCCCTGTCCTCCTCAGGGCCTCAGCATCCACTTCCCCAGCACCCCAGCAGCTTTGCATGCAACCACAGAGTGGAGAAGGGCCGTGGCCATCCCCACCAGGGTATTTCTTCCTTCCCTCCCCACCCTCAGCTTTGCATGGCAAAGGAAGGAGAGGTAAGTGAATGCAAAGGCAGTGCTCCATCGGTGTGCTCCTCCACAGGCCACCACTACCAAGGATGTTGCTGACACAGAATCACAGGTTGGAAGAGACCTCAAAGATCATCAAGTCCAACCTGTCACCACAGACCTCATCGCTATGGCACCCAGTGCCACATCCAGTCGCCTCTTGAGCACCTCCAGGGATGGTGACTCCACCACCCTGGGTCTTGAGAGAGGGTCTGCCCCCCAGTAGCGTGAGGTGTGTTATATGTGTGCCAAGCTCCTCAGCTTTGAAGGGGAAAAAACAAATGCTGTAGGGAGAGCAGAAGACCTCTTGGAGAGATCCCTTCAGCCTAGAGTTTCACCTTCTCTGCCAGACACCAAAAAAAAAAAAAAAAAAAGAAGTCCTGGGATTTTCCTTTGGAGGTTTCCCTTTAGCTCAATGATTGCTTATTATGGCACTAAGCAACCCTCCTACCTGGCCCTTCGCCACCACCGCCGCAGTGGTGGCCACATTCTGCAGTCCTTTGGGTTCCCCCCCTTAGAGCAGAGCAGGCCTGCCCATGTTTCCTTGGCAGGAAAGCAGGCTATGACATGAGCTCTTGTGGCTGAAACTCACCATAAACCTAGAGCTATTTCAGTTTGAGTGGCAGCTCCATTTCCACTACAGTGGTAATGTAGGACGCCCTTCTCCTCCCATCCTGTCTGACTTCTGCCAGGCCAGTTGCTAGAGTGAGCACCACAGCAGGTTCTCATACTGGGCATGGTTTCATACTTTAGCATAGGCAGTAGGTTGAGGGAGGTGATTCTCCCTCTCTACTCCACTCTGGTGAGACCACACCTGTAGCTCTGCGTCCAGTTCTGGAGCCTCTGTTACAGGAAGGATCTGGAGGTGCTGGAAGGTGTCCAGAGAAGGGCCACGAGGATGAGCAGAGGGATGGAGCTGCTCTGCTAGGAGGACAGACTGGGGGAGTTGGGGCTGTTCAGTCTAGAGGGGAGAAGGCTCCAAGGAGACCTTATTGTGGCTTTCTAGTATCTGAAGGGGGCTACAAAAAAGCTGGGGAGGGACTTTTGAGGCTGTCAGGGAGTGATAGGACTGGGGGGGATGGAAAGAAAACTAGAAATGGGGAGATTCAGATTGGATGTTAGGAAGAAGTTGCTCCCCAGGAGGGTGGTGAGAGACTGGCACAGGTTGCCCAGGGAGGTGGTGGCAGCCTCTGCCTGGAGGTGTTTGCAGCCAGGCTGGATGTGGCTGTGAGCAACCTGCTGCAGTGTGAGGTGTCCCTGCCCAAGGCAGGGGGCTGGAACTGGCTGATCCTTGAGGTCCCTTCCAACCCTAACGATTCAATGGGAACCCACCCATCACAAGAAATTCCTCATGCATTGGATGAATAGCTAGCCATGAATAATGTGGCCATGGTTTAATAAACATTAAACTCATGGTTTAATCAGGACCAACTATGTCATTTTTCCCTGCAAGAGCAAGGCTCTGGCTCTGGTTTTGCAGCAGAGGAAGAGCACACATGGCCTCAGTGACACTTCAAACACATTACTCCTGCGTTTCTCCGTGGTGCCAGCGAGGAGAAGGCTGGAGCACATTAACCATTTCTTCTCCTGCTCCACCCAAAAACTCTCTGCATCCCTTCTGCTGGAAACACAGAGCGAGGTGGATGCAATGGAAAGGAGGTCATGGAAGAAAAGTCTGTGTCAGTCTGCCAGACCCATCCTGCGCACACGCTGGCATGTGTGTGCACACATGTCCGTCCATGTCTCCCTGTTCATTTGCATGTCCATGGACACCTCTACAAATACCTGAGAGGAGCTTGGTCTCTTTGTCCAGGTAACAAGCAGTAGGATGAGAGGAAACAGGCTAAGGGAGCTGGGATTGTTTAGCCTGGAGAAGAGGAGGCTCAGGGCAGACCTTCTTGCTGTCTACAGCTACCTGAAGGGAGGTTGTAGCCAGGTGGGGGTTGGTCTCTTCTCCCAGGCAACCAGCAGCAGAACAAGAGGACACAGTCTCAAACTGTGCCGGGGAAGTTTAGGCTGGAGGTGAGGAGGGAGTTCTTCCCATAAAGAGTAATTGGCCATTGGGATGTGCTGCCCAGGGAGATGGTGGAGTCACCATCACTGGAGGTGTTTAGGAAGAGACTGCATGGGGCACTTGGTGCCATGGTTTAGTTGATTAACCAGTGTTGGATGATGGGTTGGACTCGATGGTCTTAAAGATCTATTCCAACCTGGTTAGTTCAGTTCTATTCTATTCTATTCTATTCTATTCTATTCTATTCTATTCTATTCTATTCTATTCTACTCTACTCTACTCTACTCTATTCTATTCTATTCTACTCTACTCTACTCTACTCTACTCTATTCTATCTTGGCTTTTTGAAGGAGTTATAAGCTCAACCTCAATGGCACCCAGTCAAATCCTCCCCTCTCTAGACCTTTCAAGACTCTTTGTAAAGCCTTTGTGAAGCCCAGATCTCCCTCTGCCTGTGTCCTCTGATTTATTAACTGTTTTCCAGCAGCTTGTGGCTGTTTCTGCAGCCAGAGAGCCCTGCGAGCTCTCGGGCCGCGCTGCTGGCTCGGAGCTACGCATTCGTCCCTCTCCAACATTCAGAGCCACGCTGACTTGATTCCAAGCAGCTAAGGGCATCCTGCAGTCCAAGTGGTTCATTATCTCTGGCTTTCTTTAAAAGGTCAAGAAATGCTCTTTGCCTGGCAGATGGATGAGCTCAGGAGTCGCAAAGTCTCAGGGTCTGTAGCACAACAAAGTTCTTCAGCTGCAAGCTCTAACCCTCGGCACAGGCAGCACCGAGAGCTCGTCTGAAGTGTTTAGACAAAACAAGCCAAACCCAAACAGGGAGTCAAGATTTTGAGAAAATGATTTTTTTTGTTGTTTCCTTTTCCTTGTGAAAAAAACAACCACACATAAAAATCTGAGAGAAAAAAAACAACCCAACAACCCAACACGAGCACCAAGTTGGAGCTCGAAGCAAATCACTCAGCTCTCCAAATAACTCCGTTTCTCGTTCTTCCGTTGTTTGTTTTCTAACCTGTTGCCCTCAGGCCCTTCCTCCATATTTTTAAACCATTTTTTCCCCCCCTCTACTGCAGCTACTGGAGGAAAGAAAAAGGCAAGAAGAGAGGAAAACCTCCCTGCCTCAAATAAACAGCCAGTTCAGCAGCCCTTCAATCATTTGGTGTTATCCTGCGGAATTCAAAGCACATCAGCATCAGATTTCATAGGATCAGTCGGGGTTGGAAGGGAGGATCCACAAGGATCATCTGGTTCCAACCCCCCAGCCATGGGCAGGGACACCCCACACTAGATCAGGCTGGCCAGAGCCTCATCCAGCCTGGGCTTAAACACCTCCAGGGACGGGGCCTCAACCACCTCCCTGACCATGAGCTGCAAGGGAACTGCTGCTCCTGGTGCACCAAGTGAGCATCTTTTGGCCCACAGCTGTTCTGGGTTGGGTGGGTGCAGGTCAACACCCACAGCCTGTGTTCACATCCCAGCTGGGCATTGGGAGTGGGATTGCACAGGCAGCGACGACAGCACAGCGTTAAAAATCCATCCCCTCTCTTCATGTCCTCTGCTGCAGAGTCTTGCTGACCTTTTAAGCTAGAAGAAATCAAATGAAGACAAATGCTCCAAGCACTTAACAACGAGTCCCCAAAAGAGAAAACCCTTGGGAGTTTGCTGTCACAAAGCATGGACCTGGCTGGTGTGAAATCCTGCAGCTTGCCAGCAGCCAGTCTCCTTGGCTGGCACACGAGAAGGCTTGTGCCCATTTGGCCCTGACTTCCACATCAACCAGGGTGCTCAGGAGCTCTTCCCTCACAACCCTGAGTCCTCATTACCCTTTGCAGCCCCACAGCTCTCCGTGGAGTTTTGGACAGTGTTCATGAATGCCAGCCCCAAATTCCCAGCCTGGCAACACTCAGCAGAACTCAGACTTTAAGCTCTGCAGACCTTTATGGAGCCCCAAGCTGAGTTTTATTAACTCCAGTAGCTGCCTGGACAAAGCATCCTTTATAAAGCCCATTAAGTTCCTGCTTTTAGCAAATACTTTTCCTGTCAGTGCTGTAATTAGCTGCCAACGAAGCAGAAACCCCCAGACTGGCAGGATCCACTCCCAGGGCTGTAAGACCCTTTCCTGTGTCACAGGTACAAGTGTCACAGCAGCAGAACCTGCCTATTTTGGGAGCCATGAGAGGAGGCACAGAGGAAAGACTGAGTGTAGGGGCAGGTTGTGAGCTGGAGGGAGAGGAGCAGGGGAGGAGATGCTCTTCGGGATGAGTTTTCCACTCCAGTCCTGAATTTGTCTGTGCTACTCCCAGCAGCAGAGCCTGGGAGCCTCTGCTTTGCCTGCTCAAAGGGTGAAGGCAGTGCCTGCAGATCCCAAAGTGCTTCTGCCAGGCAGGGAAAGGAACAAATGGCTTTGCTAGCCTGGGGGGGGAGTTGCTGTGTGTGGCTGCTTGGACATTATCAGCCCAGTGCCTGTCTGCAAAGGGCATTTGTGCCACAGACCCAGCTGCTATCTCAGCATGGAAATTCAGCCACAGGCTCCCAGTTCTCAAAGTGATGAGAGTTGGTGAGAGACAGCAACCATGGCTGGTGCATCTGCACATGGAGAAGGTGCATCTTGCTGAGGTTTGGGGCACATGGGGCTTTGAGTGGCTCTAAGAGTAGATGCTCCCTCTTGGACCAAGGAATGAAGCTCCTAAGTATGCTTGAACCCTGCTGCTCTGCCCTGTAGCCAAGCTCCCTGCATCCACATGAGCCCAGCTTATACCAGTGGAGGATGGATCCCCCCCAGCCCCTCCAAGTCTGGTTCTGTTGGAGCAAGGAACGAAGCTCCTTAGCATGCTCCAAAGGATGCCTGAACCCCACTGCTCTGCCCCATAGCCAAGTTCCCTGCATCCACATAAGCCTAGCTTACACCAGTGGAGGATGAATCCCCTCAGCCCCTCAGATGCTGTGGTTGTGACTCTGCTCTGTTTAATGCCTCCCCCCAACAAGGCACCTGAAGGCTCAGTACTGCTCAGTCCCATAAACCAAACCCTTGTAGCTTTAAGGCTGTGCTCCAGAAAGAAAAGGCCTTTGAGCACAGTGAATAGCATCACTTCTTCTCCACGCACCATCTGCTTGCCAAGATGAAAAGCTCTGGGCTGCTGGAGGCTTAGTCACTGGGACAAGAATAGGTCCCACTGTACTGACACTTCCCAGCTCCCAAAATAAAAACCCTGGCAAGTCATTGACTTTGGTTCCCCTGGAGTGAGCTGGTGTGAGGAAACACCTGACTCAGCTGTTACCTCCTCCTAATGCAGCAGCAAATGATGAACACAGTCCTAGGACACCCCTGGTCAACGGCCCCTTTGAGCAGCCTTATCAAGGCTGGTTATTTATCAGAGGGGGAAGGGGAATTGCTGCTTTAGAGCACCCTTACAAACATGCTTAGCCACATACAGAGTGAGTGGGGAAAAAATACAGGAGAGATCCCAGTGGCCAAGACTCTGTGCTGGGGTGCTCAGAGGTGGCAGCAGGTCCCTCCCCGTGTCCCTAGGGACTGACACCTGGCCGTGCGCCCAGATTTCAGCATTTGACTCCCCTGCTTCTCAACCAGCTCGAGAGATGATTTCAAACCGCTCATGCTTCTCCAAGCCAGGGTATCTGAGGAGAGAGAGGTGGGTTTGCCTTCTGCAAGAACTTGAAACCTCAGATGCCTCCTGTTTCCCAACCCCAGCAGGGTCTGGAACGCTGCTGCCTCGCTGCGAGGGCTTGGGCAGGGCTGTGTGATGCAGCCAACCCTCCTCACACCGCTTTGCTATTGCAGGGTTGCCCAAGGACACGGTGCTGTTCCCTACATGCATGGGAAGCCTGGACCACCTCCAGCACCCCACCAGGGCTTGGGATATGGCACAGTTCCACCTCTCCAGTGCTGGAGCAAAGCAGGCATCTGTGCAGTCCCCAAATCTGCTGCGCTACACAAAATTTCAGCGCTCTTACTCACCCCTTCCAAAGTCTGGGCAGCCAAGAGGAGACGGTGGGTGCAGGGATGCAGTTCATTTCCCACGTGGAAACCAGCTTTCCCCAGAGATCACACAATCCCAGCATGGTGGGGGTGGGAAGGGGCTTCTGGAGATGGGGCAGCATGAAATAGGGGCAAAGGTCTGGTTAGCAAAGTCCTGATGTCTCTAAGTTCCAGAATCCCAGCACAGCAGAGGTTTGAAGGGACCTCTGAGGATCATCCAGTCCAACCTGCTGCTAAAGCAGGGCACCCACAGCAGCTTGCCCAGGAGCACAATGTCCAGGAATGTCTGGAATTTCTCCAGAGAAGGAGATTCCACAAACTCTGTGAGCAGCCTGCTCCAGGGCTCCAGCACCCTCAGGGCACTCCCTTCCAGTCCTGTTTCACTGCACCTCCCGCCACCTCCGTCTGGGACAGGCTGGAAGAGCAGCTGGTGCCATCCAAACAGAGCTGGCAGCAGGTATTTGAGGCCACATCCCTGGAGACATTCAAGGTCAAACTTGCTGTGGCCCTGAGCAACCTGATCTAGTTGGAAGTGTCCCTGCTCACTGCAGGGGGGGGGTGTGAGACAAGACGAGCACTGAGCATCCCTTCCAACCTGCTGCGCTCTGTGATTCTTTAACCGGTGACCCAACCCAACCAATGCATCAATCCCATCTTCTTGCTTCCTCCCTCCCTCCCTCCCTCCCTCCCTCCCTCCCTCCCTCCCTTCCACCCTCCCTTTCTTTTTTCCACTCCTTTTTTTTTCTGTTGCCTTTGTCACCTGCAAATTTAGATTAACAAGGAGGTTTGACAAAGTGCTCCTGTATATGTTAATAAACCCATTAGTGTCGGCTCGCCTGACATATAACCTGCAGAGCCTCCAATGTTTACTAATATGATTGTCACAGCAGAGGAACATTACTTTTTAATGACATTTCATATCACTTCACTTGAAGTAATATCCTGGGACACGATAATCAGAAAGCCATTTAGCCACAAAACCATGCACTGAAGAGAGGCTGAGGCAGTGGGGGGGGGGGGGGGGGGGAGAGAGTGTGGTAGAGGGGGTAGAGGTGGGGGGAAGGAGGGTAGAGGGGGTAGTGAGGGGGGAAGTGGGGGGGTGGAGGATGAGAGCTGCTCATTTTTGTCCAGAATTAAAACATTTGTGTTTGCTTCAGAAGTTGGAAGGGCCTCACTCGTGGCGAGGAGGAACAGGTTGTGAAATATTTATGGGCAGCGGCTCGCTGCAGGTAAATGGGGCTGCAAAAACGAAGGGCTGGGGAGAGGCTGTGAGGAGCTCTGCTGTGTTCTGGTTTATTCATTCATTTCTTGCTTGCTTTCTTTCTCTTTTTTTTTTTTTTTTGCATGCCATAAGTCAATTGACATTTCAGATGCAGGCTGTGCTTAATAAACCAGCGAGGGCCTGAGAAGTTCTTCTCTTTTACAGCACGTTGCTGGAGTGGTACAACTGGTCATTACCAGCCCTCCCGAATTTATTGCTGCTCCCAGAGCAGGGGGAAAAAGCTGCAAGACAAAATGAGATGGAGTTTGGCTTTTATAGAGCACCTCTCATGCTCCAGGTGATTCCAAAGTGCTTTATAAAGCAATGAGCGTGGTACAAGGATAGTGGTGGCAAGGTGGCTGCAGACAGCCGGGCTGCTCTTATTAATAGCTCTCTGCATAGCTTGCCTGCCCAGGGCATTCTCTGAGCCTCACACCACCTCGAGATGCAGCTGATGGAGGAGCAGAGGATGCTCAGCCATGGCAGAGGGGACAGGGGATCTGTTAGAGGGTAGAAGGGCTCTCCAGAGGGACCTTGCCAGGCTGGACAGATGGGCAGAGTCCAACATGGATGGCATTCAACAAGTCCAAGTGCCAGGGGCTGCACTTTGGCCACAACAATCCCATGCAGAGCTACAGGCTGGGGACAGAGTGGCTGGAGAGCAGCCAGGCAGAAAGGGACCTGGGGGGACTGGTTGACAGCAGCTGAACATGAGCCAGCAGCATGCCCAGGTGGCCAAGAAGGCCAATGGCATCCTGGCCGGTATCAGAAACAGTGTGGCCAGCAGGAGCAGGGAAGTCCTCCTGCCCTGTACTCGGCACTGGTTAGGCCACATCTTGAGTCCTGTGTCCAGTTCTAGGCCCCTCAGTTTAAGAAGGACATTGAGAGACTTGAAGGTGTCCAGAGAAGGGCAACAAAGCTGGGGAGGGGTCTGGAGCACAGCCCTGTGAGGAGAGGCTGAGGGAGCTGGGGTTGTTTAGCCTGGAGAAGAGGAGGCTCAGAGGAGACCTTCTTGCTGTCTACAACGACCTGAAGGGAGGTTGTAGCCAGGTGGGGGTTGGTCTCTTCTCCCAGGCAACCAGCACCAGAACAAGAGGACACAGTCTCAAACTGTGCCAGTGGAAGTTTTAGTCTTGAGGTGAGGAGAAAATTCTTCCCAGAGAGAGTTGTTAACCATCGGGATGTGCTGCCCAGGGAGGTGGTGGAGTCCCTGTCCTTGGAGGTGTTCAAAAGGGGATTGGATGTGGCACTTGGTGCCATGGTTTAGTAATCATGAGGTGTTGGGTGCCAGGTTGGACTTGATGATCTTTGAGGTTTTTCCAACCTTGTTGATTCTATGATTCTGTGTGGTCAGGCACTGAAACAGATTGCCCAGGGTTGGTGCTGGGGTCACCGTCCCTGGAGGTGTTTGAGAAATGTGTGGACATAGCACCTTGGGAGAGGGTTTAGTGGCCATGGTGATCTTAGACTCAATAATCTTAGAGGTCTTCATCAACTCAAACAATTCTATGACTCTATGATCCCCCACCCCGCCCAGGGCCTCAGAGCTGCACTGGGGTAATTCAATAAAGCAAAGAGATCCTCTTGAGGCAGATAAAGATGCTGAAATTAATCATAAACTGATAATTTCTCCTTTTTTCTCTTTTTTTTTTTTTTGCAATAAAGCATCAAGAGGATCCCCCACCCACCCAACCCCCCCTGTCAATCTGGTCAGAACAACCTTCCTGCTAGAAGCTAGCAATTGATTTAGTGGAAGTCTCCCATCAGATGGTGGATGGAGCTGATTAAAGCTGTGCCTGCACTATTAATAGGAGCAGGGTGCTGTTCTGTCATTATTATTAATTATGCTACTGTGATTACTATCTGTTCAGCTATCCCCTCCCATCCTCCCTTCTGTAATCCCAGCACTGGCCAAGCACAGATGAATACCAATTCTTACTCTCTTTTTCTTCCCAGTTTTCCAGGGGAGGGGTGAAAACAAACAAACAAACACCCCCCAAAAACATAAGACCAAACCCCTTAATTTACAGAGTTTCTTATTAGTGTG
Organism: Dryobates pubescens; assembly: GCF_014839835.1. Classification (NCBI taxonomy): domain Eukaryota; kingdom Metazoa; phylum Chordata; class Aves; order Piciformes; family Picidae; genus Dryobates; species Dryobates pubescens. The sequence goes on along the minus strand of NC_071631.1, from coordinate 18,405,297 downwards.
TGTCTGTGTGTGAGGAAATGAGTGAGGGAGTGGTGGGAGATGAGGGGGTGGTAGGAGATGAGTGGGTGGTGGGAGATGAGGGGGTGGTGGGAGAAGAGGGGGGTGGTGGGAGATGAGGGGGTGTGAGGTATGTGGGGGAGCATTTGCCTGTGAAAAATGTACAAAGGGAAAGTTGAGCCCCCCCCCCCCCAAAAAAAAAGAGACTTTGTGTTTCATGTTGAAGCCACCAGACTCCCACTCCATCCTCCCCTCCCGCAGGAGCAGGCCCACAGATGGGGTCAGACCCCCTGGAAAGCGCTCTCCCACACTCACAAGCATGTCCCTACCTGGAATAAAAGCACAGAATTGTTAGGGTTGGAAGGACCATCCAGTTCCAACCCCCCTGCCATGCCCAGGGACACCTCACCCTACAGCAGGTTGCTCACAGCCACATCCAGCCTGGCTGCAAACACCTCCAGGGATGAGGCTTCCACCGCCTCCCTGGGCACCCTGTGCCAGTGTCTCTCTGGAAGCCAGGTTCTCCCTGAACTCTTGGCCACTGGCCCCAAGATAGTCAGCATCTTTCCTTCACCAAATAATTAGAGTGTGATAAGAGGAAACAAATGGGCCCTCGGAGCAGTGAGGGCTGCAATAAGAGATGAATTATTAGTCCAAGATGGAAATCTCTCGTGATAAATGACTGGCCCCAAGCAAGGAAGGATTCAGCAAAACACAACAATGTCCTTGTTGTGGCACGAGGAAGGGGAAGGAACAGCCTTATAAGGGGCAACAAAGCCTCTGTGCTACCACCTTGACCAATTGATTAATCAAGGGTACCCCACAGCATCAATGTGTTTCCCTCTTTGCATTAGCTACAGCGTGGAAATGGGGAGGACAGCGCTGACGTGGTCGCTTCAGGACCTGTTTGGAGACCAGGGCTGACAAACACTACCATCAGGAACGAGGGTAGAGCAGAGCAGAGCCTGCCAATACATCCCAAGGAGCAGTGTCAAAAGCCCATTGATCCATGCAGTGCTTCAAAGGCAACACAAACCAGCAGAGAGACACTGTGATCTGGGAACAGAGAAAAGCAAGGGAGAGGGAACCAGGTTTTCCCTTTTCTGCAAGGAGCCTGGCTCAGCATGTGAAAAGATGCCTCGTGCTCCAGGTGAAGGAGCTGCCATTTATTAGCACTGGCCCCATTCCTGCTATTTTAAAGCCTAGTTCAGAGCAGGGAAAAATATCCATTGGTGTCACTGAAAATAAACCTGACAATGAGGCACCAGGCAAGGCATTGAGATCAGCAGGTTTTATCATCACAGCTTCTCCTGGACCTTGATGGTGGAGGGCCAGGCTGTCCAACTCCAAGCAAGGCAGAAGAATCACAGAATCTTGGCTTGGAAGGAACCAGAAAGATCATCTAGTTCCAAACCCCCTGCCATGAGCAGGGTCATCTCCCACTAGACCAGGAGGCTCAAGACCCCATTCAGCCTGGCCTTGAACATCTTCCTGGACAACCTGTTCCAGTGTCTCCCCACCCTCACCGGAAAGAATTTCTTCCCAATCTCCAGCTCAAAGTCATAGAATCATAGAATCAATAATGGTGGAAAAGACCTCAAAGATCATCAAGTCCAACCTGTCACCCAGCACCTCATGACCACTAAACCATGGCATCAAGTACCACATCCAATCCCTTCTTGAACACCTCCAGGGATGGTGACTCCACCACCTCCCTGGGCAGCACATCCCAATGGCTAACAACTCTCTCTGGGAAGAACTTTCTCCTCACCTCAAGTCTAAACCTCCCCTGGCGCAGCTTGAGACTGTGTCCTCTTGTTCTGGTGCCGGTTGCCTGGGAGAAGACACCAACCCCCTCCTGGCTACAACCTCCTTTCAGGTAGTTGCAGAGGGGAATGAGGTCTCCCCTGAGCCTCCTCTTCTCCAGGCTAAGCAACCCCAGCTCCCTCAGCCTCTCCTCACAAGGCTGTTCTCCAGACCATTCCCCAGCCTCATTGCCCTTCTCTGGACACCTTTAAGTGTCTCAATGTCCTTCTTAAATTGAGGGGCCCAGAACTGGACACAGGACTCAAGGTCATCACCCTTTGTCCTGTTGCTGCAAGCCCTTGCAAAAAGTCCCTCCCCAGCCTTCTTCTAGGCCCCCTTCAGGTACTGAAAGGAGCCAAAGACCTGTGTGGATTGGTATCCAGCCACCAGCAAGGACACTACTGGAATTTCTAAGTCCCTGCAGCCTGGAATGCAGTTATCTCTGGGGACTGGTAATTGGGCCTTCAGGTACCACTATTTTTAGTGGGAGTTTTAAGTAGAAGCAGTTAGCAGAACTGTACATTATATATATATATCTATCTATATATATCTATATCTGTGCATATATATATATATACTTCTAAAAAATGTGACAGAAATGGCTTGAGCTGGAACTGCTGAATGTCTTTCTTTGTCCTCCCCCAGGAACCTCTACCAAAGCACACCTCTCCATCTAATGAGATTAGCAAGGTACCATGCTAGATCTTTATTAGTTAAAGCTGACCACAGTGCAGCACTTGGCCTGAATTGTAAATGAGCTGCCGGCCGGGGCGAGGAGGGAGCCAGTTCGCAGATTTATTCCAAACAGGTCTCTGCTCTTTGCCTCTGGGGATTATCCTCCCTTCTCTTTAACTCCCTGAAAGCTTCTAGCCAAAGTTTGGCTCCCCTCGCCCTCCCTGAAGCTGCTGGTGCCTCTGCTTCCCACTCACACCAGCTTTCTGCAGGCTTCATTCCACTAGTGGTGGTGACTTCCATGACTGTGAGGTAAGGGAGGAACAAACTCCTGGACTCTTCTGGCATTGAGGACATTCATATAGGGCAGTTCCTGCCTTCTCTGCTTTCCTTGACTGGCAGCTTGAAGAGACTAAAATATCAAATACCAACAGTGCAGCCTGGATGTTGGTATCAGCAGGAGTTACTTTGCCAGCCATCTTCTGCCCTTAGAGAGGTCACTTTGATCCCAACATTTGATACGGTAAAATGGGGACAGAGAGAGACAAGTGAGGAAGATCATTTCTCTTATGAGGCAACCCTCACATGCAGTGGCTGATTGGAAGTCTTTCATGAGCTCTGCACACTCCTTTCCCAGGTCACACCCAGAACCTCCTTTTAAAGGCCTCAGGAGGAGCAGCACATGCCTTGGGGGAAGGAAGAGAGACCGAAGCATGACCACGTAGGAGCACTGCACTGCAGACGAGTTTCTTGCTGTGGAGTAGAAATGGGAAGCATGAGCAGAGCAGAGCTGGTTTCCATCAGCCTGTTATTTATAGCATTGGTTTCACACCCTAGGTTATACACACATGTTCTTCCAGGCTCTCTCAGGGCTCTGCCACGCTTCCTTCTCACCTGAGCAATGAATCTGTGTGCTCCACCCTGCCATGGTCAGGCTCTTCATGTCTCATTTAGTTGTGCCTGAGCTAAATGCGCTCCACAGAGCTTGGCTGCTCATGAAATGGGAGTCTGCGAGCAGAGGATCTCCAAACACATCTCTGAGCCTTGGGCTAAGGTGGTGAAGACAGACTAGTTTATCAACAGTGCCCAAGGGAGAGATCTCCTGGAGCTTTTGATTCACAGGCCCCAGAGGACTAACTACCTCTCTACGGCTGAATCAATTGAAAACAACTTTGGCACTAAGAAAAATATGGTCTCATGAAACGGTAAATTGCTCTGCTCAGCTGCAGCACTCTAACAGCTGCATGGTGGCAAAGACCTGATGTGAAGTCCCACCTTGGCCAGCTCATTGGAGACTGCACCAAGGACCTCCCATGCTACCATCCATTATAGAATAGAATCATAGAATCAATAAGGTTGGAAAAGACCTCAAAGATCATCAAGCCCAACCTGGCACCCAACACCTCATGACTACTAGACCATGGCACCAAGTGCCACGTCCAGTCCCCTCTTGAACACCTCCAGGGATGGGGACTCCACCACCTCCCTGGGCAGCACATTCCAATGGCTAACAACTCTCTCTGGGAAGAACTTTCTCCTCACCTCCAGCCTAAACCTCCCCTGGCACAGCTTGAGACTGTGGCATCTCATCCTGATGCTGCTTGCCTGGGAGAAGAGACCAACCCCCACCTGGCTACAACCTCCCTTCAGGGAGTTGCAGAGAGCAAGAAGGTCTCCCCTGAGCTTTCTCCTCTCCTCTCCTAAACAATCCCAGCTCCCTCAGCCTCTCCTCACAGGGCTGTGCTCCAGACCCCTCCCCAGCCTCATTGCCCTTCTCTGGACATCTTCAAGAGTCTCAATGTCCTTCTTAAATTGAGGAGCCCAGAACTGGACACAGGACTCAAGGTGTAGCCTAACCAGTGCTGAGTACAGGGGCACAATGACTTCCCTGCTCCTGCTGGCCATGCTATTCTTGATGCAGAGCTCTCCAGCTGGGCCTGAAGCAAGTTCTTACCCAGCGCAGTTGAGAGGGAAATCTGCACCCCATCCACTTGCTGAATATCCAGACAGAGCAGAGTGAGGGTGGTAGGGTCCCATCTGGTGCATTTGGAGCCATCCAATGTTGTTCTAAGTAGTGAGGTAAAACAATGGCTGTTGAATGAGATTTGTTGTCCACAAAAACACCCAAACTGCTGGCATGTGATCAGTCATTGATTGTAAACCCAAATCACACTGAGAAAAGCCAAGATGCTGTCAAACAGCTCCAAGACATCATTAAGACAGAGACTATCCCCAGTCAGTACATTTCAAAGCACCATGAGAAAACTGGTGCTGTCCTTCAGGTTCCACTCAGATAGAGGTGAGGGTGGTGAACATGGCTGAGGGCTCTCCTTGGAAGCTCTCCACATCACAACACAGAGACTGGGGCAGTTTCTACACAGACACAAGGCTCTGTCCCTGAAGCCATGATAATCAGCATCAACAACCTAACCCTGCTAAATTGTCCTGGCAAAGGAAAGCTTGGGTCTACATCATGAGCAAAGCATCCTCCTCCACAACCTGCAGAAGTATCACAGTACATTAGAGGTTGGAAGGGACCTCCAGAGATCATCCAATCCAACCCCCCTGCCAAAGCTGCACCACCCAGGGTAGTCCACACAGGAATGCATCCAGGTGGGTTTTGAAAGCCTCCAGAGAAGGAGACTCCACCACCTATCTGGGCAGCCTGCTCCAGGGCTCTGTCACCCTCACTGTAATGAAGCTTCTCCTCAAGATGAGCTGAAATCTTCTGTCCAAGCTTGAACCTGTGTTTTCTTGTCTTATTACTGTGCACCACAGAAAAGAGCTTGGCCCCCTCCACTTGACCCCCACCCCTCAGACATTTATACACATTTGATGAGACCCCCCTCTCAGCCTTCTCTTCTCAAGACTAATTAGCCCCAGGGATCTCAGTCCCTCCTCACAGGGGAGATGCTCAAGTCCCCTCATCATGGAATTGTCCTGGTGGCTCTCTGTTGGATTCTCTCCAGCAGTTCTCTGTCTTTCTTGAAAGAAAGTAAAATGGACAGTAACTTAGATGGTCTCCTTTGGAGGCATGAGCTTGCCAAGCTGCCCTCCAGTAGGACCTCACAGTCATAGTCAGGGGCTCCAGAGCTGCTGTGACGGGCAGCAGAACAGGCACATTATGCCAGAGTCACCTTCTGGGCACCTGCAGCTTAGTGACCAGAAAAGCACAGAAGCACCTTGGGCTAAGCAGGATGTACTCAGGAAGCTGGGTGATAGGTTCAGTCCTACTACTAAACCTGAGGGTGGTTCAGGTTAGATGAGATAGGTCTTGGACCCTTCTTCTGCAACATGAGGACTTGATTTGGGTGCCTGAATGCAGATCCCTGCATCTAGTGCCACTGCAGAGGTGGCCAGGGCCACACAGATGTCTCAAAGGGCACAATGAGCTTACCAGGTAAGAGAATGGTACCTGAGCAGGAACTCAGGAGGGAACTGCCATTTCAGTCTGAGGGCTGTGGGGTGGCAGAAGGCAGCTGCTCTCACTGTGGTATTTAAGGTGCTTAATAATTGAGCTTATCAAAAAGAAGAGGAAGAAGTACCTTATTAGCAATGAAGAGCACTTACTGAAGAGGAGATCTCTTCTAGCAGAAGTCTCTTTAATCCAACCAAGCCATATCACCATCCAATGGCTGGAAGCCAAAATTAGACAACTTCAAACTGCAGGGATGATGCCAGTTTGTAATTGAAAGAGTAATGAGCCATTGGAATTACTCACCCCAGGCTGTGATGGATTCTCCACCATCTGAGAGGATGCTGTTCTGAAAATAGGGCCACATTGCAGGCACATATTTCTGTGTTTGGGAATTGCTGGTGAAGGCTTTCCAGCTTGCAGGAGTTGCTTGTGCTCTAAAAAAAAAACCAACCCCAAACAAACAACCAAACAAAAGAAGCATTGTGCTGCTCAGTTAAAGATGGAGAAGGGAGGCAGAGTGACCTTAAGCAGGCAGTAAGAGCCTTAGGGACAGGACTCTGATCATTTCAACACTTCCACTGCCCACTCTGGAGCTGCCCACAGCCTCCAGGCAGCCTGCATTTTCCTGGCAGCACCATCAGCTGGGTGACACCAGCAAGGAAACTGAGAGTTACAAGGCCAGGTCCAGCTGAGAGCCAGAGAACAGACCAAGCACTCCTCCTGGGAACACCTCCAAAGCTGCTCCTTACAAGAAGTCTGAGAAGAACAGGACTTGCAGGTGAAGCATGGTTTTGCTGAGCTTTATGGTCTCCCAGGGAGAGCCTTCTCCAGTACCAGTCTGCAAGTACTCATCTCTCTCTATGCCTTTTGTCCAACTCAGTAGTACTCAAGAGCCCTCAAGCATATACTCAGCTACTATGGATGGGTGCTCTGCAGATGACCTCTGCTCTTGGGAGACCACACCTGGAGTACTGCATCCAGCTCTGGAGCCCCCAGCACAAGAAGGTCATGGATCTGCTGGAGAGGGTCCAGAGGAGGCCATGAAAATGATCAGATGGCTGGAGCACCTCTCCTACAAGGACAGGCTGAGACAGTTGGGGCTGTTCTGCTTGGAGAAGAGCAGGCTCCAGGGAGACCTTAGAGCAGATTCCCAGTACCTGAAGGGAGCTACAGGAGAGATGGAGATGGGCTTTTTATAAGGGCCTGTGATGGTAGGACAAGGGGCAATTGCTTGAAACTAGAGCAGGGTAGATTTAGATTGGACATTAGGAAGAAGTTCTTCACTGTGAGGGTGATGAGACACTGGAATGAGTTGCCCAGAGAAGCTGTGGATACCTCATCCCTAGAAGTGTTTAAGGCCAGGCTGGATGAGGCTTTGAGCAAGCTGCTCTGGTGGGAGGTGTCCCTGCCCAGGTCAGATGAGTTGGAACTAGATGATCTTGAAAGTCCCTTCAAACTCAAGCCATTCTATGCTGCCTTTCTCTTCCCAAGGAGAATTCCCATCTCTTGCATATGACATAGAACAAAGCACATGAGAGGTACATTTCCTTCTCATTTCCAGCAGGCAGGAAAAAGAGAAAACCACAGGGGAAACAGTCATCTGCCAAGTCATTTGTGCTGGACCCCTTGTATGGGAAACCCTGCTGCCAATCATCATGACAGAGCTATAAACACCCAGGCTCAGATACTCCCTCAGTGAGAAAGTCTCTGTTGGTGACTCAAGAGCATGCAATAAAAATTAGCAGGAAGGGCAAAGAGAGGTAAAAGCATTGACGGTTGGACTGTCTTGCTGCTGGGCCCTGGGAAAGAGGTAAAGCCCAAAACCAGGGGAATAAAGGATTCCTTTTACTCCTCTGGTGAATAGAATAGAATAGAATAGAATAGAATAGAATAGAATAGAATAGAATAGAATAGAATAGAATAGAATAGACCAGGTTGGAAGAGATCTTTAAGATCATTGAGTCCAACCTATCATCCAACACCACCTAAACAACTAACCCATGGCACCAAGCACCCTATCAAGTCTCCTCCTGAACACCTCCAATGATGATGACTCCACCACCTCCCCGGGCAGCACATTCCAATGGGCAATCACTCTCTCTGTGTAGAACTTCTTCCTAACATCCAGCCCAAACCTACCCTGGAGCAGCTTGAGACTGTGTCCTCTTGTTCTGGTGCTGGGTGCCTGGGAGAAGAGCTCAACCCCCACCTGGCTACAGCCTCCCTTCAGGGAGTTGTAGAGAGCAAGAAGGTCTCCCCTGAGCCTCCTCTTCTCCAGGCTAAGCAACCCCAGCTCCCTCAGCCTCTCCTCACAGGGCTGTGCTCCAGACCCCTCCCCAGCCTCGTTGCCCTTCTCTGGACACGTTCAAGTGTCTCAATGTCCTTCTTAAACTGAGGGGCCCAGAACTGGACACAGGACTGAAGGTGTGACCTAACCAGTGCAGAGTACAGGGGCACAATGACTCTCTGATCCTCACCAAAAACACCTTGTGCAACCCTTTGCATGGGGTGGCAGATGGGCCCCATCCATTCATGGGCTGAGCAGGTATCTTCCATGTCTTGCTATGAAGCTTTGATGTTTCTGGAGAGCAGGTGCAGCACCCTCATCCAAACTAAGACTTTAGCTTCTTCCAGCCCCGTGGGCCTGGCCCAGCTGGAAAAGTTGTCCTCTTCACTAGCAGAAGGAGGACTGCCACAGGAGCTTCTGCACATTTTTTTCATGCCATTCTGCATGGAACAGTTGGTTTCATGAGTACCTGCAAGAAATCTGAGCCCCTGGATCTTTACTGGCAAGACTTACTTTGGCTTCTCCGCTAAGGAGAGCAGCAAGACTACTAAGAACTGCCTCCTGAACAGCAACAACCTGGGATTCAGAGAGGAACAAAATATTTGGAGATAATAGTCACTGGTCTGTGGATCCTTCCTGCTCCCAGACTTCAAGGTTGGCTGTTTCCTGAAATGTCTGCCCAGGTTTGGATGAGCTCAGGGATCCTGGAGGCTGAATACACGCAGCTACAGATACCCCTTCTCTTGGAGCAGCCAGTGTAACACCGTGGAAACCACTGGAAAAGCAGGATGGATGAGAAATTCTTCCCTCACAACGGGAAGCAGAGCAGTCAGGATACCAAGAGGGTGGTCTGCCTGTTAATTCAGGAGACAGGATTCAAACTGAAAGCTCCATGTGGAGCAAATTAGCAGAAACTAATTCTAATCCGTCCCACGCTGGCACAGAGGCACGTCAGCCCTGCTGAAAATTGCACCTCCCTTCAGATCTGGGCTGCCCCTTGTCTTACATGGAGAGAAGAAAGGATGGGGAGAGGCTGCAATCGCAATTTGTGTGCAGATGGTCCACATTATTGAGCCTCTGTAGAGTATCAGCCACTTGCCCCTGTGCCCCATGATAAATCACAGTCTCCTTCAATGTTCTCAGGGAAGAGCAGCGTTGTCCCAGATTCCGATTGAGTTTAAACTCTGACTGGTTAAGGAGATGTAAATACTGAGCCCCTATCAGCCTGTAATTGTCATCATCATCCTGTTTAAGGAACTGCTGCCATCTCTGAGCAGCTCCTCCGTGTCTCCTCCACCCCAGGAGAAGGTCTGGACCACATTTCCGGCAGCCGGCAGCGAGCTGCTTTTCTTTAGTTGACGCAAACAGAGTTTGTCAGCTTGTGCATCCTCGGCTTCTGCCTGGCTTATAGCTGCTGCAGAGTCCTTGGGAGCAGCTGAGCAGCTGGAAACAGAGAACTCAACAACCCTCCCTACAAAGGTGCCCATTCAGCAGCCACCAGTCCCCCAGGTCCTGCCCAACAAGAGCATCCTCTGTGCGGCGGCCTTTGGGACAACGTCCTTGGTCCTTGCCTGAGAGAGGGGAAGTGACACTTCCAGTGGCTCTCATGGAAGGCAGAGCCAACACGTGTGCATTCACTTTCTTCTGCAGACAGAAAACTGGAGAAACACCCTGCTGGGCCAAAATAAATACATTTGGCATCTTTCCTGTGCCTGCACCGGCACGTTCTCGGTGCTGGAACTGAAAACAGCCCTGAACCTTATTTACACTAAAGTCTCTTTCCATCACTTTGGCAGTGGGAAGGGGCTTAGCCTCTGTGCATGTTATATTTTCTTCCCAACCTGTGTAAACGAGGACCAAGCTTTTTGCATGCTTTAAAATAGTTGTAAATGACCCTTTATGCCATCAGAGAGGTGTCAAGAGGCCTCCTTCAGCCTCATTCTGCTTTCATAGCATCCTCCATGCACTTAGTTGTAGTTTCCCAAACCTGGGCAGTTCCCCTTGACCTTGGCAGTCTGTGCAGAGGTTTTACGCTTCTGGGACTGAAGCCAGGGGCTGAAGAAGGTGTGTGAGCTCAGACAGGAATACATAGAATCATAGAATGGTCCAGGGACCTCCAAAGGTCATTCAGTCCGACCTCCCCGCAGTCAGCAGGGACATCCTCCACTAGATCAGGCTGCCCAGGGCCTCATCCAGCCTTACCCTATACATCTCCAGGGAAGCTGCCTCAACCACCTCCCTGGGCAACTTGTTCCAGTCTTCCACCACCCTCACAGTAAAGAACTTGTTCTTGACATCCAATCTAAATCTGCCCTTCTCTAGTTTGAAACCATCTCCCCTCGTCCTGTCCCTGCAGGCCTTTGTAAACAGTCTCTCTCCATCCTTCATCTGGGCCCCCTTCAGGTACTGGGAGGCTGCTATTAGGTCTAAAACCATCAAAACCCTTCAAACTCCATGGGACTTGAAGACTCACCTGGAAGACTTCTCATCCCCCATGGGTTCTAGACCATTTGTGATGGATTTAGTCTTTATATTAGTTGTTTTAAAGATTACATTTTGGTATATTCCACAGTTTTGGGCTTGATGATCTTCGAGGCCTTTTCCAACTGAATCAAATCTATGATTCCAAGCCCTCTTTACAAAACCATGAAAGGGAGAAAAAAGAGGCAGAGAGCAAAAATAGCAACACATGCTGGATTGCCATCAGGGTTTTGATGCCTCACAGATGGACTTGCCATGCCTCCTGCTCAGGCCCAGGGGAAGCCACCATGACATATCCTTGCCCAAGGCACTGGCTTTGCTCAGTTGCCAGTTTGCTCTGTGCACACTGAAGGAGAGCCTCACAAGAAAGGAGTTGACATTCCTTGGATTTCTACTATTAAATATACACTGAGGTTGGTCAGATAGTGGCTTAGGTTGCCCAGAGAGGTGGTAGATGTTCCATTCCTGGAACCACTCTATGTCAGATTGCTTGAGGCTCTAAACAATCTGCTCTAGTTGCAGACGTCCCTGCTGACTGCAGGGGGTTGGACTAGATGACCTTTAAAGGTCCTTTCTAACCCAAACCAGTCTATGATTCTATGCAATGCATTAGTTTTCCTTGAAGAGGTCTCTGAGCACTGATCACACAGGCAGATGAACAAATGGCTCTATGAGCTACCCAGGATGCCGGTGGTGAAGGTTGGTGAGGTGATCCCCATCCCTTCTGCTTGATTAATACAGAGGAGACTCATTAGCCAGCAAGAGCTGACCAAGGAGCAAGCTAGGTCCAGAAAACCCAGCAGCCCTGGGGAAGATCTCTCTGGCTAAGCAGCCTGTGCCCTTAGGCTCAGACCTCCGAGACGCAGAGCCCTCCTTTTCCACTTTCCTGTTGCTCTGTACAGCAAGTCAGTAAATTACTGGAGCCCTTAAAAGAAGGTGATGTATTTCCACATTGGTGTCTTTTGCCAGTGAGTAAGCTGTAGAGCCAAGAAGGGCTTGGCTGTTACCTTGATTAATTTCTGCTGGTGCTCCTTGCTGCCCAAACTGCCTTCTCCCCTCGCAGCTCCTCCTTGTGCCGTGGGCTACTGAAAGGGAAAGGCTTTCATTCCACCCTCTGGGCTACTAAATCCAGATCCCATCCACACACATGCAGCCCCAATCTCTTTCATTCTGCCAATTAAGCTCCTTTGGAGCCACCATCACGTGCAGAGACACCCTGACAGGCCATCAATACCATCCACCCCCAGGAGCTGGAGCAAGTGATACCCAACCCAGCTCGGCGTTACTGGAATCTGCTGAAGCTGTGTCAGCCCAGCCCATCCCCAGAGCCACTCTGTGGGCACTGCCTGGCCCAGCACAGCAGCGAGGCCTCAGGATAAGCCAGCTGAAGGGCAGAGCATTTACGGGAACCATCATTTTCTTTCCCTTTCAGAAGAATGCACCAGGGATTCTCAACACTTCCCTTCCTCCCTCCCTCCTCTTTTCCCCCTGTTAAACGACCCTCTCCCCAGCTCTGCCAGCTGAACGCTGCTTCACGGCTTTTCTCCAGGAGCACTTGCAGTTGGAAACACCCAGACAAATCTCATCCAAGAGTTTATGAGGGGGGGGAAAGGGAAAAAAAGAAATCACAACTCAGAGGCACCCTGAAACCTGCACCACGCTGCCTGAAGTGCTGCAGATTGTTAGGACTTTTTTCAATCTCAGTGCAGTTCTGGGTAAGGTTTTAATTGGGCATTGTATTTCAAAGCCAGGGAGTGGGATCTATGCAAAGCACTGGAGAGTTTCTGCATTAATTGACCATCAAATCCTTCCCCTTTGCATCTGCATTCTATTATTAGAGAATGTAAAGCAGTTTATAGGGCTTTTAACCTCTTCAAGCAAACACTGCGTGGAAGTTACGCTGCTGCAGGGACCGTATTAGCTTTATAGACTTCATGTTGAATCCGAGGAGAGAGGTGTGGGGGGGGTGAGGAATGGAGAAGAGACAGAGCAAATGAATGATTTCTGATGGTGTAAGTTCAGCTGGTGTAAATCAGCACAACTCCATTAACTTTGCTAGAGTTATGCTGATTTATGCCAGCAAAAGATCAAACACGCGAGCTGCAATGAGGTCCTCGTTCCCAGAAGACCAAAATGGTACCAGACAAATCTTCACAGACCATTTCTCAGCTCTCTCAGCTACATTCTTCCCTGGTGCGTGGAAAAGCCCTGATCAGATGCCAAGGAAGCATCTGGCAAACCTGGGTACCACGGCAAGCACGCACGCTGCGTGCTCAGTCGCCTGCAGGAAAACCACCTTCCGACAAGTCGCTTTGATGACCTCTGTGACCAGCAGCCTAGCCCCAGGACTCCCGTGATGATGGATGTCAGAGAAAGGCAGAACCATGCTGTGGACTGGGAGACCAAATGCAGTCTTTCAGTCCAACTGAGGCTGCTAAGCTCCACTTTCTTTGAGTCCTTCTCATCAGGCTCCTTTAGGGAGTAAGCACCACTCCCAGGTCAGGAGAACCAAGCAGGTGAAAGCCCAAACTGTCATGGGTTCCTGTGTGCAAGGAAGATGTGGAGGTCAGGTGCTATCACCAAGGCAGGAAAACAAGCACAAGGAAGTGTTGTGGTGGCCTGGGCTGACAGCCCCTCCCACACATAGGGCACCGGTTCCAAGCAGCACCAGACCAAGCCTGTGGGTCTCATGGAACCTGCAGCAACTCACCCTGATGGCCCCAACCATGCTGGGCAGCCACAGCTTCCAGTCAAAACAGTATGAATGCTCAGTATCTCACCCTATTGCAGGATGACAGTCAGTATCCACCTTTTCAACTCAAGCTGAGATCAGAAGGATGACCAAACTGTCCATTGGAGGTCTGCCTAGTTCATCCTCTATTCAAGACAATGAAGAGAAAACATCATCATCATCATACATACCAGAGAATTATAGACTGCTTTGGGTTGGAAGGGACATTCAAAGGCCAGTCCAACTCCCCTGCAGTCAGCAGGGGCATTTGCAACTAGAGCAGGTTGATCAGAGACCTGTCCAACCTCACATGAAGTGTTTCCAGTGATGGGGCTTCTAGCACCTCTCTGGGCCACCTGGGCCAGCATCCCACCATCCTCAGTGTCAAACATTTCTTCCTTCTCTCCACTCTTCCAGTTTCAGACCATCACCTCTTGTCCTGTCACAACAGCCCCTGCTCAAAAGTCTATCCCCATCTTTCTTGTCAACCCCTCTAAGCACAGCATAAGGTCTCCCCAGAGCCTTTTCTTACCCTTCCAAGAAACTGCAGTCCCCTAACAGATGAGCTCAACACCTTCAGACCTGTTGTAGGAAGAGCAGGAAGCATGTCTGCAGGACAGAAAATAGGCAGTGGTGTGTTGTCTCCTTCAGAAGAGTCATCTGAAGGGTCAGGTTGAAATCTATCCTTACAAAGCCATCAGGAGGATGAGGGAGCTGGGATTGTTTAGCCTGGAGAAGAGGAGGCTCAAGGGAGACCTTATTGCTCTCTACAACTACCTGAAGGGAGGTTGTAGCCAGGTGGGGGTTGGTCTCTTCTCCCAGGCAACCAGCACCAGAACAAGAGGACACAGTCTCAAGCTGTGCCAGGGGAAGTTTAGGCTCAATATGAGGAGAAAGTTCTTCCCAGAGAGAGTTGTTAGGCATTGGAATGTGCTGCCCAGGGAGGTGGTGGAGTCCCCATCCCTGAAGGTGTTCAAGAGGGGATTGGATGTGACACTTGGTGCCGTGGTTTAGTCACGAGGTTTGTGGTGACAGGCTGGACTTGGTGATCTTTGAGGTCTCTTCAAACCTTGGTGATTCTGTGTGACAAGCAGTGTTTGATCTCCTAGCCCTGTGCAGTGGGCTGAGAAGGGAAACTCACCACCTTGCTTGCTGCCTTTGCCTGTTTTCTTCACACAACTGTTCCACCTCCCCTCAGCAGGTGGGATTCCCATTTTGCAATCCCTACCCTATTTGCCTCGTAGTAACCCCAAATATCACTAGACAGAGCCCAGGACAGTGATCATGAGCATGCAAACAGCAGTGTGAGGGCCAGTGCAATTATCTTGTTCCTAAGCACTCGACAGGGCTTCCAAGTATCTTGTATTGAGTTACTTGGTAAGGTCCTGAGCGTCTGGCTCTCAGGCACTACGGTTTTATTGCTGCAGAATGAGCCAAAAACACATTCAAAAGCTTTAAAAGGTCTTTTTTAAATAGTCAGAATGAATTTACAGTGTTGGCTGCCTGGCAAAGGCAGCAGGCATTTCAAGTGGAAAGGAACAGTCCTTTATTGCATCTGCTGCTGGCATTTAGGGCACCCTGATCGCTAACAACTCCTCGGCTCCGGTGCTTGGGATCCTGCAGGCTGCTGGCTGGGCAGAGCCAAGGGGAGCAACAGGCTGAGAAGAAAGGGTCTAGTTGAAAGCAAAGCCCAGCTTTAGAGCTGCTTGGAAAATGTCATTACAGCTCGTCAGAAAATGATCAGTTTTCACTCCGAGGGCCGCAGAAATGCCTTGGTTTCGGTCACCTGCTAGTGAAACATAAGCTGGGCTCCACCAGCAACCTCTGCCTGCCTTGAAACATGCCCCACCTGCCTCTCTATGTGCCACCTCACCTCAGCTCTCCAGATTTGGCACCCTAGCCTTTATAGAAACCAGGGCACTTGAAAAGCCCTCTGGAGCTGACTTCTGAATAGTGCTTGGTGTCCTTCAGCAGCACTGTGAGACTCAGACAGACCTTGAACCATGTGCAACCCTCCCTCCACCCAAGTTCCTGGCTATTGACACTGCATCTCAGCCACTTCTTGACACCATCATCAAGCAGCCTTATTTATCTTCAAGCAGCCTGGGACAAGGGAAGAATTGCAGATGCCTTTTTGATGGTCTGAAAGGCCCAGAAAGGGTTCCCATTTCTTGTGACAGGGACAGATGAGAGGGATGCAGGAGAAAGGGGTTCCTAGGCCAGTTTACTTCTGGGTTAAAAAGCCATTGGGTGAGCATCTGGAACAGCCACTGTGTGTGAGGAGTTGAATGGGGATTCATACATATCTGGGGGCTACAGGAAAGGACTGCTCCAAATTCTCCTGCTCCATCTTGGCTAAGAATGAAGCTCACAGCACCCCTCACCATTCCCACGCTCCTATTGCTCTGGCTCAGCATCTACCAGTGCTCCTCCACCCACACCTGCAGATTCCAACCATCCCAAGCCCAAAAGAAGTCTTTTCATTCTCATGTGCCTGTGCAATGCCCAGCCTTGGCAGTTAGGGCTCCAAAGCACAGCAAAGTGCAATTATATGGGGAATCCTCCATCACCTTCTACCTCTCAGTTTAGGAAGGATGTTGACTTGCTGGAATGTGTCCAGAGAAGGACAACAAAGTTGGTGAGGGGTTTGGAGCACAGCCCTGTGAGGAGATGCTGAGGGAGCTGGGGTTGCTTAGCCTGGAGAGGAGGAGGCTGGGAGGAGGCTCAGAGGAGACCTTCTTGCTCTCTACAACTACCTGAAGGGAGGTTGTAGCCAGGTGGGGGTTGGTCTCTTCTCCCAGGCAACCAGCACCAGAGCAAGAGGACACAGTCTCAAGCTGTGCCAGGGGAGGTTTAGGCTGGAGGTTAGGAAGAAATTCTACACAAATAGAGTGATTGGCCATTGGGATGTGCTGCCCAGGGAGGTGATGGAGTCACCATCATTGGAGGTGTTTAGGAGGAGACTTGATAGGGTGCTTGGTGCCATGGTTTAGTTGATTAGGTGGTGCTGGATAATAGGTTGGATGCGATGATCTCGAAGGTCTCTTCCAACCTGTTTTATTCTAGTCTAGTCTAGTCTAGTCTATTTATTTAGCCTCTTTCTCTATGAGTAAGTGTGAGGCACAGGGTGACTTACACCAGGAGCTGTCTCCAGTCTCCCAGCTCAGACTAGATATTTCCTGACTTGGTCAGTTACTGGTGTTCTGGGCTCTTTATCTCCCCAAGCTGGGAACAAGAAGACCCATCAAAACTGAGTCTTTTCCCCACCACTTGGTAAAGGCTGCTTAGGGAAAATGTTTAGAAAGCAGACCCAACTCCTCTGCTTCTAGAAAATGCAAGGTTCCTTGGGACACTGAAGGAAGGCAATTAGCAAAGATAGTCAGGAAAGCATCTGAGAAAGGCTGACTAGAGTAAGGTGAAGGTATCATTATTAATGATGCAATTACACTACTAGAAAGCTCAGTGGTTTTTCACACAGGACTGAAAAAGGAAGAGGAACAAAACAAGGAAACCTCTAGGAGAATGCAAGAGAAGCAGAAATGAGCTGTGGAAATCAAACAACATCGGTCTCACAGCAAGCAAGCCAAGTTCTTCAGTAAACTAGTAGAGGTCCCCTGGAGTTCAGGGGCTGAGGAAGAACCAAGGCTACCTCCCCCTGACCAGGGCAGAGGATATTAAAGCTCAGCTTTCCAAAGACATTTTGGGAAGTCGGCTCAAACTCACCCCAATTAAATGAGCCAAGGAATTCCCCTGAGGCTGTGCAAGAACCTCTGCTCCGTTCTGCAGGGCCACTGTCCAGGCAGTCACCAAATCAAATGTCACCCACCCCTCACACCCCTACCTGCACTTTCCTATGGGCTGTCAAGCTGTCATCTTGGGACCCTTCCTGAGGACCCTGCAAAGGCCACCAAGGCCAGCGGTCATTAATTCTTGGGAAGCACCTACTGCCTCCCTGGTAATTACTTAAATAAACTTCCCTTCCACGGGGTCTGAGCCAAGGCCTTTCTTCCTGGCATGTCCCAGCACCGTTTTCTTGAAGGTAAGATAACACGAGGGCCGTGCACACGAGCTGGGCTGCACCTGACTAAACACAGGGCCCATCAGCGATGGCTGGATGGCTCCAGCAGGATTTCAGCGCCCTGCTCCCCTCTCCTCTCCTCCGTGGCCGGGACAGCCCCTTCCAGCTCACAGCAGAGCAGCCTGTGTGTGATTTCCCCTTCCCCGTACAGCGCAGATCCTTCATGCAAATCTGTCTCATAAATCATTGCATCCCAGGTGCACCGCGGAGTAATTTGCTAGGAAAATACTGTTCCAAGCAGAGGACCCAGCATACCACAGTGGTCTTTATGAGGGGTAATATTCAGGATAGGGGTGACTTGGAACCCTGCCAGGCTCCGAAAATGATTCGTCCTGCCCGACCTTAAATCTTGGATGCTGACTGCTGCAGCCGGAGCTGCCTTCACAGGCAGGAAGCATCAGTCACGGCCACGTTCACATCCCCTCCCTGCCCCTGCCTGCAGGGCCCCAGGGGGACACAGAATCAGAGAATGGTTTGGGTTGGAAGGGACCTTAAAGATCATCTAGTTCCAACCCCTCTGCCATGGGCAGGGACACCTTCCTCTAGATCAGGTTGCTCAAGGCTCTGTCCAGCTTGGGAGGGGGCATGGACAACCTCCCTGGGCAACCTGGTCCAGCGTCTCCCCACCCTCACTGGAAAGAATTTCTTCCTAATCTCCCCTCTTCCAGCTTAAAGCCATTGCCCTTCATGCTATCACTATCCTATCACCTTGTGAAAACAAGGGCCTTGTGCCTCGAGCACAGCCCTGTGAGGAGAGGCTGAGGGAGCTGGGGTTGCTTAGCCTGGAGAAGAGGAGGCTCAGGGGAGACCTTCTTGCTCTCTACAACTACATGAAGGGAGATTGTAGCCATGGGGTTGGTCTCTTCTCCCAGGCAACCAGCATCAGAACAAGAGGACACAGACTCAAGCTGTGCCAGGGGAGGTTCAGGCTGGATGTTAGGAAGAAGTTCTTCCCAGAAAGAGAGATTGGCCATTGGGATGTGTTGTCCAGGGAGGTGGTGGAGTCACCATCCCTGGAGGTGTTCAAGAGGGGATTGGATGTGGCCCTTGGTGCCATGGTTTAGTAGTCATGAGGTGTTGGGTGACAGGTTGGGCTTGATGATCTTTGAGGTCTTTTCCAACCTTATTGATTCTATGATTCAAAACAAAACAAGAGAACCCCCAGCCTGAGAACCAGGGCTCTGGGGGATGAACTACCCCAAAGCAACCCAAATGAGGGGCTCCAGAAGTGTCATTTAGCAGTGTGTGCAGAACCAGCCCTTGCATTTTGCTTCCTGCACTTCAGTAAAAGCTGCAGCCTGTGTCTGTCTTGCCTGCATGGTCCTAAGAAAGAGCTTACTGGTCTCAGTGCTTTATGCCTCTATCAGCTGAGATCTGGGTCCAAAAACTCCAAGAATTTCCAGCATTTTAACCCTTGTGATCATTGTATCTCTGGTGCAGAATTCTACCCAAGCATCTCAGTTTGCTGCACTGAATCCAGCAATAGTCTCCAGTTCTCATATTTCACAGTGTCCAGTATGCTCCCAAACAACTTATTCCTGTGTACTCTTGTGGTCAAGAAGGCCAACAGTCTCTCATGACCAGCAGATCAAGGGAGGTTCTCCTCCCTCTCCACACTGAGGCCACAGATGGAGTCCTGGGTCCAGTTCTGGGCACCCCAGTTCAAGAGAGACCAGGAACTGAAGATGTTGAGGGGCCTGGAGCGTCTCTGTGAGGAGGAAAGACTGAGAGCCCTGGGGCTATTGAGCCTGGAGAAGAGCAGCCCCAGAGGGGATCTGAGCAATGCTCAGCAAGAACTAAAGGGTTGGGGGCAAGAGGGTGAGGCCAGGCTCTTGTCACTGGTGCCCAGTGACAGGAGGAGGGGCAATGGGCACAAACTGGAACCCAGGAGGTTCCATCTGAATAGAAGGAGAAACCTGTTTCATGTGAGGATACTCAAGGCCAGGAGCAGGCTGCCCAGAGAGGTTGTGGAGTCTTCTTCTGTGGAGAGATTCCAGACCTGCCTGGCCACTGTGGTCCTGGGCAAGCTGCTGAGGGTGACCCTGCATTAACAGGGGCGTTGGACTAGATGTTCCCCAGAGGTCCCTTCCAACCTCCACCAAGCAGGGCTTCTGGGATTTATAGATGTCAGGACTTTTCTAGCCAGCCCTTTGCCTCTCTTCCATGTTTACCCATGGGATCCTCTGGAGCTGTTTGCAAGCCTAGGATTCATTTTTCAGAGTAGGCAGCATTAAGTTACCCAAGTAAAGATCCATTTAAGTCAGAAGTTTAATGGTTTTGCTGTAGCAAGAGAAAAATCTCAGGACATCAAAGAATCAAGGGAGGAATATTGCACTCAGCTGAGAAAATGGACAAGCAGTCAGACACAAAAGCCTTTCTGCAGCTGTGACAAAGAAACAATAAACTCAAGCTCCTGTAGAGCTTAGCTTAAACCCAAAGGATAGAAAAAGGAGACAAAATATGGAATTAAGGTATTTCCCCTCAATTGATATTAACTACAGTAATGGGGTGACATATAATGGTAGGAAAAAATCTTAATGTTCATCAGGGGGGAGAAAAAGAAACTAGAAAAGCCTTCAGGTTGGGGGATTCATAACATTCCAGACACGGACATTTTAGAGCCTTTAGACCCCACCACAGGTAGCCAAGACTCAATCCACACTCACCACAGCCAGCACAAGCTGTGAGACACCAGCAGCAGGGATCAGGAGCCCAGAGCAGGTCTGGGTGGGTCTCTGACCCCACAGCACTGCCCACATTTATTTATAACCCTGAGGACAAAGGTGCAAGGAGAAACTGCATCATGAGGGGGTTGGTCTCTTCTCCCAGGCAATCAGCACCAGAGCAAGAGGACACAGTCTCAAACAGCACCAAGGGAAGATTAGGCTTGAGATGAGGAGAAAGTTCTTCACAGAGAGAGTTGTTAGCCAGTTCTGAGGTCCTAAATTTAAGAAGGGCAAAGAGGCTGGGGAGAGGTCTGGAACACAGCCCTGTGAGGAGAGGCTGAGGGAGCTGGGGTTGCTTAGCCTGGAGAAGGGGAGGCTCAGGGGAGACCTCATTGCTCTCTACAACTACCTGAAAGGAGGTTGTAGCCAGGTGGGGGTTGGTCTCTTCTCCCAGGCAACTGGCACCAGAACAAGAGGACACAGTCTCAAGCTGCACCAGGGAGGTTTAGACTTGAGGTGAGGAGAAAGTTCTTCCCAGAAAGAGTAATTGGCCATTAGGATGTGCTGCCCAGGGAGGTGGTGGAGTCACCATCCCTGGAGGTGTTCAAAAAGGGATTGGCTGTGGCACTTGGAGCCATGGTTTAGTGGTCATGAGGTGCTGGGTGACAGGTTGGACTTGATGATCCTTGAGGTCTTTTCCAACCTTATTGCTTCTATGATTTCTATTCTATGATGCTGCTCAAATACAACCAACTACCATCTGCTTTCCTAGCAAGCAAACCTCCTGCACACAGCTGAAGGATGGTGACACACATGGCCTCCCAAGCAGCTCCTGGTTGGCACGTGCTGCCAGACAGGAGGGTTTCTGTTCCTCAGTGTGTTCATTGTTGCACCTCTCAATGCTACAGGGCAGCTGATGTCCACCAGACACCAATCTTGGTGCTACCATTCTCCAGACTGTGTGTGGTGCACACAAATAGGCAGGGCCTTGAGCATCCTGTTTTAGTAGGAGGAGTCCCTGCCCATGGCAGGGTGGTTGGAACTAGACAATCTTGAAGGTCCCTTCCAACCCAAACTATTCTGGGATTCTGTGATTCCAAATGTCTAGCCCTCAGGTAGCCCAGGAGGGAGCAGCCTTGCCCAGCCACATGCTGAGGACAGGGCTCCCTGCCATTCACCAAAATGCTTTGACCCCTGGCCTGCTGGAATGAAACCAGCCCCTCGAAACTACCCACACGAGGAACAGAAAATTGCAAATGACTTAAAGAAGGATGGAAAGCTCCAAGTTGGAGGATCACAGGCTGAGGCCTCTAATCTTCTTGTCATGGGAGCAGACTCACCCAGCAGAAGGGAATTCCTGCCTTTGACTGGACTAATTAAAGGCATCGAACTCTGCACCCATTATGGCTTGATGTGCCCTAATCCAATGTGACACTCAGCAGGCACAAGGAGCGCAGAGGCACACACGGTTCTCATTGCTCACAGGGGCTTGGCATCCGTGGGGGTGGATCAGAGCTGCAGGCTTTCTCCACCCTGCTGGGCAAGCTGTGTGGGGTGGCCAAGTGGGACACGACTGCTTGCCCCACCTCAGAGTCTCTAACAGCCCTGGTGGCAAAGACACTCTGCAGAAGGTGCCATTGAGGAGTGGTCTGACCCTGCATTGAGAGGTTGCTTGAGAGGTGGTGATGGGACTGGGGTTTGAAGCTTTCCTCAAGTGCAATGAAAGTGGAAGGTGATGGATGAGCAGTGTCCATTCCTCTCCCATGCAGGGATGACCAGTTGCTCTGCCTTGGGGGTGCAGAATGTTTCTAAGCATGATGGTAAAGATCTCAAATCAGAGCAGATTTAAGATGCAAGATGAACCAGCTAGCTGTTTGGACAGCCTGATGTGAATCATGGACATTATGCTTGTGCTCCTCACCTCCTGCCCAGGGCTGATCTCTTGAAGTCCAGGGATATGTCACCACACTCAACCACACTCAGGATCCAGCCCTGAGAAGAAAACTTCTTTTAGACACTGATGGGAAGGAGTCAAACCTCCTCATTCTTCAAAAGCAAAAGGTCAATTGTCTCCAGAGCACTGCAGTGAGGGAAGCAGCATAGTATGGCTGGACCCTCTCTCCATCCCCCTCCCCAACCCAGCTGAGCACTCACAGCACAACGCTGGGAGCAGGACTGGAAGGTCACCAGAGGCAGGTGAGCTGAGGTGTCTATGCCATGGAAGCTCCAGGCTCTGAAGACCTGGATTGAGACACAGGCCCTGAAAAACCAATAAAGCTTTCTCAATGGCACTGCAAGAAATCAGCTTTCCTCTTCAGTTACTGGGGTTTTCTGCCAAAGATGAGAGTCCCACACCACTGTTACTTGTACTGTCATCTACAAGTGCTGGTCTGCTCAGTTGTGCAGCAGCAGGAGCTTTGTTTACATCCAAAGGTCCCAAGTTCATTTCCAGTTAATGATCCATGAGAGGAACTGCAGTACTTCTCCAAGGAAGAGTGTTTGGAGGCAATTGACAGACTGCTCAGGCTGGGGTGGAAACAAAGCACTGAAATACTGTCATGAGTTATAAACCAGGCAAAGTCAGCCATGCTCTGTGAGGAGCAGCAATGTCTGCTGCACACTGCTACCAGTAACTGCTCACTGAGAGCTCATCCAGAGTGGAAGACAAGAAAAAACCCCACAAATCAGACAGTGATTTCATTTCAGAGCTGGGCAGATGTGGTTCTCAGTAGAGTGGGGTTAATGGTTGGACTCAGTGATCCTCTACTCTGCTCTGATGAGGCCCTACCTGGAAGGGGTTGGTCTCTTCTCCCAGGCAACCAGCACCAGAACAAGGGGACACAGTCTCAAGCTGCGCCAGGGGAGGTTTAGACTCGAGGTGAGGAGGAAGTTCTTCACAGAGAGAGTTGTTAGCTGCTGGGATGTGCTGCCCAGGGAGGTGGTGGAGTCCCCATCCCTGGAGGTGTTCAAGAGGAGATTGGACGTGGCACCTGGTGCCATGGTCTAGCCATGAGGTCTGTGGTGACAGGTTGGACTCGATGATCCTCGAGGTCTCTTCCAACCTTAATGATACTGTGATACTGTGATACTGCATCCAGGTCTGGTGATCCCAGCATAAGAGGGACATGGAATTGCTGGAGTGGGTCCAGAGAAGGGCCACAAAATGATCAGAGGGCTGGAGCAACTCCCCTGAGGGGACAGGCAAGGGGAGTTGAGGCTGTTCAGCCTGGAGAGGGGAAGGCTCTGGGGAGACCTTAGAGCAGACTTCCAATACCTGAAAGGGGTTACAGGAGAGCTGGGAAGAGACTTTTTACAAGGGTTTGTAGTGATAGGATGAGGGGGAATGGACTGAAGCTTGAGGAGAGCAGATTTAGACTGGAGTTAGGAAGAAATTCTTTCCAGTGAGGGTGGGGAGACACTGGCACAGGTTGCCCAGGGAGGTCGTGGACGTCCCCTCCCTGGAGGTGTTCAAGGCCAGGTTGGATGAGACCTTGAGCAACCTGGGCTGGTGGAAAATGTCCCTGCCCATGGCAGGGGGGTTGGAACTGGATGATCTTTAAGAACCTTTCCAATCCCAAACCATTCTGTGAATCTATGAATCTTGGAGGTCTTTTTCAATTGAAATGCCTCCCTGCTTCCACTGTGACTGAACTGCAGAACACCTTTGGATTCGTATTTAATGCAGCAATTATTGTTTATTATTGAAGTACCAATTGATTATTAAAAACACATTTACTGAGGCTGGGCCACAAGGTAACAGATCCATACCTCTGGCAGAGCTGTGAAACCTCAGCAAATAGCAATGATTAGAACCAGATCCATCGAGGCCAACACCCTGTAAGATGTGTATCAGTTACAGAGCTCTTCAAACCCCACCAGCATGTTCTTAAGCCATTTCTGCTGAGGGTTTATAGCTCAGCAGTAGGGCTACATGTCTTCATTTAGGGTTGTTAAGCCACATGGAATATCATCTTAATGCTCATT
This sequence comes from Dryobates pubescens, assembly GCF_014839835.1. Lineage (NCBI taxonomy): Eukaryota > Metazoa > Chordata > Aves > Piciformes > Picidae > Dryobates > Dryobates pubescens. The sequence goes on along the minus strand of NC_071631.1, from coordinate 18,381,177 downwards.
TGATACTTAATTAAGGTGGTGTTTGTAGGGGAAAGACTGCACCAAGCAAGCAGAAGCAGGGAAAGACACAATCCTCCTCCTGCTTCCAAACACATGGATCAGAGCTGTGAGCTGACCTGGTGTTGAGCCCTTTCATTAACCCCTGAACCTTTCTTTAGGTGCAACATATGGATCCTGGCTGATCTGAGGATATGAGCACTGCATCCATCTCGCTGCCTGATGCCACAAGCAGAGTGTGTCACAGAAGCATAGAATGTTAGGGGTTGGAAGGGACCTCAGGAGATCATTGAGTCCAACCCCCCCTGCCAAAGCAGAGTCACCTAGGGCAGGTCACACAGGAACACATCCAGACTGGTCTTGAAAGTGTCCAGAGAAGAAGACTCCACAACCTCTCTGGGCAGCCTGCTCAAGGGCTCCATCACCCTCACAGGAAAGAAATTTCTCCTCATGTTGAGGTGGAACTTCCTGGATTCCAGGAACCACTGAAAAGAGTCTGGCCCCTTCTTGGCACACCCAGCCCTCCAGTATTTATGCACATTAAAAATATCTCCTCTCAGTCTTCTCTTTTCCAGGCTAAAGGGATCCAGGTCTCTCAGCCTTTCCTCACGAGACAGATGTTTCAGTCCCTCCATCATCCTTGTAGCCTCCACTGGACTCTTTCCAGTATTTGCCTGTCCCTCTTGAACTGAGGAGCCCCAAAGTGAACACAATGCTCCAGATGTGGTCTCACTAGGGCAGGGCACATCTGCCCTTGGCCATGCAGCTCAAAGTTCCATGAGGATTCTGGCAACTGCACTCCACAAGCCCCGAGAGCCTTCCCTGAGCCTCTCTGTGTTGGTGCTGCTGTTGTAAATCAGCTGTAATCAAAACTGCAACAACGCAAAAACTGGACAGAGAGCAAATGCTGCCCAGGAGGAGAGAGCTGAGCTGAGATTGGTGCAGGTCACGGACCACGAGTGCAGCAGGCAGAGGGTACCCCGGATGTGCAGTTCTTGCTTATTCACATAGAGCAAATCCCCTCCCCTTTCTCACTCCATAAATGCTTAAACTCTTGCCCAGTAAAGCCACCCATCCTCCCATCCTCCCCTGCCAGCCCCTCCCGCCCCCAGCACCTGCTTCTGCTGCCAGATCTGACGTCTTCATCCCACACGCGTGGGGCACCAGACGGCAGCAGAGCCGCTGGAGGCTCCCCAGCGCCGACGGAGCCTTCCCCCTGTCTCGGGATGGATACAGGAGGCCACGTCCCCAGGGACGCAGCCAGCAGCACAAAGAGGCTGTATGGAAGCTGCAGGCGGAGTGAAGGCAGCGATTTTGCCCAGATCATGCAGAACGGCTGGGGCAAAGCCCAGGGGAGCAGGAGGTCTGCTCCTTTTCTTTCGCCATGCCTGAAGACCTCCCGGCCTCCCTCCCTCCCCCGCCCCCGGAGGAGAAGGAGGAGGAGGAGGGGAGAAAGGAGGCTGGATTACTGAAGAACTCCCTTAGCTCCAGTCTCCTCTGTTCAAATTTATATATTCCACTACAGGTGACATCATGATTGCTGGAGTCTGACAGGTGATGCTGTAAAATGCATGAAACCATAAAAATTTCAACAGCAGCAAGCTCCATTGCCGCTCCATCTGACAGCACTTAGCTGCCCAGCTAACACAAATATCATAAAAGCACTCGGGAAAGAAACCCAACCTGCCTGACCTCAGGTTTGGACTAATAAACAGTGCAGCACCACCAGATCTCACCCACACAGAATAAACAGACAGCTTTTGCAGAAACCGAAGCAGGGTGTGGGGAAGGTGTCAGGAACTCAGGGAAGAGAGGAGTTCGAGGTGGGCAAAGCCCCCGCTGAACGCGGAGGGCTCAACCCCCCCCAGCCCCGCTCTGCTTTCTGCCGCCCCATCTCCCTCCAAGGAGGAGATCTGTCTTCAGACCCGAGTAACTGAAGCTGCAGAAAGCTGCTCGCTGGTGTCACACAGCCAGAGCGGGGCTGGGTAATTGCCTGAACTGTGTCAGAGCATCTGATGTTCATTTCTGCCCTCTCCACGGGGACAGAGTGAGTAATCCTGTCTCCAAAAGTTGGACAGTAAGTGAGTCCAAGAGAATTATTGCCCCTTTTTCATCACCCTCAGCACTAAGATTTAAGAGGTCAAGGATCTGCTTTCTATTTCTTTCTGCTGTGAGGTGCCTCTGGTCTCCCCAGAGAGGGAGAGCACCTTACCTTGGCTCTCTCTGAAGGAGGGGAAGGAGGACGCCCGTGTGGGCGACAGCCTCCCAAAAGCCCGGAGGTGAGTCAGGCCGATGCAGGCTGATGACTCCAGCCAGGGCAGGGATTTTCAAACCAGACATGCTGAAATGGATCTTCAGCTTCTCCAGGGAGAATCAGTTTCCATGGGCTATTTTGGGATTAGTCAGACAGACAGATGGGCAGAATCACAGAATTGTTGTGGTTGGAAGAGCCCTCTGAGATCATCCAGTCCAGCCATCAACCCAACGCCACCATGGCCACATAGCCACGTCCCCAAGTGCCATGGCCACACGTTTCTCAAACACCTCCAGGGATGGGGACTCCACCATCTCCCTGGGAAACCTGTTCCAAGAAAGAGCTCCTTCCAAGAAGGAACTTGTCATCTTCCAACTGGCCACCTCAAAAGCTTTCTGAGCAGAGGAGGGATCCCAGCGCTGGCTGTTCTTAGTCACCTCTCAGAGACCCTCTGGATAACCCACAGGGCTGAGTTTCCAACCCACCCTACACCAGCCACCCTCACTACAGCTCAGCCCAGGGACTGTCCCAGCATCCAGAGCCACCAGAGTCTGGGTCCAGTAAACAAAGGAGCATCCAATCCAATTGACAGCTGTGCCCAGAAGTGCACCTGGAGCCTGATTTGCTCTTAGACAGCAGTGACAGTGTAGTGAGAGACAGGCAAGCAACAGAAGTTGCTATAAATACCTGGATAGCTCCATTCAGCCCCCTTTATTCAAGGAGAGCTGTCTGAGCTTGCCTGCTCTCAGGGGTGCATGCAGAGGAGGAGGAGCAAGCAGAGAACCAGGCACCAATGGGGCTGCCCCACTCTGGAGCTGTGTTACCAGGCAAAGCCATCATCATCATCCAAATCACATTACTATCCACCCAGGGATGGCCAACCTTCTAAGTACAGCTTTTGATATTCAAGATTGGCACATTTAAATGGCTTTTCTTTTTTTCAACCAAAGAGAAAATGTTATTGCAACACTCTGCAGAGTATTTTAATCACAGGTTTCACCAAGCACTTCAGTGGAAAGTGGATGATGATCATTTCCTCTCCCCCCAAGAATCATTGCTGTTTTCTCACCATTGCAGATCTCTTTCCCCCCTCTCCCCCTACTAAACCAACCCAGGGATAGATCCAGCAGCTTTGTCAAACAGTTTTTCAGTTCTATGGAGAATGCAAGGAATGAGAAGTGAGCTCACTGGAGTGAGTTTAAATCCTTTTTCACATAAATGGTTTCCTGTTCTGCAGTCAAGATTTATCAGAATTGACTGATGGAGACGTGGTGCCTACAGGCAGTGAGCAAAACCAATGTGGGACAGCAATTCCTCCATGAAGACCTTCAGCTCTCTCCATACTGGGGGAGCACAGCCCTGTGAGGAGAGGCTGAGGGAGCTGGGGTTGCTTAGCCTGAAAAAGAGGAGGCTCAGGGGAGACCTTCTTGCTCTCTACAACTACCTGAAGGGAGGTTGTAGCCAAGAGGGGGTTGGTCTCTTCTCCCAGGCAAGCAGCACCAGAACAAGAGGACACAGTCTCAAGCTGTGCCAGGGAAGTTTAGGCTGGAGGTGAGGAGAAAGTTCTTCCCAGAAAAAGTAATTTGCCATTGGGATGTGCTGCCCAGGGAGGTGGTGGAGTCCCCATCCCTGGAGGTGTTCAAGAGGGGATTGGATGCGGCACTTGAAGCCATGGTTTAGTTAGTCATGAGGTGTTGGGTGACAGGTTGGACTTGATGATCTCTGAGGTCTTTTCCAACCTTATTGATTCTAGGATTCTGTGATGCTATGACAGGACAAACTGCTACAGTGCAGGACTTCACCTTCCCTGCTCCAGTTGCTCTAAATCTCCAGTTCAGCAGCCAGATTCAGCTACAAAACCCCCAAATCATGTGTTTTCACAAACACAGACTGACACTTAGATGATTTAAGTGTGGTCTTTCCAGTCACCCTCATGCACAGAAAGAGATTTAGATACCAAATTTCAGCTAACAGAAAGTGGATGTCCTGATGCCCATGGGAACTCTGCTGCCTAATCTCTCCCTGGATCACATCCCACACACCTCCCTGCTGCTCCTTCATTGCAAAACAGAGTGGAAGATGCTAACAGAACTTCCCAGTGGTACCACTTCCAGCTTGGGCTGCTGAAGCCTCAGCTACTCTCATTAACACAAAGCCATTAGTGGGAAATGAGCTCTCCCCACCTAGCACAGGGGAGCAGCTCTGGAGTAAGTGCTCCCATCTCCTGTTGTTCTCAACCTCTCTGAATAATACCCTGAGCAGGACACCAGCCCAAAGGGAGCTGGAGCAGCTGCCTCAGGCTCCCTGTGGGCACACAGAGCTCTGGGAGCCTGGGTTCCCAGTTAATTCCTATCAAGCCAGGAGATGGCACTCCACAACATGCAGAGTGACTCCTGGGCTTTGCATGCCCCCAGAACCTCCCTTTTGTGCCTGCCAAGCAATTTCTTCCACCCGTCAGCATTTAGGTTGAGTCATCAGCTGTAGCCTGTCTCTACCGGGCCCCCAGGGAGGTGACGTCCAGCAGTGACAAGGGGGGAGGGGGGAACAAACCACCAGCCGCTGGCAGGCAGATGTGCAGCAGCGCTGCCCTCCATCTGCAGCTGTCCTAAGGCACCACCTGGCTCCCAGCAGTTCCAGTTTGGGACCTAGGGGTCTCTTTAATGCAATCCCCCTCCCCCCACCCCCCCCTTATTTTTTTTCTCTTTTCTTTATATATATATATAAAACAGGCCCCCCCAAAAAAATAAAGTCCTAATAACTGATCATAAAAAACCCAAATCGTTTACCTTTCAGGAGGCAACTCGGCTCAGGCTGTTACAAGGCAATTTGGTACATCATAAAGTCTCCTATTAGGACAGAAAATAGGGCTCCTTGCAGGAGCTGCCAATTGGAAATAAAATAGGAGCAGGGTCATGATCATTAGCAGTGCTTTTTCTGTTAGCTCTCCTTTCCATCAGGGTGGGGAGGGCAGGGGAGACCGAGATGCAGGTGAAAGCGGAGGAGACAGGTCTGGAAGATAGGAGAGAAGACCAGAAGGAGGCTGTCATAGAATCACAGAATCAATAAGGTTGGAAAAGACCTCAAAGATCATCAAGTCCAACCTGTCACCCAACACCTCATGACTACTAAACCATGGCACCAAGTGCCACATCCAATCCCCTCTTGAACACCTCCAGGGATGGGGACTCCACCACCTCCCTGGGCAGCACATCCCAATGGCTAACAACTCTCTCTGGGAAGAACTTTCTCCTCACCTCCAACCTAAGAGCTTTAGAAGGCTATCAGAAAGAAAGTTTTTACAGTGAGGGTGGTGGGACACTGGAACAGGATGTGGATGCCCCCAAGACCAGGCTGAATGGGGCCTTGAGCATGCTGCTCTAGTCCCTGCCTGTGGCAGGGGGGTCGGAACTAGAAAATCTTTAAGGTCCCTTCCAACCCAAAGCATTCTAGGATTTTTTTATGAAGGGTCTCTTTATTCACCTATTGCATTTACAGTGGAGAGCCCCACAGGGTGATGGTGGCTGTAGGATGAGCCCCAGACCTGTCCTGTCCTGAGGTACAGGACACCACAGCGAGAGCAGCTTGGAGGAGAGGCAGCTTGGTTTTGCTACTGAGAACACAACATGTCTTTAGGGGGGAAAAAACCACACAAAAACCAAACACCCAAAATGACTGAAATTAAGATAAAGCCAGACCAGAAATGCCTTCTTACCAAGACTGGTCATAAAGTTCTGGCATTCACACACATTTCTCACCACATTTCCATCTTGATGGGAGCCCTGGGGACAGGCTGGTGGTCACAGGGGCTACCAAAGTGACTTGCTAGAAGAAAGAGTCTTGACACTGATCCTGTCCCTGTTATGCTTCTCCTAGTGGCTCTGAAGCATGTGCAAAGTGCCCAGCAAAGCACAGTCTCCTCCCAGATGCATTCCAATGGTCAGAAACAACTTCCCTGGGCTTCTCCTTTCATGATTCAACAAAACACAGCCACATGTCACATTGGTGAGGTAACACGACCAAGGCCACAAAGGAGAGCAGTGGCAGGAATGATGTCTGGCCTTTTGAGGTTGCATTCCTTAGGGGACAGTGGCACAGGAAGCATTTTGCTTCAGGAAAGCAACAGCAGAACTGCAGGCAGCACCAATTATGCTTTAATTTCTGTGAAGGAGGGAAAAAAAACCCTCTTGCCTCCTTTAGGAGTTTCCTGATGCCGATGCTCACACTCCCAATGTGCTTCCCAGGGTGAGGGGGAAGGATCAGCTCACCTCCACACTGTGGCACAGCAATGGATTCCCATCCATGCAAACCATGAAAGAAACTGGTCCATGGGGATCAGAGAGCATCAGCTGAGAGTTTGGAGCACAGAGGCCATGAAGGGCCATTGAGTCCGGGTCACGCACCAAGAGTAAGCACTAACGACATGATCTGTTTGTTAACATTCATCCCATGGTCCCCATAAAATCCCTGGTGTCCTCTGGAGAGCTCTGTCCTCTTGCATTAGTCCTCACAATTTATGAAGACAAATTGTTCCTGCACCACAGCTGGAAAGTAACTGAAACCAGCAGCACTGTCTCCATCTCGTGGGGAACTGAATCCCAGCCAACACCAAGTCACTGCTTGCTAAACAGACCTATGGCTGCACCGCCTCCCTGCTTCTCACCTTGGCTTTGGGGTGGTTTGCCTCTCAGTTGCTTCAGGCATCCCATTCCCTCCTGTCCTTGCATTACAATCCCTGCTGCAGTCCCCTCACACCTTCCTCCTCCACCACTGCTGCAGGTGCTCCTCTGCTATGGGGACAGCCACCCGCAGCAGAGAGAGACCACCGGAAGGGGGAAGCTACCCAAAGCTGCATGTGGGAAGCCTCTTCTGCCAGTGACAGCAGCATCTGCACGAGGAGCTGTGCTACAGCCATCCCCAAAGGCCTCTTCCAGCCTTTGAAAGCCCCAACAGACCTCACAGAACCACAGCAAAGAGCACACTTAGCGCTTCTACAGCAGAGAAAGGCAGAGGACATTTGTGCAGGGGAAGCACCATAGCTCCTGGTGCTCCTGCAGCTGCTGGCCGACTTGGCTGCCATTTGCCTTCGCCTCTTGGTGGAAAATAAGTGAGTGCTGGGTTCCCTGCCAAGGCAAAATGTGTCTCACACAGGCATCACCTCCTCCATCCCCTGGCACTCCGCTAACTGGCACCTCACAGGGACATCCCAACACTTGTGCCTGCTCAGACATGAGGAACATGAGCTGAGCTCACACCCAGGCACACACTCAGTGTTTCCAACAAGCAAAGTGTCATGAAAATGAATTGAGCTGCATGGGGAGATTTTTGGTAACTTCCTGGCAGAATAATGTGGAGATTCCTTGAGAAGGACTCCTGCAGCCCCACAGCCATGCTGCTCTCACCAGGACCTGTGAAAATCCATCCCATGCCAACAGTGTCACCTGATGCCAACTATGTCACCTTATGCCAACTATGTCACCTTATGCCAGCAATTTTAGCCCCCCCCACCGCAAGAAAGACATTGAGAAGCCTGTCCAGAGAAGGGCAGTAAAGCTGGTGAAGAGTCTAGAGCACAAGTCTTGTGAGGAGCAGCTGAAGGAACTGGGGTTGCTCAGCCTGGAGAAAAGGAGGCTGAGGGAAGATTGTCTCACTCTACAACTCCCTGAAAGGAGGTTGGAGCCAGGTGGGGATCAGCCTCTTCAGAAGGAAAGGAAATAGAAATGAAAGGAAATAGCCTCAGGAAGGGCTTAGTTGCACCAGGAAGGATTTAGGTTGGACATGAGAAATAATTTCTTCCCTGAAAGGCTTGCTAAACCTTGGACAGTTCAGTGCAGTGCTGGAGTCCTCATCCCTGGAGAAATTTCAGAGCCATGTAGATGTGGTGCTGAGGGATATGGTTCAGCAGCAGGCTTGGTAGTGTTGGGTTAGCGGTTGGACTTGGTGATCTTAAAGGTATTTTCCAACGTAAACCATCCAAATCTGCATGGCTCAAAGGCTGAAAAGACCCAGATTCCATCACATCTGCTCTCCCTTGCCACTGCAAACCCCATTAGATGATCACAAGAGCAAAGTGCTGGGAAGCATCATATAGAACTCATCCTGCAGCTGAGGCAGCCAAGGAGCTGGTCCCTGAGTGCTCATCCTACACACACAGAGCTCTGCATGCCAGAGCAGATCCACTCTCCAAAGCCCAGCTGGCTGTGACGCTCAGCTGGGCTGATCTGTTGATACTGAAGCCAGAAAGGTCAGCAGAGAGGTTGAGCACTGAGGTGAGGCTTTGATTAAAGCATGTGGGTGAGGGTATTCCAGGGATCTGTTGGGGATGGAAGTGAAAGCTTTATGGAGTGCTGGAGGGAGGGGATGCTTCTGACAGCCCTGGAGGCAACACAGCTTTGGCAGGGGCTGCAGCAGTAGGCTCTCCCCTCACCATGTAATTTGCAAGCTCCAAAGGCCTTGGGGTGACCACTGAACCTTTGCTACACCACGTTTTGCCTTCCTATTCCATCTTACCACCCTGAGCCTTGACTCTTGTTCCAGGCAAGGGGCTTTTCACCCTTTTCCCCCCCAACATTTTGCTACCCTGCAATTCCCCACCCTCCCCTCATGGCTTTGATAGCCCCTAACAGAATTATTAGCCAATAGCAGGTACTCCACGCTGCAACTTTCAGTCATAGACATCTTTAATGACCAGGACTCATGCCTGAAACCTTTTCTTTTCCTTCTTTATTGCTTCAATTTTGCCTCTTTTATTCCCCCCCCCCCCCTTATTAATTAAATGGCAACTTTCAGTAGCCTCAGATTGAATTATGAGGCTTGTTTAGAGCGAGCAGAATGATCAGAGCAAAGGGTGGAAGCTATATATGTAATATATATATGTACTTAAGACCCAGAACTATGCTTCCAGACGTTTGGAATGAATTAAATAGAGGATCAAATTAACTAGTGATTGAATTAAGTGGAAAGCATCTCATTACCTAAAAGATGGAAACATGTGTCATTTAAAAGGGGCTAAAAATAAAGCAAGAATGGGGCCAGATGAAAAGCAGGAACCTTGCAAATGTCAGCCAAATTTGGGCTCTGTTGAGCCCTCCAAATGTGAAGGCTGTAAATAAAGGTGGAGGTTTGCTGCATGGTGGGAAGCTTGGAAAACAGATGTCCTGAAAAGAATCGTAGAAGCACAGAATCATTCTGGTTGGAAAAGGACCTTTAAGACCATTGAGTCCATCCATTAACCCAGCACTGCCAGGTCACCACTAAACCATGGCCCTCAAGCATCACATCACCACAGAGGGACCTTGCCAGGCTGGACAGATGGGCAGAGTCCAAGAGCATGACATTCAACACATCTGAGTGACAGCTTCTACACATTGACCACAACAACCCCAGGCAGGGCTACAGCCTGGGGTCAGACTGGCTGGAGAGCAGCCAGGCAGAGAGGGACCTGGAGGTGCTGGTTGATAGTAGGCTGAACATGAGCCTGCAGTGTGCCCAGGTGGCCAAGAAGGCCAATGGCATCCTGGCCTGCATCAAGAATAGTGTGGCCAGCAGGAGCAGGGACATCATTCTCCCCCTGTACTCAGCACTGGTTAGGCCACAACTTGAGTCCTGTGTCCAGTTCTGGGCTCCTCAGTTTAGGAAAGATGTTGAGTTGCTGGAAGGTGTCCAGAGAAGGGCAACGAGGGTGGGGAGGGGTTTGGAGCACAGCCCTGTGAGGAGAGGCTGAGGGAGCTGGGGTTGCTTAGCCTGAAGAAGAGGAGGCTCAGGGGAGACCTTATTGCTCTCTCCAACTTCCTGAAGGGAGGTTGTAGCCAGGAGGGGGTTGGTTTCTTCTCCCAGGCAACCAGCACCAGAACAAGAGGACACAGTCTCAAGCTGCACCAGGGGAGGTTTAGGCTGGAGGTGAGAAAGAAATTCTTCATGGAGAGATTGGCCATGGGAATGTGCTGCCCAGGTGGTGGAGTCACCATCACTGGAGGTGTTTAGGAAGAGACTGGATGGGGTGCTTGGTGCCATGGTTTAGTTGATCAGATGGTGTTGGGTGATAGGTTGGACTGGATGATCTCACAGGTCTCTTCTAACCTGGTTAATTCTATTCTATTCTATTCTATTCTATTCTATTCTATTCTATTCTATTCTATTCTATTCTATTCCATCCTATCCTATTCTATCCTATCCTATCCTATTCTATTCTATTCTATTCTATTCTATTCTATTCTATTCTATTCTATTCTACACAGCTTTTAAGCCCTTCCAGGGATAGGGACACCACTGCTACCCTGGGCAGCTCTTTAATCCCCTTTTGGGGATTAAATTGTTTCTAAAATGCAACATAGAATCATAAAATAATAGAATGGCTTGGATGGGAAGGGACCCCCAAAGGTCATCTAGTCCAACCCCCATGCATTCAGCAGGGACATCCTCCACTAGATCAGATTGCTCAGAGCCTTGTCGAGTCTGACCTCGAATACCTCCACGAATGGGACCTCAACTACCTCCCTGGGCAACCTGTTCCAGTTTTCCACTACCCTCATGGTAAAGAACTTCCTCCTAGCATCCAATCTAAATCTCCTCTTCTCTAATTTCAAGCCACTGCCCCTTGTCCTATCACTAGGACCCAAACAGTCCCTCTCCAGCCTTCTTGTAGGCCTCCATCATGTATAGGAAGGCTGCTATCAGATCTCCCCAGAGCCTTCTCTTTTCCAGGCTACACAACCCCAGCTCCCTCATCCTGTCCTCATAGGAAAGGTGTTCCTGTCCCTTGCTCATTTTTGTGGCCCTCTGGGACCTGTTCCATCAGCTCATCAAAGGAACTGCTGCACATCACATTTCCTATGTCTGCAATCACAAGATGTGTGCACGGTGAAGGTCTCATCCACAGACCACCTCTTAGCAGGGAAGGTTGGGAGGCCCAGGACATCATCTTCACCCACAGGCAGAGACACCCTGGGCTTTAGATCTCCTACTCAGTTGAAAATGCAGAGTATTTCTGCTAGCTCTGTCAGCTGGATGAGCAGTTTGCTGTCAGTCAATGGCTTTAATTTGCTCTTGCTGCTGGCTGCCCAGAGAGCTGTTCCAGCAGATTGAATTTCAAGTGTTCCACAAAGAGGGCCCAACCTGCTGATACAAATGACTCTTTTAACCCAAGATTAAGACATCTGTTGCTGCCTTAATTCAGCACCTTTATTCAAGGGCTCACTCTTCTGTTTTCCAGACTTTTGATTTCCCTTGAAATGGATGTGAAAAGCAGAGAGGACTCTTCAGATCCACTCTTTTGTTTCAGGATGAAGGAACCGAGATCATTTCACGTGTTGCTCCCCTCCTGTGGTTTTGATGCTCATCTTCCTTCCTGCTCATCTGGAGCTTACAAATTCCAGTCACTTCTCTCCCTGACACCACATTTCACTTCGAGATGCATCAGATGGAAATTGTCCTGAGCTGCCACAGAGCACAGGAAATCAGTTTGTCACTCCAGCAAACTCCAGTCCCAAATTCAGCATGAGGAACAAGTGCTTTGCTCTTTCCTGTCTCTACCTACCTCTACACCTCTCTCCTGAGACCCCAATGGAGTACTCTGTACAGTTCTGGAGCCCCTGTTACAAGAAAAATATGGACATGTGGGAAGGTGTCCAGAGAAGGGCCACAAGGATGAGCAGAGGGCTGGAGCTGCTCTGCTGTGAGGACACACTGAGGGAGTTGGGGCTGTTCAGTCTGGAGAAGAGAAGGCTCCAAGGAGACCTAACTGTGGCCTTCCAGTATCTGAAGGGGGCTCCAAGAAAGCTGGGGAGGGACTTTTGAGGGTGTTGGGTGGTGATAGGACTTGGGGGAATGGATCCAAGCTAAAGGTAGATTTATATTAGACATTAAGAAGAAGTTGTTCCCCATGAGGGTGGTGAGACACTGGCACAGGTTGCCCAGGGAGGTGGTGGAAGCCTCATGCCTGGAGGTTTTTGCAGCCAGGAACCTGGACAGGCTGGAGAGGTGAGCCCATGACCACCTCATGAGGTTCAACAAGACCAAGTGCAAGGTCCTGCAGCTGGGTCGGAGCAATCCCAAGCACCGATATAGGATGGGCAGAGACTGACTTGGGAGCAGCCCTGAAGAAAAGGACTTGGGGGTGCTGGTGGAAGCTCAACATGAGCCAGCAGTGTGCACTTGCAGCCCAGAAAGCCAGTCACATCCTGGGCTGCGTCAAGTGAAGCATAGCCAGCAGGTCAAGGGAGGTGATTCTCCCCGTCTGTTCCTCTCTGGTGAAACCCCATGTGGAGTACTGTGTCCAGTTCTGGAGCCTCTGTGCCAGGAAGGATCTGGAGGTGCTGGAAGGTGTCCGGAGAAGGGCCATGAGGATGAGCAGAGGGCTGGAGCTGCTCTGCTATGAGGACAGACAGAGGGAGTTGGGGTTGTTCAGTCTGGAGAGGAGAAGGCTCTGAGGAGACCTAATTGTGGCCTTTCAATATCTGAATGGGGCTCCAAGAAAGCTGGGGAGGGAATTCTGAGGATGTCAGGGAGTGATAGGACTGGGGGAAATGGAGCAAAACTAGAAATGGGTAGATTCAGATTGGATGTTAGGAAGAAGTTGCTCCCCAGGAGGGTGGTGAGAGCCTGGCACAGGTTGCCCAGGGAGGTGGTGGAAGCCTCCTGCCTGGAGGTGTTTGCAGCCAGGCTGGAGGTGGCTGTGAGCAACCTGCTGCAGTGTGAGGTGTCCCTGGCCACGGCAGGGTGGGGTTGGAATTGGCTGAGCCTTGAGGTCCCTTCCAGCCCTGCCAATTCTCTGGTTCTCCCTTGTGGTTCTTTCCCTTGGGCTCCTTTCGTAGGTCCCACTTTGCCACACACAAGTGGAGCTCCCCCAAGATAGATAACATTATCTTTGCAGGCCTCTGTGCCCCCCCTTGGCAACTCATTATTTCTCAATTAAATTTGCTCTTCCCTGGCAGTTGCTGTGCTTTAATTCTCTGCCATTTGTTTACGGAAGAAGGAGATGCACAACACAAAGCCCTATCAAAGCCAGGCTAAGTTAATTAAATGTGAAGCTGGGAAGCCCTAACTTTGCCTCCAGAGCAATTTTATCAGGAGATCTCCTTTTGAAAGAAAAAAAAAAGTCACTTTTTTTTTTTTTGCAGGCATTTATCTAGACAGATGCAACCAACTCTTAATTAAATACGTGGTGTCCCTTCACAGCTCTCTCCAAAAGGCGCTTGGCAGTGTTTTGTAACCACTGATGGGAGAAACAGGAGTTCACAAGAGTCACAAAGCCACACGAAGGAACTGTGAGGGTTTGTTAGTTGTTTGTTTGTGTTTTTTTTCAGTCAGACCAAGATTTTTAGCCTCCTTCCATGCCTTTGACTTATTTCAGCTGAATGCAGGACACCTAAGCAGCAGTTTGGAAGCCACACACTGATGGTGACTCCACCACCTCCCTGGGCAGCACATTCCAGTGGGCAATCACTCTCTCTATGAAGAATTTCTTCCTAACATCCAGTCTAAACCTCCCCTGGTGCAGCTTGAGACAGTGTCCTCTTGTTCTGGTGCTGGGTGCCTGGGAGAAGAGAAAGAGACCAGCCCCTGCCTGTCTACAACCTCCCTTCAGTTGTCGAGAGCACTAAGGTCTCCCCTGAGCCTCCTCTTCTCCAGGCTAAGCAACCCCAGCTCCCTCAGCCTCTCCTCACAGGGCTGTGCTCCAGACCCCTCCCCACTTTGTTGCCCTTCTCTGGACACATTCCAGCAAGTCAACATCTTTCCTAAACTGAGGGGCCCGGGATGGTAGGTTGGATGTGATGATCTTGAAGGTCTCTTCCAACCTTGTCTGGTCCATTCCATTCCATTCCATTCCATTCTAATTCTATTCTATTCCATTCCATTCTAATTCTATTCTATTCCATTCCATTCCATTCCATTCTATTTTCCTTCCATTGTCAAGAAGAACTGATTTCATTCCTGTGATATAACCACAGCTCTGATGGATTGCAGAGCTGAGGAGGACACAGGCTCTTATCAGCCTTTTTACATACCAACAGAAGTCCTCTGATTCAGGCCTGCCACTGGCTGCACATTGCATGTCACGTGGATCAAGAAATGACTGCACAAGAGGTGTCAAAAATCAATCAAGACACAAACCTTGGCTGATGATACCTCTAGACAATGTCAGAAGTAATTTTGCTGCAGGAGCATTCAATATTTGCATGCCCCTCTCCATCTGACAGTCCAGATAAATCACGCCTTTCAAGTACCTATTTCTCTGCATGGCTAATAGAGAGCTGGATAACTCCTCAGATATCACAGAATCCCAGCGTGGCGGCAGATGGAAGGGACATGTGGGGATCATCCAGTCCAACCCACCTGCTGCAGCAGGGGCACCCACAGCAGCTTGCCCAGGAGCACAGTGCCCAGCTGGGGCTGGAAGCTCTCCAGAGAAGGAGACTCCACAACCTCTCCGGGCAGCCTGCTCCAGGCCTCCAGCACCCTCACAACAAAGAAGTTTCTCTTCCTGTCCTGGATGGAATCTCCTGGGCTCCACTTTGTGCCCACTGCCCCTTGTCCTGTCACTGACAAGAATCTGGCCCCATCCTCTTGCTCCCCACCCTTTTGCTCTTGCTAATGCTCGCATTGAGAAGAACCCCAGAGATTCAGATTGGATGTTAGGAAGAAGTTGTTCCCCAGGAGGGTGGTGAGAGCCTGGCACAGGCTGCCCAGGGGGGTGGTGGAAGCCTCATCCCTGGAGGTGTTTGCAGCCAGGCTGGATGTGGCTGTGAGCAACCTGCTGCAGTGTGAGGTGTCCCTGCCCATGGCAGGGGAGTTGGAGCTGGCTGAGCCTTGAGGTCCCTTCCAACCCTAACAGTTCTGTGATTCTGTGGTTTGACTCGATGATCTTAAGGTTTTTCCCAACCAGGCAATTCTCTCTGTGTGATCCTGTGTGTGTGAAAACCAAGAGCCCAGAGTCTCTATCATTTCATCCTTTTCAGCTATATTCAAAAGATTTTTTAAAGGATTTTCCTTCAAAATAGTCTAATAATCAGGAAGGGTAAGAGGATGGTAGACATGAATCACTGCTATGCCTCCCTGAGGCAATTCCTGAGACTTCAGCTTGGCAGGCACCAGGTTTCCTTCTTAGGTGCAGGCACCAAGCTCTCTCTCTGGCTGTAAAAGGATTTCTTATGCAAAGTGGGTGTGACTGCACCACCCAGATTCAGACCAAGCACCTGATGGGCTGATCAGCGTTTTGAATAGAATAGAATAGAATAGAATAGAATAGAATAGAAAAGAATAGAATAGAATTAACCAGGTTGGAAGAAACCTTTGAGATCATCGAGTCCAACCTATCACCCAACACCATCTGATCAACTAAACCATGGCACCAAGCACCCCATCAAGTCTCTTCCTAAACACTTCCAGTGATGGTGACTCCACCACCTCCCTGGGCAGCACATTCCAATGGGCTATCACTCTTTCTGTGAAGAACTTGTTCCTAACATCCAGCCTAAACCTCCCCTGGCACAGCTTGAGACCGTGTCCTCTTGTTCTGGTGCTGAAGATGACAATCAGTCCTTACATTTAAAAAGCAGCTGCTCAGTCCCTTGCCATAGATCAAAACACACATCTGGAAGAAGCACCATTCCCCTCCTGCTGAGGACTCTCTCTTAGCAGCACCAAGTCCTGGTAGATTTCTATCCTGTTTCCAAGGCCCATGGCAGGGGGGCTGCAACTAGGTGATCCTTGAGGTCCTTTCCAACCCTAACAATTCTATGATTCTATGACTGCTTGTGCCTATAAAGCTTTGGCCAAGGTCTTTATTTCAAGCCCAGACTCTAGCTTGATGGGATGAAGGTTTGTCCTGGCAGGAGCAACACACAGAGGTCTGGGCAGAGCATCTCACATGCACTTGATCTCTCTGCTACTGATGCCCTGGGAGGCAAATAGCAGTGCCTGAGATGGCAGCACCTTGAGTCAGGTGCAGGCAAAAGGTGCTGTGGGGGTGTTGAGGTGAGCTTCACATCTTGGGCAAGGTGAGAGGATCAGAGTGTCAGCAGCTAATAACTTTATAACGGGGTTTCTTCCCCAAGCCAAACTCAGCCCAGATTTATAACCCCCCTCTACCACTCTGAACTTTCCAACACTCCTCCTGAAACATTTCATTATTGCTCAATTACTGTCATGTTCTTTTAAGGACCTAGAGGAGGGGAAGGGGTGGGGAGGGTGTGTGTGGGGGGGTGGGGGGAAGGTCTCCATTTGGAGACCAGATGCCATTGCTACAGATACTCACAAAACTGCACTGGGCAATAAATAATCCCTCCACCCTTCAGAAACAGGCTTTGAGGATATGATAAGTTAAAGAAAAGTGGGGGGGGGGGGGGGGAGGAAAGGGAAAGCTGTGCCATGCTCTATGTGTCATGGAAACTAACCAGAACCTGATGTTAAATTGGTGGCAGGACACCTCTGGCTTGTTGCAGGGCCAGACTGTCTGTCTGACTTCGGGGCAACAGAAGCAGAAGCTCTCCACAGCCTCAGCACAGCACTGAACACCAGGGCTGTCAACCCACCACCAGGAGACGTGCCCCAAACAGGTCTACAGCAACACTTTGCAATCAGCTTGTTCCAGGCACTGGTGGTGGGCTGGCCCCAGAATGGGAGTGATGCTCCGTGCAGAGTGGTAACAGTGAGAGCGTGAACCTCAGCCCCCCGGGACACGCTTAGCACCTACACACATGCAGGCACTCAGCACCCACCTAAGCTGAGCTCTGGCAACTGAAATTTGCCTGGAAACCTGCCCGTGGAGGTGGTGGAGTCCTCATCCCTGGAAGCATTTAAAACCTGTCCAGATGGTGGTGCTTAGGGATATGCTTTAGTCAAGGGCTCATGATTGGATTCAGTGATCTTGAGTGAATGTTGGATTCAGTGATCTTGTATCAGGACTACTGTGGCCAGCAGGACTGGGGATGCAATTCTGCCCCTGTACTCAGCACTGCTGAGGTCTCACCTCAAGCACTGTGTGCAGTTCTGGGCCACTCACTTCAGGAAGGATCTTGAGGTGCTGGAGCAGGTCCAGAGGAGAGCGCTGAGACTGTGGAGGGGACTGGAGGGAAAGTCCTATGGGTAAAGGCTGAGGGAACTGGGCTTGTTCAGCCTGGAGGAGACTTAGAGGGGACCTTATCACTCTCTACAACTACCTAAAAGGAAGTTGCAGTCAGGTGGGTGTCAGGCCCTTCTCCCAGGCAACCAGTGACAGGACAAGAGGGCATAGTATGAAGCTGTGCCAGGGGAGAGTTAGGTTGGATATTAGGAAGCACTTCCTCACAGGAAGGGACTGGGCACTGGGATGCACTGCCCAGGGAGGTAGTGGAGTCACCATCCCTGCAGGTCTTGAAGAAAAGCTTGGATGTGGCACTTGGTGGCAGGGTTTAGCTGATGTGGTGGTGTTAGGTCATAGGCTGGTGTTAGGCCACAGGCTGGTCTTTTCCAGCCTCAACAATTCTGTGAAGGTCTTTTCCAGGCATTTTCATTCCGTTGCATTCTAGGCAATTCTGGGATGCTGTGAGTAACCAAGTCTTGTCCAGATCTAAAACTGGGTTTGGCCACTTGTTCACAAGGCAGAGCAGACTGCAGGCATTGCAGCCCGCTCCAGCACTGGCTGTCTTAACTTCAGCACCCTTTCACCAGGAGACACCAGGTTCACAGATCCTTTTGTGCTCAAACCCCACCCTTGAGCTAGGTCTGGCTTTGGACCTTCGAATCAGCTGACAGCTCTCACGGGCAGGCTCTTCCACAGCACATTATCATCCCAAACCTTCTTTCTGCTTTGGAACTTGTAAAGAGGGCGGGGGGGGGGCAGGGAAAAAGGCTCTGTTTGTACATATGGAAACCACATTCCATATTCCAGATGGAAATTCATGCTCTGCCTCAGAGAAGGAAACGAGAGCTATTTCATACGAGCTGCATAATTTGTTGTGTGCCTATGAAATACGTGCCTGCCTCACATGTTATGTTGTAAGCTAATCATAAAAAATTATAATGAAAAAGGGTCCCATCTGTCTCCAAATCCTATAATCCAACTGCTCTCAGCTAGCCCAGCTCTGCCAGTACCTGGTATCCATACAGCAAGGGGAGTTTCCTGTGCCAGGGCAATGCTGCGAACCAGAAGAGCCTGTGCAGAGCTGCAGCTGAAGTCTCATCCCAAGCAGTAGGAAATGTCTTGGGGGGAACAGAGACCTTGTGACACCTCTTCACCTGACTGAACTCATTCCTCAACTCTTCACATTGTTCTTGACCTGCCTTTTTATCCAGGTTACCCCATAATAGGATAGGATAGGATAGGATAGGATAGGATAGGATAGGATAGGATAGGATGGGATAGGATAGGATAGGATAGGATAGGATAGGATAGGATAGGATAGGATAGGGTAGGATAGGGTAGGATAGGATAGGATAGGATAGGATAAGATGGGATAGGATAGAGTAGGATAGAATAGGATAGAATAGGATACGATAGGATAGGATAGAACAGAACAGAATTAACCAGGTTGGAAGAGACCTTTGAGATCATTGACTCCAACCTATCATCCAACACCACCTAATCAACTAAACCATGGCACCAAGCATCCCATCAAGTCTCTTCCTAAACACCTCCAGTGATGGTGACTCCACCACCTCCCTGGGCAGCACATTCCAATGGCAAATAACTCTGCCTATGAAAAACTTCTCCTAACCTCCAGCCTAAACCTCCCCTGGCACAGCTTGAGACTGTGTCCTCTTGTTCTGGTGCCGGTTGCCTGGGAGAAGAGACCAGCCCCCACCTGGCTACAACCTCCCTTCAGGTAGTTGTAGACAGCCCTTTGCCTGTGCTTTAGACAGCACTTGGTCATCTTCTGCAGCATCTGACCTGCTGTGCTGCAGCCCCAGCAGCATGGCTGTGCTCAACCAGTCACGGAGGATTTGCAGCCTTCTTAGTGCTGGCTGGGGACAGTGGCAAGGTGCAGGAGACCTGTCACTCATGAAGGGTGGTGGCATTCCACAGCTGCATTGCTGGATCTCTGTTCCCAAGGCCCATGGATTTCCATGCCAGATGGTGCAGCTCAGTCTAAAGGGCTCTTTTGCTTTGCTTTTCTTTTTTTACCTCAAAGAAACTGTTTTCAAACAAGAGCCCTTTTATTGCTGTGCCAATTTCAAGCCATTCTGAAGTTCTTAAACATCTGGGGCTGGGCCACTGCCTTTTAAACTGAACCATCAGCAACTGAATTCCAGCAGTATGAGTTGTGTCTGTCTCTCCCCAAGCCTGCACTCCATTTCCCCTTCCGAACAGCACTTATTTGCCACCACCTCCTTACAGTTCTTTCCCTATCTTCCACGTGGGACCTGGCAGAAATGGTGTGGCAGAGGCTCTCTTCCCTGTGGGCTCCTCCTCAGAGCAAGGAAACACACAGAGGGAATTGGAATAGAATAGAATTGAATAGAATAGAATAGAATAGAATAGAATAGAATAGAATAGAATTGAATTGAATTGAATTGAATTGAATTGAATTGAATTGAATTGAATTGAATTAACCAGGTTGGAAGAGACCCTTGAGATCATCAAGTCCAACCTATCATCCAACACCATCTAATCAATTAAACCATGGCACCAAGCACCCCATCAAGTCTCTTCTTGAACACCTCCAGTGATGGTGACTCCACCACCTCCCTGGGCAGCACATTCCAATGGCCAATCACTCTGTCTATGAAGAATTTCTTCCTAACATCCAGCCTAAACCTCCCCTGATGCAACTTGAGACTGTGTCCTCTTGTTCTGGTGCTGCTTGCCTGGGAGACCAACCCCCACCTGGCTAAAACCACCCTTCAGGTAGTTGTAGAGAGCAAGAAGCTCTCCCCTGAGCCTCCTCTTCTCCAGGCTAGACAACCCAAACTCCCTCAGCCTCTCCTCACAGGGCTGTGCGCCAGACCCCTCCCCAGCTTTGTTGCACTGCTCTGGACACATTCAAGTCTCTCAATGTCCTTCTTAAGTTGAGCAGCCCAGAACTGGACACAGGACTCAAGGTGTGGCCTAACCAGTGCTGAGTACAGGGTGAGAATGACCTCCCTGCTCCTGCTGGCCACACTGTTCCTGATGCAGGCCAGGATGCCATTGGCCTTCTTGGCCACCTGGGCACACTGCTGGCTCATGTTCATCTGCTGTCAACCAGTACCTCCAAGTCCCTTTCTGCCTGGCTGCTCTCCAGCCACTCTGATCTCAGCCTGTAGCACTGCATGGGGTTGTTGTGGCCAATGTGTAGAACCTGGCACTTAGGTGTGTTAAATTTCATGCCCTTGGACTCTTCCAATCTGTGTAGCCTGGGAAGATCCCCCTGCAGAGCTCTCCTACCTTCTAACAGATCAACTCCTGCCCCAGCTTGGTGTCGTCTGCAAACTTAGTGATGACGGACACAATGCCCTTGTCCAGATCATCAGTAAAGATGTTAAAGAGCATGCAAGGGATCTGTCAAAGATGGCTCTTAGGGGAACATGGAAACCAGGTCTTGTTATTTAGGTGGGCAAAACATCACCAAAACAAAGAAAGTGAGGGGGAAAGAAAAGCCATAACTACCAAGCAATGCCCTGAGGCTCTTACCAAATGAACCCAGGTGGGAAATTCTCTCTTGACCCCAGGTTTGAGACTGTACCAAAGACAATGTGATGGCACCAGAAGGTCTGAAGTGAGCTACTTGCCCTCTGTCACAATGCTGGCTCCAAGGATGGAGAGACCTACCTGGAAGAGCTCTCCCAACCCACCAGAAACCAAATTACACTTCCAGGGAGACAGCCATTCCTTCCTGACCTCAAAGCAAGCAGAGGCAGCCAGGAAACACCAAATACATATAAATGTGGTACAAAGAAAGAGTGACCTGACCTCTTTTCAAGCCCATTGGAGACACCAACAGATTGGGTGGGCTGTCTGAACTCTGCTGCTTGGTCATACAATCCCTTCCATCCATTCACCAAACTCCACCTTTAAACAGTCCTCCGAAGCAGCCCAAGAGTACCTCAGCCCTTTGGATCACAGCAGTTCACTGGCACTCCTACTGACAGAGATGTCTACAATACTTCTCAGGCTCTTTCCATCCCTCCAAGCTGCAGATCCAGATTGTCCCCACCAAGCAGCAGCTACTTCCTTCAACTCTCCCTCAGACCAGGCAGAGAAAAAGCAGCCACCAAAGCAGCAAGACCACTAAAATCCAGATCATCCTCTGCTCATTCCTCTCTCTGTCTCCGCTCTTGAGGGCAATGACCCTCTGCTTTAGATGCCACAGCTGAATCCCCAAGTCTAAAGGGGCTGAATCTTTGCCATCCTACAAGTTTAACCCACTTACAGGATTACACAAAAGCAGTTGCCTGGATGGAGATAATTTTGCTGGCTTGAATCCATTTAACTAAGCAATGCAGATCCCTGTGACCTAACCTCTCCTCCTGGGGGATTTATCACCCCATCACCTTTGTCCAACCTGTATTTTACCAGCACAGCACTTACACCACCCCTTTAGAGGGTTCCAAATTAACAGCTACTTCAAGGCTTGCTTCAGAGCCTACTGCAGTCAATTAAAGCCTTAGGTACACTTCAGCAGGCTTTAGATCTGGTCCTTTGGGATCTTTTTTACTTACAAACCATGTAAATGTTTTAATCAAGAGGTCATGCACTAATGAATTAAGAATTACTCTGTGTGTTGGCCAACCAGACCACATGGAAGTGTTTCTGACAGGATCTGTCTTCCATCAGAGCAGTGACTGACAGCCATGGATTTGGAGAGAAAGGCAAATTAACCATGATGGCAATTTACACCTCTCTAGCTCCCTGAGACCTCTCCAAACCCATTTGCCTCCTGTTCCCTCTGCCTCCATGCCTGGAAACCTCCCCACACTGGGATGTGTCTGTCTTACTAGTGACAGCAAAAGTGGGGCAAGAAAACAGCCAGAACAAGGTGGAGCATGGAAGGAGAGGGGGTTGGTGAAGGTGCAGGGCTGGCCTAATGTGTCACACAGGCCTTTGGGAAATTGCTTAAGTCTGCTCTTCAGTTTTAGTTCAGCTTCTAAGGTCCACAAGAGGACAGCTGTGGCCTCCTGTGTGTTTTGCAAGCCTCTCCCCAATTTCACCATCACTCAGGTGGAACCATTAGATGTAGAGATCAAGAAGGTCTCCCCTGAGCCTCCTCTTCTCCAGGCTAAGCAACCCCAGCTCCCTCAGCCTCTCCTCACAAGGCTGTGCTCACAGTATCTCAGTATCACAGTATAACTAAGGTTGGAAGAGACCCCAAGGATCATCAAGTCCAACCTGTCCCAACAGACCTCATGACTAGACCATGGCATACAATCCCCAGATTGCTCCAGACCCCTCCCCACCTTTGTTGCCCTTCTCTGGACATGTTTCAGCATCTCAACATCTTTCCTAAACTGAGGAGCCCAGAACTGGACACAGGACTCAAGGTGTGGCTTAACCAGTGCTGAGTACAGGGCAGAATGACCTCCCTGCTCCTGCTGGCCACACTGTTCCTGATGCAGGCCAGGATGCCATTGGCCTTCTTGGCCACCTGGGCACACTGCAGGCTCATGTTCAGCCTACCATCAACCAGTACCCCCAGGTCTCTCTCTGCCTGGCTGCTCTCCAGCCACTCTGACCCCAACCTGTAGCACTGTCTGGGGTTGCTGTGGCCAATGTGTAGAACCTGGCACTTAGGTGTGTTCAATCTCCTGCCCTTGGACTCTGCCTATCTGTCCAGCCTGGCAAGGTCCCTCTGCAGAGCCTCTCTACCCTCCAGCAGATTAACTCCTGCCCCCAGCTTGCTGTCATCTGCAAATTTACTGATCCAGATCATCAGTAAAGATATTGAACAGGATGGGGCCCAACACTGATCCTTGGGGGACATCACTGGTGCCTGGCTGCCAGCTGGCTGTGGCACCATTCACCACCACTCTCTGGGCTCGGACCTCCAGCCAGTTCCTAACCCAGCTCAGAGTGCTGCTGTCCAAGCCAGGGGCTGACAGCTTGGCCAGGAGCTTGCTGCAGCCCTGCAAATTGTTGAAAATGAACCAGAGCATCAGTGTCCTGAGAGCATCACTGCCTGGCCTGCATGGAGGTCTTCAGCAGCAGTCACAACCAGGCTTCAACACAGAGACAGCCTAGAGAGAGAGAGAGAGGAGATGACCCCTGGCTCAGGGCTGACATCCAGAGCATTGTGCCAGTTTTCAGACCCAGGCTGGCCACTGGTTTGTTTCAAAGTGCCATTTTGGTTTGCTTGTCTAAAAGCCAAGAGGAATGGGTGGATGCAGGAATAACCCCAAAATGAAGGCAAGTGCTGGGGGAGAATCAACCCATCACTTTATCCCAGTAGTATTTTGCTTTCCATGGCAAAGAAAAAGAAGGAATTGTTTCTGTTTAGAGTGAGCACTCTGCCTTTGCCTCATGATTTTGGAATTGGCCAGCAACACCACATATCTACAGCTCCCACCCCTATCCTCCTAGCATGTGGGAAAGAGGCCAAATCTCCCTTACTTAGAGCATCAATCTGATGTGCCTTCCTTACAGCATCAATCTGAAGTGCTCTCCGCTGTCCCTGTGGCAGGTAAACCAACTCCCTCCAGTTAAGGAGTGCAGACCCAGCCTCCTGCATTTAAAGTGAGCTTCTGAGAGGTGCAGAGCCCAGAGCAGCCCCTGCCTTTCAGTGGGGAAATAACTGTTCCTGCAGTGAGCTCAGTGACACAAGGGAAAGCTGCCCAGTGTGTGAGAAGATCCAGGACACCGTCTTGCAGTTTGTTTTTCCCATCAGTGTGTAACTTTATCCAGCTCACACACAGCTGAACTGGAGCATCCCTCCAGGAAGGCATCCAGGTTCAAGGTGAAGCATCCAAGCTAGAATGAAATTTCCCCCCCTCTGCCTTGGTCAGCTGCTCCACTGGGTAATTGTTGTGCTGCTCCACAGCTGTATTGTTTCCAGCCTCATTTCGACATCCATCTCCTGGCTCTTCTTGTATCTGTTACACAGCAGAAATCTTCTCCTGGTGCAGGGGATTAACTGCCATGATCACATTGCCTCCAAACCTTCTGCTCACTCCAAACCTTGGCTTACCCCTTTGCTGTTGAGGTACCCTCCCACACGTCCCCAAGAGGAGAACAAAAGCCATCCTGCCATTAGTAGTCTGATAATCTGTGTGCTTTTGACAGCAAGGGTTACCCACTGAAACTGCCCCAGATGCAAACACTGAGCTTCTATAAACTGTTGGTGTCAGAAGGAGCAAATCCTGGGCTCCAGAGCTCCTCAAAGGCTTTCACGAGGAGCCAGTTGTGAACATTTCCTGATGACAATTATCCATCAGGATAATTAGGGGACTGGAGCACTGCCTGGGGAGGAGAGGCTGAGGGACCTGGGGCTTTTTAGTGTGGAAAAGAGAGGACTGAGAGGGGAGTTAATAGATGTTTCTAAATATCTGAGGGCTGGGGGGCAGGAGGGAGGGGCCAGGCTCTGCTCACTTGCTCCCTGGGATAGGACAAGGAGCAATGGATGTAAGCTGCAGCACAGGAGGTTCCAGCTCAACACAAGGGAGAGCTTCTTTGCTGTAAGGGTCACAGAGCACTGGAGCAGGCTGCCCAGAGAGGTTGTGGAGTCTCCTTCTCTGGAGGCTTTCAAGGCCCATCTGGATGCATTCCTCTGTGACCTGAGTGTTTCTCTGTGAGTCTACGGTCCTGCTCTGGCAGGGGGCTTGAACTCAATGATTTTTGGGGTCCTTTCCAGCCCCTGACATCCTGTGATCCTGTGATCAGCTCACAAAAAGCTGGCAAGCTCCACTCAGTGAATTCTGGAGTCTGTTGTTTACCATGGTGCTGTGCAACAGGCACGGGAGCTTGTGTGCTGCCTGAGATGGTTTCGCTCAACACGGCACCTGGCCACAGGGAAGACAAAAACCCTCCAAACAAATGGCTCATTCTTTTACCACTTGCATGGGAGAGGTCCAAGGAATGGTTTTCATCAACAAAACTCTCTCAGGGTACCACTGACAACCACAGCATGTCCAGTCAAGGCATGCTGAGGTGAATGTCCAAGGAATGCTGTTCCTTCTTGGAGCTAATTCCTGCTCTGTCAAACTGCCATCCAAAGAAAACACCTTGGAATCAATGCCCTTAGATATGACAAGCTCTGCAAAAGCACGCTCTGCAAACAGAAACTGGCAGTCCAAAGCTGGTCAGAAGGCAACCTCCAGCTTCCAGGCTGCCTGTCACAACACTCACCCCCAGTTTTCCCCTAGTGAAATGTTGTTCACCTTGCTGGAGCCAGCGAGCTGCTGCCTGTTGCTTGGGCAGTGCCACAGAAGCGTGGAGCAGATGGCCCTGGTTGCATTTGTTCAGTCCAGAGAAAGGCAAAGCCATCCCTTGACTCATGCAGCTGCTCTGCAGAAAGCACACCCCAGCTTGGAGGAGGCTTCATGCCTCCTCATGGGCTGTGCTGGTGGTCTCCTGAGCCGCGTTTTGCTGTCTCAGCAGCAGCCCTAATTATGGGGCCCGAGGAAGCAGATAAACAAGGAGCTGAACAATGTCATGAGTGAATTTAGAACTTGTGATAACAGAGACAGGAAAGCACTGCAGCCAGGCCAGGCATGGGGGAACATTCAGGTTTTTCATCTAGTTTGACCAAGGCAACCCAGCAGGAACCTGCTGAATCAGCCCTGATGCTGAGCTCAGCTGAAGCAGGGAGCGCTCAGCCGCTGCAGGGCTCCAGCAATTCCTCAGGATCCCATCCAGCTCTGCTGCCACCCCTGGAACAGTAGCACCAATCCTGGCCTGAGCCTTCACTGAGCCACCAATAAACCCCAGTGCTAAGGGCTGCCCCTCAAAATGTCTTACATTTCTCAGACCTGACCCTTACACCTCAGACTTCTTCTGGACAATCCTCTCTACCCAAACCATCTTCCTCCTAACCTCCTGCGGTAGCCCTGACCTCCACCAGTGCAGAGAACCATAGGTCAGACACACAAGAGGAGCAGCAGGGATGGTTACTGATTTAAATGGAGAGACAGCCTGGCTGTTCAAAGCAGCTGTTAAGGGAAATGCTGGATCATCCACCACATGGTGTCATCAGGTCAGGAGGGGATGAGATTCTTCGGTCAGAAATGAGGTAGTGGACTCCACAGTGAGGTTAATGGAGACAGTTTTACAGCCTGCACTCCAGCAGGTCAGGCTAGGCAAGACTTCAGGTGTTTCCAGCACTTGTATATCCATATCTCTGAACAAAATGGATGAGGGAATAGTAAAGAGTCTCTTCCAGGCCTCTCCTCTCCTAAGTTCAGCTATGGGGAGTTTGGGACAAGTTTCTAAACAGTAGCATATTCTGTGTTTGACAGGGAGGGAAGCCAGATCTGATCTTTCATGTTCAACATCCTGTATCACATTTCAGCTCTTTCTGGATCAGGTTACCAGCACTGCCCTTCTGGTCTCACTCATGCTACTGCAGAGAACAAAAGTGTCCATCACAAGGGTCCTTGTGATCCTCAGCATCTGAGGATGGCCTGGGCTGCTCTCAGAGGTACTAGCATGGCAAAAGAAACATTGCTTGGCAACGTTTCTTCACAGAGGAAGTTTCCAAGCATTGGAATGAACTGCCTGGGGAAGTGATGGAGTCACCATCCCTGGAGGGGTTTAAAAGATGCATGGATGTGGTGCTGAGGGATGTGGTTTAGTGCCAGTGGCTTAGCAGTAGTGGTGGCATTGTGAGCTCCAGGTGAGTGGCTGGACTTGATCTGAAACGTATCCTTCAACAGGTCAGAGTGGCTGGAGAGTGGCTGTGCAGAAAGGGACCTGGGGGTACTGGTCAATAGTAGGCTGAACATGAGCCACCAGCATGCCTAGGTGGCCAAGAAGGCCAATGGCATCCTGGCCTGCATCAGGAACAGTGTGGCCAGCAGGAGCAGGGAAGTCATTGTGCCCTGTGCTCAGCACTGGTTAGGCCACACCTTGAGTCCTGTGTCCAGTTCTGGGCCCCTCAATTTAAGAAGGACATTGAGAGCCTTGAACATGTCCAGAGAAGGGCAACAAGGTTGGGGAGGGGTCTGGAGCACAGCCCTGTGAGGAGAGGCTGAGGGAGCTGGGTTTAGTTGGTTAGATGGTGTTGGGTGATAGGTTGGACTCAATGATCTTGAAGGTCTTTTCCAACCTGGTTAATTTTATTTCTATTTCTATTCTATTCTATTCTATTCTATTCTATTCTATTCTATTCTATTCTATTCTATTCTATTCTATTCTATTCTATAGTTCTGTAGTTCTATGGTTCTGTTAACAATGGAGAGGAGTTAAGTTGGTGTGAGCAAATATCTGCTGCTTGAACCAATGAATCACAGAATTATAGAATCACCAAGGTTGGAAAAGACCTCAAAGATCATCAAGTCCAACCTGTCACCCAACACCTCATGACTACTAAGCCATGGCACCAAG
Organism: Dryobates pubescens; assembly: GCF_014839835.1. Taxonomy (NCBI): domain Eukaryota; kingdom Metazoa; phylum Chordata; class Aves; order Piciformes; family Picidae; genus Dryobates; species Dryobates pubescens. The sequence continues at coordinate 18,353,500 of NC_071631.1, read as the reverse complement.
TGCCACGTCCAATCCCCTCTTGAACACCTCCAGGGATGGGGACTCCACCACCTCCCTGGGCAGCACATCCCAATGGCTAACAACTCTCTCTGGGAAGAACTTTCTCCTCACCTCCAGCCTAAACTTCCCCTGGCACAGCTTGAGACTGTGTCCTCCAAGGGCCACATTCTGAGCAAGAAGCAGCAGCAGCAGCTTCCTCTGCTCCCTGTGCTCACTCCACTGCCAGCTCCTGCAGCAGTAACCCAAAGCACAGGAGCCTGCAGCTGGTGGCTTGCAAAGAGCCAGCACCTTCCTACTCCATCATTTGAGCACCGAGAGCTCCTGTTTCAGCAACTCTCCGCTGCCTGCGAAGTAATTAGCAGTAGCTCTTCCCGCCGTCCTCCAATGGAAGATGGCCTCATTAATTACATTACACTGAGTCAGCTTAGCAGGCTCGGAGATAATAAAAACACTGTTAGCCCTTCTTCCAAAACAAGCAGCAAACTCCCATTTTTACAGGCACTGACACAAAGATCCCACGATAAAAACACGACACCTTGTGTTTAAACACTCTCCATCGTGCCTTGGCTGGCTGAATGTGTAAATATTTCCTACAGGCTGCAGCTCACCCACTCCTCTACTGCCTGCACCAGACAGAACACTACGTGGGATCTTGGGGGAGCCAGCAGAAACAGCACAACAGGTCTCTGTTAAGAGGGTGGAAGGACCCATTTCTGCATCAGGAATAGTGTGGCCAGCAGGAGCAGGGAAGTCATTGTGCCCCTGTGCTCAGCACTGGTTAGGCCACACCTGGAGTCCTGTGTCCAGTTCTGGGGCCCTCAATTTAAGAAGGACATTGAGACTCTTGAAGGTGTCCAGAGAAGGGCAACGAGGCTGGGGAGGGGTCTGGAGCACAGCCCTGTGAGGAGAGGCTGAGGGAGCTGGGGTTGCTTAGCCTGGAGAAGAGGAGGCTCAGGGGAGACCTTCTTGCTCTCTCCATCTCCCTGAAGGGAGGCTGTAGCCAGGAGGAGGTTGGCCTCTTCTCCCAGGCAACCAGCACCAGAACAAGAGGACACAGTCTCAAGCTGTGCCAGGGGAAGTTTAGGCTGGAGGTGAGGAGAAAGTTCTTCCCAGAAAGACTAATTGCCCATTGGGATGTGCTGCCCAGGGAGGTAGTGGAGTCACCTTCCCTGGAGGTGCTCAAGAGGGGATTGGATGTGGCACTTGGTGCCATGGTTTAGTTAGTCATGAAGTCTGTGGTGACAGGTTGGACTTGATGATCTTTGAGGCCTTTTCCAACCTCACTGATTCTATGATTCTGTGACCCTGCTTGGACTTCAAGGAAGCACAGGTGTTAGTCATACCTGCATCACCCTAAGGAGAAGCATCCAGGGCTCTTAAAAATAAGACTGCATTCCACAGTATGACCTCTTCTGTCCCCACCCAAGCTCCATGGTACAACACTCACTCCATGGAGGAACCTCCTCAGCTGGCTCATCAACTTCATCTAAGTCAATGTGGTTGTTAATATCTTGTGGCAGTGTTCAAGAGGGGATTGGATGTGGCACTTGTAGCCATGGTCTAGTAGTCATGAGGTGTTGGGTGACAGGTTGGACTTGATGACCTTTGAGGTCTCTTCCAACCTTATTGATTCCATGATTCTGTGATGTCAATGCCTTCTACTCATGAAGCCCACTGCTGCCCAGCACCTCTGATGTATAACCAGCACAGTGAGTCTATTTAATCACTTCACAATATAAGCTGTGCTTACCATTACACATCCCAGTTTCATCTCTCTGACATAAAATACACAGAATCATAGAACCATTTAGGTTGGAAGAGATGTTTAAGGTCATCAAGTCCAACTATTAGCCCAGCACTGCCAGGTCACCACCAAACCATGGCCCTCAGCACCACATCTACGTGGCTTTTAAACACCACTGGGGATGGGGGCTCCACCACTGCCCTAGGCAGCCTGTTCCAGGGCTTGACAACACTTCTGGGCAAGAAATTGTTTCTCATGTCTAATCTGAACTTCCCCTGATGCAATTTGAGGCCGTTTCCTCTTGTCCTTGCCATGGTCATGGACCCTTTCCGCTACATCAGGTTGCCCAGAGCCACATTCAGCCTGGCCTCAAAAACCTTCAAGGATGAGGCTGCCACCACCTCCCTGGGCAACCTGTGCCAGTGTCTCATCACCCTCATGGGGAACAACTTCTTCCTGGCATCCAATCTGAATCTACCCAGTTCTAGGTTTGTTTTTTTCACTCCCTCTAGTCCCATCATTACCTGACACCCTAAAAGTCCCTCACCCACCCCATTTCCCCCTTTTTCCCCTCAAATCCCAGAGCACCTGGGCTCTGTTAGAGTCTCCTCCCACCCCAGGTGTGGCCACTTTGCCTTCCCCACCCACTCCTCTTTTTAATCCCTGCCAGGGAAGGCTGAAGCCCTAAGCTGAGCCCATCTGGGCTGAGGATCCTCCTCTCATCACTGGTGAGTGCCCATGGTGCACACTGGGTGATGGTGGTGGTGACAACAAAGGCCGGGGGGCCTGGTGGCCCCCCGGCTGTTAGGGCAATGATTGATGACTCCTCCAATATCATCCACGGGTGCTGGCTGAGCCTCCTTGCTGGGGCTGAGCTCCTCTGGGTGCTGTCTTGGCTGGTGAGGGATGGGTGCAAAAATGGAGACAAAGCCAGAAGGATTGGAGCAGCTTCTAGGGGGAGGTCTTTTTATGTGCTGAATTTGTAGAGTGTTTACAGTGGCCAGGCACAGGAACCATCCCATGGTAACTACTGCATGGTAAGTAAGCCTGGAGAAGAGGAGGCTCAGGGGAGACCTTCTTGCTCTCTACAACTCCCTGAAGGGAGGTTCTAGACAGGTGGGGGCTGGTCTCTTCTCCCAGGCAAGCAGCACCAGAACAAGAGGGCACAGTCTCAAGCTGCATCAGGGGAAGTTTAGGCTGGATGTTAGGAAGAAGTTCTTCATAGAGTAATTTGCCTTTGGAATGTGCTTCCCAGGGAGGTGGTGGAGTCCCCATCACTGGAGGTGTTTAGGAAGAGACTTGATGGGGTGCTTGGTGCCATGGGTTAGTTGATTAGGTGGTGTTGGATGATGGGTTGGACACTATGATCTTGAAGGTCTCTTCCATCCTGGCCTATTCTATTCTAAGAGGAGAGGCCATGAGTTCTTTATGGGAGACCAAAAAAAAATGGGTCTCTTGGGAAAAGAGGGACAACAAATGATTCTACTTAGCATTTTGAAGATGGTTTTGAAATGTTTAAAGCTTCCCTTCTTAAGTACATTTGTTTCCAAAAGCCCTCTCCCCATTCAATTTTTAAAGAGGGATGTAAATGGTTTCAGAGGCCACAGCTGAAGGAAAATGAATCAAGCTAAGCATCCAGGCTCCTCTATTTATTTTGCCAAGCAATCTTCCCCTCAGTGTGATCAGAAAGAAATTAAGAAACATTTTTTTTTTCTAGCTTATCAACCCAAACCAACCCAACTAAAAATGAAAATTATCAATTATTCTGAGTTCTTCTGGAGGGGGGGAAAAAAAATTGCCTTTATGATGTGCCTGAGGATTATTTAAAGGTATTAAGCAATATGGCTGCCTGCATCAAGTTAAATGGAGCAGCAACACGTTAGAGGCAAAATGAAGGTGCTAAGGAAGTAGTCCCCATCCAAAGCAGGGAAAGCATTTGACAGCTCTTTAGATTTCCAGTGGAACAGGGGATTTTATTTATTTTTATTATTTTTTCCGTATAAAATAGAGATAGAATCAGAGAATTGTCAGGGTTGGAAGGGACCTCAAGGCTCAGCCAGTTCCGACCCCTCTGCCGTGGCCAGGGACACCTCACACTACAGCAGGTTGCTCACAGCCACATCCAGCCTGGCTGCAAACACCTCCAGGCAGGAGGCTTCCACCACCTCCCTGGGCAACCTGTGCCAGGCTCTCACCACCCTCCTGGGGAACAACTTCTTCCTAACATCCAATCTCAATCTACCCACTTCTAGTTTTGCTCCATTCCACACACCCCACACCCCCCCCCCCCCAGTCCTATCCCTCCCTGACACCCTCAAAAGTCCCTCCCCAGCTTTCTTGGAGCCCCCTTCAGATACTGGAAGGCTCCAACTAGGTCTCCTCAGAGCCTTCTCTTCTGCAGTCTGAATAGTCCCAACTCCCTCAGCCTGTCCTCATAGCAGAGTATCTCCATCACTCTGCCCATCTTCATGGCCCTTCTCTGGACACCTACCAGCACCTCCAGATCCTTCCTGTAATAGAGGCTCCAGAACTGAATGCAGTGCTCCAGGTGGGGTCTCACCAGAGCAGAGGGGGAGAGTCACCTCCCTTGACCTGCTGGCTATGCTTCTCTTGACGCAGCCCAGGATGTGACTGGCTTTCTGGGCTGCGAGTGCACGCTGCTGGCTCATGTTGAGCCAGCACCTCCAAGTCCTTTTCTTCAGGGCTGTTCTCAAGCCAGTCCCTGCTCAGCCTATATCAGTGCTTGGGATTGCTCTAACCCAGCTGCAGGACCTTGTACTTGGTCTTGTTGAACCTCATAAGGTTGTCATGGGCTCACCTCTCCAGCCTGTCAAGGTCCCTCTGCATGGATCCCTTCCCTCCAGCGTGTCTGCTGCACCACACAGCTGGGTGTCACCAGCAAACCTGCTGAGGGTGCACTCCATGGCACCAACAAAGGTACAATCTAGCTTCAACATAAGGAGAATGCAAAGAGTCAGTGCCAGATAAATTAGGCTTGGAAACTACATATATCCAGGAAAGAAAAAAAGAAAAGGGGGGTGGAAGAGGGGGGGGGGGGGGGGGGGGGGATTTGTGTTGCCCTAAGTGAATTAGGGAAGGAAATGTGGAAAATTAAAGGCAACAAGGCAAAACCAACTGAAGTTCCTATTTCTCAACAGCCTCCTTTTGAGAAGCTCACCCTTGGAGTTTTCTCTGCAAACACTGAATCAACGAGGAAAAGGGCACTGGGATCTGACCTCCCTTTCATAATGCCCTGGCAGTTTCTCCTTTGGATGGAAAAACATTCAGTAAGAGGCAAGACAAATAATCCCAACTAGATTAATAAATTGGCTAACAGAGAGAGAGAGAGCTGAAAAAAAGGAAGCACCACAAGCCAGGACAGGCTTTCTGGTTTTATTTTAGGACCTCTTTTCTCTCTCTCTCTTTTTTTCTTTTAAATAAAAAGTAGAAATGGATAAAATAATATTTGGAATACCACAGGGTGTTAAGGAAAACAGAGCCTGCCCAGAGCTGCCAGGAGGAGCTCAGCCCTGCTGGGCAGCTGAAGAATGAAGCACTGGAGAGGCAGATGCGGTGGGGAGAAAAATCCACTCTTTCCCTCCCATTCTTGTTTTCTCTCCTGTCTCAGAGGTCATCAGTTTATTTAATTAACTAAGTGATGTCTCCCAGGACTGTGGGGCTGATCCTGCTCTTGATTATCCCATAGGAGAAGAGTTTCAATGATTGTTTAGCCTGGAGAAGAGGAGGCTCAGGGGAGACCTTTTTGCTGTCTACAACTCCCTGAAGGGAGGTTGTAGCCAGGTGGGGGTTGGTCTCTTCTCCCAGGCAAGCAGCACCAGAACAAGAGGACACAGTCTCAAGCTCTGCCAGGGGAAGTTTAGGCTGGAGGTGAGGCGAAAGTTCTTCCCCGAAAGAGTAATTGGCCATTGGGATGTGCTGCCCAGGGAGGTGGTGGAGTCCCCATCCCTGGAGGTGTTCAAGAGGGGATTGGATGCGGCACTTGGTGTCATGGTATAGTAGTCATGAGGTGTTGGGTGCCAGGTTGGACTTAATGATCTCTGGGGTCTTTTCAAACCTTGTTGATTCTATGTTTTGTAAGATCACAGAATGGTTTGGGTTGGAAGGGATCTTTAAAGGTCACCAAGTCCAAGTCCCCTGCAGGGACATCTGCAACTAGAGCAGGTTGCTCACAGCCCCAAACAACCTGACCTCCAATGGTTCCAGGGATAGGGCATTTACCACCTCTCTGGGCAACCTGGGCCAGGGTCTGACGACCTTCAGTGCAAGAAAATTCCTCCTAACATTCAGTCTAAATCTCCATCTTTTAGTTTAAGCCCATACACTTTCCATGGTATTGAAACCATGGTGTGTCGGCCCAACTCCTGGGTTTCTGGCAGGACCAAGTTAAAGGATATCATCAAGGCTTCAGGTAACCTGGACTGAAGGAGCAGAAGTGTTAGGGAAGCAAAAGTGCAGGTCAAAGATCAGTGTTGCTCTCAGATGTGTTAGATATCCTTAACACAAGGGTCAGTCTTTAGGGTAGACACAGTGGAGTCCTCAGCCACACACAATTTCTCCATGTGAGCAGAGCATGGCATCTGTCTGTACCCTGCAGGAGACAGCAGACAAGACTTCCCTTGGGTATTTAAAACATTACCTTCTGTGCATGAGGAGCTGGACTGTCTACCAGCAGAAGATTCACTCCTCAGAGGGCTTTTGCCCCCAGCAAGGTCCATCCTGAAATATGCCAAGAGCAATCAAACCCTCCAGGTTCAAGGCAAAAGGTTTAGCCCCATCGTGAAGCAGCAGCTTTCTCTGAACCAGGCACAAAACTCCAAGGGACAAAGTTATAACCTGGCCCAAGAAGAGCTGATGTCATCCTGAGCTGCAGTCTGATCACACACACAGGATCACCAAGGTTGGAAGAGACATTAAAGATCAAGTCCAACCTCACAGTATCACTAATGTTGGAAGAGAACTCGAAGATCATAGAGTCCAACATGTCACCACAGACCTCATGACCAAACCATGGCACCAAGTCCATTCCCCTCTTGAACACCTCCAGGGATGGTGACTCCACCACCTCCCTGGGCAGCACATTCCAATGGCTAATGACTCTCTCAGTGAAGAACTTTCTCCTCACCTTTACCTTGACACCTCCCTTATGTACTCTTTCCCTTTGTACCCTTGCTCATTTCATGCTTCAGAAACAAAATATCCCCAACCAACCAAAGCACAGAAGTGAATCCTTGCCACAATTCTTTTCATGATTGCTGAGTAAATAATAATCCAGGAAAATGAGTGATAACAAATCTTCTTTAATGACTCTCTCACCAGATCTCTGCCCTTGCCTTTCAGACCCTCAGCATCAGCAGCCGAGGGTTTTGTCTTCTACCCATCAATTGACACTTAAATAATGCATACAACTGTCTTATTAAATGCATGTTGAATATTTATTTGGAAGCTCATCACAAGTTGAAAGATAACCTTCATTTTCAATTCCCTTTGGGATAATCAGCTAATTGGGGATCAGTCAAAGCTCAGCCTCTTCAGTCTGTTTCTAGTTGGTGTTGGAGACTCTTCTAACAATGCCTTCAGCACACACCAAGAAGCTCAGAGCCTCCTGCTGTTTTGTCCAACCTGAGCTAATTCACAAGATGGACATAGAAGGAAAGATAATTAGAGTGGTTGCAGTCACTCACTGGTTTTTCAGCCTCATTTGTGCTTCTGGATTTGGGCCAGACACAGGCAGGAAAGAGCCAGCTGCTTCCTGGAGATAACCGCTTAAACCAAGTCCTGGCAACTCAAGAGCTACCTGGGACCTCCCAGCAGCACTCCAGCAAGGTCTCACACTTGCTTGTTCCTAACACAGTTCACATTAGGGCATCTTGTGAGAAGCTGAGTTCTCAGAATGCCAGGATCTGTGATACAGCCTGAGCTGTGTCTAATTGACTGGCTGAGGTGTTTCTTATCATCACAAGCAGGTGGCTTGTAGTGAAGTCAGGTCACTGATCATGCCACTGTTGAAGAATCACAGAATCACACAGCTGTTGTGGTGGCAAATGACCTCTGAGATCACCAAGTCTAACTCCACAACCCTAGCATTACTGCTAAGCCCTTGCCACTAAACCATGTCCCTCAGCACCACATCTGTGAGTCCTTTAAATACCTCACAGTATCACTGAGGTTGGAAGAGACCCCAAGGATCATTGAGTCCAACCTGTCACCACAGACCTCATGACTAGACCATGGCACCAAGTGCCACGTCCAATCCCCTCTGGAACACCTCCAGGGATGGTGACTCCACCACCTCCCTGGGCAGCCCAGTCCAGTGCCTGAGAACCCTTTCTGGGAAGAATTTTTTCCTACTGTCCAAGCTGAACCTCCCCTGCCACAACCTGAGGCTGTTTCTTCTTGTACTGTCACTTTTTGCAACCTCTGCCTGGCTCTAACCTCCTTCCAGGGAGTCATAGAGGGCAATGAAGTCTCCCTTCAGCCTCCTCGTCTCCACACTAAACAAGCCCAGTTCCCTCAGCCTTTCTTCACAAGCTGTGTTCAAGGCCCCTCACCAGCTTGGTTGCTCTTCTTTGGACAGGCTCTAGCACCTTGATGTCCTTCTTGTAGTGAGTGGCCCAAAACTGAACCCAGTATCCAAGGTGTGGTGTCACCGATGCCAAGCAGAGGGGAACAATCCCATCCCTAGGCCTGCTGGCTGCACTATTCTTGATGAAAGCCAGGATGCCATTTGATAGAGTGATAGAATCAGTCTGGTTGGAAAAGACCTTAAAGATCATCAAGTCCAACCATTAACCCAGCACTGCCAGGTCACCACTAAACCATGTCTCTCAGTACCATATCTACAACACAGCTTTTCAATCCCTACAGGGATGGGGCCTCTGGGTCCAGGGCTTCACTCCCCAAGCCTTTTGGGGAAGAAATTGTTCTTCACATCCAACCTAAGCCTCTCCTGGCATAACTTCAGGCTCTTTCCTTGTGTCCTATCACTTGTTCCTTGGGAGAACAGACAGATCCTCACCTTGCTACAATCTCCCACCTCAGTCCTTCTTGTCTACACTGCTGGTTCATCTTCAGCTGACTATTAATCAACACCCCCATGTCCTCCTCCACCAAGCAGCTCTTCAGCTGCTCTACCCCAAGTCTGTAGTACTGTGGGGCTGTTGTAGCCCAAGTGCAGGACACAGCACTTCACCTTGCTGAACCTCCTCTTTCAAGAGCACACCAGCTCTGTTTTGGAGCGTTGCTCCAAAATGCAACAGTTCAACCCTGGAAGGCTGTTGGTAAATTGTCATTTATTCTGGACTGCTAACTTTCTTTCTAAAGAAACACAACTCTGTCCCTGAATTGGGGGTGGGGTGGGGGTGTAGAGTGTGGTGGTGTTACATTGACCTGCTGAAAAACTAGAAAGCAGTGGTAGGATGAGGGGCCAGCCCAGACACCTCCTTTCTGAGAGCAGGACAGCGAAAGCCTGCTGGCTGCACAGGAGCTACCAAACCCCTTTCACTGATGGGCAGTCGCCAGTGTCTGACATGTTCTGCGGTATGAGACCTGACAAATCAGCACATGGAAGAAATTTACCCGTGCCCAGAGCTCGTGGGGCCTTTGGCAGCTGCTGCAAATCGCTGCAGAGGGAGCAAACAGAAGCACTGGTGTGTAATATCGTCCTCTAGGCTTGTCAAACTCACTTGGAGAGCAAATTCAGCCTAACAAGGCTTGCACTGCAAACGCCTACTAGTTTTCATACACTTGATTATTGCAAACTTAATGTTTCCCTTCTCCTCCTCCTCCTCTTCCTCCTCCTCCCATCGTTGCTCTGACTGTGGAGTGCTCCAGCAGTACGTGGTGAGGCATCCCTTGGGATGCAGGAGTGGTGCTGCTACACATGAACTGCCTCTTTGTGCTCAGGAAATGTTTTCAATCACATCCTTTTTCTCCCCAGACACCTGCATCGGTTCCAGCTGGATACTTCTTACCTGGGATCAACAGGGAAATGTAGAAAGAGCTCCAGAACTTCCTAATAAACCTAGCCTCAGATTTTCACCATCTATGGGTTTCCTCCTGTGCAGAAAGCAACAGCCCAGGTGAAAATCCCAGAGTGTGCTGCCCAGACTTCACAAGTTGTAGAGCACAGCATGGGTTCTCCAAGAGTCTGAAGAGACAAATTAGTTCATGGTTTCAAACTATTTGGCAACCAGGTCCTGGAAGAAAGATCTAATTTGTGGCATTTGTATCCAAATCAAGTCTAATAATGACAAATGAGAGGGTTTTACACACTTTGGAAAGGAGACCCCAGCAGCTTTGCAGAGAGCCAAGGACTCAGCCTGCCCTGAAATCGAACCTTGCAGCGTGATGTGTGGAGGAGAAAATCAACTGACCACAAGACACAGCCTGGAAGAAAAAAGGAAACACAAAGCAGAGTAAAATAGGCACTTTGAGAGCTAATATCTGCTTGCTTTAGACAAGTGCCTTAGGAGGTGAGGAACCACAGGGAGGATTGGTTTGTTTCTGCAGGGAGCTGGGGCCCATTCATTCACCTGGTGACATCTATGCTCAGACAGAAGAGTCTGGCCCTGGTGAACAAGGTAAGATCCTTTCCCATCAGGTACCTCTTACTCTGCTCTCCACATCTCATTTCCCAGCAGGATTCTGCCAGCCCCTATTAAGAGGCAGGGTTTGTTTTTACCACTCCACACGTGCACAGCAGAGATGAGGTGAAGGGCCCACACATGTCTGGCTGCTGGGACCCAAACCACAGTGTGGTGGGTTGAAAATTCCCATTCTCCAATGGGGTGGTTTAGAACTATCACTATCTTCCTTTTTACACCCAGTGATGATTGATTTCCATTTTACCACTTTCTAGTCAAGATCTGTGCAAAAAAAGTTTAAAGGCATAGCCTAAAACTACCAGACAGAGGGAAAGGAGCTGCCCCACTCTGCACAGCAGCTCTTCCTTCCTCCTAGCCATGAGGACACAAGTTGGATTAACTGTGCCATGGCGCCTGAGGCCCCTTCTTGCCTCTCTGCATGGATGAATAAAGGTTCTCACTGGAGCCTTAAATATTTTGACAATCAATCATCTCTAGATGAACATCCAACACGTGTTGGTTTCCTGAGAAAGCCAGCCCTACATCTGGCTGAGCCCCATTACCATCAGATGAAGAAACACAAAGGCCTCCAAGGTGCATCCAGTAGCCACATCAGGCTGCTCCCTCACGTCAGGACCTTCCACCACATCCACCTCCAGGAAAGCACAGGTTCACTGGGCTGGAAACGCCGCACGAATCAGTCCTTAGTTTCCAGATGGTTTGCATTTTCTGTGTATTTGGGGGAGGGGGAGGGGAAAAACCCAACATTAAAATGGTTCTTTAATACTGAGAACAGGGATATTGAATTTGGAGTGTGTGTGGTGTGTGTGTGTATGTGGGGGGATGCAGCCAAAGTGAAACCTCTGGTGGATCTCTCACCGGCGTTTTACGTGTGCAGAGAGGGAAATAAAAAATGTGGCAACTGTTATTTTTGTGGCACATTTGGTTCCTCCAGTTGATTTTGCATGGATCTGGCTTTAGTTTTGATTTCCTGCTCCTTTTCTGCTTTGCTTTGATTTTTAGAAGCCTTCCCCATCTTCTTTTCCTTCTTGGAAAGGGGAGAGGAAATGAGACATGGAAAAACTCGGCCTTCCCCACCCCTTGACTTTCTTCACACTGCTTTGTCAATATAAATAGTATCATAATAGAAGTCAAATATAAATTAATATAAATAAAAAGAGACTTTTTCTCCAGGTAGGCCCCAGGTAGCCTTTTGACATGCCTTAAAAACTCAGTGCCTATGGTAAGGTTCCTACTTCGTAGTTGCATAGATTCATAGAATGCTTTGGGTTTGGAAGGGACCTTAAAGCTCACCGAGGGCAGGGATGCCTTCCACCACACCAGCTTGCTCAAGGCCTCATCCAACCTGGCCTTGCACACCTTCAGGGAGGGGGCATCCATGACCTCCCTGGGCAACCTGCTCCAGTGTCTCCCCACCCTCACTGTGAGGAGTTGGTTTTACACAATGCTGAGCACACAGCAAGTGCCAATAAACTCCACACCCCTGCAAGGGTCCTGTTGTCAGAAACTGCTTTCATCCTTCTGTTTGCATTACTTCCCTCCCTTGGGTCACCAAAAGGCTGTTTGTGACATCTTCCTTTTGCCAGGAGCTGCAGCATGGGCTCAGAGTAACTCCTCTGGACTTCTCGTGCTTACTGCAGACGCTGGACTTGCATTGCGGCAAATGAGATCAGTTTGTCCCAGCCACAGGAGCCAGAGAGAGGTCAAATGCTTTCCATACATTACCCCCTCTTCAGCATGATAATGAAAGCAATTTTCAAATGCTTTTCCCCAGACACTGCAGTTCCAGGAAGAGCACTAAAAGCCCTGAAAGGATACCAGGCAGAATCCACCACTGGAGCAGGCGTTCGACCAGTGGAGCTACCAGCTTGGCCGTGGTGAACCGGACAGAAACAGGTTGGGCAGCATCCAAATGAGATCCACAAACCCACACTTGATGATGGTTTGGGCTGGAAGAGACCTTTAAATATCATCTAGTCCAATTTCCCTGCAGTCAGCAGGGACACCTCCAGGACATCAGGTTGCTCAGAGCCCCATCTGACCTGGAGTGTTTCCAGGGATGGGGAATCCACCTCTCTGCACTATCCCAGGCACTGACTATGTAATGCCCTTCCCCACTGCCAGGAAAACTCAGTGCCAGCCACTCTGTCAGTCAGAAGCCACACTGGCCATAGAATCAGAGAATCAGTTTGGTTGGGAGACACTTAAGATCATCAGGTCCAACCATTAAGCCAGCACTGCCAGGTCACCACTAAACCATGCCCGTCAGCTCTGCATGACACAGCTTTGAAATCACAGAATCACCAAGGTTGGAAGAGACCTCAAAGATCATCAAGTCCAACCTGTCACCACAGACCCCATGACTAAACCATAGCACCACGTGCCACGTCCAAACCCCTCTTGAACACCTCCAGGGATGGTGACTCCCCTCCAGAGATGGAGACTCCACCACTTCCGTGAGCACCTTCCTCCACCAGCCAAGGACCTGAGCATAGAGAGAAGTCTGTGATAGCATATGGACACGAGTGGGAGACACTCCCCTCCCCAGGGCACTGCATCCCAAGGCACTGGGACACAGCTCCTGCAGCAGCCTTAAATCCCAGCTGCTGCTCTGCTCAACGTGGACAAACACCTTGCCTGGGCTTCGGTTCAGCCATGTCCTGCCATCTGCTGATGGTTTTCCTGAGGTTACCTGTGCAGCTCTGGCATCTCAACGTGGGCTGAAGCACATGTGGTTTTAAGCTGGTTGTTAATTAGAAACATTTACTTTGTCAAACCCATGATGAATGCAGAGTTTCATCTGAAACAAACCAGAGCCAGATCCGTTTGCCTTCCCCTACTGCAGGACTTGTTTCGGCAGAGGGGACAGGAGGGGAGAGTTTAAAACAAAACCAGGCCAGAGGCTTGGGCAGTGTAAAGCAGCTTGTTTATATTGGAGGCAATGGAGAGTATTTGCTCCACCCTCAAGTCTGGCCCCCAGCCTGTAGATTACAATAAAAATAATAGGAGAACTGCCACAACAGGACTCTGCTTTGCTTTCTTGTTAACCAACACCACTGTAAGGCATGATTAGGGGTTGCTCATCATGGCCCATTGTAGTTATGGGGTATTGTTTGTAATGCCACTTTAAATTTGCCTCTCACTAACCCACTGAAGAAAATCTGAATTGAGTTCACTTTGTAGTTATGGGTTTGGTGTCAGAACAAGAGAGAGACCTGCTTTGCTTTGAGCAGCAGAACAGGCCCAGCTTTCACAAGGCAAAAAGGATTGCAATGACTGAAAAAAAAAACAACAAAAAAACAAACCAACAAAAAAACCCCAACCAAAACAAAAGAGCAAGAAACCATGAAATGCTTTGGAATTCATCAGGTCCAATACTTTAAAAAGCACAGACCCTTGAGCATGAGCCCTGTGAGGAGAGGCTGAGGGAGCTGGGATTGTTTAGCCTGGAAAAGAGGAGGCTCAGGGGAGACCTTATTGCTCTCTACAAATACCTGAAGGGAGGTTGTAGCCAGGTGGGAGTTGGTCTCTTCTCCCAGGCAACCAGCACCAGAACAAGAGGACACAGTCTCAAACTGCACCAGGGGAGGTTTAGGCTTGAGGAAAGTTAGGCCATTGGGATGTGCTGCTCAGGGAGGTGGTGGATTCACTGTCTCTGGAGGTGTTCAAAAAGGGATTGGATGTGGCACTTGACGCCATGGTTTAGTAGTCACAAGGTGTTGGGTGACAAGTTGGACTTGATGATCTTTGAGGTCTTTTCCAGCCTTATTGATTCTATGATTCTATGACCCTTCAGCAGATGAAAGCTGCCTCGCACCTCTGCCACTCTGAACTTCCAGGACTACACCAAAACGTGCGAGGAGTTTCTTCAGGTCAATTCTGGGACAGCTTTGCTTTGGCAGTGAAATGCAGAGCTGCAGATCACAGCCCTCCAATCCCAAATATGTTTTCAATTTGGCCTTACTACATTCCTGATAAAGAGCTCCAAGATACCACTGTCAGTGAACGATGGAGTGCTCCTCAGGAGCACCATAAACATCTGAGAGCACATCCTCTACACCCAGGCTCTTCGCCTCTTGCCGCCGAACGCTTGACAATATCCTGATAGGGTATCTGAAAAAGAGAGTGGGTGACCAGGAAATGGAAGGCAATTGTATCTACATCTACACAAGGCAGAGGAACTGAAATTCTGGCCTGTTCTAATTGTAAATCTTCTTACTATTTGCTAAAAAGTTGTTGCTTTGATGTAATTGCCCCTGAACATTTGCAATGTGCTATGGAATCAGAGAGCTGCCGAGCGCTCCTCGCCCTCCCTTCTTTCTTGGCCAAGCTTTAATGATTTGAGATGTGATTTTTACAGGTGAACAATCTGCCTCCAGCAATATTTGCCCTTTAATTTGTATCTAAACCGACCTGCCCCCTTTCTGGGATGAGGCTAGAAGCAAAAAAAAAAACACCCCCAAAAAACCTCCTTCAGCAAAGTTAAACAGTTCAAGCAACTTTTTACTTCAAAATTCCTCTCCGCCTTGCCCGCTTTGCAGCAGACTTTTTTATTGAGGGTGTCCCTGAGGCTGTCCTTGAGAAAATGTGGGCAATTTACAAGCTTTTGTGAAGTCAGAATTTATACAAGCTCAGAAAAAAACCCTACATTTGTGGAAACCTCAACCTGTCTCGGGCACGTTTCAGACCAGAGCACAGGAATAGAGTTGGCCCTCCTCCAGCTGCAGCCTAGAACAGGTTGGGCAGCTAGAGAAGGGGTCTCTTGTTATCACTCTTTGGGACTTCACTCACTGTCCCTCAGCAGAGAACAAAAAAAAAACCCCACCTTTGTATCCTGCTACCACAGGACTGATGAGCAGGAAATGTTAGAGAGATTCTTGTGACTAGATTCTACTCTGAATGGCCCAAAGATCAAGTAGATGCAAGGTCAATGCTGCAACATCCCCATACAGATAAACCAAAGAAAGGTGTTTAATCCCTACAAATAAGCCCCTCCCAAACAAATCCTCCTTGCTGACATTCATGAGAAAAATCAGAACATGATCTCCAATGAACTGGAATGAGGACCCACAGTGTGGAGCTTTGGGCTCAGCAGGCAGAAGCAGCCAGGCACAGGTCTGCAAACATGATCTGTGATGGCCTCATTTTGAGTGGTCCACCTCAACCACGTGAGAGGAGATCAATAGCTCCAAGTCAGGCAAGGCCAGGCACTTCCCAAACTGCCATGCTGACTGTATCAGGAGTTTAGCTCAGACACATCCAGCTCAGCACGGTCAAAAAGAAGAGAGTGACCCATTAAAGCTTCTGCAAACAGCGCTGCAAGAACCTTTCTGCCCTCTGAACCTTCAGCAGCCTCCAGCAAGCATTCAGGTCAGGCTGATTTCTAGAAGCTGGCAAAATTGTGAGGCCTCTTTCCTGCTTTAAACTGGTGTCCTCCAGCTGTGCACACACACACACAGTACAAAGGACTTCTGGTATCTGAGACTGTGGGCACTAAAAGTTAAGCAGGCAACAGGAGCTAATGGACTGCAAACACAAGCTGCTTCTAGGTTGCAAGTGAAGGTACTGAAGTGTTTTTCCTTCCTTTTTCTGCCTTTGTTCTGCTTTTTTTTTCCCCTTCCCCAATTCCCTGTTTTCTTAACCCAAATCCCTTAATCTCAGTGCTGATAATTGTGATCACTCTAGTACGTTGCCATCCGAGCAGCTCAGCAATGTCCATCTTGGCCCGGTCTCTCCTGGTGAGAAAGAATAAATATGAAAAGCACATGGACTCCTCCAGAATGTTAATTTAAAGCAAATATGGAGTCAAGTGAGGATTAATCACATTTCCACCCAAGGCTGCCTTTTGTTGGGGGTTTCCAAGTCCATGCTGCTTTTTAATCAAAGGAGGAAAGCGATGATGGGGGCCACGGAGGGAAGAGCTGATGGATACGGGCTGGATTTTCTCCAGACTCTACTGTTCTGACCCACAACCAAAACTGTGGTTAACATATCAGAGAGATGATTCCCTCCTTCACCTCCTGGTTTTTGGAAAAGGATCCAAGGATTGTAGGAGGTCTGAGCAGAAGTACACTGTACAGCAAGTGCATTTGCCAGAGAGGAATGGCAGAGGAAGAGGCAGGCTGGCCACATGGCAGGGCAAAAGGTGACCATGAGAGCAGTGGCTGTGCTGTGTGGACTTCTTCCCCTGTTTTAAACGTAGCAGAGTGATGATGTGGCTCAGGGAGAGCTGAGGAGCTCATCCATGCTTGCAGTGGGTCAAAACTTTGAAGCCTTTGAGGGACAAGTCAAGATGAGACTTAGAAAGTGACTGAGACTACCTGGAAGGAGGTTGTAGAGAGGTGGATGGATGTTGGTCTTTTCTCACAAGTCACAACTGATGGGACAAGAGGAAAGGTTTAGGTTGAACTGGAGGAAACTTGGGATAGGATGGGATGGGATGGGATGGGATGGGATGGGATAGGATAGGATAGGGTAGGATAGGATAGGATAGGATAGGATAGGATAGGATAGGATAGGATAGGATAGGATAGGATAGGATGGGATGGGATGGGATGGGATGGGATGGGATGGGATGGGGTAGGGTGGAGTGGAATGGAATGGAATGGAATGGAATGGAATGGAATGGAATAGAATAGAATAGAATAGAATAGAATAGAATAGAATAGAATAGAATAGAATAGAATAGAATTAACCAGGTTGGAAAAGACCTAAAATCTTCTATTCCAGAAGAGTTATCAGAGACTGGAACAAGCTGCTCAGGGAAGTTGTTGAATCCCCATCCCTGGAGGTGTTAGAAAGCCACCTAGACATGATGCTGAAGGATATGGTGTAGTAGTGGCCCTGGCAGAGCTAGATAATGGTTGGACTTGATGATCTTAGAAATCTTTTCCAGCCATCCTGACTCTGTGGTTGTGTGAAATCTGCATTTGTACTACTCAACGCCTGAGGTACACAGGGCATTGGCTTTCTAGTCATGTACCCAATTAGAGATTACAAGTTTTAATTAACTTCCTTAGCAGCCCTTGAAGGATCACAAATTTCTCTAACAAGACAACCCACTTACTATACAGGCTGGGATGCCTTCAGCATGGCAAATCTTCAGGGCTGGCTCCCTTTGCCTGTCTCCACAGTGGTGGCTCTTAGTGCAGTGTAGGACAGGTGAGAGAGCAGAAATGTCAGACCCACAGGTGAGTCTGGTCCATGAAAGGGCAGATTTTCTTCCTGAAAATCAGGCCAAGAAAGCAGGTATCAATGATACCAGAAGTGGGTCGAGCACTCCTGGCAGGAGCTTCTGAGCATCTACTGCCCACCGCGGTGGAGGCATCAAGCCGTGAGCTACCACACACATGAAGGCAAGAAGCAGGCCTGAGAGCACACAAATGCTCCAATCTGGAAATCCAAAGCACAAGAAAATCTGTAGCCTGGGATGGGGCAAGGTGATTCATTCCAAGGGCACTCCAAGGACAAGGTGACTCACTGCAAGGACAAAGTGACCCATTCCAAGGACAAGGTGATCCCTTGCAAGGACCAGGTGACTCACTGAAAGGACAAAGTGACCCACTCCAAGGACAAAAGTGACCCCCTCCAAGGACAAAGGTGACCCATTCCAAGGACAAGGTGATCCCCTGCAAGGACAAAGTGACCCACTCCAAGGACAAAAGTGACCCCCTCCAAGGACAAAGGTGACCCATTCCAAGGACAAGGTGATCCCCTGCAAGGACAAAGTGACCCACTCCAAGGACAAAAGTGATCCCCTCCAAGGACAAAGGTGACCCATTCCAAGGACAAGGTGATCCCCTGCAAGGACAAAGTGACCCACTCCAAGGACAAAAGTGATCCCCTCCAAGGACAAAGGTGACCCATTCCAAGGACAAGATGATCCCCTGCAAGGACAAGGTGACTCACTGCAAGGACAAAGTGGCCCACTCCAAGGACAAGGTGACTCTCTCCAAGGACAAGGTAACCCATTCCAAAGACAAGGTGATTCATTCTAAGGACAAGGTGCCCCACTCCAAGGACAAGGTGCCCTGGTTTTCCCCCTTCTGGATGGATCTGATCCTCCCATGCAGTTCCCATGCGCTGTGAAATCCATTTGAAACATCAGAGAGAGAGATTGTGCAGCAAACCAAAAGAAATTCCTTTACCCTCCCAGCCTTCTTTGTAGGCCAACAAAAGCCACCCCCCCCCACCTCCCCCCCTCCTCTCCACTCCTTTCTGCTACATCCATTTCACTGCCCTTTGGCTCAGCAGCTCAAGTACTTCATGGAAATCAAGCTTGCACTTGAATCCCTTGAATAATCCACACCGAGATGCTCGACTCGGTTCCATTCCATTTTCTTAAGCCCAAATAGAAGCAATGGGTTTAGCCCCAGAAATAAATAAATAAGCAGCTGCCACTAAAATCCTGTTCAGGCAATTAGCTCAGCGCCGGGCTCGGTGCTAATGTGCTCACATTCCTTTGTTTGGCCCTCTTGATGCTGCTTTTTAGAGTTCATTAACATCACTGCTGCTATCTCAGGCAGAACAACTGCTCAAAACATCAGCGTCAGGCAGGCAGGGAGCTGACGCTTTGAAGTTCCCTCCTTGATTCATTTTTATCAGGTTTTGCTTTCCTCCTTTTCTTTTCTTTATTTTTTTTCCCCTTTCCTTTTTCTATCCCCCCCCTTCCCCCCCTCCTTGATGACTAAACCAGTTTTATGCTCCTCACAGTCATTCCAAAATCTCTTCTTCCTGACACGGAGCTGATACATCATCCCTCACTCGGAGCCCGTCTTCTCGTGTTCCTCGGCTCTCTCTTCCCTTCCTTTGGCCCTCTGCTGAGTCCATCACTGCTTTGTTTTCATATCCTCGTGGCAGGATTTTACAGCCCAGTAAAACCTAGAAAGCTGCAGCAGAGAGCACAGGCACAGCAGCTCCTTTGATGCCTGTGTTCATGTGGGAGCAGGTTGGCACCGTGTGGGGACAAAGCCCCTCGCAACGCGCTGGCTGCCGGAGTCTCCCTGCCAGGGATGGGGCTGTGGGCAGTGCAGAAAGGGCAGGGACAATGAAAGGGGGGCAGCTGAATGTCTTCCTCTCCAACCCCATCAAGATAAATTGCTTTTTTCCACCCCAGTCCCACACACAACACTGAACCGCTGCTGCTTTTCCAGTGTTGCAGAATCACAGGCAGGTTTGGTGTGGAAGGGACCTTCAAAGGACATCTAGTCCAGGGGTGGCTGCTACTTGGGCAGATGGTTCAGAGCCCCAAACAATCTGGTTCAAGGGGTGAAGCATCTCCCACCTCTCTGGGCAACCTCGGTCAGGGCCTCACCAGCCTCAGTGTCAAATATTTCTTCCTTCTCTGCAGTCTGAACCTCCCTCTTTTAGTTGCAAACCATCACCACTTGTTCTGTCACAACAGGCTCTGCCTACAAGTCAGCCCCTTTAATACTGAAAGGCCACCAGAAGCTCTCCCTGGAGCCTTCTCTTCTCCAAGCTGAATAGACCCAACTCTCTCAGCCTGACCTCACAGCAGAGGGAATCCATCATTGTGGTGGCCTCCTCTGGACCCACTCCAACAGGTCCCTGTCTCTGCTGTGCTGAGGACTCCAGAGCTGCCCCAGCACTGCAGGTGGGGTCTCAGCAGAGCACATCAGAAGGGCAGAATCCCCTCTTTTCAACTGTTGCCTTCACCTGCTGCCTTCACTGCTTTTTGATTGAAAAACTCCATGGGAGAGGAAACCATCTCCCACAGGGCATCAGCCCTGGGACCACCACTGAGAAAATGCTTCTTGGTTTTGCTTCAAGCTGCTCTGCACACTGCCAAAGAGCAAAAGGCAACATGCAGCATTGCTCAGCGAGGAAGAACAGCCAGTGCAGGTCCCTGGCAATGGCAGAGTCAGGCCCAGGAGCAGGTGGAGGATGCTTGTAAAAATAATGGAGATTTGTCTGTGGGCTGGATGGAGAAGGAAGAGAGGCCAGCTTTGCTTCTCTGTAACCTAAGCGTAGTGCTTGACAGCTCTGCAGCAAAAAGCCTTTCTTCTCCAGAAGGACATGGCATACCCCTGCCTGCCACGTCTGTGGGCAGCCATGTGGCAGTATCTCCAGTGGCACCTACAGATTCAGAGTATATGGAATGGTTTGGG
This sequence comes from Dryobates pubescens, assembly GCF_014839835.1. Lineage (NCBI taxonomy): Eukaryota > Metazoa > Chordata > Aves > Piciformes > Picidae > Dryobates > Dryobates pubescens. The sequence goes on along the minus strand of NC_071631.1, from coordinate 18,333,005 downwards.
TTAGAAGTGACCTTAAAGGTCATGTAGTTCCAATCCCCTGCCATGGGCAGGGACACCTTCTTCTAGGCCAGGTTACTCATGGCCACATCCAACCTGGTCTTGAACACTTCCAGGGAGTATTGTCTCCGCTGTGGCCAATGACAACACATTCAGCTGCCATAAATCCATCCTAAGGGAGAGCAGGGGAGCCCAGCCCCATTACAACCTGGCCTCAGCTTGGGGTAGGGTCCTGCCATGCCAGACCTGGAACAGAGAGGAGCTGTCCTAAGTGCTTTTCTAGAACCATAGAATTGTTATGGTTGGAAGGGACCTCAAGGCTCAGCCAGTTCCAACCCCCCTGCCATGGCCAGGGACACCTCACACTACAGCAGGTTGCTCACAGCCACATCCAGCCTGGCTGCAAACACCTCCAGGGTTGCTTCCCCGGGCAACCTGTGCCAGTCTCTCACCACCCTCATGGGCAAGAACTTCTTCCTAACATCCAATCTGAATGTACCCATTTCTCCCCAGTCCTATCACTCTCTGACACCCTCAGAAGTCCCTCCCCAGCTTTCTTGTAGCCTCCTTCAGATACTGGAAGGCCACAATAAGGTCTCCTGGGAGCCTTCTCTTCTCCAGACTGAACAGCCCCAGCTCCCTCAGTCAGTCTGTCTTGATAGGAGTGGCTAAGCAAGATCAGAACCACAGGGGACTGCCTGGCCTAGGGTTCAGAACAGAGCAGTTTTAAACAGCATTACAAATAGAAATGTTTTCAGAGTGGAGCTGTATCTGCCAGCTAACACTCCCTCTCCTGGGTACCTGCAAAATGCCCAGAGGGCTGGGTGGGGAAATGTGGGTGGATCCTGGATGTGTCCAGCAGTGAAGTCCAGAGCACTATCACAGAATCACAGATTCACCAAGGTTGGAAAAGACCTCAAAGATCATCAAGTCCAACCTGTCACAGACCCCATGACTAAACCATGGCACCAAGTGCCACATCCAATCCCCTCTTGAACACCTCCAGGGATGGGGACTCCACCACCTCCCTGGGCAGCACATCCCAATGGCTAACAACTCTCTCAGTGAATAACTTTCTCCTCTCCTCGAGCCTAAACCTCCTCTGGCGCAGCTTGAGACTGCGTCCTCTTGTTCTGGTGCTGGTTGCCTGGAAGAAGAGACCAACTCCCTCCTGGCTACAACCTCCCTTCAGGTAGTTGGAGACAGCAAGAAGGTCTCCCCTGAGCCTCCTCTTCTCCAGGCTAAGCAACCCCAGCTCCCTCAGCCTCTCCTCACAGGGCTGTGCTCCAGACCCCTCCTCAGCCTCGTTGCCCTTCTCTGGACACCTTCAAGTGTCTCAGTGTCCTTCTTAAATTGAGGGCCCCAGAACTGGACACAGGACTCAAGGTGTGGCCTAACCAGTGCTGAGTACAGGGGCACAATGACTTCCCTGCTCCTGCTGGCCACACTATTCTTGATGCAGGCCAGGATGCCATTGGCCTTCTCGGCCACCTGGGCACACTGCTGGCTCATGTTTAGGCAGCTGTCAATCAGCACCCCCAGATCCCTTTCTGCCTGGCTGCTCTCCAGCCACTCTGACCCCAGCCTGTAGCTCTGCCTGGGATTGTTTTGGCCAAAGTGCAGCCCCTGGCACTGGGACTTGTTGAATGCCATCCTGTTGGCCTCTGCCCATCTGTCCAGTCAGTCGAGGTCCCTCTGCAGAGCCCTTCTGGCCTCTAACTGACCAACCTCTGCTCCCAGCTTGGTGTCATCTGCAAACTTGCTGACCACCTGTTTTAACCAGCAGCCTGCTCTCATCTGCTGCCTTTCAGCAGATTTGAGTTTAGAGCTTATAAAGACCAAGTTACCTACATGAGAGTTCCTGAAGAGATTTGCAGATAGTTTTAGGTGCAGGTACTCTAATTTTGGGTTGAATAAACCAGTCCAAAACGCTGTTCAGCTTCTATCACTGTGTCATTCTGTACCTGTGCCCTTTAGAAAGTGATTATTTCCTCCTCACCCAGAAGAGCTGGAGAAAATTCTGTGCTGAGAATGAGCAGAAGACCTCTGCCTGGAGCCAGAACTCTTTTCCAGCCTGCAGTAATTAACGAGTGCTGTAGACCATCACTTAATATGATACCTAGAGCACTGTCAAATCTCAGGATTATATCTGGAGCTTTACTCTCAAGTCCCCTGTGTCTGGAAACATGTGATTTTAAGAAAGCCTCAGCCTGAAGAGTTTTAAATGCTCTTCAAAATTTTATGGCTGTGGGGGAAAGCTCAAAACTATCAAGAGCAAAAAGGCTATCAAGAGCAGGACAAAGAGGCCAGTATTAATGGATTGGGGTGTTTTTTCCCTCTCCCCCCACTTCTTTGTTCTAAGCTCTCTGTAGTTGAGGGCCTGCCCCCTGCTGTTTTGGCCACCAGCAGCTGGTGGTGCTCAGTCAGTCATAGTAAGTAACAGATGCTGTGAGTCATCTCCTTGTGAAGATAGCTCTGGCTCAGATACAAAGGGGTCAGCTGATGGCTGGGACATGTTTTCACCACCATGTTAGCACCTTGCACAGAGGAGACACCAGCCCATCTCTTCCAGGACTTTGGGAACAACAACCCCATGCAGTGCTACAGGCTGGGGTTGGAGTGGCTGAGAGCTGCCAAACAGAAAGGGACCTCGGGATACTGATTGACAGCAGCTAAACATGAGCCAGCAGTGTGCCCAGGTGGCCAAGAAGGCCAATGGCATCCTGGCCTGCATCAGGAACAGTGTGGCCAGCAGGAGCAGGGAAGTCATTGTGCCCTGTACTCAGCACTGGTTAGGCCACACCTTGAGTCCTGTGTCCAGTTCTGGGCTGCTCAGTTTAAGAAAGATGTTGAGATGCTGGAAGGTGTCCAGAGAAGGGCAACAAAGATGGAGTGGGGTCTGGAGCACAGCCCTGTGAGGAGAGGCTGAGGGAGCTGGGGTTGCTTAGCCTGAAGAAGAGGAGACTCTGGGGAGACCTTATTGCTCTCTACAACTCCCTGAAGGGAGGTTGTAGCCAGGTGGGGGTTGGTCTCTTCTTCCAGGCACCCAGCACCAGAACAAGAGGACACAGTCTCAAGCTGCACCAGGGGAAGTTTAGGCTGGAGGTGAGGAGAAAGTTCTTCACTGAGAGAGTTGTTAGCCATTGGAATGTGCTGCCCAGGGAGGTGGTGGAGTCCCCATCCCTAGAGGTGTTCAAGAGGGGATTGGACGTGGCACTTGGTGCCATGGTTTAGTAGTCAGAAGGTCTGTGGTGCCAGGTTGGACTTGATGATCTTTGAGGTCTTTTCCAACCTTGGTGATTCTATGGTTCTATGAAGAGGAGAACTAAAACACAATCAGTGCAAGCTGAAGGTGATCTCACTTGGCTTAGCTGAATGCAGCAGACTTAAACAGTTCCTAGTTCCCAGTTTTCAGTCCACAGCTCTCTCAGCAAATCCATCACAAATCAAGTGAGAATTTGAAGGACAAACTTGTTTTTCTAGGGAGCTAAGGAAACCCTGCCCTGCTCCTTGATGGGCAGACAATCTCACAGCAATGCCACGCTCAGCTCTCCCCGCAGCCCGCTGCTGCCCTGCTCTTCTGATGACAGCTCAGGAGCAGCACAGAAATCTCATTTCTCAGCATGCTCAGGGTTAGGGCTGATGTGGGCACATCTGACAAGGGAAGGCATCGTGCTTGTTCAACCTGAGAGCAATTTCTATGGAAAAGAGCTCTGCTTTAACAGACAGGACTCAACAGTGAACCCACAAGTTGCTCAGGGCTTCAGATGAGCAAAGCACAGGAAGGATTTGATTTTCTGCTGTGGCCTTTCTTCTCTTCTCAGACCCTCTCTAAACAGCCCCTACAAACCCATGAACCTCTGCCCAGACCTCTGCACTCTTTGTATCATTCACACAAAGCTGATGACAGCCACCTGCAGCTCCATCTAGCTTGCATGCCCTCCAGGGAACAGGAAATGTCTCCAACACAAACCCAATGCCACTACTATAACAGCCCACCTTGGCAAGAAGGCAGCAGGTAGTGAACCACATCTCCAGGAGCCCATTTGGGCCAGCACCCCTCTTACCAGCACTGGAGCCCAGGGGCAGTCCAAAAACCCTGTGGTGCTGAGTGAGGCTCAGGGCTTGTCCTCAGTACAGCACAACAAAGTTTAACACCAGGGTGCAATAAATGCACTGTCCATTCAGCCCAGTTTTTACAAGGCTAAGCTGTCTGCCTTTGAGAGATATTCTCCACCAGGGTCTTGAACTGAAGGAGGGCTTGGATGGAGGCTGGGAGCAGGAGCAGAGTTGTATGGGGTGAAGTGAAGGGCCATGAGCAGACACCAGCCTCTCACCAACTCCAGAGAGAAATTCTGGGTTGAAATACCTAAACCAAGCTTGACCTGCAATGGGATGGAAAGGTTTCTGCTCTGGTTATTTTTACCCTGAGTTTGGGTCCTAAATGTTTACCTCTCTGGTTGAAAGCCCAAGGTTCAGCCTCTCCAGTGGTGCAGGTGCTGATGGACGTATGGAGAATTTCCAGACAGCACAGGAATCCAGGCCCAGCACAGCCCTACTCTGCCTTACAGAGCTGTGCAATGGGCAGGCACAGACCCCATCCCTCCCTCTGCTCATGCTGTCACCCCTTGCTGGCCTCCAGCAATGCTGTGTCTCACCCAAAGGTGCTGCCTCCAAGCATACCTCCAAAAGCCAGCAGAACTCGTGAGCTGCAAAAGCTGTTCCCAGTTCATTGCCCTCTACACTCCACTCAGCAGTGCAGAGTGAGATCTTTTCTGTGCCAGCTCCACACTGATTCTGGCAGTGCTCAGCAACAGCAACACAAGGCATCCTTGGGTGGACATTCAGAGGGTTCCCCATGTCCTCCAAACACAGAATCATAGAATCATTAAGGTTGGAAATGATCTCTAAGATCAACTCCAACTGTCAACCCACCACCACCATGCTCACTAAACCATGTCCTGAAGTGCCATGTCTGCACATTTTTCTAACACCTCCAGGGATGGGGACTCCACCACCTCCCTGGGCAGCCTCTTCCAATTGCTGACCACTCTTGCAGGGAAGAAATTTTTCCTAACATCCAACCCAAACCTTCCCTGGTGCAGCATTTCCTGTCATCCTCTCTCTTTTTGCGTGGGAGAAGAGACCAACACTCACCCCACTACAAACTCCTTTCAGGGAGCTGAACCCTTCTGGAGGACTCCCTCAGCAGCATAGCTCCCCCATGACCCTGTACTCTGGGATATGGAGACTTGCACCCATTTTCAGCACTCTGCCAATGAGTATTTGGGGGCTATGCCACCACCAGGTTAGACCCCAGGCAGGCTTTGGTAAGTGAGCCTGGACGTGAGCTGTGCGGTGGAAAATGAGTAACCAGAGCTAAGGCTGTGATAAAATCTCTGAGCATAATCATGCACTGAGCTCTTACCACGTTGTTTATAAATACAAAGCAGGCAGCAGTCCAGACAGAGCCACTCGGGAACAGCACAGGAATGAGCACACGAGGCCCCTGGCTTGCACAGGCAGGACATAAACCAGAAACACACAGTTTATTCCACTCTGGACTGGGCTGGACTGGAGTTTCTCCTCCCTCTGCTCTGTGGATCAGCAGTCACTAACAATGCCTCTCACGACAACCCTCAGCTTTGTCTCCAGCAGGTTTGTGCTGCTTGTAATTTCTCATACTTGCTAAGCTCTCCTGGAAGTCCTTGGCTGCTCCAGAGCAAGGGTCAGGCTGAGCCACATGCCACAAGGCTGCCCAAGTCCTTCCTTCCTCCCCTCCTGCCTGCCCAAGTCCTTCCTCCCCTCCTGCCTGCCCGAGTCCTTCCTCTCTTCCTGCCTTTCCAAATCCTTCCTTCCCTCCTGCTGCCCAAGTCCTTCCTCACCTCCTGCCTGCCCAAGTCCTTCCTCCCCTCCTGCCTGCCCAAGTCCTTCCTCTCTTCCTGCCTTTCCAAATCCTTCCTCCCCTCCTGCTGCCCAAGTCCTTCCTCCCCTCCTGCCTGCCCAAGTCCTTCCTTCCTCCCCTCCTGCTGCCCAAGTCCTTCCTTCCTCCCCTCCTGCCTTTCCAAATCCTTGCTCACCTCTTGCCTGCCCAAGTCCTTCCTTCCTCCCCTCCTGCCTGCCCGTCCTCATTGCTCATGGAGGCAATGCACAGAGAGTGGATGGGTTCTGATGCTCAGCCCCAGAGCTTCTTCCTGTAGGAAAGAAAAGCAGTGAGAATTGTGAGAGAATGTTGGATGCAAGCTCAGATGGTTAAGTCAGTGCCAGCTCCTCCAGAGGACTCGTGTGTGCCTACAGCCCTGCCTCAGGCATTTCCAAGGGCCCCAACTGCTCATCTGTGCAGCTTGGAAGACCTTTCAAAGTCACTTTTGCAATCTCATGACTGCTTCCAGAGTCCCTATGCTCCTCCTTCCCAGTTAAAAACTCCAATGATTCTTCTAAACAGCAAAGCTAGTACTCAGAAGCAACCTGACACAAACCAAGGAGCAACTGCAGGCAGAATATGGACACAGGGGAAGGCATCATAGAATCAGTCAAGGTTGGAAGGGACCACAAGGATCATCCAGTTCCAACCCCCCTGCCATGGGCAGGGACACCCCACACTAGATCAGGCTGCCCAGAGCCTCATCCAGCCTGGGCTTAAACACCTCCAGGGATGGGGCCTCAACCACCTCCCTGGACAACCCATTCCAGGGTTTCACCACTCTCATGGGGAAGAACTTCCTCCTCACCTCCAGCCTGAATCTCCCCACCTCCAGCTTCATTCCATTCCCCCTAGTCCTATCACCTGATATCCTAAGAAGTGCCTCCCCAGCCCCATTCAGATACTGAAAGGCCTCCTGTTCCCAGCACAGGAAGGTTCCTATGCACATAAATAAACCCAGTGGCCACATCTTTTTGGTCCTGCTGATAACAGCTTCCTCAGCTCCTGAGCTATCTTTCAGTAGACCCAGCAGGTACAGAATATAGAATTAACCAGGTTGGAAAAGACCTTTGAGATCATCAAGTCCAACCTGTCATCCAACACCATCTAATCAACTAAAACCATAGCACCAAGTGCCTCATCCAGGCTCTTTTTAAACACTTCCAGGCATGGTGAGTCCACCACCTCCCTGGGCAGCCCATTCCAATGGCCAATCTCTCTTGCTGGGAAGGTTATCCAGACAACGCTTGTCCCACCTCATACTTCAGGCTGCTCCTCAGCCACACACCTGACGTGACACAAGAGTCACAGAAGAAACCACACAGCTTCTGATGGCCAAACCTCATGCTCTGACAGAGAGCATGGACCTCGGTGCTTTGTGGCAGTCTGGAGTACAAGAGCCTCCAAATGCTACTCATAAAAGGAAGATGAAGAGCTGCTTTTCAACACCATTCTCCTATTCTTTTTTAAACCTTTTTAATTTACATGTCAAAGGGTGAAGAACTTCAGCTCCAGAGGAAAAATGGGGAGAAGGACACCAGGAATTATTTATAGGATAGAATAGAATCAAAGAATCACCAAGGTTGGAAAAGACCTCAAAGATCATCAAGTCCAACCTGGCACCTGACACCTCATGACTACTAAACCATGGCACCAAGGGCCACATCCAATCCCCTCTTGAACACCTCCAGGGATTGGGGACTCCACCACCTCCCTGGGCAGCACATTCCAATGGCCAACAGCTCTCTCTGAGAAGAACTGTCTTCTCACCTCCAGCCTAAAACTCCCTTGGTGCAGCTTGAGACTGTGTCCTCTTGTTCTGGTGCTGCTTGCCTGGGAGAAGAGACCAACCCCCACCTGGCTACAACAACCCTTCAGGTAGTTGTAGACAGCAAGAAGGTCTCCCCTGAGCCTCCTCTTCTCCAGGCTAAGCAACCCCAGCTCCCTCAGCCTCTCCTCACAGGGCTGTGCTCCAGACCCCTCCCCAGCCTTGTTGCCCTTCTCTGGGCACCTTCAAGTCTCTCAATGTCCTTCTTAAACTGAGGGCCCCAGAACTGGGCACAGGACTCCAGGTGTGGCCTAACCAGTGCTGAGCACAGGGCAGAATGACTTCCCTGCTCCTGCTGGCCACACTATTCTTGATGCTGCTCTTTTTTTCACCATTTTTTCCCTCCCTCTAGGACTTGGCCATGGCTGGCTTCCCAAGCAAGATCTGTCAGTTCATCCATCTCTCTTGAAATTACTTTTTGGACTGCATTGAATAATTGTGCCTCCATTTTACTCCAGGGCTAAAGGTGAGGGACTTAAAGGTGATTATCTTTTGTTAATAGCCTGCATTACCGAGCAAGATCTCAGAATTACCTTGGTAATCCTTCCCCACACTTTAATGTTGCTATTATTATTAATATTGCTCTTTAAAACATACTTTTCTCCTGTCATGTGGAGGCCCAGCAACTGCTGCTGGTGGTGAAAAGGCTGCCTGATGTCATCAAGCAGAAGAATCCCGTGCATCAGGCTGCTTTTCATCTTACAGGTGGTAGGGATTCAAGACCAGCCATGAACAAGAGGCATTTGATTAAATCAAAGGTCACAGAATCACAGATCAAAGAATCACAGATCACAGGATGCACTGGGTTGGAAGGGACCCTCTAAGGTCATCTTGTCCAACTCCCCCTTTAGTGACCAGAGCATCTCCAACTAGATCAGGTTGCTTAGAGCCACATCAAGTTTGACCTCAAATGTCTCCTGGAATGAGAATAGAATAGAATAGAATAGAATAGAATAGAATAGAATAGAATAGAATAGAATAGAATAGAGTAGAATAGAATAGAGTAGAGTAGAGTAGAGTAGAATAGAGTAGAGTAGAATAGAGAATAGCACAACTTGAGACTGACCTCTTGTTCTGGTGCTGCTTGCCTGGGAGATGAGACCAACCCCCTCCTGGCTACAACCTCCCTTCAGGGAGTTGGAGAGATCAAGAAGGTCTCCCCTGAGCCTCTTCTTCTCCAGGCTAAGCAACCCCAGCTCCCTCAGCCTCTCCTCACAAGGCTGTGCTCCAGACCCCTCCCCAGCCTCGTTGCCCTTCTCTGGACATGTTCAAGAGTCTCAATGTCCGTCTTAAACTGAGGGGCCCAGAACTGGACATGAAGGAAGGCTGCTCTAAGGACACCCCAGAGCCTTCTCTTCTCCAGGCTGAACAGCCCCAACTCTTTCAGCCTGTCCCCATAGGAGAGGTGCTCCAACCTTCTGATCATCTTTGTGATCATCTCTGGAGCAGCTCCAGCAGTTCGATGTCCTTCTTGTGTTCGGGGCCCCGGCTTTGGATGCAGTACTGCAGTTGGGGTCTGACCATCAGGAATTTCAGATGTCTTTTGTTCCTTCTGAGGATTCAGAGGAGCTCATCCACACTGCTTCAGGAAGGCCTTTAACAAATCTGGCTGCAGCACCCCATCAGGAAATCCCAGCACACCATAAATAATTGGTATTAGGATTCTATTTTTCACAGCCCAGGCTTTCTGCCGGTTCTGCTCTAACAAATCACGTTTGCCAAGCTTTTCCCCACATTGTCTGCTCAGCCCTGAGCACAGCATGAGGGGTGTTTGCTCAGCACTCAGAGGATGAGTTCTGGAAGGACTCCATGCCCAGCACCACTACTGCAGCTTGAACACACAGGATTTCACACACACTTGCACACTGTGCTACTTCCACTGCCTTCTATCTGTTCTGTTTTCTTTTCCTTCTGTAGCTTATCACAGAATGCAAATGTAGAACAGAATAGTTTCAAGTTGGAATAGATCTTTAAGATCATCAAGTCCAACCATGAGCCCAGTGTTGTGAGGTCATCACTGAACCATGTCACAGAATCACAGAGTTGTCAGGGTTGGAAGGGACCTCAAGGATCACCCAGTTCCAACCCTTCTGCCATGGGCAGGGACACTTTCCATTAGATCAGGTTGTACAGAGCCTCATACAGCCTGGCCTTAAAAACCTCCAGGGCTGCCACCACTTCCCTGGGCAACCTGTTCTAGTGTCTCACCACTCTCATGGGGAAGAACTTCCTAACATCTAATCTAAATCTCCCCTTCTCTAGCTTGGCTCCATTCCCCCCAGTCCTATCACTCCCTGACATCCCAAAAATTTCCTCCCCAGCTTTTCTGTAGCCCCCTTCAGATACTGGAAGGCCACAAGAAGGTCTCCTTACAGCCTTCTCCAAACTGAACCACCACTGTGGTTCACTCTCAGCCTGTACCCATAGGAGAGGGTCTCCAGCCCTCTGATCATCCTCATAACCCTTCTCTAGACATATTCCCTTAGCACCACATCTGCTTTGACAACCCTGCATGGATGGAGACTCAGCTACTGCCCTGGGCAGCCTGTTCCAGAGCTTGATAACCCTTTGGGGGAAGAAATTGTTTCTCAGGTCCAATCTAAACCTCTCCTGGAACAACTTGAGGACATTACCTCTTCTCCAGTGCACTGTTACATGGGAGAAGGGGCCAACCCCCACCTCACTCCAATGTCCTTTCAGCTATTTCTTCTCTTATTTGCTGCCTCCCATGCAGAGGAAACGAGCTGAAGGCTTGTGGAGAAGGGCATCATTTAGTTGAAGCCAGGCCAACATTTTCTATCATCAGCATCATCAGTGTTGCACTCAGGTATGTAATGTGGAAATTCACCAGATCATTGCAGGCAAAAGGTAAATGTCTTGCCATTAAATACACAATGTTATGAACTTTTAATGCTAACTATTATTATTAAACAGTTATACATCCAGAGGTGGAAAGAGGAAATACTTTCCCTAGGCTGAGCTTTAAGCTGCGAGGTGCATAAACAACTGCTGTATTCCTTTCACATAAAGTGCACATTAGGATGTTGCTAGCAGGCTCAAACCCATCTTTTCAAGGTAAGGAAGCAGCCATGGCATCTCTTCAGTGAATTTCATACTGGGTTTCCTGCCACACTGGATGTGAGCTGATGCCTACATGACCCTAAATGGTTGGACTTGATGAGCAAGGAGCTGGAGCACCTCCGCTATAAGGACAGTCTGAGGGAGCTGGGGTTAGTCAGTCTGGAGAAAAGAAGGCTCCAAGGAGACCTAATAGCAGGCCTACCAGAAGGCTGGAAAGGAACTGTTTCCAAAGGCCTGTAGTGACAAGATGGAAGGCAGTGGTTTGAAATTAGAGAAGAGCAGCTTTACACACAGCATCACACAGAATTAACCAGGTTGGAAATGACCTCCAAGATCATCAAGTCCAACTTATCACCTTACACCATCCAATCTACTAAACCATGTCACTAAGTGCCTCATCCAGTCTTTTTTAAACACTTTCAGGGAGGGTGACTCCACCACCTCCCTGGGCAGCTCATCCCAATGGCCAATCTCTCTTTCTGGGAAGAATTTCTTCCTAACATCCAGCCTAAGCTTCCCCTGGTGCAGCTTGAGACTGTGTCCTCTTTTTCTTTCACTGGGTGCCTGGAGAAGAGATCAACCCCCACCTGGATACAACCTCCTTTCAGGTAGTTGTAGATAGCAAGAAGGTCTCCCCTGAGCCTCCTCCAGGCTAAGCAACCCCAGCTCCCTCAGCCTCTCCTCACAGGGCTGTGCTCCATACCTCTCCCCAGCCTCATTGCCCTTCTCTGGACACATTCAAGTATCTCAATGTCCTTCTAAAATTGAGGAGCCCAGAACTATTCTTTCTAGCAAGTCACTTTGATAGCCTCTGTGACCACCAGCCTGTCCCCAGGGCTCCCATCAAGATGGGAATGTGGTGAGAAATGTGTGTGAATGCCAGAACTTTATGTTCAGCTGTGACCAGTCCTGGTAAGAAGACATTTCTGGTCTGGTTCCCTCTTGATTTCAGTAATTTTTGGTGGGTTTTTTGTTGTTGTTGGGATTTTGTTTCACCCAGGGAGGTGGTGGGTGCCTCACCCCTGGAGGTTTTTGCAGCCAGGCTGGATGTGGCTGCGAGCAACCTGCTGTAGTGTGAGGTGTCCCTGCCCATGGCTGATCCTTGAGGTCCCTTCCAACCCTAACGATGCTATGATTCTAAGTCAAGGGAAACTGTCTGGGCAGCAAGAGGGGAGAAAAAGATACGAGGGGGGGTGTGGAGGAAAGTGTAGCAATGTCTGTTTGAGAAAACAGTCCTTGGCTTGGGAGAGGAAAAAAGCTTACTAGTCAGAATAGACCTTCCCCAAAGCAGAAATTTTCCAAGGCTCCCATAAAAATGAAAGCCATAAAGCAGGACTTTCGATTCCAAAACACACACATTTTCAGCTGCAAGGCTTTCAAGTGTAAATAGCTGTGTTCAGCCACGATGGGCTGGCTCCGAGCTCCCGCTCGAGCACGGATGCTTTCAGAGAGCAGCGGATACATTCCCCAGAAAGGCCCTGTTGAATTAAAATGCTCTTCCTTTCTTTGTTGTTTTCTTTTTCTTCTTCTTTTTTTCTTTTTTCTTTTTTTTTTTTAATCAAAGAAAAAATTTGGCAGCAAAGTTGCAACAGGCTTAGCTGTGGTTAGGACTTTTGGATGTGGCCAGCGCTGACTTAAGTTCACCCCTGAATGACATCTGTCCTTTGGCTTCCACAGGACCTTGCCCTTCACCAGAGCTGAATGAAAGGAGTTTCATCCACACAAAAAAAAAAAAGAGGCAGTCCCACATTTGAAGCCCAAATGCATTGTTAGTGACAGGAAATGTTCAAGAAGTTCACTAATTCAGCATCTACATGTTGATAACTTGTCTAAAGCTGCGAAAGCAAGGAAACAAGACCGAAAATCCCCCAAAGCCAGGCCCTCCAGAGCTGTTCTCCGTGTCTTTTCTCTGAGGCATGCAGAAAACCCACAAGAGCAGCCTTTCCTCAAGGTATTTCGAAACCTCAGCTCCTGCTTGGGCTGGGGAAGGGCACAGGCAGATGGAAATGAAAATCATCTGGGGAAATGTTCACAAGGCAGCTTAAGACCTTGTGGAAGCCTCTGTCTCGATCGGGATGAACGACGGAGACAAGGGCAGCTTCGGGGAATGAAGGAGATTAGAGGCCAAGAGGCTGTTTGCATTTCAGCAGGGAACTTCAGCAATCTTGAATTTCAAAATGGCTGAGAAAAGTGAAATTAGATCAGACACTGTCCCACCAGCAGCTGTGATGGGCTGAACTGGAAAAACCTCTAATAGTTCCCGCATTTAGGGGTGGATGAAGGAGGAGACCCAGCTCTGTTCTTCACCTGCACAGCTAGTCTTTAGCCCATGAATGTGTTCTGCTCTACCTACTTTCAAACTGAACAGCTGAGCAAAATTCACTCTGAACAGGGTGACAAAACAAAAAGGAGATCTGAGTATTTTTACAGAAGCCTCTCAAATTATTGGATGCATGAAAAGTATATGCAAAGGAGGCTTCAGTTACCTCATCAGCCCCTTTCCTGGCACCAGGAAGCTGGCTGTCCAACATCCACATGGTGTTTCTGGGGGCTCTGGTAGCTTCTCTGTCTACTGATGGATACCAACACCAGCCACAATGCTTTTAGGGCCTCATCTTTAGTTTCCCAGCAGCCTATTGTCCTAAGATAATGTGAACTACGGGCCAAAGGTAGAGCTAAAGTTTTGATTCACAGGGTTGGGCTGTGCCAAGAGTGCCTGTGCAGGTGGGGATGGAGCAGTTGGAAGTGGGGGGTTCCTTCCTCAGCTAATTCCATCTGGGAAAACACAGAAGAAGTCATTCAATGTCAGGTGAAGCAGGCTGGGAAGAATAGAATAGAATAGAATAGAATAGAATAGAATAGAATAGAATAGAATAGAATAGAATAGAATAGAATAGAATAGAATAGAATAGAATTAACCAGGTTGGAAGAAACCTTTCAGATCATTGTGTCCAACCTATCATCCAACACTATCTAATCAACTAAACCATGGCACCAAGCACCCCATCCAGTCACTTCCTAAACACCTCCAGTGATGGTGACACCACCACCTCCCTGGGCAGCACATTCCAATGGCCAGTCACTCTCTCTATGAAGAACTTCTTCATCACACCCAGCCTAAACCTCCCCTGGTGCAGCTTGAGACTGTGTCCTCTTGTTCTGGTGCTGGTTGCCTGGGAGAAGAGACCAACCCCCACCTGGCTACAACCTCCCTTCAGGTAGTTGTAGAGAGCAATAAGGTCTCCCCTGAGCCTCCTCTTCTCTGGGTTAAGCAACCCCAGCTCCCTCAGCCTCTCCTCACAGGGCTTGTCCTCTCATGTCACTGAGAAGAGCCATGGCTTTGCACAGCTCAACGTGTTTCCCTCCACAACTGAACCATGAATTCACAAGAGGAACCTCATCAGCCTAGGCTCAGTCACTTGCTCACAGGCAGTCACTGGCCAGAAGAGCTCTAGATCTTGCCACAGACCTCAGCATACACATCCCCGCTGCAGGAAGGACAGAGCACCAACGTCGTTCCTCATGTCTCTCGATGATGAGAGGAGGCAATGTGTCTTCCTCAGGAAGGCTGATTGACCATCATCTCCCACGGAACACCACCACTTTACACTGGGCCAGGCCTAACTCTGCTTCCACACCAGACAGAGTATAAAAATATTCAAGCCTTGTTCATAAATCACTGTCAGCCTGTGATGAGGGCTGTCCAAGCTACAAGGAGATTAATAGCTCAAGTCGTGGTTCCCTCTCCGTTCCCCTCCCTGCACGCTCCAGAAGGTGGAGAATCTGGAAACCATAACCCAACAAACGTGGCTTTTCTTTGCCTTTAACCTGATGGGATTTCAGATGGATCAGCTGCAAAAACACTTCAAACCCACACACACAATCTTTCAGAAAACTGGGAAAGGGCCACCGGGGCTCCCGGGGCAAGCAAGTGCCTAATCACGCAGGCAAAGATGCCGTGCGGTGCTATCACCAACTAACTGTTAGGTGGCAGATACCCCTCACATATCACTCCTGCTGCTTAGTTTTGTATTTGTCTCTGTCTAGTCACCACATGCAACCATAAATAGATCAATGTGTGAAAAAAAACTCCCTGCTCTGGAGCAGGGCTGAGAAAGACTCTTCTCACCGGGGCAGGAAACCACGCTGAGAACAGAGATGACACTGGAGAGTGCATCAATGGCACAATCACCCCACCAGGAGTATTACCTGACTGTAAATTGCTTAAAATACATCTTGACATTCTACAGCCACATACAGCTGATGAAATAGAACAAGGGGACACAGTCTCAAGCTGCGCCAGGGGAGGTTTAGACTCGAGGTGAGGAGAAAATTCTTCACTGAGAGAGTCGTTCGTCATTGGAATGTGCTGCCCAGGGAGGTGGTGGAGTCACCGTCCCTGGAGGTGTTCAAGAGGGGATTGGACGTGGCACTTGGTGCCATGGTCTAGTCATGAGGTCTGTGGAGACAGGTTGGACTCGATGATCCTCGATGTCTCTTCCAACCTTAGTTATACTGTGATACTGTAATAGGAAGGGAAGGGCTGAGGTTTCACCTGTGTACAGTACCATTGCTCCTTCTACTGTTCTCCATAAGAGAGAAACCTGCACTGAACTGCATCTGCCACTGAATTCAACAGTAAGAGACAAGAAAATGGGTACAACTCAAATTTGTCTCAGTAAATGAAGATCTGGTTCACTACTCAGTGGAGTACTGGGTTCAATCCTGGGCTACCCAGTTCAAGAGAGAGAGGGAAACACTGGAGAGAGTCCAATGGAGGCTATGAAGATGCTGATGGGACTGGAGCATCTCTGAGGAGCAAAGGCTGAGAGCCTGGAGAAGAGCAGCCCCAGAGGGGATTTGAGCAATGCTCCCTAAGAGCTAAAGGGTGGAAGTCAAGAGGATGAGGCAAGACTCTTGTCAGCAGTGCCCAGTGACAGAACAAGGGACAAGAATCACAAACTGGGACCCAGGAGGTTCCATCTGAACAGGAGAAGAAATTTCTTTGTTGCGAGGGTGCTGGAGGGCTGGAGCAGGCTGCCCAGAGAGGTTGTGGAGTCTGCTTCTCCAAAGAGATTCCAAACCTACCTGGACATTGTGACCCTGGGCAGCTTGCTGTGGGTGACCCTGCTGTAGCAGGTGGGTTGGACTGGATGATCCCCAGAGGGCTCTTCCAAATCCCAGCATGCTGGGATTCTATATGCCACAAAGTTTGGGGTAGAAACTAGGGTGAGGTTTTAAGCTCTCTGGATGATGTGCATCAGTGCTACCGCAGGCACAGTAACTTGTGCAGTGCCACAGTCCTGCCTCTGCACAAAAGACACCAACTCCCAGACCAGAGCTGACTTGGGATCCAAGCTCAAAGCAGCCTTTCCTCAGCTGGGCTTGGATCCCAAGTGTGAACACCTGCTGGCCTTGCTGCAGCCACTCCAAAGCAATTACAGAGCGTTTAAGGACACAGAATTTATTTAGCCTGTGAACTGGCCAGGACAGATGATGCTACCTGTGTGTCCTGCATGAAACACAATGGATCTCTCCTCCTTCTTGGAAGTGTTACACAGGTGATGACAGCAGAATTTCCAACAAGCATTGCTCAAGCTTTCCCATTCCCAGACACCGCTGCTTCTCCTAAGCTTCCAGCCTTTCCCAAGACAGAAGGTGGCAACAGGTCAATGTGGTTCAGCACCTTCCTCGCTGTTGACCTCCTCATCTGATGTGAACACAAAACCTGGCCCACTCCCACCTCCACATCACCAGAGCCTCATGCTCTGCAACCTGAGCCCTTTCTGCAGGCCCTCAGCTCAGCCCTGACTGTTCTCAGTAGGAGCCACACAGGCTCCATTAATCATCTTCTTCTCCAAGTCTCCAGTTTTCCGCTCCGGCTCCCACCCAGTGCTCTGGCATCCTGTCCTCCACGCCAGCCTCGCGCTCCCAAGCCCCACTCCTCTGCACCACACACATCTGCCACCACTTACTGAGCAGCACCACTCACTGAGCTGCAACACGCTGGGCTAGCACCAGAGCTCTTGCCCTACTGGGATATAATTCTAGGAACAATCTAGATGAGCTCATGCAGAGAGGAAACGACACTTCTTGCCAGCACCGAGCACCAAATGGCAGTGCTGCACAGGGAAGTGCCACAGGGGTTTGACACAGATGTATTTTTAGCCATAGGACAAGAGGAAACAGAGGAAGCAGCCTCAGGTTTTGCCAGAGGAGGTTTAGGTTGTATTTTAGGAACAAATTTCTTCTTCCCCAAAAGGGTTGTCAAGCCCTGGAAAAGGCTGACAAGAGAAGAGGTGGACTCACCATCCCTGGAGGGGTTTAAAAGCCGTGGAGATGTGGTGCTGAGGGGCCACTGTGGTTTAGTGATGACTTGGCAGTGCTGGGTTTGCCATTGAAGGTCTCTTGAAGGTCTCTTCCAACTAAAACAATTGTCCCTTCCCAGGACAATCTGAGTGACTGCTTTCTTAGTGACTTCTGCTACACAATGTCTGCTAGACTGCAACTAGAAACACCTCCTCCTGAAATGAAAGGTCTGAAAAGCCCAAATACAGACCAGCACAGCTGACTTGAACGCTCCCATCACCCACACTGGCATCATTCACTGTCCTCCTGGCAAAGAAAGAAGACACCAACAACTTCTCTCCATTTGGGAGCGAGGTTTCAGCTCCTCCAAGGCCTCAGGTTTGTGCAGGGTGTTTCACAGCTCCCCTGCCTTCTCCACAGCCACACAAAAACTTGTGGCAGGCAGGCAGACAAAACACCTAACCCAACAGAAAATGTGATCCTCTCTGGGGAAAACCTCCACTTTTCAGCCAGAAAGAGCAAACTGTGTCCCAGAGTGCTTTGAACTTAATGAGGCCTGTTATTTTTAGCTTTTATAGATGAAAATGTCATTAAAAGCAAACATATTTCTGAGGAGGGGGGGAAGAAGAAGAAAGCTAAATTCCCTGTAGTTTGGACTCTTTCAAAGGCCACCTCTACTTTCAACAGAAGACCATGGCTTATAATAATCATAGGATAGTTTAAGTTGGAAAAGACCCTTTGAGATCATTGAATCCAACCATTAACCCAACACTGCCAGGTCCAGCATGAAGCCAATAATGGCAAACACATTGGGCACCTTCTTCCTTTCCACACAGGGCACTGCAAACCTCCCTTCCAGGGCACTGCAAACCTTCCTTCCAGGGCACTGCAATCCTCCCTTCCAGGGCACTGCAAACTTCCCTCCCAAAGAGATAACAACATCATTTCCTTCTCGTTAACCATCTATTCTGTCGCTACCATGTAATTGAGAACCTGGCCTTCTCCTGCCAGAACAACCATCTGAAGTCTGGCTGGAGAGGCAGTGCGTGGAAAGCTAACAGAAGGCAGATGGCTCTGTACCCAGTCAGGCACAATAAGCATCAGTCAAAACCCAGGCTCATAAATCGAGGCGAACGGGAAGCTGTGCATGGGCGAGGAAGCTGGGTCATGTGGGGGCTAGCTTTATGTTAAGGGCTACTGGCACAGAGGATAAGTAGGAGGGTAACTTGAAATCAATCTTGCTAGAAAGCTTCCAGCCCAGTGCAAACATCCACAAGCAAAGCAGTTTTGTAGAAAACCCATCCTCTAGTGCCTGGGTTGGGATTCTAAGAGCCCAGAGTTAGGCTCTGACTCCATCTCTGGGCATTCAGGCTCCCTGCAGCAGAAACGTTTCCAATTCAAAGATGCAGTTCTTCAGTGCCAGTAGAAACCAGGATTCTTTTCATACAGGATCTAAAGCTGGATTTAGGAACCTTTCTGGGAACATTGTTGTGAACATTTTTACCCAAATCCTCTGTCTGTCTGGTAATCTTCCACCAATCTTCAAGAGGTTACCTGCCAAAGGAGCCATTTAATGACTTTATCCACATGGATTTTGCCACCTCCTCACTCTCCCCAGCCCCTAACACTGGTAAATGTGGCTCCCCAGAACTCACAATGTGAGGAATGTGGAATTTTCTCCAGGAAAAACACATCCATCTCCCAGGTCAGGGAAATCTGACTCAGTTGTAACATTAGCAAAGCCTCTCCTGGGCAGATGTGAAGGAGGAGGACATTATCAACATTCTTCTCTTGGTCTAATCTGCTGCTGCACCGGTGCTGATCCCAGAATCCATCTGAGCAACATCATTACCATGTCTCCAAAGAGGTGTAGCTGGAGGCTTCACAAACCTTTCAACTACAGAGGCAAATGCCCATGCTGTAACTCTGCACTTCCAAAAGCTTCCAGACATCCTTTCCTTTCAGTCCCTGCAGCGCCGGAGGCACAGGGCTAGCATTCAGGGTAGCATCAGTGGGAAATGCTTAAACCAAGCACACACTGCATTTGCAGATGTTTGCAGGGAGAACTCCATGACCTGCTCTCTGTTTGCACCCTTTCCTGAAGAGCAATCTGTAACCACACCTGTGCCATCATCCAGACAAGCTGGAGGACACAGCAAGAGCCAGAGCATAGGTGGGAAAAGAGCAAAGGTCTTGGATAAGAGAGCGCCCAGGGCCTGCCAACATCTGTTGGGCAGCAAAGACCATCCTGAGGAAAGGAGGTGTTTGTGAGACTCTTGGCCATCAGTCAGCCAGTAACTGGAATAAGAGTCTCAGTTCCTGGACTCTCCAGGATCCAGGATCCAAACAGGATATGACAAATCAAAGGGCCTGAATGAACAGCAACTCCAAAATTGTGTACCAAGGCCAGCACCTGTACTGCTGTGTTCCTTAGGGAGCATGGAAAACCTTAGGGCATTTTTTGCTTTCTTCTGAAACAGACACAAAATGAATTCTTGCTCAACAGCAGCTCAGGAAAAGAGAATTTCTGTCATGAGTGGGCTCCAAACCAGAGCTTTAACACTATTGACTTTAATCTCTGCCTCTCTGGAGCAGTTCTTGATGGATTTATTCTAAGCACCAGGTTAGATTCCCAAATGGTGCCAACCAGCTTTTTTGTGGAGGCCAGAGGAGCTTTGCCAATCCACACTAACTCTGTATTTAAAAGGATTTCTGATAGGCAGGATTCAGAGATTTTGACAGCTCAGGATTATAAGGAGCAGCACTAAATCAGGAAGGTGAAAAACAGGGCAAGGGGGGGGGGGGGGGGGAAGACAGATTTTAAGAGACCCTTCACGAGCCTTTGCTTTAGAAGAACACAGGCTACAGCCAACACAAAACACTCATTTAAGGCCCCACACCCTAATTCCAAGAAACCAGAGGGTGCATTGATATCCACCTTATCACTGTCCTGAGGAGCTGAAAAAATCCAGTGAAAACTTCAAGAGAGAACCCCCCTGATGTTAAGCCCTCAACTACCACCCACTGTGGATCAGGCTTGCAAACAAACAAAACCACACCAAAAGGTTAAAAGATCAATTAGTTATAAATTCTGAGGTAAGGAGCAAGCAGGTCATCAGTTCAAGCAGCTTTGTGTCTGCAGGTTAGGTGGGCAGCTGTGAGAATCCCTTCCCTCCCCAGTACGTTCCCAGGGAGCAGCTTCAGCCAGCAAACAGCCCCAGAGCACCCAGCCATGACCCTGATGGAATCCAAGCCACAGAATCACAGAATCCCAGCACAGTAGGCTTTGGAAAAGACCTCTGGAGGTCATTTTGTCCAACC
This sequence comes from Dryobates pubescens, assembly GCF_014839835.1. Lineage (NCBI taxonomy): Eukaryota > Metazoa > Chordata > Aves > Piciformes > Picidae > Dryobates > Dryobates pubescens. Next base: position 18,312,546 of record NC_071631.1, on the reverse strand, counting down.
CACCTGCAAAAAGCAGGGCCACCCACAGCAGCTTGCCCAGGATCACAATGGCCTGACTGGTTTGGAATCTTTCTAGAGGAGACGCCTCCATAACCTCTCTGGGCAGCCTGCTCCAGGGCTTCAGCACCCTCACACCGAAGAAGTCTTCATGCTCAGGTGGAACCTGCTGGGTTCCAGTTTGTGCCACTTGTCCTGCCACTGAAAAGAGCATGGTCACATCTTGCCCCCCATCCACCTCTTAGCTCTTACTGAGCATTGCTCAGATCCTCTCTGGGGCTGCTCTTCTCCAGGCTCAACAGCCCCAGGGCTCTCAGCCTTTCTTCCTCACAGAGATGTTTCAGGCCCCTCAGCATCTCCATACCCTCCACTGGACTCTCTCCAGCAGTTCCCTGTGTCACTTTAACTGGGGAGTCTAAAACTGGACCCAGAACTCCAGCTATGGCCTCACTAGGGCAGAGCTGAGGGTGAGGAGAACCTTTACAAATACTTTACAAACCATCACCTCCACCACAGCAAAGGGAGAGCCATCTCCAGTCCTGGGCAGTCTTTTTTGTCCACACAAACAAGACATGAGACATTCCAGTCCCTAAATTTCTTGCTAAATAGCATATAATAGCAGTTAGCACCCAGTTCAGCACAACTAGTTTAACTGGTGAGTCCCCTCAGCTCAAGGACAGGGAACTGCTTGAAAGAGTCCATCACAGAGCTACAAAAATGATGAAGGGAGTAGAACATCTCCCTTACAAGGAGAGACTGAGGGAGCTGAGGAGCTTTAGGTTGAAGAAAAGGAGCCTGAGGGGTGACCTCATTCATGTTTATAAGCATGTAAATGGTGAGTGCCAAGAGGCTGGAGCCAGGCTTTGCTGGGTGATGCCCAATGACAGCACAGGAGGCAATGGTGGAAGTTGAGGCATAGGAAGTTCCATGGAAAGAGGAGGAGAAATTTTTTCACTGTGAGGGTGCCAGAGCCCTGGAACAGGCTGCCCAAGGGGGTTGTGGACTCTCCCTCTCTGGAGATATTCAAACCCCACCTGGATGCGTTCCTGTGTGATCTGATCTAGGTGCTCCTGCTCTGGCAGGGGGGTTGGACTGGGTGAGCTTTTGAGGTCCCTTGCAGCCCCTAACATCCTGTGATCCTGTGAATTCTGCCTCTGAGCACCCCAGCACTTACCAAGCCTCAGTGCAGGCAGCAGCAAGATCAGCTCTGTGTGTTTTTGCAGAAGGGGGGAGGGAGGTGGGGGAAAGCCATTTGAAGGGTGGCATTCTTTTTCAGAAGGGGTCAACAATAGGTCAACAATAGAAGAAAATAGGTCATGTCATCTTAATTGGGGAATCATGAATTCAGGGCTGTCTCCATCCTGGTAACACAGCGAGGACCTTTGTTCCAGGCGTTAGGCACAAGCCAGCACCTTTAGCCAAAATAACTTTGCAAGCAAGCTCTCCTTGAATAAATCTTTTACACTGAAGGGAACATTTTTCAGCCCTCTGGTTTTTAACACCATTAACTTTAACTGTCAAGCCTGACAAGTATGGAAAACTGTTTTCTTACAAAAGTTAACACAAAAAACATTTTCCACTAAGAGGAGGTTTTGCTGGCTGCACATTAACTCTCCATTTTGCCATTTAACTCTAATTGCTATTTTTCTCCCAAATCTCTCTTTTTTTTTTTTCCCTCCCCCCTCTCCAAGATCTGGGCTTTAAAAGGGTTTGAGCAGACAGAAGTGAATGCTTGTTTACAGAAGTTCTCTCCCATGGATGTATTGTAATGAACTAATTACATTTAAGAGAAGGAGCTGGGGATAGCCATGACCTGTTAATCACATTCATTCACGTGCTCCTGTTCTTTTCTCCCTCCCCCTCCCACCTCCCCCTGCTCTTTCCATGGGTCTAGCTGAATTCAGGAGGCTAAAAACATCTGGGGAATTTCAGAGCCAAGTCACAGCAGGAATTTTTGGGGATCTCTTCAATGCTGATCAATATCTAAAGGGTGAGAGTCTGGAGGATGGGGTTAGACTCTTGTGGAAGGTGCCCAGTGACAACACAAGGGGCAATGGACACAAACTGAAACCCAGGAGGTTTCAGCTGAACAGGAGGAGAAATTTCTTTGCTGTGAGGGTGCTGGAGGCCTGGAGCAGACTGCCCACACTGGTTGTGGAGTCTCCTTCTCTGGAGAGATTCCAGCCGCAGCTGGGCATTGTGATCCCAGGCAAGCTGCTGCGGGTGCCCTGCTTTAGCAGAGGTGGTGGACTGGATGATCTCCAGAGGTGCCCTCCAACCCCACCATTCTGTGACTCTATTAATTAACAGCCACATGGGGTGGATAGGGAAACGGAGTTCTGGTCCATGAGCAGGCAAGTGGGGACAGGCTGGCTGAGCAACAAGCAGGCACCTGTCTCAGGAGGGGTTTATCTCTCCTTGTGGCAGCTTGGGCTGGGTGCCCCCTGCTGTGGCCACATAAGATACACCTCCGGTGTCCCAAGGGTCCAGCCCAGTGCATGGACACAGGAAGCTGTGTATTTCATTCCCATAATGTCCTGCTCCCTATAAAAACCACCAGCAAGGTCTCACACTTCCTCTTTCTTCCCTCACTGCCCCATGGGAGATGCTCCCCATCTGGTAATGGAGGGGAAGTTATCTCATGGCCTCTTGGGCCTGGCTAGGGCTAATGCCAGGAGGAGAAGGGGGAAGGGCAATCTCAGATCTGGCCAGCTGAGATTAGCCTAACAGTCGAGGGGGGGAAGAAAGAGCTCTGGGGGTTTTGGGTGTACCCTCAGGAGGGGAGAGGGGAGTGCGGGGATGCTTCTGGGTATGCTTTTGGGATCTCCTTGGTCACTGTGTGTGTGTAGTTCCTCTGTAAAGCATTCACTCTTTTTCCATTTAAACTTTCCATCACTTCTGCAATCCATTTGCGTGAGACTCATGGGGTTTTTTTGCCCTGGTGGGAAGCAAGGGAGGATCTGCCTTCCAACCCACCACGCTCCTGACTTTGCCTTCTGAGCACTACAGCTGGTCTTGGGCATCTCCTTAGTCAGTGGCAAGAACCAGTTCCTCCCAGTGCCAGTGGGGGGGTTGGGAGGGGACAGACTGAGCTGCACAGGCTGAGGCTGGCTGCCTAGCTGGGTGCGCCGTGGGAGCCTCGGCACGCTGCACAACAGGCTGCATTCCAGGAGGATAAAGCCTGAAGTGATTTAAGGCATGTAACTTGATTTGAAAACATCCACACTAGTGGGATTTGTGTTGATTTACCTCCGTATGTTTCTCAACCAAGTTAAGTGGCTGCACAAATGGTCCAGAGATGTCCCCTAAAAGGGGCTCCCAGGAGATGCAGCCATGCCAGGAGCCTGTCGAGCCGCTTGTCTGCCTGGATGAGCTTCTCGTCTCCGGGCAGGTGAAGGGATCAATATGAAGCTAAGTGAATTAATCTCTATCTGGACCACTTTAATAAATAACAAGGTTTTTCAGCAAATTCACTCCCTGGTTTATTGGGTTCTTCTGGAAACCCCCACTCTAAGCTGGTAGGAAGTAAATAAAACTGCTCATTCACTGCTGGATTCAGCCTGGGTCTGGGAGCCCACCTCCTCTTACCCCCTGACACACAGCCCGCTGAGCTGGCAGCCTGTACCAGCGTCAGGGGAGGGTGGATTAATCGATGACAAAAGCAGATGAGACCACTGTGATTTTCACTTCTGACCCCCACCCCCAACCCTGGATAACCCAAGCTGTAAGGCTTCCCAAAACTGATTCCTTCTAAAACTAGAGCAGGGTATTTTAGGAACAGGAAAACATGTGAAGATTTCCAATGAAATAGGAAGCTTCGTGTTTCTCGGTGAGCTGCTGTGAGTGGTTAATTGCTTTCACTGCTGGAGACGTGGTTTATGTCTAGTCTGAGTTCACCAACCTTCACTGGCTCTCTACTGGCTTTTCTTGCATGTGTGTTTGCTGGATCCAAGTCAACCTTTTTATTGTATTCATGTTTCTCTCCTCCAGAGTGCTCATATCTCAGAATCAACTAATAGTTAAGGTTGGAAAAGACCTCTGAGATCACCAAGTCCAACCTTCTACCCAGCACCTCCATGTCCCCAAGTGCCACATCTACTTGTTTTTCAAATACCTCCAGGGATGGTGACTCCACCACCTCCCTGGGCAGCCTGTTCCAATGCCTCACCACTCTTCCCATCACCTTCCTCTTTGTCAGAAGATGAAAACTGTCTCCTCCAGGCCCTGGTGGGTGCTTTCCAGTCATTCAACAACTCTTCTTTTTCTCCACTCTCTCCAGCTGTTGGTAGCAACACCTTGAACTTCCACAGTCCCAAATGGAACCTGCAGGAGGAGCACCTTCCTCCTTGCCTCAAATACTTCTCTTTTTAAACACCCAAACCAAACACTTCCCTTCTTTCCCTTCTATGCAGAAGTCTGTACGTGGCTGATGGTCCCCACCTTTTCCAGACTCATCAATTCCCAGGACATGGCCCAGGTCTGCATAGGACCTGTTAAAACACATTGCCTGTTTTCTTCCAGGCTACTAATGGGATCTAAATCATTCTGCACTCTGAGGTCAGCAGTCTCTTATTTCAGTTATCTCTACATCAGATTTAGACCTCCTCCCAAAGACAGCTCCGTGGTAACCCCAGGACTCCATCAGAAGCTTGTCTACTCACTGATGAATTCCCAATTAAAATTGGAGATTACAGCAGTTTCTTGGCCATTTCAGAGGTGCCTCATTGGTTTCCTATCCTTCCAGTCCTGTGTGAGAAGCTATTCATAGCCAAAGCAATACTTTTGCTGGATCACAGGGTGATTCACATTGGAAGGGGCCTTGGGAGGTCACCTAGTCTAACCTGTTCCTCAATGCAGAGTCACAGGCTCACAGGATGTCGGGGTTGGAAGGGACCCAAAGAGATCATCGAGTCCAAACCCCTGCCACAGCAGGACCCTACACTCTGGCTCAGGTCATATCCTGACAAGCCTTGAAAGTCTCCAGAGAAGGAGACTCCACAACCTCTCTGGGCAGCCTGTTCCAGTGCTCTGTGACCCTTACAGTAAAGAAGTTCCTCCTTGTGATGAGGTGGAACCTCCTGTGCTGCAGCTTACATCCATTGTTCCTTGTCCCATCACAGGGAACAAGTGAGCAGAGCCTGGCCCCTCCCTCCTGACCCCCAGCCCTCAGATATTTAGAAACATGTATTAAATCCCCTCTAAGTCTTCTCTTTTCCAGACTAAAGAGCCCCAGACCCCTCAGCCTCTCCTCCCCAGGCAGTGCTCCAGTCCCCTTAGCATCCTCGGAGCCCTCTGCTGAACCTGCTCCAGCAGATCCCTCTTGAACTGGGGACCATGAGAGCAGACCAGGATCCTCAGCCCTTTCCAAAAGTTGGTCAGAGAATCAGAGAATCACCAAGGTTGGAAGAGACCTCAAAGATCATCAAGTCCAACCTGTCACCACAGACCTCATGACTACACCATGGCACCAAGTGCCACGTTCAATCCCCTCTTGAACACCTCCAGGGATGGGGACTCCACCACCTCCCTGGGCAGCACATCCCAATGGTTAACAACTCTCCCAGTGAAAAACTTTCTCCTCACCTCTAGCCTAAACTTCCCCTGGTGCAACTTGAGACTGTGTCCTCTTGTTCTGGTGCTGGTTGCCTGGGAGAAGAGACCAAACCCTTCCTGGCTACAACCTCCCTTCAGGGAGTTGGAGAGAGCAAGAAGGTCTCCCTTGAGCCTCCTCTTCTCCAGGCTAAGCAACCCCAGCTCCCTCAGCCTCTCCTCACAGGGCTGTGCTCCAGACCCCTCCCCAGCCTCCTTGCCCTTCTCTGGACACGTTCAAGACTCTCAATGTCCTTCTTAAACTGAGGAGCCCAGCACTGGACACAGGACTCAAGGTGTGGCTTAACCAGTGCTGAGTACCATGACTTCCCTGCTCCTGCTGGCCACACTATTCTTGCTGCAGGCCAGGATGCCATTGGCCCGCTTGGCCACATCAGCACTATTACATTTATCAACACTTCTAATCTTTCTTGTATAACTTATAATCTTCCTGGAAAAAAAAAAAAAGAGAGAACTAAAAAACCAGAAAAAAAATCTAATTAGAGAAGACCCATATTCTATAAGCCTGTGTTGATTGACACTACTTACATTAATCCCTTTAATTCTTGACTAATTACATGCCCTATCAGCAATTCCATTATTTTGTCTGGGATTAATGTCAGGCAGCGAAAAAAAAAACCCAACCAAACCCCAAATCCCTGGTTATGTGAGCCACCTTGTTTATCCCTTTAGGAGAAAAAACCAAAACCCACCCACCCAAACTAAAATAATGGCACAAATCCTCAACTCTTTCCACAGACCTGTGACTTGGGCTCTTTACCGTCTCTAATTAAGAGCTGCAACGCCGGAGTCTTACTTGACAAAAAGGGGGGTTTATTGTGAAGGGACACGAGCACACCACCTCCCTCCTCCCCTCCCCTAGGAAGCAGAAATATTTCCTCAACTCTTCAGCATTCTGCACAGTGTTCCTGACAATGCTTTCATCCTCCTGAAGCACTGAGCTGCTCTCCCCATAATTATATCGCTCACGGAAGAGAGCCTGCGCTTCGGCTGGGGGGGGGGGGGGAGCCGGGAGGGGTGGGGAGGGCTGTGTTTCGACAGCCATATGTTGGAGCCTTGTGCTGCAAACAGCAAAGAAACCACCACAAACCCCTCCCTTCCCCCTCCCCCCCCCCCCCACATAAAAAAACCCCAACAACCCAGTGCTTGGAATGCCTAAAATTATCCTTGAAAATATCCAGACACAAAAGCAATTGCCTCTAACATCGAAAGAAACTCTATATTAGGCCCCATTTTTACAGATCAAGGAGAGCTGATGACAGGATGTAAAATATATAGTAGCAGCTTAGGGACAAGAGCCTGATTTGATTACATTTGTTATGTGCAAATAGAATCAAGTCCACAGGAGGAATGTATCCACTCGGTGATGTAAAGTGCCAGCTTAACAAAGCTGAAAATAATTACAAAGCCAAACAATTGGGAGAAAGAATCTGAGCAGGAATACTGTGGATGAGAACTGGGAAAGGGTTGAGCCCATTGTGCTGCCTAGGCAGAGGAGCCACGATCCCAGGGAACAGAAGGAAGCTTGTGCTGGCTGAGAAGGAGGGGAAAAAGAGCTGCTCCGGCTTGGAGGGCAAAGTGAAAGCCAAGTCAGAAAGCAATAAATAAAAGGGAAATTCTTCCCCATGGAAGACAAGAAATATTAGTGGCAATGAATATAAGTCAGCAGCAAGGAATTCCACAGAACTGATAAAGGATGTCATGCATGGATTGAAGGGAAATAAAGATACTGGAGACAAAAGAGGAAATGAAGGGGTCTGGATTTTTTTTCCCTCTGTGTGCAGAAGGTCAAAGATTCAGATCAGCAAGCAGCAAATGGGCAGCACCAGAGAAACCTTCTGCTGGCACATTTAGCTCTGCTGCTGCTGGATGAAGCAGCCCCAGCAGTGCCCTTCCGTGCTGGAATCGTCTCTGTCTGTGAGGCAGACCTGATCTCAAAAAGCAAAAGGAGTGGCAAGCTGCCCCCAGTGGGGTTGGAGACAGACCCTGTGTTCCCTCAGCTGCCCACTCTGCTTCAGTGTTCTTCAGTGGCATGAAGAAGGTGACAGGATGGCAGGAACAGGACCAGAGGCAGAACTGAAGAGGGAAAGTGCCATCAAAAGATGCTCTTCCAGACAAGCCACTTTTGGTGGCTGTGGCAGCCACTGGGGAGCTCTATATTGTCAGCAGCAGGACACTGGAGTAGGGCTCTGCTCAATCAAAAGCTGAGAGACATCTTCTATAGCTAAAAAAGTCCATCATCATCTTCATCTCTTTCTAGCTGACCTTATCCTATGGCTGCACAAGTTATGGCTAACACCACACAAGCACTGTGCTGTGCTGTTTGTCCATCCAACCCATCTTCAGAAACCATCTTAGATGGTGTTGGATGATGGGTTGGGTGTGATGATCTTGAAGGTCTCCTCCAACCTGGTTTATTCTATTCTATTCTATTCCAAACACAAATGACCAAGAAGGAGCTCCATGGAGTTAGTCCAAGGCTTCAGGACAACAGACAGAGCTGGCAGAGCCATTCCAAACACAACTGTTCCAGGCAGCAAACACTTCACAGCAGGCAGCCTGGGGATTCTCCAAAGCCTCCTCAACCACCGTGTCTGCCAGATTTCCCCTACCCAAATACCAAAGTACACGATGATGATGTCTCAATGTTGAGTAGTTTGAGTAGCAGGGAAGCAGCAAAGGCATCCTTGAGAACAAAGGCAGCTCTGAATGGCAGGAGTCAGCAGACAGTCCTGGAAACACTCAGAATGTTCCAAAGTCCCCCACAAAACCCTGAAGTGCTTATCTGCATTCTGATGCACTCCCAGCATCACCTGGGGAACCCAAACCAGATCCCAGCTCCTGAGGCCAGAAGGAAACTTTCTGAGGCAGGGTGTCACAGCAGAGAAGACAGTGGGTTGGACATGATGATCTCAAAGGTCTCTTCCAACCTGGTCTGGTCTATCCTATCCTATCCTATCCTATCCTATCCTATCCTATCCTATTCTATTCTATGTCATGTAAAGACTTTCCAGTGTGTTCTCCCTCCAACACCCAGGGTGATCTGCTTTAACGTGGGGAAACAGGAGAGACACGAGCAGCTCTTCCACCAAAGCAAAGCCAGCTGATCTCTACAGACACAGCAAATAACTCCCCCCTGGGTGAGGAGACCTTCCAGTGGCAACAACTTTACCAACCAAGGTTTTCGAGGGAAGGCCCTCAAGGGTTAAATTCCCTCTCTGTCTCCTCTTCTCCACCCACCTCCCTCCTCCCCTCTCCGCCAAAGGATCCTTGTGAAAGAATCTGTATTCGATATGCACCAAGAGAGACTCTGGTCTGGGCTTTTTTAATAGAGAGCAATTCCTCTGCATTCTCAGGTGTCCCTTAAAGTCAAACTGATATTTCTGCTGCGTTATTACCGCAGTCTGTAGATGTCTTCAGACTCAGAAAAGGCCTTTTGCTCCGCAGGTATGCTCCGCCCCTGCGGTGCCGAACAGTTTCTCTCTGTTAAGAAAAACCCCTCCAGAGAAATTGGTACTTGGAGCCAATTAATGGACCTCTTCCACCTTCTGTCTTGCCAGTTTTTCTTGGCACCAGCCGCCAGTCCCCGCGGCTGAGCCACCGGTCGTTACAACGTGCCATTAAAAGAGTGAAACGGGGGGGGGGAAATAGTTTGTGTAAGCTCAGCGAGCGGGAGGTGCCTGGAACGTTCCTGTTTGCTAACCTGGGCGCCGCTCTCCACGGTGCCCTTCACGATTCAGCCGCTGCAGCCCCGCTGATTAACTCCGGAGAGCATCAGAGCTCCGTGGCACAGAGGACATTTAGCTCGAAGGATGAGCAAAAGCCCCGGAACTGCAAGCAGGGGAGAAAGGTGTTCCTAGAAGCCCAAGGAGATGGGGAATGAATTACCTGGCTCCCTAAGGTGCAGCTGCTCAGTAACACCTCTGACCACGGAGCCAGTTCTAGATAGCAGGAAGGGTCTGGAGGTGCTGGAACATGTCCAGAGAAGGGCTATGATGATGATTAGAGAGCTGAAGCATCTCTCCTGTGAGGACAGACTGGGAAGAGTTGGGGCTGTTCAGTCTGGAGAAGAGAAGGCTCCAAGGAGACCTAATTGTGGCCTTCCAGTATCTGAAGGGGGCTACAAAAAAGCTGGGGAGGGACTTTTGAAGGTGTCAGGGAGTGATAGGACAGGGGGGAATGGAGCAAAACTAGGAATGGGGAGATTGAGATTGGATATCAGGAAGAAGTCATGAGAGTGGTGAGAGACTGGCACAGGCTGCCCAGGGAGGTGGTGGAAGCCTCCTGCCTGGAGGTGTTTGCAGCCAGGCTGGATGTGGCTGTGAGCAACCTGCTGTAGTGTGAGGTGTCCCTGCCCATGGCAGGGGGGTTGGAAGTGGCTGAGCCTTGAGGTCCCTTCCAACCCTAACAATTCTATGGTTGGACTCAATGATCTCAAAGGTCTTTTCCAACCTGGTTAACTCTATTCTATTCTATTCTATTCTATTCCATTCTATTCTATTCTGTTCTGTTCTGTTCTGTTCTATTCTATTCTAGTCTATCCTATCCTATTCTATTCTATCCTATTCTATCCTATGATTCTATGACCACTTAAAACTGGGACCTGAACAACTACCGTGGATCTGGGATAAGAAAGAGCCATTCTCTACGTCAAAATAAATAGTAGGGTTTGAGCTCTTCAGCTTCTCAGACAAAATCCCCACAGACCTTCCTGGGCTGAGAGGAAAAGACAGCATTACACTCTCCAAATCACTGCCTCAGGAAAAAAAACCCAACCCTTCCACATCTCCACGCTGACTGAATGAAGCGGGGGGGCGAATTTAGGCCCAGATCAAGTTTAAACGCAGGAGCTTGGAACCAAGGGATCATGTTTAAGTTCAGATTCACAGATTCTTATCTCTGCAGATATGATAGGCTGGCCTCCTGAGGGCTCCAGGTCACGCAACTGCAGCTCCAAAAAAAAAAAAGAGGCAAACCAAGCTGTTTTGGGCCCCTTAACTTCTGTGTGAGCTGCAGCGGGTCTGAGGAAGACACGCATTCTTGATTTGAAGAGAGCAGAGCATGGAGAATCCATCACATCCCCCAGGAAACTGTTCCAGAGGTTAATTACTCTCACTGCTAAAAATTTGTACCTTATTTCCAACTTGAATCTTTCTGGCTTCAGTTTCCAGCCATTGGACCTTGTCATGCCTTTTGAGCGCTCAATTAAAGGAGGCTGAAGCATCAGATACCGCTTCCATCTGTCAGTGCTTAAACACAGAGCTCTCAGTAGCTGGTTCTCAGGAGGGTTTTTGGCAGGCTCTGAACCACTGACAATAACTTTTCTGCCTGTCTTTGGATCTGGCTTGGAGGCCAAGCCAGAAGTGTGAATGTAATTAGGTTTTGATAATTTGTGGCCCTTGAGAGAGCTGAGTGATAAATAGGTCTGATCAGAAGAACTCCAATGAATCTTGGCTTTATCAGGATTTGCCATTTTCTCCACAGGGAAATGTTTGATTGGAAGGGTTCAGCTTCAAAGGATGGCAGTGAAGGCTGAGCAGGTTCTGTCCCTGAGTGTGCCCATAGCCTGGCCCAGCATGCCACTCACACTCAGCATCCTGCAGCAAGCTGGCTGTGTGATGGACTCAGTGATCTGTTGGACTCAAGGATCTCAGTGAAATTTAGATTGGATGTTAGGAGCAAGTTCTACACTGTGAGAGGGGTGGTACACTGGAACAGGCTGCCCAAGGAGGTGGTTGAGGTCCCATCCCTGGAGAGGGAGCCCCATCCCAAGGTGTGGCTCGACAGGGTTCTGGGCAACCTGATCTAGTGGAAGATGTCCCTGCTGACTGCAGAGGGGGTTGGACTGGATGACCTTTGGAGGTCCCTTCCAACCCAAACCATTTTGTGTTTCTGTGATCTTTTCCAGTTGAAACAATTCTATGTTTCTGTGTGGCTGCAGCAGAGGAGAGTCAGGACAGAATAAAAATGCAGCTCCTCTGGGAGCTAGGTCACAGTCAAAGCAACAATCCCTACTGTGACAGCAGAACTGTCCCCGCTCCCATACAGCTCTATAAATGAACCCCAGCACATCCCATAAGAGTGCTGTAGGGTTTTCTCCTCCCACCTTCCTCCTTCCTCTGCCAGGGAACAAATCAACTTCCTGAAGTTAATCTACATGTTCAAATGAGTATCATAGAATCATTTAAGTTGGAAAAGACCTACAAGATCACCGAGTCCAACCATTAACCCTGCTCTACCAAGTCTACCACCAAGCCACAGGACCCCATCTACATGGCTTTTAAACACCTCCAGGGATGGTGACTCAAGCACCTCCATGGGCAGCCTGTTCCAGTGCCTGACAACCCTTTCAGTGAAACATTTTTTCCTACTATCCAGCCTAAACCTCCCCTAGCACAGCTTGAGATCATTTCCTCTTGTTCCATTACTAGCTAGAACTAGTTAGAGTGACATCAGGCCACAATGTTATGGAACAGGAACCCTCCCTGGTAACTGTCCCATTCCCACTGATGATCTGCCTTAAGGAAGAGATGATGATGCTCCCACTAACAGGGTGTTTTCTCTCTCTAAAGAGCCACAAACAGCTTTAAACAACAACAAAGAAAGTGTTGGGGGAGATTTGGACAAGACTCAAGAACTCAGGTTGCCTGAATCTGAATGGGGGGAGCAGCCAATGACTGCTTCTGAGTGATTTTTAGATGGATGGATAGATGGATGGATGGATGGATGGATGGGGAAATGGGGACTTGTGATGGAACCAGAGCTGCAATCTCATTTCTGGAGCTACTGCCACATCTCCTGCATGCAAGATGTCACTTGCCTGCTGCTCTGATAGGCTTCTCACGAGCCAGCTGTTAGGATGACCGATGCTTCCTGCAGGATGGCACTTGCCTGCTTGGGGCAGTGGTGCTATATCCTGCCATTGAATTAATTTGCCATATGACAGGCAGGCAGAGGACTCAGCTGTGCCTGGAGCCCCTTGATTTTGGCTTCCTTTCACAAGGGATATTTGCTCTATGCAGGCAGCCTTCATTATGGCTGGGGAGAAAAAAAAGGAACCAAGTTTATCTCCTAGACCAATATTTGTTTGCTGGCTTATCAGGGCAGGGTCACTTTAGGTTTTCATTGCTTCAGCTTGAGCTGTTACTTCCCTCATTGCTTTTCCTACTCAGCTCAAAAGCACAAGGTCCTGCCAGAAAGATCTGAACTCACAGGTGAGACAATCTGAAAGAGCTTGTAGCCGAGAGCCATATGGATTTGGATGAACACTGCAGCAAATGCTCAAGGTCTTTTTAATCCAGCTACAGACACTTCTGGTCACAGTAAGTGTTCAGAAAGCAAGAAGAGGTTACAAAGGTCTGTTCTCTCCTATAAACCACTAACTGCTCAGCTGAGAGAGGCTTCTAGCAAGCCAGATCCAAAATGTTGCAGAGAAGAGGCTCAGGCAGGAATTGAGAACTGTTTTGATGGGTGGTAACTATTCCTTGAGCATCCTCATGTGAAAAGCAGAGGTACCTGTAAATAGAAGAGACCTTCCTCACCGTTCCTCTGGCCACCAGAGGATTGTTCCCAAACAGTCAGCTGTCCATAACAGTTTAAAATGTCCTCAAGGGAAGAAATACCCCCACCAAAAGGCAGTTCTGTGAATCACCAAAGTTGGAAGAGACCTCAAAGATAGAGTCCAACCTCTCACCACAGACCTCATGACTAAACCATGGCACCAAGTGCCACGTCCAATCCCCTCTTGAACATGGGATGGGGATGGGGATGGGGACTCCACCACCTCCCTGGGCAGCACATCCCAATGGCTAACAACTCTCTCAGTGAAGAAATTTCTCTTCACCTCCAGCCTAAACTTCCCCTGGTACAGCTTGAGACTGTGTACTCTTGTTCTGGTGCTGCTTGCCTGAGACAAGACACCAACTCCCTCCTGGCTACAACCTCCCTTCAGGGAGTTGTAGAGAGCAAGGTCTCCCCTGAGCCTCCTCTTCTCCAGGCTAAGCAACCCCAGCTCCCTCAGCCTCTCCTCACAGGGCTGTGCTCCAGACCCCTCCCCAGCCTCCTTGCCCTTCTCTGGACACATTCAAGAGTCCCAATGTCCTTCTTAAACTGAGGGGCCCAGAACTGGACACAGGACTCGAGGTGTAGCCTAAGCAGGGCTGAGTACAGGGCAGAATGACTTCCCTGCTCCTGCTGGTCACACCATTCTTGATGCAGGCCAGGATGCCATTGGCCTTCTTGGCCACTTGGGCACACTGCTGGCTTATGTTCAACTGCTGTCAACAAGTACCCCCAGGTCCCTCTCTGTCTGGGAGCTCTCCAGCCACTCCGACCCCAGCCTGTAGCGCTGCATGAGGTTGTTGTAGCCAAAGTGCAGAACCAAGGGAAGCCAAACACTCCCCTTCCTTGGCTGACCTCTGGGCCAGGCCAGGCCACCTTTGCCAGCTTCATGCTGGTACCTGTCCCAGAGTCAAATTTTCCAAGCCCATGGGCAAAAAAAAATCAGGCAGGTCAGGCTCATTTTTCATATTCTCCAGGTCATCTTTCACAAAGATTCTGTTACTGAGCCTACTTTTGACCCTGTAACTGTGGCCAAGTTAATCTTCCCATTATCAGGAGGAAATAGTGATAGTTTTTATTGTATCTACCTGTCTCAGATTTATTGTACCCAGATGGATGGCTCTGGGCTGTGTTTCCTATTAAGAAGTATCTTTGTTTTATCACATCAGGAAGAGAGGTATGCAGCTCCTGAAGGCTGCTCAGCCTTCCACCATCAGACCTATTATTCTTTTTCCTTTGGAGTATTGTGTCCAGTTCTGGGCTCTCCAGTTCAAGAGAGCCAGGGAACTCCTGGAAAGAGTCCAGTGGAGGCTCCAAAGATGCTGAGGGGGCCTGGAGCATCCCTGTGAGGAGGAATGGCTGAAAGATCTGAGGCTGTTGAGCCTGGAGAAGGGCAGCCTGTACAAATATCTGAAATGTGGGTGTCAAGAAGCAGGGGTCAGGCTTTTTTCAGTGGTGCCTTGTGACAGGACAAGGGGCAATGGACACAAGCTGGAACAGAGGAAATAACATGGGAAAAAAGCTTTCCTTTGAGAGTGCCAGAGCCCTGGAACAGGGTTCCCAGGGAGGTTGTGGAGTCTCCTTCTCTCAAGACCTTCAAAACCCAACCAGATGCATTCCTGTGTGACCTACCCTAGGTGGTTCTGCTTTGGCAGGGGTTTGGAACAGGTAATCTCCAGAGAGATTTCCAACCCCTAACAAGCTAAAGCAAACTGTTAGAGTTACTAAGTCCCTCAATCAGCAAAACTCCAAAGTATAAATGTAGCTTTAAAATATGTCTTGTTCCCATTTAAATGAGGGCAAATTACAGCTCCATTCAAGCAGGAACCTACAGGGGGTTTATACACACATTTCTAAACATATAATTACATATTAGCTGAAGAAGTTAGCTGGAAATCTACCTGGAAGAGGGTAGATTTAGCCTGGAAGTTAGGAAGAAACTCTTTACAGGGAGGGCACAGAGACACTGCAAAAGGTTGTCGCTGCCCCCTCCCTGGAAGTGTTCAAGGCCAGGCTGGATGGAGCCTTGAGCAACCTGGACTAGTGGAAGGGGGTTTGGAACTAGGTGATCTTTAAGTTGCAACAGAAGCCATGTGCCTGCTTGTACTGCTGAAGCAAAGCTCCAGCACCCTCCATACCAACCCTGCAGCACACCACCACGTTACTGAAACACCTTTAGCAGTGACCACCTCCTAATAACAAACAGTTTTAATGAGAGAAGAGAAGAGAAGAGAAGAGAAGAGAAGAGAAGAGAAGAGAAGAGAAGAGAAGAGAAGAGAAGAGAAGAGAAGAGAAGAGAAGAGAAGAGAAGAGAAGAGAAGAGAAGAGAAGAGAAGAGAAGAGAAGAGAAGAGAAGAGAAGAGAAGAGAAGAGAAGAGAAGAGAAGAGAAGAGAAGAGAGAAGAGAATTGAATTAACCAGGTTGGAAGGGACCTTTGAGATGATTGAGTCCAACCTATCACCCAACACCATCTAATCAACTAAACCATAGCACCCATCCTGTGGTATCTAACCTAACCCAACCACCCTGGCTGCTGCCCTCCCAGCCCTGTACATGCTCTTGCCTTCACACAGCAAAGGCAGGAGCACCACCTCATAAACAAAGGAGGAAACACATTGAACCAACTACCCACAACTTACTTTCAACAAGCTTACCGATGTCAGCGCAGGCGATAAAATTAGCCTGTTGGAGTCTGCGCTTTTGGCACCATCAGCTGCTAATTACATGCTGTAAGCAGAGAGGGGAGGGCTCAGCAGCTCGCCAGGGGCTGCTGGCTGCTTGTCTTTCCGCTAAACTTGCTCACAAGGCAGCTAAAAATAGCTTTACAGGCGAGCCTTCTTCTGAAGGGAGAGGCAGGGTGAAATAAAAGAGCATAGGCAGCTTAAGCTCTTTGTACCCAAAGACCCACACTTGCAGCCAGGTATCCAACGCCCACACCAGCAGAATCTTCACTGGCTCGAGGAGCAGGTATTTGCTCACCCTCTCCACTACCAGTAGAACCCTAGAACCATAGAACTGGTGAGGCTGGAAGAGACCTTTGGGATCATCAAGTTCAACCCCGTGCTGAGAGCTCACAATCCCATGGCTACTGTTGAGACACTATCACTACACCATGTCCCTCAGCACCACATCCATGTGTCTTTTAAATACCTCCAGGGATGGTGACTCCACCAGCTCCCTGGGCAGCCTCTTCCAGTGCTTGATAACTCTTTCTGTGAAGAGTTTTTTCCAAATAGCCAACCTGAAGCTGCCCCTGGCACAACTTGTGGCTGTTTCTTTTTTGTCCTGGTACAAGCAATCCTTTGGATCCTTTTCATCAAGAAACCAAGGCCTAAACTCTGTTCTTTCTCTCATTTCTTCCAAGTTCAGCTTTCTCCCTCACCTCTGCCCTATCCCTTTACTAACTAGCATGTGACCATAGCCTCTTCCACAGGCTGGACACTTTAAATCCCACATGGAGCTTTGGGGCTCTTCCCCAGGAGGGTGGTGAGAGACTGGCACAGGTTGCCCAGGGAGGTGGTAGAAGCCTCCTGCCTGGAGGTGTTTGCAGCCAGGCTGGATGTGGCTGTGAGCAACCTGCTGTAGTGTGAGGGGTCCCTGCCCATGGCAGGGGAGTTGGAACTGGCTGAGCCTTGAGGTCCCTTCCAACCCTAACAATTCTATGATTCTATAACCACCTAAAACTGGGACCTGAACAACCACCAGGGATCTGGGAAAGAGCCATTCTATGATTCCATGATAACGTACCTGCTCTCTGTGAACAACCTGATTCCAAGCAGAGGTGACAGGTTGTCCTGGCTCTGCAAACCCTGTGACATCCTTGTGCAGGCAGTAAGAGTAGAGACTCACCCAGCAGCTCTCCTGCATCCAATCTTCCCTGCCTGGCTCCCACTTCCCCAGCAGCTGCTGCTGATTTCCACTCAGCTCTGGTTTGATGCAGAGGACATTCTCACCCCAGCTCCTTTCAAAGGATGCAGCTTCCCCATCTCCTGGAGTATGTGTGGGAAAATATGATGATGTTCATTGTCACGGGCAGACAACAAGTGCATGATCATTTCCAGCAGTTATCCTGATGGAACAAATCTATCAAAGGAATGAAAGAGCTAAGTGGATGAAACACAAGCAGAATTCTTTCCATTAAGCAATTCTATTAGGTTACAGACCAAAGGGGGTTATTGATTCAAGGAGCACAGCGTGAGTGACTAAATACTTGTGAGCATCAAAGCCCCACTGCAGTCAATTACTGCTCACAGCCAGGAACTGGAGCTCTGTGCTAGGAAGGGATGTGTTTATCCAACACTGAGTTGGATTCACACCTTGAGTACTGGGTTTAGCTTTGGGGCTTTCACTGCAAGAAAAACATTGTGAGAGGCTGGAGCAGGTCCAGAGAAGGCCAACAGAGCTGGGGAAGGGTCTAGAGAACAAGCCTTGTGAGGAGCACCTAAGGGAACTGGGGTTGTTCAGCCTGGAGAAAAGGAGATTGAGGGGAGAAATTCTGGCCCTTTACAGCTCCCTGACAAGAGGTTGGAGCCAGGTGGGGGGTTGGTCTCTTCTTCCTACTGACAAGTGATAGGACAAGAGAAAACAGCTTCAAGCTGCACCAGGGGAGGTCAGGCTGGATATTAGGAAAGCACTCTTCACTGAAAGGGTTCTCAAAGACTGGAACAGGCTGCCCAGGGAGGTGGCTGAATCCTCATCCCTGGAGGTGTTTAAAGGGCACAGAGGTGACCTGGCAGTGCTGGGTTGGACTCAATGATCTTAAAGTCTCTTGCAACCAAAGCAATCCTCTGATTCTGTGGTTCAGCATCAGAGCTGGTAGAGTTAGAGAAGAGCTGGACTTGACAACCTTAAAGGTGTTTTCCTACTGAAATGACTCCGTGGTCCTAGGGTTCTATGACAACAGTGATTTGGGCCAAAGCTGTGTTGCTGGCATTAAATATGACAGAGCAAACACAGGGTCTACAGACAAGTGATCACACAGGGAGTAGTTAAGCTCCTCAACAAACTAATTATACTGCTAATGATAAGCAAACCAGGAAGGAGCACAGGAACTCAAACAGAGACTACACACAAGGTTGCTCTTACTGAAGGCTGAACTCAGCATTTAAATAGAAAATCCAGAAGGCCAAGTTTATTCAGATCTTGGCTAATCTGTGATGGCTTTCATGCTAAGTTCCATCTCCAGAGTCAATCTGATGAACTCTGACATTAGACTAAAAGCAACCAACAACATCAGCAACTGTTGGGATTGAAGAACAGTGGAGCAAAACTAGAAATGGGTAGGTTCAGATTGGATGTTAGGAAGAAATTCTCCCCCATGAGGGTGGTGAGAGCCTGGCACAGGTTGCCCAGGGAGGTGGTGGAAGCCTCCTGCCTGGAGGTGTTTGCAGCCAGGCTGGATGTGGCTGTGAGCAACCTGCTGTGGTGTGAGGTGTCCCTGCCCATGGCAGGGGAGTTGGAACTGGCTGAGTCTTGAGGTCCCTTCCAACCCTGACAATTCTGTGATTCTAAAAACTAGAACCAGCAAATGGGCAAATGGGTGGCATCTACAAATAAAAGACAGGTAAAAGCTTAATGGTGAGGAGACAAAAGGGCAGCTTCCCGAAATTCCAGGTGCTACAGGTGGGACCTGAGAATCATAGAATCACAGAATCAATAAGGTTGGAAAAGACCTCAAAGATCAGCAAGTCCAACCTGGCACCCAACACCTCATGACTACTAAACCATGGCACCAAGTGCCACATCCAATCCCCTCTTGAACACCTCCAGAGATGGTGACTCCACCACCTCCCTGGGCAGCACATCCCAATGGCCAACAACTCTCTCTGGGAAGAACTTTCTCCTCACCTCCAGCCTAAACTTCCCCTGGCACAGCTTGAGATTGTGTTCTCTTTTTCTGGTGCTGGTTGCTTGGGAGAAGAGACCAACCCCCACCTGGCTACAACCTTCCTTCAGGGAGTTGTAGACAGCAAGAAGGTCTCCCCTGAGCCTCCTGTTCCCCAGGCTAAGCAATCCCAGCTCCCTCAGCCTCTCCTCACAGGGCTGTGCTCAAGGCCTCTCCCCAGCCTTGTTGCCCTTCTCTGGACATGTTCAAGAGTCTCAATGTCCTTCTTAAATCGAGAGGCCCAGTGCTGGACACAAGAAGCAATGTCAGAGGCAAATGCTCTACCTAAACCTCATTAATGATCCTAAACTTCCCAAATGACTTCCTTTTGGCAACCTCATCTAACTGATGGTATCCCAGGGGTTGGACCAGGTGACATTTAAAGGTCCCTTGCAACCCGAAGCATTCTATGTTCCTATGATATTGCTGTGCAGATGAGATGTACTTTTGCAGCAGCTTAGCTTTAGAAGGCTGCTGAAGGGGGGACGAAGAGACTCACGCACCTCTTTTGTCTCCCATCCAGAATGAAGACATAAGCCAAGTTTATTGTGTACTAGACTGAAAAACAACCACACTTGTGAGTCTCCTGATGCTTGCCCATGATCATCCTTCCACTTGCAGATGAGGTTAAGCTTGCTTCCCCAAACAAACCTCAGTCTCTGCTGAGGGAAGCGCAGAGCCCCGCTGGCAGGAGGGAGGCATTTTGCCTGACCGTTTCCCTTTCTCTGCAATTCATCTCCCCCTCTCCCTGCAGAGCTCCTATGTGGAGAGAATGAAATTATCCTTCAAGGTAGTTTTTAGGTGGTTTGTTTTTTTTTTTTTTCTCTTCCAAGAGCATCACCACTGCTTTCCACTGGAAGCAAAGGCACATAAACACCAGCTCCACGAGTTCAAGCTGCTTTAACACATCCCCCTGCTCTCTGAAGCCATTGTTCCTCGGCAGGGCTGGCTAACGTCAGCGTTCACCAGCCAGAAGGAGCTGCCCCCTCCCCACGGTGTGGGATCCACTGGGAGCTTTGGCTTCAAAGCCTGTGCTTTGTGTTCAGGGGTTGGGTTTTTAAATCTCCAATGTTACACACCCCCCCCAAAAAAAAACCCCACCCAACCAACAACCAAACCAAACCCCCCCTACACACACACAGAGGAAAGCTGTGGAAGCAGGACAGCTGCTGGAGGCTGTTTGAGAGGTGGTAATTTTGCAGGGTTTATGAAGCCAGGCACCCTGCCTGCTACTGAAAAACCTCCTATTCCCCAGAGACAGTTTAAAATAATAGGATAGGATATAGTTTGAGTATTTGCTAATGTAAATTGTTTTTCTTCAGCCCTTTTTTTTCCCTCTCCTTCCCCCATTCTGTTGGCTGATGCAGAGGATTAGAAGTATCAGCATGTGGAAGTCATGCAGGCAAACCCCTCAATAATCCATTTTTACCCAACCTGCATATCATCAGGCTCTCAGACGTTCTGCAGCTTGAAGTGATTGCAGCATAAACTGTCCCAGCAAAGGAGGCCAGCTTCTGCATTTCATTCCCTGGGTGATATTGGGTTTGACATTGGGATTATCCATAATGGGTTCTTTCCTACCAGGGCTGTGGGGGCACACGGACAGCCCGATGTGGATGTGCAACCACACGAGAAAAATAGAATGGAATGGAATGGAATGGAATGGAATGGAATGGAATGGAATGGAATGGAATAGAATAGAATAGAATAGAATAGAATAGAATAGAATAGAATAGAATAGAATAGAATTAACCAGGTTGGAAAAGACCTTCAAGATCATCAAGTCCAACCTATCACCCAACACCATCTAATCAACTAAACCATGGCACCAAGTGCCCCATCCAGGCTCTTCCTAAACACCTCCAGGGATGGTGACTCCACCACCTCCCTGGGCAGCCCATTCCAATGGCAAATAACTCTTTCCATGAAGGACTTCTTCCTGACATCCAGCCTAAACCTCCCCTGGAACAGCTTGAGACTGTGTCCTCTTGTTCTGGTGCTGCTTGCCTGGGAGAAGAGACCAGCCCCCACCTGGCTACAACCTCCCTTCAGGTAGTTGTAGAGAGCAATAAGGTCTCCCCTGAGCCTCCTCTTCTCCAGGCTAAAAAGTCAGTCTGTGTCCTCCTGAACCACCTTCACACACAGATCCAGGCTGGACAGGCAGCTCCACATGGGTGTGATTGTGCAGGTGAGCAGGGACACAACTCATTCCATCACTTAGCTCCTGCATGGCTGTACATGACACCCACCTACCACAGAGGCTGAACAGGAGCTGATTTTCTGTGCAAGCACCTTACTGGGCAAGGGAAAGCCCTGCTGCATATGGTTGAGCTGTGCTTTCACCTCCACCACTCACAGCCTTGCTGCCTTCTTCCACCTTGCTGCTTGTAGGGTCCCAGGAGACACAATTTCTATGCCATACCCAAGAGAGGATAAAGCTGGCTCCAGTGCCCCCACCTCACTGCTGGGTGTTTGGTGCTAGAGCAGCAGCACTGCAGGTTTTGTAGTGGCCATCATCTAACAGCTCTCTTTAAAAGAAGCTTAAAGCCTCTGACTTCTCCCAGGGCAAAAAAACATGTGAGGTTGTTTTTGACACAATCCATTTTCTGCCCAATGGAGAGGCATGAGAGTGCTGAATCACAGACAGCAGATTAGGGGGGAAAAGCATGGCTTGTTTAGACCAAAATGTTTAATCCAGACCAGCCTGAAGATTTCCCTCAATCCATACAAGACTCTCACTTTCTTCCAGAAGCTCTAGGTTTGGAGCAAAGCTCTCCAGCAGTACAGCATGGACTGAATGTCCTTGCCATCCATCATGTCCTTGTCATCCATCAGGTCCTTAGGTCAGAGAAAGACCCACCCAAAACAACAGGCAAAGGACTTTCCAAGCCCAGGACAACATCTCACATGCTCTGGGGCCTTCAAAGCTGCCCATGAAGCAGGTAGCTCTGTGCCTCTGTAAGAGCAGCTCAAGACCCCAGACTGTCAGACAAAGAGTCACAGAGATGGAATTTGTCACTGCCATTGCTATGCCAGTCAAGAAGGTCACTCCCCTCAAGATCCGCCAAGATCTGAGACTAATTCTGAGTCCCAAATGCTCTGTCTGTGTATTCAGAGCAGACCAAACTTGGATTGAAACCAAATGTTCCAGAACCTCCATAAACACTCTGCCCAAAGGATCTGGGCGATGATCAAGGAGTCAGCTTGCCCTTCATTGACCTCCTAACGTGTCTGTTGGTTTGCTACTATCCCTTTGCACGCAACACAGGCTTGCCTGTCACAGCCTTACTGTGTACAATGTGCAGGACACATCCCATGGTCACCAGAGCACTCTTCATCTGCATGGCACTTTGGAAGTCTGCAACTTGCCAAAGCAATTGTCCATCTGGTGGCAATTCCACGACACGCAGAGCAGGGACCACGCAACGTCGGCATCCAAAGTCCCTTTGCCTTCCAAACAAGTCTGTCATTTCACATTAAATAGACCCAGCCATCCCACTGATGGTTTGGTACCAGTTCCACAGAGCAACTCCATCCATGTGCACATTCACACTTCCATTACTCAACACTTACTCATAGACAGAGTGAAGGAGCAGCCCCCTGGGCGCATATGTTTAGCGTCAGCTCATGACTACAAGCTAAACATACCTCCCATAGCTCCAAAAGCCTCAAACAAAGAGCTCCTGTTCACTTGAGATGCTCAGCCAGGGTCAGGTAAAGGTTGTGAGTTATCCCTATCTCAAGGTTACTTACACAGTACATAAACTCCAGGATCAAGTTGCAGAGTCTGCAGCAATTGTGCACTCAAAGTCAATCACCTTCAGTGGAGACAAAGTAAAAGCAGAGGCCTTTGGCTCTGCCCAGCTTCCAGGAGTGAGCTTGGCTGTTTCATCAGCTTTCTTCCTCCAGAGAGCCTCCTTGGATGTCAGAGCTTCTACTGCCAGCCCTGTAAACCAGATCTGAAACATTATGACTCTTACAACTTCTTGATGCATTTTGGAGTGACTTGAAATTCAACAGAGCAGGAGAAGCAAGGTGAGGTTGGGAACAAAGGTGTGAGAGGACCCAGTGAAGGTCTGACTGACTAACCACTGAACAAGCTGTTATTTCACCTTGGGATGCAACTCTGCCCAAAGCTGCTGTAGGACACCAGGACCACAGCTCAAAGGGCTTCTCTGTGGTGGGCTGTCACCTCATTGATAAATCAGCGAGGAATGAAGTCTGTGCAGCCTGTCCTTCACCCAGTGGCTCACAGGGCATGGAACTTCCTCTTATGGAAGAACAGCTGGGAAAGAGTTGTGTACAGGGAGATGTCAGGTTATGGTATCCTGGGCTGCAGCAAGAGAAGCATAGCCAGCAGGGCAAGGGAGGTGATTCTCCCCCTCTGCTCCACTCTGCTGAGACCCTACCTAGAGTACTGTGTCCAGTTCTGGAGCCTCTGTTACAGGAAGGATCTGGAGGTGCTGGAAGGTGTCCAAAGAAGGGCCACGAGGATGAGCAGAGGGCTGGAGCTCCTCTCCTATGGAGACAGACTTAGGGAGCTGGGGCTGTTCAGTCTGGAGAAGAGAAGGCTCCAAGGAGACCTAATTGTGGCCTTCCAGTATCTGAAGGGGGCTCCAAGAAAGCTGGGGAGGGACTTTTGAGGGTGTCAGAGAGTGATAGGACTGGGGGGGGTGGAGCAAAACTAGAAATGGGGACATTCAGATTGAATGTTAGGAAGAATTTCTTCCCCATGAGGGTGGTGAGAGCCTGGCACAGGTTGCCCAGGGAGGTGGTGGAAGCCTCCTGCCTGGAGGTGTTTGCAGCCAGGCTGGATGTGGCTGTGAGCAACCTGCTGCAGTGTGAGGTGTCCCTGCTCATGGCAGGGGGTTTGGGACTGGCTGAGCCTTGAGGTTCCTTCCAAGCCTAACAGTTCTGTGATTCTGTGGTTTGACTCAATGATCTTAAGGTTTTTCCCAACCAGGCAATTCTCTGTGTGTGATCCTGTGTGTGTGAAAACCAAGAGCCCAGAGTCTCCACCATTTCATCCTTTTCAGCTATATTCAAAAGATTTTTTAAAGGATTTTCCTTCAAAATAGTCTAATAATCAGGAAGGGTAAGAGGATGGTAGACATGAATCACTGCTATGCCTCCCTGAGGCAATTCCTGAGACTTCAGCTTGGCAGGCACCAGGTTTCCTTCTTAGGTGCAGGCACCAAGCTCTCTCTCTGGCTGTAAAAGGATTTCTTATGCAAAGTGGGTGTGACTGCACCACCCAGATTCAGACCAAGCACCTGATGGGCTGATCAGCGTTTTGAAGATGAAGATCAGCCCTTACATCTAATAATTATCTTCTCAGTCCCTTGCCAGAGAGCAAAACATACACTTGGAAGAAGCCTCATTCCCCTCCTGCTGAGGACTTCTCTTAGGAACCCCAAGTCCTGGCTGATTTCTAACCTGTCTCCAAGCCCCATTCCCCTCCTGCTGAGGACTTCTCTTAGGAACCCCAAGTCCTGGCTGATTTCTAACCTGTCTCCAAGCCCCATTCCCCTCCTGCTGAGGACTTCTCCTAGCAGCACCAGGTCCTGGTGGATTTCTAGCCTGTCTCCAAGCCCCATTCCCCTCCTGCTGAGGACTTCTCTTAGCAGCACCAGGTCCTGGTGGATTTCTAGCCTGTCTCCAAGGCTCAGGGTTGCATTATTTGCAAAGTGCTTTGAAACCACTCCATGAAAGCTTTCTCTAAATGCAAAGTATTGTTGTTGCATCACTTTCCCTAAGCTCTCAGCCAGACTGGGGGGCTCTCCACATCTCACATGCCCCTGTTGGAGGGAGAATTACCTTAATGATCCCAGAGAAGGGCAATGAGGTTGGGGAGAGGCCTCAAGCACAAGCCCTACGAGGAGAGGCTGAGGGAGCTGGGATTGCTTAGCCTGCAGAAGAGGAGGCTCAGGAGAGACCTTCTTGCTCTCTACAACTACCTGAAGGGTGGTTGTAACCAGGAGGGGATTGGTCTCTTCTCTCAAGCAAACAGCACCAGAACAAGAGGACACAGTCTCAAGCTGCACCAGGAGAAGTTTAGGCTGGAGGTGAGGAGAAAGTTCTTCTCCAGAGAGAGCTGGGATGTGCTGCCCAGGGAGGTGGTGGAGTCCCCATCCCTGGAGGTGTTCAAGAGGGGATTGGATGTGCCACTTGGTGCCATGGTTTAGTAATGAGGTCTGTGGTGACAGGTTGGACTGGATGATCTTTGAGGTCTCTTCCATCCTTGGTGTGGTGGGTTAGGACCCATCCTGAGAAACAGGGTGGAGGGCTTGTGAGTGCTTTGCCCTCCCTGGGAAACTGAGTCTGTTCCACTCCTCCTTCTCTGCCCAGTTAGGGTATAAAAGGGAGGGCATTGGAGCCATTAGCTCTCCTTTCTTGGCTCCTGCCTCTCCTGGACAAGAGCTACTGTGGCTGCTCTCCTGCTCCTCTGCCACATGGTTGGACCAGATCCTTCTCCCTGCTGCCTCCGTGCCTCTTCAGAGAGAGAGAGACTGCTTTTGTGTTCTTGTTTTTTCCTCCCCCCCCATCCATCCTTGTCCCTTGCCCTTGTGAACCTTACCTGTTATTGTTATATATATATACTGTTTAAAGAAAACTCTTCACCTCTCTACTTCCAGGCTGACTCCAAATTATTGCTTGGGGGGTTTGCTCCTTCCCTTTCCTTTTTTTCCTCTCTGTTGGGAGGGAGGAGGGGGGAGCAGGGGAGAGATTCTCAGCCTTGCCCCCATCTGAGCTCTTAACTCCCAGTTAAGGCTCGAACCACTACACTTGGTGATTCTGTGATTCAGTGTGATCCTCGCTTGAACATTCATCAGCTTTCACGGGGTTGTAGCAACTGCACAGCAATATCCCTGCTGCTACAGGCATGCTGAAGCCCTGAGTTGCCCCCAGCCCCGCTCCTGATGTTGAGGAGCGGAGCTCCTGCCAAGGCAAGGTTTCATCCCACGTCAGCAAACAAAAGCCCTGAGCCCTGGTGCCAAATGTCCCACCTGCAAAGGCCAAGGAGTTACCACGGGGTGGGGATCAGCTGTGCTTTCTCCTGCCCCGTGTAATGTGCTGCCCTTTTATCCTTTCCCTCTCCCATTTCCACTGGTAGGTGGGGAAGCAGAAGAGCAATCTCATCAGAAGCCATCAATCATCCTCTCAAAAAACCCAAACAGCTGAATAATAGAACACACACCCAAAAAAAAAGAGAGAAAGAGAGAGAGAAAAGGGTCAGGGTGGGTCCTTGGGTATGGAAATGCCTCTCCTGGTGAAATATACTGTAAATGAGTCTGAGACAGGGGGATCTGGAGCCAGCAGGGTCCCTGAAGCTCACTTAATATCAACTCCAGCAACATTACACTAATGTATTTTTAAATATGATTTACTGGAGGCTCTATGGGAGAGCGTCGAGTGGATGGAGGAAAATGAAGAGCTGGCCTGGCAGGAGTGGTGTGCCCTGGGGAGGCAGCAGCTGCTTCTCTGCTGCAGGATGCAGAGCTGGGTGAGAAAGATACAAGGGCTGCACATCTTGAAGGTGGGTAATGTCCCCTATCCTTTAGAAACCACAGGAAGGCAGGGGTTGGAAGGGACCTCTGGAGATCATAGAATCAAAGAATCAGTAAGGTTGGAAGAGACCTCAGAGATCATCAAGTCCAACCTGTCACCCAGCACCTCATGACTACTAAACCATGGCCCCAAGTGCCACATCCAATCCCCTCTTGAACACCTCCAGGGATGGGAAATCCACCACCTCCCTGGGCAGCACATCCCAATGGCTAACAACTCTCTCTGGGAAGAACTTTCTCCTCACCTCCAGCCTAAGCTTCCCCTGGTGCAGCTTGAGACTGTGTCCTCTTGTTCTGGTGCTGGTTGCCTGGGAGAAGAGACCAACCCCCTCCTGGCTACAAGCTCCCTTCAGGGAGTTGGAGAGAGCAAGAAGGTCTCCCCTGCTAGCAGAGATTTTTGGAGAGCATGGAGAGCATTTTTGCATTGTGAAGAGCAAATAAGCTGCTGAGCACCTCACGATAGGAGTGCAGCCAGCTGTGATGCAGGACTTGCCAGAACAGTACTGCAGGTGAGGGCATCCAGCCCACTGTCCCTGCCATCCTAAGGGCAGAAAGACAGCTCCAAGTGCCGAGCGATGGGGTTCAGCAAAGTGCTTCAGCCTATGCTTAACTTTCAGCAGGATAGGAACTGAGGAAAGGAGGTTGTAGCCAGGTGGGGGTTGGTCTCTTCTCCCAGGCACCCAGCACCAGAACAAGAGGACATAGTCTCAAGCTGTGCCAGGGGAAGTTTAGGCTGGAGGTGAGGAGAAAGTTTTTCACAGAGAGAGTTGTTATCCATTGGGATGTGCTGCCCAGGGAGGTGGTGGAGTCACCATCACTGGAGGTGTTCAGAAAAGGCTTGGATCATAGAATCAACTAAGTTGGAGTAGACCTCAAAGATCATCAAGTCCAACCTGTCACCCAACACCTCATGACTACTAGACCATGACACCAAGTGCCACATCCAATCCCCTCTTGAACATCTCTTGCCCATTGGAATGTGCTGCCTGGGGAGGTGGTGGAGTCACCATCACTGGAGGTGTTTAGGAGGAGACTTGACATGGTGCTTGGTGCCATGGTGTAGTTGCTTAGGTGGTGTTGGATGATGGGTTGGACATGATGATCTTGAAGTTCTCTTCCAACCTGGTTTATTCCATTCCATTCCATTCTACTCCATTCCATTCCATTCCATTCCATTCCATTCCATTCCATTCCATTCCATTCCATTCCACTCTATTCCATTCCATTCCACTCCATTCCATTCCATTCTACGTCCAGGGACAACAACTCCACCACCTCCCTGAGCAGCACATTCCAATGGCCAACAACTCTCTCTGGGAAGAACTTTCTCCTCACCTCCAGCCTAATGTGGCACTTGGAGCCATGGTTTAGTTGTCAGGAGGTGTTAGGTATTAGGTGACAGATTGGACTTGATGATCTCTGAGGTCTTTCCCAACCTGCTTGATTCTCGGGGTCGATGATTCTACAACGCAAGGAGGCTTCAGCAGGGGACTGGGATTAAGAATGGTTTGGTGAAGCTGGCCCTGATGCCACCATTGCAG
Source organism: Dryobates pubescens (assembly GCF_014839835.1). Classification (NCBI taxonomy): domain Eukaryota; kingdom Metazoa; phylum Chordata; class Aves; order Piciformes; family Picidae; genus Dryobates; species Dryobates pubescens. The sequence continues at coordinate 18,284,386 of NC_071631.1, read as the reverse complement.
TAATTTCCACCTGCCTGGCCTTCTCCATTTAATAGCTCATTTTTAATTAACATGTCCTTCAGGGAAGAAAATAAATACTTGCTCAGCTTAATGCTGTGTTTGTCATCCTGGTCGATTAGGGGATAACTGAGCAAACCAAACACAAATAACTCCCCCTGTAACAGCCTCCTATAGCATCACCACCTGATTCTGACAACCCATTTCTAGTTATTAACACTCCTTTGCAGCTCTATTCATCATCATCTTCAGTGTCAGGATGCTTCAAGAGGCAAGTGAGCTTTTAATGAGCTCTCAGACCGAGGCAGGATAGGGGGAAAACATACATCCAGTGCAGGCTGCTTTAATGATCACCCAGTTCATTTTATTGTATCTGCTGTTATGATTGATGAATTAGGCAGCAAGATCAGAGGCATTAGACAAGTGCTGGTGTACACAAGAGCCAAACTGAGGCAAAATATGCTTTTAGCTATCAAATAGCGAGGCCTGGGCTTTCTGGAGACATCTTCAGCCTGGCCTTCCTTATGCCTTAGCAGCCCAGGATGCTCTCAGTGCACAAGTGGCTGTGTAATTATGGATTTGTCATATTGATTTAAACTCCCCCAGCCCAGGGGTCCTCCTGCTTGCCTTTGTGTTTCGTACCAAGACAAAGAAAACAGCTCGGAAAGGTGGTTCTTGGGCCCCGGGGTATTAATGAGTTGCTCCTTACAGGCTCTGCCTCTCTGCCTTGCTGACCCCAGCTCACACCCCCGTGCTGAAATGATTTCCATCTGTCAGCTGCACCAGGGACAAGAGGCAGTGGACATTTCACAAATGCAAGTGACCCCTTGAACCCTCTCTGTGCAATCCCTTAAAACTTGCTCCCACTTTTTTTCTTCCTCCTGCAGTCATACCCCATGAATAAAGGGGACCAATTTCCTCTCCACGGCAATGACTACCTTTTGTGAGGTGGATACATCTGGAGAGATGCCTGTTGCAAGGTTCAGGAGGCAGTTGGTGATTTCTCAGCATCCTTCTGGAGACCCTGCAAAGAGCCTGGAGCTGCACTGCGGCACCGCGTTGGGCTCTTTGTGCCACCACAGCTCAGGAATCCATCACAGGGAACAGAACAAAGAGCCAAAGTCTCAGCTCAGCACACATCTGAAATAAACCCTGCCCTTTGTAAGGAAAATAAAAAAAAGGAGAGAGAGAGAAGCACCATGGAGATGCTGGAACAGAGAGGCTGGGGGTGTTGTGTTACACCTTGTATGCCTGCTGGGCAGGAGATGGGTGGAAGGGCAGGGAGCAACCCCTGCCCTGCAACCAGGGACACGCCAGCTGCAGGCAGCACCAGCCCCAAAAGGTGATCCCTCCATGCCAGGAAATCTGCCCCTGTGTCAAGGAATGGACACCTCCAAGTTCCCTCTGGAGAGACCTTCCTCAACAAATGCCTTCCTGTGGCCTCTGAAAGCCTGCAGTCACGGTGACCATGCCAGACACCCATGCAGGCTTCCTGCACCTTCAGCTGCTCACACAGCATCACAACAGGGTGGCTGTGTGACCTGTTACGCAACCTCAAGCTGGCAACACAAGTTTCCCACTGCTGCCCATTTCTTCTGGTTTATAGGGTGGGTTTTCCCCAGCTCTCAGATTCCCTGCTGCAAAAATTCTCCTCCTATTGAAAGCAGTAAAAGATCAATAAGGGCAGGAACTTTGCTGAAGGTGTAGGAATCAAACACCACCTGAAAAAGACTTCCAGCAGTCCCAACCCAACATGGAGATCTCCAAGGCAGGTACATCAGCTGGAGGGGGAAAAAATGGATAAGCTAGTTTGAACATGAGCCCTGGGAATCACAGAACCACAGAAGAGCAGAGATTGGAAGGGACCACCAGAGATCAAAGTCCAACCCACCTGCCAAGGCAGGCTCACCTAAGAAAGTTCACACAGGAACACATCCAAGTGGGTTTTGGATGTCTCCAGAGAGGGAGACTCCATTATATCCCTGGGCAGCCTGTTCCAATGCTCCATCACCCTTAAGTGAAAGAACTTCCTCCTCCTGTTTAGATGGAACTTCTTATGTTCCAGTTTGTGCCCATTATGTGCCCTGTCACTGGGCACCACTGAAAAAATCCTGATCCCATCCTCCTGACATCCACCCTTTAAGTATTGATTAGCACTGATGAGATCCCCTTTGATCTGCTCTTTTCCAGACTCAAAACACCAAATTCTCTTAGTCTTTCCTCACACAGGAGGTGTTGCAGTCCCCTAATCATCTTTGTAGCCCTTTTCTGTACCCTCTCCACCAAGTTCCTGTCCTCCTCGAACTGGGGAGCCCAGACCCGGACACATTATTCCAGATGTGGCCTCATCCAGGCAGAGCAGAGGGCAAGGAAAGCAGCAGGGCAGATCTGCAGAGCTGTTGAAAGCAGTCAGTGATCATGGTGCTGCTCTCAGGTGAAAAATGTGTGATATACTGATGGCTGGAAATCAGCCAGTGCTGTGGAGGGGATCTGCTCAGGAGAAGGGGCACATGAAATATGGCCTCTGTCACAGCATCCCTCTGATGGTCAAGCATAATTCAGGACACGTGAATTCAATAATAGAAGCAGAACTAATGCCACCATCAGCTGGGCCCTGAGATGGAAAAGGCACCTATGGGGAAATTAAAAACATCCTTCATGTCACTGAAAAGTTACAGGTTTCAGCAGCCATGGCTTGTGCACTTCACAGCCTGCTCCAAATCTCCAGCACATCCCCCTCTGCCATCAGATAGAGGAACTCCAGAGCACCTCACCAAATTCAGAGAATCATAGAATCACAGAATCAAACAGGTTGGGAAAGACCTCAGAGATCATCAAGGCCAACCTATTACCTGGTGCCTAACACCTCCTGACAGCTAAACCATGGCTCCAAGTGCCACATCCAATCCCCTCTTGAACACCCACAGGGATGGTGACTCCACCACCTCCCTGGGCAGCACATCCCAATGGTCAATCTCTCTTTCTGGGAAGAACTTTCTCCTCACCCCCAGGCTAAACTTCCCCTGGCACAGCTTGAGACTGTGTCCTCTTGTTCTGGTGCTGGTTGCCTGGGAGAAGAGACCAACCCCTTCCTGGCTACAACCACCTTTCAGGTAGTTGTATAGGGCAATGAGGTCACCCCGATCCTTCTCTTCTCCAGGCTAAGCAACCCCAGCTCCCTCAGCCTCTCCTCACAGGGCTGTGCTCCAGGCCCCTCCCCAGCCTTGTTGCCCTTCTCTGGACACCTTCAAGTGTCTCAATGTCCTTCTTAAACTGAGGGCCCCAGAACTGGACACAGGACTCAAGGTGTGGCCTAACCAGTGCTGAGCACAGGGGCAGAATGACCTCCCTGCTCCTGCTGGCCACACTGTTCCTGATGCATGCCAGGATGGCATTGACCTTCTTGGCCACCTGGGCACACTGCTGGCTCCTGTTCAGCTGCTGTCAACCAGTATCCCCAGGTCCCTGGGATTCCCTTGTTGCAAGCAGAAACCACAGCAGCAGTGAACAAGTGGTTGTGCACTGGCTGGAAGCCACACACAGTGTCCTGCCACCGAGCCTCTGCAGCTTGTACCTCCCATTCATCCTACAGCAGCTCTGGCTTCAAGTGGAAGCAGTGGGGAACCGCACTGACAGACACCTATTTACCTACATCATACATGACAGTGACAGACACAGCTCATTGCTGCAGCCCTCAGAAATGCCAGAGCTGGTGTCAAAATAATAAATAAGGCTATTGATGAGGCTGGGCTACCCTCAGGCATGGTGAAAACAAAGTGTGTGTGCATGTGGATGCAAGCTGGCAGGGAATTAAAGGGACTGATGACTCTGATTGTATGAAACCACAGACACCAGCCCGAAAAGGCAGCTCCCCAAAACCCCAGAGATCACTGGGAAGGGCTTCTTGGGCCAAAGCCTCCCTCCTGGAAGCCTGGAAGAGCTGTGGAGTCTCAAAAATGTTTAAGGGTTTGATGAAAAGCTTAATTTTCCCCATAGCAATTTACAGATATGAATCATGGGGAAAGAATGCTGCTGACAGGGAGAAAAAAACTGAAGCCTTAGTGATGTGGTCCTGACATATCTTTTAGATTGAAAGGAAGATGAATGCTGATGCTAGAAATATTAGTGGAGAACAAGCAGACTCTGCTGTCAGAAATCAATAGATACAGACTTATGTACTTTGGTCACATCAGGCACCAAGATGAAAATAAACCTCAGGAAAGTAATTATGGACAGGAAAGTGGTGGATGGCTGCAGAACAGAAGGAGCAAGGAGGAGATGAAGAGGACAGTCACTGTGGGGTGGACCGTTGACATGCAGAGCTGCTGGGAGCTCACAGTGGGAGCTAAACACTGCCAGAATGTCACCCACGTGGGAAAGGGATTGGGTTCCACAGCACAGTGATGAGACAGCCAAGGAAAAAAGCCAGCAGGGGCTGGGTGGGGAGGGAGAACAGAGAGCAAGCAAGGTGAAAAGGAGAAAGGTTGCAGTATGCTCTGTATCCACGTAAAGCAAGATTTGGGGGCTTGATCTCATGCACCTTTGTTCTTTGACCCACTTCAGAGGTCTGTCATAAGCCCTTCCTTTCCATGGCTTTGCAAGAGGGAAGGGAGAAAAATCAGAAGATCTTATGTGGCACTTTCCCACACCTCTTCTGCCCTTCCATCCCCATCACACACTGATGCCACGTGCTCAAGGTGACCACCAGCGCAAGCTTGGTGCACAGGAGGGACTGACCAGGCCATGTGGGATGACCAAACCTGAGCTGGCCTTCAGAGAAATCCTTGAAGAGTCTTTGCCCAGTGCATAGGCAGAGCAGCCTGCTGGCCTCACAGCACCACCACAGGTTTCCTCATCTCCATTTGAACCCATCCCTGCCTTTTTCCAGCCTCTGCTCTCCTCCTGCATCGTCTGCAGGCACCTGGACACAGCAGACCCCATGGCTGCACAGGGCTGCCCCAGGCTCTCTGGCAGGGCTAGCACATAAAACTACACCTGCAAAACAGGCAGCAGCTCCTCATCCAGAGATGAAAGCTCTGACACAAGCTCCTAAACCTGTGATTTAAATGCATGGTCAAAACCAGAAGCGGCAGAGATTGGAACTTAAGTCAGCAGAGCCTGGAACTTAAGTCAGCAGAGCCAGCTGCCACTTGGAGGAGTTGCTGCCTGGAGAGGGAAAGGAGCTCATGAACCCAGCATCTCAAGAAATGGGGGCTGTTTAGGGCCTCTCACTACAAGAAGGACAAAGAGATGCTGGAGCATGTCCAGAGAAGGGCAACAAGGCTGGTGAAGGGTCTGGAGAACAGGTCTTGTGAGGAGCAGCTGAGGGGTATTTGATCTGGGGAAAAGGAGGCCCAGGGAAGACCACCTGGCTCTCTACAGCTCCCTGAAAGGAGGTATGGGAGAGGTGGGGGTTGCTCTGTTCAACCAAGTCACAACCAATAGAACAAGGGGAAATGGCCTCAGGATGCACCAAGGGAGGTTTAGGTTGGACATTAGGAAGAATTCCTTTACTGAGAGGGCTCTCAGGCTGCCCAGGGAGGTGGTGGAGTCACCATACCTGGGGGTGTTTAAGAGCTGTGTAGATGTAGTGCCTGGGGATATGGTTTAGTCAAGGACCTGTTAGTGTTGGGCTGATGATTGGACTCAATGTTCTTAAAGGTCTCTTGTAATCTAGGCAATTCTGTGCTTCTGAGCAGCGCATCCAGGGCTCTGCAGCTTCAAGACCCCTGCTAGGACCAGGTTTCTGTGGAGCACCAATTACCCACTTGCCTAAAATCCACTCTCTCAGGGAGCTCTTCTCAAGCACCAAAATATTTTGACAAGAATCCAAATCCGTTTCATGACAAAAGAAAATCAGGAGCAATTTGCAAGGCTGCGAGTGTCTAATGAGAAGCTGAACACAGGGCAGGCTGCCTGAGCCAGTCCCAGAGCTGCTGTGCCTCAAGCAGAAGGTGATTTCTGGAGCTCCTGTGATCTGCCTGTGGGAAGTTTAAGATTGCTGATAAGAAACTGCAGCCGAAATGCCTTTTTTTTTTCCACCTCCCCACATCAGCTACTCCTACCAGGCAAGTCTGAAGCTGACTGCAAAATTCCCGCAGTCAAGGTCTCTCTTGCTCTTTCTGCATTACTCAGGCTAAGCTTTGCAAGCACCCAGAGCAGCTCTAAGCACTGCTGATCCCTCAGAGATACGTGGCTGAGCCTCAGCCTGCCTCTTCTGCACCGTGCCCCAAGCCCAAGCACCTCTCCGCTCCGCTCTCTGGCTCTGCACGCTGCTTTGCCCACGAAAGCCACCCCAAAGCAGAGCTCAGAGTCTCATCAGATGGAAGACAATGCCTCAGATTTCACTGGGACTCATTCTGATTCTTCTGGTTAAAGTGTGTGCAAATAATACCATTTTCTTAAATGAAGCAAATACTTCAAGGTAAGCCTGATCCCCCTCCCAAGCCCAGCAGGTCAGGGAGGGGTCGCCTCTTTCTGCTGGGCCTTTGATCTCTGCTACTTGACCTTGCTTTTGGCAACCTCGGGAGGGCAAGGAAATTGTTTTAGGAGCCCCCCTCCCCCTCCCCCATCCTATTGATTTCATTCCAAGGGGAAGGGCACTGGCATTGTCATGGTAATGGTAGAGCCCCGAAGGCTTGTGAGGTGCAGCACCAGGGAGGGCTTCTTTGGAGGCCAACAATCTGCCAATCAGTTCCACCCCGTGGAAGCTAAGGTGAACGTGAGGAGACCTCACCACCTGTATTATAATCTGCAGCTGTATTGAAATTTCCCTGGCAGAGCTGAGCTTTTAGTGTTTAATTTACTTGAGCAAACACATTCCAAAACTCCCCACCACCCCCCCTCCCCCAAAGGGATGGACAGCGTGGAGACCTCCAGGATTTGCTCCTTTTCATGGTTGTATTTTAAAGCAAGCAGCTCCTTAAGAAGGTTAGGGAAGCAAGGATAGGATAGGGTAGGATAGGGTAGGGTAGGGTAGGGTAGGATAGGATAGGATAGGATAGGATAGGATAGGATAGGATAGGATAGGATAGGATAGGATAGGATAGTGGAGAATAGGATAGGGTGGGATAGGATAGGATAGGATAGGGTAGGGTAGGATAGGGTAGGGTGGGGTAGGGTAGGGTGGGGTGGGGTAGGGTAGGGTAGGGTAGAATAGAGTAGAGTAGAATAGAATAGAATAGAGTGGAATGGAATGGAATGGAATGGAATGGAATGGAATGGAATGGAATGGAATTAACCAGGTTGCAAAAGACCTTTGAGATCATTGTGTGCAACCTATCACCCAACACCATCTCATCAACTAAACCATGGCACCAAGTACTCCATCCAGTCTCTTCCTAAACACCTCCAGTGATGGTGACTCCACCACCTCCCTGGCAGCACATTCCAATAGCCAATCTCTCTTTCTATGAAGAACTTCCTAACATCCAGCCTGAACCTCCCCTGGTGCAGCTTGAGACTGTGTCCTCTTGCTCTGGTGCTGGTTGCCTGGGAGAAGAGACCAACCCCCACCTGGCTACAACCTCCCTTCAGGTAGTTGTAGAGAGCAAAAATAATAAAGACTCCTCTTTTTTTGTGCAGTGTGTGTACATGATCATTCCATGCTGATGCACTTCAGCTTTAATAATGTTGTATTCAATTTTATTGTCACCTTGCTGACATTTACTGCGAGGGGAAGTGCGTCGAGCTGAACAGCCTGGTAAAATACAGCCCAGTAATGTACCCATAAAGCAGAGTATTTCTATCCCAGTGATGAGCTATTGCAATTGCAGCCAATTTGGGGACTCATTATTAAGGAGGGCAATCAGCTCCTCACTCCCAGGCTCTGGAAGGGGACACGGTGCAGAGATGCCAGCTGCTGTTTCATAAAGCAGCAGCTCCATCCTTGCTCAGTGGAATGAGGCCAATGGCATCCTGGCATGCATCAAGAATAGTGTGGCCAGCAGGAGCAGGGAAGTCATTGTGCCCCTGTACCCAGCACTGGTTAGGCCTTAGGCCACACCTTGAGTCCTGTGTCCAGTTCTGGGCTCCTCAATTTGAGAAGGACATTGAGACTCTTGAAGGTGTCCAGAGAAGGGCAACGAGGCTGGGAAGGGGTCTGGAGCACAGCCCTGTGAGGAGAGGCTGAGGGAGCTGGGGTTGCTTAGCCTGGAGAAGAGGAGGCTCAGAGGAGATCTTATTGCTGTCTACAACTACCTGATGGGAGATTGTAGCCAGGAAGGGGTTGGTCTCCCAGGCAACCAGCACCAGAACAAGAGGACACAGTCTCAAGTTGCACCAGGGGAAGTTTAGGCTGGATGTTAGGAGAAAGTTCTTCCCAGAGAGAGTTGTTAGCCATTGGGATGTGCTGCCCAGGGAGGTGGTGGAGTCCCCATCCCTAGAGGTGTTCAGGCGGGGACTGGATGTGGCACTTGGTGCCGTGGTTTAGTCATGAGACCTGTGGTGACAGGTTGGACTTGATGATCTTTGAGGTCTTTTCCAACCTTGGTGATTTTGTGATTCTGTGAAATTCTCTCCTCATTCTGAATGAGCTGGCAAGCACACCTGATGAGCAAGAGGTGAGTCCTCCTGCACATCATGGAATCATAGAATTACTTCAGTTGGAAAAGACCTTTAGGATCATGCAATCCACCCATGAACCTAACACCACCATGGCCATTAAACCATGGCCCCAAGTGCCATGGCCAGAGGTTTCTTGAACACCTTCAGGAATGGTGACTCCACCACCTCCTTGGGCAGCCTCTTCCAATCCCTGAGCACTCTTGCAGCAAAGACATTTTTCCTGATAGCCAACCTCCCCTGGCAAAACTTGAGGACATTTTCATAGACTCAATAATCACAGAATCAATAAGGTTGGAAAAGACCTCAAAGATCACAGAATGACCAAGGTTGGAAGAGACCTCAAAGATCATCAAGTCCAACCTGTCATTACATCTGCCTCATTATATCTGTCTCGTTATATCACCTAGTACTAGAGAGGTCTTGAGCATACTCCAAGGAGTAAAATGCATTTACAGCTAGCTGAGGTCAGGATCATTAAAGCTGCCTTCCCTCCCTCACCTCCTGAAAAATAGTCTTTTGCTATGAAGTGATACTCTTTAGAAAGGCTTTGATAGATGAGACAACTACAGAATTAACCAGGTTGGAAAAGTCCTTCAAGATCATCAAGTCCAACCTATCACCCAACACCATCTAATGAAGCAAACCATGGCACCAAGTGTCTCATCCAGTCTCTTTTCAAACACCTCCAGGGATGGTGGCTCCACCACCTCCCTGGGCAGCACATCCCAATGGCCAATCTCTCTTGCTGGGAAGAATTTCTTCCTAACATCCAGCCTAAAGCTCCCCTGGTGCAGCTTGAGACTGTGTCCTCTTGTTGAAGTCCTTTTATGACCTGAAATGATTCAACAAAATTGGGTCTCTGTATATGGCCTCAAGCTGCACCAGGGGAGGATTAGGTTGAGCATTAGAAACAAAACTTCTTCACTGAAAGGGTTCTCACTGGAACAGGCTGCCCAGGGAGGTGGTTGAATCCCCATCCCTGGTGTATAGATGTGAATCTGAGGGACATAGTTGAGCACTACACTTGGTTGAGTTGGATAATGGTTGGACTTGATCTTAGAGGTGTTCTCCAACTTCAATAGTTCTATGATATTATAACCTCTGCTTGCTCCAAAAGCCCTTAGAGGAGTCCAGGTTCTTAAGAGGTTTTTTGGAAATCCCACCTGATGCCCAGCTTTAGTTTAAGTACCTAAATATCTTGGTAAATCTGGGCTCAGTGGTGTATTTGGGGAAAGCTCATTGGGTGCCAAAAAATTGGACTCTGGTAGAATTTAAGAACCTTTTTTTCCCAAAAGCACACCTGAAAGCCCTTGCATCCCCAGGCACTTACTCCCAGAAGCCTTAAAACTCTCAAGTGACCTCTCTGTGGCCTGCTTCTTTCCTAGTGAAAGTTCCCAGGGTTTCCCAGACCATTCTGGAGGGCCAAAGACCTGCTGGGATCCAGAGAACCGGCAAAGAAACAGCTAAACTCTCCTTATAACCCCAAAAGGAGGTATTCTAAGCAAGTCCTCTAGATGCTTCCCAAAGGCACCAAGGGCAAGATAGGATAGGATAGGATAGGATAGGATAGGATAGGATAGGATAGGATAGGATAGAATAGAATAGAATAGAATTAACCAGGCTGGAAGAGACCTTCAAGATCATTGCATCCAACCCATCACCCAACACCATCTAATCAGCTAAACCATGGCACCGAACACCTATCACCTAGCACTCCTCCTAAACACCTCCACTGATGATGCTTGCAGTGAGAACAGCTTTTCTTATTAAAGAGAAGGACAAGGATACACATTTCAGCACAAGCCACAGGCTCAGCTGCCACCTCCCACAACCACAAGTTGTCTTTTCTTCAACCCATTCTCAACAGCACTCTCCAACTTGGCTCATCACAACGCTTCCACTGCCACAGCTGCAGGTCAGCATCATCCAAAGACCAAATCTCGCTGTTTGCTGAAGGGCATGACATTAAAACAAGCTAAAGGAGAACTCACCCAGACTTGAAAACACCTTGGAGCTCTGTGGCCATGGACTCCACACCTCCTTCGCCTGCCTTGAGATGAGGAACAACAAAAACAGGGAGAAAACTTTATTTACTGTAAAGGTGATGGAGCACTGGGGCAGGCTGCCCAGAGAGGTGTTGGAATCTCCTTCTCTAGAGATTGTCAAGACCCACCTGGAGTACTGTGTCCAGTTCTGGAGCCCCTATTACAGGAAGGATCTGGACATGCTGGAATGTGTCCAGAGAAGAGCAATGAGGATGAGCAGAGGGCTGGAGCTGCTCTCCTATGGAGACAGACTGAGGGAGTTGGGGCTATTCAGTCTGGAGAAGAGAAGGCTCCAAGGAGACCTTCTTGTGGCCTTCCAGGATCTGAAGAGGGCTCCAAGAAAGCTGGGGAAGGACTTTTGAGGGTGTCAGGGAGTGACAGGACTGGGGGGAATGGAACAAAACTGGAATTGAGTAGATACAGATGGGATGTTAGGAAGAAGTTGTTCCCCATGAGGGTGGTGAGAGCCTGGCACAGGTTGCCCAGGGAGGTGGTGAAAGCCTCCTGCCTGGAGGTGTTTGCAGCCAGGCTGGATGTGGCTGTGAGCAACCTGCTGCAGTGTGAGGTTTCCCTGCCCATGGCAGGGGTGGTTGGAACTGGCTGATCCCTGAGGTCCCTTCCAAGCCTGACAATTCTGTGATTCTATGACTCCTGTGCTACCCGCCCTAGGTGATCCTGCTTTGCCAGGGGGTTCAATGGGCTCAATGACCTCTGGATGTCCCTCCCAACCTATGGTTCTATGAAAAAGAGAGTAGGGCAAGACCTTAGAACCCATGAGGGGTGCCCCTGGCATGAACCAAAGTTCAAGATGTCTGTGGGCCTCTACCACGTGCCAAACCTCCAGGGCAAGGAAGTCCAACCCCATGACAAACCTCCAGTGCAAGGAAGCCCTCCCGAGCATCTGGGGCTTTTCGGAGCTGTCAAGGTGACACAACCTCGAAGCCATCAGCGCTGCTCACCGGGATGAGACAAACACAGCTGGTACCTGGGGGAGATTAATGCAAAGAGTCATCTTGGCTGGAAGACAGAGGAAAGATATTTCGTTTTTTGAGGCACTGTGTATGTGGGGCAAAGAAAATAAGTAGTTCATTTTCTTAGAGCATTAAGCTGTAATGGCTGTCAAGGGGGATTACTGATATTGTTGTGCCAGTGTCAGCACATGTTGGAGAACAGCCCTAGTTTGAATTCCCATACTTGCTTAATTTAATGTTCAGATAATCTGGCAAATGAAACAGGAGCCTCAAAGACTCTTTTTTGTAACTTTTTTCTTCATTTTTCTCTCCCCCCCCCCCCTTCCTTTCTTGCTTCTCCCCCCTCCCCTCCTCTTTTCCTTGGAAAAAGGAAGAAAGAAAATAATCATTCAATTAAGACTGTTACATTCTTTGGGAGCAGGAGCTGGTGTACATGGAGGGCACACACTAATCTCATTTATGCTGAGATTTGCTTTCTGTTAAGCAACGGGGGGGGGGGGGAAACAGCTAATCAAGCATAATTCAATAATACCTCATCTGCAGATGCAGAGCCTCAGAAGATTGGTATGGAGCTCTGCCTAGCTACAGGAGCTGATGATCCAGGCCAGGTGTGTTTAATAGCACACAGGGTGTGGGTGCACACCTAAATAACTCCTCTGATGGCTCCTCCCCAGCTCTGGGCAAGCTGCAGTCTGGGACAGCTTCCAGCACACGACTGAACAGCCTCCATGCTGCTCTGCAGGCATCAGCAGCCTGTGGCAGCCAAGGCAGACTGCTTCCACGAGTAGAGAATGCTGGCCCAGCTGCCACGGTCCCTGTAGCCCAGTGCTGCCAGAGGCAAGACCCATTGCTGGAGGTTAGTGTCAGGTGGAATCTTAGCTCAGCTGGTGACACCACCATGCCCTCTGCATCACACCACAGAGCATTCCCAGGCACCCTCAGAGTAACTTTATGACCCTTGCACAAAACCAGAGATGGGAAAGCACAGTTGTTCAGACACTGCATTGCCGTGGATGGATTGGTGTGGAACCAATAGGTCAAAGGAGGTTGTTCTCCTCCTCCACTCTGCCTTGATGAGGCCACAGCTGGAATCCTGGGTCCAGCTCTGGGCTCCACGGCTCAAGAGAGACAGAGAACTACTGGAGAGAGTCCACCAGAGGCCACAGAGATGCTGAGGGGCCTGAAGCATCTCTGTGAGGAGGAAAGCATAAGAGACTTGAAGCTGTTGAGCCTGAAGGAAAGCAGCCTGAGAGGGGATCTTCTCAATGCTGATCAGTAGACAAAGGGTGCTGGGGGCAAGAGGATGAGGCCAGGTTCTTGTCAGTGGTGCCCAGTGACAGGACAAGGGGCAATGGGCACAAACTGGGACCCAGAAGGTTTCACCTGCATATCAGGAAAAGCTTCTGTGTAAGGGTGCTGGATCCCTGGAGCAGGCTGCCCACAGAGGCTGTGGAGTCTCCTTTGCATTCCAAACCCATCTGGACATTGTGGTCCCAGGCAAGCTACCATGTGTACCCCTGCCCCTGGATGACCTCCAGGTGTCCCTTCCAACACCCACCATGCTGGGATTCCCTACTGCCCTGCCCAGAGTCACCACACAGCAGGAACTGACCCATTCATTCTTGACATGGGTCATGCCACCAGCAGAAAGGCTCCCTGTGCCCACAGCCCTGCCCACAGGCTGTGAGACGAGCAGAGAGACAGCACCAGTCGTGAGGACAGACAGACAGACACACAGATCAATATACACAGAGGCAGGAGAGAGGCTGAGAGAGGTTCCTCTTTGTTCTGCATCCCCTTTGTTTTGCTGTTCAGGCTCTGTGCTAATTTCCATGGAACTGCTACAGCACATTTGTAAACACACCCGGAACGCAGACAGCTCTCTGCAATCACTGCTGTCTTGGGCTATTAAGTATAATATTTAGCTCAGCCAGATGCTGCCAGAAGTTGGCCAAGCCCATAAAACAAGCTCAATCACACCATTTTGCACACACAGCACACGAAGCCATTTTGAAGGCGTTTAGAGATGTTTGTGTTCCTGTTGCCTTCCATCTGGTGAATCCCCTCCCGAGGCAGATCGCTGAAGCCCAAGGGAGGAAGTGTTTTGCACTCAGCCACCTCTCAGCAGCATCCCTCCCAAAACATGCTTGTTGTCAGGCCCCCCTTAGCTAGATCACACCCTGCTTTTAATGGCACAGAAGGTTAGAGAAGCTGCCGCTGTCGCTTTTGGTGGCACACAAACCAGGACCCTACGCTGGCTGCAAACCTCAAGGGTGGCTGGTTCCAGTACACCATGGAGACAGCTCTGCATGTTTTTGTGGTGCTGAAACTCCAACACCCAGCCACAGCACGTTTCAGGCTTCCCTTTCAGGCTGTTGGAAGGGGCTCCACAGAGGAAGGATAACCTCACACCCTCCAGACCCACAGACACTTGGGCACACAGGCACACTTCCAGAAATTAGCTCCTTCATGTGGTGCCTTATGGAGTAGATCCATGACATGTGCAGAGTCAGGGAATGTCACACATCACTGGATCTGCTCTTCTGTCTCTGCATTTGCTTTGAGGCTCAGGACACCTTCAGCCCCATGCTGCTGCTTTTTACATTGAACTGAACCTAAGGGCTGGCATGGTCAGTTATCACAGTGTAACTGAGGTTGGAAGAGACCCCAAGGATCATCAAGTCCAACCTGTCTCAGTAGACCTCATGACTAGACCATGGCACCAAGTGCCACATCCAATCTCCTCTTGAACACCTCCAGGGATGGGGACTCCACCACCTCCCTGGGCAGCACATCCCAATGGCGAACGACTCGCTCAGTGAAGAACTTTCTCCTCACTTCGAGTCTAAACCTCCCCTGGCACAGCTTGAGACTGTGTCCTCTTGTTCTGGTGCTGGTTGCCTGGGAGAAGAGACCAACCCCTTCCTGTCTACAACCACCTTTCAGCATCTGCTGTTGCTGGGCTCATATCCGTATTTCTCTGTTGTTCTTAGGGGCATTACTCTCATTGTGATAGCACCTGAGGAGCCTTCTGTTGCACCAGGTAAGGTCCAGTTCACAAGAAGACAACATCCTTCCTCAGGACCTTGTGCAGGACATAAGGGGTGAGGGCTTTTCAGTGCATACTCCCCAAATGCAAAGCCAGGGCAGGGGTGGCTGCAGCAGGGTCCTGAGCTGCTCAAAAGGGGTTCAATTCAAAAAGATTTTCAGGAATTGATTGTGCAATCAGCTAAAACTTCCCCCGGGTGAGATACAAGAGGCAATCCTGGAGTGGAGTTGGGCATGTGATGAGCATCTCTGTGCTCAGTGCTGGGGGGTGGGAGTGTTGGCAAGGGTGTGAACGGTGTCAGAACAAGGGATGGCTCAGGAAGTGTGGGCTGCTTCCTTGACAGGATGACTTTTCCCCACCTCTCCACTGGGTTTTTCCTCTCTGAGCTGAGGCTGGCCATCACTGGAGCTAAGACACAGGCTTGGCTCTGCCCTTGCCATCAGCCCCTGCTGTAGCTATTCCTAGGTACCTCCTATGCCATGTCTTTGCAACACTTGCTGCATCAGGACATAATTAAGTATGCACCAGCCTCATTGGAGCAGCAGCTCCTTGTCCCATGGCCAACCATTGTGCAGAGGAGCATCAAGGGCAGACCTGGCCAGGGGCCGGCGAGCCCTTCCTGCAAACTAAGCAGAGATTTGGTTGCCAGGCCCTGAGTTTATCCACGGGGCTGTGAGTCTGAGCTGCCTGGCCCTGCCCCGAGCCAGAGCACATGTTTGTGGGATAGACAAACTGCTTGAGATAGAGGCCACAGAGGAGCCATTAGAAATTCAATATTAGCTTTGTAAAATGGCTAATAATTAGCTGCAGCTCTTTTCTCCATCACGGCAGCTGGTGACACGAAAGTGATTAAGTTTCTAATGAATAGATTAGGGTTACTGAATATATTAAATAACAAGGGTTTTAATCAACTGTTTATTGATTCCAGCAAGACAGCTCTGATGGCAAAAAGAAAAAATACACCAGCAACCAACAAACCACTGGGTAGCAGTGGAATTTATTTATGGGCTGGTGCTCTACATCAGGAATAATTAAAAATAGATTCTTTTTCACCAAATCTGAAGCTTTTTCTTTCTTTTTCTTTTTTTTTTTTCTCCCCCCTCCTCTTTGAGGCAGCTCAATATGGATTAAATTAACTGCAAATAATAAATTAAGGGAGAATTGAAAAGCTGAGTTCAGAGGAAGAGAGGAGCTCGCAGCGGGACAGTCCATCTGTGGGTTCAGTTGCCGTGGCAAAAGCAGCCACGTAGTGATGGCCTGGTTTTAGCCAGGAGAGATAAAAGGTTGGACAACAGGATGGCATCACAGTGTCACAGTATCACCAAGGCTGGAAGAGACCTCAAAGATCATCGAGTCCAACCTGGCACCACAGATCTCATGACTAGACCATGGCACCAAGTGCCACGTCCAATCTCCCCTCTTGAACACCTCCAGGGATGGTGACTCCACCACCTCCCTGGGCAGCACATTCCAAGGGCTAACAACTCTCTCTGTGAAGAACTTTCTCCTCACCTCCAGCCTAAACTTCCCCTGGCACAGCTTGAGACTGTGTCCTCTTGTTCTGGTGCTGGTTGCCTGGGAGAAGAGACAAACTCCCACCTGGCTACAACCCTCCTTCAGGTAGTTGTAAACAGCGATGAGGTCTCCCCTGAGCTTCCTCTTCTGCAGGCTAAGCAACCCCAGCTCCCTCAGCCTCTCCTCACAGGGCTGTGCTCCAGACCTCTCCCCAGCCTTGTTGCCCTTCTCTGGACACCTTCAAGTGTCTCAATGTCCTTCTTAAACTGAGGGACCTAGAAATGGACACAGGACTCAAGGTGTGGCCTAACCAATGCAGAGTACAGGGGCACAATGACTTCCCTGCTCCTGCTGGCCACACTATTCTTGATACAGTCCAGGATGCCATTGGCCCTCTTGGCTACCTGGGCACACTGCTGGCTCATGTTTAAGCAGCTGTCAATCAGCACCCCCAGGTCCCTCTCTGTTTGGCAGCTCTCCAGCCACTCTGACCCCAGCCTGTAGCTCTGCATGGGGTTGTTGTGGCCAAAGTGCAGCGCCCAGCATGACAGCAGTTACGTGCTGTAAAGCAAAGGATCAGCCAGGGGGTCATCCTTCCAGCTGGAAAGACCTCTCTGACCAGCAACAATGCCTTGGTGCTAAAAAGCCACGAAGCTGCCAGTGATGCCTCCTGCCCAGCCCTTGCGCACACAGCTAAGAACCAATTTCTCCCTGTTCATGGGAGAGCTTTCCAGCGCTGCTCATCGATCTCCATAGCCAGCCAGGAGACAAGCAGCACATTTCACAGGCTCTTTAGGCAGTTTTCATTTCTGCTCCTGTCAGGTTCAGAGGACCAGGACTTCATCCTTTCATGCAAGAGGATCCAGGATGTTCTGCGCTTTTAATCGCCCACGGTGGGAAGCAGCCAAAGGAAAAAGAAGCAATGTTTAGGAGGAGTCACTTTTTCCATGGATCCAAAGGACCAAACCACTTTCTGCCAGCTTATCTAGCTACTGAGGGGGTCTATTATTTTCTTAAGGGGTAGCTGAAGTGCTCCATGACATAAGCAGATCCCTAATATATGTGTATATACACGGAACCATTTATAGAGCACATCTTCCTGGTCCTGATAGTTTATCATGCAGAGGGCCTTTAGTCTCACCTTGAACTGAAGCCAGATGCTGCCTGTGCTCCTTAAGTCAAGGTAATGCAGAGAAGATGTTTTACTTTGAAAGCTAGAATCCTTGGAAGGTTTTGCTCTCCATCTGGCAGCTGTTTGAAGCTGCTCTACAGGTTTGGATCACTTCTAAGCAGTGCCTGTAAGAAACGGCTTTGGGCGGTGCGGAAGTAATCAAAGGGGCAGGAGAAATCAGGTTGTGGTTGTCCACAGCAGGCTGTAGGGTTACCACAACTGCTGAGCCCCTCACTAGATTAAGGATATTGAGGTGCTGGAGTGTGTCCAAAGAAGGGCTACAAATCTGGGGAAGGTCTGGAGAACAGGGCTGGAGAGGAGCAGCTGAGGGACCTGGGGGTGTTTAGTCTGGAGAAGAAGAGGCTGAGGGCAGACCTCATTGCTCTCCAACTTAAACCTTTCCTGGCACAATTTCAGGCCATTTCTTCTCCTTGTCATCTTAATGCTAGGGAGAAGAGACCAATTCCCTTCTCACCACCACTTCCATTTAGGGCATTGTAGGCAGGCTGCCCAGAGAGGTTGGGTCTCTCCTTCTCTACAGAGATTCCAAACCTATCTGGACACTGATCCTGGGCAAGCTGCTGTGGGTGATCCTGATTTAGCAGGGGGGTTGCACTGGATGATACCCAGAGGTCCCATCCATCCCCCACCATTCTGAGGCTCTGTGATCTCAAAGGCAGGAGGGGTGAGACAACCAAGGAGCAGCCATCTCCCTGTTGATGTGAACATACCCATGGTGCCTCCACCCTTGGAACAGCTTTACATGCTCAGTCTCCTTGGCAGCAGCTCTTCATCTTGGAGCTCCTTCCAAAGCTGACCTGTGCATGTGTAAATGTATGCAAACCCACAGTACTCTGAGGGATGCAGTCAGCTGCAGGACACATCTCTCACTTTGTGTCTGGTGATGCTGGTTCCATCCAAGGGGAAATCCCACTGCAGGAGAGATCAGCTGCAGTGAGAGCTTCCCTGGTTTTTTTCTAATGCATGCCAGATTGCAATCTGTTCTGGAGTTTCTCTAGGTTTTTGTTGATCACATCCTTCCAAGTAGGATACCTGGGGAAGAAACAGCTCAATCTTTTTGCCCCTGCCCCAGCCCCAGCCAGCTGCCACTTGAGCTCTGGCGCCTTGTAAGCAAAGGCAGCTCCTAGTTTGATTTTCCAGACGATTAACACTGAGACACCTGACCCCAGGCTGGTGGAGACACCCCACAGAGACATGATGGGGGCTGACAGATTATCAGACTGGAATCAGATCTTTAAAGTTCTTTGCACTTACCACCACCCAACAGGGTCTGCTCTGGGCTGGTTCCCCCTTTAAAGGGTAAGGTATGGTCACACACTCAACTTACTTTATTTCTTTACCTCATGTGTTAACTGCAGCTCAGCTCAGTGCACTGTCTCACTGTGGCTAGATGGTTTTCCTTAGTATCCCAGTACAAACCAGCAGTGTCCACAGCCACACACACACACCCCCCACCACCCTGATTAGGACAGAATGACTTCTTGCCCCCTGAGGCTCTAACCCAAGGAAAGATTCCAGGTTTTAATGATACTAAAAGTGTCAGCAGGCTACCCCAGCCCTTCCTGGCTTGGATGTTTTGGGAGAAAGGGAGGAGAGGCAGCCAGCACCAGAATAAGAGGACACAGTCTCAAGCTGCACCAGGGGAGGTTTAGGCTGGATGTTAGGAAGAAGTTCTTCATAGAAAGAGAGACTGGCCTTTGGAATGTGCTGCCCAGGGAGGTGGTGGAGTCACCATCCCTGGAGGTGTTTAGGAAGAGAATGGATGGAGTGCTTGGTGCCATGGTTTAGTTGATTAGATGGTGTTGGGTGATAGGTTGGACTCCATGATCTCAAAGGTCTCTTCCAACCTGGTTTATTCTATTCTATTCTATTCTATTCTATTCTATTCTATTCTATTCTATTCTATTCTATTCTATTCTATTCTATTCTATTGCCTGGAGAATGGTCCTGTCAACAGGGACTCCCTGTTGGCTCTAGGGACATCCCTGGCTTGTGCTCCAGCCTCTGATGCACCCAGACAGTGGAAGCTGGAGAAGTGATTCTCAGCATGCTTTCTACACCACAGTCAAAAAGCACTGAGCTAAACTGCAGTGTGGAGAGCAGAAAAACTTCCACAGCAAAACAGAACAAACCCCTGAGGAGGAGGCAGCATCTCCCCTATGTACCAAGGCTGCTACTGGAAGCAAGTCCCAGTTGGCATTGCAAGTGCCAGCTGGCATCAGCAGAATTGGGAACTAAATGAAGGTGCCTTCAAGGCATCCTTTCTATCACAGCATCAGCCCTTTTTTTCCCCCTCCTCTCTCAGTCCCGGAGGCAAAGCAGCTAAATGGCACCACAGTGAAAGCCCCAATGGAAGCAGCATTTCACTTGTGCCTCCCTCCCAAGCCCTGAAAGTTGGTCTTTTTTTCTGACAGAATCAAGAATGCTTCCTCAGAGCCATGGCCTCCTTCCCTTGCACTTCTCCTGGTGCACAGAAAATGTCACAGGTTAAGAGACAAACACAATTCTGCTCTTTAAATGTGTTTTTACCTTGCTCCTATGCTGAGCTGACCAGAGGAAAGCCAGACCCACAGGCATAATTCAACACATGACATCAGTTGTTCAAGCATAGAAACAGCAGCAGAACATTTCATGGGCACATGGAACAAGGCCAAGGGCGGTGAAAAAGGGAGCCTGGACTCTCCTGTGGTTGCAGCCCACAGACAGCAGTCCCTTCCCCTCCGTGCCTCACAAGACTGGATAACAAGACCTGTGACACTCTCAAGCCAACCTAAAGCACCCTGTCCACCTGCAGGCTTTTCACCTGAAGCACTCTGTGTGGGGGCATCTTCACCTTTGAGTCATGCTGATCATCTCAAAACACTCCCTCACACACCCTGCTTGCTCAGCACTGTGGGTTGGGAGCTGAGAGGCAGCACCACGGGTTGGGGAAAGCCACGTGCCCGCAGGCACTCATCTTCCCAGCCACTCCTGCTGAAGTCTTCTCTACCCCTTATCATCACCTGCAAACTCACACCCCCAAGCTTAGCTTATCTTCTGCTAGAGGGGCTGGTATCCAGAGGGAGCTGGCAGCAGCATTTGGCTTCTTGAGCTAAACAGCCATCTGGGAGAACTTTGTTTCCAAGAGGTGGCTGGAAACCCAGCAGCATGTGGAACACCAGGAGAGGGATCTGGGCACCGCACACCCAAGCCAGGAAAGAGTCCCCAGCATGTTTCAGCAAGATCCAGCCATGCTGGAAGCTGACTAGACCTCCCTGCTAAGTCCCTAACTGTTGTGTGAGTGTTGCACCAGAGGGGATGATGTGCATCCTGACACGAAGGCACAGGAGCTGTGGAGTCAGTGTCTGAGGTTATGGAGTCACTACAGGAAGTCACTGAGCTTCCAGCTGAGCAGGGCAGGACTAGGTTGGATGGTAAAGTTGCACCATGGGAGTCATAATGAAGGCCCTCTCCAGCTCTTAACTCCCCCTTCTTTTCTTTCACCACTCCAATTTGATGAGTCCCAAGAAAGAGGAAGGTCAAAGATGAAGAAAGCAGTAAATACTTCAAAGGAGACACCGCAGAGAGGTTGCATAGCAGAAAGACCACAAAGACCAAATCCATCCTGGGCACTTTCACCATCTGGAGCAGCATTCACTCAAGCACATTCCTTGCAGGGGAGTTATTCTATCACCTTCAAGCTCAAGTTTCAATTCAGAGTGCTGAAGCTGCAGGAAAATGTAGTGCCAAAGCTCTTCAGAGAAGGGAAGCATCACGGGGGCACCTTAGGATAACCTTCTGCTCTGCTTTTCCCTCCCCTCTGCAGTAATTCCAAGGTACCAGGCAAGCATCCACAGGCACTTCCCACCACCAATCCACCCAGTTGCCTCTCCTCAGTGTGAGGAGATGTGAGTGCACAGGACCAAGGAGGGCTGCTCAAGGCTGCCCTTATCACACTCCATCTGCGAGGATTCCGGAGAGCCTTGGGGCATTTGAGGTTCGCCAGCGTTTCCCATCTCACGTTTCCTACTGGAGACCCCTCCAGCTGGTGAGATGCTGTAATAGAGACCATTTAGTGAGCTAATGAAATCCACATGCAATTGGCAGAAAGATAATTGACAGATTAGAACTCAGAGATTTGCAGGTTGGCCGTTCACAGTTCCATCTCGTGGCACGGCAGCTGCAGGCAGGGCAAACAGGTAGCCTTTACACAGCGCTGCTTGCAGGTCAGCTCTCCTCCCCACATTAAAAGTTCTACCTGCCTGAAAAGCTGGTTTAACGTGGCACAAAGGAGGCCCTTCCCTTCTTCCCTTGATGATATTACACTGCTGGTTTGGGCCTTCCTTTCTGGAAGAATGCCATTAGGAAAATTATGCTGGAAGGTGTCCAGAGAAGAGCCACAAGGATGAGCAGAGAATCACAGAATCAATAAGGTTGGAAAAGACCTCAGAGATCATGGAGTCCAACCTGTCACCCAACACCTCATGACCAACTACACCATGGCCCCAAGTGCCACATCAAATCCCCTCTTGAACACCTCCAGGGATGGTGACTCCATCACCTCCCTGGGCAGCACATCCCAGTGGCCAATTACTCTTTCTGTAAAGAACTATTTTTGTGAAGAACTTTCTCCTCACCTCCAGCCTAAACTTCTCCTGGTGCAGCTTGAGACTGTGTCCTCTTGCTCTCTTGGCCTGGGAGAAGAGACCAACCCCCAACTGGCTACAACCTCCCCTCAGGTAGTTGTAGAGAGCAATAAGGTCTCCCCTGAGCCTCTTCTTCTCCAGGCTAAACAACCCCAGACCCCTCAGCCTCTCCTCATAGGGTTTGTGCTCAAGACCTCTTAAGTGCTAGAGGTCTGGAGCTCCTCTCCTATGAGGACAGACCTGGGGAGCCGGGGCTGTTCAGTCTGGAGAAGAGAAGGCTCCAAGGAGACCTTAGTGTGGCCTTACAGTATCTGCAGGGGGCTACAAGAAAGCTGGGGAGGGACTTTTTAGGGTGTCAGGGAACGATAGGTCCAGGGGGATGGAACAAAACTAGAAGTGAGTAAATTTGGATTGGATGTGAGGAAGAAGTTGTTCTGCAGGAGGGTGGTGAGAGCCTGGCACAGGTTGCCCAGGGAGGTGGTGGAAGCCTCCTGCCTGGAGGTTTTTGCAGCCAGGCTGAATGTGGCTGTGAGCAACCTGCTGTAGTGTGAGGTGTCCCTGGCCATGGCAGGGGGGTTGGAACTGGCTGATCCCTGAGGTCCCTTCCAACCCTAACAATTATCTGATTGCATGGACAGGCACACTCCCACCACTCTGTGCAGCTACATGGAGTTCCATTGCAGTGAGGGTGGAGAGGCAGACTGACATACAACCCCAGCTGCTCATCACTGCCCACAGAATCATAGAACTGTCAAGCTTGGAAGAGATCTCTGAGATCATCAAGTCCAACCACTCACACAGAGCTCACAACCAAACCACAGCTGCTAAACCACTGCCACTAAACCACATCCCTTGGCACCACATCCACACATCCTTTGAATCCCTCTATGGATGGTGACTTGACCACCTCCCTGGGCAGTCTGTTCCAGTGCTTGGTAAACCTTTCTGTGAAGAAATTTTTCCTAATATCCAACCTGAACCTCCCCTGGCACAATATGGGAATTGTAGAGGAGGATGAGGTCTCCTCCCAGCCCTCTCTTCTGAAGGCTAACCAGCTCCAGGTGTCTCAGCCACTCCTCCTAAGACTTGTGTTTGAGGCCCTTCACCAGCCTGATTGCTCATCTTTGGACACACTCCAGCACCTCAATGTCCTTCTTGGAGTGAGGGACCCAAAAGTGAGCACAAATTATTCATTGACTCAGCTGACATCACTGCCCCACCTGCTGTTTGGTTAGCCTTGGGTGAAGAGCACAGAGCTGGACCTCACCCTCTTAACATCTGTAATATTGGGTAGAGGCAGACTCCCTTCTTCCTTATCATTTCCACCTGCAACTTCAGTTTTGACTATCCTAACTAGGACCACCTGCAAAACTGGTCATTCCACCAGACACTTTGCCCATGCAGGACTCCATTAGTGACCTTTCTCCACCAGGAAAACCAACTGTTTATCCAGCTCCTTTAACCAGGTGCAATCCACAGAAGGATGTGCCTCAATCTCCCATCTCAACTTAGTGCAAAAGCCTTCAGTGAGAAACCTTGACAAAAGCTTTTTGCACAAGCCCTGTGAGGAGAGGCTGAGGGAGCTGGGGCTGCTTAGCCTGGAGAACAGGATGTTCAGGGGATACCTTACTGCTCTCTACAACTACCTGAAGGGAGGTTGTAGCCAGGTGGGGGCTGGTCTCTTCTCCCAGGCAGCCAGCACCAGAACAAGAGGTACCAGGGAAGGTTTAGGCTGGAGGTGAGGAGAAAGTTCTTCACAGAAAGAGCTGTTGGCCATTGGGATGTGCTGCCCAGGGAGGTGGTGGAATCACCATCCCTGGAGGTATTTAAAACAGGCTTGGTTGTGGCACTTGGAGCCATGGTTTAGTTGTCAGGAAGTAGGGCCAACATGGCAGGGCAGGGCCACACCACCATCCTCCAGGGTATTGTTTGACATCCTCCTGGGAGCAATCTGCCTTGACTCCTGCACAAACCACTGCATAACCTCTCAAGCTTTGTCCACCTCTCACATATGGGATGCTCAGATGCCAAAGCAGGATCAGATCAGGTTGCACAGGCACACATCCTGATGGATTTTGAATGGCTTCAGAGAAGGAGACTCCACAAGCCCTGTGGGCAGCCTGGTCCAGTGATCTCCCAGCCTCATAGGAAAGAAGTTTCTCTTTAGGTGAAGAGAAAGCTCTTCCCAGAAAGAGTAATTGGCCATTGGGATGTGCTGCCCAGGGAGGTGGTGGAGTCCCCATCCCTGGAGGTGTTGAAAAAAGGCTTGGCTGTGGCACTTGGAGCCATGGTTTAGTTGTCAGGAGGTGTTACGTGTTAGGTAATAGGTTGGACTTGATGATCTCTGAAGTCTTTTCCAACCTGCTTGATGCTGTGATTCTGTGCTTCTAATCCAATCCACTCTGCAGCCTGGATTGAGCTCCTGGTGGGAAATGGCCAAGAATGCAAACACTCACCTGAAGTGTGTGTTCCATAGGCTGAGCATGTCCCTTGAGAGAGAGGAAGCCAAACCCACCACATGGATCTTTACATCCCAGGCTTTTGATTCTGGACCAGGTGTGCCTTTAAAGGAGAGTCCTCTGATTTGCTGCAGAAGCTCCATGATGTATCCAGACAACCAGACAACAAATTTGGGCTGGGATGTCATCTGGAATTCGTTAGAAAGCCCAGACTGCCCCATGGGATTCGGTGCACTTCCCGCCCGACATGGGAACAGCCTGTTCCTCGTTGTCTGGCTGCTTCTGTTCCTCAACACAGCCATAGACAGGAGAGACAGAGCAAGAGCCTCCATGCTACAAGCTGCTTTTTCCTCCTGCCCTTTAAAATAACTCCCAGCCCCCAGTTTCCAGGGCAGGAATTCCTCCTATTCCCATTTTGCAAGGACCTTCCCTCCTGTTGGTGTGAGGCAATGCTCCATGTTTGACCACGCACAGCCCCCTGGCTCTTGGGAAGTTGCACAGCTCCTGGCTGGGGCTTGAAACTGTCTGGAATGGGGAGTTCGGGGTTTTCCAGGTCTTTTCATGGCTCTTTTTTAATTTAAACAGATTTTTTGCTGAGCAGACAACACCACAGGACTAGCACAGAACATAAACTTTTCCCCTTCTCTAATTAATTTCATAAACCAAAGAGGATCCAAAGCTCTCCTGAGCCACCTCAGGGAGTCTCTGGAGTGTCTCATGTGTTCAGATTTCAACCTGCTTTCTGTCTACAGCTTATCCATCTTTCTACCAAAAATCCTGACCTCCCTCTCTCCCCCCTCTCTTCCTTTCTTTTAGGGAGATTTGTGCAGGCATTGAGGGGCTTCAGACAAAACACAAAGAGCCCAGCTCTCCGTTGCACGGCTTGTGCAGTCACTCCCACTGCTGAAAAGCAAACTAAAACCTCACTAAGAACACTTCTGATTGATACAAGAACACTTCTGGCTGATACAAGAACACTTCTGGCTTATACTCACTTTCTGCTAACTAAAGAGACTGGGAAATGCTACTCTGCTGCATACTGACAGACTGAGAGAGTTGGGGGGTGGGGGTTCAGCCTGGAGAAGAGAAGGCTCCAGGGAGACCTTCTGGTGGGCATTCAGTAC
This sequence comes from Dryobates pubescens, assembly GCF_014839835.1. Classification (NCBI taxonomy): domain Eukaryota; kingdom Metazoa; phylum Chordata; class Aves; order Piciformes; family Picidae; genus Dryobates; species Dryobates pubescens. Next base: position 18,258,844 of record NC_071631.1, on the reverse strand, counting down.
TTAAAGGGGCTGATAAGAAAGCTGGGGACAGACTTTTGAGCTGGGCAGGTTGTGACAGGACAAGGTGGGAGGGGATGGTTTGAAACTAAAAGAGGGAGATTCAGCCTGGAGAGAAGGAAGAAATGTTTTAGATTGAGGGTGGTGAAACACTGGCCCAAAGAGGTGGGAGATGCCCCAGCCCTGGAGCCATTCCACCTCAGGTTAGCTGGGGCTCTGTGCAACCTGCTCTAGTTGAAGATGTCCCTGCTGACTGCAGGAGGGTTGGACTAGATGGCCCTTAAAAGTCCCTTCCAACCCAAACCTTTCTATGATTCTATATTCTGACTAGTTCTGATTTGATCACACATCTGAGAGGTGAGGAAGCAGCAGGCGATGGATGTTCAAACAGCTCTGCTAACGATCAGAAGATCTCCCAGTCCAGCACTGCAGAAGGAAAGTCTGACAGAGCAGGAGCCTCTGGGTGTAGCCAGAGCAGTTTGTGCATGTTTACCGAGCAACTTATTCACCACCTAATTGTTTCCAAGCAGTTTCATGTTCTTAATGTCGTGTCAAGGGCAAAGGCAGAGCACTCGGAGCGTTTAATGACCAGCTTAAAGCCTCACTAGGAGGAGGCACGCGACAGAGGGAGAAAGAATGCTGCTCTCTAGGATCTCAGCCAAGCAGAAAACACCTCCACAGAACCTTTGCAAAGGGGTGGATGGGTAAGCAGCCAGAAAACAGAGACAACAAATGCCCAGAAAGCTGAGGGGCAGCGGAAGGGAGCCAAATGCTGGTTTTAAGGGCTCAGCATTACTCAGCTAACACAGAATCCCAGCGGGATGGAGTTTGGCAGGGACCTCTGGAGATCATCTAGTTCAACCTCCCCCGTGCCAGAGCAGGTTCACCTAAAGCGGGTGGCACAGGATGGTGTCCAAGTGGCTTTGGAATGACTCCAGAGATGGAGACTCCACAACCTCTCTGGGCAGCCTGCTCCAGTGTTCTACCACCCTCAAAGTACAGAGCCACAGAATCAAGCAGGTTGGGGAAGACCTCAGAGATCATCAAGTCCAACATATTGCCTAATACCTAACACCTCCTGACAACTAAACCATGGCTCCAAGTGCCACATCCAAGCCTTTTTTGAACACCTCCAGGGATGGTGACTCCACCACCTCCATGGGCAGCAGATCCCAATGGCCAATTACTCTTTCTGGGAAGAACTTTCTCCTCACCTCCAGACTAAACTTCCCCTGGCACAGCTTGAGACTGTGTCCTCTTGCTCTGTTGGTGGCTGCCTGGGAGAAGAGAACAAAGCCCTTCCTGGCTACAACCTCCCTTCAGGTAGTTGTAGACAGCAAGAAGGTCTCCTCTGAGCCTCTTCTTCTCCAGGCTAAACAACCCCAGCTCCCTCAGCCCCTCAGAAGTTCCTCCTCATGTTTAGAAGAAACTCCCTTTGTTCAAGTTTGTGCTCATTGCCTCTTGTCCTGTCACTGGGGACCACTGTAAAAAAGCCTGCTCCCATTGCCCTGACATCCACCCTTTGAGTATTTATGAGCATTGATGATTTCCCCTTCCTTCAGTCTCCTCTAGGCTAAAACGCTCCAAGTCCCTCAGCCTTCCTTCCTACGAGAGATCCTGGAGCAAACTATCCCAAGCTAGCTAAAATCAGCAACACTTCCAAATTCATTTTCCTTGACAGCCAAAGTAAGGAGGGGAAAGGCAAAAAAGAAAGAAAGGAAGAAACAAACCCAAACCTCACGTTGTTTTTATTGCCTCTTGAATGTCAGCTGGCATTCTCTGCCTTGGGATAATGTCCCCTAATTACACAGCCAGCCTTCCAAACACACTCTGGGAGCCTGCTGCATGTGGCATTTCCAGTTGCTGTAATAACACAACAAGCAGCCAAGCAGCAGAGCAGAAGCACACCTCTGACCTGCAAGTGACCTGCTAATTAGTGGCTGCCCAGGGTTAACGAAGGCGGCGCTCGGTGCAGGGGAGGAGCGCTCGCCGCCTCAGCTCCCACCACGGTAAACTGGGAAATCCATGCCAGGAGGTGTTTATACATTCATTAGTGGCCTTGGTGAAACAAACCACAACAGAAAAGGTGGGGGGAGGAAGGGAAAGGAAAAAAAAGGCCTTTCCTGCTAATATTGTGCTCAGAATAAAATGAGAGGTCTCCTTTTCCCCACACGCAATAATTACCGCGGAGGTCGAGCCGTAAGTAAGGAATTGGAGGCTGGATCTGGAAATTGCAGGCAATTAGCTCCTGCTTGGCCCTGGATGCTTTGCCAGGGCTTGTCTGCTGTCACCAGTGAATCACAAATCCCCTGTTTCAGCCTTTGGTTGGGAGTAAAAATGGTTCTAGATGCCTGAGATTTCAGCTGGATTAGCACTTCCGAAAAGCTGGAAGCGTTTGGACCTAGGTCTGGAATGTACATAGAATCCTAGAATTGTTAGGGTTGGAAGGGACCTCGAGGATCAGCCAGTTCCAACCTCCCTGCCATGGTCAGGGACACCTCACACTGCAGCAGGCTGCTCACAGCCACATCCAGCCTGGCTGCAAACACCTCCAGGCAGGAGGCTTCCACCACCTCCCTGGGCAGCCTGTGCCAGGCTCTCATCACCCTCATGGGGAACAACTTCTTCCTAACATTCAATCCAAATTTACCCACTTCTAGTTTTGCTCTGTTCTCCCCAGTCCTGTCACTCCCTGACACCCTCAAAAGTCCCTCCCCAGCTTTCTTGGAGCCCCCTTCAGATACTGGAAGGCCACAATTAGGTCTCGTCAGAGCCTTCTCTTCTCCAGACTGAACAGCCCCAGCTCCCCCAGTCTGTCCTCATAGCGGAGCAGCTCCAGCCCTCTAGCCCTTGAGAGGTCTTGAGCACAAGCCCTGTGAGGAGAGGCTGAGGGAGCTGGGGTTGTTTAACCTGTGGAAGAGGAGGCTCAGGGCAGACCTTCTTGCTCTCTACAACTACTTGAAGGGAGGTTGTAGCCAGGTGGGCCTTGGTCTCTTCTCCCAGGCAACTACTTCCTAACATCCAATCTGAATCTAGTTTTGCTCCTTTTCTAGTTTTGCTCCATTCCCCCCAGTTCTATCACTCCCTGACATCCTAAAAAGTCCCTCCCCAGCTTTCATGTAGGCCCCCTTCAGATACTGGAAGATACTGAAGATATATCTGGCTCAACATGAGGGTGCAAGAATCAGACAGCTCCAAGCTCTCTGTTGGGATGAGCTGCTCACCACAGGGTGTGCTGGAGCATCCTTTGGACTCAGGAGGCTGCATTTCCACCCTTGCTCTTCCTCTTCTCCCACAGGGAGGATTACACCACAACCACTGAGAAAAGAGGTACATTTGACTTCTTCCCAGGGCTGATAGGTAGAGACAACTGGAACTTAGAATCATAGGATCATAGAATAGAATCATGGAATTGTTTCAGTTGGGAAACACCTTTAAGGTCCTTAAGTCCAACCATTCCTTAACTCTACCAAGTCTGATACTTAGCCATGTCCCCCAGCAACACATCTCTGCCTCTTTGACACACCTTCGGGGATGGGGATTGAAGCACCTCCCTGGGGAGCCTGTTCCAGTGTTGGAGAACTCTTTTGGTGAAGATGTTTCTTCCAATATACAACCTAAACCTCCCCTGGTGAAACGTGAACTTCTTTGATTCTATCACTTGTTGCTAGGGAGAAGGGACCAACCCCCACCTGGCTCCAACCTCCTTTCAGAGAGTTGTAGAAAGCCAGAAGCTCCTGAGCTTCCTTTTCTCTAGGCTGAACAACCCCAGTTCCCTCAGCTGCTCAAGACCTGTTCTCCAGACCCTTCACCAGCTTCCTTGCCCTTTTCTGAACCCCTTCTCTTAGGGTTAATCCCAGACAAGCAGCTGTTCCCCAAGTCACCAAACCAAGCTTTGGTGTAAATGGAGTCAGATTTCCCCCCTCTCCTGTCAGGTGCTCATATCAGGACAGAAAGGGGAGGTTGCTCTGTCTGCAGTCAGCTACATCAAAGCAGCTCCCAGCTCTGTAGCTGCAGTGGAAAATCAATAGCAGGGTTATTACCACAAACTGCTGATCCCAGCCTCCATCACACAGTGACACCAGCTTGTCCCAAAATGGACTCAGTCCTCAGTTAAACCCCCCCAAAGGCATGATCTAGACCTGACAAGGAATACAAGGGGCAAAAAATGGCAGAGGAACTGATGGGGGCACAGCACAGAGCAACCCCAGGTGGCACACAGGTGAAGGGTGGGACAGGAGCAGTTTGGTGTTTAAAAACAAAACAAAGGGAAAAGGAACCAGCTATTTTTGCCCAAAGAGTCCTTTTTGGGGTTGGGTTTTTTCTCCTTTTTTGACAGAACACCAAAAATCTGGAAGCTATTTTTGCATTTGCTTTTAAAAGAAGATGAATCTAAATGCTTCCAGCTCAGTCAGCACAGCTCCACGGAGCTCTGAGGATCTCCCACTTGGGAAAGGGAGTGTCAGCCCTGTTGACAAAGCTGATAATCCTTAAGGTCTGCTAATACAAAAGGAGACATTGCTTGGGCAGCTCAGCAGCCCCGGAGCTGCTGGAGAGATGCAGCTCAGGTTGGGACCAGTGCCACATGTCTCCTCCTGGAAGCACCACGTAAACCCTGCCTCCCCCAGGACTCCCACAGCAACGGTGCAGAGGAGGCAGGGAGGAGGATTTCACATCACATCTCCCACACTAGAATCCTCTCTTCCTTGGACCACACTGAAATCTCATAGGAGAGAAAATGAAAACCCTGGTTTCCCTGGCAGACTCATGGGCTCTATCCAATAAGTTGAGCTCTTTCCATTGCTGCCAAAGTAAGGAAAGACTTCCTGGATCCAGACCCTGCTCCCAGGGAGGTGAAGAGCAGAGCACTGCCTCTCAGACAGGTATTTTTCAGCCACACTTGGGAGCAAAGTTTTCCTTTGATCCTGAGTCCAAGCTGGGATTTTCAGCAAAGCTGCTCCCTCCAAGTTATTAGTGGTGAACATAATTCCCCTCCAGCTAACGCCCATATGTGAAGCAGCCTCTGGAATGGGCCTGCTCCTGGAGGGAAGGCTCCAAGTGGGAGTTTCCACATCACCCCCAGCCCAGCTAAGTGATGTGAAAAGCCCAAACCAAAGCAACAGCGAGAATTGGTTTAGCAGCAAAGAAAACAACAAGTAGCCAGAAGGCTGAGAAATCAGAGCAGTAAAGGAGAGGGGGGAGAGGGGCTGCCAGCACTGGGGGGATAGGAGCTGAGATATCTCTGCATTCCTTATCCCAAACAAGGATAATGCACAGGTTGTCCATGGTTTTCCCTGGAGGAGCTGGAGTTCAGCATTGAGTCCATCATCAGTAAATTTGCAGGTGACACCAAGCTGGGGGCAGGAGCTGATCTGCTGGAGGGTAGAGAGGCTCTGCAGAGGGACCTCGACAGGCTGGACAGATGGGCAGAGTCCAAGGGCAGGAGATTGAACACATCCAAGTGCCAGGTTCTGCACATTGGCCACAACAACCCCATGCAGAGCTACAGGCTGGGGTCAGAGTGGCTGGAGAACAGCCAGGCAGAGAGGGACCTGGGGGTACTGGTTGATAGTAGGCTGAACATGAGCCTGCAGTGTGCCCAGGAGGCCAAGAGGGCCAAAGGCATCCTGGCCTGCATCAGGAAGAGTGTGGCCAGCAGGAGCAGGGAGGTCATTCTGCCCTGTGCTCAGCACTGGTTAGGCCACACCTGGAGTCCTGTGTCCAGTTCTGGGCTCTTCAGTTTAGGAAAGATGTTGAGTTGCTGGAAGGTGTCCAGAGAAGGGCAACAAAGTTGGTGAGGGGTTTGGAACACAGCCCTATGAAGAGAGGCTGAGGGAACTGGGGTTGCTTAGCCTGCAGAAGAGGAGGCTCAGGGGAGACCTTCTTGCTCTCTACAGCTCCCTGAAGGGAGGTTGTAGCCAGGTGGGGGTTGGTCTCTTCTCCCAGGCAAGCAGCAGCAGAACAAGAGGACACAGTCTCAAGCTGCACCAGGGGAAGTTTAGGCTGGAGGTTAGGAAGACATTCTACACAGAGAGAGATTGCCCATTGGAATGTGCTGTCCAGGGAGGTGGTGGAGTCACCATCATTGGAGGTGTTTAGGAGGAGACTTGATATGGTGCTTGCTTGCATGGTTTATTTGATTAGATGGTGTTGGATGATAGGTTGGACACGATGATCTTGAAGGTCTCTTCCAACCTGGTTTATTCCATTCCATTCCATTCCATTCCATTCCAGAAGAGAAGAGAAGAGAAGAGAAGAGAAGAGAATAGACCAGGTTAGAAGAGACCTTCAAGATCATTGTGTCCAGCCTATCACCCAACACCATCTAATCAACTAAACCATGGCACCAAGCACCCCATCCAGTCTCTTCCTAAACACCCCCAGTGATGGTGACTCCACCACCTCCCTGGGCAGCACATCCCAATGGCCAATCTCTCTTTCTGGGAAGAATTTCTTCCTAACACCCAGCCTAAAACTCCCCTGGCACAGCTTGAGACTGTGTCCTCTTGTTCTGTTGGTGGTTGCCTGGGAGAAGAGACCAGCCCCTGCCTGTCTACAACCTCCTATACCCTTTCTTTATCCCAGTCTGCCCAGTTAGCTCAAAGAAGCATCTCTTCCCTTACAGAGCATATGGCAATCGAAGGGAAAAGAAAGATGGCAGCTGTGCAGAATATTTCCCAGCTCTTGACACTCCCAATCCAGAATATTTTCTCTCTCTCTCCTCTTAAAACTGGAGAAGACACACACAAATCCCCCCTCAAACCTCAACAAAGCTGCGTGAGCCAACATCAACTGAACTGAGCAGACATCAATATTGCTTTCCCAACTGAAATCCCAACACTTTCTCTCTTCTTTGGTTTTATGATGAAGAGATAGAGCAACCTGGGGGTTGTTTTATTGGGGATTACTGAGAATTCCAAAGCAACACAGTGACTGGATGAAAAAAAAAAAGAAAAGGAAGGAAAAAATAACCCCCTGGGAGCATTCAGCTCTGCAATACTGCACAACTCGAGTTGTGCCTTCAAAAGATCCTTTGCTCATTAAGGGCGACTTGGAAAAGTGAATTTCTCAAGACTTACCCTTCCCAGACATTCCTGACCAGCTCTTTTTCTCTGGCTTAGGTGGCTAAGAGATGATTGTGTGGTTAGGAATTCAAACCAGTGATCTGATGAGCTGGCCAGGGGTGGCCCAGCTCCAGCGTGCGCTCTGAGCCTGCTGCCACCTGGTTGCTGCTCGGTGGCCTTAGGGCAAGATGAGCTCTGCAGATGCTCCTCCTCTGCCCATCGCTGTGGGAGGTCTTTTTCAGGCTCCAGGTGAACCAGATAATATTCACAGTGATAAATACTTGCTTTAAAAAAAAAAGAAAGAGAGTTTTGGACAGGCTCTAGGATCACATTTTTGTAGGGTTAATGCAACAGCTCTGTTCAAAGGGCAGCTCCCAGTCCAGCTCTTCCCTTTTGAACTTTCTCTGAAGCACATGGCTGTGCTAAGATGTGGATATGGACCCACCTGGGATCTCTGGCTCCCCATTAATTCCTACAGGACAAACAGCACCGTGCAACTGACCCCTGCATCGAAGCAGCAATAAGGAGAGGAGCAGTCTTCATGTAGGCTGCACCCATCTCACCCCCTCATCCTCATCAGACATCAACTGCAGCTGCACAGCAGCCACTCTCCCTTCCCTGATGGCAACAATAGAATCATAGAATCAAAGAACTGTTAGGGTTGGAAGGGACCTCAAGGATCAGCCAGTTCCAAACCCCCCTGACATGGGCAGGGACACCTCACACTGCAGCAGGTTGCTCACAGCCACATCCAGCCTGGCTGCAAACACCTCCAGGCAGGAGGCTTCCACCACCAACTTGGGCAACCTGTGCCAGGCTCTCACCACCCTCATGGGGAACAACTTCTTCCTCACATCCAATCTCAATCTACCCACTTCTAGTTTTGCTCCATTCCCCCCAGTCCTATCACTCCCTGACACCCTCAAAAGTCCCTCCCCAGCTTTCTTGTAGCCCCCTTCAGATACTGGAAGGCCACAAGAAGGTCTTCTTGGAGCCTTCTCTTCTCCAGACTGAACAGCCCCAACTCCCCCATTATGTCCTCATAGGAGAGGAGCTCCAGCCCTCTGCTCATCCTCGTGGTCCTTCTCTGGACACACTCCAGCACATACAACAGCACTTCTTCCCTGATTGGATTTGCTTGGACTGGGACAGTCCATTAAGGGAGCAATTACTGGAGAGCTTTGCTGGTGGGCTTGTGGAACAGGATGGACATACAGCTGGAAAAAATAATCCCTATAGCCAGCACAGCTGCAGCCTGAGGTCAGGCCCCCAGACTTCTAAACACCCCTCTGGTTCAGGGCATAGACAAAAGGAAATCAGATTCTGGCTCCATCTTCTCAACCAGCAACTGTTGGCTGCTCTGATTTATTCACCCACACAGGGACTCTCAGTGACTAAGGGACTGGAGCACCTCTGTGAGGAGGAAAAGCTGAGAGCCCTGGGGCTGTTGAGCCTGGAGAAGAGCAGCCCCAGAGGGGATCTGAGCAATGCTCAGCAAGAGCTAAAGGGTGGGTGGCAAGAGGCTGGGGCCAGACTCTTGCCAGTGGTGCCCGGCAACAGGATAACAAACAACAGGGACAAACTGGAACCCAGGAAGTTCCATCAGAACGGGAGAAGAAAATTCTTTGCTGTGAGGTTGCTGGAGCCCTGGAGCAGGCTGCCCTGGGAGGTTGTGGAGTCTCGTTCTCTGGAGAGCTTCCAACCCTGCCTGGCCATTGTGAACCTGGGCAAGCTGCTGTGGGTGCCTCTGATTTGGCAGGGGTGTTGGACTGGATGATCTCCAGAGGTCCCTTCCAACACCCACCCACGCTGGGATTCTGTGAAGGAATCTTACTGTCCTCAGCTCCTGCAACCCCAGCAGCTTCAAGCACAGAGCAGTCTCTACAGCAAAACACAACCAATATCAACACGCTGAGCTGCCAGCATGGCTGCAATAATGGAGGAAAGGAAAAGCTGCAACCCTCCCTTTACAAAGGGAAAGACATTGGCTTGGTAGGACTATAATGATGAGGAGGAGTTTAAGTGTAACCACAAACACAAAAGATTAAAACTCTCATAAACAGATCTGAAAGGCAGCCAGAGGAACTGGTGAGACGCTCCAGCACAAAGCAGCATGGAGGACACAACTATAAACCTGGGTGAGAAGGAAGGAAGGAGAGTCAGTAAAGAGGGGGGTTTGGGTGGGGGTGTGTGTGTGTGTGTGTGTGCAGGAATTCACTTGAAAAATTCATAAGCAGGTCAAGATTAGGTTTATTATTTCACTGCATTTGCACTCCTGGTTAATTGGTGAGCACAGCCCAAAGCAGACACAAGGGCCAAGCGCAGATGTGACAGCCCAAAGAGGTTCTTCAGATGGCCCTGAGCCAGGCAAACAGTTCACCAAAGAACCCACCTAATTTTAGCAGGCTGAGGTCTGGAGAAGTGATTAAGCACAGAAAGGCCAGTGTATGGCTCTGTACCTGGGGAATGCTGGAGCAAAGGCTCTCAGGCCCTAATTAAGAAGCTGCCTTTGCGCTCGGCGGAAAGCCGGAGCGCCGCCGTGAAACGAAGGAAGCTGGTCCTGTTCCAGCAGAGCTCATAAAGCTGTCAATAAGTTGAGCAAGTGGCCCTGATGGTGTGAAATCTCTGAGAGAGGGGTGAAAAAAAAAATAATTTAAAATTAAAAAGACAAAACCTCTTTGCTGCTCGATAAAGCCTAACATCAGCTGTGATCATGGGAATGGCAAATGAAACAGCAGACTGGCAGCTCTTGGGAAGTCCGGACAGTTAGATGGCGAGAAGAGGCAACAGTGAAGAGCAGGGAAATTAGGAAAGCAGATTCACTGGATCTTCTTATTTATTTCTTTGGGTTTTTTTTCTTCTTTTTGTTTGTTCATTCTGGGCCTTTGCATTGTTGCTCAAGACTGCAGGGGATTGTCCTTCTTTGGCAAGAAAAATCACACAGAATCACAGAATCCGCCTCAGAGATCATCAAGTCCAACCTATTACCTAATACCCAACACCTCCTGACAACTAAACCATGGCTCCAAGTGCCACAGCCAAGCCTTTTGGGAACACCTCCAGGGATGGTGACTCCACAGCCTCCCTGGGCAGCACATCCCAATGGCTAATTACTCTTTCTGGGAAGAACTTTCTCCTCACCTCAAGCTTAAATTTCCTCTGCGCTGCTTGCCTGGGAGAAGAGAACAACCCCAAACCTGCCTACAACCTCCTTTGCTCCAGCATTACTCTAGAGAACATGATGCCAACAGCAAACATGGCACGCTGCAGGCAAGCAGAAGATCATAGCATCACCAGCTCCCAAGCAACTAGCACCAGAACAAGAGGACACAGTCTCAAGCTGCACCAGGGGAAGTTTAGGCTGGGGGTGAGGAAAAAGTTCTTCACAGAGAGAGTTGTTACCTATTGGAATGTGCTACCCAGGGAGGTGGTGGATTCACCATCCCTGGAGGTGTTCAACAAGGGATTGGATGTGGTACTTGGTGCCATGGTTTAGTAGTCATGAGCTGTTGGGTGACAGGTTGGACTTGATCATCTTTGAGGTCTCTTCCAACCCTATTGATTCTGTGATTAAAGGTTGGGAAAGACCTCTGAGCTCATCAAGTCCAACTTTCTCTCCAACATCATGTTCCAAATTGCCACACCTACTCATTCCTTGAATGCCTCCAGGCATGGTGACTCCACCACCCCCCTGGGCAGCCTGTTCCAATGCCTGACCACTCTTGCACAAAAGAAATGTTTCTAATATCCAGCCTAAACTTCCCCTGGCACAGCCTGAGGCCAATAGCTCTCACAATGGGCACATTGCTGTTCAAGGGATGCCACAGTGGTGCCCATCCTTGGCCAGGATATGCTTTTGCCAGGCCCCCTGCAGATCCATGGTGCAGCACAGACCTGGTTTCCAGATGGAGCTCTTGCAGCTGTGAGAAAAGTCCATCACCTTTATCTTTACAGACTCCAGAGCTTCCAGAGGACTAAACTGGCTACTTCTCTTCATAAAATTAATGGCTTGCTTTTTATGGGCTTCAGCTACAGCTGGGAGCCTGATTCTGCTTAAGAAGGGACTGGGAATACAATTACCAGGCTGGTTTTGCACTGTAAACCTTCTGTTGTTTTCTTTGCAGTGGTTAGGAGTGTCTCATTTAGACGTGCCCTGGAAGTCAGGTAGGGTTGTTCCCACAGCTGGACTGAAAGTTGTGCTGGCACACTTGCTTTATAAAGGTTTATAATGGCAATAAAAGTTTTCCCCTCTCATTGAAACTTGGCACTGACACTGAACCAGAGCTCTGGAGAACATTTTTTTGGGACCATTCTGAGGGAAATAGACAAACACACACAGAGCCCATGCAGATTGCAGGCCCCAGAGGGCAGGCAGGACTAGGGGGCTGAAAATGATGGGGAGGGAGGGGGGTGGAATTTCTACAGCATCTCCCAAGTAGCAAGTGACAGGGTGAGAGGAAACAGCCTCAGGCTGCACTAGGTGAAGTTTAGGTTGGACAGTAGGAACAACTTCTTCCCCAAAGGGGCTGTCAAGCCCTGAGACAGGCTGCCCAGGATAGAATAGAATAGAATAGAATAGAATAGAATAGAGTAGAGTAGAGTAGAGTAGAGTAGAGTAGAGTAGAGTAGAGTAGAGTAGAGTAGAGTCGAATAGAGTAGAGTAGAGTAGAGTAGAGTAGGATAGAATAGAATAGAATAGAATTAACCAGGTTGGAAGAGACCTTTGAGATCATCAAGTCCAACCTATCACCCAACACCATCTAATCAACTAAATCATGGCATCAAGCAGCCACCATCCCTTGAAGGATTTAGAAGCCATGTAGGTGTGGTGCTGAAGGACAGGGTTTAGCAGCAGACTTGGTAGCATTGGGTTCATGGTTGGACTTGATTTTAAAGGTCTTTCCCAGCCTAAAGTATTCTATGATTCTACCTGCAGCATAGCAGGAGTTACCCTCCCAAGTATAGCCAGAAGGTTGAGGGAACAGATTCTCCCCCTTTAGTCCACCCTGCTGAGACCCCACCTGGAGTACTGCATCCAGTTCTGGAGCTTCTATTACAGGAAAGATCTGGAGGCACTGGAGGTAGTCCAGAGAAGGTCCACGAGGATGAGCAGAGGGCTGGAGCTCCTCTGCTATGAGGACAGAGTGAGAGAGTTCAGTCTGGAGAGGAGAAAGCTCCAAGGAGACCTTCTTGTGGCCTTCCAGTATTTGAAGGGGGCTCCAAGAAAGCTGGGGAGGGACTTCTGAGGGTGTCAGGGAGTGATAGGACTAGGGGGGATGGAAAAAAAACTGGAAGTGGGTAGATTCAGATTGGATGTTAGGAAGAAGTTGTTCCCCATGAAGATGGTGAGAGCCTGGCACAGGTTGCCCAGGGAGGTGGTGGCAGCCTCCTGCCTGGAGGTTTTTGCAGCCAGGCTGGATGTGGCTGTGAGCAACCTGCTGTAGTGTGAGGTGTCCCTGGCCATGGCAGAGGGGTTAGAACTGGCTGATCCTTGAGGTCCTTTCCAACCCTGACAATTCTATGATTCTAAGTACATGCAAGCTCAAAAGTGACTTTAATCTCCTGTCTTCCATTAGCAAGTGCAAGCTGATAAACCTCCTGATGTGAATATAGTTATAAGTGTTTATTTTTAGGCGGTTTATATCACTGCAGATACCCCTTGATGGAGAAAACAAACTGTACCAGTGTCAGCCCTCACACTACTGTAATTACACCAGCAGAGTTCTGAATGTGCAGCTCTAAAAAAAGATCCCAGTTGCATCCAGTGTGTCCATGTCAAACATTAGCCAGATTTAATCAAATGAGCAGGGAAGGAGGAGAGAGGCAGCACAGCTCCATTTGAGGATATTTACTCACCGCTAGAAAAGCAGTTGGGAAACCAATTTTCCCTTCCCTGAAGGGTTTGAGATGCACCCCCCCCCCCAAAAATCAGATGAAAAGTTAGTCTCACAAATCTTCAGGTGCTGAAAGAGAGGAAGGAGAAGGTAATCTTTCTTGGATTAATTCATCATCATCATCATCAAATGGAATGTGCTGCCCAGGGAGGTGGTGGAGTCCCCATCCCTGGAGGTGTTCAAAAAAGGCTTGGATGTGGCACTTGGAGCCATGGTTTAGTTGTCAGGAGGTGATAGGTATTAGCTAATAAGTTGGACTTGATGATCTCTGAGGTCTTTTCCAACCTGGCTGATTCTATGATCATATGAATGGAATGGAATGGAATGGAATGGAATGGAATGGAATGGAATGGAATGGAATGGAATGGAATGGAATAGAATAGAATAGAATAGAATAGAATAGAATAGAATAGAATAGAATAGAATAGAATAGAATAGAATAGAATAGAATTAACCAGGTTGGGAAAGACCGTCGAGATCATCAAGTCCAGCCTATCAGCCAACACCACCTAATGAACTAAACCATGGCACCAAGTGCCTCATCCAGGCTCTTCCTAAACACCTCCAGTGATGGTGACTCCAGCACCTCCCTGGGCAGCACATTCCAATGGGCAATCTCTCTTGCTGGGAAGAATTTCTTCCTAACATCCAGCCTAAACCTCCCCTGGCACAGCTTGAGACTGTGTCCTCTTGTTCTGGTGCTGGTTGCCTGGGAGAAGAGACCAACCCCCACCTGGCTACAACCTCCCTTCAGGGAGTTAGAGAGAGCAAGAAGGTCTCCTCTGAGCATCCTCTTCTGCAGGCTAAGCAACCCCAGCTCCCTCAGCCTCTCCTCACAGGGCTGTATCCCAGACCCCTCCCCAGCTTTGTTGCCCTTCTTTGGACACCTTCCAGTAAGTCAACATCTTTCCTAAACTGAGGAGCCCAGAACTGGACACAGGACTTAAGTTGTGCCCTAACCAGTGCTAAGTACAGGGCAGAATGACCTCCCTGCTCCTGCTGGCCACACTGTTCCTGATGCAGGCCAGGATGCCATTGGCCCTCTTGGCCACCTGGGCACACTGCTGGCTCACGTTCAGCCTACCATCAACCAGCACCCCCAGGTCCCTCTCTGCCTGGCTGCTCTTCAGCCACTCTGACCCCAGCCTGTAGCACTGCCTTGGGTTGTTGTGGCCAATGTGTAGAACACAGCTCTTGGATATGTTAAATCTCATACCCTTGGACTCTGCCCATCTGTCCAGCCTGGTTTTATCTTCACATGGTTGGTTTGGTTGTTATTAGATGCAACTGTCAGATTAAAAAGACATTTGGGTTTGGCTATTTGAGGAAATGTTGACTGTTTGAGGAAACTAAGCAGAGGAAATTTGGCTATTTGGGGAAACTAAGCAGAGGAAATTTGGCATTTATTTGAGGAATGTGAGCAGAGGACATTTGGTTATTTGGGGAAACTAAGCAGAGGGCATTTGGCTATTTGGGGAAACGAAGCAGAGGAAATTTGGCTATTTGGGGAAACTAAGCAGAGGGCATTTGGCTATTTGGGGAAACTAAGCAGAGGAAATTTGGCATTTATTTGAGGAATGTGAGCAGAGGACATTTGGTTATTTGGGGAAACTAAGCAGAGGGCATTTGGCTATTTGGGGAAACTAAGCAGAGGGCATTTGGCTGTTTGGTGCAACTAAGCAGAGGGCATTTGGCTATTTGAGGAAAGTAAGCAGAGGACATTTGGCTGTTTGGTGCAACTAAGCAGAGGGCATTTGGCTATTTGGTGCAACCATGCAGAGGAAATTTGGCTATCTGGGGAAACTAAGCAGAGGAGAAAAGTCCTTGCAAGGATAAATCCCTGTTAAAGGTCAGGAAGGTAGGAATGGTCAGGTCTTGCAAAGGAGCAAGGTCGACATGGGAGCCCTGGAGAGATCTGTGCCATTAAAAATGCATGCTCCTAAGTGACCTGGAAAAGGGCATGAGCAGTGAGGTGGGGAAGTTTGCTGACAGTAGTAATTTTTGAGAGCATGGTGATGAACTACAAAACAATTGTATGATACAGTGAGAGGTAATAAAGGGGCAGACAAAATGCAACGCAGGTAAATGCAAAGGGACTCACCCAGGGAAACAAAAAACCCAATCCAAACTTCCTGGATAAAATGATGGACTCTAAGCTGGCCATAACCACACAGGAACAAGAGCTTGGGGTTGTCCCAGATGAAGCTGGGGAACATCAGCAATTAAAACAACAAAATCCACCATTAGAAATTGGCAGAGCAAGGCAGAGAACACCACTGTGCCCCTGTACAGATCTGTGCCTCCCCTACAGCCCAGTCACTGCTGACAGCTGATGTTCCTTCAACTCCAGGAGGATGCTGTGGCATCCCAAAAGGCAGTAAGGCTGGTCAGAGGGAACTCCAGCTCCCACACATGAAGTCAAGCAGGTAGGACTTGGAACGCTGGAACAGGCTGCCCAGGGGGGCTGTGGAGTCTCCTTCTCTGGAGATATTCAAGACCCACCCAGATGCAGTCCTGTGTGATCTACTCCAGGTGATCCTGCTCTGGCAGGGGGGTTGGACTAGATGATCTTTTGAGATCCCTTCCAGCCCCTAACACTCTGTGATTCCGTGACTCTCCAGCCTAGGAAAGACTGGGTGCTTAGAAAGAAGGAACAAAAGCTTATGAAACCACAAGGGACATGGAGAGGTGGACTCTGTTCACTTTTTGTTCCAATACAAGAATTCAGAAAGGCCATCAGGTGATGAGCCAGGCCCCAATCCAGCAAAATCTGTTCAGGGCAGGGAGTGATGTCTTACCTTTTACTGCCAAGGGAGGTTGTGGATGTTAAAGGTTTACTTTGGTTCAAGAGAAAATGAGAAAAATACATGGAAGGAAAGTCCACCAAGAGAACACCCAAAAAAAACCCCCAAACAAATAATTTCATTTATGGCAGAACAGGTCCTGAATTGAAAACTGTTGACACTTGGGAGTGCTGGGAGAAGTTGCCATGAATTCCTGTGCTGGTCTGGCTCCTCCTCACGCCTGCACTTAGACCTTCTGCTGGCATTGAGCAAACTGTGGCTGTCCCTTGTCCCAGCTTGGCCACTCTCAGCTTCTTTTCACCTGCTTTGAAATTTGTTATCACAAACTAAGACAATTGTCCAAAATTGTTCTGCCACAGAGGCGGTTTTGCTCTCAAACAGAACAGGAGAGGGGTAAAAAAAGGTTCATTAGAAACCTGTCCAATGCAGTGTGGTAGCCTGCCTGGATCCACCCAGCAAGGAAACCACCTCCAGCAGCCCTGCAACCTCCCACTGCCCCTGCTGCTGGCACATTATGGGATGTGACATGCTCCCATCCTGTTTAGATGGGACCTACACCCAGGATCAGTAGGCAAGAAACAATCCCTTGCACCGTTCCTTTCTTTTGTTAACCAATTCTGGAGCAGATAATAATTTCCCAGCTATTAAGATCTCCACAGGATTTGAACCTTCATGGCAAAGATTGGCCTAACAGATCTATGAGGGGCTTGGAGCACAAGCCCTATGGGGAGAGGCTGAGGGAGCTGGGGTTGCTTGGCCTGGAGAGAAGGAGACTCAGAGGTGACCTTATTGCTCTCTACAACCACCTGAAGGGGGGTTGTAGTCAGGCAGAGGTTAGTCTCTTCTCCCAGGCAACCAGTACCAGAACAAGAGGACACAGTCACAGGCTGCACCAGGGGAGGTTTAGGCTGGAGGTTAGGAGGAAGTTCTTCATAGAGAGAGTGATTGCCCATTGGAATGGGCTGCCTGGGGAGGTGGTGGGGTCGCCGTCGCTGAGGGTGTTCAGGGTGAGGCTTGGCAGGATGCTTGGTGCCATGGTTTAGTTGATTAGGTGGTCTTGGATGATAGGTTGGACACAATGATCTTGGAGGTCTCTTCCAACCTGGTTTATTCTATTCTATTCTATTCTATTCTATTCTATTCTATTCTATTCTATTCTATTCTATTCTATTCTATTCTATAAGCACCAACACTGTCTCAGTCCTCATTGCATCAAGTCCTGTCCAGGACATCAACACCAAGTGGTGATGAAGCACACCTGAAGAAGCAGCCTTGAGGAGCTGCTGCTGAGCACCAGAGAATGAGAGAGAATTTCACTCTGTATGGACACAAGTGAAAGCCATTTCTGGGCCTTCCCTTCCTTCCAATGCTTTTTTTCTGAGTGTGATTTTCCTTCCCATTTACCTCAATCAATCAATTCTCACTGCCAGACCAAAGCCAGTTCTGTTGGGATTCATTACAGTTGTCGTTATTTCCACAGGACAGCAGCCACGCTGAGTGCTAAGCTAATTAGCCATCGCCTTCCACTTCCTCTGGCTGGAGCAGATTGGAACAATCCATCCTTTTTTTAAGTCCATCTTCAACCCTGCCACAGCCAACCAGCTCTGGGGACACCCAGCCAGTCTAGCAGGTAGTGAGAATGGACCCTGAAAAGTCCTTGCTGTGGGCCTCCTAGAACCAAAGACCCTACACCAAGGGTACGCTGGCACTGGGTGTCTGCTGATGAATGCTTTGGGGTCCGACCTGGAGGATGGCAGCCTCTGACAGCGCCAGTACAGAGTGGGGAACAAGGTGGGTGTGATCTTCAGAGCTTATGAAGGTTATGAACCTGCTTATGCAGGTTCTGGAGCCCCAAGCACGTGGGTCTGTTTGAGAGGATCCAGAGGTGGGCCACAAAGATGATTTGAGGGCTGGATCACCTCTCCTATGAGGACAGGCTGAGGGAGATGGGTCTGCTCAGCCTGGGGAAGAAAAGCCTCTGAAGAGACCTTATAGAGTTCTTCTAGCACCTGAAGGGGGCTACAGGAGATCTGGAGAGGGACTTTTAATAAGGGCATGTAGTGACAGGACAAGGGACCATGGTTTGAAACTGGAGCAGGGTAGATTTAGATTGGACATTAGGAAGAAGCTCTTTATGATGAGGGTGGTGAGACACCAGAACAGATTACCCAGAGAAGTTGTGAACGCCTCATTCCTGGAACTGTTAAAGACCAGGCTGGCTGAGGCTTTGAGCAACCTGGGCTAACAGGAGTTGTCCCTGCCCATGGGGTTTGCTTGGAACTAGATGATCTTTGAAGTCCCATCCATCTCAAGCCATTCTGATTCTGTGACATT
This sequence comes from Dryobates pubescens, assembly GCF_014839835.1. Lineage (NCBI taxonomy): Eukaryota > Metazoa > Chordata > Aves > Piciformes > Picidae > Dryobates > Dryobates pubescens. Next base: position 18,240,751 of record NC_071631.1, on the reverse strand, counting down.
CTCCTCCTGTAGATTGTGGTTGAACTGTGAGCAGTAGAAGAGGAGATTTGGGACCTTTCCATCTCTGTTTCAGTTTATTTTACCCCTTAGAAATGAGTCAGAGAAGTGTCTGATTGGCACAGGCAGTCCCATGATGGAAAGCAGAGTCATTGTAGGTCATTGCTGAGGCTGGGCAATGGGCTCTGTTGAAACAGCAGCAACTGGATCTCTGATCACCACCAAAGAAACTTTTTTTCCTGTATCAAAACCTGCCATCTCTCTGAGGTTCAGTATGCCCAAAGCTCCTTCTCTGGCTCCTCTGGCTTCCTGCAGTGCACAAAGTTTAGCCCTGGGCCAAGCTCTGTTATCATTCACATCTCATCACCCTGGTGACGTTAATTCAGGCATCCTGTTAGCCACATCTGTCAGCTCTCTCCTCCAATCAGAGTATTTCTGATCATTGCCATTACCCTTTATCCACAGCCAAGAAAATGCTTCCAGCAACATCCCCAGCAAACAAGTCTGGTCCACAGTGGGTTTGTGTAGCAGCAGTTAATAGAATAAGGGACAGTCTAGGGCTAGAAAAGGCCTGAGTGGTGTTGCAGAGCTCATCTGCAGAGCATCAGAGTAACCACCTTGGATATAACGATGAGAATTAGAGCTCATTTTTAGGGAAGAAAGACCTCTGAATCTCCAAAGCTTTCCTACACTAATGAGTGTAGGAGTGAGGAGTTGTGGATGGATGAGAAGCTGTGGATTTCTCATCCTTGAGAGTTTTCAAGGCCAGGCTGGATGGAGCCTTGAGCAACCTGGTCTGGCAGAAAGTGTTCTTCCCATGGTATCTCCCATAGGGGGTTAGAACCAGATGATCTTTCAGGTCCCTTCCAACCCAAACCATTCTATGAGAACTCCTGGAAACAGCCCCAGGTACCTGCAGTCTAGAAGAACAGAAGAACAGTGTGGCCAGCAGGAGCAGGGAGGTCATTCTGCCCCTGTACACTGCACTGGTTAGGCCACATCTTGAGTCCTGTGTCCAGTTCTGGGCCCCTCAGTTTAGGAAGGATGCTGAGTTGCTGCAACATGTCCAGAGAAGGGCAACAAAGTTGGTGAGGGGTTTGGAACACAAGCCCTATAAGGTGAGGCTGAGGGAGCTGGGGTTGCTTAGCCTGGAGAAGAGGAGGCTTTAGGGAGACCTTCTTGCTCTCTACAGCTCCCTGAAGGGAGGTTGTAGACAGGCAGGGGCTGGTCTCTCCTCCCAGGCAAGCAGCACCAGAACAAGAGGACACAGGCTCAAGCTATGCCAGGGGAAGTTTAGGCTGGAGGTAAGGAGAAAGTTCTTCACTGAGAAAGTTGTTGGCCATTGGGATGTGCTGCCCAGGGAGGTGGTGGAGTCCCCATCCCTGGAGGTGTTCAAGAGGAGACTTGATAGGGTGCTTGCTTGCATGGTTTAGTTGATTAGGTGGTGCTGGATGATAGGTTGGACTCGATGATCTTGAAGGGCTTTTCCAACCTGGTCTGGTCTATTCTATTCTATTCTACTCTATTCTATTCTATTCTATTCTACTCTACTCTATTCTATTTTATTCTATTCTATTCTAAGATGCCTTTCCTTGTTACTGGAGGCAGCAGCAGATATCCTCTGTCGCTCTACAAGGCCATCTCATACACTGACGCTGCTCTTTCTGCTTCCTTGCAGGGAAGGTGCGGGGCACGTCAGGGCACTCCTCTGCAGATCTGAAAGCAGACCTTCCAGGGCTGCTGTGTCTCTCCTAGGAGCAGATTCCTGACCTGACCCTTCCCTCATGGGGGAGACCACCACTGTGAAATAAAATATGACTTTTGAAGTTGTGTTTTTATGATCTATGAAGTCACCCAGACCCCTTGGGTAAATAAATTCTGGCTATGGAGCTGACCTCTTAGCTTTTAGCATATCAGGAAAGCCTTTAGGTTTTTCATTAAGCTTCAATAACATCTAAAAAGCCCTGTTTTCTAATCTCTTTAACAATCCCATGGAGGGAAAGCCTCATGGTAATTTTTGCTTCATATATCAAGCGGAGATATGAGTTCAGTCAGTGCAATACCTTAGCTGCAGAAGGCCAGAGGCAAGCAGTGCTACTCAGACAAGCCTCTTGTAATGTGTTTTCCTTGTGCTGTGCTGCCTCTTCAACACTCAGAGGCTGGTCTCAAAGCTCCAATTGATTTCAGTCACCAAGCAAGTGAGGAACTAGCAGCCCAGGCCCAGAGAAAATTTCATTCCTCAGAGTATTCTTCTGTCAGTCACCAAAGCCCTACTGACATGAGCAAAGCCCAGCTGGCACGACCAAAGCCCAACTTGGCATCACCCCACTGAGGGCCACAAACAGAAGCACAAGGGGACTAACACAGAGAGGAGGGACGAGGGTGAATATGGGATGCTGAAGCAGACATTTGAGGAGAAATGCCTTCAATCAAAAGGAAAAGCAATGAATCAATCCCACCACTTCATCCAGGCAATAATCCAGGAGATCTTAAGTTAAGAAACTGAAAGTAACATGCAATTAAACTGCACAGCTGGCTAATGCAGAAAGTTCTTCAGGCCCCAGCCTCAGCAAAAATCAAGACAATATTTGGTATTCCTCATTAATATGTTTTTAAGATCACATAGGAACACTAGAAGAGATACCAAACTTTGACAGAACCCAGCTTCAGTTTCTCAGGGAGCATGAGGCACAATCCAGCCCCAGAGAGGCAGGACACAGAGCTGTATGGGTCTGACTGGTCCAACCTGCCCAACTGGTAGCATGAGGTTTTCAAGAAGGATCTGAGCACAATGAGAAATTTAGTGACAGGCAAGACCAGAAAGAGCATTGCATGATCAAGGGACAAAAGCTTTAACCACATTCTTCACACCAATCTCTAGCACCTCTCCCCTATCTCCAGGAACTGGACAGCATTCTTTGGAGAGGAAAAATCCTGCTGCTGCCAATTCTAAACCAACATTGTCTGTCTGACCCACAGAAATGTGGTCAAATACCTCACTGGTACAGTAAGTTTCTGATGGCCAAGCACTCAGCCAGGTGGGGATGCAATGCTTTCATCGAACAGGCCAATTCTCAGTCTTCATAGTTGCTGTCTTCCGTTTTTCTACATTTTCCCTTAACTGTTTTGCAGCTTTGCCTGTCAACAGTTTCCCTCTTGTGTCTTCACATCATCCCAACAATCACAGCCTGGTTTCCCTGCTCCTACCTTGCAGGCCTTTCGCTAACGGATTTTCTCACAGCTCCGAAACAGTTTTCTCACCGCAACCGAGCCAAGGTCACACAGCTGTGCTACACCAAAGCAGGCTTTGGGTCTAAGAGGTGAACTGCTGGGCTGTGGGTTACCCTGGGTCATCTTGGCAACCCAGAGCTCATTTTTCTGGCTTACAGAGCTCTGCGCTGGCTCCCAAGATAGAAACCCTACGCTGTTGTTCAAGCGCTCAGTTTAGAAGTGTGAGCAGCCAGGATGAAGCCCCAAGGGTCAGGCCAAGACTAGGCTAAATCACACAGAGGCACATGGATGGCCTCCAGCAGTGCCAAAGAGCCAACCACCAGACCTACAAGTGGTGCCTGCACCATCCTACATGTCTGGGTTATATCAGCACACACCCTGTCCCACCAACTGCTCCCCATCACTAATGAAAGTGCCAAAAGGAAAACTAATCATTATTTCTTCAGGGCTTTAATCAAGGAATCACAGAATTGCCAATGGAATGGAATGGAATGGAATGGAATGGAATGGAATGGAATGGAATGGAATGGAATGGAATAAACCAAGTTGGAAAAGACCTCAGAGATCATTGAGTCCAACCTATCACCCAACACCAGCTAATCAACTAAACCATGGCACCAAGCACCCCATCCAGTCTCTTCCTAAACACCTCCAGTGATGGTGACTCCACCACCTCCCTGGGCAGCACATTCCAATGGCCAATCACTCTCTCTATGAAGAATTTCTTCCTAACATCCAGTCTAAACCTCCACTGGAACATCTTGACACTGTGTCCTCTTGTTCCAGTGCTGGTTGCCTGGGAGAAGAGACCAACCCCCACCTGGCTACAACCTCCCTTCAGGTAGTTGTAGAGAGCAATGAGGTCTCCCCTGAGCCTCCTCTTCTCCAGGCTAAAGAGAGGATGTAGAGAGGATGGGGAGAGTCGATTCCTTGGGAAAGTGTTGATGGCAGTGAAATGAGTTTGGGAAGCTCTAACCCTTCCTGTCAGAAAGGAACTTTTGCCAAGAATGTGTTGACTCCACAAAGGAAGAAAACAAATTATCACCAAAAGGAGCTTTTGCAATAGCAAGCTAACACCTCAGCTAAATTTTAGTGCAACACAGCCAACCTTCTGCTGAGAGGCAGTTCTAATGGACAGTTCTCATTCGGCCCTGCGTGACCGCTTCAAGCATCTGACAGAATGTATTATAGGAGCAGTGGCTGCATGAAACTAACTTTCCTCCTTCTCTTTGTGAGCACCAATGGAACCAGCACAAAACAAACCACCGTCCCTCACTTCATCCCCTGGGTTAGTCAGTTCACTGTGAGGAGCAGTCAGCGTGGCTTCAATCTTCATCAGCTGTGCACTAGTCCGGGAGGTTTTGTCAGCCAGTCCATGACTTCATTACTCCAAGCTGCTGGCCCCAGAGCTGGAATGAATCATTTTCTTCCAATGGACCACTCACCCCAGCATGTTTGCTTCTCATCACTCATGTGTGAGACCACTCACACAAGTTGCACAATATAGTTTCATAGAATCATTTGGGTTGGAAATTCCCTTTAAGATCATCAAGTCCCACCATTACCTAACTCAACTAAGCCTGGTGCTAAACCATATCTCTCAGCACCACACCTGTGTGTCAAAACACCTCCAGGGATGGGGATACATGCACCTCCCTGGGAAGCCTGTTCCAGTCTTTGAGAACCCTTTTGATGAAGAAGTTTCTCCTAATATCCAACTTAAACCTCCCCTGGTACAGCTTGAGACTATTTCCTCTAGTTGAATCCTTTGTTACTAGGAAGAAGAGACTGACACCCCCACCTTGGCTCCAACCTACTTTCAAGCAGATTGTAGAGAGAGAGAAGGTCTCCCCTCAGGGGATTAAAAACTTCCTAATTACCTGAAGGGAGGTTGTAGCCAGGAGGAGGTTGATCTCTTCTCCCAGGCAACCAGCACCAGAGCAAGAGGACACAGTCTCAAGCTGCACCAGGGGATGTTCAGGCTGGAGGTGAGGAGAAAGTTCTACACTGAGAGAGTTGTTGGCCATTGGAATGTGCTGCCCAGGCAAGTGGTGGAGTCACCATCACTGGAGGTGTTTAGGAAGAGACTGGATGGGGCACTTAGTGCCATGGTTTAGTTGATTAGATGGTGTTGGGTGATAGGTTGGACTTGATGATCTCAAAAGTCTCTTCCAACCTGGTCAATTCAATTCTATTCTATTCTATTCTATTCTATTCTATTCTATTCTATTCTATTCTATTCTATTCTATCCTATCCTATCCTATCCTATCCTATCCTATCCTATCCTATCCTATCCTATCCTATCCTATCCTATCCTATACTATCCTATCCTTTCCTATTCCCTGATGCAGCCCAAAGAGCATCCTTTGGGCTTACCCCATGGCCAGGAGCACACATACCGTGCTTGCCATCAATGCCTGTCTCCTTCAGCATCTTCTGTCCTTGGCAAGGGTTCATCTTTAGCAGCTTTCAGGTAGTGGAAGCGCTATCCCCATCCACCTGCAAACATTCACAGTTGGAAGCTTGCCATTAAAGCATCATTCCTCAGGTCCTACAGCAGGGCTGGAGGGAAGCTGGGCTAGAAACTGGACTGTAACTCATGGGTATGATGAGTCATTTGAGAGGAAAGCAGCAGTCAATATTTGACAAATTAACCTTCTCAGAGAGAAGTAAGTTTCTAATACACCTGCTCCAGATGAGAGTGTCAAGATTTAAATAGGCACCAGATTTGCATAATACCCTTAAGATAAGCAGCACTGCACCAAAGCCCTGCAATGCTTGAAGGATTTATTTCATGTCTCAGACATTTCTGTATTCCAGAAGAGGCCATTCATCATTGTGCCAATACTTCAGAGAATTCACTGAAAGCTCCAACAGCTCTAGATTATCAGGGAATTATATATTTTTCCCCACTGAATAATCATTCCCAGAAGCCTGCTGGGAATGGGGGGAAAGAAGAAGGGGGGAAAAAAAAGCAGCTCATCACCCCATTTCCATCATGCAGGTTAATGACACCGCAGGAGATGACATTCACTTTTAATGACTACCCAGTCAAAGACATTGAAACCTCTCTCTCTGACCACTCAAATGGATCTGTTCATTACTGCTTAATTTCCAGCCCTACTTAGATATGCACTCAACACCTTCCAGACATATCTTCAGCAATGCCCTGGCCACACAGGACCTTCTCAAAGAAATAAGTTTAATAATCCAGCAGTTATTCCCCACCAGCAGTGTAAGGAGAGGTTCCTCCTGATTCAGGGCCCCTAAGAATGGGTGTCCCCATTCCTGTGGCCTGCACATTCAGTCACCCACTTGTGGGTCCTATCCCCACGGCCAGCAGTACACAAGCCTGAGACCCCCAGCAACCCAGCCACATCCTGGCTAGACAAAGATGTTCCCTTCCTGCATGCAGGTTTCTGGAAGCTCACTATTTGCCTTCCCTGGCACTCAGGCTGCCTGAGAAGGACAGGCACACGTCCAGCAGTTGGCAGCTGGACAATGGCAATGGATTTAACCCAAGGAGGACTATTTTGTGCAACATCAGAGGAATCTGGGATAGCTGACACCAGCACAGCTCTAGTGCAGAGGTGGGATATGAAGAGAGGCAGAAGCTTGTAACCCAGTGGTTTGAGAGCTTGACTCATTTAATCTCCTCTTCAGACTGCCAAGCTCAGACCTGATGGTGGTGAAGCTGCAACACTCCTGTTGAGACTGAGTTATTGATCAATCCAGAAGCTGCAGGAAATTTGTCCCATCTGGAAAGACCTCTGCATACGATACCTTACCTTCAGTCTTCTGTGACAGCCTCCAAACCTCCAGGGGCTTAAACACACATGGTTTAATTCAATCAGATTTCCTTCCACAGGAAAGTGATTTTCAGGGTGCAAGGAGCATGGCAGGCAGTGATGTTCACAGTGGGAAATCCTTTTGATAAGGGGAAGGAGGTTACTGCATCTCAAAACCACTGTACCATCGCTGCTGGAGTCACTGGAGGTTATTGCTGTGGTACTCATTTGCTTTGAACCTTCTGCTGCTCCTGCAAAAGGCCTTTGGGAAAAGGCTCTTACAGAAAGAGTGCTGATATTTTAGAGGGATGCTGCCATGGATCATGGGCAGAAGCCTGCACAGATCTCAGTCCTATGGACCTGTTATATCTATTAGCACTGTAAAAGCCTTTAGAAGAAGTAACTAAACACATTCAGTTACCATAAAGAGGATGCCAGTGCAGGGAGTGGAATTACTTCAGGGGCTTCTGTGCTCTGCTGTTTGCAGCCCCAGTGCTAAAAACAACCTTGTTAATGTGGAACTTAGGCCCTTGCTGCAGGATCACACTTGTGTCTCTGCCACCCAACCCAGTAACTCCTCAGCTCAGTGGCCTGCTTCACCCAGCTCCAAGAGCAGCACAGACCTTTCAAAAGCATCCCATGCACAATGATAATGTGTCAAAAGACCACACAAGACACCCTGCAGCACAAGCCCAATCTTTATCAGATGCCAAGAAATCCCAATGAAAGACAAACATTTTGAATACTCCCAACTATGGGAAATATTTCCTGCAGTAGGCAGCAGAGAACCCAATCCCAAGGCCTGGCTCTGAAGGAAGGGAGCATTCTGCTGCTTATAAATCAGATTCTTTTTCCTCCCTTGCTGCTTTTCTGTGTATTCACACACAGAGGTCCTGGCTTAACTGCTTTGCCACCAAGAGGTCCAGAGGGGCAATAGGACCCCTGTCCAGAGCCCTATCCATTATTCTCCCCCTAGCTGCTCCGGAGTGCTGCATTCCTCCCTCCCTGCCACAGCAGCTCTGCCTAGCATTGTACATCTCCTTCCTCATGGCACTGAGGATCAGAGTGACAAACATGTCATGGTAAGGTCTGTTTGCTGAAAACCACAGTCCCTGCTTCATCAAAACTGCCCACTGATTCAGAGAGCTGTTCCCTCCCTTGCTCAAAACAGCAATCAAGCAAAGGCAGTTTTGCAGAGTCACCTTTCACGTGGAACCTGCCTGAATAGAGTAGCATAGAATAGAACAAACCAGGTTGGAAGAGACCTTCAAGATCATCGTGTCCAACCCATCATCCAACACCACCTAATAATTAACCATGGCACCAAGCACCCTATCAAATCTCCTCCTAAACACCCCCAGTGATGGCGACTCCACCACCTCCCCAGGCAGCGCATTCCAATGGGCAATCACTCTCTCTGTGAAAAACTTCTTCCTAACATCCAGTCTGAACCTCCCCTGGTGCAGCTTGAGACTGTGTCCTCTTGTTCTGGTGCTGCTTGCCTTGGGAGAAGAGACCAGCCCCCACCTGGCTGCAACCTCCCTTCAGGTAGTTGTAGATACAATAAGGTCTCCCCAGAGCCTCCTCTTCTCCAGGCTAAGCAACCCCAGCTCCCTCAGCCTCTCCTCACAGGGCTGTGCTCCAAACCCCTCCCCAGCTTTGTTGCCCTGCTCTGGACTCCTTCCAGCAACTCAACATCTTTCCTAAACTGAGGGGTCCAGAACTGGGCACAGGACTCAAGGTGTGGCCTAACCAGTGCAGTCTACAGGGGCAAGCTGAGATGCCCCAAGCTGAGATATCTTTGAGAGCGCAGAGATGGAGCACATGGACCCAAATCAGCACAGCCTACAGCCAGGCACTGCTCAGGCTCCAGCTCCACCAGCCCCCAGCCCAAGCTGAGTGACTTCATCTCCTCTCACTGCACAGATCCCAGCTGGGCTAGTCAGCAGGACAGCTGTGCATGGGTTTACAGTGTGAAGACTCTTTGGTAGAGCGACAACCAGACGTGTAATCATGGGGTGGTTTTTTTTTCCTAATGAAAACTGATCCCAACCTGACAGGAATGCCAGCACAGACTGAGAATCCCAGAGGAGAGGCTTTGCTTAGGAGATTTCTGAAATTTCCTGCCCCTGGACCACTTAGAGTTCAAGATCATCATGATAGATTCTGATGACAATGGGCCATGTCCCTCATCATTTTGCTTTTGGCCTGAAACTTGGAACCTTAGACAAAATAATGGGAAGAAGAAACTTCTTGGGGCTTTGGGGGTTTGGGTTTTTCTTTTGCACTTGCAAGGTTTTGTCAAAGACTCTTCAGGGAGACAGGAGTGTCTTTTCTTCCATCTGCATTCCTTCACCCATCCCATCTTTATAGGCCCTCACCTGGCACATTACATGTGTCTCTGGAACATGTTCTCAGGAATCTGAGCAGGGGATATTATGGTTATAAACGAGAACATCCGCCCTGCCTGGCAGACAGCACGGTCACTGCCTTCAAAGGAGAATAAATCAGAGACATTTCAGAAAGCCTGGGGAAAAGGAGGAAAATTCAAGGGGACATTGATCCATATGGATTAGGTATTCCACACTGTTCAAGTTTCTGGGCACCTTGTAACCTTCTCATACGTCAACACCATCGATAGCCCTGGGAGACAGGGAGGAAGTGTTTCCCCCCACCCACCCTTCTGATGGGGAAACCAAGAGATGATGATTATGGCCTCAACACAAACCAACATCTTGAATGCTGACTTTATGAACTCTCAGTGGACACCTTCACACTGGGCAAGGCTTCCTCTTCGAGCTGTATTGAAATTTAATGAGTACTAAATCTGTCAGTGCCTCAGTTTCTGAGCTGGAAGAGGTGGCTCCTGCTGACTAAGCTGCTGTTCCCCACCCATCTGACACTGCACATTGCACAGTTTCCAGCTTGGAGAATGCTGTGGTTCCCACTGCTGTAGAATCCAAGGAAGAATTCAGGTCCCATGTGTCTGCTGCTCATATTGATGTAAGAAAAGTCAGGCTGTGCTTACAATTAGGGAAGCAATGAAAACTTTAAGCCCAAACGAAGCCCTGAAGGTATCCTGTCAAATGTCAAGCTGGGCTGTCTCCAAACCAGGTTGCTCAGAGCCCTGCCCAGAGCCTGCTGCATCAACCTTCTCAGGCTGAACTTACAGTGTAGCTTTGCCAATATATATTAAACCACTGATGGCCAACACCTCCCTCTTGTATAGCCTTCCTCCCATCCACAGCAGTCACCCTGTGCCCGTCCACTGACTGCAAACCTACTTGCTCCAGGTGGCCTTTCAGGACTTAAAAGTGCCAATATAAAAGCTGGGGATAGACTTTTGAGCAGGGCCTGTTGTGACAGGACAAGGGGTGATGGTTTGAAATGAAAAGAGGGAGAGTCAGACTGCAGAGAAGGAAGAAATGTTTGACCCTGAGGCTGGTGAGATCCTGGACCAGGCTGCCCAGAGAGGTGGTAGAAGCTCCATCCCTGGAACCATTCAAGGTCAGATTGTTTAGGTCTGTGAACATCCTGCACCTGCGCAATCTGAAACTTTCAGATGTCATAGAATCACGGAGTCATAGAATCAATAAGGTTGGACAAGACCTCAAAGATCATCAAGTCCAACCTGTTACCCAACACCTCATGACTAACTAAACCATGGCTCCAAGTGCCACATCCAATCCCCTCTTGAACACCTCCAGGGATGGGGACTCCACCACCTCCCTGGGCAGCACATTCCAGTGGCCAATTACTCTCTCTTTCTGTGAAGAACTTTCTCCTTACCTCCAGCCTAAACTTCCCCTGGCACAGCTAGAGACTGTGTACTCTTGTTCTGGTGCTGGCTGCCTGGGAGAAGAGACCAACCCCCACCTGGCTACAACCTCCCTTCAGGTAGCTGTAGAGAGCAATAAGATCTCCCCTGAGCCTCCTCTTCTCCAGGCTAATTACCTCCAGCTCCCTCAGCCTCTCCTCACCAGGGCTGTGCTCCAGACCTCTTCCCAGCCTCGCTGCCCTTCTCTGCACACGTTCAATGTCCCTGCTGACTGCAGTGGGGGGGTTGGACTGAGTGCCTTTGAAAGCTCCTTTCCAACCCAAACCAGTCTGTGATTCTGTGGGATGATGCCCAGGGGAAAAGTAGCCAAGAACCTGCCGGGGCCAGCCAACATCATTCCTGCAGCCCACTCCTTGCCTGCGTCCGAGAGGCCCTGGGGAAAGCGAGCGGCTGGGAACTGGCTCCGGGCCAGGAGAGTTGTCCTGGCAGGCCAGCCCCAGCTCCTGAGCCAGACCCTGGGCAGCCCAGCTCCAGACTATTAAACAGCAAAACCTCATCACTGTTTATGGCCCGATCCAGGCTGACACGCAAAGCCTGGACACCAAGCTCCTGACCCAAAACCATCAGCAGCAAGTCTTCAAAAGCTGGAGCCAAGCCCAGAGCAGAATTTTCCAGCTCTGGCCACCTTCTTTCGCTGGTGCTATTGCAATTCTGATGTCAGCATCATTTCAGGTAATAATAATAATATGTTTCAAGTCAATTCACTGTCTGGCCTTCATGCACATACAAATTCTGACAGGCAAATAAAGAGGGGAAAAGGAACATACACTTGATAGATTTAAAAGCTGTTTCCATTTGGATTCCCTTTCAGTGGAAACTTTCTGTGGGGCTTTGGTTGGGTGGAAGTTGAGGGGTGCTGGATGCTTTTTGAATAGGGCGTCATCCAGGGGCCAAATTTGACTCAATGGAGTCCTGTCAATCCCTTGAAATACTGCCTCAGGAAATTGCCATGAAAAAAAAGTGTTGCAGCACAACAGGACAGAGAGGTGGAGAGAGGAGATTGTGGAAGTGGTCTCTTGGACTTGATGATCTGAGGTCTTTTCCCGCCAGGCAATTCTGTGACAAGAAGAAAGGGCCTCAGGTTTCACCAGGGGAGGTTTAGATTGGACATTAGTTCAAAATTCTTCCCCAAAAGGGTTGTCAAGAACTCAAACAGGCTGCCCAGGGAAGTGGTGGAGTCACCATCCCTGGAGGGATTTAAAAGACATGTAAATGTGCTGCTGAGAGATGTGGTTTAGTGGTGGACTTGGCAGTGCTGGCTTAATGGTTGGACCTGAGGGTCTTAAAGGTCTTTTCCAATCTAAATGATTCTGTGATCTTTCTACAGGAATGAAGGACTTACAGAATTCATGCAAGTCAAGGAAAATACAGAAGCTTGACATGTAGCTCTTGTATTTCTCATGAATCACCTGTAAGTGCTTGTCATGCAGGACTCAAGAACTGCACTGCCTGGCAGGACTGGGAGATTCAAATCCCTGAGCACAGAGAGCACAGCAATGCAGGGCACACAACCCAGCACTGATGGGCAAGTACAAGAATATTTAGAGGCACATTTTTTGCACACAATTCAACACTTCCAAGCAAGTCCCTAATAACACAGTAGCACATCCACTGTCAGCAGCAGTAAAGCAAGCCACCCTGCCACACACACAAAATAAATCCCTAAGGAACAGAGTATCACTCCAAGTGATTATGAAATAGCAGCATTGGAGGAGAAGTGGGTTTGCAGATAAAGAAAATTGCTGGATCCATTTCTCCATAAGCTTTTACCACAATTCTTCCTGGAAAACTCAATTTTGATAGATCCAGGTTATTGCAAGTGTTTGACACAGAGCAAGATGCCAGTGAAGTTGTTCCCTCTCCCCTTGCCCTCCCTTTTCAGCGACTAAGCAGAACTCCAGAAGACTGCACAATCACAGTATCACAGTATGGTAGGGGTTGGAAGGGACCTCTGGAAATCCCTTTGCCAAGGCAGGTTCACCTAGAAAAGGTCACACAGGAACACACCCAGGTGGGTTTTAGACGCCTCCAGAGATTAAGGCTGGATGTGAGGAGGAAGTTTTTCACCATGAGAGCCCTGGAATGGGTTGTCCAGGAAGGTGGTTGAGGCCCCATCCCTGGAGGTGTTCAAACCCAGGCTGGATGAGGCTCTGGCCAGCCTGATCTAGTGTGAGATGTTCCTGCCCATGGCAGGGGGGTTGGAACTAGATGATCCTTGTGGTCCCTTCCAACCCTAACTGATACTATGATTCTAGAAGACTTCACCACCTCACTGGGCAGCCTGCTCCAGTGCTCTGTCACCCTTAAAGATCTTCCTCATGTTCAGACATTCCAGATCCTCTCCAAAGCTTTTAGGACATGATCTTAGAATCATGGAATTTTCAGGGTTGGAAGGGACCTCAAGGATCAGCCAGTTCCAACCCCCCTGCCATGGGCAGGGACACCTCACACTGCAGCAGGTTGCTCACAGCCACCTCCAGCCTGGCTGCAAACACCTCCAGGCAGGAGGCTTCCACCACCTCCCTGGGCAACCTGTGCCAGTCTCTCACCACCCTCCTGGGGAACAACTTCTTCCTAACATCCAATCTGAATCGACCCATTTCTAGTTTTTGCTCCATTCCCCCCAGTCTTCTCACTCCCTGACACCCTCAAAAGTCCCTCTCCAGCTTTCTTGTAGTCCCCTTCAGATACTGAAATGATTCCAAACCCACCTGGACGTTGCAATCCTGGGCTACCTGCTCAGGGTGACCCTGCTTTAGCAGTGGGTTTGGACTAGCTGATCCCCAGATGTCCCTTCCAACCCCCACCATTAATGGGATTCTGTGAAAATTAGAACCAGTCTATCCTTTAAGCCTGGATTCATTTCTCCCTGTCCATGGACAGGAACACCTCACGCTGGATCAGGTCTCACATCACTTAGCTGCACGGCTGCCCAACCTTTATGCTAGGTGCAAATCAAACACATAAACCAGCAGCAACAAACAGCCCAGGAGCCAGAATCCACCCACCTGGGTGCAAGGAAAAAGCCTTCCAAATTCAAAATGTGGGAAGGTTTCTAAATGTGCCCTGAGCTGTGTTATTCTTTGATTATACTGACATCTAAAGGTCAGCACATTCAGTGTGTTGAAGTCTCTGCCCTGAGGCTTTCTGCTGCTATTGCCCATCCCTAAAACCACAATCCAATCATCATAATCAATGAACTTTCACTGCATTGTTAAGAACAATGGGAAACTGGTGAGAGAGCAAAGCTTTTCCACTGGTTCTGTTTTTAAATTAAAAAAAAAAAAAATTACTTACAAAATAAATTAATAAAATTAAAATTAATTAGATTTCAATTTGAAGGTCAATTAAGAAAACACTAAAGAAAATAAAAACATTAGAAAAGCTAAAATAAAAATAAATTAACCCCAAAATGAGTAATTTTTTGGAACCACAAAATAAAAGTCAAACCACACAAATTTTTTTTAAAAAAATTTAAAAATAAAAACAATTTTTTAAAAAATGAAAAATAAAATAAAATAAGAAAATTTAATCTTCTGATAAAATAAAATAAAATAAAAATGAAATAAAATAGAAAAATTAAAAATAAAATTAATTTTAAAAAAATATAAAATAAAATAAAATAAAATAAAATAAAATAAAATAAAATAAAAAAAAATAAATAAAGTCAAAAAATAAAAAATTAAATTAAATTAAAAGCAAAATACAATTAAAAAAATAAAAAATAAAACCAAAAATAAAAGAAAATTTAAAATATAATAAAATACACATGAAAATAAAATTTAAAAATACAATGAAAAATAAAATAGAATTTTAAAAATATGGAAAAAATAAAATTAAAATAAACTAAAATAAAAATGAAATAAACTAAATATAAAATTAAAATTAAAATTAAATTAAAAATGAAAATTAAAATTAAAATTAAATTTACATTTCAATTTAAATTTAAATTTAAAATTAAAATTAAAATTAAAATTAAAATTAAAATTAAAATTAAATTAAAATTAAAATTAAAATTAAGTAAACATACAATAAATATGAAATAAAAATAAAATAAAACAAATATAAAATAAAAATAAAATACAACAAATATAAAATTAAATTTAAAATAAAATTTAAAATAAAATTTAAAAATTAAAATAAAATTTAAAAAATAAAATAAAATATAAAGTCCAAGTCTCTTAGTAGGAGGCAATACACGGCCTATCATCTGGCAAGATTGTGGACCTGATCCTAGATTTACCTCTGTGCTATGCCAATGGCTTCTAAGAAGTAACTCCAGGTCTTCAGCAACAGGAGGAAGATGGGCAGAGGCCAGGAGATTGAACACATCCAAGTGCCAGGTTCTGCACATTGGCCACAGCAACCCCAGGCAGTGCTACAGGCTGGGGTCAGAGTGGCTGAGAGCAGCCAGGCAGAGAGGGACAAACCTTGAGTGCTGTGTCCGGTTCTGGGCCCCTCAATTTAAGAAGGACATTGAGACTCTTGAACATGTCCAGAGAAGGGCAAGGAGGCTGGGGAGGGGTCTGGAGTATAAGCCCTACAAGGAGAGGCTGAGGGAGCTGGGGTTGCTTAGCCTGGAGAAGAGGAGGCTCAGGGGAGACCTTCTTGCTGTCTACAACTACCTGAAGTTGTAGCCAGGAGGGGGTTGATCCCTTCTCCCAGGCAACCAGCACCAGAAGAAGAGGACACAGTCTCAAGCTGTGCCAGGGGAAGTTTAGGCTGGAGGTGAGGAGAAAGTTGTTCTCAGAGAGAGCTGTTAGCCATTGGGATGTGCTGCCCAGGGAGGTGGTGGAGTCCCCATCCCTGGAGATGCTCAAAAAAAGGCTTGGATGTGGCACTTGGAGCCATGGTTTAGTAGTCATGAGGTGTTGGGTGATAGGTTGGACTTGATGATCTTTGAGGTCTCTTCCAACTTTATTGATTCTATGATTCTATGATTTTGATTGGAAAAGACCTTTAAGACCTTCAAGTCCAACCTTTAACCCAGGTCACTGCTAAGCCACATCCCTCAGCACCGCATCTCTAAGGCTTTTTAGTCCCTCCAGGGACAATAATTCGATTACTTCCCTGGACAACCTGTTCCAGGGCTTAACAAACATTTCAGGGAAGAAATTGTTCCTAATGTCCAACCTACAGGGAAGAAATTGTTCCTAATGTCCAACCTAAAGCTCCCCTGCTGCAACTTGAGGCTGTTTCCTTTTCTCCTGTCACTTATTACTAGGGAGAAGAGACCAACACCCACCCAGCTCCAACCTTCTTCCAGGAAATTGTAGAGAGCAAGGTGGTCTCCCCTCAGTCTCCTTTTCTCCTGGATGAACAACCCCATCTCCCTCAGCCACTGCTCAGAAAGCTCCTTCTCTAGATCCAGTCATGAATAATGCTAGAATCATAGAATTGTTTTGGTTGAAAGAGGCCTCTAAGATCATCGAGTCCAACACCACCATGGCCACTAAACTGTGTCTGTGTCCACACATTTCTTGAACAACTCCAGGGGCAGCAACTCCACCACCTTCCTGGGCAATCAACCCAATGCCTTACCACTCAGATTTGCTACCAACCATGAGTAATGACCCTCCTCAGTAAGAGCCAAGCTCTGCCTTAAGCAGGTGATCAGAGAGCACAGACATGGCACAGGCAGGGACAGAGCTCTGTCCACCTAATCTGAAATCCTATTTCACATCCAGCTGACAGGTCCTGGAGAGTGTTGACATCTCTCCTTACACAGTGTTAGCAGACTTTGAGGGGAAAAGTGGGCAATCAAAGAGCATTTGCCTAAGCCAGTCATCACAGGGGGGATTAGCCAAGCTTTGTGCTCCTACACTAATGGGTACCACACACCCATCAGCTCAGAACAGCAGCAGTCCAAACGCAGGCAGCTGAGCTGGAGCAACCCAGCACCCACAATGGGTGCAAAGCAACTCACCAAACATCTGGAGCCACAGTTTAGGCTGGTGGGGCCAGGAACCAGCTTTCCAGAGAGGGAACTAAGTGGATAAAATCCTAGCCCAGACTTGGTCAGCTGAGCATCCTTCCATGAGCAAACAACCTGGAAAATGAGGCAAATCCCTGAGGACACTTCAAAAAGAAAGGCAGGTCTCCAAAAGGGTTAAAGAGAGGGCAGCAAACTTATTCACATATAATGTCTCCAAAGGGGGACGTAGAGATGAAACAAGCCTTTCATTTTGCTTCACCACCACACCCCCTCCCACTCTGCCCCCACTGCTCCACCAAAGGAAAACGACCCCCTGAGCTCCCCTTCTGCAGCCAAAGCAGAGCCAAGAGCTCAGACAAAGCCACGCAGCCCAGGAGCCCCAGATTTTGCCCCCAAGTGCTTTGAACCTGCAGTATTAGCGTCCATAATGCTGCACACGTGGACACAAAGAAGCCATCAGCTTGCCAGAGCCAACCCTCTGGAGAGGATAAGCACCCCACGCTCCCAGGGTAAACACCAGCTCTTGACACCCCCTCCTCCCATCATCCCCCCCAGGCAGGCTGCTGGAAGCAGACTGGCACTGAATTAGTCACTAATCGGATTAGGATAAATTGCTTAAAATTGACATTCAGCAGTGAAAGGCTCCCCCCCAGCCCCTCTGGGGGCAGAGCCCAAGGCTTCAAGTGACCCTGACCACTGCAGCCTCAGCCCAAACCATGAAGCCTTTGGCCTTCCTCCAGCCAGCAGCTTTATTCTCTTAATCATGGATGAAACAACTCTATTTGGGGGCTGAGAAAAAGGAGGGGGTTGGGGTTAACCAGGCAGGGCAAGGCATGCTGCTCTCTCCGCAGACAAAACACAGTGGGGCTGGGGAGAATGTCCACAGGCTGGAGGTAGTGAAGGTGGAGGGGGCTGAGGAGAGCCAGGCTGAGCAGTAGTGAGGATGCCCTCAGCCCTTAAGAGCACATGTTGGCGTGGGCAGGGTCAGCAGCACATATTGTGGGGCCTTGTTCAGCAACACCAGGCAGAGGAAGCAGATGTCAGGCCCTGCAAATCCAAAGGCAGATGCCCCAAGCAGTGCACATCTTGCTGCTGGGCTGTCTTGAACAGCTGCCTCAGCCCCCTCAAACTGCTTCACACACAGAGGTTACTTGAGAGCAAACCAGCAGAGACAGATTTCCTACAGATCTGGTTTCCCCTGTATGCTCTCTGATGCTTATTAAAGCCTGAACACACATTGCATTTCCTCCCCACAGCCACATCTTTCCACTACCACATCACCTGCTTTGGTCAAAGCACCATGAGCCCAACAGCTCTGAGACCTTGCTCCCACCATCAAATCTTATTGCAATCTGCCTGTGGGTCAAAGGTTGGTCTGGAGGGCTGCAAATAGATAGCAGCAGACTTGCAAACACACAGCTACAGAACCTCTGTTTCCTTAAGGGATGAAACAAAAAGACCAGCAAAAGATGAAAGCAGAAAGCAGCTGATTTGTCACCAGCTAAACACAGCAACAACCCTGGAGAACTAAAGCCTCAGTATTGCCCAAATGTTAGTGCAGAGGTAAATCCACCCCCAAACTCTCAGAGCAGAGAGGCTGCCACGGGACAGGGACCTGTTGTTCCCTCAAACCATCACCAAATACTTCTCAAAGCCTGGAACAGGCTGCCCAGGGAGGTGGTTGAATCCCCATCCCTGGAGGCATTTCAAAGAGGCAGAGATGTGGTGCTGAGGGACATGATTTAACAGCAGACTTGGTTGAGTTAGATAATGGTGGGTCTTGATGATCTTAAAGGTGTTTTGCAATTGAAATGATTCTCTAAGTGAGAAGCAAACCCAACAAATGCTTTTCATTTTCCATGGGAGTCCAGAGAAGGACTACAAGATTCAGTGATCAGAGGCATGGAAGCCCTGCCATAGGAAGAAAGCCTGAGGCAGCTGAATTTGTTCAGCCTTGAGAAGACTTAAGGGAGACCTTATTACCATGGACCAGTCCATAAAGGGTAGCTACCAAGAGGATGGAGATTCCCTTTTTTACAAGGAGCCCCCTGTGGAAAAGCCAAAGGGTGATGGGGACAAGGTACTGCTGGGGAGATTCCCACTGGACTCCAGAAGACAATGTTTCCCCAGGAGAAGAGTCAGACAGTGGAATCTTCTCGCAAGGGAAGCAGTGGATTCCCCTACACTGGCTAGATTAAAGACTCAGCTTTACACAGTGCTGGCCCATCCTATTTCAACTAGATTATCACCTAGAAAGGTTGAAGCAGATGATCTTTGGGGTCCCTCCCAACCTGGTATTCTGTGATTCTGCAGCTTCTAAATGCAAACCTAACTGTGGCCTTCCAGTATCTGAAGGGGGCCCACAAGAAGGCTGGGGAGGGACTGCTCAGGATAGCAGGTAGTGGTAGGACTAGGGGGAATGGAATGAAGCTGGAGGTGGGGAGATTCAGGCTGCACGTGAGGAGGAAGTTCTTCCCCATGAGAGTGGTGAAGCCCTGGAATGGGTTGTCCAGGGAGGTGGTTGGGGCACCATCCCTGGAGGTGTTTAAGCCCAGGCTGGATGAGGCTCTGTCCAGCCTGATCTAGTGTGAGGTGTCCCTGCCCATGGCAGGGAGGTTGGAACTGGATGATCCTTGTGGTCCCTTCCAACCCTGACTGATACTATGAAATCCTGCAGAGACTGCACCCTTCGCACAACAGAGACCCAATCCTAAAGCAGATCAGTCACTGGCACTGGGGCAAAACACTCAGTGAGGATCCCTGGGACTCTTGCCAGAGCAACACCTACAGCACAAGGCTCCAGCTGTTTTGACCTCCCTGGCACACCGGTGGCACTCTGAAACAAGGCCCTTGAGTTGCTTTCCTCACCGCCACCTCCCCTTGGCAGCATCAGCAGGTTTGTTTGCTCTAAGATAAAGCCTGGTGACACATTAAAGATGCCCCTGTTCTCCCTCTTAAATCAGCTTGACATCTGGTTCCAAACTGTTATGAAACACTCCCTGAACCTTGCTGTGGAATTGGATATTCCAATATTTCACCCAGGCATGCTCGGAGCAAACTTTCACCTCCGAGTGAAAGCCGGAGTGTTGAAAGTGAAAACAGACCACTCAGAGCCTTTCACTGGGACAGACCTTTGGGTGACACTGGATGCAGGGAAATAATTGCAGATGGGTTTTGGGGGGGGGGGGGGGGGGAGGAATATCACCTGTCATGGAAATCTCACCCGCAGCAAACACTCCGTTGTTGTGAGATCCTGTGGCTGGGCTGCTCCACGTTCAGGCTGCAGGCTGCAGGCTGCAAGGTCATTCACAGGATCACAGAATCACCAAGGTTGGAAGAGACCTCAAAGATCATCAAATCCAACCTGTCACCACAGACCTCATGACTACTAAACCATGGCACCAAGTGCCACGTCCAATCCCCTCTGGAACACCTCCAGGGATGGTGACTCCACCACCTCCCTGGGCAGCACATCCCAATGGCTAACAACTCTCTTTGGGAAGAACTTTCTCCTCACCTCCAGCCTAAACTTCCCCTGGCACAACTTGAGACTGCATCCTCTTGTTCTGGGGCTGCTTGCCTGGGAGAAGAGACCAGCCCCCACCTGGCTACAACCACCCTTCAGGTAGTTGTAGACAGCAATAAGGTCTCCCCTGAGCCTCCTCTTCTCCAGGCTAAACACCCCCAGCTCCCTCAGCCTCTCCTCTTAGGGTTTGTGCTCAAGGCCTCTTCCCAGCCTCGTTGCCCTTCTCTGGACACATTCCACAGGAAATCCACCACACAACAGGGTTTTGTTCCTTCTGGTTAATGATGCTGGAACAGGGTGCAGGGGGGAAAGAAATAACTTACCCAGATATTTTTGCTACGGATGAAACAGCCCTCAAGGAAAGGGATGGCTTTTCTATATCTATACTCATGAAGTATGGTGGTGCAAAAACAGTTAGCAACTGTTCATAAGAAGTGTTCCCCAGGGCCCTTGTGCTGGGGACAGTGCTCTTTAATATATCAGAGATCTGGACAAAGGGATTGAGGGCACCTTCAGTAAGTCTGCAGGTGACATGCAGTTGGGAAGGAGCTTGAGGGTGGGAAGGTCCTACAGAGAGACCTGGCCAGGTTGGATCTATGGGCCAAGAAAAGTGGGATTGAGGTTCAAGAAGGCCAAGTGCTGGGTCCTGCTCTTGGGTCACCTTCATCCCATGAGTTGGGCAGAGTGACTGGAAAATGGCCAGCAGAAAGGGACCTGGGTATGTTGAGAGACAGCAGCTGAAGATGAGCCAGCTTGTGACCAGGTGGCCAAGAAAGACAACAGCATCCTGGCCTGGATCAGCAAGAGTGTGGTGGGCAGCAATCATCCCCCAGTACTGGGCACTGCTGAGGCCACATCTGAAGTACTGGGTTCAGTTTTGAGCCTCTCTCTCCAAGGACATTGTGGTGCTGGAGCTTATCCAGAAAAGGGCAAAGCTGGTGAAGGATCTGGACAGGGCTGGTGAGGAGCAGCTGAGGGAGCTGGGGGTGATCAATCTGGACAAAATAAGGCTCAGGGAAGACCTTTTCACTCTCTAAAACTCCCTGAAAAGACACTAGGCTGAGGTGGGGATTGGTCTCTTCTCCAAAGTAGCAAATGATAGGATGAAAGAAAATGGCCTCAAGTTGCAGCATGGGAGGTTTAGGTTAGACATTAGGAACAATTTCTTCCCTGAAAGGGTTGTTGAGTCCTGGAACAGGCTGCCCAGAGCAGTAGTTTAAAAGCCATGTAGATGTGGTGCTGAGGGACATGGTTTAGCAGCAGACTTGGTTGTGTCGGGCTAGCACTTGGACTTGACGACCTTAAAGGTCTTTTTCAGCTTCAACAATTGTGTGATTCTATGAAAAGCTTTCAGGATTCCAACAGAGAAACGAAAGCAGCAGAAAGATGATGTTCAGTGACAATGAGGGGGGTGGGGTGGGGTTTAACAAACAACTCAAACCCTTGGTATAGAATTAAGCAAAGGGAAAAAAAAAAAGGAGAGCACTTGTCATCTTGGCTGCATTTTCTCACACCACAACTCAACAGTTTCTATGCTCCTTGCAAAACCAACTTGCTCAAAGCCCCTGGCTATTGCAAGATTTCTTCTGTGGAAGGGAATCTGGGAAGTATGCTTTAGCCACACAGATGTGTTACAACAGCACAGTGATGCCTATGAAAACTACACAGCTCTGAGCTCTGCAGTCTGCTGCCTTTGCAGGTTTGGAGCATGGAGAAGAAATCTACATATAACTACAAGCCAGACCCACCCTCCTCCCCCCCCCCCCCCCAGGTAACAGAATAACACAACGTGGCAGAATCAGTATGGGGAAAGGAAAACCTTGATTTTGACAAGGACAGGGCCCTAGAGCAGGAGACTCCTTGTCTGGAATCATAGAATTATAGAATTGTCAGGCTTGGAAGGGACCTCAAGGCTCAGCCAGTTCCAATCCCCCTGCCATGGCCAGGGACACCTCACACTACAGCAGGATGCTCACAGCCACATCCAGCCTGGCTGCAAAAACCCTCTACCACCTCCCTGGGCAACCTGTGCCAGTCACTCACCACCCTCATGGTGAAGAACTTCTTCCTAACATCCAATCTGAATCTGCCCATTTCTAGTTTTTCTTTCCATTCCCCCCAGTCCTATCATTACCTGACACCCTAACAAAGTCTCTCCCCAGCTTTCTTGTAGCCCCCTTCTGATACTGGAATGATTCTAAACCCACCTAGACATTGAAGTCCTGGGCTACCTGCTCAGGGTGACCCTGCTTTAGCAGGGGGTTTGGACTAGCTGATCCCCAGAGGTCTCTTCCAACCCCCAGCATGATAGGATTCTGTGAAAATTAGAACCAGGCTATCCTTTAAGCCTTGTTTCAGCTACACAAGCATTTATCAGTTCTGTTTTCATAACCCAAAAAGACAGAAGCCACCTGCCTTCCAGGTGCTGGAGGTAAAACCCTTGACACAGTCACTTCTGAAGGGCACTGAGAGGCATCCCCTGCCAGAGCTCACCGCCCTGGGACGTGACACACTGCAGGGGCTGAGCAGCCTCTCCTCTCAAGACATGCCCAGGACTGGAAGAGCAGATGAGTGGTGATGTGAGCTGTGCTGTCAAGCAGGGACACAGAGGGATGCTGGGGATGCCCTGTACTCAGCACTGGTTAGGCCACACTTTGAGGACTCTGTCCAGTTCTGGGCCCCTCAGGTTAGGAAAGATGTTGAGTTGCTGGAAGGTGTCCAGAGAAGGCCAACAAAGCTGGGGAGGGGTCTGGAGCACAGCCCTGTGAGGAGAGGCTGAGGGAGCTGGGGTTGCTTAGCCTGGAGAAGAGGAGGCTCAGGGGAGACCTTCTTGCTGTCTACAACTACCTGATGGGAGGTTGTAGCCAGGTGGGGGTTGGTCTCTTCTCCCAGGCAACCAGCACCAGAACAAGAGGACACAGTCTCAAGCTGTGCCAGGGGAGGTTCAGGCTGGATATTAGGAAGAGGTTCTTCATAGAAAGAGAGATTGGCCATTGGAATGTGCTGCCTGGGGAGGTGGTGGAGTCACCATCACTGGAGGTGTTTAGGAAGAGACTCGATGGGGTGCTTGGTGCCATGGTTTAGTTGATTAGAAGGTGTTGGGTGATAGGTTGGACTCGATGATCTCAAAAGTCTCTTCCAACCTGGCTAATTCTATTCTATTCTGTTCTCAGTGAGGGCCTGGAGAAGGAGGAGAGAGGGCTGTAGTCTGCAGTGAGTGTGAAATAGAGAGTACCATGAGGCTTACCCATGATCAAAACCACTGCACAAGAACTCCACTTTGGATCCAAGATGAGCACAGAAGTGTTAAAGAGTCTGCTTCTATAAGCAGTAAATCTTCCTTCTCATTTCTTTCTGATTAAAACAAAACCAACAACCATAAAGGCTTCTACAGTCTAACTAGCAATACACCCTCCCCAACCCCCACCCCGAGAAAAAAGAAACTCTTTAAAATGTTTTACAGCCTGTTAACAGCTAAAGAAACAGCCCCAGACAATGTCTCCACAAACGCAGACGACTGTGCTTTTAATTAAGAGTCACAACTTGGTCTACTGAAGGCGGTGAACTATAATGAGCTCATTCATTCGCAGGAGGAGGCTTGACCTGGGCTGCCTCCATCATCTGACCTCCCCGGGATAATCAGGACACCGTTCACACCTCGCTGCCTTCCGCCGCGCAGCACCCCGCGGCCCCGCAGCGAGCAGGGGTGAAGCCCTGGACGGCCCCAAAGGAGCCCGCAGCGGAGCTCGGCGACACCGGGCAACGTTTCTGCGACTTCAGCATCATCCCTGACTTTTGAGTCTCTGGGAAATCGTGTTCAGCTGCAAGTGTGAGAAATACCAAACTGCCCCGAAGGGGCTGTAACGTGGGATAGCAACCCCCGCCCCGGCAGCCCCTGCCTGCATCTCCGAAATGAGCAGGCACCCAGGGCGCGTCCCTCGGGGACAGCAGCGCACAGAAAAACGATGGGAAAGCTGCAGAAGGGCCCCGGCCGCTCCCTCGCCCTCAGCAGGGAGCCATGCGAAGCCTCTTGCTATTGCTTTTCTAATTTGTGGGTCAGCTTAATGGCCACAGGAGGAGATCGCTGGGCAAAGGCACCTCCCCAGCGTTGCACCGGTCCTTGCTCCAGTGTCTCAGCTCATCCACAGCAGCACCCTGCCCCTCTGACGTCTGCCACGGTCCCCATGTGGCCCTGGGAGACAAAACTCCTTTGGATGAAGCCGAAGTAGAGACAAACAATTGCTGACACGGTACAGATGCCAAACAAGGAGAACAAAGGTGTTGGTGTGGGGTTTACACGTGAACATCCTAGACTGAGGATGGTCTCAGGTCTTCTGAATGCTGCCTGGAAACTCATCCTGTCAGCTATTGAGATCTGAGGCCCCTCAGCCCCTCCAAGCCCTTCCCAGGACTTAGCAAGCCAACTTGATGAAGCTGCTGCACACTGACCTCTGCAGTCATGTGTCACTGGCTTTACAGGCATGAGTATCTCTTTCTTAACGTGGAGTAGTTGCAACCATATGGCCTAATGATAGAAGGAAGCAATAGCTCTGCAGGAGGGTCTGCAGGCAGGAAAGAGCTTGTCTGTGTTTTCCAGCTATGTCAGATGTGACCAGCTGGAGGAGGGAGGAGACTCACCCCCACTACTCTGCTCTCGTGAGACCCCACCTGCAGTACTGCATCCAGATCTGGTGCCCCCCAACACAAGAAGGACATTGTCCTGTTCAAGCAGAGACAAGGGAGGCCACAAAGATGATCAGAGAACTGGAGCACCTCCCCTGTGAGGACAGGCTGGGGGAAATGGGTCTGCTCAGCCTGAAGAAGAGAAGGCTCTAGGGAGACCTAATAGCAGCCTTCCAGTACCTAAAGGGAGCTACAGAAGAGCTAGAGAGGGACTTCTTAGAAAGGACTTTTCACAGGATGGAGGCACCAGTAATGCTTTCTTTCATAGAATCATGGCATCACAGAATGGTTTGAGAGCTTGGAAGATCTTTGAGATCTTTGGAAGAGATCTTCAAGATCATGTCTCTGCTGTAGACAGGGACAGCTTCCACTAGACCAGGCTGCTCAAAGTCCCATCCAGCATGGTCTTGGACACTTCACAGCTTCTCTGGGCAACTTGTTCCTGTGTCTCATCACCCTCAGAGTAGATACTAGGGAGAAAATACTTCATCTACATCTACCACCCACCTTTCAGTTTAAAGCCATTACCCCTGTCCTATCACCCCCTCCAGCTTCCACAGACAAATCCTGAGGGAAAGAGCCACTTGTAGGACATGGGAGCCTGTGTCATCACAGCAAAGCTGGTGAGCCCCTCTCCTCACAAATAGCCAGCACAGTGGCATCAGGATTGTGTTGCACTTTATCAGAACTAAACCACTTGGCCAGAGAGGAGGAGAAAGGGGGAAAGACTCAGAGCTTTAGTCTCCTGCAGGTGTGATTTGTGCCTGGGACGCCAAGCAAGAGGCACACGGCTTTGCTCTGTTATGTAGCCAAGGCAAACAAGCCCCAGCAAGGTCCAATTCTGGCCCCCTCAGGATCCATAAACCAGCCTCTGAGAGCTGTAGGGGGCACGTTAGTCCTAATTGTGTCTTGTTTGACTTGGCTGCATGAACAGCAAAGCTTTTGCTGCCTTGGCCACAGTCACCAATCTCACACCTTGGTGGGACTTACCTCTTTTCTTGGGTTGGCAATTAAAAGTATCCCTAATGCTGATAGGTGTCAAATGGTTTTGATCAAAACCCACTTCTTTTTACAAGAAAGAGTTCAGATGGGATGCTGAGAACCTCTGCCTAATGCATCAGGGAGAAGCACACTCAGGAGGCAAGATCCTCCCTTTCATATTCCTTTAAAGCTTTAGTGACTGCTGTCACCTCTCCTTGGGTTTTCCTCTCCTAACTAGCAGCAGAACAGAGACTCAGGCCCAGCAGAGGTGATGTGCACCATGCTGCAAACTCAGGTATAAATCCCAGCAGCCTCACTCTAGACACTGATACCCAGAGCAAGCTAAGGAGCCCTTCTGAGGCAGATGCACCCAACACCCTCATCAGGCTAATCCAATCATCTCCTTGACCTGCAAGGAGTGAACAAGAGGCACTTTTCATGCTTGCATAATCTTGTACCAAATGGTACAACAAATGGTAGGATTGGAGCCAAATCCTGCATGGTCCAACCCCACAGAAGAACTGCTTCACATTTGCTTGTCACCAAGCACATCATTACATGGTGTTGGATGATAGGTTGGACTCAATGATCTCCAAGGTCTCTTCCAACCTGGTTAATTCTATTCTATTCTGTTCTATCAACAAGCCCAGGGATGGTGAAGCCTCAAGGCCAGACAGCTTCCACAGCAGCCTGGAAGCTGTAAGGGAAGTATGTGAAGCTCCTGGCACTGGGTTATCTTCCAGATCAGTCTTTGCCTCTGGTGTCTCTTCACATTCCTTATTCTGGCTTAAGTTGGGAACACAACTGTGTTTGCTCGTGCAGAACGGGTCCAAGCTGGAGGAGCTGAGGATGAGCTGTGATATTGTCAGGCTTCCAAAAAGCTTGAGGGGTTTGTTAGTTTGGTGGAGAGATGAATGAAACTGAGATGGAAAAGGCAAACAGGAGTCCAGTCCTTCCTCCCAGGAAATCAGGATTGAAACCACAACATTCAAAAGGAAGATCACTTCATGGCAACCTCTGGACTGGGGCAGGGTGGCTCTTGCTGGCCCACCTCCAGCTCTGCTCACCCTAGAAATGACTGGGGTGTTCCTGCCAGGATGGGCTGGCTGCAATGCTCACAAGCAAGCAGGAGCTAGGGATCTATTTCAGCATGGCCAGGGGAGGTTTAGGCTGGATGTTAGGTAGAAGTTCTTCCCAGAAAGAGAGATTGGCCGTTGAGATGTGCTGCCCAGGGAGGTGGTGGAGTCACCATCACTGAAGGTGTTTAGGAAGAGACTGGATGAGTCACTTGGTGCCGTGGTTTAGTTGATTACATGGTGTTGGGTGATAGGTTGGACTTGATGATCACAAAGGTATTTTCCAACCTGGTTAATTCTATTCTATCCTATTCTATTCTGCTCTATTCTATTCTATTCTATTCTATTCTCATCTGTGCTTTAGTCTGCTCCTGAGAACTTTCAAGCTGATTTGATGGCCTTGAGGTCTGCCCCTCTCTTTCTCCCAGCCTCTCCATGGCTGTGTTAACCCTATTCTCCCCACACCTGCAGGTTACCCAACCAAATCACATTACCCTTGCTCAGGGGAGCTCCTTCACCCATCCCTCTCCTCTTTCTGCAGAGGCTCACCCTCCCAGCCTTGCACAAGTTTCCTTCGCAGTTGTACCTGGTTTAGAAGACAGGGAGTGGGGACAACCACTCCCTCTCCCTCCCATAGCAATAGAAACTGTCACCTGCTCTGTTTGTGGTGTGCTGCATGCAGCGGCAGTTCAAAAGCACATTGCTTTGCCCTAAAATAAGAAATGAAAAGCCACATCACAAACCCCATCAGCTGCTTGGTGTACTGCAGTTCCTACATGATCAGTTCCAAACTTCCTCAGCCCTGCCATCCCTCAAGCATCTTCCTTTGGTGTGTATGTCTTGGACCACCCTTTCACTAGGGAGCTCACTGTTTGCAGTTTCCACCTCTTTTCATCTTTCTTCTGTATTCCCAGCAGCTTTGGATCAGTTAACACACTGAACACAAGGATCTCAGGCTTGTTTCAGTTGGAAAAGACTTCTAAGATCACCAAGTCCAACCACTCACCTAATACCATCTTGGTCATTAAACCATGTCCCAAACTACCATGGCTGCACATATTTTGAACACCTCCAGGGATGGTGACTCCACCACCTCCCTGAGCAGCCTATTCCAATGCCTGACCACTCCTGCAGGAAACAAACTTTTCCTCATATCCAACCTAAACCTCCCCTGGTGCAGCTTGAGGCTGTTTCCTCTTGTTTGATACTAGGGAGAAGAAACCAAGACCCATCTCACCCCAACCTCCTTGCAGGGAGTCCTAGAGAGCAACAAAGTCTCCACTGCTGTAGCCTCCAAATGACTCTCTCCAGGAGTTCATGAACTGGGCAGCCAAGAACCAGCCACAATATTCCAGATGTGGCCTCACTGAGGCAGAGTAGAGGATACAAATACTTGGACAACCATGGATAAGATATCTGGGGTTATTTTACAGGAAAGACAGTGTGGCTTGCAGAAATGTGACATTTAACCTGTCCAGTGAACTAAATTGAAGCTGCAGCCCCTGCCACTTCCCTGCTCCTGTTTCATTAACAATCATTTCTTCGGTATTCACTGCAAAGCTTTTCCCTGCTAGTCAAGTCAAACCCAAAGGTCTATGGTTACCCATTTACTGCTAAGTCTTTTGTTACAGTCACTATAAAAACACAATTAAAGCTGGATTATGCTATGCTTATGCAGAACAGCATCTTAATCCACAAAAGGTCCTGTGGAAGCCACATTTGGAGTCAGATCCTAGCTGGTGCAAGTAAGAGACCTGGAACGGAGCCCAGAGGAGATTAATACATCAGTACCTCTCTAATTCACACTGCAGGTGAGGAAACCACACTGAGCATTTCAGGCTGAAAGGAGTAAGGGAAGTACAAATAAGTGCATCACAAAAGACTCTGCTTTTCAATTTCAAGCAGCTATCCCTAAGCAAACACCACAGTGCACTGAAGCAGGCTATATATAGCTAATGAAGTCTTGCTAACATTAGACATGGCTACAGCATCTGTTACTGAATCCTTTGCTAAGCAGTGTAGATAGACCACCAGGCTTCTAAAGAGCTTGTAAGAAAAGCAATTTATTGAAGTGAAGCTTTGTCAGCTTCTGCTGCACAGAACTATAACACCGAGGCTTAGTATTTACTACTGTGTCATCTCAGCAGGCAATTAGCATCAGTGCCTGGGGCCAAGTCCTCAGGCCATGCAAAATACTAGAGCAGCAGTGATTCCACTGAGTGGCCTGATCACCTTCAGAAAGTTTTTAATCAACACAAGGGAAAATGTGCTCCAAGCACAGCTGTGAGGCTCAGGCCTGTTCTCATGAACTCCCTCTGCATTCATGGGATGGCCTGTTCCATGAGATTTCCACCTTAAAAACACTTCAGCAGCCCTGAGCATCAATCACAGAGCCTTAACTGCAGGAGCATCTCACCACATGTGCCCCATATACTCACTGCCCGTGATCTACAACAAAGCTCTGCAGGTGCAGAGGAAAACACCCTGCAGCAGGGCTGTGACTGCCTCCCACAGGATGTGACAGCTTCCTTTCAGCTCCAGGTCTTCCAGGCGCAGAGAGAACAGAGAGAGGCTGACAGTGTTTCCCCACAACCAGTACTGTAGTCTCTCTACTCTCAACACTCTGCTGAGGAACTCATTCAAAGTTTGGCCTCTATTCAAGACTAAGCCCCTGTCCACTCCATTCACTTTGTTTGGGCTCATTTCCCATGGGACTTTACAAGTCCAGCAGGCAAGGAAGATGCTTTGGCCTCAGGAGGACCTTTGCCATCTCTCCATCCTGCAGCAACAGCCAGCCCCTGTATGCAGCAGGCTCTGTCCTATTCTGACATCCAAGCACCTGGACACTTTCAAATGCAAGTCTGCACCCCTCCAAGTCATAGAATCATAGAATGGTGGGGATGAGATCAAGCCCAACCCCCCTGCAAAGTAGGTTCACCTAGGGCAGGTCAGAGAGGAACACACCCAGATGGGTCTTGGAAGTCTCTAGAGGAGACTCCACAACCTCTCCTATTCAGATGGAACCTCCTGGGTCCCAGTTTGCGCCCACTGCCCCTCATCCTATCACAGGGCACCACTGAAAAGAGCCTGGTCCCTTCTTCTTGACACCCACTCATCAGATCTTTGTCAATATTACTAACATGTCCCCTCAGTCTTCTCTTCTCCAGGCTAAACAGCCCCAGGTCTCTCAGCCTTTCTTCACAAGACACATGTTCTACTCCCTTAATCATCCTCATTGCCTCCATTAGACTCTCTCTAGTATATCCCTGTCCCTCTTGAACTGGGGAGCCCAGAACTGGACACAATACTGGACCACAAAACATGGTTTCTCTCTCTCAAACCTGTAAACACATCTCCTGACCCTGGGAAAGGATGAAGGAAGAGGGAAGTAAGGTGAGAGAAAACAGAGGTCCCCAAGGATGGATGCTCTCTCGTCTCTCCAACAAGTGTCTTTGAGCAATGTCCTACCCTGAAAAGGACAGGATGACTGTCCATCACCCTCTTTTCCTTTCTCCTCGATGCAGGAAGAGATTAGCAGTGAGGAGGGGTGGAGATAACTGGCAGAGCTCTCTGGAAGCATTCACATTTGGCCTGCAAACCCCAGAGGTCACAGGGCCAGCAGGAGGGAGCCAGCCGTGACATGATTAAGATGCTGGCTCCGGGCTGAACACGTTCCAGCAGCCTCCCTGCCGGCTGGCAACCTCTGACACCCTCCTGCTGCTAAAAGCCACCTCTGACCAAAATGAGCCATCAGGGCTGCAGACTGGGAGGAGAGCAGCCTCCTACTCACATGACAGAAATAACATCTTTAGCAGCAGCACCACTGCGGGGGGAAGAGCCTGCTGAGATGGAGCTGACTTGCCGGTCCTGCATGAAGAGGTGTGGGACCTCTTCACCCTGGAGCTCCTGAGCAGCCCAATTGGGCTGACTTAGGTTGCAGAGGTCACACACCAGGGCTGGTCTGGCAGCCCTGATAGGAGTTCACATCACACAACACAGCAACATCACTTCCAGCACTGCCAGCAGCACAGCCCCAGCCTGCTCCAGTGCAAGCCCTGCTCACCCCAGGTCTCCAGTATGGCCTCACATTCCCCCACGCAGGACCAGCACTAAGACCACTCATGTTCAACATCAGCTGCAGTGCTCAGAGGATTCCCAAGCCCTGCTCAGCTTCCCAGTCCTCAAAACCCCCCAGCAACTCTGTTTCTGCCACGACAAAGCTCCCAAACCTTGAAGCTTCCACAAACAAACATCAGCAAAAGCACCCAAGTCTGGAAGCCAGGCATAGGACAGGCCAAAAACCACCTCCAATCAATGTTTATATAACAGATCTCTCTCAGAGAAACCTCTCAAGCCAGTGGTTTGCTCTGTAGCTCTAGGATTTCAATACCCTCGGGAGCAAGTCATCTACAGGGGCTCTGCTTTGCACTGCTGGTGCAAACCCTCACCAAGAGGTCAGCCCAGGATGGCAGCCAAGGTGCAGGGAGGAGCCCTCCCCAGCACTTCAGCAGCAGGACAGACACTACCTCACCCCAGACATGATGCTCTGAGTTTTGATCTATTGGGAGACAGAGAGGGAGCTATAAGATGATGTGGGACTTAACACCTTGGACCATCCCAGCACAAAGCAGCGCAAGAGACTTTCCAGAAGGAACTGGCCAGACCCTCCTACCACGGGAGGAACCATCTCTGTGCAGCTACAAGCATTAGCTCAAACTGAGCACAACATTCATTGCTGAGGCTGATCCTTGCCTTGTAAAGCCTTAGACAAGAGAAACAAGAAATCCAAGGCCACAGATAGATTGCTGCATCCACTCAGACACAAAGCCAGTGGTGGTGTTCACTCCATCCAGGAGACCCACAGCAAAACATCCAGTCCCTGACAACACTTTCTAGGTACCTAACTACCTCCCATTGTCATGGTGTTGAGCAGTAACAGTCAATAACTTCCTGGCATCTTGGAGATTATCCATCTGCAGTTGGCTTCCTGGTGACTTATAACATTTCTGCCTCACAGGACCCCGTCCGTTTCTTGTGCTGGTCCTCCCTTCAATTTCACACTTAATTAAGTCCTGAGATCAAGCCTCAGGATGGATTGCTCACTAGAGCAGCAGCCAGAATTGATGTCCTCTCCAAATGATGGGGCTTGAGGAAAGAAAAAAAAAAAAAAGGGGGGGGAAGAAAAAGAACAGGAGTGATAACAGGAGAGGTGGGAGTGGGGAGAAGAGGGAAAGCTGCTTTCATTTCAGGGTTAAAAGCTTAATCTTCTACTAAAATGGTATCACATGAGAGGGAAAAGAGTCTCTTATCCATGTGATACTGCTGACCCAGGCCTGGTTCAGAAGCTGTAATATCATTCCAAGGGAAAATTATTTCAGCAAGGAACTTTGCTTCAGAGGCAATTAAAAGGAAACAGGACTCAGAAGGAGGACAGCACGGGCTGGAAAAAGGGGGGCTGGGCAGAGCTCGTTTGTGAAGGAGACATGCTGAGCCCACGCTGAGGAACGGTGTGGAACCAGACAGCAGTAATGGGAGAGCCTTCAAGGGCTCAGTGTGATGAAGTGCTCAAAAGCTTGGGTGTTTCCTCTGAACTTTCTCCAAACTCCTTGATTCAGGCTGAACAGGGCTGCAAAGCTCATGAGCAAAACCTTTCTCGGGAGATTTCTGGAAGTTCCTGTTCTTCTTGGAAGGATCACAGGAGGGCTTAGTTTTATTGCTGCAATTTGGCATTGCCACTTCCAGTATGGTCAAACCCAGGAAGGTAATGAAAGAGCAAAGCTAACCACACATCCTGAGCATTGTGCAAAGCTGAATTCAGGTTCACACTAAAAACATTTCAGGCTAGTCTTATTCTGGGCTCCTACAAGCAATCTTCTTGTTGCTATGAAGATCTAAGTCCTATTTTAAGAGCAATTCAGGCAACTATTAAGGCATCTTCCAACTGGGCCCCATCCTCTTCAATTTCTTTATTGATGATCTATATGAGGGGGTTGAG
Source organism: Dryobates pubescens (assembly GCF_014839835.1). Lineage (NCBI taxonomy): Eukaryota > Metazoa > Chordata > Aves > Piciformes > Picidae > Dryobates > Dryobates pubescens. The sequence goes on along the minus strand of NC_071631.1, from coordinate 18,207,700 downwards.
TCAGTCATCAATAAATTTGCAGATGAGACCAAGGTGGGAGCAGATGTTGATCAGTTAGAGGATGGAAGGGCTCTCCAGAGGGACCTTGCCAGGCTGGACAGATGGGCAGAGGCCAACAGGTTGGCATTCAACAAGTCCAAGTGCCAGGGGCTGCACTTTGGTCACAACAACCCCAAACAGTGCTACAGGCTGGGGATGGAGCGGCTGGAGAGCAGCCAGGCAGAAAGGGACCTGGGGGTACTGATTGACAGCAGCTGAACATGAGCCAGCAGTGTGCCCAGGTGGCCAAGAAGGTCAATGCCATCCTGGCCTGCATCAGGAACAGTGTGGCCAGCAGGAGCAGGGAAGTCATTGTGCCCTGTGCTCAGCACTGGTTAGGCCACACCTTGAGTCCTGTGTCCATTTCTAGGTCCCTCAGTTTAAGAAGGACATTGAGAGACTTGAAGGTGTCCAGAGAAGGGCAACAAGGCTGGGGAGGGGTCTGGAGCACAGCCCTGTGAGGAGAGGCTGAGGGAGCTGGGGTTGCTTAGCCTGGAGAAGAGGAGGCTCAGGGGAGACCTTCTTGCTGTCTACAACTCCCTGAAGGGAGGTTGTAGCCAGGTATGGGTTGGTCTCTTCTCCCAGGCAAGCAGCAGCAGAACAAGAGGACACAGTCTCAAGCTGTGCTAGGGGAAGTTTAGGCTGGAGGTGAGGAGAAAGTTCTTCACTGAGAGAGTTGTTAGCCGTTGGAATGTGCTGCCCAGGGAGGTGGTGGAGTCACCATCTCTGGAGGTGTTCAAGAGGGGATTGGATGTGGCACTTGGTGCCATGGTTTAGTCATGAGGTGTTGGGTGACAGGTTGGACTTGATGATCTTTGAGGTCTCTTCCAACCTTGGTGATTCTATGATTCTATGAACTTTTCTCAGAGACCCTGGTACCTTGTTGATGGATAAGGCAACAAGAGAGGACTGTATGGGTTTCCTTTGTTGGTTGTGCGTACAAAGTTCCTTGTGTGTGCCCTGTCCATCCAGGGCAACTGAACATCAAGACATCATTTATTATGGTCTCAAGTTGCACCAGGAGAGGTTTAGGTTGGATATTAGAAGAAACTTCTTCACTGAAAGGCTTCTCAAACACTGGGACAGACTGCTCAGGGAGTTGCTTGGATCCCTATCCCTGGAGGTATTTCAAAGGTGCAGAGACGTGGAGCTGAGGGACAGTTTACCACCAGACTTGGCTGAGCTAGAGAATGGTTGTACCTGATGATCTTAAAGGTCTTTTCTAACCAATGTGATTCTATTTGGTCTCTTCTCCCAAGCAACCAGCACCAGAACAAGAGGACACAGTCTCAAGCTGTGCCAGGGGAGGTTTAGGCTGGATGTTAGGAAGAAGTTCTTCCTAGAAAGAGAGAATGGCCATTGGGATGTGCTGCCCAGGGAGGTGGTGGAGTCACCATCACTCGAGGTGTTTAAGAAGAGACTTGATGGGGTGCTTGGTGCTATGGTTTAGTTGATTAGATGGCATTGGATGATAGTTTGGATAGGTCTCTTCCAACCTGGTTAATTCTATTCTATTCTATTCTATTCTATTCTATTCTATTCTATTCTATTCTATTCTATTCTATTCTATTCTATTCTATTCTATTCTATTCTGTTCTATTCTATGATTTGTATTCAAGTTCACTGAACAAAATTCTACAACAGCTGACTGAAGAAGTTCCTCCACTAACACTTCCCAACCATTTCCCTGCATTTCATGTAGTTCATCCCCCCCACCCCCTGCAGATAGCAGGGAAAGGATAACACATGCTAGGTGCTACAAACACTAATCACCACCCATCACACATCACCTGCCTGTTCCAGCACCTTGGGACTTTTCTGCAGCTGCTGAAAACTCACAATAATGAATTTAGAGTCCTTTGGCTGGCTTCACACGTGGCCACAGCACGTTCCTGGCCTCAAAGTAAGGCTACACACTCTGGTATGAGCCACCTGTCCAGAAAAGTGACAAAGCCCTATTCATCAGAAGGTGGATTTCAGCTGGACACCTTGCCCTAGAGCTACAAAGGGGCTTCTGTTTGCTACTTCTGGATTACAGAAATGGGTTTTGCTAACAGGTCTCTGCAGTGGCATCCTTTCTCTCTGGTCCTCTAGATATCTGCCTACCCTCAGCCACACAGAGAGGTGGTATCTCAGCATCCTTCTCCAAACCCCAAAATTCAGTGCCTGGGAAGGCTAGAAAAAAAGCTATGGAGACTTCCTCAGTGGCTTCAAAAGTGAAAGGTCTCTTTTTCTTTCTCACTGTCTACAAGTACCCAAAGGGAGGCTGTAGCCAGGTGGGGGCTGGTCGCTTCTCCCAGGCAACCAGCACCAGAACAAGAGGACACAGTCTCAAACTGTGCCAGGGGAGGTTCAGGCTGGATGTTAGGAAGAAGTTCTTCCCAGAAAGAGAGATTGGCCATTGAGATGGGCTGCCCAGGGAGGTGGTGGAGTCACCATCACTGGGGGTGTTTAGGTTTATTTGATTAGATGGTGTTGGATGAGAGGTTGGACACAATGATCTCAAGGGTCTCTTCCAACCTGCTTTATTCTAGTCTAGGCTAGGCTATTCTTTTGTCTTAGTTTTGAAGCAAGCCCAGTGGGGGAAAGGACATCTAACACCTAAGGCACATTGGTCAGAAATCCACTGGTTCAACACAAAAATCTGTTGAGTCCCAGGAATCCAGATTCCACTAAAGCAAGATTTCACTAAACCAAGGTGACAGATGCAATGGCTTGAGGTGGTCAGAATGGCAGGGGTGATCAGAGTGACCAAAGGACAGACTCCTTTCTCCCTTCTTTTTCCAGATGTCTCTATTCAAGCAGGTCCTACATCCCATGGACAGGCATGATCAGAGATGTGCAGGCCACAGACAGAATATGAGGAAAAGGAAAAAAAAACAACCTTGTTTGTTTTTATATGTACTGAGAGCAGCTGCCCAAAACAAGCCCAGACCTCAGTTGGTGCAATGTCCACGTTCCAGGAGCTCAGGTTCCTGCAGGAGCTATGCACTGGAGCTGCGGAGGGACTCTTTAGGGTGTCAGAGAGTGATAGGACTGAGTGGAATGGAGCAAAACTAGAAATGGGTAGATTCAGATTGGATGTTAGGAAGAAGTTGTTCCCCAGGAGGGTGGTGAGAGCCTGGCACAGGCTGCCCAGGGAGGTGGTGGAAGCCTCCTGCCTGGAGGTGTTTGCAGCCAGGCTGGATGTGGCTGTGAGCAACCTGCTGCAGTGTGAGGTGTCCCTGCCCATGGCAGGGGGGGTTGGAACTGGCTGATCCTTGAGTTCTCTTCCAACCCTCACAGTTCTATGATTCTATGATCATGTCCTAAAAGCTTTGGACAGTATGTAGATATTTGTCTGTCCCAGCAAGAGGGAAGCCTAGAAATACACCCAACAGAACCTACACTGGGGAAGATTAATATTCTTTGCAGTTCTTCCCATGTGAAGACAACTGGTAGGGGTCCCCAGCACAAATTACACCCAGGGGGTGATTCTAGCACTGAGCAAACCCCATCACAGCTATGAGCCAGGAGAAATGCTCTGACCCCAGCAACACGAGTTACCCACACAACAGCTGAAAAACACAACACAAGCTGCAGCTGTCCTGGTTGAATTAGAACAGTCCCTCTGATAACACCACAGCATTTGGACTGGAAGCTGCACCAGGGGAAGTTTAGGCTTGAGGTGAGGAGAAAGCCCTTCACAGAAAGAGTTGTTGGCCATTGGGATGTGCTGCCCAGCGAGGTGGGGGAGTCACCATCCCTGGAGGTGTTCAAGAGAGGATTGGATGTGGCACTTGGTGCCATGGTTTAGTTAGTCATGAGGTGTTGGGTGACAGGTTGGACTTGATGGTCTCTGAGGTCTTTTCCAACCTTATTGATTCTATGATTCTGTGAGCATAGCCAGGTAACAGCTCACCACACAGACACTGCAATTCTTTGCAAGAAGCCCTAAGCATGGCCTCACATCACCACTCTTGGCTTCAGATTACTGCTGCCAGTCTCACATCACCACTCTTGGCCTTGTATCACCACTCTGCCAGGGGCACACAGGTATGGATTCACAGAATCACAGAACCATTCAGGTTGGAAAAGACCCTCAGGATCACCAAGCCCAACCAATAACTCTACACAGTCTCAAGCTGTGCCAGGGGAGGTTTAGACTCGAGGTGAGGAAAAAGTTCTTCACTGAGCAAGTCGTTCGCCATTGGAATGTGCTGCCCAGGGAGGTGGTGGAGTCACCGTCCCTGGAGGTGTTCAAGGGGAGATTGGACGTGGCACTTGGTGCCATGGTCTAGTCGTGAGGTCTGTTGGGACAGGTTGGACTTGATGATCCTTGGGGTCTCTTCCAACCTTAGTTATACTGTGATACTGTGATACTCTACAAAGTTCACCCCTAACCCACATCCCCAGTGCCCCCCAAGCCAGATCCCCTGAAGCTACAGCAAGAAGTGGATGCTGCACGAGGTCTCCCTACGATATGCTGCACTTCAGCTGCCCTCACACACGCAGAGGCAGCTGTGTGCTGATTATTTTGCTTGCTTGCCTATTTCTAGAGGAAAGGGGGGGTTGGGGGGGTGGGGAAGCTTCTCTGCATGCTATTGCCTTTATCCTGACATTTGGCTTTTGTGAAAGCAATTTTGGGCTGAGCCTGGAACAATGATCCTCACGGTTGTGCTTGCTCTTTTGTCTCCTTGGACACGCTGGCAAATTTGCTTCAAGCTAAGGCATGAATTTAGCGGGGGGTGAGGGGAGCAGTTAGTGCAGCGAGGCAGCTGGAGGTGGGAAGCATGTGGTGTGACACAGTTTTTAATTGTGCCTGCTGTCAGAAAACAACCTCAATACAGTGCCTCAGAACATTTCCTGCACACAAAAATTCATAATCCTTGCCTGCATGGGATCCATCCGCCGGCAAAGCAAACAGCTTCAGCAGATTGAAGGCAAGCCTCCATCAGATTTTTGTCCTGTCCCACCTGCCTGCGTGGAAAGCTTTCACTCAGCCCCTCTGTTCTTTGTTCCCATCAATGATTCACACCTCACAGCAATCTGCCTTCAGAAAAGGAACATTTCTAAGGTCTCCAATAAGCTTTTGTAGTTGTTAAACTGTAACACTGCCCTGCCCTAGAGATTCCAGCCAGAGGATCACCAGATTAGAGGTTGGAAGGGAGCTCCAAAGATCATCCAGTTCAACACCCCTGCCAAAGCAGCATCACCCAGGGTAGTCCACACAGGAATGCATCCAGGTGGGTTTTGAAAGTCTCCAGAGAAGGAGACTCCACAACCTCTATGAGCAGCCTGTTCCAGTGCTCCATCACCCTCACTGTAAAGAAGTTTCTCCTCATGTTGAGGTGAAACCTTCTATGTTCAAGCTTGAACCTGTTGTTCCTTGTCTTATTAGTGCACACCACTGAAAAGAGCTTGGCCCCCTCCACTTGAACCCCACCCCTCAGATATTCATACACATTGATGAGATCCCCTCTCAGTCTTCTCTTCTCAAGACTAAACAGCCCCAGGGATTTCAGTCTCTCTTCACAGGGGAGATGCTCAAGTCCCCTAAGCATCCTTGTGGCTCTCCATTGGATTCTCTCCAGCAGGTCCCTGTCTCTCTTGAACTGGGGAGCCCAAAAGTGGACACAGTATTCCAGGTGTGCTATCACCAGGGCAGAGTAGAGGGGGAGAAGATAAGACCATCTGCTTTGCAGTGTAAATTGTACCAAGACTAGCTGCCTCCACCCTTAGGTGTGTATCCCTCTCCCTTTGGTATGAACCTAAATTTAAAGACATGCCAATTAGGCTTTCCCCATCCTCTGGAACACTTGGGCCTTGAATATTCTAGGGACAAGGTTGCCCTAGTTCATTCATTTGAATGTGCAGGAGGTTCTTGTGAAGCCAAGAGCAGAATCAAAGCCATCACACACAATGTAGTTGCAGATGTTCCTGAAGGCTTCAGGCAGGTTGGACTAGATGACCTTTGAAGGTCCCTTCCAAGGCAAACTAGTCTGTGATTCCCTGACAATGGTGCAAACCTGTCCTAGCACAAGCAAAATTGTGCCAGGAATAGTGTGGCCAGAAGGACCAGGGCAGCAATTGTCCCACTCTACCCAGCATTGGTGAAGACACCTTGAATAGTGGGTTCAGTTTCGGACCGCTCACTCCAAGAGGGACACTGAGGTGCTGGAGCGTACCCAGAGAGAGAGGATGAAGCTGGTGAAGGATCTAAAGCACAAGTCTCATGAGGAGCAGCCAAGGGAACTGAGGGTGTTCAGCCTGGAGAAAAGGAGGCAGAGGGAAGACCTCACACCTCAACTCCCAGGAAGGAGGCTGAAGCCACACAGGGGTCAGCCTCTTATGGGGGACAGCCTCTTATCCCTAGTAACAAGCAATAGAAGAGGAAGCAGCCTCAAGTTGTACCAGAGGAGGTTTAGGTTGGACATTTAGCCTGGATATTGACAGCTGGCTGAACATGAGCCAGCAGTGTGCCCAGGTGGCCAAGAAGGCCAATGGTATCCTGACCTGCATCAGAAATGGTGTGGCCAGCAGGAGCAGGGAGGTCATTGTGCCCCTGTACTCAGCACTGGTTAGGCCACACCTTGAGTACTGTGTCCAGTTCTGGGCTCCTCAGTTTAAGAAGGACATTGAGAGACTTGAACGTGTCCAGAGAAGGGCAATGAGGCTGGGGAGGGGTCTGCAGCACAGCCCTGTGAGGAGAGGCTGAGGGAGCTGGGGTTGCTTAGCCTGGAGAAGAGGAGGCTCAGGGGAGACCTTAATGCCCTCTACAGCTACCTGAAGGGAGGTTGTGGCCAGGATGGGATTGGTCTCTTCTGCCTGGCAACCAGCACCAGAACAAGAGGACACAGTCTCAAGCTGTGCCAGGGGAGGTTTAGGCTGGAGGTGAGGAGAAAGTTCTTCACAGAGAGAGTTGTTGGCCATTGTAATGTGCTGCCCAGGGAGGTGGTGGAGTCAAGAGTTTGAGATCATTGAGTCCAACCTATCACCCAGCACCATCTAATCAACTAAACCATGGTGTCAAGCACCCCATAAAGTCTCCTCCTAAACACCTCCAGTGATGGTGACTCCACCACCTCCCTGGGCAGCACGTTCCAATGGCAAATCATTCTCTCTACAAGGAATTTCTTCCTAACATCCAGCCTAAACCTCCCCTGGTACAACTTGAGTCTTGGCCACCACCTGCCAGGGGAGAGGGCAGTGCCACACGCAGGAGTCACAGGAGTGAGCTGTTGAGGTGCAGAAAGCACCAGGGCTGTGGCAGACTCCCTCCCCAGGCAGGTGATCGCCCAAGGCTCACAGCACTGCACAGAGGTGCTCATGCATCACAATAACTACAACTCCACAGTGAGAAATCCTCCACTTTCAGGTGAGGCTCCTCCTGTTCTCCACCTTCCCTGCTGACGGCAATGAAGCGAACGAGGAAATCTATTCCATATTTCAGAATCCATTCACTGAGGTCAAGTTTTCTTCCCCCCCTCCCACCAAGAAAAGACAACATCCTGAGGTTTGTTCCAACACCTTAAGAAGTGAGTGAACTCCCTGCATTTTCATGCTAATAGGACCTTTCTTTCCCCACCCACCACCACCCACCCACCCCCCCCCCCTAAAATGTTAATCCATTAAATTTTAAAGGTCACTTGTATTTAATAAATAAATAAATAAGTCTTGGTGAAAGGTTTCAGAGTGCCTTTGACACTGGATTACATCACATTTCCTCTGACATCTGAGTCACACAAATGCTCAGAGCAGGGTTTCCAAGGCCTGCCTTTCTTTTCTGTTCCCACGAATTCCACTCCCAGCGGCGATCAATAGGATTATTGCCACAGGCTTCAACAGGAGGAGGACTGGTGGCAAATGCTGAACCCATTTGAAGGCCCTAACCTCCAAGTCAATATTTTCCAGTCAAGAAAATAGCACTTTGGCCATCAATGAGTATGTCAAACAAGAGGCTCACTATGAACAAAGCAGGCTGGTAAATGATCCCAAAAGAAAGAAAAGGGTGGGGGGAAAAAGGAATAATACTCTAATGTAACGTGTTCCCTACAGCCTATGGCAGTTGGCTGTGATGAGTTTGAGCTGGTTTGAGGTGCCTGTTAAGTGAATCAAGAATTCAAGCAGCATTTCTGACTGTCTGCAGAAGGAGGATCAAAGGGATGCCATAAGGCTGTCGTAGTCTCTGTGTACCCCCCAAAGCGGGATCAGCTCTGATTGTCTTCCCGTCTAGATGTTTCCCAAGCAACTATTAAACATCTCCACTTGTTCCAGGTCTCTGCCAAACTCCTGCAGAGCCTTGCTACCCTCGTGGCATGGACAACCCTCTCCTAACACCTCCCAGTTACAGCCTCTCCTGCAACACAAACCTAGGGCAACACAAAGACTCACTCCTCCTGGTCCTCTTTACAATTGCTGGTGTGCTCATGAAGTCTGTTCCTCCTGTCTCCTCTCAGGCTTCTCATCTAAATTCAAACACCAGAATTTCTTCTCTTTCCTAGGTCACCTTCTCCCAGGTCTAAGCAGTCACCTGGAGACTCTTGTGGAGGTCCAGGCTTTTCTTGAATCTCTGACCATCAACCCTTGCTCAGAAAAACCCCACTGCAGCATTTAAAGCCAAACTCCTTGCACCAACATTTCCCTTGATTTCCAGGGTTCAGGCCAACCTTTGATCTAAAGATCTCTTCTTGATTCCTTCTGCAATAGTCTCACCAAGCTCTCCTTCAGTTTTCCCTCCAGCTAGGACATCTACTCTGAATGGTTTCAAAGAAGGTGGCTCTGTCTAGAGCCATACCTGCACTTTCATGATTTCATCTGAAGCAGCAAGGACATTTCTAAAGTAATTTGGGCATTTCACACCATGGCATAAAACTTTCTGGTCAGCAAGAAACCAGCCAGGCCTGGAACAGTGCAGCAGCAGCAGGATGTAAAGCCCAGTGCTTTATTCTGGTACTAGGATAGGATAGGATAGGATAGGATAGGATAGAATAGAATAGAATAGAATAGAATAGAATAGAATAGAATAGAATAGAATAGAATAGAATAGAATAGAATAGAATAGAATAGGAATAGGAATAGGAATAGGAATAGACCAGGTTGGAAAAGACCTCAGAGATCATCAAGTCCAACCCATCCTCCAACACCATCTAATCAACTAAACCATAGAATCAGAGAATCAATCAGGTTGGAAAAGACCTCAAAGATCATCGAGTCCAACCTGTCACCCAACACCTCATGACTACTAAACCATGGCACCAAGTGCCACGTCCAATCCCCTCTTTAACACTTCCAGGGATGGTGACTCCACCACCTCCCTGTGCAGTCCATTCCAATGGCCAATCTCTCTTTCTATGAAGAACTTCTTCCTAACATCCAGCCTAAACCTCCCCTGGCACAGCTTGAGACTGTGTCCTCTTGTTCTGGTGCTGCTTGCATGGGAGAAGTGACCAGCCCCCACCTGGCTACAACAGGCTTCAGGTAGTTGTAGACAGCAAGAAGGTCTCCCCTGAGCCTCCTCTTCTCCAGGCTAAGCAACCCCAGCTCCCTCAGCCTCTCCTCACAGGGCTGTGCTCCAGACCCCTCCCCAGCTTTGTTGCCCTTCTCTGGACACCTTCCAGCAATTCAACATCTTTCCTGAACTGAGGGGAAAGATTCTTCCAGAGCACTATTAAGGTTTAGGACTTCAGTGAAGAGCTCTAATCCTTTCCAGTAGAGGCCTATGGTGCATGTAAGAGTACATTAAACCCTAAACATTTCCAGGTTGCAAGCAGAACTAGATCCCAATCAAAGCCCCCAGTTCAAGCACTCTTGGTTGAACAAGCTCCAAATCTAAGGGCTGATTTCAGCAGAACTCTTCTCCCTACACCATGAGCTCCTGATCTGGACTGAAGATCTCAAACATCACTCTCAGTCCTTATCTTTAGCCCATCTGAAGATCAAAGAGAATTGGAAACAAAAGGACCCCAAGGCATTGAAGTGATACATTTGTAATGACTTTCTCCTATTATTCCACACAGCTGGGAATTTTTTTTGGGGGGGGGTAAGGAAGAAGATTTTGGCAGCCAGTTAAGAGCCAGGGAGGGAAAAACATTTTACCACCTTTTAATACTAATTTCTTTCCCTCCTCTCCCACTTGCTGCTCAACAAAACCACTGAAGAGATCCATGAAATTACAGGAGATACAAATCCTTTATCCACAGTCTGCAGTTGTGGACATGCAAGACCCTGAATATGTAAATAAGTTGGGCTGGGCATTTATTTTAGTCCTTGCCAAGGCAGCACTGCTCAGCAGATAAACAGCAACAATGCAGAGCCTATCTGATGGCCCAAATAATTAGTTCCTGTAACCAGGGCCACCTTCTTGAAGCACCTCTTCCACTCCAGCTCTGATGGGGAGCCAAGAGGGAAGGGGCTGCTCCTCCGCTGGAGGTGGGACAGCGACATGGCTGGGAAGGAAATTCGACTTCAAATCATCTGCCATTTTGAAGGTGATGTCCCTTGATCATGAATTAGTGTCAAGGCAGATGATGAGGGATGAGGCAAGGAATGAAGGAGCAAAAGAGAGCAGAGAGAGGGAGTGGAGATTCTCCAGAGGCTTACAAGAAGCGTGCCAGTGAAGAGAGTGGCACAAAAGCCATCCCCTGCTCAAAGTCTGTCTTGCCCCAAAAAAAAAAATATAAATAAATAAAACAAAAAGACCCTGATCCCTAGAAATGCTCCTGTCTGCTGGCTCCTGGAGATAAGGAAGTGATATTTCACAGTCTGACACTAATCATGTTTGGGCATATTAAGTAAGGACGGTCCAGAGGCTTTCTTTGCGGCATGCATATTCCGAGTTCAAAGCAAGAGCTCCTTACTGTGCCTAAAAAATCCTCTTAACTCAGAAACACCAGACAAAGAGGGAAGGGTAAAAAAGAAAGGGAGGGAGGTTCTTGGAGGGGGTAGGAGGAGAAGTGTCATTATCTTTGCATTGTTCTCCCTAGCCAGCCCCATCGGTGACATCTGCTGCAATATTGTATGATGGGGGGGACGCTCCCCTCTTTTCCTCCCCATCCATGAAAACAGAGCAGGAGACTTGCTAATACAAAATTGCATGGCTGTGATTGACACATCCCAGACTCCACTCCATCTAAAGGTACAACAGCCACTATGGAGCCAGCTCCTGGCATGAAATCAGTGGGATTATCCCCATCGGAGATCTGGCCCCGCTTACTCCTACAGCAGGAAATTGCTCACCTGGTTCTGCTGCTCCCTGTGAGCAGAGGTCGCTGTCTGCCTCTCTGGCCATGGCTCCTCATTCCAGCCTGCTGCCTAGGGCAAAAAACCCAAACCAAACCCAAACCAACAACAACAAAAAACCAGACCACACCTAAACTTTCACTAAAGCTTGAGACAAGCATCCTCCTTTACCAAGACCTGCACAGCTAAAGGCAGACTGGGATGGAGAGCCAGAAGAACACCTCCCAGTGTGGACCAGCACTCAGGTCCCTCCACAGCCCATCCCATGACAGACCAACCCTCAGCTTTTTCCCAAGGCTGCTTCACCCCGTTTCAGTTTTGGCTTACAGGGTTCAAAGCCTAACAAAAGGACCTCTAACACCTCCAGTGAGCAGAGAAAGGCTTTATCAGGCATAGCCCTCTCCCCAGGAACAGTCCTTCCTTAGCTCAGCCCGTCAGCTTGTGCTGCATCCCAGTGACAGCTGAAGTGCTTGGCTCAGCCAGACCCCATCTGCAGGGCTCAGCAAGGGATGGGCCAGAGCAGAGCAAAGAGACAAAGTTTCAGCAAAAGGTCTGCTTAAAAAGTGAATCAGGTTGGAGAAGAGCCAAGGAGGCCACTATGTTGAATCTCAGCATTATCCAGAATAAGTTCAACTCCCTTTTTGCCAAGTTATATTTTTAGGTGGAGACTCACCTACTTTTAATGAAGAGGATGAAGTAACTCCCATATGAACTTCCATTTGTTCTACCAATGTCAGTTCTTTTTATTCTGCCAAGCAAGCAAAACCAAAACCCAGACCGCTGCTTACAGTGTCAGGTGAAGCTACCGCAGGAAAAGGACTCGCCACATGTCTTCCCCACGCCTCCCAAGCTCTTCTGAACACCTCAGACTAAGTCCTCCAGACTGATCCAGTTGTGGAACAGCTCTGCTAAACCTGGGGTTACTCAAAGAGCCCTATTCACTTCTCTGAGATTACACAGCTCCAACAGATCATTTTAGGAGCAGCACAGTTGCTCTGGGATTCTCAAACAGCAGATTACTGAAGAGAAGAAAACTGATTAGGATTGAAGCTGAGCTAAAAATCCCCTTGCTCTGTGGGGAGCTCTACAGGGGAATGATGAGAGGTGGAGGTGGTTTCTTTATTGCAATTGCTTTCTTTGAAGCCTTCACATGACACCACCCATCAGTGCCTGGATAGAAAAATCAGAGTTTGCTTGCACATGCTAAACCTCATCTGAACCAGGAGCTGGTTCTGCTCACTAGAGCAGACCTGTGCCACAGCCTCCACCCCACTGCCAAAAAATAGAATAGAATAGAACAGAATAGGATAGGATAGGATAGGATAGGATAGGATAGGATAGGATAGGATAGGATAGGATAGACCAAGTTGGAAGAGACCTTCAAGATCATTGTGTCCAACCCATCATCCAACACCATCTAATCAACTAAACCATGGCACCAAGCACCCCATCAAGTCTCCTCCTAAACACCTCCAATGATGGTGACTCCACCACCTCCCCAAGCAGCCCAAATGAAAACTACCCTGGACATCAGCAGCTATACATCAGGATTTAGCATATTCCCTGGTCCAGTCTAGGCTAATCCAGCAGCATAACATCCACCCTGGAGCCCACACTGCTCCTTGCCATAAATCTGGGTGGTTATTAAAGCACTTGGAAAGGTACAATTTATATTTGCTTAACTGGAATCCTCCCCACCACCCTGGATTTGTTATACTGTGCAGGGACCCTCACACACTGACCACTCAGCATTTCCCACATCAGGGAATCACAGAGTTGTTTCAGTTGGAAAAGTCCAACCCCCAACCCAGCACCACCGTGGCCATCAAACCACGTCCCAAAGCCCCATGGCCACATCTTTCCTGAACACCTCCAGGGACAGTGACTCTACCACCTCTATGTACAACCTATTCCAAGGCCTGACTGCCTCCCCCCATCCCAAAGATCTCAGGAACTGGAAATATTCAGCTTAGGGATGACTTGGATGTTGTGTTTTCACTTCCCAGAGGAAAAGCCTCGTGCCTTACCACACCAAAATCAAATCACCATCTAAGAGTCCTATACCTCTATAGAGGACATGCCCTCAGCTGACCAGACCAGAGGCTTCAGGAATGACAAGGAGCATTGCTATACCAGATGAGGGGGTTGAAACACTTGGTGGGGGGTGCAGTTCCAGGAGACACCACCAATTTCACAAGGGCACACACCAGAAGGCCACAAGTGGCCCCTTGGTCTAATCCCACATGGAAAAGACTACTCCCATGTCTTTCTGTTTAAAAACCTACACCCTGAGATTCCCTTCCTAACAAGGTATGGCTGGGCACATCCATTCCTGAAGCCACAGCAGCAGGCTGCACCTGGGCTGCAGGTCTGCTCCTTGTCTCTTGCAGTTCATTGCAGTGAACCTGCTGTGCCCTCCAGGGAGCAGTGAGCAGCTCCTGAGCTCCTTTACAATTCTGCTCCTCAACTAGAAAATTAGTTTTACTGAAAGCCAGGCTTCCAGCCACAGGGAATGCAAGGAATGGGATTAAAAGGGCTTATGTGCTCCTTGTAAGAAATGAGGCTTGATAGCTCAGACAGGCATTGCCTTAACATGTCCTCCACTTTGTTTGAGTATTTATTACCCTCCAGCTCTTTGAGCACCAAGGTCTGTGGGGATGAGCCATATGCCATGCAATTAGGATTTAGTTTCTGCTCATTGTTCGCCCAATTTGGAATGGTCTTTTGGATGTTTGCAGGTTGCTGCCATTTCTCTGTGTCTTCAGGCAAGCCTGCATGTTTAGTAGTAAACATCATAGAATCACAGAATTGTTAGGCTTGGAAGGGACCTCAAGGCTCAGCCAGTTCCAACCCCTCTGCCATGGCCAGGGACACCTCACACTACAGCAGGCTGCTCACAGCCACATCCAGCCTGGCTGCAAACACCTCCAGGCAGGAGGCTTCCACCACCTCCCTGGGCAACCTGTGCCAGGCTCTCACCACCCTCCTAGGGAATAACTTCTTCCTGACATCCAATCCAAATTTACCCACTTCTAGTTTTGCTCCATCCCCCCCAGTCCTATCACTCCCTGACACCCTCAAAAGTCCCTCCCCAGCTTTCTTGGAGACCCCTTCAGATACTGGAAGGCCACAAGGTGGTCTCCTCAGAGCCTTCTCTTCTCCAGACCGAACAGCCCATCCTGGAAGTGAAAGCCTTAGATCTGAGTGGCAGGGATGCTGAATCCAAACCTCCTTCCAATTCAGGCAGGGAAAAAGCTCCAAATTAGGTTCTGCTTTCCTATAACATCTCCATGCAAAGACCATTCACCAGGGCCAGATGCCCTCCAGAATGGGCCACAGGCGGTTGGTTCAGACTTCCTAGCCATTCCAGATTGAGTGTTCATCTGCAGTGCAACAGGAATCCATGTGGTTAATAAACATAACCAGTTGCCCCAAATGAAGTTGCATGTATTTTATGAGATGTCAGAGCAGCAGGGCTTTTGCAGGGGCAGGGGGGTCTGTTCCAGGGACTCTTACTTCAGCACAGGGTTGAGGAAGCCACAGCCAGCCATTCCCTGACACACTTACCAAGGCACCTGCGTGACCAACTGCTCCACAGCAGTGAAACAAATGCCTGGGAGCATATGTTAATATTTATATGTATTTTTAGCCATAAATTGATATTTGCATGCATTTTACAGAGAAAAGTCACATATTCCTGCCTTAAATGTATATTTAGGTACAAACACATATCATGCAGATCTGTTTGCACAGAAATATATATGCAATGCATTTATTTAATGCCTATATTATGTGTAATGTACATATACAATCATTTAGTAGTAGTGGTATTGGTTTATTACATGTTATTATTATTGCATTATTATTGCTTTAGTATATTGTTTTATTTATATTGTCATCATCACTGTTATCATCATTATTGTTATTACAAAGCCTTGAGCCCAGCACTTCTCCTTAACTCATCTTCAGCTTATTCTACAGGTTTAGCTGCAGTGGATGCCACTGCTGCACTTCCTGTGGGACATAGAACCATCCAGGCTGGAAAGGACTCTGAGGTCATCAAGTTCAGCCACTTCTCCCACTCCACCAAGCCTGTTCCTTTGGGATAGAATAGAGTAGAATAGAATAGAATGGGATAGAATAGAATAGAATAGAATAGAATGGGATAGAATAGAATAGAATAGAATAGAATAGAATAGAATAGAATAGAATAGAATAGAATAGAATAGAATAGAATAGAATAGAATAGAATAGGAGTATAACAGAATAGAATAGAATAGAATAGAATAGAATAGAATAGAATAGAATAGAATAGAATAGAATAGAATAGAATAGAATAGAATAGAATAGAATAGACCAGGTTGGAAAAGACCTCAGAGATCATCAAGTCCAACCTATCATCCAACACCTCATGACTAACTAAACCATGGCTCCAAGTGCCACATCCAATCCCCTCTTGAACAGCTCCAGGGACTGTGACTCCACCACCTCCCTGGGCAGCACTTCCCAATGGCTTCACTCTTTCTGTGAAGAACTTTCTCCTCACATCCAGCCTAAAGTTCCCCTGCCACAGCTTGAGACTGTGTTCTCTTGTTCTGGTGCTACCTGAAGGGAGGTTGTAGCCAGGTGGGGGTTGGTCTCTTCTCCCAGGCACCCAGCACCAGAACAAGAGGACACAGTCTCAAGCTGTGCCAGGGGAGGTGTAGGCTGGAGGTGAGGAGAAAGTTCTTCACAGAGAGAGCTGTTGGCCATTGGGATGTGCTGCCCAGGGAGGTGGTGGAGTCCCCATCACTGGAGGTGTTTAGGAAGAGACTGGATGGGGTGCTTGGTGCCATGGTTTAGTTGATCAGATGGTGTTGGCTGATAGGTTGGACTTGATGATCTCTGAGGTCTTTTCCAACCTGGTTAATTCTATTCTATTCTATTCCATTCTATTCTATTCTATTCCATTCTATTCTATTCTATTCTATTCTATTCTATTCTATTCTATTCTATTCTATTCTATTCTATTCTATTCTATTCTATTCTATTCTATTCTGCTCTGTTCTGTTCTATCTTGTAGGGAAATCTCATGCAGCATCCAGTTCTTGCCGTAGCTTCAGGGGATCTGGCTTGGGGGGCACTGGGGATGTGGTTTAGGGGTGAACTTTGCAGAGTAGGGTTCTTGGTTGGCCTTGGTGATCCTGAGGGTCTTTTCCAACCTGAATATTTCTGTGATTCTGTACTAAAATGCAGTCAGAGCCTCTCCAGGAGAGGCAGCAATTGGCAACAAAGCTAGGGGGGAGGGGGAAAAAAGGATTCCCTCAGAGCAAAGAGAGCAAAGAGAGCAAAGCCATTATCATCTGGGGAGATTTAGGAGACAGCTCTAAATCCCACAAGGATCATATATTCAAGCTCATCTCTTCAATCAGGAGAGTTAGAAATTGCCTTTTTTTTTTTTCATCTTAAAGAGGAGAAGAAATATATGGTGAACTGTCAAACAAGCAGGAGATGAGGCTTGAAGCTAAAGCCTCATTTCTCTGGGCTCTCTGTTGAAGGCAGAGAACCCTCATGAGTGGGCTTCCTGCAGAGACACCCGGCTAAGCTAGGGTGTACAGGGACCAGGGCTTGCCAAAAGGCAATGGCAAAGGTCTCACCAAGATGGCCTGAGAGGGAGAAGAGCTTTTTCAACCCTGAAGTTTATCATCACAGATCTGCCTACTGTTTAATCAAAACAACCGTGGGGAACAACCAAGGGCAACAAAGCTGGGGAGGGGTTTGGAGCACAGCCCTGTGAGGAGAGGCTGAGGGAGCTGGGGTTGCTTAGCCTGGAGAAGAGGAGGCTCAGGGGGGACCTTATTGCCATCTGCAACTACCTGAAGGGTGGCTGTAGCCAGGTGGGGGTTGGTCTCATCTCCCAAGCAACTGACACCAGAACAAGAGGACACAGTCTCAAGCTGTGCCAGGGGAAGCTTAGGCTGGGTGTTAGGAAGAAATTCTTCCCAGAAAGAGAGATTGGCCACTGGAATGGGCTGCCCAGGGAGGTAGACACCCAGGGGTGTCTAGTGAGGTAAACACCATCACTGGAGGTGTTTAAGAAGAGCCTGGATGAGGCACTTGGTGCCGTGGTTTAGTTGATTAGATGTTGTTGGTTGATGGACTTGATGATCTCTGAGGTCTTTTCCAACCTGGTTAATTCTGTATTCTGTGTTCTGAATGGATGAGTTCTACAAATCCTTAAATGTTTGTGGGGTTATTTTTTGCCTCTGATCCCACAGTCTGTGAGGTGCTGAAACCTGAAAAATGTTTGTTCAGAAGTGAAAAATCAAAGAAACTGCAGAGAAAGGAGTACAGTGGTGGGGTAAGTTCTCACATTTCTTCCCTCTTCCACAACCACAGCCACCAGGAGAGGAGGGTTCCTCTTTGCAGCCTGATTTCTAGATTTGCTCTCACCATGCACAGCCACAAGCCCCATGCTGTGGCTCATGCTCCATTTGACATCCCAACTGCACAGCTGACTCCAAGCCCCAAGCTACAAGAGGCACACAAGGACTCAATGAGAATCATAGAATCAATAAGGTTGGAAAAGACCTCAAAGATCTTCAAGTCCAACCTGTCACCCAACACCTCATGACTACTAAACCATGGCACCAAGTGCCACATCCAATCCCCTCATGAACACCTCCAGGGATGGTGACTCCACCACCTGCCTGGGCAACATATTCCAGTGGCTAACAACTCTCTCAGTGAAGAACCTTCTCCTCACCTCCAGCCTCCCCTGGCACAGCTTGAGACTGTGTCTCCTTGTTCTGGTGCTGGTTGCCTGAGAGAAGAGACCAACCCCCTCCTGGCTACAACCAGCCTTCAGGGAGTTGTAGAGAGCAAGAAGGTCTCCCCTGAGCCTCCTCTTCTCCAGGCTAAGCAACCCCAGCTCCCTCAGCCTCTCCTCACAGGGCTGTGCTCAAGGCCTCCCCCCAGCCTCATTGTCCTTCTCTGGACACGTTCAAGAGTCTCAGTGTCCTTCTTAAATTGAGGGGCCCAGAACTGAGCTGATTCTGCCTACAATGTGAAGCCCAGCATGAGCCAAACCCCAGGACCTGCCTCTCTCCACCCTGCCCCTCCTGTGCACCATGGTTTTTAATTAACCTTGGAACAGCAAAGGGTCTTATTTTTTTCCCCCTTTTTATCCCTCCATTTGCCAAACACAGCCATATTTTACAGGGATGGTGACAAGCTAATTAACTTAATTCTTCTGACACCTCTCTGTGAGATGAGGCTAGGCTTGGTTAGCTCTGCAATGCAGCGTTGGGCTAATTAAAAAATAATTACTACTTCACCAAGGACAAGAACAAGAAGTTAATTAAAAGAATGAGGTGTAGCCTTAATGAAACTCATCAGATTGTATTCATTCAGATGTCCCACAGCCAAATCCAGCCCCATTAGGATATAAATCCCCGGCTGTCTCCTCCTTCACAAGGGTTTGCATACGGGCTCCCCTTCGCTCTCTTGCCTCTCCCTGGCAGAAATGCTGTGCATCACTTCAGGAGCAAGAGAGCCAACTTGGGCTGAGACTCCACACAGCCTCAGGGGGGCTGAAGGAGTAGATATGGATCTCCACAGAATCTGGAATTGTTCACAGTGCCTCCAAGGCCACGTGCTGCACAGGGTTTGCAGGAGTCCTGTGGATAATTCAGGGGCACAACTGTTCACTTCTGCAGCCAGGCGGAGCACACCTTCCTCCCAGCATCCTGAAAGACTGGCAGAACCATGCAGAATAGGAGAGGTCTCTCCCATCTCTTGGTGGGATCTGTCACTGACCACATCTGCCTGCTGAAACTCCCAAAGGAAGGCACAGGAGGGTGAAGGGAAGAGGTGGGGTGGAAGGAAGGTGTCATTACACTGAGAGCATCACCTTCCTGCACACAAGATACCATGGCTGCAGCAGGCTGCAGCAGACACAAGCTGCCCTCATCCAGCCTATGCTCTCACTGCAACCCCATGCAGTGCTACAGGCTGGGGTCAGAGTGGCTGGAGAGCAGCCAGGCAGAGAGGGACCTGGGGGTGCTGGTTGATAGTAGGCTGAACATGAGCCTGCAGTGTGCCCAGGAGGCCAAGAGGGCCAATGGCATCCTGGCCTGCATCAGGAACAGTGTGGCCAGCAGGAGCAGGGAGGTCATTCTGCCCCTGTACACTGCACTGGTTAGGCTGCACCTTGAGTCCTGTGTCCAGTTCTGGGCCCCTCAGTTTAGGAAAGATGTTGAGTTGCTGGAAGGTGTCCAGAGAAGGGCAACAAAGCTGGGGAGGGGTCTGGAGCACAGCCCTGTGAGGAGAAACTGAGGGAGCTGGGGTTGCTTAGCCTGGAGAAGAGGAGGCTCAGGGGAGACCTTCTTGCTCTCTCCAGCTACCTGAAGGGAGCTTGTAGCCTGGAGGGGGTTGGTCTCTTCTGCCTGGCAACCAGCACCAGAACAAGAGGACACAGTCTCAAGCTGTGCCAGGGGATGTTTAGGCTGGAGTTAGGAAGAAATGCTACACAGAGAGATTGGCCATTGGAATGGGCTGCACAGGGAGGTGGTGGAGTCGCCATCATTGGAGGTGTTTAGGAGGAGACTTGATAGGGTGCTTGGTGCCATGGTTTAGTTGATTAGATGGTGTTAGTTGATGGGATTGGACACAATGATCTCAAAGGTCTCTTCCAACCTGGTCTATTCTATTCTATTCTATACTACCCAATTCCATTCTATTCTTTTCCAGTTTTCAGAGCACAGCAAGCACAGCAAGGGCTCAGCCCTCAGCAGGGAGCAGGCATGGCCCTAATCAGAGCCTAGAAGGTATCTCCAATACTTTCAAACACCTGTAAGGACCCATGTAAGGACCCATGCAAGGACCAGGAGGAGACCAGATTTCACTTGTCACTGAAGCCACTGAACAGCAACACCTGAGCAGTCTTACTAATTTACATCATTACAATAAGGAATCTGATCAGATTCAATGGATGTGATGCCATCAGTTTAGGCTTTCTGGACCTTCAGTTTAAGTATACCCTGCTTCTTACAAGTCAGTCCTGCTTCTTTTCTTGCCTGTTCAGAGCTCTCTCTGAAGAGTGAAACCTCATATTCAGGCCACTTGGCTCTCATGCAAACACTGTCTGCTTCTTACCACTTCTGTGTCATTGAATGTATTCTGTAATCCTCAAATTCCTTCTCTCCCATCTAATCTTTGCTCCCTGGGTAGAAGTACAGCTACAAAAGCAGCAGCTTTGCAGCTACACACACACAGAGGTGTCTGGATGTGCACCCACCTGGTCTGACAGACATGTATGTAGCATGTGGACATCTGCTCAGAAGCACACAGGCGTGCATGTGCTTACACCAGGAGGTCTAGGCAACATCTAAGTAACATCTTCACGCTTTCAGCTGTACCAGGGTGCTCCAAAGGAGGTCATCTAAGCCCACCCTCTTCTTCAGGCGCCAGAGGAAACACCAATCTCTAACTCTGTTCATCTGGGGCACATTTGTGTTTCTTTTAAAAGGCTTTCACTTCAATAGCTCCAGAAACCAGGAAGGAAGATGAAACAAGAAAGATGAAACAAACTTCCCAAGGTCATTCGGCCAACGTCCTCCAAACTTGTAGGGCTGCTGAAACCCAGTTTAGGATGTTATCAAAGAGCTCAGACCCACAGGGGTCCTAGCCTACTTTAAAGGTTCAGCCACAGATCTTTCCTCATCTCAGACTGTTTCAATCCAGCAGATGTATTGGCTTCAGCAGATTTATTAGTTACACTGGTACAAGCAGGAGCAAAACTGTTCCCATCCCTTTGCCACGACAGCTTCACAGGGGGATGAACACCTGCAGTCTTTAGCAGACTGGCCTGATGGGCTGAGAAACAGGGCATGGGAAGTCTCTTCCCCACCCCAAAGGACTCACTCCCTGGTCTCATGACCCTCTGCAAAGCACCTCTCTCTGCCCCTCTCAAGTGTCTATTGAAGAGAGCCTACAGCACTAACCTTCTGAGCTCTCCAGGGAAAGGCAGTCCTGAGGTATCACTACTGGCACAGCTTTGGGGTGGAGAACTGCTCAAGCCTGCACAATTCACAGGTCAAAAACCAGGGCCTATGGAAATCACTGCTTCAGCTGAGGACCATGAAGCTCAAGTGCACACCTCAGCACAGCTCAAGAAATGAGTATTTCATTGCACTTCCAAGGGGCTGACGACGCCAGGAGGGGTCAGCCAAACCACCTCGGAAAAGCCCAGGGGTGATTATGTGAGGAGGGGAAAAAGGTTACACAACTTGCACTCTGCTTCAAGCACTGGGTGGGAAAATCCCCAATTAAACCAGAAACACAGTACCTGTAATCATCAAGGGAGAGGGAAAAAATAAACCAGGAATGCAAGCAGAGGAAATTGATTCTTGTTGCGTTCAAGTGTCTTCCTTCCTTCACTCCTCTGCTCCAGCAGGGGCTTAATATTTGTTTTTAATGCAAGTTCCCTGCAGCTTGTAAAATCTCCCTGCAGACCTGGCTCCCATGACCTAATTTGTACTGTCCCACTTGGATTAAGGACACCAGCTTGGATTAAGGAAAAGTCACTTCACAGAAGGCAAAGAAAGGATCTGTTTGAAATCAGACCCTTCATCTTTAAAAGGAGCATCAAAGCAATTCAACATCAGAACACCAGAGTCCAAGCATCAGCTGCTAGATGAAGAGGTTTCTGTCCTATTTTACTCCATGAGAGAACTGAGGGTAAAGCTGCTGTTACTTTGGACAAGGTTGTTGTGTCTCTGCTCTCCTAGCAAGCAGAGAGCAGCAGAACAAGTCCTCTGCAGGTCCAAGGCCCATCTGCTGCAGTTTGTCAGCTCCCAGCTGGGCCAGCTCTCCTTTTAGTTCTTTCTAGCCATTAGTATTTCTTTCTGGAAAGAGTGCAAGAAGGTCCATGCTACCCATTCCCAATCAACCAGTCATTGCCTCATGCTCTGAAGAACAAGGGTTTGTGGCATTTCTAACTGCCCAAACTGGGAACACTTCTTAGGCAGCCAGAGGTGAAAACTACTGAACCAGGGCTCAGCCTATCCATTAGCTGTGCAATCACCTGGCTACCAGGCAGGGTCACAGAAATCACAGAATCATTCAGGTTGGAAAAGACCCTCAGGATCACCAAGTCCAACTGATAACCCTAGTCTACAAAGTTCACCCCTAAACCCTGTTCCTAAGCACCACATCCAAGCGACCTTTAGAGCTGCCAAACAGAGAGGGACCTGGGGGTGCTGATTGACAGCTGCCTAAACATGAGCCAGCAGTGTGCCCAGGTGGCCAAGAAGGCCAATGGCATCCTGGCCTGCATTAGGAATAGTGTGGCCAGCAGGAGCAGGCAAGTCATTGTGCCTTGTGCTCAGCACTGATTAGGCCACACCTTGAGTCCTGTGTCCAAGTTCTGGGCTCCTCAGATTAAGAAGGACATTGAGACACTTGGAACATGTCCAGAGAAGGGCAATGAGGCTGGGGAGGGGTCTGGAGCACAGCCCTGTGAGGAGAGGCTGAGGGAGCTGGGGTTGTTTAGCCTGGAGAAGAGGAGGCTCAGATGAGACCACATTGCTATCTACAACTACCTAAGGGTGGTTGTAGCCAGGAGAGGGTTGGTCTCTTCTCCCAGGCAACCAGCACCAGAACAAGAGGACACAGTCACAAGTTGTGCCAGGGGAAGTTTAGGCTGGAGGTGAGGAGAAAGTTCTTCCCAGAGAGAGTTGTCGGCCATTGGGATGTGCTGCCCAGGGAGGTGGTGGAGTCACCAACCCTGAAGGTGTTCAAGAGGGGATTGGATGTGGCACTTGGTGCCATGGTCTAGTCATGAAGTCTCTGGTGAGAGGTTGGACTGGCTGATCTTTGAGGTCTCTTCCAACCTTGGTGATACTGTGATACATCCAGAGTTGGTGACTCAACCACCTCCCTGGGCAGCACATTCCAATGCCAGCAAGCAGAGCTTTAAGGGGTTAATCCCAGTGCAATATCAAGGTAAATGCAAGGGCTTTTAAATGAGAGGAGTCAACTGAGACTATATTATAAATAAAAATAATAATCCCCCAAATAAGCTGCTGCCAAAGAGGCTAAAGCTTCTGCATCCAATTTGTATCCCATTCAGACAAGTGATGTTACAAAGCTGTGTCCCTGTCTTATGCAATTAGAGGAATGTGGCTTTCATTACGTGATTAAAGTGCTCCTTGTTACCACACAGCCCACACCATCACCAGATGTTGGGGCCAGCACACAGCACAGCACTCCCCTCCCCCTGATCCTTCCCCCCCCCCCCTTCCCCTTTAGGTGCTTCTGCTAATAGAGGCCACGCAAGGTCAGCAGGAAGCGCCGGCAGCCCCTGCGGCGTGCGGGTGATCAGGACTTAGCTTACACAGGGCTCTTGCAAGACCCTTCCTCCCCCAGCCCTTCCCAAATGGGCTCCTCCTTGTCGGCAGGAGCAAAGCAAACATAAACCAGATGGTCAACTGGGTATTCCCAGAGAGGAAGAGAAGGTATTCACATAGGACCTGAACGAAAAGGAGACCACATGGAATCATACAATTGTTAGGGTTGGAAGGGACCCCAAGGATCAGCCAGTTCCAACCTCTCTGCCATGGGCAGGGACCCCTCACACTAGATCAGGTTGCTCAGAGCCACATGGTGGTGGGCAAATATTTCCCTCCTCTCAGGAAACAGCCTGACATGATGGCTGCTCTCCCAGTCACTGCCCAAAGTCAGGGATAACAAGGATGAAAGCCACAGAAGCTGATGAGTTTAGAAAGATAGCCAGGGGAAGTAAAAATCATGGTTATTTTTTCATTCAGTTAAATTAGTGTGATTGTGTGTGTGTGTGTGTGTGTGTGTGTGTGTGTGTGTGTGTGTGTGTGTGGAGAGATCCTGAACACAGCTGGGAAATGAACAGCACAGAAATAAAGCACAGCCAGCGTGGGCTGTTTGCTGGGACAGCTGGGGAAGGGTATAAATAGCAACTGAAGGGCATGAGGACTTGCAATTTGGCCCCTCTGATTGCTTGAAAGCTTGTCCTCGCTGTAGAGGAGCCTTGGCACTTAGTGGGAACTTGAAAGGATGCTTTTGGGGTGTAGAGTAGTGGGGAGAAAGTTTTGAAGGAAGGGGAAGAATAGAATAGAATAGAATAGAAGTAAAGTAGAATAGAATAGAAGTAAAGTAGAATAGAATAGAATAGAATAGAATAGAATAGAATAGAATAGAATAGAATAGAATAGAATAGAATAGAATAGAATAGAATAGAATAGAATAGAATAGAATAGAATAGAATAGAATTAACTAGGTTGGAAAAGACCTTCGAGATCAAGTCCAACCTACGACCCAACACCATCTAATCAACTAAACCATGGCACCAAGGGCCTCATCCAGGCTCTTCCTAAACACCTCCAGGGATGGGGACACCACCACCTCCCTGGGCAGCACATCCCAAGGGCCAATTTCTCTTTCTGGGAAGAATTTCTTCCTAACATCCAGCCTAAACCTCCCCTGGCACAGCTTGAGACCGTCACAGTTTGAGCTGGAGAGAGACTTTTTACAAAGGCATAGAGTGACAGGATGAGGGGCAATGGCGTCAAACTGGAAGCCATTAGGAAGAAATTCTTCCCTCTGAGGCACTGGAAGAGAGAAGTAGTGGAGGTTCCAGCCCTGGAAGAGTTCAAAGCCAGGGGGACTTTGGACAGCCTGGTCTAGTAGGAAGTGCCTCCACCCATGGCAGAGGGTATGGAACTAGATAATATTTAAGGTCCTTCCAACCCAGACAATTCTGTGAGTCTATGATAAGCTGCATAACGTCACTTTTCCCCACAAGTTCAGATTTAGTATCCTTTGCAGGCTGCATGACAGGTGAATGGTCATAGAATCATAGAATCAATAAGGTTGGAAAAGACCTCAAGGATCATCAAGTCCAACCTGTCACCCAGCACCTCATGACTACTAAACCATGACACCAAGTGCCACATCCAATCTCCTCTTGAACACCTCCAGGGATGGGGACTCCACCACCTCCCTGGGCAGCACATCCTAATGGCTAACAGTTCTCTCAGTGAAGAACTTTCTCCTCACCTTCAGCCTAAACCTCCCCTGGTGCAGCTTGTGACTGTGTCCTCTTGTTCTGGTGCTGCTTGCCTGGGAGAAGAGACCAACCCCCTCCTGGCTACAACCTCCCATCAGGGAGTTGGAGAGAGCAAGAAGGTCTCCCCTGAGCCTCCTCTTCTCCAAGCTAAGCAACCCCAGCTCCCTCAGCCTCTCCTCACAGGGCTGTGCTCCAGACCCCTCCCCAGCCTTGTTGCCCTTCTCTGGACACATTCAAGAATCTCAATGTCCTTCTTAAATTAGGGGGCCCAGAACTGGACACAGGACTCAAGGTGTGGCTTAACCAGTGCTGAGTACAGGGACACAATGCTCCTGCTGGTCACACTATTCTTGATGCAGTCTCCTTTATATGGCTCAGATCCCATTTAGCTTTTTTATTTCAAAGAGGAATTCCAAATGAAAATGTATTTGGTGTGCAGGAGTTTGCATCCTAGTAAAAAGCCATTCTTCAACAGCCTGAAAGCTTGCTTGTTTTCTTCCCCCCTCTACACTTCAAACCACTAATTGGGTATTAGAGATGAAGGGGAGGTTCAAAACTGAGCAGAGGCAGAGGTTGGGGTTACACAAACTTGGAGGCAGGCTGCACTTCCTCTCCTATCAGAGCAGCACCACCAGTCCTGCAGAGTTCACACAATGGGAACCTTTTGGCATCTTTCCCCAGCAAGAAGCAGCGAAGGAGGTGCTTGGATTTATACACAGGCTAGATGGGGCCCTACCAAGTGCCATGACCTGGAGCCATAGCCACTCACTAACCTCTGAATATCATCTCTAATTACACTCACAGCCCCCCTTTCCTCACCCCAGCATGCTCCAAGCATTCCAACCCCCTCTAGCTCTTCCCCACTTATAGTCCCTTTGCATCTCCCTGGTCCATGGTGCTCCTTTATCCACCCTTCAAACACCATCTCTACAAAGATTTCTCCCCACTGCTCTGCACCCCAAAAGCATCCTTTCAAGCTCCCACTATGCACCAAGGCTTCTCTACCGTGAGGACAAGCTTTTAAGCAATCAGAGGAGCCAACTTACAAGTCATCACATCCTCCAGTTGCCATTTATGCCCCTCGCCAGCTGCCCCAGCAAACAGCCCTCACTGTTTCTGTGGTGATCATTTCTGGGCCATGTTCAGGATCTCTCCACAAAGTTACACTCATTTCATTTCCTCTGAGAGGCTGATGGAGTTCAGAACAGCAGCACTTCCACGGAGGTCATGAGCACTTTATAACACATCTGCTGAGCACTGATGGGAAAGTTGTGTCTGAACCACAGACCCTGAATCAGAGTATCATGAAATGGTAGGGGTTGGAAGGGATCTCTGGAGATCATTGTGTCCACACCCCCTGCCAAAGCAGGATCACCTAGGGCAGGTCACACAGGCAGGGGCCCAGGAGGGTTTTGAAGGTCTCCAGAGAAGGAGACTCCACAACCTCTCTGGGCAGTCTGCTCCAGGGCTCCAACACCCTAACAGGAAAGAAGTTTTACTTCATGTTGAGGTGGAACTTCCCAGGTTCCAGTTTGTGTCTGCTGCCCCTTGTCCTACCACAGGGCACCACTAAAAGGAGGCTGACCCCTTCTTCTTGACACCCACCCTTCAGATATTTGTAAATATTAATAAGATTTCCTCTCAGTCTTCTCCAGACTAAATAGCCCCAGGTCCCTCAGCCTCTCCTCATCAGACAGATGTTTCAGTTCCTTAATCATTCTCATAGACTCTCTCTAGTATGCTCCTGTCCCTCTTGAACTGGGGAACACAGAACTGGACAAAATGCTCACAGGTATAGCCTCAGCAGGGCAGAGTTGAGAGGGAGAACCCCCCCTGACCTGCTGGACACACTCTTCTGAAGTCCTCAGCTCATACAAAGAACTCACTTTTTTGTTGCAAACTGCCCTAAGGAGAGGGGCTGGAGAAAAGGAGCAGGATCCACCACTGCCAGAATGCCTGATGTGTTAACTGCCAGCCAGAGTTAATCCAGGAGCAAGCAGAGCTCATTATATTTCCAATACAGTCCCCTAGTGGCTCCCCTCCAGTTGGGCCACAAGACAGTCTCAGCTCCTCACCACGGCACTGGGCCCACATCCAGCTCAGGTTTCCAACTCCCACTGAAATATTCACATGATCCTGGGCTTTATTATTTTTAGCTTTAGCTGCACAGGCTCTACAACCAGCAGCACAGGTCCCATTTTCAACTTCCAGTCACCAGCACCTGAAAATGGCTCTTGATCAAAACACAGCCCCAGCACAGCTCTCATATTTATGCTGCATATCCCAGCAGACAGCCAAAACCATTCCAAACCCCACTTAATCCTTCTCCAATTGTAAGCTTAACTCAAGATTTCTTCACTTAAAAGAATCAAATGAAGTCTAAAACTCACACTAACTGAGCAAGGACGTATCTGCCTCAGAACTGATCAGGCACCTAGCCATAAACACGAGCTTAGACTAAGGCTGGCAATGCTGTCATGGAAAAATTCCTCTCTTAGGACATATCTGCAGAGCAGACAAAGGCCAAAAGAAAAAGGGTTTTGTTCATTTGTCCAAACAGCTCTTGTCTGCAGGCCAGCAAGCACACAGCATTAGGTAAGGATAGATTAGGTGGGACTTTTATGCCACGACTGAAAAGGCTACACTCAGGACTTCATTTCCACATGACTGCTTTTCAAACACATATTTATTTGTCCCAATAAATACCTGCAGACATAATTCACTGTCTAGAGAGGGGCAGGAACAAAAGGTAGCCCACCAGAACATGTGCTAAAGGACAGCTGTGTCCCATGAAAACAGGGGGGATCCTGCGAGGAAAAGCTGAGGGACTTGGGGTTGTTTTGCTTGGACAAGAGAAGACTGAAGGGAGATCTTCTCAATGCTTATCAATACTTAAAGGGTGGATGTCAGGAGGGTGGGATCAGTCTTCTTTCAGTGGTGCCCAAAGACAGGAAGGTAGACATTAGGCACAAACTTGAATATAGGAAGTTCCAGGGAGGAACTTCTCTACACAAAGGGTGCTGGAGCCCTGGAGAAGGCTGCCCAGAGAGGTTGTGGAGTCTCCTTCTCTAGAGAGATGCCAAACCTACCTGGATGTTGTGATCCTGGCCAACCTGCTCTGGGTGATCCTGCTTTAGCAGGGGGGTTGGACTAGATGATCTCCAGAGGTCCAATTCTCACCATGCTGGCATTCTGTGATTCAACCCATCCAAGGCATTTACAGACACCATTTCACAGAATCACACAATGTTAGGGCTTGGAAGGGACCTCCAGAGATTGCCACATCCAACTCCTCTGCCAAAGCAGGATCACCTAAGGCAGGCAGTACAGGAACACATCCAGGTGGGTTTTGAAAGCCTCCAGAGTAGGAGACTCCACAACTTCTCTCTATGTATTCTATGTATTCTCTTGGCAGACTGTTCCAGGGCTCTGTCACCCTCACCATAAAGAAGTGTCTCCTCATGCTGAGGTGGAACCTCCTGGGTTCCAGCTTGTGCCCATTGTTCCTTGTCCTGTCACTGGGCACCATCAAAGAGAGCCTGGCACCTTCATCTTGACATCTACCCCTCAGATATTTATAGACATTAATAAGACCCTCTCTCAGCCTTCTCTTCTCCAGAATGAACAAATCTCTCAGCCTTTCTTCATAGCAGAGATTTTCAAGCCCCACAATCATGCCCATTGCTCTCCACTGGGCTCTCTCCAGCAGATCCCTCTCTCTCTTGAATTGGGGACCACCAAACTGGACACAGTATGTTAGGTGTGGTCTCTGCCAGATCAAAACCCAACAGCTGACTGCCCAGCCAGATGCCTGAGAAGGGCCAAACACTCACAGGATGAGAGCTCAGTGCTTTGCAATAAACAGCCCCATCCAACCTGTGCTGAGTGAGGCATCAAAGCTGAGCTACACAACATCACTAACTGCTTGTGAAAATCTAAGCTGCAGAGCCTGCAAACACTCAGGCAGATGTAGAATGGAGGCCTCCTGTTGCCTCTGTGTTTGGCCTTGCCTGCATAGGCTGGGGAGCTGCTGCAAATGTAGATGCTTGCGATGGGGGAGTGCTATTAATAACAATAATATTGAGATCTCACATGGCTTGGGGCTAGATAATTACACAGGAAGGTGAGTCAGGAGAAAAATCACAACCTTTCTCTTTCATACAGAGCAAATTTCACCCTGACAAGAGCAGCACAGGGGGAAAGAGATGAAGAAAAGGAGTCCTGAACACATTACAGACAAACTGCAGTCATTGTGGGCAGCTCTGGGGGGCAGGGGGGATGCAGTGGTCAACACAAGCAAACTGAAGGTGAGTCCTGTGAAACCCAGCAGGAACAGCACTCTGTGGACAACCTGCCCTGCTGCTATACCCTCTCTGCACCATTTCAGCCACAGCAGAATCATAGAATCATAGAATGGTTTGGGTTGGAAGGGACCTTAAAGATCATCTAGTTCCAACCCACCTTCCCCTAGCCCAGGTTGCTCAAGGGCTCATCTAAACAGGCCCTGTACACCTCCAGGGAGGGGGCATCCACAGCTTCCCTGGGAAACCTTTCACTATCTCACTACCAGCAAGCTGGACTAGTAAACTGGCAGCACTCAGCCCTCAGGCTGCTTTGCTTCTGCACCCTGAATAATTCATCAGACACCAACAGCTCTGCTGTGAGATAACTGGGGGGAAGGGGGTGGGGTGGGGGGGGTGGGTGGGCAGGGGGCTTCCAGAGACTGGATCTGCTGCTTTTAGAAAGCCTGGACAACTCCCCAGAGAGATGCAACCCACTTTCCTCAGTGTTCTCTCTGAACAAGAGGTCTTGAAGGGTCTCCCAAGGGCTTGTAGTGACAGGATGAGGGACAAGGGATTTGAAGTTTGAGGAGGGCAGATTGAGATTGGAGATGAGGAAGAAACTCTTGACAGTGATGGTGGGGAGACACTGGAACAGGTTGCCCAGGGAGGTTGTGGATGCCCCCTCCCTGGAGGTGTTCAAGGCCAGGCTGGATGAGACCTTGAGCAACTTGGGCTGCTGGGAGGTGTCCCACCAGAACAAGAGGGCACAGACTCAAGCTGTGCCAGGGGAAGTTTAGGATAGTTGTTAGGAAGAAGTTCTTCCCAGCAAGAGAGATTGGCCATGGGAATGTGCTGCCCAGGGAGGTGGTGGAGTCACCATCCCTGGAGGTGTTTAGGAAGAGACTGGATGGGGTGCTTGGTGCCATGGTTTAGTTGCTTAGATGGTGTTGGGTGATGAGTTGGACTCAATGATCTCAAAGGTCTTTTCCAACTAAATATCCATAAATAAATAGATAAATAAATAAATAAACAAACCTTTTAATCTTCTGAATCAGCAAAGCATCACTGTTTGGACTGGAAAAGCCCATTAAGATCATTGAGTCCCACCATTAGCTAACTCTACCAAGTCTGGAGCCAACTCTACCAAGTCTGGTGCTAAACCATGTGACCCTTTTACCTCTTTTCTTCCCAAATGAAAGTTTGGTGACCTTGGCCTGAACTTGACATATTGCATGCCTGCTGTAGGGGCACTACCCAAGGTGGAAGGACCAACCCTCCTCGCACAGGGTCCCCTTCGTGGCTTCTTTCCACCAAGAGGAAACTCTGCAACACCAGGCAGCGACTCCTTCATGGCTAAGCTCAGGTGCACTGAAGCCCTTCCTAAATGCTGAAAGCTAGCAAAATGAAGTGTTCTCTGCAGACATGTCACTGCAAACAGCCCTCCACTAACAACTCCTTTTTTGCTGGGGGGCGTGGGGGGTGGGGGATCTTTCCTCCACAGCATCTGGTTCTGGCCACCGCTAGCAGCCAAGCGCCAGACCCTGTGGAAATCAGATTTGACCAAGCATGGGAATTCCTGTGTACCAATAAGTTAGCCTTTGATTTGGGGCATATTTCAGATTAAAGTTCCAAGGAGCTACAAGGGGAGAGGGAATTCTCTGTTTCAGTCCTGAGGGCTGCGCTGATTTATTGTTTCTGGCACCGTGTGGTGCATTGTTTAGTTGAGATTGGCTGTTAAAATCTATACTTAGGAAATGTAATATTCCTCTGGAAATGCCCCATTCTGGCTCTTTTTTTACTTCTTCTTCTTCTTCTTCTTCTTCTTCTTCTTCTTCTTCTTCTTCTTCTTCTTCTTCGTCTTCTTCTTCGTCTTCTTCTTCTTCGTCTTCTTCTTTTCTTTTTTAATGGTATTTTCAGTCTGTGGAAGGGGCAGAAGCAGTGGAATTAGCCCAATAATGATGCTCCAAGCCCTTTCAGCTGGTAAACTCAGGCAGACTAATATATTATTACCATTTGGCCACTTCTTTAACGAACCTTGAGAGCCTGATTAGGCCACACCTTGAGTCCTGTGTCCAGTTCTGGGCTCCTCAATTTAAGAAGGACATTGAGACTCTTGAACGTGTCCAGAGCAGTGCAACAAAGCTGGTGAGGGGTTTGGAGCACAGCCCTGTGAGGAGAGGCTGAGGGAGCTGGGGTTGCTTAGCCTGGAGAAGAGGAGGCTCAGGGGAGACCTTCTTGCTCTTTACAACTACCTGAAGGGTGGTTGTAAACAGGAGGGGGTTGGTCTCTTCTCCCAGGAAACAAGCACCAGAACAAGAGGACACAGTCTCAAGCTGTGCCAGGGGAGGTTTAGGCTGGAGGTGAGGAAGAAGTTCTTCCCAGAAAGAGAGATTGGCCATTGGAATGTGCTGCCCAGGGAGGTGGTGGAGTCACCATCGCTGCAGGTGTTCAAGAGGGGATTGGATGTGGCACTTGGTGCCATGGTTTAGTTGATTAGATGGTGTTGGGTGGTAGGTTGGACTCAATGATCTTGAAGGTCTTTTCCAAACTGGTTAATTCTATTCTATTCTATTCTATTCTATTCTATTCTATTCTATTCTATTCTGTTCTGTTCTGTTCTGTTCTGGCAGAATCTGGTGGCAATGTGATTCCAATCTGGTGGTTGTGCCTCTTCCTAATAAATTAAAGGCAAAAAATGCCAATGGATTGGGGCATGGCTCACTCCTCAGTGCCTTCTCACATTAACACTGCTTGACAGCCAAAATAAGACATGATCTCAACTCCAGTATTAGAGAAAACCAGTGGTTCAATAACCACAGGCCCCTCCAGCGAGCAAACATCTCCAGAGCCATGTCTCCACCAGCTCAGGAGAGACTTCGGCAGCTTACACCAGAACAGAGCCACCAAAAATTAACTGCAGAGGTTGGCAAACAGCAGAGTGGTGGGAAACTAAAGCTGTGTGCTTGTTGGTCACCTGCAACTCACACTCATTGCTAAGTTGTTTATAACTCCTGCATTTCATTCACAGGCAGACACATCAGTGTCACCTTACTGCAGTTGGGGTATCCAGCTTGCCACAGGTGAGATCCAACCCCCCCAGCTTGCCCACATCCACCACTCCAGGAAATCCAGACAGGACTTGGTAATGTGGATGGATGAAAGGCAAATTTTAGGGACTGGGCTCCTTTCCCTTCAGGAGGATTTGCCCCTAGTTTCCCCAGGGTGAACAGGGGCCTCCATCCTTCTGCTGGGATGGTGCAATCCCAGAAGATAAGGAGCTAAGGACAAGCAGTGAGCAGCGATGCCCCCTGCTCCCCACCTGAGCTCACTTTTTGCTCATCCAGCGCTGCAGCCTCTACCGAAGTCTTTTCAGAAAGCAGCGAAATGCATCTCCTGGGACAGGGCTGAGAACAGGTCCCCACAGGGCTCACTCCCCTGCCCTGGGCTAGGGGAGCAAGGCTGAGCTCCCCTGCAGCCCCGGGGCTGGAGACGGCTCGGGGGCTGGGAGAGAGGTTTGGGGGAGGACTTCAGCCAGCACAAGCGTGAGCCTCTTCTGACACCTAGTGCCCGGAGAGCTCAGAGCCTGGGCAGGGGCAGCAAGCTGGGACGCGTCCCTCACACAGCACCCTGGCAGCCGCAGCCCCCAGTGACACAGGCCGGACCCCGGCTGTCTTCCAGGGCAGCGTCAGGTTTGCAGAGTCAACACAAAGAGGGGCTTCCCACTACTCAAACCAGCGCTTTCTGGTTAAAAATCCCCACTCAACATTTCCTAGCTGAGAAGGAATAACATCAAATCACAGCTCCACAGCAGTGACCTTCGCCTTTGACTCCAGCAGGGTCCAGGAGTGCACCTTCTCCTTACAGGAGATTCCTTACAGGATTCTCTGGGTGCAAATACTTAATGGAAACCTTCCTGGAATCACATTGCCATGCAAAAAAAAAATGGGGGGGGACAAGGGGGGGTTGGGGGGAAAGTGTGATCCCAGGGCAAAAAAAAGAAACCAAAAACATTTGCATGAGACAATAGTCTGTAGCTTTGCAGCATCCAAACCCAGATGTTTTTGGTGAGAAAGAAATAGATGACCTGAGAATTAAACCCAGGCCCCTTGGCTCCCCTCCAGATGTTCTACCAGCTGCTCACACCGAGTCCCCTCTGGTCAATTACTTTACTTGATGCTTCTAATCAACAATATTATATATGTGATGCTATAAACTTTTGTATTTAATATTAGCTCATAACTCAGCATCCAAAAACCAGATGTTTTTGGTGAGAAAGAAATTGATGACTTATCAGAGGACTGAACCCAGGCCCCTTGGCTGCTTTCCAGGCAGTCTACCAGCTGAGCTGCAAAGCTAACCAGTTACCTCCTTCCCTCCCACCCCCCAACCCCTACTGCTTTGCTTCATGAAAGGAAAAGGAAAAGGATTTCACATCTCCCAGTGCAATGTGCAGGGAGATGTGAAAGATGCTTTTGTAAACACTTATAAACCAGTATAAGGCAATATTGCTTTGAGCCAGGAGAACACACTTGGTGGGGTGTTTTTTTCCCTCAGGGAAGGGCTCTGCAGACAAGCTCCAGGCTTTCCTAACAGGCAGTCCTGGCTGAGGGCTCACACACAGCCACCAGCAGTGGTATGGATGACTAATTCAAAGCTGATCTTCTTCAGCTTCCTCCTGCTCTGGGGAAGATGATTCTCATCATCATCATCAAATAGTCTAGGTTTTAATAGGGGCTTTTGAAGCTCATCCAGCCCAACCCCACCGCAGCCAACAGGGACATCTGCAGCTAGAGCAGGTTGCTCAAAGCCCCAAACAGCCTGACCTGGAATGGTTCCAGGGATGGGACCTCTACCACCTCTCTGGGCAACCTGGGGTCTCACCATCCTCAGGAGAAATCTTCCTTCTCTCCAGTCTGAATCTCCTTCTTTTAGTTTCAAACCGTCCCCCACCCCCCACACCCCCCACCCCTCCCCTTGTCCTGTCACAACAGGCAGGCCCTGCTCAAAAGTCTGTCCCCAGCTTTCTTCTCATCCCTTTTAAGTACTGAAAGGCTGCAATAAGGTCTCCCCAGAGCCCACTCCAGGTCGAGCAACTACAACCAAAATTATGAGACGCTGTCTGCAAGGCTGCCTTCAGGACAGCTCTCTGGGTCATATGATGTAGCAAAATGCATCTGTTCAAGGACTTAAACCAGATTTCTGCAGGGCTGAAAGGTGGAATGCAGTCATTTCAGATTTATGGGCATTTTATATGTTCCAACCACACAAAGCAGTTAAGCAAGTGCCTGACTTCAAACCTGTAGTAGATGCATCAAGCTCAGTGCAGCCGCTCCTATGTTTGAGGCTCAGCACATACTTAAGAGCTCTCCTGTGCTTGGAGAGCCCAAAGCAGGGCATAACTGGGTTCTGCTGTTGCTTAACTCCTCAGGATGCTCTACCACAGCAATCCTGTGTTTATTTATTGAAGGCCAGGGCATCAACTTTGTAAGGCTCTGCTCTTAAATTGTAGCTGCATAAGATGTGATGAAAAGCACCTTCCATAAAAACCCAAAGCCCCAGAGCCTTAAGAGCTTTGTTTAGGATTAGAGGCAACATCCACTACAGAGAGCACACAGATCTACAAATATTTGCCCACAATTGTCAGGAACAACTGTTAAAATATTATTGCAGCTGAAAGGAATCCAAAAGCAAAACCAAGAGGCTATGAAAATCTATTAGAGAATGATTTTTGCTATGAAAATCTATTAGAGAATGATTTTGCTTTGAAAGCCTACTAGAGAATGATTTTGCTTTGAAAATCCATTAGAGAATGTTTTCCAAGGAGGCAATTCCAGCTTCCCTAGCCAATGAAGAAAGATCATAAGGAGAGAGCACTTATTAAGACATGAAAATGTGGCTGCAAGCACACAGAGACCTGGGAGTGGTGTCCAGAGGATTCACTTCTAGTTCATTTGAGGAGATTTTACAGCCAAGGTCCAGCCTTAAATTAACTGGAACAACGTTGTGGCTTTGCAGGCTTCACAAAGGCCAATGGCATCCTGGCCTGCATCAGGAACAGTGTGGCCAGCAGGAGCAGGGAAGTCATTCTGCCCTGTACTCTGCACTGGTTAGGCTACACCTTGAGCCCTGTGTCCAGTTCTGGGCCCCTCAGTTCAGGAAAGATGTTGAGATGCTGGAAGGTGTCCAGAGAAGGGCAACAAAGCTGGGGAGGGATCTGGAGCACAGCCCTGTGAGGAGAGGCTGAGGGAGCTGGGGTTGCTTAGCCTGGAGAAGAGGAGGCTCAGGGGAGACCTTCTTGCTGTCTCCAGCTACCTGAAGGGAGATTGTAGCCAGGTGGGTGCTGGTCTCTTCTCTCAGGCAAGCAGCACTAGAACAAGAGGACACAGTTTCAAGCTGTGCCAGGGGAGGTTTAGGCTGGAGGTGAGGAGAAAGTTCTTCCCAGAAGGAGAGATTGGCCATTGGAGTGTGCTGCCCAGGGAGGTGGTGGAGTCACCATCCCTGGAGGTGTTCAAAATAGGATTGGATGTGGCACTTGGAGCCATGGTTTAGCTGTCAGGAGGTGTTAAGTATTAGGTAATAGGTTGGCCTTGATGATCTCTGAGGTCTTTTCCAACCTGGTTGATTCTATGATTCTGTGAACTCTGCTTCTTGCTTCATACATATATAAAATACTGGGTTTGATTCATTCACAAACAGGACACTGTCCAGGAAAGAGCAGCTGGATTCACAGCTGCAAAGCTCTCACTAATGTGACACCACAGAATCATATTTGAGAGCAGAAGAGTTCTTTGGAGGAGGATATCACTTCAGGAGATGTGCTGCAATTGAGGGAGGCTGCACAAGCCTTCTGGCACTTGAGTTTTGCACTTGGTGAGAGCTTTTGTTAACCAAAAGCAAACTCTTCTGCCCAGACAAGTGCACTGAGCTGACTGAGTTGTTTTCAACAGCTAAAGTAAACCAAAACAAAATGCAAAGAGGTACAAAGCTGGAAGGCAGACAACGAGTCTTGAAAGAGCAAAACTGCTGCTAAGGCTGAGTGGAACTACTGCACAGCCTCCAGAAGAGATTCTCTCCTTTCCATGGAATCAGAGAATTGTTTGGGGTGGAAAAGACCTCTAAGGTCATTGAAGCCTAACCCCACTGTGGCCATTAAACCACGTCCCAAAGTGCCATGCCCACAGCTTTCTTGAACACCCCCAGGGATGGGGACTCCACCACCTCCCTGGGCAGCCTCTGCCAATCCTTGACCACTCTTTCACAAAAGAGATTTTTCCTAGTCTCCAGCCTAGCCCTCCCCTGGCACAATTTCAGGCCATTTCCTCTCCTTCTGTCACCTGAGACTAGGGAGAAGAGACCAATGCCCACCTCGCTCCAACCTCCTTTCAGTTGTAGAGAGCAATGAGCCTCCTCTTCTCCAGACTAAACACCCCCAGGTCCCTCAGCTGCTCCTCACCAGCTCTGTTCTCCAGACCCTTCCCCAGCTTCGTTGCCCTTCTCTGGACACACTCCAGCGATTCAATGTCCTTCTTGGAGTGAGGGACCCAAAACTGAAGCCAGTCATTGAGGTGGGGCCTCACCAGTGCCAAGCACAGGGCATGATCCAGAGGAGATTTACCCTTTTTCAGAGAGGAGATTTGTCTCTGATGAGGAAATGGCCTGAAACTGCACCAGGGGAGGTTTCAGCTGGATATTAGGAGAAATGTCTTTACTGGAAGAGTGGTGTCCTGAGGACTGGATGCTTCACAGAGATAGAGGCAGAACAGGGAGAGGAGAGGGAGAGGAGAGGGAGAGGAGAGGGAGAGGAGAGGGAGAGGAGAGGGAGAGGAGAGGGAGAGGAGAGGAGAGGAGAGGAGAGGAGAGGAGAGGAGAGGAGAGGAGAGGAGAGGAGAGGAGAGGAGAGGAGAGGAGAGGAGAGGAGAGGAGAGGAGAGGAGAGGAGAGGAGAGGAGAGGAGAGGAGAGGAGAGGAGAGGAGAGGAGAGGAGAGGAGAGGAGAGGAGAGGAGAGGAGAGGAGAGGAGAGGAGAGGAGAGGAGAGGAGAGGAGAGGAGAGGAGAGGAGAGGAGAGGAGAGGAGAGGAGAGGAGAGGAGAGGAGAGGAGAGGAGAGGAGAGGAGAGGAGAGGAGAGGAGAGGAGAGGAGAGGAGAGGAGAGGAGAGGAGAGGAGAGGAGAGGAGAGGAGAGGAGAGGAGAGGAGAGGAGAGGAGAGGAGAGGAGAGGAGAGGAGAGGAGAGGAGAGGAGAGGAGAGAGTGTTCAGTGCAAGGCCCTCAGGGGTTTTGTCCCTCTTGTCCCAAAGGTCTCTGGTTAACACCATTGCTCTGAGGCTGGGACTTCTTTTTCTGCTTATTCAGTGCTAGGCTTTTATTTTACATTTATTCCACACTCCAACAGGGAAGATGAAGTCTTTCTCAGCAGTGAGTGATGAGATGACTCTGACCAAGTGTTTCTTTTGCATTCCTGTTTCTGTCAGCCTAGGCTGGGAAGCTCAGCTGCAGACAGAACACTTAGAGCAACACCTAAGCAGGTGGAAGCAGAGGGAAGCACACTGGAGCCTGCACAGCAACCAGGCTGACACATCTTTGTCCGTGATCCTTCCCCTCAGCACACTGCTCCAGGCTACCTTGGCTGCAGCTTCAGCTGGTGGGCATGGAAAATGTGCACAGCAAGGCTGTCTCCATGGCCAAAAGAGAGCAGTGGAGCCTGGCTGCAGGCAGAGCACTCTGCTCACCTGATGTCCCTTGTCAGCCTGTGCATTGGTGACACAGCTCCCTGGGCTCTGCCCCTACCGTTTTCTCCAACTTGTTTGGAAGCACATTTATTTCTTAGAGGCCTCTGAACATCAGATGGAACTAATTAATACCAGGAGGGCTCAGGGGAGCTAGGGGAAAGAGGGAGACCTGCAATTTGGTTTCCACTTCAAAGGGGTTTAGCAAAACAAAAGCATTCAGGCCCTCTACCACAAGTGCATGCCCATGGGGAGGGGAGAGAAAGGGGCACTCAGTGCTCTCAAGTGGCCACTTTCCCCTCTGCACTTGCTCACCAGACTCAAAGGAGCTGTGCTTGGATGCTGAGCCAGCTGATTAGTCCAGGCATCAGATGTTAAATGCAGTGATACCTCCTGTGCCCTCCCCTCAGGTCTGCAGAGGGGGTGGCACTGCACGGGGAAGGGGTGGCATCCCTGGGCACAGCACCCACCTACACAACCCTCCTCTTGTCTGTAGGGCTTGGGATCACCTTCAGACAAGCTAGCAATTGCTACTGTGGAGTTTCTGGCTGAGTGTGAGGAGACACAGCTGAAGAGAGGCATGCCCATTGCCACAGCCTGCTTGTTTGAGGGCTGAGTCCTCTGGGACAGGCATGTTCAGTTGCCCATGGCCCAGCACGGAGTGACACCTTGCAGCCACCCCACTGACCCTGTTTGGGGACTGAGTCCTCTGGGACAGGCATGTTCAGTTGCCCATGGCCCAGCACGGAGTGACACCTTGCAGCCACCCCACTGCCATCCAGCCACAGCAGCTGCTCTCCACCACAACCTTCCTACTACCCCTCTGGCACTGGGGTCCTCAGTGTGGGGTCCTCAAGTGTGCCTCCCTGGGGTACCAAAGCCCCACAGCACTGACTCCCCTCAGGGCAACTGGAGTCCCCAGAATACAGGGCAGGGCTGGGAGCCACTGGTGTGGAGAAGCCGCTCACCAACCCTGCCCCTGTGTCTGCTCCATTTGGGGCTTTCTTTTTTTAATCTCTTGGGTTTTTTTTTTCCCTTTTGAAATATTTTCCCCCTTTCTAAACTGGTATTTTAGACCCTTTTCTAAACCCTA
Source organism: Dryobates pubescens (assembly GCF_014839835.1). Taxonomy (NCBI): domain Eukaryota; kingdom Metazoa; phylum Chordata; class Aves; order Piciformes; family Picidae; genus Dryobates; species Dryobates pubescens. The sequence goes on along the minus strand of NC_071631.1, from coordinate 18,168,260 downwards.
CATTAAAGCAGGGACTTCCTCCAGGCCAGGCTGTCTGCGGGGCTGCAGGATCACCTCCCACCCCTGACAAGGACTAATGGGGTCTGTTCCCACCCCACGCCACCTCTGAGCTCCTGCCTCTCCCTCTCTTTTATTTATTCAACCCTCACTCCCACTGCTGAGCATCCCAATACAGCAGAAATACTTGGGCCCACAGCTGGGGCCAGCAGAGGTCAGAAGGAAAGGCAGGGGAGTGATGATGCCCAAGACCCCCAGTGCAGCCCCAATTCAACTGCTGACCCGGGGTGGCACACCGAGAATGACTGCAGTCCCCTGAGCCAGCCAATGGCCCATCCTCCTGCCCCCTCTTTTGTTTGGTGTTCCCTCATTGTGTGTGGCTTGGGGGGTGGGGGTGGCAGGGGAAGGAATCAATACAAAAATAATTCTCCAAATAAATAAGGAACAAATTGGCAGCTTGCAAGTGGCAACAGATAAAGTGCCCCATGATGGCCCCATCAAACCTCTCTCCACACACCATTCATCACCGAGCCAGCCTGCCTTAGCATCAAGCTGAATTCACTCACTAGCAGAAGACATAAACCCAGCCTTGCACATTTGGAGAGAAGAGTGTGAGCAGCAGTTAAAGTTTCAATGTGCCTGATGCTTGTGCTTTGGGGGGTTCTATCCCTGGGCCCTTGGGGAAGCTTTTCATAGAACCATGGAATTGTTTGGGTTGGGAAAGCCCTCTGTGATCATTCAGTCCAACCTTCAACATGACACCAACTGTGTCCCCAAGTTCTATGTCCACAGGTTTCTTGAACACCCCCAGGGATGGGGACTCCACCACCTCCCTGGGCAGCCTGTTCCAATCCCTGGCCACTCTTGCAGCAAAGAAAGTTTGCCTAATCTCCAACCCAGCCCTTCCCTGGCACAATTTCAGCTGATTTCATCTCATTCTATCACCTGAGACTAGGCAGAAGAGACCAAGCCCTACCTCACTGCAAGCTCTTTTCAGGGAACTTGCAGAGTTTGGCTGGGCCCAGATGTTAGGATGGATCACTCAGGGGTTTATATTTGCAGAACCTGAAGAGCTCTGGAGACCTGATCATGTCATGCCTTGCAGCAGTTACAGCTTGAAGCCTGTGTTCAAGGCTGCCACTGAGAGCTTGGTGGACTTTTGGCTGGGATGAGCCACTCAGGGGTTTTTAGGCTCCCTGGCACCTGAGAATAGAATAGAATAGAATAGAATAGAATAGAATAGAATAGAATAGAATAGAATAGAATAGAATAGAATAGAATGGCATAGAATAGAATGGCATAGAATAGAATAGAATAGAATAGAATAGAATAGAATAGAATAGAATAGAATAGAATAGAATAGAATAGAATAGAATAGAATAGAACCAGGTTGGAAGAGACCTTTGAGATCATCAAGTCCAACCTATCACCCAACACCTTCTAATCAACTAAACCAGGGCACCAAGCACCCCATCCAGTCTCTTCCTAAACACCTCCAATGATGGTGACTCCACCACCTCCCTGGGCAGCACATTCCAATGGGGAATCACTCTCTCTGTGTAGAATTTCCTCCTAACATCCAGTCTTAACCTCCCCTGGCACAGCTTGAGACTATGTCCTCTTGTTCTGGTGCTGGTTGCCTGGGAGAAGTGATCAGCCCCTGCCTGGCTACAACCTCCCTTCAGGGAGTTGTAGACAGCAATAAGGTCTCTTCTAAGCCTCCTCTTCTGCAGGCTAAGCAACCCCAGCTCCCTCAGCCTCTCCTCATAGGGCTGTGCTCCAAACCCCTCCCCAACTTTGTTGCCCTTCTCTGGACACCTTCCAGCAGCTCAACATCCTTCCTAAACTGAGGAGCCCAGAACTGGCCACAGGACTCAAGGTGTGGCCTAACCAGTGCAGTGTACAGGGGCAGAATGACCTCCCTGCTCCTGCTGGCCACACTGTTCCTGATGTTTGGTTGCAAAACCCAAAGTGCTGTGTGGACCTGACCATCCCATGCCTGGCAGACTGGGAAGGAGTGTTTAGACTCCCTGCAGCACCCCACAGCCTCAGGAGCCTCCAGCTGGTGTATCCCCCCGCCCTGGATGCGCTTGCCCACGGCTCCGGCTCACTGTGGCTGCAGCACTGCAGTCGGTGCCCTATGAAGGGAAGCTTTCTCCATCCTCTCCGCCACAGAGGGCTATTGTGAGCTCCCCATCGGAGCCTCCCTGGCTGCAGCACAAGAAGTGAGGATGCTGGCCCTCGAGGGAAGCTGACTGGGCTTTATTCAGTTGCTTTTCTTTCACAAAGTTTGTAATCCACTGCCCAAGACATAGTACGAGCTCTGTGAGACATGAATAACATTCCCTCATGTGACTGTTTGTACAACCCAGGGCATTACAGGTCAGGCTGAGAAGTGTTGTAAGAATGATGCAAGGCCCCCAGCCTAGACAAGCAGGGAGCATGGCAAAGTCAGATAAAGAGGCATTCACAGGGCTGTGTGGGGTCCAGCACACAGTGGCTGAAGCCCAACGGGTCACAGCTTCAATGGATGCTCTTGGGGCTACCCATGGGGAACCACAGCTCTTTCCTGGCTGCACATTACATCATTAGCAAACTCACCTTTGAGAGCTGGGGTGAGACACCCATCAGCCTTGCAGAGGCAAAGAGTGTGACTTAGAGAGAAGAAACCAAAAGGAATTCAAAGACATTCAGGGACCAAAAGGTCCTTCAGTCTGACATCTTGAAGAAGGTGGAGATCCACGTGGCAGCAAAGGCATGAGGGTTGTTGAAGGGTGAGAAACTGCCAAAGCACCTGACACACAGGGCAGGGAAAGCAGATGAACCCTTCTCTGAAACCCAAACTAGCCACAGATGTGCCTTGTGCTTTGGTGTCCCTGCTGTATCCTCTCACACCCACTGCCTCACTGTGTACCCTCACAGCTTCCTGGCAGGGATGAGGCTCTGCTGCACCACTTGACTCCAGCTTCACATTCTCCTGGTTGGCTCTCTAGGTCCTCAGCTGCTCCTAATCACCTCCTCAGTACCTCTTCCTTTGGCATCAAGCACCCTAGGGAGCTGAAGACAGATGCAAGGGTGGGTTTCAACAGGGAGCCCACCTCAGAAGGCAGTTGTTCTGCTTATAACTCAAACAACCAGCAGCAGAACATGAGGGCACAGTCTCAAGCTGTGCCAGGGGAAGTTTAGGCTGGAGGTGAGGAGGAAGTTCTTCACTGAGAGAGTTGTTAGCCATTGGAATGTGCTGCCCAGGGAGGTGGTGGAGTCCCCATCCCTGGAGGTGTTCAAGAGGGGATTGGACCTGGCACTTGGTGCCATGGTTTAGTCATGAGGTCTGTGGTGACAGGTTGGACTGGATGATCTTTGTGGTCCCTTCCAACCTTGGTGACTCTGTGACTCTGTAAGGAGAAGAGGAAGAAGAAGCTTTGCCCAAAACATTCCGGAAGTAGCATTTGGGCAAACAAGAAGCCCAAAAGCAGCACCCACAGTGCAGCAGCACAGGGGCTGTTTTCCTTTCACACTCATTCCCAAGACCCTCTGCTGCTGCTTGGCAATGCTACAGACTCCTTATTTTTTCACCTCCCCAGCCCAGTCCTGCTGCCACCCCACACACCCGCTCTGCCCCTTTGCATCCACACACACCCACCCCTGCCGCCCCCACTTCCCCTTCCCTCAAGCAGTGTTGTTCTGGTAACCCAATCCACCCCAGCAAAACCAGCCTGGCTCCAGGAGGGGGTTGTCTTCCCCTTGATTTATGTAGGGTCAGCCTCCTAATTGTCCCCCTCTTTTTGATGCCTTCCTCCGTATAACTCAGGCGGGTGAGGTCTGAGCGGAACGCCGGCAAATTGAGCATGCCGTCCTTATCACCAGCTCCAGAATTCCATTCCAAAGGGGCTTTGCATCACTGCACCCTGGGAGGAGCAAGAGGAAGGAACAGAGAGGTCCCTCTGCAGCAAAACTCCTCCACACTGGGCCAAGCATGGCACAGACCCCCTGCCTTCCCGAGCTGCTTTCTCCTGTCGTTCCCGGCTCTATTTGGACTCTAGGCAAGAGCCAGCTGAGTGCCCCAGCAGAAGCAAAGTTTGTGCAGCCAAGGAGTGGAGTTAATGGGCTCTGCAGGGCTGGATGCTGCAAAGGACAGATTAGCACAGGGGAAGTCCCAGGCAGGCTGTGGCTGCTGGTGGGAGTTTAAAGGCTGTGGCTCGGAAGCATAGCACAAGCCCTATGAGGAGAGGCTGAGGGAGCTGGGGTTGCTTAGCCTGGACAAGAGGAGGCTCTTAGAGGAGGAGACCTTATTGCTCTCTACAACTACCTGAAGGATGGTTGTAGCCAGGAGGGGGTTGGTCTCTTCTCCCAGGCAACCAGCACCAGAACAAGAGGACACAGTCTCAAGCTGCACCAGGGGAAATTTAGGCTGGATGTTAGGAAGAAGTTCTTCATAGAAAGAGAGATTGGCCTTTGGAATGTGCTGCCCAGGGAGGTGGTGGAGTCACCATCCCTGGAGGTGTTTAGAAAGAGCCTGGATGGGGTGCTTGGTGCCATGGTTTAGTTGATTAGAAGGTGTTGGGTGATAGGTTGGAGTTGATGATCTCAAAGGACTCTTCCAACGTGGTTAATTCTGTTCTATTCTATTCTATTCTATTCCATTCCATTCCACTCCATTCCATTCTATTCTATTCTATTCTATGCACACTCCAAGGGATGATCCATGTGTCCTGCTTCCCTCAGGCTTCAGTGCTGGAGGCGAAGTGACCTACAGATGCAAATGAGGCAGATTTGATTGATTACTTGGTAGGAGTTGGGGTGTGAAGGTAGAAGCTTCAGCACCATGGCTGTCAGCAAAGCTGGATCTGTGCAGCTGCTGGGTGGACTGGTCTCATCAACAAGGAAAGGTCATTTTTCAACACCCTTGCCTTTAAGGCACATCAAGAGCTCAGGGAAAGCAGCAAGCTTTCAACTAACAGCTTTCACCAAGCCCAGATTCTGTCTGGGAGCCTCTGGCTCCCCTCTGTACCCTACCCAACTGCAACACATGGAGCCAAAGCCCTCATTACAGCCCAGGGTCACTGGGGGTGATGTTCCAGCCTGCCCTGAAGGCACACATCCTCTCATGTATCTTTGTACCACCTGCAGGGGCCTAGAGCAGGCAGGGAAGAGATCCTCTCTCAGGTCCAGTTATTCAGAGTTTACATTTCATGAGCCAGAGAGGCTCCTGGACAGGAGTGCATCACCCACAGCATGCGGGCTTGGAGAACTAACTGCTCAGCTGTGATCTGCATCCTGCTGATGGTCCATGAGCATCAGCTGGTCCACAAAGCAAATGCAATTGGAAAGCCACAAACACCCATTTCTGTGCAATGGAAAGGGAAAGCCTGTGCCCAGTTGTTTTCTGTGCCCAGTTGGAAGCTACAGGCTGGGGTTGGAGTGGCTGGAGAGCAACCAGGCAGAAAGGGACCTGAGGGTACTGGTTGACAGCAGCTGAACAGGAGCCAGCAGTGTGCCCAGGCAGCCAAGAAGGCCAAGGGCATCCTGGCCTGCATCAGGAAGAGTGTGGCCAGCAGGAGCAGGGAAGTCATTGTGCCCTGTGCTCAGTGCTGGTTAGGCCACACCTTGAGTCCTGTGTCCAGCTCTGGGCGCCTCAATTCAAGAAGGACATTGAGGGAAGACCTTATTGCTGTCTACAGCTACCTGAAGGGAGGTTGTAGCCAAGTGGGGGTTGGTCTCTTCTCCCAGGCAACCAGCACCAGAACAAGAGGACACAGTCTCAAGCTGTGCCAGGGGAAGTTTAGGCTCAAGGTGAGGAGAAAGTTCTTCAGAGAGAGTTGTTGGCCATTGGAAGGTGGTTGCCCAGGGAGGTGGTGGAGTCACCATTCCTTGAGGGGATTGGACATGGCACTTGGAGCCATGGTTTAGTTAGTCATGAGGTGTTGGGTGACAGGTTGGACTTGATGACCTCTGAGGTCTTTTCCATCCTGGTTGATTCTATGATAAGCCAGGCCTGGGCACAGATCAGGACAGACCATGGGCCAGGAACTATTCCCAGTAGTATGGGCAAGGTTTTAGTGGGAACTCAGAGGCAGCTGAGCTCCTGGAGTGGGACAGCCCTAAAAATCAGGGAGCTCACAGTCCACTGGGAATTCTGTATCTCTGGCAAGCCTCAGGTTTTACATTCCAGACCAAAAGGGGATGAAGGCCAGTGCCTTCTTGGGTGGCTGCAGGAACCTGTTCTCAGGCTCTGAGCTGCTGCTACCTGGGAGTCCTGCCTGTCCCTGGCTTAACCACACACCTTGCCCACATGTTCCTGCTGACATGCCCATGTGCAAGCTCCATGGCAAAGGCAGAGAGCTGCATGCATTACAAACGAGGTGGAAAAGAAACCAGAACCCACCCCTGGCTTCTTGTAGCCCTCTGCTAATTAGGTGAGACATGGTAAGAGGAACCCCTGCTATCAGCCAAGCCAAGGGAATGTAAATATTTGCAGGTCTAGGTCACCAGATCCATTATTTACTGCTCTGTCATATGACTTCAGGTTTGACATAAGACTTGAGGGGTTTTGGGGAGGGGGGGAGGGGGGGTTGGGTTTTTTTCTCTCTGAGCGTCCCTTGATTGCTTACCCGTTAGGTAGGAGCAAAAAGGGAGGGCTGCCTTCCACATCCCACACATGCCAAACAATGATGCTACTGTGAGCTGGGCCCATTAATTCCCCTTTGCTGGGTGACACAAGGTGTTGGGTGCTATGAGCCAGAAAGGAGCACGAGGCAGCACTCTCAGCATCCTGTCCTGCAGACACCAGTGCCACGGCAGCTCTCACACAGCCTCTGCACGGTGAGAACTGGTGCCAGTGGGGGGAAAAAAAACCAACCAGCCCTGCAGCAACAGGGACATCCACTACAAAACCAGAGAGATCCCACCCAAAACTCCCCCCATGGGAGCCACAAACTCAGTTTCTCTCAGGTTCAGCAGGAGCGTTCAGCCGGCACATTTACACTGGACCCCGTCCACAGGTTCCCCATTCCCAATTCCTCTGCCAGAAAGTGGGGAAGGGAAATGTTCTTTGTGTTTAAAGGGAATATTTCACATCCAAGGGGGGAAAAGCTGTGTTTAGCTACCCACATTCCCCAGCCCAGGTTTCAAAGCCTCCTGTCAGGCAGTAGCACCCTGCCAGGGTGATGGCTTGGGAAAAAAAATCACTGCTTAGGTGCAAACATTTCAAAGGTTTCTTTTCCCTCTCCCCATTAATACCTGGGTCTGCCTATCAAGGAGGGGGTTACATCCAGCCTGGTGCTGGCATTTTCCCCTGAGCAGCCTCCCCACTGCTGCCCATGGCTTCAGGCTTCCCCACACTGCAACAGAACTACAAATCGCTGCAGTCCTGCTCTCTGCTCTTCCCTCTGCTTCAAACCATCTCAGAGGATCCAGTGGCAGGCATGGCTGGACCAGGAAGAAGGACCTCTGGAGCTGGCATATCCTGGAAGCAAAGGCACCTAGCTCTAACCCAGGGTCTGCAGACATCCAGCAGCTTTGTGCAATCATCCAGCTTGGCCCAGGAGACTCTAGGCAAAGAAAAGCAGTGAAGGTCTCCTTTTGGGGTAAGTTCTGAAAACATCAACTCTTTGCCATTTTCACTGGAAATAATGCCCAAAAAAATGTACATTTTGGGGCTTGATGGGGAAGGGAAGGGAAGGGAAGGCAAGGCAAGGCAAGGCAAGGCAAGGCAAAAAAATGGAAATCAGATGTTTCCTGCAAGAATTTAGTTTCTAGAGTTGTTCTTGGCCCTGAGAAGAGCTTCAATTTAGAATTTCCCACTGTTTCTGCCCCCAACCCCCTCTGCTCCCCACTCGCAAGGGCTGGAGGCTGCAGCTCGGCTCAGCATGAGAAGATTGAGCTCTTCTGCACTCAGGGTAGGAGGGAAGAGGAGAAAGCAGCAGCAGCAGGGAGGTGGAAGGGATGGTTACCCCAGAACTGCCCTGGGCAGCCTGTTCCAGTGCCCAATGACCCTTTCAATAAAGAAATGTTTCCTCATATCCAACCCAAACCTCCCTTGGTGCAACTTGAGGCCATTCCTTCTTTTCTTATCACCTGGGAGAAGAGGCTGACCCTCACCTCACTCTGACCTCCTTTCAGGGAGTTGTAGAGAGCAATGAGGTGTCCCTTCAGCCTCCTTTTCCCCAGACTGACCAACCCCCATTTCCCACTCAGCTGCTCCTCATCAGACTTGTGTTCAAAACCCCTCAGCAGCTTCACTACCCTAAATGATGAGCTGCCCTCCGCCGTGACAGGGTATCAAAGGGGTCACCCCCAACTGGAGACAGCTCAAAACAAGCTGCCACAACCACACAAAGCTGAGAGGCAAAGGAGGGGAGTTGGGGGAGTTTCATTCTGAACAGTCTGTAAGAAAGGAGATTAAACGGGGAGAGTGCTAATGGTATAAATACCTCCAGGGAAATACCATCAAAGGAGAGAGGGGGATTATTCAAATGATCTGGAAACGGTAAAACAAGGACTGCTGGGGGCTGCAGCTAGAAATGGAAATATTTCAGGCAAGGCATTAAGAAAAACTGTCTTGGAAGTGAGAGTGATTAGGTGCAGAAATCAGCCAGCCCAGCAGCGAGGCAGGGCCTTATCAGAGGTATTTGAAGCTGACATAAGCACATGTCAGGAGGAGATGTGGATGTGACCCAGGTGAAAAGAGAGGTCAGACCTAAAACAAAACACACAAAAAAAAACCCCAAAGGAGTTTGGAGCCCACTCACCAAGGATGCTCCTGTCTGGTCCCTCACCATCAGCCCTGGCTGCATGGCCTCAGGGCAGAGCAGAGCAATCGCCCCCAAAGAGCTGCACACACGCAGGACCTTGGCCACGGCAAAAGATCACAGCCTCACAGGATGTCAGGGGGAGATCATCGAGTCCAAGCCCCCTGCCAGAGCAGGACCATACAATCTGGCTCAGGTCACACAGGAACACATCCAGACAGGCCTTGAAAGTCTCCAGAGAAGGAGACTCCACAACCTCTCTGAGGAGCCTGTTCCAGTGCTCTGTGACCTTCACAGTAAAGAAGTTCCTCCTAGTGTTGAGGTGGAACCTCCTGTGCCGCAGCTTTCATCCATTGCTCCTTGTCCTATCCCAGGGAGCAAGTGAGCAGAGCCTGGCCCCTCCCTCCTGCCCCCCAGCCCTCAGATATTTAGAAACATTTATTAAATCCCCTCTAAGTCTTCTCTTTTCCCCTCAGCCCCTCAGCTTCTCCTCCCCAGGCAGTGCTCCAGTCCCCTAAGCATCCTCATTGCCCTCCGCTGGACCCTCTCCAGCAGATCCCTCTTGAACTGGGGAGCCCCAGACTGAACGCAGTACTCAAGAGGAGGTCTCTCCAGGGCAGAGTAGAGGGGGAGAAGAACCTCCCTCCCTGGATCTGCTGGACACACTTCTTAATGCACCCCAGGATCCCATTGTCCTTCTTGGCCACCAGGGCCCACTGAGAAGTCGTTACCCACCAGGACTCCCAGGGCAGCCAGCCACATTGCCAGGCACTCCCTTTCCTCTTCCCCTCGGAGCTTCCAACCTTCCTCTGGTTTCCCTGCATTCATTTCCCTCCCTCCTGACCGTGGCAAACAAAGGCTGCTGGAGCCATGTGCTGCCTGCTCTGGTCCAGGATGAAATGCCCCATAAAACATCCCAGCCAGCTCGCCACTGTGTAACTTGGCAGGGCAGCTAATGAGTAAAGCCTGGGGTTGGCTGTGTAATTAAAAGTGATGTATTTTTACACAGAAATGATGAGTTTTCCATCCCCCAAAAGCTGATCAATTGCTCAGGCTCAATTTCTCAAGCTCAGAGCCCTTGCTGGCCACTTCCCCCCCTCCCCTCCCCTTCTTTTCACACAGCACTGTTTTATTTTTCTTTTCTCTGTTCCCCTTTCCCCCCCCCCCCCAAAAAAAAAGACCATTTTCCCCATCTACATAATGGGCTGTAAATACTTTTCTCCTAAGATGAAAAGTCCATTTGATTTGCATTAAATCTTCATCAGTGCAAGCCTTCAGCTGCAGCAAGGCCCAGATAGTGACACAGAATATTGCAGCTCTTTCCACCCCACCCCCCCCCCCACTTAAAGATCCCAACAGCAAAGAGAAACCAAATGGGAAAGGGATAAAGGAAGAAGGGGAACCCATGGCACTTCTGGGTGTTGAGACACAAATACCTACTGGAAAGGTAGGACTTGACAGGTTGGACTTGATGATCTTTGAGGTCTCTTCCAACCTTGGTGATACTGTGATAAAGGGTATTGCCAGGCTGGAGGTTTCCTTCATCACCTTGGTGCTGCTGGAGCCCTTGTCCTAGAGCATCTCTCTACAACTACCTGAAGGGAGGTGGTAGCCAGGTAGGGGTTGGTCTCTTCTCCCAAGCAACCAGCAACACAACAAGAGGACACAGTCTCAAGCTGTGCCAGGGGAGGTTTAGACTTTCCACCATGCCACTGCCACCTTGATCCTGAAGCCAGCTGGCAACTGAGTTGGAGGCTGAGGACATTTGTCCAGGTGCAGCAGGGGGGAAATGGCAACAGAGCCTTGCCAGCACAGACCCTGATCCCTGGCTCATCCTTCTGGTTTCACACTTCTGTGGCCTCTGCTGCTCCTCACCAGCGCTTCCCACCCATTTCCCAGTAACCTCTGGAGAAGGAAGAGGGTCTTGGCTGTCCTTGAGGGACACTGAAGGGAAAGATCCTGCCAGAAGCAATGCCTGCCCCAGCCTCACTTGTAGCTCTTTGCGCTCCTTGCAGATAAGGGGGCAGGAAGATGAAGAGAGACTTTCCACCATGCCACTGCCACCTTGATCCTGAAGCCAGCTGGCAACTGAGATGGAGGCTGAGGACATTTGTCCAGGTGCAGCAGGGGGGAAATGGCAACAGAGCCTTGGTCAGCCTGCCTTCTGCCTGCTTACTCACACCAACATGGTAAGGCCAACATGGCAGGGCAGGGCCACACCACCATCCTCCAGAGTATTGTTTGACATCCTGCTGGGAACAACCTGCCTTGACTCCTGCACAAACCACTGCATAACCTCTCAAGCTTTGTCCACCTCTCACATATGGAATGCTCAGATGCCAAAGCAGGATCAGATCAGGTTGCACAGGCACACATCCTGATGGATTTTGAATGGCTTCAGAGAAGGAGACTCCACAAGCCCTGTGAGCAGCCTGGTCCAGTGATCTGCCAGCCTCATAGGAAAGAAGTTTCTCTTGAGGTGAGGAGAAAGTTCTTCCCAGAAAAAGTAATTGGCCTTTGGGATGTGCTGCCCAGGGAGGTGGTGGAGTTCCCATCCCTGGGGGTGTTCAAGAAAGGCTTGGCTGTGGCACTTGGAGCCATGGTTTAGTTGTCAGGAGGTGTTAGGCATCAGGTAATAAGTTGGACTTGATGATCTCTGAAGTCTTTTCCAACCTGGTTGATTCTATGATTCTTTGCTGCAGGAGTCCCTTGGACATCAGCACAGAGAACCAGCAGGATCAGGCCGTGAGGGTTGGTGCAACAGAAGGTCCAGGCTCCAAGATCTTTGGTCTGCTGTGCAAAGTGCCAGGCCTTGCATGGGCTTTCCAGCCCCAGCATGGCAGCAGAGAGTCATCACTGCCATTTTGTCCATAGATAAGCTGCTTCTCTCCAAGGTCATACACAGCAGGGACAAACCCTGGGCATCCTTCTGGGGATGAAGACAGAATCATTTAGGTTGGAAAATAAACCCTTTAAAATCATCAAGTCCAACCATGAATCCAGCACTGCTAGGTCACCACTAAACATGGACACTCACCCCTGAGCCACCTCTGTGCCACCATAGCAGGTACAAACCATCCCTGAGCAGGACATGGTGCTCCATCACATTGGGGTGCAGCACTGGGGCAGAGCCAGCCCTGTGGCACAGGGTAAGGAGAACCCCAAGGCTGCTTGGCAGCATGGTGGCATCCTTGTCCTGGCCACACTCAGTCCTATGGGCAGAGCTCAGCTCTCACAAGGTGCTGCTCACTGTGATACTGATCTGCAAAACAAGTCTCTGACAGGACCATTCAGTCATGATTTTTTCATCCCCATGTGCCTCTGCAGCCCCTGGTGCCTTTCAGACACCAAAAAAAGTCTCAGACAGGACCATTCAGTCATGAGTTTTACATCCCCATGTGCCTCTGCAGACCTTGGTGCCTTTCAGACAGCAAAAAAAAGCCTCTGACAGGACCATTCAGTCATGATTTTTACATCCCCATGTGCCTCTGCAGCCCTTGGTGCCTTTCAGACAGCAAAACCCTGGGATATGAAGTTTAGTCCACATCTGGGGCCAAACAACAGCAGTTGTTCTGTTTCCTGACAAGCCCTCCCCAGCAGAGAAGGGGAAATGGGAAAAGGAGACCCATGGGTTGAAATGAAAATGGATTTAGTGAAATCAAGAACAAAGCTAACACTAATACCAATGCAATGTATATGAGGTTGTACCCAGCCCTGGAAACATACAGTGGGTACAATAAACACAATCATACAACTGTTAGGGTTGGAAGGGACCTCAAGGCTCAGCCAGTTCCAACCCCCCTGCCATGGGCAGGGACACCTCACACTACAGCAGGTTGCTCACAGCCACATCCAGCCTGGCCTTAGAAACTTCCAGGGGTGAGGCTTCCACCACCTCCCTGGGCAACCTGTGCCAGTCTCTCACCACCCTCCTGGGGAACAACCTCTTCCTAACATCCAATCTGATTCTACCCATTTCCCCCCAGTCCTATCACTCCCTGACACCCTCAAAAGTCCCTCCCCAGCTTTCTTGGAGCCCCCTTAAGATACTGGAAGGCCACAATAAGGTCTCCTCAGAGCCTTCTCCTCTCCAGACTGAATGGGAAGGAATTCTTTGGGAGAAGGAGAAGAAAGAGGGGCAGGGTCAAGAGGAACTTAAGCAAGAGCAGGAGCCCAAGCAGGAGCCCCCAGCCTCATCCCTCTTTATACTGAGCATGATGTTTCTGGTCTGGGATACACCTGGGGCCAGCTCAAGCTGTTTGTCCTGGCTGACTCCTGCCAACAGCCTGCACCCACGGCTGACCAAGGATGCTGTCCCAGCCAGACCAGGACAGACCCCAGCCCTGTCCCCACGCAGCAGCACAGACACTGTCTCAGCTGGGGCTGCTGGCTGTCCCCGGTGAGGAGTCAGTCCAGCAGCTGCTGTAACTCCACAATTAGGACCCGGTGGAGCCACGATTTCTGCTCCAGGCCCACCCTTTGGATATCCTGTTGACCCCCTCCAGAAGTCTGCTCCCTGGGGCATCCCCTCAGAGCCCCAGCTTGGGGCTGCTTTCGTCTAAGAACTGCCCCTACAAATCAAGAAGGTGATGCTGTCAGCAGCAGGAGCACGTTTATTAAGTGACAACCAGCCTGTTCCCTTCCAGCTCCACTTTCACTCCTTCCTTGCATTCATTTTGTCACACCTACAAGCTTTTTCATTTCTCCCTCCTTTCTCTTTCCTCTTATAATCACAGAGTCACAGAATGTTAGAGGCTGGAAGGGACCTCTGGAGATCGTTGAGTCCAAATCCCCTGCCAACAGTCTCACTGTCCAGTGAAGGATCTAGCTGTGTGGGATGTACACAGAATCATAGGATTGGCAGGGTTGGAAGGGACCTCAAGGTTCAGCCAGTTCCAACCCCCTGCCATGGCCAGGGACACCTCACACTACAGCAGGTTACTCACAGCCACATCCAGCCTGGCTGCAAAAACCTCCAGGGATGAGGCTTCCACCACCTCCCTGGGCAACCTGTGCAAGTGTCTCACCACCCTCATGGGGAAGAACCTTCTCCTAGCACAAAAGAAGGAAGAAAAGAGTTCATCTCCAGCAGCTACAGGTGGGTCTGGAGAGAGTAGTCCTGCCCAGCAGCAGTGTCCAGTTCTGAGGCACTTAGGTTAGGAAAGATGCTGAGGTGCTGGAAGGTGTCCAGAGAAGGGCAGCAAAGCTGGGGAGGGGTCTGGAGCACAGCCCTGTGAGGAGAGGCTGAGGGAGCTGGGGTTGCTTAGCCTGCAGAAGAGGAGGCTCAGGGGAGACCTTCTTGCTGTCTACAACTACCTGAAGGGAGGTTGCAGCCAGGTGGGGGTTGGTCTCTTCTCCCAAGCAACCAGCACCAGAACAAGAGGACACAGTCTCAAGCTGCACCAGGGGAGGTTCAGGCTGGATGCTAGGAAGAAGTTCTTCCCAGAAGGAGAGATTGGCCATTGGGATGTGCTGCCCAGGGAGGTGGTGGAGTCACCATCACTGGGGGTGTTTAAAAAGAGACTGGATGAGGCACTTGGTGCCGTGGTTTAATTGATTAGATGGTGTTGGGTGATAGGCTGGACTTGATGATCTCTGAGGTCTTTTCCAACCTGGTTAATTCTATTCTATTCTATTCTATTCTATTCTATTCTATTCTATTCTATTCTATTCTATTCTATCCTGTCCTATCCTGTCCTATCCTATTCTATTCTATTCTATCCTATCCTATCCTGTCCTATCCTGTTCTGTTCTATTCTATTCTATTCTATTCTACCCTACCCTATCCCATCCCATCCTATCCTATCCTATCCTATCCCATCCTACCCTATCCTATCCTATCCTATCCTATCCTATCCTATCCTATCCTATCCTATCCTATCCTATCCTATCCTATCCTATCCCATCCTATCCTATCCCATTCTATTCTGTTCCAATCTGCTGATCTGTCCAGTAAGGCTTCTGCCCCACCCACACGTGGGGTCCCTTCCAATCCAACCCATTCTATGAGTCTATGATCTAGTGCTCAAAGACTAAAACCCACACAAAAAGGAAGGTGAGGTAGGCAGGGAAACCCTACCCAGAAGCAGCCAGTGCTCCCCCTGGGAAGGGCTGCCAGGCAGACCCCCAGGGCTGCCAGCGCAGCGTCCCCCACCCAGCCGCGGGCACAGGAAGGGATCCTGCGATCCTCTGAGTGCTCCCACCGAGGCTCTTTCTTTGTTGTCTCTGCCATAAAAGAGGTTCTATCAAGCTGGGACAGTAAATTCTAGTTGGAATTAACCAACCCCATTTAGTCACAACGAGGCTGCTCGCACAACCCAAAGCCCCATCTCAGACAAGCAGCGCCTGAGAGCACAGCTTTGGCTCGGAGCATTCCCAGCAGCTGCCTTCATAAAAGCTAATAAAGTACAGTCAGATAATTAAAAGCTTTAATTAAAAATGCAAAATCCAAAGAGTTTCAGATTAAGAAGGAAACTTGTTTTGACATCTGAAATTGCTGCACCAGCTAAATTCCCCCACCCCGTTCCCTCCAGGCTATTTGGAGCTTGCTGAGGAGCTGGAAATATCTCCTAACCCAGTCCAATCTCCATGTGTTGCTGGGGATGTGCACCCAAAACCCACATGGATGCAGCTTGTTTTACAGCTTCACTTGTCATGATCCCAGCCTGAGGCAGCAGTGGGCTCCTTTGCCTGCCAGCCCTTGAAGGCAGCCTGAGGATGGAGCAGGCAATCGGCACCCCTGGGGTAAAATACCCAGCTCCTGGGCGTGGGCTGCCAGGCTGAAATGAGAGCTGAGCAGAGCTGCAGAGTCAGCTTCGGGTGGAGGTTCCTCCAGCTTTGCCCTTAGAGGTGGCACTGGGGCGTGGGGCTGCTCAGTGCCACCACTCTGACCACAGAAGCACAGAACTGGGCTTCTACCTCTAAGATCATCAAGCCCCACCATCGACCTAACACCACCAGGGTCATTAAACAATGCCCCCAGCTGCCATCTCCACACATTTCTTGGACACCTTCAGGGATGGGGACTCCACCAGCTCCCTGGGCAGCCTGCTCCAATCCGTGACCACTCTTGCAGGAAGGAAATCTCTCCTAATCTTCAACCTAACCCTCCCCTGGCACAATTTCAGGCCATTTCCTCTCTGTCTATCACTGGATACTAGGGAGAAGAGACACACCTCCACCTCACTGCAACCTCCTTTCAGAGGTGTAGAGAGCAATGAGTTCTTCCTTATGGCTGTGGTGCCTCCTAGCCTGCAGCCAGGAGCACCTACTACACAGGTGCTGGGAGGTGGAATTCGGTGGGGGCTGTGCTGGAGGATGAAGAGGGAGCAGGACTGAGCTGGTTTTGCAGCTGGACTTGGGTCCATAGAAGGTCCCAGGCCTGCAGCAGCTTGAAACAAGGAAGTTTTGTGGCTTTTTTTCCTTTTTCTACATTCCACTCAGTTGGAAGCACATCTCTCCTGCAGGAATTCTTATTTCTGGCAGGACAAGTGCAGGCATGGACACAGCCAGGGACATTCCAGGTGTGGGTGCAGCGTGCTGCCAGGAGAAAGGAAACTTCAGCCTGCAAAGAGAGGAGAAGCAGTGCTCTACCCTGGGATTGCTGGAGGCTCACTGAAGCCCTAGTGAGCTTCTCACCTCCTCATTTCCAAGCCCCTCAAGGCAATGCAGCTGATGGGAAGCCTCTGCTTCAGCCACACTGTCCCCTTTCGGAATGTCTACAGCATCACAGTCCTCACAGACTCACAGAATGGTTTGGGTTGGAAGGGACCTTAAAGATCATCCAGTTCCACCCCCCTGCCCTGGGCAAGGACACCTCCCACCAGAGCAAGCTGCTCATGGGTGCAATTCACAACCCTTTTGCTCTAGTCAGTGTATTGGAACAAAATGCTCTTGTAACAAGTCCTGCTGAAATGGCAGCAGATCCATCAGAGCCCCCTCAGGACTGCAGATCCATAAAGTCTTCAAGCCCACAGGAGCTGATTTAATTGTGCAGTTTGACATTTCTCAGCATGCAGAGCAAGGAGCCTCTCTGAGCACCAGCTGTTACACACCCAGCACCAGAGAACCTTTGCTTCTAGCTACACATCCACCCACATTTACTGGCCTCTGGTGGTGGAGAAGCCATCCTGGAGCTACTAAGGGGACATAGAATCACAGAACTCAGGGGAGACCTTATTGCTGTCTACAGCTACCTGAAGGGAGGTTGTAGCCAGGAAGGGGTTGGTCTCTTCTCCCAGGCAACCAGCACCAGAACAAGAGGACACTGTCTCAAGCTGTGCCAGGGGAGGTTGAGGCTGGAGGTGAGGAGAAAGTTCTTCACAGAGAGAGTTGTTAGGCATTGGGATGTGCTGCCCAGGGAGGTGGTGGAGTCACCATCCCTGGAGGTGTTCAAGAGGGGATTGGACGTGGCACTTCGTGCCATGGTTTAGTACTCATGAGGTGTTGGGTGACAGGTTGGACTGGATGATCTTGAGGTCTTTTCCAACCTTATTGATTCTATGATTCTAACTGTTAGGGTTGGAAGGGACCACAAGCATCATCCAGTTCCAAGGCCCCTGCCATGGGCAGGGACACCCCACACTAGATCAGGCTGGCCAGAGCCTCATCCAGCCTGTTCTTCAGCACCTCCAGGGATGGAGCCTCAACCACTTCCCTGGACAACCCATTCCAGGGCTTCACCACTCTCATGAGGAAGAACTTCCTCCTCACCTCCAGCCTGAATCTCCCCACCTCCAGCTTCATTCCATTCCCCCTAGTCCTATCACTGCCTGAGATCCTGAGCAGTCCCTCCCCAGCCTTCTTGGAGCCCCCTTCAGATCCTGGAAGGCCACAATTAGGTCACCTCAAAGCCTTCTCTTCTCCAGACTGAAAAGCCCCAACTCCTTCAGTCTGTCCTCACAGGAGAGGTGCTCCAGCCCTCTGCTCATCCTCCTGGCCCTTCTCTGGACACCTTCCAGCACCTCCAGATCCCTCTTGTAATAGGGGCTCCAGAACTGGAGGCAATACTCCAGGTGGGGTCTCAGCAGAGCTGAGCAGAGGGGGAGAATCCCCTCCCTTGCCCTGCTGGCCACACTTCTCTTCCTGCAGCCCAGGATCTGGTTGGCTTTCTGGGCTGCAAGTGCACACTGAGAGCTCCTGTTGAGCTTCTCCTCCACCAACACCCCCAAGTCTCTCTCCTCAGGGCTGCTTTCCAGCCAGCCACTGCCCAGCCTGGATTTGTGCCTGGGATTGCCTCCACCCAGATGCAGGACTTAAAACATTTGGATTTGGATTTCAACAGCCAATGGCTTTGGTTTGGCCTTGTGCAGGGTTTCCTTTGTCCTCTTCTCCCCAGGAAAACTTCCAAAAATTAAGCTCTGGCTTCTGGCCAAACCTTTGGGGAGCAGTAGAGGAGCCATGTGCATACTGTCTTGCCTTGGTGCCTTTGCCACTGCTCTCCCCTGGCACCTCTGCTCTTGCATGTGCAGGTAAGCATTTGTTGTGTTGCCCAGCACAGCCCCAGGGCTGTGCCTGGGTTAAAGGCCTGGTGCTAACCCTTCACTTGGCCCAGCACTGACCTGAGATGCCCTCCTCTACCAAATGACCACTGGCAAAAGGTTTCTCCAAGCCCCTGCCTCAGTTTCTCCCCTTGCAGGACGGAGCCCTGATGGAACACAGCCTCCTCTGCTGAGTTCTTTGTAAAAGCTTCTTTCTCTTCTTTTCTCTTCTGGCTCTGCTGACTTCTGCATTCCCCCAGCAGCCCCTGGAGCTCCACAGATCTGCTGCCCACATTGACCCATCCTGCTGCAGACCAATGGGGTGCACAAGCAGTTTTCCCTGCTTCCCACCCTTTTGTTCCCTGGCCCTGGGGGCAAGGGGGCTGCAAATGTCACTTTGGGTCCCCAGAGGTCATTGAGCAGAGCACAGACCTACATTAGCCCACAAAGAGACCCTCTTAAAGCTGTCCCTTCTGCTACCCTTGGGCTGTGGTCAAGCCAAAAGTCGCCAAAGGGGTGAGGAGCATGGGCAAGGGGCAGGGGTGATGGAGTGAGTAAGATACCCAACATGGCCTAACACAGGAGCACCCCTCAGGCACCCCCACATTTAACTCTCTGGGGTCCCACAGCAGCGAGCAAAGACACAGGGGCAGGGCTGGGGGCCAAGCAGGATGCCCATGAGGAACAGGTGCTGGGGGGCACAGGGCTCTGTCCCAGCTCCTGCTGGAGGAGAAGGGAGAGGAGGAAGGAGAGGAGGAGGGAGAGGAGAAGGGAGAAGGGCAGAAGAGGAGGGAGAGGAGAAGGGAGAAGGAGAAGGAGAAGGGTATGGAGAAGGGGAAGGAGAAGGGGATGGAGAAGGGGAGGGAGAAGAGGAAAGAGAAGGGGAGGGAGAAGGGGAGGGAGATTAAGGCAGCAAAGCTAGCAGAGGGCTGAGGGCTCCCTCCTGTGGGCTACGAGCCGCCTGCTGCTGCTGAGCGGAGGAGCGCTCCTGAACTGCCAGCGCAGACCCTGATCCCTGGCTCATCCTTCTGGTTTCACACTTCTGTGGCCTCTGCTGCTCCTCACCAGCGCTTCCCACCCATTTCCCAGTAACCTCTGGAGAAGGAAGAGGGTCTTGGCTGTCCTTGAGGGACACTGAAGGGAAAGATCCTGCCAGAAGCAATGCCTGCCCCAGCCTCACTTGTAGCTCTTTGCGCTCCTTGCAGATATGGGAGCAGGAGGATGAAGAGAGACTTTCCACCATGCCACTGCCACCTTGATCCTGAAGCCAGCTGGCAACTGAGTTGGAGGCTGAGGACATTTGTCCAGGTGCAGCAGGGGGGAAATGGCAACAGAGCCTTGGTCAGCCTGCCTTCTGCCTGCTTACTCACACCAACATGGTAAGGCCAACGTGGCAGGGCAGGGCCACACCACCATCCTCCAGAGTACTGTTTGACATCCTGCTGGGAGCAACCTGCCTTGACTCCTGCACAAACCACTGCATAACCTCTCAAGCTTTGTCCACCTCTCACATATGGAATGCTCAGATGCCAAAGCAGGATCAGATCAGGTTGCACAGGCACACATCCTGATGGATTTTGAATGGCTTCAAGAAGGAGACTCCACAAGCCCTGTGAGCAGCCTGGTCCAGTGATCTGCCAGCCTCATAGGAAAGAAGTTTCTCTTGAGGTGAGGAGAAAGTTCTTCCCAGAAAGAGTAATTGGCCTTTGGGATGTGCTGCCCAGGGAGGTGGTGGAGTCCCCATCCCTGGGGGTGTTCAAGAAAGGCTTGGCTGTGGCACTTGGAGCCATGGTTTAGTTGTCAGGAGGTGTTAGGTATTAAGTTATAGGTTAGGCTCGACGATCTCTGAGGAGTTTCCCAACCTGGTTGATTCTATGGTTAAGTTCCTTATGTTCCTTGCTGAAGCAGTAGTCCAGCTACTGCATGGCTCAGAATGAAGCCCTGGGCATTCCTTTCCAGAGAAGGCTCCAAGCCAAGAGCTTTGGGGATGGGGGGGAGCAGAAGGGGAGGGGGAGGAGGGGGGCATTGACCCTTCTCTGAGCAGAGGAGCTGGACTCAAGACCTCCAGAGGTTCCTGCTGACCACAGTTGTTCTGTGCAGTTGCTAACAGGATCTCTCCAGGAGCACTCTCCATCCTCTACCCAACATCTAAGCTCTGTATTTCAAGTCTGCACACACAACCGCAGGAGCATTTGCTGTGACTGATGGAAGCCAAGGCCATGCTGAGCTCCAGCCAAGCACAATAAAACTAATTAACATCTGTAAAATCAAAGGCAAACTATGCAAGACACTCCAGAAAATTAAGCTGGATTGATTTTTTTTGTGCCAAGTGGATTAAGATAAGTCACATTCAACTCCTTTGTTCCACTGTAAGCAGAATGAAAATGACCATGGCTCAGCTCAGTCCTCCTTAAATGAATGCAAAGAACCTGAATTCCTTGTAAGAGGCTCCTCCTGAGGAGTTTAATCCAGAAACCTTTCTTTCATTTGGCTCTGCTATCCAAAGTGTCCCTTTTGGGGTCTAAACCCTGGTCTAAAGCTCTCTCTGCAGCCAGTGGCAGCACACAGACAGCTCCAGAGGTTGCTGACAGAGGCGTGGATCCAAGCCAGCTGAGGTGGATTTCGCTCAGCATGCCCCAAAAATCCCTTTACCAACCTCTACCTACACCTGAAAGCCTGGTCAGGATTAAAACCATGGAAGCCAGGACCTACACTTGAGGGAACCACTCCATGCCTTTGGCTGGGGAGCAGAACTTTGCTGTTTGGCTGTTGCAGACACCACAGGTTTGTTCCCACGGGAGGAAAAGGAAAGAGAGAAATGATTGCTGGTGCAGCTCTAACCAGGGGTCATGGCACCATGGGGACAGGGACAATGGCCCCCAGCCACAGAGGACCAGCTTCTCATGTTGTCCAAAGTGAGGAGTAGTGTACAGGTCTAGAGCCCCCAGTATGGGAAGGACATGGACCTGATGGAGAGGGTTCAGAGGAGGGCCATGAAAATGATCAGGGGGTTGGAGCAGCTCTGCTACTCGACAAGCTGAGGGAGCTGGGGGTGTTCAGTCTGGAGAAGAGGACGCTCCAGGGAGACCTAATAGCAGCCTGCCTACAAGAAGGATGAAGAGAGACTGTTTGCAAAGGCCTGCAGGGACAGGGCCAGGGGCAATGGCTTCAAACTAGAGAAGGGCAGAATTAGATTGGATGTTAGGAACAGGTTCTTTACCACGAGGTTGGTGGCACACTGGAACAGGTTGCCCAGGGAGGTAGTTGAGGCCCTATTCCTGGAGATATTCAAGGTGAGGCTGGACAGGGCTCTGGGCAACCTGATCCAGTGGAGGATGTCCCTGCTGACTGAAGAGGGAGTTGGACTGGATGACCTTCAGAGGTCCCTTCCAACCCAGACCATTCTATGAGAAGCTGCCAGCCAGTGCTGCAAAGGTTCCGTGCAAATGAAGGATGTTGTGAGCACACACAGATGTGGGGCTTGGCTCCAGCTTCTCACTGGCAACCCCAATCAAAGAGTCACACAATGGTTTGGGTTGGAAGGGACCTTTGAAGTTCATCTGCTCCAGGCCTCATACAATCAGCAGAGACTTCTGCAATGGCAGCAGCTTGCTTAGAGCCCCAGAGAACCTGATCTTGACTATTCCCAGAGGTGGGACTTCTAACACCTCTCATGCCATCCTCTCAGCACAGGCAGAATAGAATACAATATAATAGAACTGAATTGAATTGAATTGAATTGAATTGACCAGGTTGGAAGAGACTTTTGAGATCATCAAATCCAACCTATCACCCAACACCATCTAATCGACTAAACCATGGCACCAAGTGCCTCATCCAGTCTCCTCCTAAACACCTCCAGTGATGGTGACTCCACCACCTCCCTGGGCAGCACATCCCAATGGCCAATCTCTCTTTCTGGGAAGGACTTCTTCTTAACATCCAGCCTGAACCTCCCCTGGCACAGCTTGAGACTGTGTCCTCTTGTTCTGGTGCTGGTTGCCTGGGAGAAGAGACCAACCCCCACCTGGCTACAACCTCCCTTCAGGTAGTTGTAGAGAGCAAGAAGGTCTCCTCTGAGCCTCCTCTTCTCCAGGCTAGGCAACCCCAGCTCCCTCAGCCTCTCCTCACAGTGCTCCAAACCCCTCCCCAGCTTTGTTGCCCTTCTCTGGACACCTTCCAGCAAGTCAACATCTTTCCTAAACTGAGGAGCCCAGAACTGAACACAGGACTCAATCTGGGGCTCGAGGTGCTCTGCACAGCACCCTGGCTTCCTCCAAGGCACAACCACATACAGTGACAGGGGACAGAGATCAGAAAAGACTCCCTGACCCTGGGATCTACAAGAGGTTCCTGGACAACTGGGGGAAAAGCCAGGAGTGATGAGAGATGCTCTTGTGCCTCCTGGAGGCACTGGAGCTGTTCTGCAGGGCTGCTTCTAGGGCCAGTTTGAGAACAGGCAAGAATCATAGAACAGACCAGGTTGGAAAAGACCTCAGAGAGCATCAAGTCCAACCTATTACCTAACACCTCCTGACAACTAAACCACGGCCCCAAGTGCCATCCCAGAGGCGCTGGTGCTTGAGCACATTGTCTCTGCTGACATTTGGGGTGCAAAATGCTTTGTGAGATCGACCCCAGGCAGCACAAGGCCTTCTCTTCATCACTGCTGGTAGTCTTGCCTCTGTGGAGGAAACTGGGCTGATGGACATAAGGTGGTGAGATTTATGAGGCTTGGCCACGTTGCCTTGCCTGGCTCCAAACTCAGCCAGTTTCCACCTTCCTGCTCGTGAGATTTTGTGCTGCAGACTTGAAAGGAGCCAGGATGGGGACACCGATAAAGCTCTGGCTTTCCACATCCTAAATCATTCTCAGCTGACTGCTGCTGTTTCTCATGTTAAAGAAAGACCAGGGCAAAGGCAAAGGGAGGAGGCACAAACCCCTGGTCCTCCTTGCCCTCTGCTCTGAGGTGGCGTTGGAGTGAGAAGCGGCATCCCGCTCGGGCTGGGGAATCCCTCCCCTCTGCCTTTGATCATCCCACAACCTGCTAACGCCTCCCCACAGCCTGTCACTGAAGCCAGGCAAGAAACAGTGGGGCTCCAAAACACATCTTGCAAAAACACCAGGGTGTTCCCATTCCCTGTCAAGGAGAGATCTGAGGTTGTTCACCAGAAGATAAAGCAGAGGTAGCTGCGGGGCTGACCCCGCTCTCGGGGGACTCGAGGGGATGGTGAGGTCATGCATCTTGTCTGCACTGAGGTGAGCAGGGAGTTTGGTCTCTGTTGCTCACACTGTGAGTTCATGCCCTTTTCCTCTGGCTGTTTCTCATTCTCTCTAGGCCTGACAAGATAGTCCCTCCTGGATTTGAAACACATTGTTCAAGGGGAAGTTTGAGCAAGACCTCTGAAAAGTCCCAGGTTCAGCAAATCCAAATATAAATGGAGGGATGGGATGGGATGGGATGGGATGGGATGGGATGGGATGGGATGGGATAGGATAGGATAGGATAGGATAGGATAGGATAGGATAGGATAGGATAGGATAGGATAGGATAGGATAGGATAGGATAGAATTAACCAAGGTGGAAAAGACCTTCAAGATCATTATGTCCAACCTATCACCCAACACCATCTAATCAACTAAACCATGGCACCAAGCACCCCATCCAGTCTCTTCCTAAACACCCCCAGTGATGGTGACTCCACCACCTCCCTGAGCAGCACATCCCAATGGCCAATCTCTCTTGCTGGGAAGAAATTCTTCCTAACATCCAGCCTAAACCTCCCCTGGCACAGCTTGAGACTGTGTCCTCTTGTTCTGGTGCTGGTTGCCTGGGAGAAGGGACCAACTCTCACCTGGATACAACCTCCCTTCAGGTAGTTGTTGACAGCAATGAAGTCTCCCCTGAGCCTCCTCTTCTCCAGGCTAAGCAACCCCAGCTCCCTCAGCCTCTCCTCACAGGGCTGTGCTCCAGACCCCTCCCCAGCTTTGTTGCCCTTCTCTGGACACCTTCCAGCATCTCAACATCTTTCCTAAACTGAGGGGCCCAGAACTGGACACAGGACTCAAGCTGTGGCCTAACCAGTGCTGAGTTCAGGGCAGAATGACCTCCCTGCTCCTGCTGGCCACACTGTTCCTGATGCAGGCCAGGATGGCCTGGATGGATGGATAGATAGATAGATAGATAGATATTTCCTGGCGTGTTGTGTTTGCTGGCACAGCAGCCAGGGGAATGCTGCAAGTCAGACTGGAGTTGAGGAGGAAGTTCTTCCCCATGAGAGTGGTGAAGCCCTGGAATGGGTTGTCCAGGGAAGTGGTTGAGGCTCCATCCCTGGAGGTGCTGAAGAACAGGCTGGATGAGGCTCTGGCCAGCCTGATCTAGTGTGGGGTGTCCCTGCCCATGGCAGGGGGGTTGGAACTAGATGACCCTTGTTCTCCCTTTCCAACCCTGACTGATTCTATGATACTAAGTCCAAAGCAATGAGTCCAGTACAGAGCCACGAAAATGCTGAAGGCAGTGGAACGTCTTCCTCACGAGGAGAGCCTGAGGGAGCTGAGGGCTCTGCAGCTTGGAGAAGAGGAGACTGAGAGGTGCCCTCATTCATGTTGATAAAGATGTAAAGTGTGAGCGCCAAGAGGCTGGAGCCAGGCTCTGATGGGTGATGCCCAATGCCAGAACAAGAGGCAATGGTGGAAGGTGAGGCATAGAAGTCCCATGGAAAGAGGAGGAAGAATTATTTCCCTGTGGGGGTGACAGAACATTGGAACAGGCTGCCATGGGGGGTTGTGGAGTCTCCCTCTCTGGAGGTATTCAAGACCTGCCTGGATGTGTTGCTGTGTGATCTGCTCTAGGTGCTCCTGCTCTAGCAGGGGGGTTGGTCTGGATGACCTCTGGAGGTCCCTTCCAGCCCCTCACATTCTGTGGTCTCATCACAGAGACAGGGCAGCAGGGTGAGCTTACCCTGCTTCAGCTGCACTTCTCTGGGCCTTTGCTTTTCCCACTGGGTGTATGCCATCCTGTGTGATCTGCTCTAGGTGATCCTGCTCTGGCAAGGGGTTTGGACTACATGAGCTCCAGAGCTGCCTTCCAACCTCTATCACTCTGTGAATCTGGGGTAGCACGGAGCTGTTTATAAGCAAGAACATGCCCTCAGGTGGAGCTTTACAAAGCTAAGTACAAGCAGATACCAGGCTCCATGATGACCTGAGACAGTTTGCCCTCCAGCCCAGTGTCAGCAATGAGGAAAGCATCCATCCCAGAGCTCTTCCTGAGCTCACAGCACTCCTAGCCACAAAACAAGCAGATTCCTGAGGTTTAGGCTATGATGCTGCATGTTAGAGAGCATGAGGAGAGGCTGAGGGAGCTGGGGTTGTTCAGTCTGAAGAAGAGGAGGCTGAGAAGAGACCTCACTGGTGCTGGCTAATGACAGGACAAGAGGAAATGGCCCCAGGGGAGGTTTAGGTTGGACACTAGGAACATTTCCTTTCCTGCAAGAGTGGTCAGGCACTGGAAGAGGCTGCCCAGGGAGGTGTTAGAGTCACCATCCCTGGAGGTGTTCAAAACATGAGTAACTTCAGGACATGGGCTAGTGGTCACAGAGGTGTTGGGTAGGAGGTGGAGCTTGACACTGTTTAGAGATTTTTTGCAACCTTAATGATTTGTGTGCTGGAGGCATTTTCCAGGGGGGACAGCTCACTGCAGGGGGCAGGGCAGGAGCTGCTCTCCTCCTTCCACAGCCACTCAGCCACTGTGGTGGGACACCTCAGACAGGCTGAATTTGAAGAGGCACTTGGGGCTGCCAACAGGCACCTCCTCCACTCTGAGCTTACTGAAGCCTCACTTGTGCTCCAAGTAGGTCTTACTGATATGGCTCACAGCTATGAGAGCCTGGAGAAGAGGAGGCTCAGGGGAGACCTTCTTGCTCTCTACAACTACCTGAAGGGAGGTTGTAGCCAGGTGGGGGTTGGTCTCTTCTCCCAGGCAAGCAGCACCAGAACAAGAGGACACAGTCTCAAGCTGCGCCCGGGGAGGTTTAGGCTGGAGGTGAGGAGAAAGTTCTTCACAGAGAGAGTTGTTAGCTGTTGGGATGTGCTGCCCAGGGAGGTGGTGGAGTCACCATCCCTGGGGATGTTCAAGAGGGGACTGGACATGGCACTTGGTGCCATGGTTCAGTAGTCATGAGGTGTTGGGTGACAGGTTGGACTTGATGATCTTTGAGGTCTTTTCCAACCTTATTGATTCTATTCTATTCTATTCTATTCTATTCTATTCTATTCTATTCTATTCTATTCTATTCTATTCTACACTCCCCTACTCCTCCAGCAAGGCCACTGCCTCCCACTGGTCTGCCCCCACTGCCACCAGCAGCAGCCTAAACCCTACTGCAAGGCTTTGGGACAGATCTCTAAGATCAAGTCCAGCTGCCAGCTCGACACCACCATGCCCCCTAACCCATGTCCCCCAGTGCCAATCCTACACAGCTTTTGAACACCTCCAGGGATGGGGATTCATCCACCTCCCTGGGCAGCCCATTCCAGGGCTTGAGAACCATTTTCTTCTAACTTCCAACCTAAACCTCCCCTGGGGCAACTTGAGGCCATTTCCTCTTGTCCTACTGCTGGTTACTTGGGGGAAGAGACCAGCCCACACCTCACTACAACCTCCCTCCATGTAGTTGTAGAGAGCAATGCATTCTTCTGCTCCAGTTAGGATTCATGTTCAGCAGCTCCACCTGAACATCCCAGTGAGCACCACTTTGCAGGAGCCTCCCTTGCTGGTGATCACTTAGTTCACTGCGGCTCCCACAGAGGAAGGTGCTGGTGCCTGCTTAGCCAAGCACAGGGCAAGAAACAGCCTCATCTGTCCCAGATCCAAACCTCCCACCTCATCCAGTGCTCTGTGTTACAGGTTTTTCCTCACTAGATGTCAGCAGAAGAATGAAGATGACTGCAGGAGGGGGCTGTGCACCAGCTTGCCCCTGGCAGGGCCATCAGAACTCGCAGCCTGACGCCAATAAATCCATTAGCTGCAGCAATAACCAGACTGGGAGGGGAAACCCACCCAGAGAAGACCTTGTGCCTCTCTGTGAGTCCTGGACAGGGCAAGGTGCAGCCCTGCACTGATTCCTCTGCGTCAGCAAACCCCTGAGGCACTCACAGGCCAGCTAAGTAGTGTTGATTTGGCATATCCATGGGGCTGGGGGCGGAATTAAGCTGCTGGCCCAGGGTCCAGCTTCTCCAGCAGAGCTGACCTAACTGACCAGCACTGCTCCCCTGCCACTCCTGCAGACACCAGCTGAAGCTGAGGATTGCAGGTTGTGGCTCACAGGTTCTCCCTGCCCTCTGCTCCCTGCCACCAGCAGAGCAACAAACCAGCAGCAAACAGCTTTCTGGGCACCAGGAGGAAGGGCCCCATCCTATCAGCTTTTATTCCTTTATGGTTGGAGTAATAAACTGGGGTTGGACTCAATGATCTCCAGAGGTCCCTTCCAACCCCTAACATCCTGTGATCCTGTGAACTACAGCATGGAGAGGACTGAGTCTGTGGGATGAGTGGCCCCCAGGGCTGTACCTGCCCTTCATGAGCCAGGGTTTTACCCCCTCCCAGCAGCTTTTACCCACTTTGTGGACAGGACTCAGAGCTGAGAGAATCAGGACAATGGAATCTCCTGGTTGGAAAATCTCTTAAGATCATCAAGTCCAACCATAACCTGACATCCCTCTCTGCACAGCTGCTAGAACCATGTCCCTAAACTCCTCACCCAAACACCCCCAGGGATGGTGACTCCACCAGCTCCCTGGGCAGCCTGTTCCAGTGTTTGATGACCCTTTGAGTGAAGAAAGTTTTCCTAATATCCAACCCAAACCTGGGTCCACTTCCTCAAGTCCTATTCCTTCCTACCTGGGAGAAGACACCCATCCCCACCTGGCTCCAACCTCCTTTCAGGGGATTGTAGAGAGCAATGAGGCCTCGCCCAAGCCTTCTTTGCTCCAGACTAAGCAAACCCAGTCCCCTCAGCTGCTCCTCACAGGACTTGTGTTCAAGAAGCCTCAGAGGTCTGAGGTCTGTGCTGATATCCTTTTTACAAGAGCAGGAGGAAGGATAAGATAAGAAAGGATAGGATAAGAAAGGATAGGATAGGATAGGATAGGATAGGATAGGATAGGATAGGATAGGATAGGATAGGATGGGATGGGATGGAATGGAATGGAATGGAATGGAATGGAATGGAATGGAATGGAATGGAATAGAATAGAATAGAATAGAATAGAATAGAATAGAATAGAATAGACCAGGTTGGAAGAGACCTTTGAGATCATCAAGTCCAACCTATCACCCAACACCATCTAATCAACTAAACCATGGCACCAAGCACCCCATCAAGTCTCTTCTTAAACACCTCCAGTGATGGTGACTCCACCACCCCCCCAGGCAGCACATCCCAATGGCCAGTCTCTCTTTCTATGAAGAACTCCTTCCTAGCATCCAGCCTAAACCTCCCCTGGCACAGCTTGAGACTGTGCCCTCTTGTTCTGGTGCTGGTTGCCTGGGAGAAGAGACCACCCCCCACCTGGCTACAGCTGAGCCCTGGGAAAAACCCTGCCCCTAAAACCTGCCCCTCCACATTTAGCTGGGGACATTCATTGCTCTCTTGGCTTTGGGCCACCTGCCTGCTCTGGGTAGTGAACATCTAACAGCAAATCCTGATACACCCCTGTTGAGTTCCCAGCCCCAGAGGTGGGTTGCAGCCAAGGGGTCCTCTTCAGGTTTCCCTGGTGCTTTGACATCCCCAGTGCCTCGGGGCATCCATATTTTCCCTTCCAGACCACACTCTTACCCATAGCAGCTGAGCCACCCATGTAGGGTAGAGGCAACCTTTCAAAGACAGAACATCGCACCAGAAGGGCAACAAACCTGGTGAAGGGTCTGGGGAACAAACCTTATAGGGAGCAACAGAGGGAACTGGGGTTGCTTAGCCTGGAGAGGAGAAGGCTGAAGGGAGACCTCATTGCTGTCTACAACTCCCTGAATGGAGCTTGGAGTGAGGTGGGGGTTGGCCTTTGCTTCCAAGTACCAAGTGATAGGATGAGAGGAAATAGCCTCAGGGCACAGCAGGAAAGGTTTAGGTTGGACATCAGGAACAATTTCTTTCCTGCAAGAGTGGTCAGGGTTTGGAACAGGCTGCCCAGGGAGGTGGGGGAGACACCATCCCTGGAGGTGTTCAAAAACCACATGGACATGGCACTTGGGGCTTAATGGCCATGGTGGTGCTGGTGGATGGTTGGGCTTGATCAACTTGAAGGCCTCCTGCAGCTGAAACAGTTCTATGATTCCACCACCAGATCTGCTCTCCATCTTCACTCCAAGCCACCTCCATCACTCTGGAAAACATGGGTCACTGCTCACCCCCAGATACCTCCTCCTGGCTAATGCTCTGGAGATGAATGGGCTCTGCTCATCCACCTCCCAGACAACCAGTCTCCCCTTTCCTCATGTCTGGGATTTCAGACCCTCCCTATCCAAGCCCAAGGTGTCTCCCCATGTGCTCACCCTGCAGGACACAGTTCAAAGCCTCCAACAGGAAGAACAGGAAAAGCTGCTCTGCCTCTCTCCACTGACACAGCTTCAGTCTGGTTCCTGGTGTCAAAGGAGGTATTCACCTCCACCTTCACTCCTGGACCCTGCATGCAGCCTGCTCCTGCTCAAATGCTGGGGGGCCTCCAAGGAAGGACAACCATCAGCATGCCCAGGTGTGGCCCCACGTTCAGGAGCTCCTGGGGAGTGGAATCAATCCCTGATGGAGCTCCCATGCCCTTCCCCACCCCAGGAGGCAAACTGCATACTTTAGCTGGGATGTGCAGGGGACATATTTCTGTTCCCCTGCTTGACCCAACATACCTCAGGGAGGCTCTGGAGCCCATTAATCATCTCCTGTCTGCCAAAGCAGCTGCAAGCAAGCACCAGGATGCTGTAGGGTGCAAGGTGAAACCTTCTGCTGGCTTACAACCAGGAGATGATGACAGCCCATGCAGGACAGCAGCCTTTGGGAAGCAGTGCTGGGATGGCCTCCAGAAATACCACACTGATGGGGCTACAGCAGCATGGGAGCCTCAGGCACATGGGTATAACCCTGGCACACATGGAGAGCATGCACCAGCTTCTACCAGCACCACCACCAGCTTCCACCAGCACCACTACCAGCTGCTGGCTCTGCTGAGAATAGAGGAGGAACCTTAAATCCAGGACCCTCCACTCTGCCCCATCCAGCATGTGAGCTAGCATGCTGCAATTAAGCAGAAGTTTGGAAACTCTTCCTAACCTCCAGCCTAAACCTCCCCTGGCACAGCTTGAGACTGTGTCCTCTTGTTCTGGTGCTGCTTGCCTGGGAGAAGAGACCAACCCCCTCCTGGCTACAACCTCCCTTCAGGTAGTTGTAGACAGCAAGAAGGTCTCCCCTGAGCCTCCTCTTCTGCAGGCTAAGCAACCCCAGCTCCCTCAGCCTCTCCTCACAGGGCTGTGCTCTAGACCCCTCCCCAGCCTCGTTGCCCTTCTCAGGACACCTTCCAGCAACTCAACATCTTTCCTAAACTGAGGAGCCCAGAACTGGACACAGGACTCAAGCTGTGGCCTAACCAGTGCAGTGTACAGGGGCAGAATGACCTCCCTGCTCCTGCTGGCCACACTCTTCCTGATGCAGGCAGGATGCCATTGGCCCTCTTGGCTGCCTGGGCACACTGCAGGCTCATGTTCAGCCTACCATCAACCAGTCCCCCCAGGTCCCTCTCTGCCTGGCTGCTCTCCAGCCACTCTGACCCCAGCCTGTAGCACTGCATGGGGTTGCTGTGGCCAATGTGCAGAGACCCTTCCCCACACACAGAGCCCAAAGGAGTCCAAAGATGAGGACAGAGTGAATGCAGGTCAGCCTCTGTGGGACTCCTGGGATGACTCCTAGTCATGATGGGTTGGCATAACAGCCTGGGATGCTGAACTGGGATGACAGCCAGCCATCCCCACTGCACCACTGCTCCCCACCCCCATCCCCAGCTGGCTGCCAGTGTGAGCTGGGCTGCTTTGGTTTGTTTTCTCAAGCAGTGCCTCATTTCCACCCCAAAACCACCTTTTTGGGGGGCACAGCCAGGGGTTCTGAAGGGCAGCACAGGTTTTTCCTCCCAGAATTAAATGTTTCCCCTGGAAGTTTCAGAAAGCCAGACACAGAAAGCAGAGCTCCTTCCCCAGCAGCTGCCTTGCTGCCCCTTGGGAAGAACAGAAAGCACAACCCCCAGCCCTGCTGGAGGCTGAGGCTGCTCCTTCCTGCCCCCATCCCACACCCTCTCCATCCCCCACCATAGCAAGAGGAGCCTCTGGCTTTTCCCTCTGACCATCAGTTCGTTCCCAGTGAACCCAGTGACCTGCTGTGAGCTGAGGCACTGCAGACAGCACCAAGATCTCCACTCAAGCAGCAGCTGGAGGTTGCAATCCTGCTTTGTGCTGCAGCAGCCTCCCCAGCCACTCTCGTGCTCTTGCTTTGCATGTTGCTCACTTTGACCCCTGCTAACGCAGCCCCAGCAGTACTGGAGTGCCCCAGAGACCCCCAGAGGGTTGGCAGCAGCAGGGTGCCTCTGTGGGCACACCACATTGCTCTCTTCCCACTCCAGACCAAGCTCCTGCAGGTGGCAGCTCAGCCCTTGGGCTGTGCTTCAGCTAAGAGGGAGGTGCCAGGCCCTGCCAGCTCGCTGGGATGTGGGTGCCTGGCCCCAGGCTGTGCTGGGATCTGTGCACCAGGGAGGGCTGGGGAGAAGTGGAAGCCATGAGACACATGGAAAGGGGGAAGCAGGACATCACCCAGAGCTGCTGTCACTGCACCAAGGGCTGGGGCTGGATAGCTGGGGCTTGACTCTGCCGGTGGTGCTCACTGGAACAGTGGTTGGGAGGGGGACAAACAGTGCTGCTGGCCCAGTGGTGTGTGTGGCACACTGAGGGACCCCCTGGCACACTGAGGGACTTCCCTGACACACTGAGGGACCCCCTGGCACACTGAGGGACTTCCCTGACACACTGAGGGACCCCCTGGCACACTGAGGGATCCCCTGGCACACTGAGGGACTCCCTGGCACACTGAGAGACCCCCTGGCACACTGAGGGACCCCCTGGCACACTGAGGGATCCCTTGGCACACTGAGGGACTTCCCTGGCACACTGAGGGACCCCCTGGCAGAAGGGGGTCCCCAGTCTCATGTGGTACAAAGGAGACAGGATTTACTTCTGCAGGACACAGGAAATGTCCGTGGGAGAGACAGAGGAAGCTCAGGCAGCCGTGGGGAAACACAGCCTGGATGCTGGGGACGCTGCAGGGGGCGATGCTCTCGGCCGTGGAGCTTGCTGACAGGCAAGCCGCTCAGCGCACGTTCATGTAGATGGCCTGCAGCTCGGCAGCTCTGGAGCCTGGAACTGCTCCCTTCCCCAAGCCCTGCAGTGGGGGAGAAAGGCAAACATCCAGGGCACTGTGCAGCTCCATCCGGGCTGCAGCACTCAAAGCCTGTGCCTACTTCATGCCGGGAAGGGAAGGGAAGGGAAGGGAAGGGAAGGGAAGGGAAGGGAAGGGAAGGGAAGGGAAGGGAAGGGAAGGGAAGGGAAGGGAAGGGAAGGGAAGGGAAGGGAAGGGAAGGGAAGGGAAGGGAAGGGAAGGGAAGGGAAGGGAAGGGAAGGGAAGGGAAGGGAAGGGAAGGGAAGGGAAGGGAAGGGAAGGAAGGGAAGGGAAGGGAAGGGAAGGGAAGGGAAGGGAAGGGAAGGGAAGGGAAGGGAAGGGAAGGGAAGGGAAGGGAAGGGAAGGGAAGGGAAGGGAAGGGAAGGGAAGGGAGAAGAAGCTTTCCTTAATATCCAATTTAAACCACACCTTGTGCAGCCTGAGGTCATTTCCTCTCATCCTATCACCCATTACCAGGGAGAAAAGGCTGGCCCCCTCCTCACTGCAACCTCCTTTCAGGGACTTGTGGAGAGCAATGAAGTCTCCCCTCCTTTTTTCCAGGCTAAACCACCTGAGTTCCCTCAGCCACTCCTCGTAGGACTTGTCTTGAAGAGCCCTCACCAGCCTCCTTGCCCTAAACTGTTGTCCTCCTTGCTGCAGGGCTGGGAGCAAGGGGTACCCATGGGGTAACTTGCTGTGCACCCCAGGAGCTGCCTCAGCCCCTCTACCTGCCACTTGGCTGGGCTGTTCTCATAGTCATCCTCAGGTGAGCTGAGCTCCCACTCAGTGTTCATGTAGACGTTGTGGGACGTGGCTGCTCGCTCCCAGCTGGCAGTGACCTGGAGGGGATGAGGTGTGCTGAGGACAAGGGGGGCTCCAGGCAGTGGTTCCCTCATGATGGAGCCATCACAAGACCCCTATCCCACTGCCCTTCCACCCACAATACCTGGAGGTCCTTCTTCCTCTTCATCTCCACGGCCTGAGCTACTTGGGGAAGAACAAGAGAAGCAGCTCAGACCCACACAGAGCTCTCTTTGCTGAAGGAGAGCATTCCTGGGAGTCCTGAGCCCTTCCCCACAAGTGCCCACATCAGCTCCTGTGCAATCTCAGGTCTGGCCTGACCTTACCAAAAGACCCCTAGACCATGGAGCTCAGTGGGTTGGGGTCCTGAGGAGGATACCAACCCCTTTTGCCCCAAGCCCTCTTCAGAGCCTGGGAGGGGAGCTGGAGGTGGGGGGGTGACACCTGGGTGGACAGATGCTGGGAAGCAGCATGGGGACCCCCACAGCCACCTCACAGAGGGGAGCCATGACTGGGGCTCCCAGATCACTTATACCTCTGCTCTTCTCCAGTGATGCTCTTCTCATCCTGCAGCAGATGAGGATGCCCAAAAGCAGAGCAGCTGAGAGTGTCAGGATGAGGACAAGCTGTTTTGGGGTGCTAGGAGGAGACAAAAGGGTGTTCCTGTGCTGCTGTGCTGCCCTCTCTGCAGCCCTGTGCCCTAGGGAGGACCTTCAGGGCTATATTTAGCACAGCACTGGGAAGGTTGTCAAGGATGTTCCAAGGATTTCTCCCAGCTTTCCTGGGCAGGGATCCATGCACATGCACAAGCTGTACCTCATCCCTCACCTCCACAGACAAGTGCCCAGACACCTGCCTGGGAGCTGAGGGTCCCCTGCAGCCCTGCAGGAACTGGGAGCTCTGGAAGCCCTATCAGTGGAGCCCTGGGGCATACAGGGCCACAGCAGCCCCCCTCAGCATCACATTTTGCTTTCTCCAGAGATGCTCTGCTGGCCCCAAAGCCCTGATCCTAAACACCTCCAGGGATGGGGCCCCAACCACCTCCCTGGACAACCCATTCCAGGGTTTCACCACTCTCATGGGGAAGAACTTCCTCCTCACCTCCAGCCTGAATCTCCCCACCTCCAGCTTCATTCCATTCCCCACAGTCCTATCACTACCTGAGCTCCTGAGAAGTCCCTCCCCAGCCTTCTTGTAGCCCCCTTCAGATCCTGGAAGGCCATGTTTAAAAGAAAAAGAGAAATGCAGAATCTCTGCACCCCACACACACCCTGCAGCCCCCTGGGGAGCTTCATCTCTGCCCTTGCAGAATCACCCAGCTGGAATAGTCCTTAAGGTCATTGAGTCCATCCATAACCTAACATCTCCCTGTACACAACTTGACCCTTGCTAAAGCCAGCCCCCCGGGGTGCTGCTGTGCACCCCAAAGTATTTGGGTTTCTGTTCAAACCATCTCAGCAAGCAGCACAAGGTAGTAAACTCACCCTGCCTGCCCTACCCACCCTGCCCACTGCCCTCCTGGCACTGAGGGGTCACAGGATTCACAGCCTCCCTGCCAGGGTGTTTTTAGGGACCCAGCAGTTGGGAAAAGTTGCCAGCCTCTGCTTGGCATTGGGATAATCAGTTCTTAGCAGAGGGGAAAGTAGGGAAGGAAGGTACCTGCAAGGCCTTTCCAGTTCTGCTGGATGAGGATGTGGTGTTTGGAAGGTTGGCACAGCCCCAGTGAGCCTTTACCCACTCCCATCAACACAAGAAGAATCTGCTCTCACCTGGGAGGAGCATCCAGGTCCAGATCAGGAGCTTCTCCTCCATCCCACTCACTGGGCAGCTGCAGGCTCAGTCCTTGCTCCCCACAGCTACATGTCCCCAGGAGTGGCTGTGCCACCCTCAAGGGAGCCCTTCACCTCCTTGACTTCCTGCCCCTGTTTAAGAGTCTCAGGGCTGATGACAAAATAAGTTCTGCTTTTCAAAGGGGAAAACCTGATGCTGAAAGGAGAAAACATCCTGAGGAGTGGCCAAACCAGGGCCAGTGGCCCACCCTCTGCTCTCACTGGCACCCTGGGCTGCTCTTGGCTGGAGGAGCTGTGGTTTTCACCTGCCCTGGAGTCTGGGCTGCTCTGCTGTGGCCAAGAGTGTGGGTGCTGGGGTGGAAGAGCTGCTCCCCAGCTGTTCTGGTGGTGCTGTACTGGTGGGACACAAGGTGCAGGGCTGTGGCAGAGGACTGAGATTTTCAAAAGGCAGGCAAGAAGATGTGAACCCCCCTGAGAACCTGTCAGACAGGAGAGGCAGACAGCAAGCAACCCTGCAAAGGTTTCTGCATGCCCAGGGAGGTGTGGGGGATTTATGCCTGCCATGACATGGGGAAGCACAGTGAGCCCTTCCCACCCTTCCCTTGGGGTGGGAGTAGGGTTGGGAGAAGCAGCTCAGAGGTAGCTACTCCAGCTGGAATCTTAGAATCATAGAATCAACAAGGTTGGAAAAGACCTCAAAGATCATCAAGCCCAACCTCTCACCCAATACCTCATGACTACTGAACCATGGCTTCAAGTGCCACATCCAATCAATCCCCTCTTGAACATCCCCAGGGATGGTGACTCCACCACCTCCCTGGGCAGCACATTCCAATGGCTAACAACTCTCTCTGGGAAGAACTTTCTCCTCACCTCCAGCCTAAACTTCCCCTGGCACAGCTTGAGACTGTGCCCTCTTGTTCTGGTGCTGCTTGACTGGGAGAAGAGACCAACCCCCTCCTGGCTACAACCTCCCTTCAGGTAGTTGTAAAGAGCAAGAAGGTCTCCTCTGAGCCTCCTCTTCTCCAGGCTAAACAACCCCAGCTCACTCAGCCTCTCCTCACAGGGCTGTGCTCCAGACCCCTCATTGCCTCATTGCCCTTCTCTGGACACGTTCAAGAGTCTCAATGTCCTTCTTCAATTGAGGAGCCCAGAACTGGACACAGGACTCAAGGTGTGGCCTAACCAGTGCTGAGTACAGGGCAGAATGACCTCCCTGCTCCTGCTGGCCACACTGTTTCTGATGCAGGCCAGGATGCCCTTGGCCTTCTTGGATCTGTGTGAGGAAGGTGTCTACAAGGGCATTTGATGGCTGGGGATTTCGAGGGCAGCTCAGTTACCCCAAAAGCCAAAGAGCCACTTTGGTAGAGGCTGGGGGAATTTTCTGAGCCACATCTGTGCTATTGCCATCAGATGAGAGGCGTCATTTCCCCTTCCTTTTCTCTGTTTCAGGTTTGGTTTCTAGGCAGGGTGAGCAGCTGCCCACACAGGGGATGGGACCCCCAACAGGGATTGGGGTCAGTGCCCTACCATCTCTGCAGTCCCCAGCACTGGCTTGCCCTCCTGACCCCATCACAGGGGCTGAAGGCAGACTCTTTCCTTCCTTCCCCCAAGGACACTGCAGGGATTTACCAATGCCCAGCACCAAACTGCAACTCCCACATGGGGTTTTGCTCCTTGGACAAAGGGGCCCTGGCTGCAGTGGTTGGAGGGTGTAGAGGAGGGGTTCGTTCTGGCTCAGCACCTTGGCTCAGCAAACTGCCTCAGCAGCCTGTGAACATGCTCCTGGAGGTGAAGAGTCAAGATGGGAGAGGCCAGGAGCAAGGAATCTTGGAGTGCACAAGACACAAGAGGCTCTGTCTTGAAAGGGGCTGTGGTATTTATCCCAATTAGAATGAATGTCAGGTTGAAAGTGATGAAACCAGGAACAGACAGGAGCAATTCAAAGAGAAAGTAGTGCAGCAGAGCATGTTGTGGAGCCACACTGCCTGGTGCCCTGCAGAAAAGGAGAGTGATGCACACAGAGTGACCCCCCAGCATTCTCCAGCCAGGGCACAGGCATGGGTTCTGTGGAGCTGGGGAGCTGGGGTGCTGCAGACACCCTCAGGGAATGAGTCAATACAGCTGCCTGGGGAGGAGGCTGGAGCAAAGGGCAGGGGAAGCCACTGGGCTCTGCACCAGCATTGTGGGAGTGTCTCCTCCCCATCTACTATGGATGGAGTACTGGGTCTAGTTCTGGACTCTCCAGTTCAAGAGAGACAGAAAACTACTTGGAAGAGTCCAGTGGAGACTCTGAAGGTGCTGAGGGGCCTGGAGCAGCTCTGTGAGGAGGAAAGGCTGAGAGCCCTGGGGCTGCTGAGCCTGGAGAAGAACAGCCCCAGAGGGGATCTGAGCAATGCTCAGCAGGAGTTAAAGGGTGGGAATCTCTGTGGGGTGGCTGTGGCTGGGCAAGGGGGCCCTGATGAGGCAAGTTGGGTCTTGCCTGCCTAGAGTTGGGTCTTGTCCTGCTCTTGAGCTGAGACTTCCTCTGCTTTGGCAGAAAATGGCTCAGGAACTGCAAGGCCAGGCTGTTCTGTAAGGCAAGAGGCATTGCTGAAGCACTTCTCAGGAATCCCACTGATGCACCCTCACGGGAAAAATCAGCTCATCCTTTCCTCTCAGCCACTCAGGGCTGGAGCAGGGATTCATGTAGGGGTCAGGAGTCACACAGCAGAGTGTCCCCAGCAGTAGCAGAGCAATGGTGGCAACAGGAACACATCAGCAGGAGATGAGCTGGCCCACAGCCCCTGCCCAGCAGTGATGGGACACAGGATGGGACACAATGAGATACTGCCTTGGCCCTGGCTCTGGTGAGATTCTGGGTCAGGGTTTAGTCTTTGGTGGTGGCCTTAAAACAAGCAAACAAACAAAGAAACCACAAAAAGGCTCAAAGGCCTCCTGGAACAGGCAGTAATTTGATTAATTAGTGAGCACCAGCCCCAGCACCAGCAGATCTTCCCACAGCTCCCATCCCACCTTTCTTCCCACCACCGCAGCTCAGCATTGGGCTTCAATGACATTTCCACCTCCTGATCCTGTCATTCAGTGCAGGGCCTTTGCAAACCAATCCAGGTGTTTCAGGCTGTGCTTTCATGGGCAGATTGGGCAGGTTTGGCGGAACTGTCATTAGGAGAGAAGGCTGAATAGTGACTACTGTGGGCCTTTTAGTGCTGGCTGACTGAGCACCGCTTCTCTCCCTTCCACTGCCATCTCAGATAACCAGGATAAGCTCAGATCCCTCCCAGACCTCCTGACTAGAGCTAGCAAAAGAGAGAAATCCTTGCAGACATGCTGGTGGTGGTGAGCTGGGCTCCTCACCCAAAAAGGGCCAAGACAAGAGTTAGTCAGCACAGTGGCATTCACCAAACACAATTCAGCAGATTCAGAGGATGGAGTTCTGACTCCTCCCTAGCTCCCAGGGTAAGAGTGACTTTGGTAGAGATCAGATGTCCCCAAAAGTGTTGTGCAGGCAGTTCAGGGAGATGCTACAGCAGGTCGAGGGGGTTGGGCAGCCTGGAAGGAGCAGGAGCAAGCAAGCTACAGTAAAGCAGAAAGTCCTCAGCTGGATTGGAACCTTGCAGGCAAACAGACAAGCAATTAAGCTATCAGAGATCCAATCTACCAGCAAATGACCAGACAATGGAGCTCAATCGCAGGCTCACTGGAAATCTCTCCGGCTGATTGCAGGTCATTTCCTCTGATTTCGTGGCTCTGCACTGGTTTCATCTGGTCAGGACTTGTCCGGGGCTATCAGCTGCCCATTGGCTCCCAGGAACCGCTGCTGGGGGCTGTGAGAGCTGCTTGGCTTTGGGGGTGGGAGGGAAGACAATCATCAGTGTGTGAGGGGAGGAGGGACATGCAGATGGCAGGCTGCTGGGCTCCGGTAAAGCTGCAGATACCACTTATCTGCATGGGTCAGGTCTCCCAGAGCCATCAAGTGGCATAAAGCCCTTGGAGCAGTGCCAGGCTCTTCCACTGCTTGGCCAGCAGTCTGAGTTGTCTCGTTAGGCTGCCTCAGACTTGGTGGTGTCATGATTAGGAAAGCTGTCTTCTCCTGAGCACCACTAAACCCACTGGGCCAAACGTGTCCCTGGTGTAAGGGGCAGTGCCTGCAGGAGGAAAGGAGAACTTGGCTTTGCAAGGCTCTCCTCGCTCAGCAGCAGCTCCTCACTGCTCTCCTTTGACTCAGAAAAGGGAAACAAACGTGGCTGGAGCTGACATAGAATTATAGAACTGTTTTGGATGGAAAGATCATCAAGCCCAACCATTATCTAACTCAATCAACTCTGGTGCTAAACCTTGTACCCTGATATTGGGTCACAGGATACCCTCAGAGTCCTTCATGCAGCAGGAATATGCTGGGAAACCCCTCCAGAGGTAAGCAGGGATGGAATCTCAGATCCAGTGATGTGTTAGGGGCTTTCTCTCCTTCAGTCTCACCCTCCAGGAGCAGTCTGTCTGAGCACAAGGCAGAGCCACTCAGTACCCATGGCAGATCTGGGCCTCTGGGGTCTCTGTGACCCAGCATACAGCTTGGAGCAGGGCACAGCTTCACTCTGTGTGGATGTTGGAGCAAGAGAGGGCTGAGCATGCACTCAAGACATATTAGGATTAGGTCTCCATCCTCATGGGGCCATTACAGCACTGGGACACCCATGGAAGGAGCTGTGCTGACCACACAAGTTCTTGGTGTATGTAAGAGGAGGGAGAACTGCCCTTGATTTGCTGAAGTCCCTCTGAGGTTTGCTGCTGTCATCTTCGTGGTCCTACCTGGTGTGGGATTATGTGTGCTACACTGAACTGTGGTGCTGGCCATGGCACTTGTGAATGACCTGATCCAGACACTGTGGCTCATGGTACCACTTATTTTGGTGCTGTGGATCACCTCCCAGTGCTTGAGAGCAGCAGGTGGCCTGGCTGCAGGATGGTCTGTTTGGGCTAGGTTTAGCTTCTTGGCCTCATGTAAACCTTAAAAAAAATAACAAATTCTGGTCTCTCTGAGTTGTTTTTCATCTTTTCTGGCTGTTGTTGCCAAGAGAGATCATCTGACCCGGCCCAACCACCTCCGGTCTCAGAGGAAATGGTGCAGAGATATAATTAGCAGCGTCAGGCCCAGGCAGTTGAGCAGCAATGGATGGGTGCAGATGGCTCTTGGAAGCCTGGTCTGTTCCTCTGCCTTGGGGCAGTCTGCTGATCTGGAAGGAAGGAGCTGGAGATTGAATTGAGTCTCTCTTAAATGAAGTCCTCAGCAATGATGAGTTTCATTCCAGTCTGATTGACAACAGATTGCTCTGAAGGGACCTGTAAATAACAGGAGCTCAATGAGATATCGACTGTCACCTGCAGGTTTGGGCAGAGGCTCCTCCTGTTTCTAAACACAGTTTGTTTTTTCCCTCCAGGGACACTCCAAGATGAGCTCTGTGGGTTTCCAGAGGGGTGCTGCTGGGATTTCCAGGCTCATGTTGGCACTGGCTTTGTGAAGAAGCTGAAATGGTCTGGCTAGCACAAGCCTCTCCATGGGGTGACACACCACTAACCCTGCTGACTATCCAGCTCTTTACTTTGCCACTGTCCATGAACTCACAACAGCTGCCTGGGCTGATGTTTTGGGGGCTGTCAGCCAGAGCAGGCTGGGTGTGGGGATCCCCAAGTTGAGTGCCAAGGAGCTAGGTGTGAAGCACAGGTGCAGCAGAGCTGGCTTTGAGCTCCTGGCTCCATAACTGATCTGAGCTGGCAGCAAGAAGCCTCTCTGCCTAGGGCTACCTTCCAGCCCCACCTCACTGTGCTCCCGCAGCGTTTCCCGGTAGAGAGGGAAGGGCAGGGAGCCTCAGGATGGGGGCTGCTATCACGGTGGATATTTGAGGGAGTGGGGGGATGGTGTCTGGAGAAGAACCAGCAGTTGCGTGGAAGCTGCCACGGGCCCTGCGTGGAGGGGAGCTCCCACGGCCTCCCCGCCCCCGGGAGGGACCAGCCGTCCGCGTCTGGGCGGGGGAACCCGGCGAGAGTGAAGCCGGTACGGTGGCAGCGGCGAGCAGCCGGGCACCGCTCTGCTGGCCTGCGGAGGACAGGGCGGAGCTGGGTTGAACCGGGCTGGGCTGAACCGCGGCCTCTGCGGAGCTGCACCGGGACTAACGGAACTTAGACTAATGGGACTTAGACTAACGGGATAGGACGGGGCCAGACCGAAACTAACGGGACTGGGACCAACGAGACCGGACCGGGCCGGGCCACACCGAAACTAACGGGACTGGTACCAGCGGGACCGGGCCGGGCCGGGCCACATCGGAACTAAAGGAGCAGGCGGAGCGGGGCCGGGCGCTGTCCGCGGTGCTGAAGGCGGGGCCGGGGCCGGGCGCTGTCCGCGGTGCTGCAGGAGAGCTCGCCCGGCCCGGCCCCTACCCACTTCTCCCCCGGCCGATGCACCCCGGCCATGGATGCCCACGCCAGCGGTTCGGGAGTGGGTGGCTACAACGAGGCCCTGCTGCACAAGGTAGGGCTGGAGCGGTGCTCGGAGAGACGGGAACGGGGGGGAAGCAAAATGCACGGAGGGGGAGGGGGATGCAGCTGCCGCGGTCAGGCTCCTGCTTGAACTTCCCCGGCAAACTCTGTCGCTCTCTCTTCCGCACTTCTTGTTCCCCATTGGGGTCCACCTGCACCACCCCCACCCCCATCCTAATGGGGTGTATGTGGGGGTGGAGGGGATGGG
The DNA here is from genome assembly GCF_014839835.1 of Dryobates pubescens. Taxonomy (NCBI): domain Eukaryota; kingdom Metazoa; phylum Chordata; class Aves; order Piciformes; family Picidae; genus Dryobates; species Dryobates pubescens. The sequence goes on along the minus strand of NC_071631.1, from coordinate 18,126,233 downwards.
ACTGCAGCTCTTCCTTCCCCAACCCTCTCCGGGTGATGTGGGGCAGGTGGCGAGGTGCCGCAGCAGGACTAAGCGTGTTTACGAGCAGGAGTGTTGGAAAGGGGCCAGCCCCGCGGCGCAGCCGGCGTTCGGCTGCTCCCTCTGCCCTGTGCTGCTCGCCGGGTCGGGAGGAGCTGCACCCCGGGGCTCTGCTTGGCCAGAGCCAGCCTAAGGAGCTGAGACCTCCCTGCCATGAAATCGCGGTGACCCAGGAGACGTCCATCCCTGCATGCCTTTGCTTTGAAATTCTTCTGCGGGGTCCCTGAGACTCTGTTTTGTAACTCCACATTGCCCAGAGGCTGCTGCTGTCCTTGCAGGACCGGGGTGGTTCAGGCTCTGCTGCAGGCTGTGCCGGACCACGTTTTTTGCTCCCTGCAGTCAGATCCTGCCCTGCAACTCCAGAAGAAATGGAGGAGACTCTGATCTTTGCCAGATCTACCCATCACTCCTTCTTGCTGTCCTCACACCGCTTTGCTGCAGTCCCCAATGACGGTGCAGAGACTGACACCCCTGGGGAGCTGGGACAAAGCAGTGGTGGGACCAGGCAGTGGAAAGGGCTGGGGCTGCGTGGATCCCTCCTCACAAATCCGAGTCTGTTTTGCATCCTGCTCTACTCAGAGAAACGTGCTCAGCCCTTGATGAGCAGGAAAACATCAGTTCCTGGGAACTCCATTCTGTTGTGCACAGAGTAGGACGTGCCTCCAGGGATGACTCGAGAAACTTTGATTCTTTGCAAAGCCTTAACTATCTCCTCTCCAGCAACCAGCTGCTGCAGCAAAGGAATGAGATTGGTGGAAATGAGTCTCTGGGCAGAAGAGCTGCCCAGGCAAATAACCATCCCAGTGCCATGTTCTCTGCTGCCGAGCCCAGAGAGTGGTGGTGAATGGTGCCACATCCAGCTGGCGGCCAGGCACCAGTGGTGTGCCCCAGGGATCAGTGCTGGGCCCCATGCTTTTAATATCTTTGTTGATGATCTGGATGAGGGCATTCAGTCCATCATCAGTAAATTTGCAGATGACACCAAGCTGGGGGCAGGAGTTGATCTGCTGGACGGTAGAGAGAAGCTCTGCAGAGGGATCTCAACAGGCTGGACAGATGGGCAGAATCCAAGGGCAGGAGATTTAACACATCCAAGTGCCAGGTTCTGCACATTGGCCACAGCAACCCCATGCAGAGCTACAGGCTGGGGTCAGAGTGGCTGGAGAGCGGCCAGGCAGAGAGGGACCTGGGGGTGCTGGTTGATGGTAGGCTGAACATGAGCCAGCAGTGTGTCCAGGCAGCCAAGAGGGCCAATGGCATCCTGGCCTGCATCAGGAAGAGTGTGGCCAGCAGGAGCAGGGAGGTCATTCTGCCCTGTGCTCAGCACTGGTTAGGCCACACCTTGAGTCCTGTGTCCAGTTCTGGGCCCCTCAGTTTAGGAAGGAGGTTGAGTTGCTGGAAGGTGTCCAGAGAAGGGCAACAAAGTTGGGGAGGGGTTTGGAGCACAGCCCTGTGAGGAGAGGCTGAGGGAGCTGGGGTTGCTTAGCCTGGAGAAGAGGAGGTTCAGGGGAGACCTTATTGCTGTCTACAACTCCCTGAAGGGAGGTTGTAGCCAGGAGGGAGCTGGTTTCTTCTCCCAGGCAACCAGCACCGGAACAAGAGGACACAGTCTCAACCTGCACCAGGGGAGGCTCAGACTGGAGGTCAGGAGGAAGTTATACACAGAGAGAGTGATTGCCCATTGGAATGGGCTGCCCGGGAAGGTGGTGGAGTCACCATCATTGGAGGTGTTTAGGAGGAGACTTGATGGGGTGCTTGGTGCCATGGTTTAGTGGATTAGATGTTGTTGGATGATAGGTTGGACTTGATGATCTTGAAGGTCTCTTCCAACCTGTTCTGGTCTATCCTATCCTATCCTATCCTATCCTATCCTATCCTATCCTATCCTATCCTATCCTATTCTATTCTATTCTATTCTTTGGTCTCCTGCTGCTGCTCCTGGCTGGGTTACTTGTCTTGGAGAAGCAAGCCTGGTCTTGCTCCAGGGGTGAGAGGCATCAAATACTTTGCTAGGTCCTGTTTCTGAGCCAGCGTGACAGGTTAGGCTGTGCCTCTAAGAAAAGGACAGCTGCAGAATTCTCTAGCTGAATGTTTGGGTGTAAAAAGGAAACCAAGGATTAATTCTAAACGAATTTCATTGGTCAGATGAGAGATGTACCACAGCAAATATCTCTTAGCATTCTTTCTCTCCCTCGCTCCAGCTCCAGCTTCAGGCTGTCTGACTTTTTGCTCTTTAGCCAGAGAGCGTGCAAGTGACCTTGGAATGAAACTGATGAGATAAGAATAACTAACATTCTTCACAACTGCTTTCATCTAACAAATTTCCCTTAATGTCCTTTTTTTTTCTCTGTTTCTCCTTTTTCACCTAATTAACTTCTAGGGAAAAGGGAAGGAAGGGGAAAGGGGTTTTGGGGGGGAACCCGAGGGGGGATTCTCCTCGGGAGGATCTGTGCTTGTGTTATTTCCTGTAAATTCCTGGTTAATATTGTGAACACTGTGTATTTTGCACACAGTCATTGCATTCCATTGTGGAGTGTAGGTTTGCTGGTAAAACACAGCTTTCCATCCCCTTCTCCCGCTGAGTTTAGCTGTGCTCTTATTGTGGGTGCGTGTGGGCTAAAGCGCCACACCACTACAGCAAGGAGTCGCATTTCAGGCTTGTTGAGACACTCTGAGGGAGCTCTGCACTCTGGAGGCAAAGGCTAAGTGATTTCTGCTTGGTAGCTAATCCCAGGCCTGAGGAGGAAGCAGGCTAGGAGGATATCAAAGCAGGAAGAGTGAAGGTTTCTTCTGGGCTGTTCCAGAAAAGTTTCCCTTGGCACCGAACGACACATTCTGCTTTCAGGTGATTTGATCCATTGCCAAATCAATCTTCCTCCCGTTGGATGCCTGGATGTCTTTAGTTGGAACAAGTCCCAAAGGGAGAGGGATGTGCCCCTGGGCTGTGGTTGATCCAAGGTGTTAGCAGGGGGTTTGCAAACAGGGATTCCCTGCAGGATCTGAGCCAGCTTTTGTTTGATGCACAGCCCCAGAGCTCATGTCTTCAGGGCTGAGACAGCTTCTGCCAGGGCAAGGGCCCAGCAGGGCTGGCAGAGGGCCCTGGGCTCTAGCTTGAGCCAGCATTGAGGGGCTTGGCCATGGTAAAACACTGCCTGGGCAATCTGGGGACAGCTCAGAGGTGTCCCTGTGGCACAGGACAGCTCAAGGCAGCATCCAGGAGCATCCAAGTTGCCCTGGAGCACTGCCTGGAGCAGGGAAGAGACAGTGCAATTTTGTGTATACAGCAGGTGAAAGTAAGCCTGGGTAATGCATCCCTGAGAGACAGGGAGAGTGGTGTGGTGAGGGGCTCAAAGGAGCCACAGCCCCACTCCCAGACCTCTCCCAGTGCCATGTCCTGGCTGAGCTCTGCAGGCAGCTGTGCTGGGGTGCACGTACACTAGAGCCACAAGATGTTGACACAAATCCTGCTGGCCTGGGAGCAAACTTTAAGGGTTGAAGCTTCAGCACTTGTCTGAGAGCAACAGCAGAGCCTATGGAGAGCATCTCTCCCCTCCTCCTGCAAGCTACATGTTAGCTCAAGTCCAGCTACCACATGCTGAAGCTCAAAGATTGACTGGGAAGAAAACCTTAACCCACATGTGCCATCCTAGATCTCCTCCTGCTTGGCTGGCACTGGAAATGCAGCACTTCTCTGAGCTGCTCTGACAGCTGAGTAGCACTGCTCTTCCCCTGCCACATCAGCTCATTGCCTGCCAACACAAAGAGGGGAGACTTGAGTGGATTTGCCCTCACTGCCCCATTACTCTGTCCTGTTTCTGCAACCTACACAGGGCCAGCAGTGATCTGAAAGGCCAAAACTGCTCCTGTGAGTTGTAGGAAGGGATATTTGCTCTTTCCCTAGGGATGTGTCCCAAGCTGTGCCACTTTTCTGCCGGGGCCACAGGCTAGGCAAGCTGTGGGGTGATGAAGTGAGGTTACCTCTGCCCACACAGTGGAAATCATTTCCTTTAGATGGGTTGCTCTGGTTGTGCTGGGACTCAGCACAGTGGTGCTTTGGGACTGCTATCAAGCAGCTCTCCTGGTCTTGGCCAGGTTTCCCTCTGCACCGTGGCCAGCCCGTGTGTGTGCGTACCCCGGCAAAGCACCACTCCAGCCCCACAGCACACTGCAGGGGGGACCTGCAGCACCAAAAGACACCTGTGAACTTTTCTGCCAAAGTTTTCCAGGCAAAGGAAAACCCCTGATAAAACTGGGGTGGGGGGGAGGAAGGGGTGTGAGAGAAAGCCAGGCTGTGGCCAAAGGTATTGGCAAGGGGCAGAGTGAGGTATAGAGCTTGGTGGCTGGGAGGCTTCTTCCCATCATGACTCAGGCATGTCCAGCCTGAGACCTGACAGCTGGCCAGCCACATCCACTCCACAGCAGGGTTTTTATTCTGCTTCTATGTTTATTTCATAATCAGGAAGGTCACAGTGATTCCCACTCTGCTGTGCTTCCACTAAACCCCTGATCTTTTCCTGAAGTCATTAGGAAAAACTCTTGGCTGATTCAGGCCAACTTTTACTAGCAGTGGTATTATTAAATCATGAAACAATTCATGAGTTATCTCTATTATAAGTCCCAGTTAAATTATTGATAGCAGACTCTGTCTTTTGTGCATGTTCTCCATAAATCCTGGGCTCTAGAGGCTTGCTGGTGCTCATTGAAGCCAACTCTCTTCCCTCCATAATTAATGCTGCTCTCTGCATCAACTGCTCCCAAAATGAGTGCTTCAGGGTGAAGCTGCTCCAGTTGCACCTCCCAGCACCAGCATTTTAACTGGGAAGAGTGTCTTGTGTGTCAGCAAGGAAAAAGAAGCAATGCTGGGCTGTGGCAGGCCCACAGCAACTAATTCTTGAGGTGTTTTATGTGGCTGCTCCAGGGCAGATCCTGCTCACAGAATCACAGAATCCTTTTGATGGGAAAATACCTTTAAGATCATCCAGTCCAACCATTAGCAAGGAGAATGTGTCTTGGCTCCAGGGCAAAACCAAGTGGGGCTTGGAGAGTGACATTCCCCCCAGGGAAAGGGGTGGCCAAGCTCCTCTGACCCATGTGCAAGGCTTTAGCTCAGAATTCTGCCTCCCAAGGCCCCTCCAGCTCTGGTGCAGGCTTCCAGCCCACAAGGCTGCTCTGAATGTACAAGTGACCCACAAACAGCCTGACACTGAGTCAGGGAGGAGGAGAAATCTCTGGCTGCAGATCTGGCCCCAGATTGCTGCCTCTCAGCCTCAGTGCAGGGCTCCATCCTGCCAACAGCTTTGCTTGGCAGGTCAGGCCTTTCCCAGGAGAGGTTTGGAGGTTGGGATGTTTTTTTCCAAGGGAAAGCGCTGATTCAGGGCAGCAGGGCACAGAACCACAGCATCAGCCAGGCTGAAAGAGACCTCTGAGATCCTGTTCAATATCTTTATTGATGATGTGGATGAGGGGAGTGAGTCAAGCATCAGTAAGTTTGCAGACGACACCAAGCTGGGAGCAGGAGTTGATCTGTTAGAGGGTTGGAGAGCTCTGCAGAGAGACCTTGACCAGCTGGACAGATGGGCAGAGTCCAACTGGATGGCATTCAACAAGTCCAAGTGCCAGGGGCTGCACTTTGGTCACAACAACCCCAGGCAGTGCTACAGGCTGGGGTCAGAGTGGCTGGAGAGCAGCCAGGCAGAAAGGGACCTGGGGGTACTGGTTGACAGCAGCTGAACAAGAGCCAGCAGTGTGCCCAGGTGGTCAAGAAGGCCAATGGCATCCTGGCCTGCATCAGAAACAGTGTGGCCAGCAGGAGCAGGGAAGTCATTGTGCCCCTGTGCTCAGCACTGGTTAGGCCACACCTTGAGTCCTGTGTCCAGTTCTGGGCTCCTCAGTTTAGGAAGGACATCGAGACACTTGAAGGTGTCCAGAGAAGGGCAACAAGGCTGGGGAGGGGTCTGGAGCACAGCCCTGTGAGGAGAGGCTGAGGGAGCTGGGGTTGCTTAGCCTGGAGAAGAGAAGGCTCAGGGGAGACCTTCTTGCTCTCTCCAACTCCCTGAAGGGAGGTTGTAGCCAGGAGGGGGTTGGTCTCTTCTCCCAGGCAACCAGCACCAGAAAAAGAGGTACCAGGGAAGGTTTAGGTTGGACGCAAGGAGAAAGTTGCTCCCAGAAAGAGTAATTGGCCATTGGGATGTGCTGCCCAGGGAGGTAGTAGAGTCACTGACCCTGGAGGTGTTCAAGAGGGGATTGGATGTGGCACTTGGAGCCATGGTTTAGTAGTCATGAGGTGTTGGGTGCCAGGTTGGACTTGATGACCTCTGAGGTCTTTTCCAATCTTATTGATTCTATGATTCTAAGATCATCAAGTCCAACTGATCACCCAACCCTAACTAATCAACCAGGCCATGTCACTGAGTGCCTCATCCAGACTTTTCTTAAACACCTGCTGGGTCGCTAACTCCACCACCTCCCTGGGCAGCCCATGCCAATGGGCAATCTCTCTCTCTGTAAAGAAGTTCTTTCTAAGATCAAGCCTAAACTTCCCCCTGCACAGCTTGAGACTGTGTCCTCTTGTTCTGGTGCTGGGTGCCTGGGAGAAGAGACCAACCCCCGCCTGGCTACAACCTCCCTTCAGGGAGTTGTAGACAGCAAGAAGGTCTCCCCTGAGCCTCCTCTTCTCCAAGCTAAGCAACCCCAGCTCCCTCAGCCTCTCCTCACAGGGCTGTGCTCCAGACCCCTCCCCAGCTTTCTTGCCCTTCTCTGGACACCTTCCAGCATCTCAACATCTTTCCTAAACTGAGGAGCCCAGAACTGGACACAGGACTCAAGGTGTGGCCTAGCCAGTGCTGAGTACAGGGGCAGAATGAACTTCCCTAGGCTCCAGGCAGGTAGTGGTGTGGTGATTTATGCAGGGCAGGATGCTGGCCCTCCTCCAGTCCATGTTCCTTCTTCATTTGTGGTCCTCAAGCTCCTTGGCTCTTGATTTCAGCCCACTCCTTCTGGGTCCCTGAGGTGTCGTGGTGCTGGGCACTGTGACATGTGTCCAGTGTCTGGATCCCCCATGGCCTCCCAGGGTACAAAATCAGGTTTTGATCTTCCAGGGCTGTTCAGCCACTCGGTTGAGCACTTTCTTCCCAACTCCTCTGACCTGCATTTCACAAGGTGAGTTGCATGGCTCCTGAAGTGGGGCTGGAGACCTTCTAGTGGCCTTCCAGTAGGGGGCCTACAAGAAAGCTGGGGAGGGACTTTTCACGAGGGGTTGTAGTGATAGGATGAGAGGGGATGGACTGAAGCTTGATGAGAGGAGATTTAGAATGGGGATTAGAAGTAAATTTTTTACAGTGGGGGTGGTGAGACACTGGGACAGGTTGCTCAGGGAGATCATGGATACCCCCTCCTTGAGGTGTTTCAAGGCCAGGTTGGACAGGGCTTTGAGCAACCTGGTCTAGTGGAAAGCATCCCTGTCCATGGCAGGGGGGTTGGAACTAGATCATCTTGAGGGCCCCTCAACCCAAACCATTCTGTTCACTCCAGGGCCCCTCAGTGCAGGGAAAATGATGGAGGGTTGGGACCAGCCACAGGTGGAGATTCCTTTGTTCATCAGGAAGATGCTTAAGCAATAGCTGCCACTCAGCAGGCTAAAAGTGACCTTCATGATGTCACCTGAGGTGGGGATTAAGAGCTGGGGTGCCCCAGGATGGGGCAGAGCTGCTGGAGCTGCATCAGACTAAACACAAACCAAGGAGGGAAACAACAGATGCAAAGTACAGCAGAGCCAGGGAGTTAGCCCCAGCACTTCTCTGGCTCAGGGTTGGCAGGGGACAAGTGACAGGGGAGCTCTGCCCCAGGACTAGCTCAGCACTTGCCAGAGATGCAGAAAGGAACCCATGTCCTGAAAGGCAGAGCCAAAGCCACTCCTAAATAAGAAGGCAGCCAGCAGAATGTTTGTTTTAACTCACGTCCCTGCAAAAGGGTTGAAAGTGTCTCAGTTTCCTGAAAGGATGTGAATGTTTGTGCCAGTGGCTCTGTGAACAAACCCCAGATTCTGTCAGAGAGGGGAGGGAGGGGCTTGTGTTTGCACCCTTGGTCTCCCTTAGGCTGGGTATTTGGAGGAACAGAGCCAGGAGCAGAAGGGAGGATGAACTCCCCAGGGATGCGATGTGGGTACCAGGGCCACAGGCTGGCCTGGGAGCTGCTCAAGAGGTGATGACTGTGCCCCAACCTTGACACCTGCACAGCTCTCCTGTCCCTTCTGCTTGGAAACAAGCTTTGCTCCATGTAGGAGAGCCCTGGAACTTCCTATAGAGGGAGGGAGAGGATGAGAGGTTCTGTGAGTTCAAGCAGAGCAGCCTCAGAAGGGCAGCTCTGCAGGTCTGAGGCATTAGTGAAGCATGGAGAGAGCCTGGTGCCCTGGAGAGGCTGCAGGGCTGTGGCAGAGGCTGTGAGCAGCAGCTGCTGGAGACATCCTCTTTAATAAACAGGTTTGGACATCATCCAGCTCTGACAGAGTCCACCAAAGAGGTTTTCCACCAGGCCTGTGTGAACCAAGGCTGGGGCACTGCCATCTCCATGATGGGCTGAGCTGTGCTTTCCTTTCCACCTCTCTGCACCTGGAGAGGGCACAGTGGGGCTCACTCCCAAAGTTCAGACTGAGGTACATTTTACTTATTACAGAGATGGTCAGAGGGGGGCAAATTAATCTCTGGGTGAGTGGCAGGGCCAAAGGTGACAGTGAAGGACAGGACATGGGGAGATAAGCTATCTGATTGTGGCACTGTCAGGCAGCAGCCCATGGGGACAATCAGCTGCTGAGATTCTCTGCCACGATCCAGGGCTGAGCTGGCTCCCTCCAAATCATGCTGCATTTCCTGCTGCATCCCCCCTGCCCAAGCACCCAGTCCCTGGCTGCCAGCTCAGGCACCACACACCTGCTCCACACATTGATGCCCCTTTTCCTGCTCCTTGCAGACCATCCTGGTTGGAGACAGCGGCGTGGGGAAGACATCACTGCTGGTCCAGTTTGACCAGGGCAAGTTCATCCCTGGCTCCTTCTCTGCCACCGTGGGCATTGGGTTTACGGTAAGAGCCTAATCCCTGCTCCCTGGGCTGTGCAACCTCCCTCCCACCTGGGGAGCAGTTTCCTTTGGGTCATCCTAACCTGTGGGTCTACGACTCAAAGTGGTGCTTAAAGCCCAAAGAATTGGGAGAGTTTGCTTTGGGGCTGCTGGATGAGGGCCCTGGTTTGGCTGTGTGCTTGCTGGCAAGCTGGGGGGCAGACACTTCTGGGCTGCTGGGGAGGATGGAGGAGGCTGCATGTCCCAATACCCTTGATGAGACTGTGCCTGAGCTCAACCTTTTGCATCACAGCTGGAAAGCCGCCTCTGGAGCAGCCGTGCTCTGCCAGGGATGAGCCAGGCTGTGTCCTGCCTGTGTCAGCCCCAGGCCCTCATGAAAAGTCAAGCAGATGGGAGAAGCACTCGGCTGCTGTCCAGTGCTATTTGCAGAGCTGCTGCGGGGCCATCGAGTGGCTCTGACACGTGTGTTCCCTCTGCTGGGGGAGCCCAGGACAGAGGCAGCGCCTGGGACCTCCTCACACAGGGAGATCTGCACCTCCCCAGCATCCCCCCAGCACCCGTGGCAGGGATGGGGCTCAGCAAGTAGCTCTTGCCCGTGGTTTGGCTGTAGCTGTCACCCATGAGGAGGCTGTCACCTGTGAGGAGACTGTTACCCATGGGCAGGCTGCAGCCCCCAGGTACCTTCTCTCCAGCCCAGGCCAAGGAAGCAGAGAAACATGGTACTAGCCCAGGGTCCACATGCACAGGGTCAAACAGCCCAGGGGATAGCAGCCATTGGGGCCTCTGCACCCTAGCCGAGGAGGCTCAGCTGTGTTCCCAAGCTTTGCCAGCTCCTGGCTGCCTCATTTCTCCTGCAGCACCTGATAGTGTGCAGAGGTGATGCTCAGCCAGGCATTTTTCCTGCCTGGGCAGTTCCATGAGCATCAGCACAGTTTGCTGTATCCTTCCAGCCCCTACCTTCTCAACCCCTAGCAAGCTGCCCAGGAGCTCAGCCACTTCTAGGAACACTGAGTGCCTCCAGCCTCCAGCTCTGGGCACTTTCCTGGCCAAAAGCATAAATATATATATATAAACTCTGACTCTGAGTGCAGCTATGAGACTGGAAATACAGGTTCCCTTTCCTGAGGGATGTGGGAATGCTTGACTAGATTAGGAGCTGGCAGCAGGGAAGGTGCAGAGGCGGATGCTGTCACAGAGGGCATCTCTGCCATCAGACCTCCTGCAGCCTTCAATGGGCACAGCTCTGCCCTGGAGCCCTGCATGCCTGAATCCTGGTGGTGTGAGAGAGGCTGGGGGCTTTGCACTGGGATAAGCCCTGGCACATGGGAAGCGGGACAGGGAAAATAGATCAGAGAGTGCTGAAGGCTGCTGGTGGTGGAGTGCTGCCTGTAAGCCTGAAGCCCCCAGGCAGCCACAGCACCTGGACCTGGATGGAGTTTCTCAGAGTTTTGGGGTAATGTAACATCTCTGAAGCCCTCCTAGAATTTCTTCTGCATTCTCACCCTTGGGCTTTTCCCGGAGGAAGTGTGCTGTAAGCCAGGCTGCATTGGCTGGCAGAAGATGCTGGGGGCTGTGAGCAGCTGTGGGGAGCAGGACCCCCAGCAGCCATCCCAGCCCGGAACTAGCTCAGCACAGCCCAGGGCTTCCGGCCAAAGGCTGCTGCCTCTGGTTTCCTCCCTGCTCTGCTGAGCTTTGCTGGTGACCCAGGACCCAGTTCAGCAGCCATCGGAGCTGCAGTGGATGTGGCAAACCCCCCCACCCCCGGGTGTGTGGTGGAGTGGGAGCTGCTGCCTTCGCTGTCCCTGCTGCCCCTGTTGACCTTGCACTGGCACGGGGGTGGTGGGGCTGGGGGTGTTATGACAGCAGGAGGGTCTCCATCTTCACACCCTGGGGGCTGTTCACTTACAGGGTGAGTGGTGTCTGTGGTCATCCAAGTGCCTGGAGGGGTGTGCCAGGGCTCTGCCCATCGGCCCATGAGAAAAAGCCCCTGGCAAACGTAAGCACCTCGGAGTCCCCGGTGTGGGGGTGCAGCGGGACATGTTTCCAGCTTTCAGCCTCCTCTTCCTCACTCTGAGGCCAGGCCGGACAGGCAGGTGGCAAGGGCAGAGCCTCGGGGGTGGCATTGGCCGGGGAGGAGGAGAAGGAAGAGGAGGAGGAAGGCGGGCCGGGCCGGGCCGGGTGTGGCCGCGGTTCTCGCTGCCTCGGAACTCGGCGGCTCTGCTCGGACGCAGCATGAACGGCCCCGGCGGGGCTGAGGGGAGCGGGACCCCCTCGGAGGGAAGCGAAGACCCCCCAGTGCTGCCCCAGGACTACGAGCTGGCAGGCAAGGTGGGAGCCGGCGTGGGGTACTGGGGGAGAGCACGGGTGGACCCCCTCAAGCCACGCTGGGGATGGAGGCTGGGGCTCGACCACCGGTCTGGGGGAGACCAGGAGGGGTCCCGGGGACCACCCTCTTCCTCCGCTGCCGCGATCGCGCCCAGGAAGAGGCTGCCGGCCGGGGAAGGAGGGAGCGGCCCCAGCTGTGCCCCTCTAGCCCTGCCTCCCCGTGCCCCCAGGGCGTCCCACGTCTATCTGATGTGGGGACGGGAGGTCCCTACCTCGGGAGCCTCGGGAGGTCTTCGTCTTGGATGTGTTTCTGCCCCGGGGGAGATGAAGGTGGAGGTGACGGCGGCCCAGCTGCAGTAACAGGGCTTGCGGTGGGCAGCAGGACACCCTCGGTGAGGGACACGCACACGGCCGAGCTCTGCCCTCTGAAACCCGTCCTAGACTTCCCCGGGCAAGGGGAGCTCCAGCGGGAGCTCCTGCCCCCACGACACAGGGCAGGAGAAGCAGGACCCCACCTAGCCCATCACAGCATCCCCAGGGCACGAGGGTGGGGGGCAGTCTGTGTACCCCAGAGCCCTGTGCCCCTGCCGGGCATCGGGGTAGAACCCTTCATCCCCAGCTCAGCTCTGCCAAGGGTTGCCCTAAGGAGGCACTCTGGGCACAGGGGAGGCACAGGAACCGTGAACCTTCTACCTGAATAATTTGATCCACAGCCCCAGTCTGATCCCAGCGCTGATGGTGCCAGCCCCAAGACCTCCCACTGTCTTGCTGAGCTGGCTCCCAGAGCTGGCCCATGCACTGCCACTTCCCCTAAACCACTTTCATTCCTTCACCTTTATCCTCACCACTCCAGCTCCTCTTGGTGGAGGGTATTTTTTGTGTCTGAGAGAGGAAACCAGTTACCAGCTTGATGTGGAGCAAGGTGAAGGCAGAAGTGAGCAGGGCTCCCAGCTGCCCTCCAGCCTGGGCTGGGTGAGGGTGTCCCAGGGAAGGATTTTGACCAGCAAAGTGGATTGGCAGGAGGCAGAGCATTCCCAGCCCCCAGCTCTGGCTGTGCTGGTCCATTTCCTGTGCCATCCTGCACAGGGTGGCCACAGCTCACTGCATTCACCCAGTCTGGGGCAGTAGGGCCAAGGGGGTTTGCTTTGCAGGCTCCAGCACCCCTACAAGGTGGGCAAGTGGGGATGGATCTTCTTACTGGAGTCCTGCCCACTGCCATTTTTAGGTTAATTATTGCTGGGCAGGGAAGAGCTGCTATGGGTGAGCAGGGAGGAGAGCACAGCTCCAGGGTATTAGTAAGACTGTGCTTATGGAGGCCAGCATCAGATCAGCATCAATCCTGCCCGTGTCTGGCAGTGCTGGAGTGATTAAGGAGCCTGGATTGAGCTTATTTGCTTAGCAGGAGGGGGAAAGGCACCATGTTTGCTTTGGTGTTTGTGGTAAGCAGGGCCCTGGGCACTGACAGAGTGAGAGTGCAGCAGGGCTTGCCCAAACCATGCATCAGCCCTCGGGGCTGGGCACACCCGGGCTGGGGATAAAGCATGGGTGGAGGGAGCTCTGCGCGTTCAGGACCTGTGGCCAGCTCTCCAGGAGCCTCTTGGGACAGGAGATGGCCGGGAGATGGCCAGGCTCTGGCCAGGAGACATCTCTTCCTGCTGCCTTCCCACCGGCCCTCCTCTTCTGCTCTCCCTTTCTCTGGTGCCTGGGGGCTGCGCTGCTGCCCTGGGGGTGCTGCTTGGCACCCAGCTCTCACAGATCTCCCCAGCCCGAGCAGGAACAGCCCTGGGGAAAAAAGGAGGGACACATCGGGCTGAGGGGGGCTCAGCACCACCCAGGCAGGGCTGCTGCCCTCTCCCTGTCCTGTTGACACCTCTCCCTGCGCCCATCTTGCAGGTGATGTTACTTGGAGACTCAGGCGTGGGGAAAACCTGTTTCCTGCTCCAGTTCAAAGAGGGAGCCTTTCTCTCCGGGACCTTCATAGCCACCGTGGGCATAGATTTCCGGGTGAGACCACCATGGCTGCCAGCCCCTCACCTCCCCTCACCTGTACCTTGGCCAGGACAGGGTGCTGGGAAGGGGAACAAGGGGTTTCCAGTCTCTGCACCCCGAATACTCTCACAACTGGCTGCAGATGCTTGCTGAAATCTTTCCACCTCTCCCTGGAGAAGCGTTACCAGATGGAGGAGCCCACTGGGAGCATCACCTCTTACTTTTAAATCAGCAAAACCCTTCTGTTTAGCCCACCCTGGGGGTGTGCAGCAGGAGCCCAGCATGCTCTACTGCCTGGGCTGGGGCCAGAGACTGCAGGGGGGACAAATTTTGTGCCTCAAAAGGGCAGAAATGGGCTGCTGAGGAGTTGGTAAGGTCACTGGATCCCATTTAAACCCTGCTTGAGACTCTCTGGTTAGCAGATTCCAGCTGCAGGGTCTCTCTGGGGATGCCCACCCAGGCAGAGCTGCTGGCAGCACGGGGCAGAGCAGCATTTCCTCAGCCTGGGGGCCGCGGGGGTGTCCCTGGGCAGGGCTCTGTCTGACACGTGTCAAGTGCGGTCAGAGCTTCCTCTGCCTCTGCAGTTCTGCTGCCTTTGCTGCCTGCCCCAACCGCTCTTGGCTTGCAGAGGGGAGTGGGGTGGGGTCAGTGAGCAGGGGATGGAGGAGAAGGCTGGGGGTTCACTTTGGAGGGGTCTCTTGGCCTGTGCTTCAAAGAGAGTCATGAAAGAAGGGAAATCTGCCATGTCCCACTGCAGCACTGCTCAGCACTGGTGGCCCCAGGGGTGCTGGCAGCCCATAGATGCCTGCTCTGCCTTGTGCCAGTGTCCCCTCCAGCAGCTCATGACCTGTGCTGGCCTCTTTAGGCACTATTTAATTGTTTTTGTGCTGGTTTTTTTTCCATCAGCCCATTTTCTCAGTCTTTGTCATCTCCACATGGGCTGAATTTCCATTTCAAACAATTCCAGGCAACCAAATTATTTATAGGGGTCTTCTTTTTCCTCCAGACTCATCTCTCTAAGTACAGTTCTTTAAGAGGCTTAAAATAACCCTCCAGTAGCTGCTGCTTTTCTTTCTTCTGGCCTCTGGAGAGAAGTTCCTGTGCTTCTGAGTTGGGTACAGCGATTATTTAAGCCCAAGAACTGCCTTCCTCACTCACTTGCAGATGCCTCTTCCCTTCCCCAGTCCTCAGCCCAGCTGCCTGATTGCAAACCATCCTGACCCAGGGGACTTCCTCCTGCTGCATGTGCTACCAGCAGATCCCCATCCTGGTGTCAGCTACCATCTTTAAGGGCCAAGAAGGGCTCCCACCAGAAAGGAAACCTGAGCTGGACACCCACCATCACCCACTGAGTGTCTGCAGGAAGCCTGCAGCATAAAAAGGCCTTAAATTGCTGCAAATAGCCCAAATTTTTAGTGCAGGGGTCATTCTGTCAGCACAAAGAGCAGAGGAATCCTGCCAGGGCTTTGTGATGGGCAAACATCCACAGAGCACCCCAAGACCTTGTTAAAAATGTACCATTGCATGTGGTTCATGAAAGACCTCCCCACTTACCCAGCTCTGCTGAGCTTCTCCTGGCCATGGCATCGTCGCTGGCTCCTTAAGGGACTCAGAAGGCACAGGACAGGGATGCTGGCTGTAGGACATAAACAAGGCACCAGCTCCAAGGCAGGCTGGAATCTTGCTGTTCTGCACCTATCAGGGCCTGATCCTGCATTTTCCCACCCTGGCACAAGGGGATGATGCTCTGGGATGTCTGCAGCCACCATGGAGCAGCGCAGCCTCCCAGCAGGACCAGGGGGGTTTCAACAATGAGGCTTCAGCGTGCCAGCCTGGCTTCATGCTGACTGTTAGACTAGAGAGAAGCAAGAGGGTGCTGAGACCCTGGCCCAGGCTGCTCAGAGAGGTGGGAGATGCCCCATCCTTGGAACCATTCCAGGTGAGGTTGTTTGGGGCTCTGAGCAACCTGCTCTAGTTGCAGTGCTGACTGCAGAGAGCTTAGAATCATAGAATCACAGAATTGTTAGGGTTGGAAGGGACTTCAAGGATCAGCCAGTTCCAACCCCCCTGCCATGGGCAGGGACACCTCACACTGCAGCAGGTTGCTCACAGCCACATCCAGCCTGGCTGCAAACACCTCCAGGCAGGAGGCTTCCACCACCTCCCTGGGCAACCTGTGCCAGTCTCTCACCACCCTCCTGGGGGAGAACTTCTTCCTAACATCCAATCTCAATCTACCCATTTCTAGGTTGTTCCATCTCCCCCAGTCCTATCACTCCCTGACACCCTCAAAAGTCCCTCCCCAGCTTTCTTGTAGCCCCCTTCAGATCCTGGAAGGCCACAAGAAGGTCTCCTTGGCACCTTCTCTTCTCCAGGCTGAACTGCCCCAACTCCCTCAGCCGGTCCTCATAGGAGAGGTGCTCCAGCTTGGATTAGAGGACCTTTCAAGACCCCTTCCAACCCAAACTAGTCTGTAATTCCATGATTCTATCCCAACAGCCCAGGGAGAGCAGCCAAGGGCCTGGGGCACAGCCAGTTCCATGCCAGGGCTGGCTGGCACCCACACCAAGGTGTGCTGAGGGCTGCTGAACATCCTCTCCTTCTCTTCTGCAGAACAAAGTGGTGACCGTGGATGGCGTGAAGGTGAAGTTGCAGGTGAGCTTAGGGAGGGGGTGAGCAATTCCCAGCCAGCTTTCTGGAATCCCCCCACCCAGGCTGAACATGTTGGTCTGGTGGGGCCAGGAGCCACAGGGGCATGCCCAGCTCGGGTTGGGGGGTTTGCCTCCCTGCTCTCATCAGGGTGGCTTCTCAGCAGATCTGGGACACGGCAGGACAGGAGCGCTTCCGCAGCGTCACCCATGCCTACTACAGGGATGCCCAAGGTGGGTTTGGGGTCTGGTAGGGATGGGGGGGGGGGGAGACCATCCAGAACACATTCCTGAAGCAGAGCAATGCCTCTTCCCTTCCAGCCCTGCTCTTGCTCTACGACATCACCAGCAAGATGTCCTTCGACAACATCCGTGTGAGTCCCACCCGTGGGTCAGGGCTATGTTTCTCTCTGGGGAGCGGGGCTGTGGGTGTCCTGGGTGGCTATTTGGAGCAGTTTGAAGCCTGTATTAGACCTAAGCAGAGGCTGCTTGGGCCAGACCAAGCTGGCTGGGAGCTCATCCCCAGGGCTCCTGGCTGGGTGCTGCAGGGCTGGGTGAGTCTTGTTTGGGGGCAGGGTAAATGCCTGGAGGGAGAAAAGGTGTGGATGGACCTGAACTACATGAAGGCTTGGGCTGGAGCCAGGAGCCAGGGCGTCTGCAGGACTGTTGGGCTGTGAGGATGGAATAGTTCCCATGCCAGAAAAAATGTGGTTTCCCTATCCTCATGGTGTGTGTGGGGGGTGAAGGCTGAGGGCAGGGGGGTCATGGGATTACCGCTCACCCCAACACAGCCCTGCTGCCCCACAGGCCTGGCTGACAGAGATCCATGAGTATGCCCAGAAGGATGTGGTCATCATGCTGCTGGGCAATAAGGTGAGTGCAGGGTCCCCCTTAACCCCACAGTTTGCCATCCCATGCCATCCCCAAGAATGAAGAGGGTGCTCTGTGTGCCAGCTGGGGGCAGCCTTCTTGCACCACCCACCAGGCTCCACTGCTTTATGGGTTCAACCAGCACAGAGGTGACCCCAAAGGGTTGGGGATATTGGGGAAGTCCAGGAGAGTCTGGAAGGAACAGTGTCCTCAGTGCTCCCAGCCATCAGTGGGAGGCAGCATGAGGCTGAGGCTCCCAGGATGGGATGCTCCTGGTAAGGGTATAGGGTGCTGTTGGAAACAGGGTGCTCACCCAGATCCTGGATGCACCCCTAGATCCCAGGTAGTTCCAAGTCCCAGATGCCAAATCAGATCCCAAATTCTCTCCAGCTGCTTAATTAAGTACTGGATTTTCCCTTGGGATTGGATGCCCCCTGAATCCTGAGTGATGCTGGGTTCTCAGTTCCTGGCAGGGTATCAGAAGAACCCCCTGGGTCCTGGATGCCCCCAGGTACTGGATGCTGCCCCAGTTCCCCAGTGTTCTGGATGCCCCCAGGTACAGGATGCTGTCCCAGCTTCCCAGTGTCCCCACGTCCTGGGTGCCCTCCCACAGCCTCAGTGCTACCAGGTCCCAGATACTCAACAGGTCCTTGATTCTCCTCTGAGCATTGGATGTTCCTGGATCCCTGATGTCCCCAGTTCCTGGCACCCTCTCATGCACCCCATAGTGCCTGCTTGTCAGATGCCCCCAAGCTGCCAGCTGTCCCTGGTACACAGTGACACTTTTCTTCCCTCAACAGGCTGATGTGAGCAGTGGGAGAGTTGTGAGGACAGAGGATGGAGCATCGCTGGCCAGGGTGAGCCATGCCAGAGTCTAATGCAGTTGCAGCCCCCCCACCCAGACAACTGTATGCCACTCAGGATCTTCACCCAGCCCTGCCATCCCCTCCCATGGGTGCTCAGACCCACCTGGCTTCAGTGCAGGCAACACAGCAGCTGTTTGCACACAGAACCTAGGGCAAGGCAGAGAGGGGATGACACCTTGTCCCCAAGCCTCAGCCAGGTGACAAGGGACAATTTGGAGGGGCAGGAGGGCATTTCAGGGCTGGCCACTGATGGGGCCACGCTGCCTTTGCAGGAGTACGGGGTGCCTTTCATGGAGACGAGCGCCAAGACAGGCATGAACGTGGAGCTGGCCTTCCTGGCCATTGCCAAGTGAGTACCTGGGGGACCCGGGCAAGGGAGGTGTCCCCTCGGCCCCACCACCTCCCACACTGGCACTGGAGTGGGCAGGTGGGGTAACGTGCCCCCTCTGCCCCCTCCAGGGAGCTGAAGCAGCGCTCGGCGCAGCCGCTGGATGAGCCTCGCTTCCAGATCCACGACTACATCGAGTCACAGAAGAAGAAGCCCAGCTGCTGTGCCTTCGCCTGAGAGCGGCCAGGAGGGGCTGGCAGCCCCGGGGACACAACCTGGGGGGGCAGAGCAGGGGCCCAGACCTGCCCTCAAGTGACCAAAGGCTCTGCAAAGCCAGGTGTGGATGGAACAGCACAGCCGGGCAGAGCATGCATGGGGGCAGCCAGCGCCCCAGCACCAGGACCCAGGGGCCAGATCCTGCTGTCCAATGGGGCAATACCTGGAAGTTACCGTGTGTCACCAAGGAGTCACCGTAGGGTAATGACTGCCAGCCTGGCCAATGAGCCACAGTGATGCTTCCAGCACCTGAACAAGATGCAGGACACAGCCCCATGCCCAGCTGAGGGCCCCTTGGAGCATCTCTCAGGGCGGTGTGCACACCATGGACAAGCCCTCATGCAGCCCCTGGTCTTCTTCCCTCACTGCAGCCGTTTCAGCTCTCCATGCTGCTCTCATCTGGCTGGAAGGGCCTGATCCAGCCCCCTACATCCTCAGTGCCGGGCTCTGGCTTCCCTCCAGAGGGCCTTGCTCTGCCCCTCAGGCTACCCCATGCTGGGGTGCAGCCAGTCCCTCACCTGGCCACAGCTCCTCGCTGCTGTGGTTGCTGCTGTCAGCTCCTACCCTCCTGCCTCCATGAGGGCAGCAATGTCCCTGTTGTGTCCTGGTTGTACTAGAGGGAAGGGCTGGGATGGGGAAGTGTCCAACCAAGCCTGCTCCCTGCCCACACAGCTGGCAAGAGAAATAAAACCCCTGGGAGCACCCAGGTGATGCTTGGGGCACTTCTGCTACACATGGTGATCTGGAAGAACCTTTATTTCCCTCCTCTCATAGCCAAAGGAATTAGAGACTGGTTTTTTGAACAAGAAAAGCCTTTTTCTGTCCAGTCGCTCCAAACAAAACTATCTCTGGCCTCATGCAGTGTGGAGCTGGTGGGGTGGAGATGTCCATGGTGGCCTGAAGCTGCTGTGCCTGCTAGGGCAGGCTGGGTTTTTCTCCCACCCCTGCACATTTAACACAACTGCTTCTTCCTGCTGCTGGAAAATAGCAGCTGGAACCCACTCGCTGGTGACCAGATGCTCGAGATGCTTCAGCCATCAAAAGCTGCTATGCTGGTCACCGGCAGGGTGCAAGGCTTGCAACCCCCGTTGCTGCACATCCCTGGTGCTCAGCCCAGCCCTCCAGCACACTGCCAGATCCTCCAAGCACTGCCCAAGGCAGGGAGATAGTGAATACTTGGTTGTGCAGCTGAAGAGCTGATATGAAGGGTAGCTGTGGAGGGCATGGCAGTGCTGCACGTAGGAGTTGGAGACTGTCCTGCACATCTGCCTGTGCCGGCATCTTCCCCGGTCCTGCTCCTGAGCTGCTCAGCTCTCACCAGCCCCAGTGCCTCCTCCACCTCTGTTCTGCTCCTGGTTGTCTCTTTGCAAGTTTACAGCCTAAAGTTGGGTATTTCCAAGGCTTTGTATCAGCCTGGTTTGTTACTGCGTGAGAAACCCCTGCCCCGGGTCTGCAACGTAGGAGGAAGGCTGCTGTGTCCGCGGGCTGCAGAGCAGGGGGGCTGGGGAGGAGGGGGTGGTCCTGAGAGCCCCCGTGGGGAGAGGGAACCACCCACAGCCCCTTCCTCCTCCTCGGGGCTTTCATTGCATATTACAGACAGTCCAAAGGTGAGAGGGGAAGAGTAAACACGGCCTGTTAAATTAAAACCAACCTCCTCCCCTGCTGTTCTCATGGTGCGGAGTCCAGCATTCCCCAAATAACTTCGTCTTCCCACCAATGGCATTGCTGCTGCTGCTTGGCTGATGTCTGCAAAAAATGCTGGACGGTTTCAACACAAACAGACGTTGGCTCTTTTCTGCTTCCCCCCCCTCCAGCTGAGCTCCTTTAACCTCCCGCTGAGCCGCGAAGGGCCCTGGCAGTAGGAGGCAGCTGGGCTTCGATGGTGCCACCCGCACCCTGCCCTTCCGCGGGCACTGCCAGGGGGTGCTGGGCCCAAAAGCAGCTCCAGCTGTTTCCTTCGCTGCTGCCCTTTCTCCTTATCGCAGTTCTGTGCTCAAAGCAACCCTCGTGGAGCTGGGGCTTGTTTCCTAACTCAGGGCAGCGCTCCCAGAAAGTGTCCCCTCCCACCATGCATGCCACTCACAGCCCCTGTGCCGAGGGGAGGGCTGTGCCGCGTAGATGCCACAGGCAACAGGACCCTCCCCTCCCTGTCCTGGGGCCATACCATGACACACTTGCCCTGGTTTTCCTCTCTGCAGGCATCTGCCGCCGGGCGCCGTGGGATTGCTCTCCACAGCCTTTCTCAGGGCGAATGCTCAGCCGAGTGGAGGAAACAAATGAGCCCACCATCCGCTCCAGTTCAGCCCCATGGAGCTGGAGCACAGCCACCCCCAGCTCACAGTGGGGTGTCTCTTGGCCACTGAGATCCCTGCAGCAGGGGCTGGGCGCAGAGCTGTGTCCATGCTGCCATAACCTGCTTGATCACTCAGCAGCAGCCCATCTAAACCTAATCCCGACTGCTCCAGGGGCCTTTGGCAACTGTGGACTTCAGCCAGGCCCTGAAGCCTGGCAGTGAAATGGTGCCTTAGTGCCACTCTCCCCCAGGACAATCTGGAGAGCTCTGCCTTGCTGCTGCCTTGCTCTGTCCTTGCTGTCTCGAAACCCGAGGCTGTCCCACGTGCATAGCCCCCTGGAGCCACTTTTGCTTCCCCAGCTGCGAGCAGAGCACATGGGGCTGGAGCAAGATGAATCTCCCTTTGGGCTTCCCAGCTCCAGCTTGCTGAGCAGGGGGTCAGGGGCTGCTCAGGGAAGCAGAGCTGCTCTCTCATTCCAACCACACAGCCTGTTACTGGCGAGCGTGGCCTTCGTGCTGCTTTCCCACGCAGTTCCAGGTTGTGGTTTTTATTCCGCTTTTGGAGCTGCGAGCATCCCCCCAGTGCCCAAGCCGGCAGCGGCGAGGACCGGGAGAAGGGAGAGAAAGAACGAGCCCCGAGAGGCATCGTCGGGACTGTGATCCCTGGGGAAGGCAAAGCCAGTCCACGGCGAGAAGCTCAGCGCGGAGCGGGGACTGCCCTGGTGGTCCCAGTCGGTTGGTCGGGAGAGGTGAAGACGGCCCCACGGGGAAGCTGTCGGAACCCACCGGGAGGGGTCGGGCCCCATGGGAGAGCAGTTCGACCCCACTGGCAGCGATCGCATCCCACGCAGGAGCTGTCTGGTCGCACTGGGAGTGGTTCGACCTCACAGGGGAGTGGTTCGACCTCACGGGGCGCTTTGCGGCCCCACTTGCAATGATCGGACCCCACGCGGGAGTGGTCGGGCCCCCCGATAGAGGGCGATCGGTCAGTGGGACCCCACGGCGCCGCGCTCAGGGAGGCCCGGCGACGCGCGTTCATATTTGCATATCCCCGCCCATTATGCATATTCCCCTCCCTTCCTGCTCCTTATTTGGCAGATATCGTTCCGCTCCGCCCTGCAATTGGCGGCTGCCTGGGCCTCGCCCCGCCCCGGGTATAAGAGCGGCGGGAGGGGGCCGGCCGAGCAGAGGCGCTCGGTGCGGGCGCGGAAGCCAGAGGTGGAGCTGGTACCGCCATGAGCAGCAACGCGGGCCCCGCGGCGCGGCTGTGCCGCCTGGAGCGGGGGCCGGACGGGTATGGGTTCCACCTGCACGGCGAGAAGGGCAAGCCGGGCCAGTTCATCCGGCTGGTAGAGGCGGGCTCACCGGCCGAGCGCTCGGGGCTGCGGGCCGGGGACCGGCTGCTGGAGGTGGATGGAGAGAACGTGGAACGGGAGAGCCATCAGCAGGTGGTGGAGCGGATCCGTGCCGCCGCCGGGGCTGTCAGTCTCCTTGTCGTGGACTCGGTGGCCGATGAGCAGCTGCAGAAGCGGAGCGGGACGGGTAGCGAGCCCCCCGTGAGCAGCGGGCAGGCGACCCCGGAGCCGGCGGAGCCCGCGGTGCCCGCGGTGCGGGAGCCCAGCAGCAGCGGCGGCGGTCAGCGGGTAAATAAACGGGTGTCGCGGAGGAGGACGGGACGGAGGCCCTGGGAAGTTTTCGGGTGCAGGGGGAGTGTTTGGGGAGGGCATGGGGGTCGGGACGTCTTGGGACCGGGCCGCGGTCGTCGCATTCCATCCGGGAGAGCGGGAACAGCAATCGCCGCGCCTGCCCCGGCCCCCCCGCCCTGGATACTCTGTGTGGTTTCGCTCTGGTTACTTTCTTTTTCGCTTCGCTTTAAACGCGGCTCCCGAGGAGCTCCGGGCCCCGCCGCCTCCCGCTGCTTTGTCTTTGTGATACTCAATGATTCTTGTTACTGCTTAACGCTTTGTGCTTCCAGGCTGCTTGGGTGACGAGCAGGGGCAGGCGGGCACCCGGGACCCACCCTCCCTCTGCCTCCTCAAGCCACCCAGGGATCCCTTTGGACCCCCTTTTCCCCCCTCCTTGACCCACCCAGGGATCCCTTTGGACTTGCCTTGACCCCCCACCTTAAGCTACTCGGGGGTCCTTTGGGACCCATAACCAGGCAGCCTGTGATGTCCCGGAGCTCATCTCTGTGTTGTAGGGCCAGTAAAACGGGGTGAGAAAAGCACCAGGGGTGAGGGCTGAGCTGTGGAAAAGGTTGGGGGAGGGTGGGCTGTGACTGCAGGTGTTTGTGGCAGTCACTTGTGTCCTGAGTGTGTCTGGTCTCTGTTGTGGAGAGGACATGGGAAAGCCCTTCCCAGGATGAGAGGACTGATCGTGTCTGTCTGTCCCCAGGTACGGACACTTAGTACCTCAGGAATGTCCTTGCCCCTGTGTGGGAGTTAGTGGTTGCACAAACAAAGTGATGTAGAAAGGTGAGGAGTTGACCTTTCCTGCCCGCAGCCGTTCCTAGGAGACAGCTCTGGCTGCCACAGATCATTCTGCTCTTTATTTCCCCAGCAGAAGCAGATGTTTGTTGTTACAACAGAGTGGTGAATGGGCTTCCCAGGAATCAGGCTTCTGGTATGCTCAGGGGTGGGGGGGAGCTTCTGAGGAGCTTTTAAGATCTGCCTCCAGAGACCAACTGTGAAGGATCGGTGCTGTGGGACCTTCCCAGTGCTGGTACTGAGCTCCAGGTAGATTTGGGTGCCTGACTGGACTGTTGTCATGTAGAGTTTTTCTGAGGATGAGATGTTTTCACTCGTTTTGTCTCCTGTTGGACTTCAGCCTTGTGCTGACAGCTCGCTGCCCCAAGTGGGGCTGATCCATCACAGGGCATGGGTCTCATTCCTGCCTGGCTAAAACTCT
Source organism: Dryobates pubescens (assembly GCF_014839835.1). Lineage (NCBI taxonomy): Eukaryota > Metazoa > Chordata > Aves > Piciformes > Picidae > Dryobates > Dryobates pubescens. The sequence continues at coordinate 18,102,582 of NC_071631.1, read as the reverse complement.
GTTCTGGCACCTCCTTGTTGGGCTTGTTCAGGTAGGAACAAGCTCTGCTCCTGTCAGTGCCCCAGTTGCTCACTGTCCTTGTGGCATCTCTGGTCCCTCGGGTCTGGCCCTGTGCTGGGCTGCGGTGCTGCCCTCACTTATGTCATGGTGTCAGTGTTCCCCCAGGGCCATCGAGACCGTCTGTGCTCTGCTTTCTGCTCCCAGAGCCCTCTGGGGGCTGGAAGTAAGAAAAGGGATGTAGTTAATGCTGCTTGGATGAGTTTCCCTGCCAGGCTTGGGGGGCTGAGGATGTGTCCCAAAGCAGGACAGAGCCCCAGTGCTGTGGGGTGGCTTCTCACAGGGGCTGAGCAGCCAGTGTGATGCAAAAGGGCCCAGGAAGCTGGAGATGCCCCATGGGCTTGGCTGGGGGAAGCCCTGGCTGGAGATGCCCCATGGGCTTTAGGAAGATAGCCTTAGCTGAAGATACTCAATGGGCTTGGAGCGTGGCAGCTCCTGCTGGAGATGCCTCCCAGTCTTGAGAGACCGATTCAGGGTGCAGTCCATGCTTTGGGGGTGTAGCCCCAGCTGGAGATACCCCACAGGCTTTGGGGAGGGCAGTAGCTCCAGCCGGAGATGTCCATGGGCTTTGTCCTGGCTGGAGATGTCCCCCAGGTTTGGATGACAGACTCAGAGTGCCCCCCACACAGTTACCACGAGCGGTTTCTCTCTGCACGGGAGCAGGAAGTGGGTGGTGAGGGTGGCATGGGGTGACATTGCTGCACAGCCCAGGATGGTTTCTCAACAGGTAGCAGGCAATCTTGTGGCTGGGGGGCAGGGCTAGGTGCAGGAGACCAAAGGCAGATTTGGAGAAACCACCACAGCCTGGTGCCCTCCAAGAATGGTGGGAAGATGCCGTGTGAGATGCCCAGTTGAGCCAAAGCAGGCAGAAGGGCATTTCTCTCTGGCAAGCTGGGAACACACTGATGTACCAGTGCCCCAGTGGGCAGCCAGTGTGCCCCAGTGGGCAGCCAAAGTGCCCCATCTCCCTGCAGTCTCCTGTCCCAGCCCAGCAGTTCCCCCAGGATCCAGGAGGTTTGTATGTGTCAGAGTCCTGTTTACTTTATTGACTTGGGCTTGCCTTTATTTGCTTAACCAGCCTGGAGACAGTCGCTGCTGGGAGAGCCGGATCCAGCCTCTCTGCAAACCCTGCTGGGTCCTACGTGATTTGGAACCCCCTGTGCAGGGACCTTAGACACCTCCTTGGCTCCCACTGCTGGCATAGGCTGAGGAAGGTTGGGGGGGGTGTATGGGGGTGTCATCTTGGGCTCCCTTCTTATTCTTATAAAGCCATGGGCATGCAACCCCCCCTGATGCTGGGGTGGAGGTCTTGAGCCTCCCTGCAGTCACCTGAGGAGCTGCACCGTGCCCTCCTCCTCTGGCACTGAGCCACTGAGGTGACAGTTGTACACCCATGAGGCCAGCCCTGCTTCTGGGGGCCCTGGGGACTGTCCCCAGAGCTCTGCCAGCAGTCATGACAGCCTTGTCCCCCCCTCCCCCCAACGCTGCCTGTGTTTCCGGAGGCTCCTGCTGCTCGCGTATCTTGACAGTTTCATGCAAACCACACGGTGCTGGAGCAGCACCCACAGCTGCCAGCCCAGCACCCTGGCATGGGCTGGGGCTGTTTTCACCAGGCTAGCAGGGCAAGGCTTTTGCTACCAGCCCCGGGCTTCTCTCTTCCCAATTTCATGCTAAATTAGAGCCCTCCCTGCCAGCAACGCTCATCCCTCCTTGTAAAACTTGGGCGAGCCTCCCAGGGCTGGGTTTTGGGGTATAGCAGAGAGCAGATTCTCCCCACCACCATTTTGCAGCATTGTGCTGGGGGTAGCTGGTGTCTAATTAGGGACTGAATTAAATTTCCTCTCGAGGCAGCTGCATGAAAAGCAGCTCCAGTCAAACGGGACGTGACAGGGATGCTTCGAGGAGGCTGCTTTGCATCCCCTTTGTGTGAAGCCCAAATGCCTGCGCCAGGTTTTGGGACCCGTGTGAATTTGCTGGCCCAGGCATCCTCGCAGCCCTTGTGCTCCTCTGAGGAACTGGGAATGCTGCTGCCCACGGGCTTGTTGCTGCTTGCCGGGCTGGGAGGAATTTCCTGGGATTTGGGGTTTCAAAAGCTGGGCTGAAATTGCCGATGGAGGGGGCTGCGAGCTGGGAAGCAGGTCCTGGCATACCGCGCGGTTGGGGGCCTGTGTCCCTAGGGCTGTTGATCCTGCAGGAGGTGCTGGGCAGGGACTGTTCAGCAGGATTCTGGAGGGAGAAGGATCTTGGAGGCATTTCCTGCAACTCTTGTCTTCAAAATCTGGGCTGAAATTGCTGATGGAGGGGGCTGGGAAGCAGATCCTGGCACACCATGTGGTGGGTGTCCTGTGTCCCTAGGGCTGTTGATCCTGCAGGAGGTGCTGGGCAGGGACTGTTCAGCAGGATTCTGGAGGGAGTTCCCTGCTACTTTTTTCTTCAAAACCTGGGCTGAAATGGCTGATGGAGGGGGCTAGGAGCTGGGAAGCAGATCTTGGCACACCATGTGGTGGGTGTCCTGTGACCCTAGGGCTGTTGATCCTGCAGGAGGTGCTGGGCAGGGATGATCCAGCATCATTCTGGATGGGTAAGGATCCTGAGGTGCTCCAAATCTTGTTCCACTGTGGGAATAGGGTTGCAGTGCTGCTGAGCTCCACATCTCAAGTGGGCATCTCTGCAGGAGATGTCCCTCTGCCAGCCCTGGTTGCAGAGGAGAGGAGTGGCATGGGACGCCCAAGCTGGGGGCTGAGTCTGGCTTCCCCCCCTACCCTCCCCACCGGAGGCTGTAATTGCTCCTAAGGAGCTAATCCTGCCCCAGCGCAGTGGGAGGGCTGCTGGGCTGAGAGGAGAGGATGCAGAAGCTTAGAGAAATTAGGGGCATTTCCGTTTTCCTGCCATACAGCTCCCAGCCCTGAGGCTGGGGGGGGGGGGGGCGTCTCTGCACCCCAGGTGTTGACCTCAAACCTCCTCACATCGGATCCCTTCTGCCCAGGGGCACTTTGGCACCCTCCTGGGGAGTGCTCACCCCATGGATGGGCAGGATCCAGCTGCCTTCATGTTTTTCTCTTGGGGAGGCAGAAGGGTGGCAGCCCACAAGGTTTCTGCTCTCACAAGAGATTTGGGGAGGGTGAAAGTGGCCTGACAGGATGGGCTGCTGGAGCTGCTGAGGAGGGGTTAGTGGGGGGACTGGGTGACATCTCAGCAGGGCTGCCATCACACCAGGTGCCCCTGCCAACACTGGCCATAGCACATCCTCCTCTCTTAAAGCATCTTTCCATCCTGGAAGGCTTTTTCCCTTCCACACCCCACCAAATTCATGGCTGGAGTGTTTCAGGGAGCCCAGTCTGCCAGGGCTTTGTTAGTATGGGTGGAAGCCAAGTTCCCCCTCCACCTCCTCCTCCTCCTCCTCACCCGGGAGTGCTGCCAGCACCACTTGCCGGGTGCTCCCTCCGGCTTTGTCCCGAGCTATCGGTGTGGAGCAACCCCGTGGTGCTGCCAAGGGCACCGGGAGCGTGGGTGCTTGCAGAGCCCAAACCCCCTTCCCAGGGCACAGCCAGGGCAGGGAGGTGCTGCCTTCCTCCAGGCTCCACCAGCTCCTGTGTTTTTTGGGCTTATTTTGGCTCTTCCCTATCCCCACCCTCACTGCCTGGGTGGAGGGAAGGTGTAGTCACAGCAGCCTGGGCACTGCATGAACCTGCTGGCAGCTGGGCACAAGGACCAGTGCAGAGCTCACAGCCCAGCCCTCCGGTACAGGGGACACACTGAGGAGTGGCTGGGGCAAAGTCAAGCTGTCACCATCTTCCACCCAGCCAGGAGCCCCCTGCCTGTCTGCAGAGAAGACATTAGCAGCTGCTGGGGGTGCAGCTGGGCTGTCACACTGGGCATTGCCATGGCTGGAGTGGATCCTACAGGATTGCCAGTGCTGTGTGGTGTCCTGGGCTCACCTTTGCTCCCTGGGGTGTTGGTGAGTGGTGCTGACATAGCATCCAGTCTTAACCCTGGCAGGAAGGCATTGTGCAAGAAGATGGGGCTTTTATCACAGCATTGGGCTTAGCAGTTGTAAATGTGTCACCCTGGACCATGTGCCACCATGGTGCTGCCAGACATGCAGGGTGGCAGCACCCCAGGGCTTTCCCTGCAGGGGATATTGTAGCAGGCAGGGTAGAGAGCAGCACAAGGAGGGGATGGCAGGGCAAATTCCTGCAGTGTATGTCCCCAGGGATGCTGTGGGTACCAAAGGAGAACAATCACTCTCAGAAGAAAGAATAAATATTAACCCTCCACACTGAGGAGTATTTGAGGAGCTCAAGTGTAGCTTGGCTGCTGCAAGAGCCCTACCAAATTCCACCAGGAGCTGATGGGCAAGGCTGGGAGAACTCTACCAAGTTCTACCAGGAGCTGGTGAGCATGTCTGGGAGAGCCCTACCCAAGCCCAGACAGAAGGAGTTTGGGTGCTGGTTTGGAGCAATGTGGGCAGGCAGCTGGTAGGTATTGCCTGGTTCCTCTGGTGCTTCCCAGGCATCCTGCTGCCAGCTGAGGGAGTGGAGGCAGCTCCTATTTGCCAGGGATGCTCCTGGGAATGCTCCTGCTTCTCCCTGCTACTCGCAGTGTGGGCAACTGTGCTTGTGGTGGGGCTTGGGAGTGGGGCTGTGGCTGCCCCAGGCAGGTTCCCCAGCTCCAGGTGCTGCTAGATCCACAGGTCAGGGTGAAACCAGGCCCAGACAAGTTGGGTGTTGCCTGCTGGAGAGATGAACATCCCACCCTGTGCCACAGGCTGGTCAAGCTGGTTTCTGTTTTGCAATCACAAAAGGGTCGTACTGGGCTGTGCTGCTCTCTGTGCTGCCTCTCTGCTTGAGCTCCTCGTGGCCCTGCTCTGCCCACAATGGCTGCAGGGTGCTTGGAGGTGGGGTTGTCCTGCTGATCCCATGGTTGGGTTTGCTGTGGTGCAGGAGACCTGCACCCATGGCTGAGACTTCCCCAGAAGCAAAGTCTTCCTGGGTGGGATGGGATGTGGGTGCTTCCCAGTAGCCTGGGCTGTGTTTCCTCCTCCACCTTCACGTGGCAGTTGCAATCCTGATCCCAAAAGGAGGAGCGTGGTCTGAGGACGCACCCAATATCATGTTGCTTTAAGGTTTCACTGCAATTAGTGTGCCCTGCACCTAATTAGCTAAGTAGAGCCTGGCCTCAGAAGGGGTTTTGGCACCTTGTGTCCCAGCAAAAGCTGTCTGGGTGCAGGTGGCCACCTGAGGATGATGTCCCTGCTACCTGAGCAGACATCCAGTGGCATCCCTGGGTGTTGGGGGGGGCGTGTGGTAGTTTTAGGCTATGCCTTTAAACTTTTTCACAGATCTTGAACAGAAAAGTAGTAAAATGTAAATAAATCACTATTGGGTGTGGGGAAAAAAAAGAGGAAAACAAAGAGAATTCTGAACAATCCCTTTGGAGAGAGATCTACCATAAGATTGGTTGTACCACACCAACAGCAACTAACAGCAACTTTCTCTGCTCCTTTCTCCCTTCTTTTTATACAGGGAGGGTCTGGGTAGGCAGAGGAGGAGAAGCTAGTAGCTTACCCCTGGTCTTTGACCAGGGGGGGGGTCCTTGTGCTGTTCATTAATTGGAACTATCTATAAGTATTGGAAATACTGTGGATGTTGTCCATATTCATTGCATTCTGTTGCAGATCAGTGCTTGCTTGTAAACACAGCTTCCATTTGCTTCCACCTGAGCTGGTCTGGCAAAGTTAATGTCAGGGAGGGGGGAAAAGGGAATTTCAACCCACCACGGTGTGCTAGGAGGGGTCTGGGAGCAGCTTCCTCACAGGTTTTGCTCTTTGCAGGAGGAGCTGCGGCCTCGGCTGTGCCGCATGAAGAAGGGTCCCAATGGCTACGGCTTCAACCTGCACAGCGACAAGTCGCGCCCGGGGCAGTACGTGCGCGCCGTGGACCCCGACTCGCCGGCCGAGGCCGCGGGGCTGGCCCCCCAGGACCGCATCGTTGAGGTAACGCTGGGGCGGAGGGGGCTCCTCACGATGCTCAGCGCTCCCTCACGTCCCAGCTCCTGGCACGGAGCTGCTCTTGGCTGGATGGCACCGACGGTGACTCACGGTGCAGCTGCCTGACCTGTGCCAGCGTGCTGGACCCCACCCAGAGGAGCAGCGAGGCAGAGGGCTGGGGCTGGGCACTAAAGAGCTGACTAGGGGTTAAGTGATAGTAGCACTGTACCCTGCCTGCTGCAGGAGTGTCCCTGGGGTGGGGCAGGCTGGGGACAAGGTGCACATGGCCCCAGGCACTGCTGTCAGCCGTGAGCGGGGCGGGGACAGGGACCCGGTTTGTGCCAAGAGGGATGGTGACCCATGAGGGCAAAGACCAGCTGAGCTCTGACCCTGTTGCTCATCTGGGTGTGGGGCTGCAGCCTCTTCTGGGGTGAAGCTTTTGGGTCTCCTGGGTTCATGCCACGGCCCTCAGGCTTTGTGCCTTGCCTGTGCTGCCCATCTCCCGCTCCAGCCCCGGGTCCATGCCCTGCTGGGTGCTTCCTGCCAGCTTTGCCCCTGTGATCCTGTGCTAATCACTCAGAGGAAAATCTGCTTTTAATGAGGTTCTGCTGGCTTCACTGCTAATCCCTGCCAGGCTGCAGATACCTGTGGGGGCTGCGGGGTGGCTGTGCTGGGGCTGTGACTGGTACCAAGGATCTGGTACCCAGAGCTCCTGAGGGAGGGATGTGCCCTGGCTTCAGTGGTGCCATGGTGCCGTGCCCGCAGGTGAACGGGGTGTGCATGGAGGGCAAGCAGCACTCCGACGTGGTGGCAGCCATCAAGGCAGGTGGCGACGAGACCAGGCTGCTGGTGGTGGATGTCCTCACAGATGAGTTCTTCAAGAAGTGCAAGGTGGTGCCCTCGGAGGAGCACCTTTCAGGTGGGCCAGGGAGTTGTGCTGCGGAAAGGGAGATTTGTGCCACCTCTGCTGGCTCTTTGCCACCTTGTCACCAAACCCTGGGGGTGCTGGGGGGTCAGCAAGCCCTGGGATGTGGCAGTCTCACTACACTGGGGCCAAGCAGAGTCACTTGCCTTTAGCATGACCCTTCCTGGCTGGGGGTCCCATGCCAGGGTGGTGGGACTGATGTGGGCTCTGTACAAGGTGGATTTATGGCCCTGGGTTGCACTTTAGCAGGGTTTATGGCTTGGGGAACAAACATGTAGCAGCTGCCCTTTGCTCTCCTCCACAGCCTTAGCTCAGCTGTGGCCTCTCCCCAGCTGTCACAGTGATCCCTGGGAGTTCAGGGGGGATCTCACTGGGCTCCACATCGTGGTTGTCATTGTGGGGTCTGATGCCCAAGAGATTCCCCCATGCTGTGGGTCTGACTGAGAGGGTTGGGTTGAATTTGGGACCAAGCCACAATCCAGGCAGTGTTGGGTGAGCACTGGTGACATGCAGCCCGTACTGGACACTGCTGTGCTTGTTGGTGAGGGGCCAGAGCAAACATATCCTGACCTAGTGCCTGTGTCCTTACCCCTCAGGTCCCTTGCCAGAACCAGTTGCCAATGGTGAAATAGCGAAGGTAAGAGAAGCCTCATATTGCTTTTAATACCATCTATGCTAGTCTCCAGGCAGAGACCTGGCCACTTTAGGTGTCCCCTCTGCCCATGGGTGGGTGATGCCAGCAGCAATCTCTGTGCTCCCAAGCTGCCACAGAGGAGCAGGTGCCACTGAGAAGGGAGCTGGTTCCCCTCCGGAAGGGGGTTGCTCACGGGACTTTCATGAAGGTGGCTGCAGTGCCTGCATCCCCATGGTGCTGCAGGGCTGGGAGCCCTTGTGCTGTTGCAGGGCATTAGCATGCAGCCCTGCAGCCACCCTTCTCCTCCACCTGCTAAAGCCAGGACAGCCAGGCCGGGGTTTAATCCTTCCCCACCCCAGATGGGCAGAGCTGGAGGTATTTAGGTATTTACGAGCCTGGAGCTCGCAGGGGATTACATGGAGTGTGTGTGGGTGGATTTTGTGGCCCCCCAGGTGGGACTGGCAGCACTAGGCCCTGCTTATGCTTCCTCCCTGCTCCCTCTTCCCAGGAAAACGGTGGAGAGCCACAGTGCAACTCTGTGTCCGAGAGCCCATCCAGCCCCCGGCTGCTGACCGTGTCCCCCGAATCCGGCGAGACCCAGAGCGAGGTAGGGCTGAGGGGAAGCAGGGGCTGGGAAATGGGATCTGGGCTAAGCCCCCCCGCCATGGGGCTGTCCTTGGCAGGGGTACAGTGGGGCTGATGCAGCCTCTTGCCCCCCAGCCTGATGGACAGGAGGTTGACAAGCGCCACTCAGCATCCGGCTCCCTTCTGGACCTCGACATCCCGCTGGCTGTGGCCAAGGAGCGGGCACACCAGAAGCGCACCAGCAAGCGAGCACCCCAGATGGACTGGAGCAAGAAAAACGAACTGTTCAGCAACCTGTGAACACCCCCTGGGGTGGGGGAAAGGGTCCACTGCCCCCCATGCCCCCCCCCAGCCTTGCACCCACCTCTTCTGTATCCTCCTTGTCCCCACCACGGGCTCCCGGCAGCTCGGGGGCCAGCGAGTATCCCCGCAGCGGGGTCCTGGGTGGTGCTTTTAGGCTAGAGAGAGCCTGGGGTGTTCTGGGGGTGCCCCCTCCCGTGGACCTATCTCTAGGGTGCTCCTCCAGCCCTGCCTTGAAGCCCTGCATACCTTGGTAGGCACAAACAGGGCTTAGGGTGAGGGATCAAGGATTTGGGGAGGCCCAACACCTCTGATCCCTGCCGTTCCCTGGTTGTTCCCAAACTCCAGCTCCATTTGAGCCCCCCCTCCCCTGCCAAATTGCCCTTTAACTGCAAAACTTGAGGCTTTTAGTGACTTTTAGCAGCTCTTCCCTACCCAGCCACCAACCACAGCCATTCCTTCCTGGGGGATTTGACCCTCACCTGGCAAGCTCCGTCCATGCTGACCCTGTCCCTTGGCCCCTTCAAGAGCTGCAAGGAGGGACGTGGGTGCCCAGTGCCGCAGGGAAGCCCCCAGCACCCTGCCCTCGGTGGTGGGGGCTATTTCTGGGAAGAGAGAGGGTGTCTGGAGCCAGCACAGCAAGCAATAAATCATCTCCTCTGCTCCCACTCACTCCTAGAGGGAGCTGATCAGGGTTTGAATCCAACACTGTTTATTTTAAAGGCTTCTCAATAGACTTTTGGGGCTTTCTTTCCCAATCACACTTTTCTGTTTGTTTCCTTTTTTTTGTTGTTGTTTCTTTGTTTCTTTTGGGTTTTTTTTTTTGTATTTTTAATGTGCTGTGTGGAAATTCTTCCTGTGGCTGTTTTGTTTCTGTGTGTTGCGATCCGGTGGTGTTTTACTGTCCAGCTCAAGAGGAATTCTGTTCACTGGAATAAAACCTTCCTGACTTCACGTGTCTGGGTTAAGGCTCAATCCTTTCGAAGCCTGAGGGCAGGCAGAGGCTCCCCAGGCGGCACACTGTGCCATGGAGGGGCTGAGAAGAGGCTTTCACACTCCAGGGACACTGGAGCTGCTATGGGTGTCCCTCAGCACCTGGTGTGGGCAGACTGAGGGAACGGGGTCAGGGAGGGACCGGCTGGTCCTAGTGTGGGTTAATGCCTCGGGGTGATTAGAGGGGATTAAATCCCCTGGGAAGTGCAGGGGGTAGGGGGTGGTGCAAGGCTTTAATCTGTCCCTGCTGCCCAGGCTGGAGGATGATAGCTCTGCCAGGTGCAATCCAAATGTCGTCCCAGCCCCTCTTGGCACTCAGGTTCACCCCAGCCCTTCCCAAGGTTGCATCCTGGTTGCACTTCAAGCCACCCTGCCTGCTCCTCAAGGCTGTTTTTAAGCCACTGTGGCTCAGTGGGCCCAGACTGGTTGGCACCATGGCTGCACCAGGGAGGGTGGGATGGTGGCTTCCCAAGGACAAGGCAGGGCTGTGGTTCCAGTGGTGGCTGTGGACTGCTGTGGGCCTGCAGCCCTAGCCTCTGCCCCTGCCATCTTCACTTCCAACCCTTCTGCATGCTTGTTTCCTGTTCCAAACCCCCAGACAAGCTTCTCTACCTGAGCAGGTGAGTGTGCAGCTCGAATGACAACCAAGTGACAATGCCATCACACCTGTGGGGGACATGCAGGCTGTCACTCCCTGCTGGGGCAGCCCATTTCAACTTGGAGGATGCTCCAAAGCCACATCCCCTGGGGGCAACCAAGGGTTCTCCCTGCCTGGGCTGGGGTTGCCCATGCAGGGCAGGAGTGGGGGGCACCCAGTGTGTCCCAGGAGCAGCATTTGCCTTTTTGCCCAGTCAGAACAGGCTGGGGACTGGCTCCCTGTGGGAACCCTGGTTGAGCCTAGCTTGGGGGGAGGGCTGTGGCTCTGGGACAGACCCAACTTTGTTTGGAGTTGCCAGGGCAAAGGCTTTTCCCAGCCCCCCGGAGGCGGGGGAGTGCCGGGGGAGTGCTGGCGTTGCTGGGGGACCGGGGATGCCACACGGGGCACTCGCCGGCTCCGCAGCAACCAGCTGGGTACTGGGAACCACAGCGGGGCTGGGGCTGCCCCCCCGAGCCCTGGCAGCAAAGGTTAAGAGGAATTATTTTTCCCACCTTAGCTGCTTTTTAGGATCCCTGCCCTGCTCCATCTCTCCTGCCAGCCTGACCTTCCTCCTCTGGCAGACGGCTGAAAGGCTGCAGGGAAGACGCTGGGAGCCAGCAGCTCAATGTGCAGGTCCTGGGGGGATCAAACACATCCCTGCCTGCAGCAGGTGATGAGGAACACAGGGATTAGCAGCCCTCATCATGGTAATCCCAGCTGGAAGGTGAGTTACTCTTCACTTTAGCACCACCACACAAAGCTTTTGCTACAACTAAATCCATGCTAACCACTTGGGTAAAATACCATGGCACACCGTTCCTATGCTTGGTTTTAATGTCAGTCAGAGGAGTGATTAATTAACTAGAACTGAAAAACCAAAGCCCCCAGGCCCTAAAAACATTGGCACAGCAACACTAAATACACCACAGTGATTGAAACATCCCTGGGTAAATCTGAAAGCTGTTACCTGACATTGTCTGACTGAACAAATTAATTTCTGCCCTGGAATTAGCCATCAGGGCTGCCGTGACAGAGGCAAAAGAGAGAGGATTGTCAGCTGGCCTTTCCACCTTCTGTCCTCTCCTCTGAGCAGGCTCCCCTGCTGTGGAGGGCAGGGAAGGGCAGGCTGAGTAATTGCATTGGAAAGTCTGGCCAGTGGGAGACAGGCAAGTGCCTCTTCTGCAGTCACAGATCTGTCACAGCTCCTGCCTCAAATATACCTACTCCAAGTAAGAGAGGTTTCGGCCCTCACTGATCTTCCTGCAGAGCCCCCAGGCTCAGCAATGCAAGCCTTGAGCTCCTTGAAACAGGGGAACACTCTTTGGACTTCTTTCAGCTGTGAGAACCCCCTCATTTTCATGACAGCAGGCTGGCAAAATGAGGTGCACCATCACTCCATCGATAGAATGAGGTTTTCAGCTCCACCACATGGCCTTGAGACTTGAGGGGGGTTCTCAGCATCCCCCTTGCTCCATAGCAATTGGGTCCAGAATCCAGAAAACAACCATTTTGGGTTCACCCACACCTTGGCTTCTCACTTCCAGCCCCCTGCAATCCCCCAACACCCTAGAAACATAGACTGGTTTGGGTTGGGAGGAACTTTAAAGATCATCTGGTTCCAACCCCTCTGCCACGGGCAGGGACACCTCCCACTAGCCCAGGTTGCTCAAGGCCTCACCCACCCTGCTCCTGAACACTTCCAGGGAGGAGGCATCCACAACCTTCCTGGGCAACCTGTTCCAGTGTCTCAGCACCCTCACTGAAGAATTTCTTCCTAATCTCCAGTCTAAATCTCTCCTGTTCCATCTTAAAGCCATTCCCCCTCATCCTATCACTACAAGCCCTCGTAAAAGTCCCTCCCTTCTTGTAGGCCCCAGTCAGGTACTGGAAAGCCTCAGTCTCCAAAGAAGGCTCAAAGAGTCCTTAACTGTCCTTCTCAGCTGGTCATCACCCTTTAGGTGGCCAAAGCAAGCAGCCAAGCCCCACTGCTCTCAGACTGCTTGGGCACCTCAAACCTTTGTCACTCTTTTTTATTCAGGAGAAAACAGACTGAGCTACCAGCATGCTGAGAACTGCTTCTGTTAAAGCTGCTGAGTCCTGCTGGAAGGGCAGTGGGAGAAAGAACAGTGGGTGCTGCTTCTCCAGAAACTGGTGGCACCCAAGAATCACTAACTGCTGGAAATTCTAGGCTCTGCTGCAACAAGTTAAAGTCATTTCTTGCCAAGCCTGTGAATTAGCAGCTGTTCTCCAGGTCCAAATTTCAGGCAGTCTTCCTGGCTGCTGCAACAAGGTGCAAAGTTGACAAGACCAAATAACCAAAGGAGACAGAGGAAAACAGTCAAGAGGCTGGTGTCCTCCACACCCAGCCCTCGCCACAGCGTCCAGCTCCTCCCTGGAAACCAAGCTTGTGCCTGTCAGCTCTCCAGCACCCCAGCTGGCAGCTTCAGTTCTGTGTAGTTCTTCTCCTCCACGTGGTTTGTCTGTTCCAGGAGCCACCTTCTCTCCTGGTCAGTGACATCCAGCCTCAGTGTCACCTCTTGGAAAACACTGTTGGCAGCAACCTGCAGCACAGACAGGGAAACCAGCTCAGACACAGGACACAGGTTGATTGTGTTGACTGGGTACAAGGTGGGCTGGTACCTCCTTAAAATGGAGCTTTTTGAACAGGCAGATACTGGCTTCATTCTCCTGACCAATCTTAGCCTCAAATTTGGTGATCCCCAGGTTTCTCACTCCTGTTACAACACAAAATCCAGGAAGAGAAGTGTTTCTTTCACCTGCTCCTCCCTGGAAGCACAGGACTCCAGTTTCTGGGGCAGAAACATGCCTTGCTGCCCTGTCTGTATCACCAGGATAACTGTTTCTAGATCATGTCTCCACTGTGCTGCCATTCCCTGGCACTGAGCCACCCTTACCATAGGACATCATCATCAGTGTTGCCTCCTTGCCGAACCCTCTGCCACGGTAGCCAGGTTCTGAGAGAGAGAGCAACAAAGTCAGCATCCAGTCAGGAGAGACAGAGCAACCATGGTGGGCCCTCTTCAGAAGAGGCTGTGGCCTGGACCAGCACAGAATACTGATCAGGACTAAATACAACAACTGTCTGCAGCTGGCTTTAGCCACAGTGACAAAGGTCCAAGCCATGAAGCAGAACATGACCTGCAATCATGATTTCAACCTCGGCCAAACTGGGATCCTCAGGGTCCGTGAGGAAGAGGTTGACGTCCCCCACCATGCAGTCCTGGTCCTGCCCACGCCACTGCTCCCTGTCCAGCACGATGAAGGTGCACTCTGGGGAAACAGAAACAGGGCAGCACGTTCAAGGCATGCAGGGAGGAACCCACAAATTACTGAGGGATGAAATTCAAAGCATGGGATGGACAGGGAAATGGCTGCCACGGGTTAGCAGGGAGGAAGAGCAAACAACTGAGCTTCCCAAACCATGTGTGCCTGCTCCCCTCCACAGAAATGCAAGAAATATGAGGGTGATATAGACACCAAGACTGGAAACAATGCATTTAAGAAATATCAAAGCTTCCATCCCATGTCTGAGGTCTCCCTGCCTCTTGGGCAGCAAGTTTGGGCAAGGAACAACCACTGCTCAGGTTGGAGCACACATCGCTTGGGCTTGGGCACAAGAGCCTGAGCCCCAGTGATTCACCCAGTCTGTATCACTGCTGCTTTGAGCAGGGCTTTTAATGCCAGCAAAGCCAAAAGCCCCAGGCTGAGGTCTTTGCTAACCTCAGCATTTCCTGGCTCACCACATTCCTACCAGGCTTTTATGGGCAGTGATTCATCACCTCTAGGAGACAGGGAAGGGATTCACTAACACACCTCCAGCAGGTCACTGTAAAGTCATTTGATGTCTCCAAGCGCAATACAGCCCCCTCCACCTTTTTATGGTGATCAGACATGGAGGGGAGGTGTTGACTCTGCAGCAGCAGCTCAGCAGATAACACTGTGGGAGGTAAATTCCTGTAATCTTTGAAAAAACTGCAGCAAATGGACACAAACAGCCCTGGACATCCCCCACTTCCCTGAGCAGCTGTAAGCAGCAAGCTGGTTTGAAGCTACTGCTGTAGAAGGTCTCACATGTCCCCCGTTTCAGCAAGCAGAACCAACTCACCAGGTGCCTCAGCCCATTGTGGGCCCTTTATGGTGCAGAAGGAACCTGCTCAGCACCCCCACCCCCCCTCAGAGAAGGTTTGAGATGCTCACTGTCTGTGTCGTCCCTCCAGCTGCGCTGCATCTCATACTCCTGCTCCAGGCTGAGCGGCTCTGAGGCCGTCAGGCGCTGCAGCTCCTCCGACTGCATCCACTCGTGGTACCTGACAAGGGGACCCAGAACCAGACCAGAGTGTGAGCTACAGCACCACAGCCTGACCTCCACAAGAGCTCTGAGGGTCAGCCTGTCACACACCAGTGTGGGGAACACCCACCCGGTGTTCACAGAAGCACAGAATGGTTTGGGTAGGAAGGGACCTTTAAAGCTCCTTCAGTCCAACTCCCCTGCAGCCAGCAGGGACATCGGCAACTGCAGCAAGATGCTCACCACCCCAGCCAACCACACCTGCAATGTTTTCATGGATGGGGCATCTCCCACCTCTCTGGGTAACCTGGGCCAGGGTCTCATCATCCTCAGTGTAAAAAAATTCCTTCCTTCTCTCTAGTCTCAATCTCCCTCTTTTAGTTTCAAACCATCACCCCTTGTCCTGTCACAAGAGGACCTGCTAAGAAGTCTGTGCCCAACTTTCTGATTGGCCCCTTTGAGCACTGAAAGGCCACAGGAAGGTCTCCCTGGTGTGCTGAAAGGCCACAGGAAGGTCTCCCTGGCGCCTTCTCCTCTCCAGGCTGAACAACCCCAACTCTCTCAGCCTGGCCTCACAACAGAGGGGTTCCATCCCTTCCATCATTGCTGTGGCCTCCTCTGGCCCTGCTCCAACAGGTCCATGTCTCTTCTGTGTTGAGGACTCCAGATCTGGACATATCACTGCAGGTGGGGTCTCAGCAGAGTGGAGCAGAAGGGCAGAATCCCTTCCCTTCACCTGCTGCTCACACTGCTGGGGATCAGCCCAGTACACAGCTGGTCCTGGGCTGGGAGTACACAGTGCCAGCTCATGTTCACCTTTTCACCCATCAGCACCCCCAACTCTCTCTCCACAGGGCTACTCTCCATCCACTCATCCCCCAGCCTGGACTCACACCAATACTATATTCATAGCCATTTCAAAGTATCCACAAGCCTCTCTCTCATCTAACAAAGCTATTTGTGTTCTCCATGGCAATTTAGCAGCTTTTCCATCCCATAGCTTTGTCTGAATAATGCCTGATGCAAACTTATTGTTTTTAAAATTGAATTCTGGTACATTCCATCCTGACTGAGATTGATACAGCATCCCCCAGACACTGACAACATGACTAATACTGCCTTGTCTGTGCTGAGGCTGCAGCTGGCCAGGCCAGCACTTTACAAACTGTCTGCACTCCTGTTTCTAATTTATCAAACACCCATCTGGTTTTACACACTGAAGTTTTGCTCTTTCATAGTCATTAGAGAAAGACATGACAGAACAAGAGAACTGTTGGCAGTTCATTCACAGCCAGGTATTTCCTTTCCTGTGGATACACAGCAGCACAAAGTTCTCTTTGTCAGCAGACCTGGCAAAGAGCACAGACCTGCCAGGGATGTCTGCTGCCCAGGCACAGAGGACAAAACTGATTGTTCATCTAGGAGAGCTCCTTCTGCTGTGCAGTTCCCAGGAAGAAGAGTGCCCTGCAGCCATCAAGCCAACACCCTTTCCCAACACCACACTCCCTTTAAAAAAGAGAAATAGGTCAGTACAAAATATCAGTAGAGGTCATTAGCCACATACCGGGGCACATGTGCAGAAGTGTATGGCACCAGGGTCACCCTCTGTCCTTGCAGCACAGTGTTCTGGTTAATCTTCATGGCTTCTGCACTGCCAGAGAGACCCAACACCTCGCTTCGTATCCAGCGAGGTCAAGCCACAGCACAGCACCCTTGGAGAGCCAGAGGCAGCTGCTCTCAGTGTGGACAGGCCCCAGCTCACACCAGTATACCCTGCAACAAGTTTCCCACAACCCCTTGGCCCCCTCCACCCAGAACAGGCCTGTATCGGTGTCAGCTGCCCTCGGAGGCCCAAAAGCAGCTAGCAGACTTAACACTTCCATGACCCGAGTGCTGGTGGAAGGGTCCGACACACCGCATACCTCGGGGACATCCGAGGACCTCGGGGAGACCAGGACCTGAGGGAAGATCGAGGTTCTGAGGTCAGGGCCCAATGAGCGATCTAAGCCCGCGGGGAACTCCGGGGCCTACGGAGCGATGCAGGCCTGAGGGAAAATCGAGACCCGAGGGGAGATTCAGTACAGAAGGGGGTACCCTGGGCCCTGAGGGGAGATGGGGGGGCTGGAGGGGGCAGCACCGGCACCGCGAGAGAAGCGCTACCTGCCGCGTCGCTCTTCTGCGCATGCGCAGAGGCCTAGCCGCCCTCCTACCCCGCCCTGTGCTCTCGTCATCACCCCGCCCCAGCCTACCCCCGCCCCGTCCGGCTCTCACGTGATTCCGCTATCCAATGACAGTCCGGAGCCTTCGCCGCTCCCCTCCCCGGGAGCCGGTCACTTGTGCGGAAGAGTGCCCGCGGCGAGCGGCGCGTGCGCCCTGCGCAGCGCGCGATGAGGGAGGCGGGGCCGCCGGCACGCGCCGCCGCCGGTGAGGTGCCGGGGGGGCGCCTGCGGGGCGAGGCGGGGGTGGACGCGGCACCGGAAAGTGGCGTCCAGGGGGGGCTCCCGGCGAGAGGGAGGGAGGGTGGGTGGGTGGGGTGAGCTTTGGAGAGGGGTCCGCCGGGCGGGGCGGGCGTGCAGAGTGAGGCCTGGGGAGGGGTCTCGGTGTGGGGTGAGGGTGCCTGGGGGAGACAAGGCACCGCCAGGGCGGCACGGCCGTGGGAGCTGTGAGGGGTGGGGTGGTGCTGTCGGTCTTGTGAGGGGCTTCTCTGTGGCCGGGAGGGTTTCCCGGGATGGGCAGGTTGGGCGAGCAGCCCTGCCAGCTGTGGGGCAGGCCCCCGAGCAGCTGGGAGCGGCATGACCGGGGAGCTCTGGAGGCCTTGGCAAGTTGTGTGCCCTGAGGCAGGGCTCCTCCCGGGCTGGGGTGGGTCCCCTGCACCAGCAGACATCCCCCGGCTGTGTCCGTAGGGGTCTGTTAGCGTGCCCCTAGCCCTGCTGTTTTGGCTTGTTAAGCTCGGCTTTCGTGACTTGGGACTTGGACTGTTCTAAAAGGTGTTTCGCCTATTCTTCCAAGCGCCACTCTGTGCCCACAGCAAGCTACTGTGCTGCCCCTTGGATTTCAGTTGTCTGGCATGGATGTGGAAGCCGAGGAACCCTTTGGGTTTCTGCATGGTGCACTCAGCTTGTGAAGTTTGTGCTGGTGACTTGTCCCAGTTGGTACTGGTGAAGTAGGAGCACATGTAAAAGTATGAGGGAATTTGATAAAGCACTTAGGCAATTCATCTCTTATTTATTGACTCCAAAAGGCTTGGGTTTTCCTCCTCCCCTGAAGTTTTCCTGAGACAGTCATAGAATAGAATCAGAGAACCATTGCAGGTGGAAAAAACCCTCTAAAATTATTGAGTTCACCCATTCTCTAGCTGTACCAAGTCTGGGGCTAAACCATGTCCCTCAGCACCACATCTCTGTGTCTAAAAGGCACCTCTAGGGGATGGGGATTTGACCACCTTCCTGGAGAGCCTGTTCCAGTCTTTGAAAACCCTTTCAGTGAACAAGTTTCTCCTAATGTCCAACCTAAACCTCCCCTGGCACAACTTGAGGCTATTTCCTCTTGTCTTATCGCTCCTTACGTGGGGGAAGAGACCAACACACACGTCACTCCAACCTCCTTTCAGGGAGTTGTGGAGAGCCAGAGGGTCTCTCCTCAGCCTCTTCCTCTCCAGGCTGAACAGCCCCACTTCCCTCAGCTGTTTTTCATGCAATCCAGTGTCAACATCTCCAAATAATTCTGCTTGGGAAACCTTGGTGCATGTAACAAACCTTGGGGGTGTTTTTGTGGGTTTGTGGTGGGGTTTTTTTTTTTTGATAGGTTCAATAATTTAATTGCTGTGTTATGAGGAGGTTCTGTAGACAGTTTTTGTTACTGCTCTGACTTGCAGCAGGCACGTGCTCATTAAGAGTAGCAGCTGCCTGAAGCAGCGGGGTGAGCTCATCCTCAAGGCTGGCAGCTTTTCTCTTGAGGTTTTAGTGTCTGAAAGGGCCCCTCTGGCTCTTTGGGCAAGGTGAGGTTTGGAAATCCGTGCTGCAAAAGGCCTTTTGGTTGCTTTCAAACTTGTTTAACGGGCAAGGGAACTCTTTACACAGAGTATTGAGCCAAGTGGGCTACATCTGTCCCAAGGTGCAAGGTCCTGCTTGAAATCCTCTGCTGCTCAAAGAACCGGAAGAGCCACATGCAAAAGCTGACTTGTGAGTTCCTTCTCCTTCTGACAAAGCTCACACAACTTTATCATCTTTTTCTAGGTTAAAGGCAACAGAAGTTGAAAACATTCTCTGAAAACACCCTGCTTGCTCCCCTCTGGGCCTCCCCACCATCTTCAACATGGCTGGTGGCATCACTGACACAGGAGAGCTTTACTCTCCCTATGTAAGTACTACTGTTTGTGGCTTTGCTCACGTGGCTTTTCCAAATCCTCTTCTCTCAGCACTGTTTTCACTTCCTCCTTTCCCATGGACATAACCTCAGCAGTTCAAGAGATGATGGGGGTCCAGTGGTGCTTCAGAATGCCTCCTACTTGTAGTTGTTGGGGTGTTTTTCACATCACAGATCCCATTCTGTAATGTAAAGGGATGACTTCCACTTAAGGTGTAGTTAGTGGTGAATAAGGTGTAGTTGGTGGTGAATGGTGCCACATCCAGCTGGCAGCCAGGCACCAGTGGTGTCCCCCAGGGATCAGTGCTGGGCCCCATCCTCTTTAATATCTTCATTGATGATCTGGATGAGGGAGTTGAGTCAGTCATCAGCAAATTTGCGTATGACACCAAGCTGGGAGCAGATGTTGGTCAGTTAGAGGGCAGAAGGGCTCTGCAGAGGGACCTCGACCGACTGGACAGATGGGTGGAGTCCAATGGGATGGCATTCAACAGGTGCTGCACTTTGGCCACAGCAACCCCATGCAGAGCTCCAGGCTGGGGTCAGAGTGGCTGAGAGCTGCCAAACAGAGAGGGACCTGGGGGTGCTGAATGACAGCTGCTTGAACATGAGCCAGCAGTGTGCCCAGGTGGGGATTGGACGTGGCACTTGGCGCCATGGTCTGGTCATGAGGTCTGTGGTGACAGGTTGGACTCAGTGATCTTTGAGGTCTCTTCCAACCTTAGTGATACTGTAATAAGAGTGTTAAAGGCAGCTTCATGCCCCACACCAACTCTTGCATCTTTTTATACACTTTCCTTACAGTGTCCTAATGTTTTTATCAGCCCAAATTGTCAAGTGAAACTGCATTAAACAGAATGGTCATGTTGAAACTATCTTTGCTTCTCTTTTCACTTCATTACAACCTCTCCTGAATTCCTTCAAAGTTACTCATATGTGGCTGTTGTGGTATTTTTGTTTGAAACCACTTCACTTAAAAAATCAGCACCTGAGGTGCTTCTTCCTTGTAATGTGGTGTCCTGAGAAACTGCAGTGCCAGTTACTGCTTCCCTCTCTTGCTGGAAATGCTGATTTTCCCCAGCCACAAGTGCTCAGAGAATGTCAGCTTTTAAAAACAGCACTTTGCAAAGATGCTGTTGGGTTGGGGGTTTTTGTCTGAAGTGAACTCAATGCTCAGTTCAGCAGTGGTGGCTTTTAAAAGCTTCAAAACTTTCACCCCTGTGCCAGTGATTGAATTGAGAACAAATGGCTGTTGGGCTGCAGAAACAGGCCACAACTGAGGAAATGGAGAGCAGGACAGTAAGTGGGACGTCTGGACCCTGAAGGATTAGTGTCACCTGCTCTTACATTATTATACTGGTGTTGCATGAGTTTCCTGGAGTCTAATCTCAAAGGCTCTTTCTCCTCAGTCCCTGAGGATGTCTGGCCAAGCTGAAGACATGGACACCATCCTCTGCTCTGCCTCCTTGACCCAAGTCAAGGAAAATCACTTGAGGCTTTTTATTTTTTCAAGTAACTGATGGCCCTGGGCATGTGAGTTGTGCTTGGGGAATGACAGCTCTGCCAGCTGCAGGGAAAGAACTTTCCTGGAAGCTGCAATGGCTGGTTTTATTCTTTTAGTTACTGTCCTGGGAGGCTCATCAAAAGATGAATTCGCTGTGCTGACGTCAGAGAAGGAAGGGCAGGAGTGCTTATGGGGTCTCTGGGGAATACTTCTCCTCATCTTAATTGTTCCACACCCAGAAAGTCTACTTAGACACAGTTCTTCACTGATTCCCTTCTGGAGGGACTCTGATGTGTATACATTAGAAAAGCCAAAACAACTGCAGGGCAATTTTTGATCTGGATCTTATGATCTAGAGGGGTTTTGTCCAGGTGATCAGAAAAAAAGCTGATTGCCAGAGAGAATCAAATCCTTTTCCTTCCAGAAATAAACTCTCTTCTTCAGAATGTCCTCTGAATTGGAATTCTGTTTGGATAGTTTCTGCTTGCTCAACTAAGACCTAAAGAACAGGAGATTCTGAAAGGTAGCCTGTGGACATAGTCATAACTGCTTAGGTTCAGGGCAGAAAATAGGGAGAGGCTCCAGCACACAGTGTGGGTTAATGAGAAGAATGGAGAGGAATGTCAATTTCTCCAGCAATGTGCTGATGCTGACTTCCTGCTCTTTGGTTCTCAGTCCCCTCCTGTGTTTACTTCTAGCATGGACCTACTCCCACCCTGCTTGCTGGAAGATTTCTCTAAGTCAGTATGGATGTGAGGTGTGCTGGCCTGTAATCAGCAACAGCGTGGTCAGCAGGACTAGAGAGCAGACCACCCCACCCTGTACTCAGCCCTGGTGAGGGCCACACCTCAGATGCACTTTTGGGCCTCTGGCTACAGAAGGACATGGAGGTGCTGGAGCATGACTGGAGAAGGGCACCAAAGCTGGTGAAGGGTCTGGAGAACAGGACTGGTGAGGAGCAGCTGAGGGAACTGGGGTTGTTCAGCCTGGAGAGAAGGAAGCTGAGGGGAGACCTGCTGGCTCTCTGAAGGGTGGTTGGAACCAAGTGAAGGTTGGTCACTTCTCCCAGGTGACAAGTGATGGGGCAAGAAGAAACAGCTGTGCCAGAGGCATTTTAGATTGGAATTAGGAAAGAATCCTTCAATGAAAGGGTTCTTAAGCCCTGGAACAGGCTGCCCAGGGCAGTAGTTGAATCCTCATCCTTGGAGATACTTAAAAGCCATGTGGATGTGCTGAGGGACATGGTTTAGCAGCAGACTTGCTAGTGTTGGATTAATGGTTGAACTTGATCATCTCAGAGGTCTTTTCCAAGCAAAATGATTCCATTGATTCTCTCCCTGATGTGGCTGCAAGCATTCACATTGGGTTGTGTGGCTCTTTGCAGGTTGGTCTGGTTTACATGTTCAACCTCATCGTTGGAACAGGAGCCCTGACCATGCCAAAGGCCTTTGCAACAGCAGGGTGGCTTGTCAGCCTCGTTCTCCTGATGTTCCTGGGGTTTATGAGGTAGGATATGAGCCTGTGCCTTCAGGGAAGTGGTGGGGGTTGGTTGGGTGGGACTGCAAGGACAGTGCTAAGACTTTTCTGGGTAACCAGGTCCCTTTGCTGCTGCTTGGGCTTTGGTCTCTGCACTCATGTTGCCTGTGGACCTTATTTGGAGGGATGTGTTTTCTGAGTGCTACATCCTTTTAGACCTTATTGCTGTCTACAACTACCTGAAGGGAGGTTGAGCCAGGTGGGGGTTGGTCTCTTCTCCCAGGCACCCAGCACCAGAACAAGAGGACACAGTCTCAAGCTGTACCAGGGGAGGTTTAGGCTGGAGGTGAGGAAGAAGTTCTTCACAGAAAGAGAGATTGGCTGTTGGGATGTGCTGCCCAGGGAGGTGGTGGAGTCACCATCACTGGAAGTGTTTAGGAGGAGACTGGATGAAGCACTTGGTGCCATGGTTTAGTTGATTAGATGGTGTTGGGTGATAGGTTGGACTTGATGACTTCAAAGGTCCACTCCATCCCACTCCGGTCCACTCCATCCCACTCCGGTCCACTCCATCCCACTCCGGTCCACTCCATCCCACTCCGGTCCACTCCATCCCACTCCGGTCCACTCCATCCCACTCCGGTCCACTCCATCCCACTCTGGTCCACTCCATCCCACTCCGGTCCACTCCATCCCACTCCATCCCACTCCATCCCACTCCATCCCACTCCGGTTTTTTCTCCAGTCTGGATGCTTCTGGGACCTTTCTCTTCCTTCTTTTTTTCTTTCTCTCTCCTTGCTGTGGATACATCCCATGCTTGCTCCTGTCCTGGATCTTCAAGACCTTCTCAGAGGTCTTTTCCAGCCAAAGCAATTCTATGATTCATTCACTAAGCAGGTGACAGGTGGCTGTTTCTCTGCTTTCTGAGGTGCAGATGTGCTGCAGACCTGTTGTGTTTCACTTTCTCCTGGCTTCCAGCAGTGCTCTGGGCAGCTGCAAGTATCAGGAAAACAAGTCACTGTGTAGCCAGGCCTTTCTTACTCCCCCCACACCTTTGCTGCTCAGGACCTTGGAGCTGGTCTCTGTGATGTCCTCACTGGCTCTCCATGAGCTTCTGCCCAGATGTCTCCCTGCTGCAGCAGCAGGTGGAGCTGGAGGCTGCAGATACAGCTCTGATGTCTTAAGTTGCTATCAATGGAATCATAATTCTGACAGGCTGTGAATCTCTTCTTGCTTAGTTCTAAAATCAAATAAACCAAAATCCATTCCTGCTGTTTGCAGGAGTGGAACTGAGAGGTCCCTTTCTTGTCAGTAACCAGCTGGGTCAGGCAGAACATGCCTTTGATTTGGAGGCAGTGCTTTTGGAACCTGTTAGGTGCTGCTGGGCCAGGGGCATAGGACTGACTGTAGCAATGCTTATGAGTTCCCCACCTCAAAGCTGTGTGCTGCAAAGCCTTAGGTTATCATTAATTAGAATAGAATAAACCAGGTTGGAAGAGACCTTCAAGATCATCATGTCCAACCCATCATCCAACCCCACCTAATCAACTAAACCATGGCACCAAGCACCCCATCAAGTCTCCTCCTAAACACCTCCAGTGATGGTGACTCCACCACCTCCCTGTGCAGCACATTCCAATGGCCAATCACACTCTCTCTGTAGAACTTCTTCCTAACATCCAGTCTGAACCTCTCCTGGTGCAGCTTGAGACTGTGTCCTCTTGTTCTGGTGCTGGTTGCCTGGGAGAAGAGACCACTGTGGGAGTTTCAGGGGCTTTGGAGGCAATTCCTTTTGCATGCATTAGTTTAAAAGTGTAAATTCACCACATGAAACTCAGCACCAGCAGGCAATCCTTCAAGGTCAGTAGAAGAGCATCAACCAGCAAACCAAAACTGCACTGGTTTCAACTGGGAAGGCACAGCTCAAAGTGCTTCATGCCCAGGCAGCTCCCTTGCCCTGTTGCTTTTGTTCTGGTGCTCGTGACTTCCTCGTGCTCACTGGGGACCCTTTGGTGCATGAAGAGTCCAGGGGGAAATTGCTACACAGGGCTCAGGACAGGGCTTCTTGCTTTTAATTGGTGAGTGAGCCCACTTCCTGAAGCTGTGAGAAACCACTTTAAAGCCTTAAGTAAGACTGATTGGAGGTTGGATTGTTCACTGTTGTAGGTTGTTGCTTTTTCATGGTAGGACTGATTTTTACCTGAGTTTGTTTTTCTTTCCATCAGGGGCTCTCACTCTCTTCCTGGATAGCATTTCCATGGCCTTCAGCAAAATTTGTTTGCATGCAGATGTGATCTGCTCCTTGGTCTTGTATTGTTGCTTTGCTTCTGATGCTGTAAGATCCTTTAAGGGACCATAATTGCCTTTCCCACAGGCCCTAACAGATAAGTTTTACAATAGTGCTGTGCTTCTCCTAGGCCCTAAAAAGAGGAAGGAAACCTGCTTTCTGGCCAAGGGCACAGTCCTCTTGCTTGCTTACCCACAGAAGCAGCAGGAAGGTGCCTTCCAGATAGCTGAAGTGCTGCCTTAGATCTGAAGGCCTGTTATATTTTGCTGTATTTTGTGGTCTGCTTGAGCACATGAATCTCAGGAGCAGAAGGGAGCAGCAAACCGAGATGAAACACTGCACCAGCAGCACACTGTGTGTGTGGGGAGCTGCTGAAGGGTTGTTTTGCTTGGTTGGTTTGTTCCCACAAACAGCTGGGGATAATTCTCCATCTCCCTTCAGTGGCAGTTCTTGACTGTTATGGATATCAATGGATTCTCTCTCTCTCTCCCTCTAGCTATATGACCACGACCTTTGTGGTGGAAGCCATGGCTGCTGCAAATGCCCAGCTGAGATGGAAGAGAGTGGAAAAACACAAGGTTTGTGTGGGGTTCAGTTCTCAGTTTGCCATTTTCCCCTTGTTCTTTTATCCTGCAGGACTTGCCTGAGATTCCCTTGTATCTTTGCCTTGCCTCATTAGGAACGCTAAAGGAATAAATTTCTCCCGTACTTAACTTTGCCATCTAAAATACTGCTGTTAGTTCCCTGTGGGGTTGCTCATTAAAGACAGGATTTTCTGTTCCTGCTTTGAGGAATCTCTTGTGCTGTTCACATTTCTTCCTGATTGTGCTCTCCTTGTCCAAAAGCACTGCTTGTGAACGTGGAGAGGTGGCAGCCAATCTATTGGTGCTATTTGGAGTGTGCTGAGGTCTGTAAATCCTTGCTGATCTCAGGTCATTTAACTGGGACAGGCTGGATGTTCTTGCTGTCACTTGGGCTGTCTCCCAGGGAATGGCCACTCCTGAAGTATGTCCTTGCTGTAGAACTGCCTTGGGGATTTTTTGGATCCTGCCTTTAGTGGCTTTTCTGGATCGGTGTGAGGCAGAGTTGGTTGCACTGCTTGAGGTCATAGTACCATAGTATCAGTCAGAGTTGGAAGGGACCACAAGGATCCTCTAGTTCCAACCCCCCTGCCATGGGCAGGGACACCCCACACTAGATCAGGCTGGCCAGAGCCTCATCCAGCCTGATCCTAAACACCTCCAGGGACGGGGCCCCAACCGCCTCCCTGGACAACCCATTCCAGGGCTTCACCACTCTCATGGGGAAGAACTTCCTCCTCACCTCCAGCCTGAATCTCCCCACCTCCAGCTTCATTCCATTCCCCCTAGTCCTAACACTACCTGACATCCTTAGCAGTCCCTCCCCAGCCTTCTTGTAGCCCCCTTCAGATACTGGAAGGCCACAATGAGGTCACCTCAGAGCCTTCTTTTCTCCAGACTGAACAGCCCCAACTGCTTCAGTCTGTCCTCACAGGAGAGGTGCTCCAGCCCTCTGCTCATCCTCGTGGCCCTTCTCTGGACACCTTCCAGCACCTCCATGTCCCTCTTGTAATAGGGGCTCCAGCACTGGAGGCAGTACTCCAGGTGGGGTCTCACCAGAGCTAAGTAGAGGGAGAGAATCACCTCCCTTGACCTGCTGGCCACACTTCTCTTGCTGCAGCCCAGGATCTGATTGGCTTGCTGGGCTGCAAGTGCACCTTGAGAGCTCCTGTTGAGCTTCTCCTCCACCAGCACCCCCAAGTCTCTCTCCTCCAGGCTGCTTTCCAACCAGTCACTGCCCAGCCTGCCCTCCCTGCTGTTAGTGAGTGGGAGTCAGGAGTCAGACCTCCCAGCTTTCACCAGATACAATTTGATCTTGTTTATCTGCCAGGAGGGCCTAACTTCCTTCTGCCATATATCACTGCATCAATCAGACACTGTGCATGATCTAGGGGAGGACAGCAGAGCCTGTCACTCACTTCAGCCTGCTCTGCCCCTTCTGCTCTGCACAGCACCCCAGGCCTGGGCTTGTTGCCTTTGTTTGTAAGTCCTGTCCCTGACTGGGACCTTCCTTTCAGTGTCTGGAAGCAAAACCATGACACCAGGGATTCTACAGCCTGTATTGTGGGTAGCAGACATCTCAGCAGTGCTCTGGCCTTTCCTTCCAGGAGGATGATGAGGATGAGGATTCTTCCTCTGGAGTATCTGACAGTGATGTTCTCATCCAAGATGGCTATGAGCGAGCAGAGACGCGACCTATCCTGTCAGTGCGTAAGTACCAGCAGCTCACCCTTCCACTGCATCTGAGCTCTCTGCCCTGCAGTGCCCCAGTGGGCTCCAAGTACCAGCATCTCACCCTTCCACTGCATCTGAGCTCTCTGCCCTGCAGTGCCCCAGTGGGCTCCAAGTACCAGCAGCTCACCCTTCCACTGCATCTGAGCTCTCTGCCCTGCAGTGCCCCAAGTGGGCTCCAAGTACCAGCAGCTCACCCTTCCACTGCATCTGAGCTCTCTGCCCTGCAGTGCCCCAGTGGGCTCCAAGTACCAGCAGGTCACCCTTCCACTGCATCTGAGCTCTCTGTCCTGCAGTGCCCCAAGTGGGCTCCAAGTACCAGCAGCTCACCCTTCCACTGCATCTGAGCTCTCTGTCCTGCAGAGTGCCCCAGTGGGCTCCAAGTACCAGCAGGTCACCCTTCCACTGCATCTGAGCTCTCTGCCCTGCAGTGTCCCAGTGGGCTCCAAGTACCAGCAGCTCACCCTTCCACTGCATCTGAGCTCTCTGTCCTGCAGTGTCCCAGTGGGCTCCAAGTACCAGCAGCTCACCCTTCCACTGCATCTGAGCTCTCTGCCCTGCAGAGTGCCCCAGTGGGCTCCAAGTACCAGCATCTCACCCTTCCACTGCATCTGAGCTCTCTGTCCTGCAGTGTCCCAGTGGGCTCCAAGTACCAGCAGGTCACCCTTCCACTGCATCTGAGCTCTCTGCCCTGCAGTGTCCCAGTGGGCTCCAAGTACCAGCAGCTCACCCTTCCACGGCAGCTGAGCTCTCTGCCCTGCAGTGCCCCAGTGGGCTCCAGCAAGTGAGCAGAACTCTTCTGTCCATTTCACCCTTAACTCCACATGCTCACATCCCAAAGTCCTTAGCAGGTGCAAGATAAGACTCATTGAGAATTCAATTCACCCTCTGCAGTCTGATAAAGATCTTTTGCTTCTAGGTCACTAAGATGAGAACATCTTACTTTGGAAACACTTTTAAACTAACTTCCTCAGAGTAATTGGACCAGTGACTCTGCAGCTGTGGAGTTACAGTCCTGTCCTTCAGACTGTTGGTAGAGCTCCCTGAGGCTCTTCAGGTAGCCTGGCCTCTGAGTTTGTTGGAGGGACTGGTTGCAACCCTTCCTGTTTTCACCTTGCAGAGAGACGTGGCTCACCCAGCATCTTTGAAATCACTGAGAGGGTGGAAATGGGCCAGATGGCATCCATGTTCTTCAATAAAGGCAAGTGATTCATGTTTTCAAAAGGCCCTTCAGGTCCTCCTGCATGTCTGCTCTATAGCTCTGTCCTGAACTTGCACAGAATGCTTTAAGTTGGAAGGGAACCTTTTAAAGCTCATCTGGTCAAACCCCACTGGAGTCAGCAGGGACATCTGCAGCTGGAGCAGGTTGCTCACAGCCCCAACCAACCTGACCTGGAGTGGCTCCAGGGATGGGGCATCTCCTACCTTTCTGGGCAACCTGGGCCAGAGGCTCACCACCCTCAGCATAAAGACATTCTTCCTTCTAATCTCCAAATCCCCCTCTTCTAGTTTAAAACCACTGAACTGAGTTTACTGTGGGTTGCATCCTGTGTTTGTGATGGTTCTACCCAAAAGTGCCATTCCTTTGAAGGTTGGACCAGGTGATCCTTGGGGTCCCTTCCAACCTGCTATTCTGTGACTCTCTCTTGTGAGCTGTGTTTCTACAAAGAGTATTTATGGGCCAGGTGAGCCTGAACCTGCCTGAAGGGGAGAGAGGGTGCTGTAGTGGTAGAACTGGCCAAAGTACTGCAGGGTATGGGCCCAGTTTCTCTAGACAGATGACTGCAAATCAGTGCTTTTTCTGCCTGCCCTTAACCTGTTTGTCCTCTGATCTCCACTGTCTAAAGCAGCAGAGCCCAGCTGCTGTGTTCCCCAGTTCCAGTTTGGTTCTAGCATTTGAGGCTAAGATGCTGGGGTGTCCCTGAACTCTGGAAGCAGCAGCCTGAAGGAGAGAGGCTTCAGGGCAGAATTTCTGAGCATGGTGTGTGTCTAGGGAGTCAGCCAGAGAGCTGCTGGGAGAAGAGATGCTGAAAGGGTCCTTGTTGTGCATGTGAGAAGCAGCTCTCTTGTCTTTTTGCTTTTAAAAGCAAAAAATGTCTCTTGCATGCAAGGGAGCAGACTTGTAACCCTGCTACAGCAGGGCCCTCTCCATTGCTGCTCACAGTGGTGCTTGGTGCCATGGTTTAGTTGATTAGATGGTGTTGGATGATGGGTTGGACTCAATGATCTGGAAGGTCTCTTCCAGCCTGGTTTGGTCTATTCTCCTCTATTCTCCTCTATTCTCCTCTATTCTCCTCTATTCTCCTCTATTCTCCTCTATTCTCCTCTATTCTCCTCTATTCTCCTCTATTCTCCTCTATTCTCCTCTATTCTCCTCTATTCTCCTCTATTCCATTCCAACTACCTGAAGGGAAATTGTAGCCAGGTGGGGGTTGGTCTCTTCTCCCAGGCACCCAGCAGTAGAACAAGAGGACACAGTCTCAAGCTGTGCCAGGGGAGGTTTAGGCTGGAGCTGAGGAAGTTCTTCCCAGCAAGAGAGATTTGCCATTGGAATGTGCTGCCCAGGGAGGTGGTGGAGTCACCATCCCTGGAGGTGTTTAAAAAGAGACTGGATGAGGTGCTTGGTGCCATGGTTTAGTTGATAGCTGGTGCTGGGTGATAGGTTGGACTTGATGATCTCAAAGGTCTCTTCCAACCTGGTTAATTCTATTCTGTTCTATGGAAGTGCAGACAGCCAGGTTGGGAATCCTCCCCCTGGCAGAAGAGTCCATTTGCAATGCTGTGTGGAGCCAGGAAGTCATCAGGCACTGTGGCTGTGGAGTTTGGAGCCTGTCAGGCCCCATTTCTTGTGGAAAGTGACATTTTCCTCTTGTCTGCTGGCCACCTCACAAAGACAGGACAGGCTGGGTTTTTCCACTACATTACATCAGCTTTATGCCAGCGTAGGACTGTTGCCTCTGAAGGACAGCTGGGCTTAAGGAGAGAAGAGTTTTGATCTAGATTGTTTCTGATTGAAAGTCCTATTGGAAAACCTTTCTAATTTCCCTGCAGGCTTCTTCTGGGCCTTTCTCCTCCCTGGTATCAGCTGCTAGAACAAGAGGAAATGGCCTCAGATTGCAGCAGGGGAGGTTTAGGTTGGTTATTGAGAAAAATTTCTTTGCTGCAAGAGTGGTCAGGGATTGGAACAGGCTGCCCAGGGTGGTGGTGGAGTCCCCAGCCCTGGAGGTGTTCAGGAAATGTGTGGATGTGGCACTGTAGGACATGGTTTAGTGGTCATGGTGGTGCTGGGTTGATGGTTGGCCTCGATCTGGGAGGTCTTTTCCAGCTTCAACAATTCTGTGACTGTCAAAATAACCCACCCTGGCCCAGGCTGCCACTCTTCCAGTCAGAGGAGAGGAGATTTGGGGGTGTTGGAGACTCAGCAACCTCTTGTTCCTAGTCTTGCTTGTAGCACTGGGCTGCTCTGACTTTAGGCAAATTGTCTTGCTTGGACACTTTGCCACGTGTGAAACACCCTGGATGCTTCCCTGGCTCTCAGTCACCCTCCAGGGAGGGATGTTTGGGAAGTGCTGGGAGAGCAAGCACTGTGTCACAGGCCATGGGTCTGCTCAGCTGCTGGGGGGCTGCAGGATGGGTCTGCTCAGCTGCTGGGGGGCTGCAGGATGGGTGTGCTCAGCTGCTGGGCGGCTGCAGGATGGGTGTGCTCAGCTGCAGGAGGGCTGGGAAGGCTGAGGGTGGGTCTGCTGGGGGGCTGAGGATGGCTCTGCTCAGCTGCAGGAGGGCTGGGGGACTGCAGGAGGCAGAGTGATCCCATGAACAAGTTCCAGAAAGCCCCTGCTTTGCGTGTGCCACATGGGGTGATGGGAAGGACCCCCTAAAGCCAGCCAAACACTGGGCAGTTGCCTTCTATGCCTCTGTGCCTTGGTGCTGGCTGCTGCTCAGTCAGTAGAGGGTGCTGGAATCCCACATCCTGCCTCCTGTCGAGCGCCGATGTGGGCTGCCTGGCAAAGTGATATAAACTGCTTAGTATCTAAATCTTAATCCCTCTTCTTAATGTTGCTTTAGATGGAGTTATCTGATTTCTCTGTTAGGGATCCTCCCTGGGACCTCCTCAGCCCAGCACAAAGGGATGAAGGGAAAGAAGGAACAGCTGCAGACCGTAGCTTGAAACCACTGGTGCCTTCCTGATGAGATGAGGGGATATTCAGGAGGGGATGAGGGACACCCAGTGAGGGCTCTGGGGCAGCTGGAGCTTGTGTGCTGCTTTCCCTTCCTCTGTGCTCAGCAGTGAGGCTCCATCCCTGCACTGGTGCCAAGTCCTAGCTCAGTCACTGTCTGGTCTGCTGGTGTGTTGCAGAGAAGGGACCAGCTAAGTACCTCCCTCTGCAGGTCCTTGCTGAGCTGCTTCCCGGGTACGGAAGGGTCTTCACTAGGGGCAGCTGCTCGGTGCCCAGTTGCCACGGCTGAGAAACTGGGCTGTGCTTGGGAAGTCCCAGTTCCAAGCCCCAGCTTCAGTGGTGCAGCCATCTGGGTGTGTTTTTGCTCATGCCACCCAAAGCGTGGCTCCAGACCCAGGCTGTCCGAGGGCTTCGCAGCCCTTCCGAGGGAAGCTCGGTGAAAGCTTTGCAGCAGCCCCCGAAGCCTCTGCTTTCCAGCCAGTTCTCTGCTCCTTTCTCTTGACTGATTTTTATTTTCACCAGTCTGACAGCAGTTGAATCTGCAGTCCTGGGAGGTAAGCTGGGGATAAATCTCCATTTCAGACTGTCTGCTTTCTTAAAGGGAGCTGGCTTAGGTTTCAGCTGTGAGGGGCCTCTCTGCTCTTTCAAGGGAGCTGCCTCTGAGGACCTGCAGCCTCTGTTTTCTGCTTTCTTTCAGTTTGCAGTGTTGGGTGCTTTCCCCTAGGACTGAGCAGTCATTTATTGCAATAATGGATTCCAGGCACATCTATCATGCTGTTGCCTCACAGGAAGCCAATGATTTTTATTTTTACCCTGTTTTGTGTCCAGTAATGAAAGTATTGATTAGGGAGGGTCAGCAGCAGTTTGTAAAAGAGCTGATGCTGAAGTCTTCCTGGCTTCAAGAGGATGAGTTTGAGAGAGGAGTGTCACCTGGACCTCCCACAGCCAGAGAGGTGGGCACTAGAATAGAGATACAGAGTGTGCTTGGTGGGTACCTGGTGGTGCTGCTGTGGCTTAGCTGGCCATGTTACCCTTATTTGGGGGATGGAGGCAGATGAGACCTCAAATCATAAGCAGAGCCTAAGACAGAATCTCTCTCTGGGACTGTGTAGTCCTCTGTCTTGCAGCTTCTGTCCTGCCTCAGATATTTGTTACAACCTTCAACTCTTTTAATGGGAAATTGAAGAAAACTGATGGGTAGTTTGTTGCCATCTTCAGAGCAATGCAGAGACTCCTCAAGTGTGAAGCCATCTTAAATCTTTCCCAGGGGAAGAAAACAAGGAGGGGGGGGAGAGACCATGTGAAATGATCTGACAATTTCTTGAAGATCTCCATCTGTTTAGGGAAACCAGGACCAGCTCCAGAGCACTGCTTTAGTGTGCTGCTTGAAAGGACCAGGAAAGTTTTCTTGCTGCTTTCCCAATGCAGCCTTTTTTTGTGGGAATGTTTTATGCTGAGCACATGGAATAATTGATTTAAATGAAGGAGAATGCCTGTTGATGTTTCCTGACAATCCAGGCAGTGTGATGACAAAGCATGGTGAGACTTTGGGGCATGCAGGCACCATAGGAATGTTAGCCCATGTTCTTGCCATAATGCCAGCCCTGTTGGATAGCTGTGACAGGCTTGGAGAGGTGAACTGATTTGCCCAAGCTGCATTAGGATTAAGCATCAGGTGGCACTGGTGAAAGGTTAAAAATTAAACCAGAAGGACACATTCCCCAAGAGCAGGCCTTGGGGAAAGGGACTAGGCTGGAATGCTCAGCAGAAGAGCCTTTCAAACAGGGAAAATAAGAAGCAAGCAGACTTCCAAGCAAGAAACAAGGAGGTTCACCTGGTCCTGGGGCCAGAGACACCACAAGAGGTTTAGGCTGGGTGTTAGGAAGAAATTCTTCACTGCAAGAGTGATTGGCCATTGGAATGGGCTGCCCAGGGAGGTGGTGGAGTCACCATCCCTGGAGGTGCTTAAGAAGAGCCTGGCTGAGGCACTTGGTGCCATGGTTTAGTTGATTAGATGGTGTTGGGTGATAGGTTGGACTCAATGATCTCTGAGGTCTTTTCCAGCCTGGCTAATTCTGTATAAGCTTCTGTGTAAACTGCTCAAGTTCTGTCCTGTAGATAAGTTTAGTTCATTGTAGTGCAAAAATCACACTTCCAGAACTTGTTACCTACCTTCAAGTAAAGACCCCAACCTACTGAGCATGCACAGGACATTCAGAATACCCTATACTAGAATAGAATTAACCAGGTTGGAAGAGACCTTTGAGATCATCAAGTCCAACCTATCACCCAGCACCAGCTAATCAACTAAACCATGGCGCCAAGCACCCCATCAAGTCTCCTCCTAAACACTTCCAGTGATGGTGACTCCATCACCTCCCTGGGCAGCACATTCCAATGGCCAGTCTCTCTCTCTATGAGGAATTTCTTCCTAACATCCAGCCTACACCTCCCCTGGCACAGCTTGAGGCTGTGTCCCCTTGTTCTGGTGCCTGGGAGAAGAGACCAACCCCCACCTGGCTACAACCTCCCTTCAGGGAGTTGCAGAGAGCAAGAAGGTCTCCCCTGAGCCTTCTCTTCTCCAGCTAAGCAACCCCAGCTCCCTCAGCCTCTCCTCACAGGGCTGTGCTCCAACCCCCTCCCCAGCTTTGTTGCCCTTCTCTGGACACCTTCCAGCAACTCAACATCTTTCCTAAACTGAGGGGCCCAGAACTGGACACAGGACCAAGGTGTAGCCTAACCAGTGCGGTGTACAGGGGCAGAATGACCTCCCTGCTTCTGCTTGCCACACTATTCCTGATGCAGGCCAGGATGCCATTGGCCTTCTTGGCTGCCTGGGCACACTGCAGGCTCATGTGCTGCGGAAGCCTACTCTCAACCAGTACCACCAGGTCCCTTTCTGCCTGGCTGCTCTCCAGCCACTCTGTCCCCAGCCTGTAGCGCTGCATGGGGTTGCTGTGGCCAATGTGTGGAACCTGACACTTTCAACCAAGCAAAGAATGGTTATCAAGTAAGAGTGTGCTTCTACCACCACTAGGAGTGTTTATGTATCCTATATCATGTAAATATTCTGGGTAGCTGTAACTAGATGTGCTAGCTTTGCAGATTGCCACCCAGCCCTCTTGTCTGCACAGAGCTGGAACAAAACAAGCCTCTCGACTCTGTGTGTCAATTATTCCTCACACACCAGGCATGGGACCCAGGTTTTGGACAGCAGCATCACAACCTGAAAATATGGGCAAGCTCCTTGGGCTGTCTTCTTTCAGTGTCAGCTTTCTAAATGAAATAAATCTGAGGGGTTTTTGTTTTCATTTCTTTTCTTTTCTTTCTGCAGCTCACTTGTCTTTGAACTAAAACATGTACCAGTCTGGTTTTCTTGGTGTGATTTATACTGACTTGCTTGGAAGAAAAGAATCCTGGGATCTCATCAAGCATTTCTTTATCCCTGCAGACTTTAGCCCTCCACAGCACTGTCTTCTTGTGCCCCAGTAAGGCTGGGCTCTGCACCCAATTAACTTGTGGTAGACTGGGTTTTCTAATCTCCTAGGTGAAGGCAGGGCAGAAAAAAGCCAAGGGGAAGTATGGGGCAGGAATAGCACAGGTTGTGGCTGTAGGGTAAGAGGGTCAGAGAAACAGTTTCAGAGCTTTGCAGGTTTGAGCCTTGGCTCAAGTTGCTGTTGATAAGGAATCTCCCAAAGCAGCTCCATTTCAGCCCTGTGGAATCTGATCTCTGCAGGGCCAAATGCCCAGTGTGAAGGTCCTGCAGGTTTGCAAAGCAGAGGGGTTGGAATCAACAGAGACTAAAAGCATCTTCTTTCGTTTCACTGCTTGTCAAGCTGCGCTCGCACCACGTCTGTGAGCACCAGCTTGATGTTTGCCTGTGGCTGCTCTGAGCTGACAGCTTCAACTGGCAGATGACTTATGTGAGACCTGTTGGCCTTGACCAGCCACTGGAGGATGGGCTTGAACCAGAGGGCCGAGGCAGAGCTGAGCTCTGAGGCAGCTCATGTCCCATCAGGTTCTGCTGTGGCCAAGTTCCCTAAGCTGCTGCTGGCACCTTTGGGTGGAGCTGGCTGCAGAAAGAAGTAAGCTGTGGAGGCAAATAGTGATTTATTTTTAAGACCTTGAGAAGCCTTTGGCTTTGAAGTGCAGTGTTTAAGAGCCTCTGTGTGCTCTGCTGTCTCTGTACAACACTTTCTTTTCCTGCAGTGGGTGTCAACCTCTTCTATTTCTGCATAATTATCTACCTCTACGGGGACCTGGCCATCTACGCGGCGGCTGTTCCAGTCTCTCTCATGCAAGTGACCTGGTGAGTGTGCTTGCTGCTGGGGGGTTGTGTGCTACCAGAGAAGAGAGCAGGCTTGGCATTTGATGGGGTGAGAAGTCTGACTGGGATCAGCTCTACTTTCTCAAGAGCAGAGTGGAGAAATGACTCAAGGACAGCTCATTGTTTGTGGGTGGGAAGGTGAAGTTGGTTTAGATTCCCCACCTCAGTGCCAGCTGCCTGCCTGAAAAGTAGCTGACCTGATTTCAGAGTCCTCCTCAGGTCTGAAGTACTTCTTCCAGCTTCAGCACCCTTGCAGATGTGGGACCTGTTGCTTACCAGTTTGATTGCCATACTCTGTGCAATATTTTGTCTTCTCTGTCTCTTTAGATTAGAGGTGTGATGCTTACCGAGTCTGTGAGCAGTGAGTGGTGACATTGCATGGATTTAGCTCAGGACTGAGACCACTTTTTCTCAAAGAAACAGATAACAAATGAGATTTGCTCGATCGAATCTATGCTGTGCTGGATTTGGACTCTAGACATGGAAATGAAAATCCTCAGGGCCCTGTGTATCACCCAGACTTGCTGGGTTGAGGGCTAACTGCCCAAACTTGTAAATAACTGCAGGCAAGTCAGGAATTTACCTTTTCACTGTACAGTGCTCGGTGACTTGCTCTGCCACACAGCCCAGTGTTCAGGGAGGGAGGGGAGGAATGAACGCTTCAGGCCTCTGACCATTCCTCTCTCTTGAATGCAGGAGAGAGGAAGACATCTGCTAGGAGTTAATTACTGTCTTTTGTTTCTCCCTCCTTTCCCAGCAGTGCCACTGGCAACCATTCTTGCAGCGTTGGAGATGGCACAAAGTACAACGACACAGACAAGTGCTGGGGGCCAATTCGACGGATTGATGCCTACAGGCTCTACCTGGTGAGTTCCTGAAACCGGGATTCCAGTTCAACTTCACTTCTGCTGGGGAGGGACTTTGGCCTGTGGAGATGATGTGGCTCAAGTGAACAGCAGAGGTGTGAAGCTTCAGTCAGTTCAGTCTGACCATTTTGGCTGAATGCCCTCTCTCTCTCTCTTTCTCTCTGCTTGGGGACATTGGCTGAGTTGCAGTTCAGCCATCAGAATAATCCTTGTGCTTCTGAGTTGGGGTTTTGTCCTTCTTGTGGAGTTATATATTGCTTAAGCAGGTGATAAGTCCATGCCAGAGGGTGGGGTTTTTTCAGTGGCTGGCTAAGTAATTCCTGCTTTGAGGTAATTGTTGTCAATATAGTTGAGTATATTAAGCTGTCTTCAGTACATGCTTTATGTGGATAAAATTGTTTATGCTGCAGGAGAATCTGCTTTTTGAGAGATGATGGAAACAGCTCTCTTAAGCAACATCCAGTGCTATATGCTGCTTTAGTAATGGCTTTCTGTCTAGTTTAAGATGGTCTATTGCATCTATTACTGTGCTCTGGTGCTGCTGTGGAATCAAGGCTTTTCCCAAAGGATGATAAATGCCACTTCTGAGCAGGGGAGAAGCTGAGTGCCTGTACCTGGAGACAGATGGCAGTAGGGCAGAATGAGAAGGGGGAGGTATGGCAGTGCTGCATAGGAGGGCTTCTGTTGAGGGTCTCAGTGAGAATCTTAAGAAAAAAGAGTGAAGGTGGCTATGTGGGTGCAGAGAAATCCACAGACTCATGGAATGGTTTGGCTTGGAAGGAACCTTTAAAGATCATCCAGTTCCAACCCCCCTGCCATAGGCAGGGACACCTCCCACTAACCCAGGATGCTCAAGGCCCTGTCCAGCTGGCCTTGACCACCTTCAGGGAGGGAACATCCAGGACTTCCCTGGGCAACTTGTCCAGTGTCTCACCACCCTCACTCTGAAGAATTTCTTTCTAATCTCCAGTCTAAATCTGCCCTCCTCAAGCTTGAAGCCATTGCCCCTTATCCTATATCACCACAAGCCCTTGTAAACAGTCACTCCCCAGCTCTCCTGTAGCCCCCTTCAGGTACTGGAGGCTGCTCTAAGCTTTCCCTGGAGTCTTCTGTTCTCCAGGCTGAACAACTGCAACTCTCTCAGCCTGTCTGCATAGCAGAGGGGCTCCAGCCCTCTGATCATCTTTGTGGCCTCCTCTGGACCCGCTCCAGCAGTTCTGTGTCCTTCTTATGCTTCTTATCCAGGGGCAAAGACCCTCTGAAGCAAGTTTGCCGCTCGGTACATTCTGGACCTGCAGCGCCTCGCATCCCTTCATGCACTTGTCCCAGCCTTATTACAAAAGTGAGAGCTGGGCCTCAGAAATATTAGGCACTGTCAAAGCCTAGTTAATTATTTAAGAGAAATATTATTGCCTTATTAAATTGTGGCTTGGTCTGTTTCTTTAAAACTTCCAGAAGATTGAAGATTTCCTCCCTGAATTTCAATCACTCTCCCTGACCCAGCAGAAGGAGCTAGTCAGAGAAAGGCAGGCATGCATTAATTACTGCCTGCATCTCTGGGATATTGTGTCTATAATTCATGAAGATAATTGTGGGGAGGACTTGA
The DNA here is from genome assembly GCF_014839835.1 of Dryobates pubescens. Taxonomy (NCBI): domain Eukaryota; kingdom Metazoa; phylum Chordata; class Aves; order Piciformes; family Picidae; genus Dryobates; species Dryobates pubescens. Next base: position 18,065,231 of record NC_071631.1, on the reverse strand, counting down.
GAAATTAAAAAATTAAGACTGTGTAAGCAGTCGACTTGCTGGCTGTGTACAGAACTCTCTGAGGAGCTTTCCCCCCCCGCCCCCCTCTGCTTCTCTCCTCTCGTGGATTTGGAGAATAAATATCTGCAAAGTCTTTGGTAGTGCTTAATCCCTCCCTGCTCAGTAATTGAGACAAGGGTTTCAGGGCTTTTTTTTTCCCCCCTCTAGCTCTGCCTGAGAAAGAGGGAAGGGGTTGGAGTGGCTGGAGAGCTGCCAAACAGAAAGGGACCGGAGGGTGGTGAGTGACAGCCAGCTAAACAGGCGCTAGCAGTGTGCCCAGGCAGCCAAGAAGGCCAATGGCATCCTGGCCTGCATTAGGAACAGTGTGGCCAGCAAGAGCAGGGAAGTCATTGTGCCCCTGTACTCTGCACTGGTTAGGCCACACCTTGAGTCCTGTGTCCAGTTCTGGGCCCCTCAGTTTAAGAAGGACATCGAGACACTTGAACGTGTCCAGAGAAGGGCAACAAGGCTGGGGAGAGGCCTTGAGCACAGCCCTGTGAGGAGAGGCTGAGGGAGCTGGGGTTGCTGAGCCTGGAGAAGAGGAGGCTCAGGGGAGACCTCATTGTTGTCTACAACTACCTGAAGGGAGGTTGTAGCCAGGTGGGGGTTGGTCTCTTCTCCCAGGCAAGCAGCACCAGAACAAGGGGACACAGTCTCAAGCTGTGCCAGGGAAAGTTTAGGCTGGAGGTGAGGAGAAAGTTCTTCACAGGGAGAGTCATTCGTCGTTGGAATGTGCTGCCCAGGGAGGTGGTGGAGTCACCATCCCTGGAGGTGTTCAAGAGAGGATTGGATGTGGCACTTGGTGCCATGGTGTAGTCATGAGTTCTGTGGTGACAGGTTGGACTTGATCCTTGAGGTCTCTTCCAACCTTGGTGATACTGTGAAGGATTGTCTGGGGGGGAACGGAGCAGTTTGCGCTGGGTCGCTGGGAGGTGTGGGGCAGTCCCACAGCAGCTGTGTTCAGGAGGGTCCTGGGTGTCAGTGTCAACTCTGAGTCAGGGGAGCTTTGTTAAGGGCTGTGAAACTTCTTCCTGCGTGAATGTGGGACTGAAGCTCAAACACTGCTTCCAGGTCTGGAGTCCCCATCATAAGGAGGAGGGGGTTGGTCTCTTCTCCCAGGCAAGCAGCACCAGAACAAGAGGACACAGTCTCAAGCTGTGCCAGGGGAAGTTTAGGCTGGAGGTGAGGAGAAAGTTCTTCCCAGAGAGAGTAGTTAGCCATTGGAATGTGCTGCCCAGAGAGGTGGTGGAGTCACTGTCCCTGGAGGTGTTCAAGAGGGGATTTGATGTGGCACTTGGTGCCGTGGTCTAGTAGTCATGAGGTGTTGGGTGACAGGCTGGACTTGATGATCTTTGACATCTTTTCCAACCTTATTGATTCTATGACTCTAAGGACACAGAGCTATTGGAGTGAGCCTGGAGAGGGCTGAGACCCCCTCCTGCTGTGAGGATAGGCTGGGAGCTAGGGTTGTTCACCCTGAAGAAGTCTCCTGGGAGACCTTGGAGGTGCCTTCCAATACCTGAAGGGAGCCCACAGGAAGGCTGGAGAGGGACTCTTCATAAGGGCATCTAGCAATAGGACATGTGGGAATGGTTTTAAGCTGAGGGAGAGTAGGTTTAGACTGGATCTTAGGAAGAGGTTCTTCAGTAGGAGGGTGGTGAGTCTCTGGAATAGGTTGCCCAGGAAGGTTTTGGATGCCTCCTCCTTGAGGGTGTTCAAGGCTAGACTTGATGAGGTCTTGAGCAGCTGAGTCTAGTTGGGATGTGTCCTTGCCCATGCTGAAGAGGTTGGAGTAGATGATCTCTTAAGGGCCCTTCCAGCCTAGGCCGTTGTATGATTAAACTGGTACTTGTTGTACCACCAGCTCTGCTAGTCTCACTCTGCATGACCTGGGTGGTTTTATTCTCCAGAAAGAAATGATGTTCTCCACAGAGAGGAATGTAATAACTTATAAAACATTCAGGCCCACAGGGCTGACACCACCTTCAAGCCTGGGGTTTGGGCTACCCGTGATGAGTCTGTGCTGATTAATACTTTTCCCCTGGCAGATCAGTAGTTGAAGCTCTTAAATTTTTTGAGAGGGGCCTGGGGATGAAAGCACAGGGAGAGGAAGTTACTTGAGGTTGTAGAGGCTCCAATCCTGGAAGTATTCAAAGCAAGGCTGGATGGGGCCTTAAGCAACCTGATCTATTAGGGGGTGTCCTTGCCCATGGGCAGGGGGGTTGGAACTAGATGGTCTTTAAGGTCCTTTCTATGATTCTGTGACTTTCAGTTGAAAAATGTAATAGCAAAACTCTGTCACTGTCTCTACAAATTTTGTCCAAGCTTCTTGTTCAAGTGCAGTCTTGAAGATGTCAGAAAAGCTGTGACCTGCCTGTCTGAAGGGGAGAAAACAGAAGTGAGGAGGGATGGGATGCATCAAGAGCAGAGCTGCTCCCTTGCTTCCAGGGGATCATACCCCTCAAGAACTTGCTCTGTTTTCCTGACTTGTTCTTTTTGGAGTTCTTGCTTGTTGGAATAATACAGGTTCCACGTTTCAGTGGACAAACAAGGTCTCTCTTTGCAGGCTACGTTCCCCTGTGGCAAGGGGACAGATGGACACTGCGATCCTAAAAGAAAGCAGCTGAGGTTTTGGATCAGCCCTCTTGTCCTAGATGCTGGCCTCTAGTATTTCTCATCTCATCTTGTTAATTTCTTTGGGTATAAGTGACTTTTAGGAGCAGGATGGGTGGATTGTAACTAGAGCTTCTTGCCCATTCCAGTGAAGCAGGGCTCTGGATGTAGTGTTATATTTCTTCCTCTGTGCCTGACCCCGCAGAAAGCCTTTTTTTGGACTACCAGGAGAAATAATCTATTTAAGGTTTTCTGGGAAAATGATGCCAATGGGAGCTGTCTGATGCCAAGTCCCACCAGTCTGCCAAAGATCTGTGCTGCCTTCCTCCTGTCAGCTCTTTCTCTCCCAATACCAGGTCTTCTTTTCAACAAAACCCACTTCAAACATTGACTTTTTTGAGCTGGAGGTGGAGAAGGGGAATAATGACTGATGTAAAAAATCCTATTTCACGGTGTATTGTCCAAAAAGGCCTCTGGAAGCTGTCTGCTCTGATCACTGTGAATGGGAACTGAAAGCTATGTACATAATGAGAATATTTAGACAGATTAAATTCTTCTCCTGAGACTCGCTTGTCTGGGCAGCATCTTTATTGCTGCTCCGAAATTTCACACCTAAGTGTGACTGCAGAGCCTTCAGAGACCACTGGGCCCCTATTAACCTTTGTCTGAGCAAATGGTTATCTTGCTGCTTGTTTGTAAATTGCCTTGGAAGATAAGGGCTTCCAAAACCAAGTGAAGGCAAGCACAGGAAGCACTGACATAGGTTTTTGTGCCTGTCCCATCACTTGCTGCTAATATTTGCCTCCTCTTTGGGACGACAGGAGTGCTGGGAGGTTAAAAAGGTGAACCTTGCCATGCTGTCCCACCCCTGTGAGGGCACACAGGGCAAGTCAGCTGGAGGGAAGGCACGTGTTGGATGGCCCCATGTCCTTGTTGAAGGCAGGCACTGATTGCAGATAAAGCAAATCGATGGCTTTCTATCTTCGCTTCAGCTCCTCACTGTGCTGCCATGTCCTCAGCAGCCCAAGTGACTGCTGAGTCCCTTGGCTGCCTCGATGGCAATGCTAAGGACAGGCTCAGGTTTGCTCCGTGGTGAATTTACTTTGATGCAGTTGCTCTGTCCTGCTTTCTGGGTGTTTTCTGGGGAGGCTGAGGGGAAGGGGCAGCAGATCTTAAATTTCAGGTCTCTCAACACTTCCTTGTCGCTCTGTTCCAGTACTGCACGAATGTGACATGATAGTCCCTGTTTCTAGAAAGCAGATCCTGAGATAAAGAAGAGATTAAATCCTGGGGATCAGCAGCCATTCAGAGTGTCTGATCCAAAATGCCTTCATGACCTGGCAAACAGTGCCTCTCTTCTGCACCGTTGTAGCTAAAACCTCTCCTCTCAGCCCTCTCCTGGCCATTTGGGGCACGGTGCCTTCCCAGGGTGGAGAGGAAATGGCTTCAACCCTCCAGGGGAGCCCTGTGCCTTTCAGAAGAGGCACTGGCACAGGTACTCCTGGTAGCCTGGCTCAGTAGCGCGTCAAAGCCACCAGGTGCATCTGTTCTGTCTGAGTCTCTGCTGGGCTTTGAGCTGATTGGGGAAGGGGACGTGGCATCCGCTGCTGCCGCTTCGCAGATGCTGCAGTACCGCAGGCAGCCCAGCGGGTGCGGGCCGGCCGAGGATGGGAGCGCAGATGGTTTAATGGAGATTATCCCAGTTGGAAACGTGCTTGTGCAGTGAATAAAATGAGAGGGCTTGCAGGGCCCTTCCCGGCCCTCTTCAGGAGGGGACAATGTCACCCCAGCCCGACGCTCTGATCAGAACGCCCAGCCGCCGGAGCGGGGCCGGGCTGGCGGCCGCGGGAGGCAGCGCAGGGGGCTGAGGAGGTAGGCTGAGGACAGGGACAATTGCTCAGTGCCAGCAGAACTTAATCAGCGAGTGCAGGGCTGAACTGGTAAGTGTTGATGTAGAGCCTCTGCCTCGCTGCTCTGCTGCCTCTCTGGCGCTGGCTGGAGCGCTGCACCCTGTGCCGCTGGTGTACTGTGCTCTGCTTCCCTCCTCAGCGCTTCTCCTTCCTGCCTGTGCCACGTGTGTGTGCAGCCCCTGCTCTGGGCAAAGGTAGCTCTGATCTTTGCTGTCAAAACACATCCTTCCAGATACATTTGTCTGCACTAGGGTAGTTCTGTCAGGCTGTTCAGTGCAGGAGGCTCCAGTGGCCTCTTTCTCTCCATGGTGGGCTTTCTTTGGGGGGGGGGGCAGTGTTTGATTTACCTTTTTACCTCCCAGCAGCGATGTGAGGGCAGCCCTCGTGGCAGTACTTGAACATCCAGGCTTGATCTAAGCTGTCTCTCGCCAGCTGAGAGGTGGAGAGACAGATCTGGAGCAGTGCTGCAAGCAGAGTGCTTCTTCCAAGGACACCTGGATTTGCTCCTCGTGTTCCCTCTGCAGCAAGTGCTTCTCCTCTGCCCTGCCTTCCTCAGCTGTGCCCTGCAGCAGCATCCGGTAATAAATGGGTCACAGCTGCTGTCTCCTGGATATTTATTCTTACAGGTCTCAGTGTCTAGAGACCTTGAGAAGCAGCAATGGGGAAGGTAGCTGCTTCAGTGGCAGGTGGCTGGAGCAGGGAGGGCTGATTTCACAGCGCATCAATCAGGAAGGTTTGGGGTGCTTTTCCCAGGGGAAAGGAAGGAAAGCTGCTGGAAGCTTACCCTGCCGGTGTGAAGCCATCACCTTGTTTAACTGAACCACTCAAGCTGTAACATGATTGTGTTAACCCAGTTTGCAGTGAGAGTACAGCAGGACTGTTGACATGTCACCCTGCAGATCCTGTAAGAAGTGAGTCCTGGCAAGACCTTCCTGCCAAAGATAATTGCATTATTTTCCTTCCCACAAATGCTCTGAAGTGGTTTATTGTGGTACAGAGTTAGAAATAGAAACGAATGTGCCCACATTAAAAAATGCCTTCTGTGCAGAGATGCAGTTCTGAAAGCCTTCAAAAGAGGGAAAAGCCTCTCAAGGGTCTGGAATGTTGTACCATTTGTGCTGTAGAGGCACCTGAGCTTTGAGGCATTGCTGTGGCAGCAGAGGAATTAGTACCGCATTAAGCATAAATATCAATAGCCCCAACTGTTTGTTACAGGTGCCTCTGAAATACAGCTTGGCTTGGCTAAAAGCCCAGTCTCAGAGGCTGGTCAGACTCTTCTTGTGCATCTCATCTAGTCAGCTTCCAAAAAGTAAGGTCAGTGAAGTTGTTGCTTTGCTCTGAAGTGGTTAAAGAAGGACAGGAGCCAAGTTTGTTTCAGATAAATGGCGTCTGGATGTGGGATGGGAAAGGCAGCTCTCAGCTATCTGTTAGTGTGAAACTAATAAGGTTGAAATTGGCACACAGCCTCGTTAATATGGCATAAATCCTGCCTCTTTCATCCTGGGCCATCCTTCTTCTGTGGGCTTGTCAATAAATTCTTTCAATTGCTAACTCGTCATAGGCCTGTGACAGATAAACTGGCTCTTCTGGTCTTCCCCACACCCCTTGTGTTTTCTACTGCAAAGGGAACTTCTGCTCATCACTGGCCCTGTGAATAAGAGGGGTTGTGTTTTTCCTGACCTGGCAAGAGCAGAGGTGGAGGAGTGTGGTGCTGTGGAAGTGTATGGTTTAGGCACGAGGTCTGTGGTGACAGGTTGGACTTGATGATCTTTGAGGTCTCTTCCAACCTTGGTGATTCTGTGGAACCTTAACTTGTTGTCCTAGTGACCCAGGAGCTGGAGTTCAGGCTCTGGTGTGTGGTTTTTCTGGCTTTTCTTGAAACTGATTGCATTGTGAGTAAAGAAAGCCAAGAGGGAAGGCTCCCTGCTGCCAGGGCTGGGTGGGAGAGGCAGCCCTCAATGCAATAGTGGAGCAACTGCAAGACCACAGGTTGAAGCAACTAACTTTAAAGGATTAGCTTGTCTCTTTTCACTGGGAAATCAATAGTGCAGGGGACTGGAATGTGTTCTCTGCACAGAGCTGTCTGTTCCTTTCACAGTGAGAAGTGGGGGTTTTCTTTCTTTAAATGGAGCTTGGGTTATGCTGTCACTGGGGTGCTGAGCTTTTCCAGAGGGCCAGTCCTTGCCTTCTGCCGCTTCCAGCTGGTTGGCAAGGGCTGTGTAGGAGGGAACGGCGCAGGGCTTGCTGGTTGTGTGCCTGGCCAGATGTGCTGCGGGTGCTGTCAGCCCTTAAGAGCAGCAAGGTGGCTGGTGTGATGGGCAGAGGCCTTGGATGAGCTCAGATGCACTTGACTTCCCCTGAGAAAAATGGGCTGCACACTTCAGTGCTTGGTTTGAGTCCCAATCCCTGGAGGGATTTAGAAGCTGTGTAGATGTGGTGCTGAGGGACATGGTTTAGTGACAACTTGGCAGCACTAGGTTATGGTTGGACTTGATGATTTTAAAGGTCTTTTCCAACCTTAATGATTCTGTGATTCTTTGTGATGATGGATGGTGGACAGGGACGTTGGAAGCAAGCCAGCTAAGCACACTGGGCAAAGAAGTGGCTCTAGATGTATCTGTCTTTGCTTTTGTGCAGTCCTTGCAGTTACAGACTCCTCAGTGCTGTGTTCTGGGCTCAGGCCACAGCTTCTGCTTCCCAACAGAGTCACCCTGTCAGGGCTGAGAGGCTGCACAGCTGCTGCTCCTTCTAAAGAAAGCTGTGTTTGGGAGTGAGCTCAGCAGCAGGGTACCAGAGTTGACACTGGTCTCTCTTGGTCCTGGAAATCAATCTTTCCCAAGCAGGGCCAGTGTCAGAACCAACACCTGTTTGTGACCACCCACTCACTAGAGGATATTGTCAGCATTGTGGATGCCCCCTCCCTGGAAATAGTATAGAATAAACCAGGTTGGAAGAGCCCTTCAAGATCATCGCATCCAACCCATCATCCAACACCACCTAATCAACTAAACCATGGCACCAAGCACCCTATCAAGTCTCCTCCTGAACACCTCCAATGATGGTGACTCCACCACCTCCCTGGCAGCACATTCCAATAGGCAATCACTCTCTCTGTGTAGAATTTCTTCCTAACATCCAGTCTGAACCTCCCCTGGTGCAGCTTGAGACTGTGTCCTCTTGTTCTGGTGCTGGGTGCCTGGGAGAAGAGACCAACCCCCACCTGGCTACAACCTCCCTTCAGGGAGTTGGAGAGAGCAAGAAGGTCTCCCCTGAGCCTCCTCTTCTGCAGGCTAAGCAACCCCAGTTCCCTCATCTTCTCTTTATAGGGCTTATGTTCCAACCCCCTCCCCAGCTTTGTTGCCCTTCTCTGGACACCTTCCAGCAACTCAACATCTTTCCGAAACTGAGGAGCCCAGAACTGGACATAGGACTCAAGGTGTGGCCTAACCAGTGCAGTGTACAGGGGCAGAATGACCTCCTTGCTCCTGCTGGCCACACTATTCTTGATGCAGGCCAGGATGCCATTGCCCTTCTTGGCCACCTGGGCACACTGCTGGCTCATGTTCAGCCAGCTGTCAACCAGTCCCCCCCGGTCCCTCTCTGCCTGACTGCTCTCCAGCCACTCTGACCCCAGCCTGTAGCACTGCCTGGGGTTGCTGTGGCCAGTGTGCACTTGGATGTGTTCAATCTCATGCCCTTGGACTCTGCCCATCTGTCCAGCCTGTTGAGGTCCCTCTGCAAAGCCTCTCTACCCTCCAGCAGATCAACTCCTGCCCCCAGCTTGGTGTCATCTGCAAACTTACTGATGATGGACTCAACACCCTGTTCAAGGCCAGGCTGGACAGGGTCTTGAGCAACCTGCTCTAGAGGAAGGTGTCCCTTCTCATGGCAGTGGGGGGTGGGGTGGTGGAACAAGATGATCTTTAAGGTCCTTTCCAACCCAAACCATTCTGTGGTTCTATAAAAAGAGCCTTTTAAAACCTCTTTGCTTGGTGAAGACTGTTCCAGCAGACTCTCAGGTCTTTCATTTGGGGCGTGCTTGTAGAAAAGAAGCAATAAATGCACTTCCCCTGCACGCTGTTATTTTGTGCAGTGATAGTACAGCACCCTAGAATCCAGGCTTGGAGAAGACCTGTTAAGTCAGCTAAGTGCTCCCCTGGGAGGTGCAACACCAGCATTTTTCTCCCCAGCTCATTTTCCAGCATTTTGGTCAGTGCTTTCACACCAGTTTTGTCTCTGAGCAGAGGTCTGACCTTGCTGCCTGCCTGATTCACATCAGCGTTTCCAGCCGGTTAAGACAGCAGTCTTCAGCTCTTCTCCCCTGAAATGCTCATGAATTCCTTAACACACAGGTAGGGAGCAGCAGGGCTGCAGGACTGTGCAGCCTGGGCACTCTGAGCATTGGAGGGCAGAGCTTTTGGATGCACTGGTATCTCTTGATGCTCCTAAATAAGTCTGGAGCTTCTTAACAGCCTCCTAAATCGTGCTCTCTGTCTGGGTGAGATCACGGACGCTCTTGTCCAAAAATGTGGATTTTTGGACTACATCAGCAAATCCCACACGTGGCTCATGCTTCTGTAAGCAGGACTATAAATACAAATAATGCAGCTGGGATTTATCTTGTCAGTTGGAGTAGGTATAATGCTCTCAGGCAGGGCTGATCTCCGAAGCCTGTTGCAGCAGCGTGGTCGGCACTGTACGGGGAAGGCCTGGGGCAAGCAGACTCCCCACTAGCCCCAGGCAGCAAGGCTTTACCTCTTGCTTCTGTGCTGCTGCAGAGGAGTTACAAAGTGTGGGACCTTGCCTTTTTGCAGTGTCAGGCAGGAGCTGCCTGAAGGGAATGGATCATATAAATGTTAGAGCTTGGAAGGGACCTCTGGAGATCATCTAGTTCAGCCCCCCTGTCAAACCAGGATCACCCAGGGCAGGTCACACAGGAATGCATCCAGGTGGGTTTGGAATCTCCAGAGGAGACTCCACAACTTATCTGGGCAGCTTGATCCAGTCTTCTGTCACCCTCACAGTAAAGAAGTTTCTCCTCATGTTGAGGTGGAACCTTCTGTGTGCCAGCTGGTACCCACTGTTCCTTGCCCTGTCACTGGGCACTGAAAAGAGCCTGGCCCCTTCATCTTGACACCCACCCCTCAGGTATTCATAAACATCAGTAAGATCCTCTCTGAGCCTTCTCTTTTCAATACTAAACAGCCCCAGGTCTCTCAGGCTGTCTTCATAGGAGAGATGTTCAGGTCCCTTCATCATCCTCATAGCTCTCCATTGGACACTCTCCGGTAGGTTCCTGCCCCTCTTGAATGGGGGAGCCCAAAACTCCAGCTGAAGAATCGTGGGAAACTCAGAAGTCTGTAGAGTGAAAAAGGGAAGTGATGACTTAGTGGTGGAGGCCCTGGCTGTGTTGTGGCAGACAAGGAGTTAGTGGCCTTCAGGAACAGTCATCCTTGCTGAACCCAAGTGCTTCCTAACCCTGGCAGTTTGTAGCTTGCTAGGTTTGCAGGGCCCTCGGAGCATCCATGTCACACTGGTCCACGTCTCCCTCGCTTGCTGCTGTCTAACCCAGGGGCTTTTGCAGTCAATATAAATATTGTTGTAGTTGCCAATACCCTGCCAGGAGAGGCTGTGAATGCACAAGGATTTGGGGCAGTGTCTCTGTGTGATGGCTGTGCCCTCACACTTTGGTGGAGGGGACTCATTAATCTCTGGTACCGTGCTGATAAATTGGGGAGGCAGAGGACAGCTCCTCGTGGTGTCAGGAAGGAGGAAGGCTCCTGTTTCAGTGCCTGTGGGAGGCCAAAGCAAGCTGGTGGTGGGAGGTACAGCCAAACCTGGCTCTGCAACTCCTCTGCTGTCCTTCCAAGTATCACAAACCAACCATTCAGCTCTCCTGCATCTCTCCACTTTGCTGCTTTCCTCCTGCTTGTTCAGATGCAATTAGGAGATGCAGAATAAGGGGGAGCCAGGGGTCAAGGAGGCGGTAAAGTGATTACAAGATGCTGCAAATGGCTGTGCCATAAATACTCCAATGATGAAAAATTAGATGCCAGTCACCTCAGGGTTATTACTGGCCTCCATCTTCCTCCTGTTGTGAAAAATGATAATGGAAGTGTATTTACCCCAGAGAGAGCGAGCTTGCCGCTGGCTGTGATCCTGCACATCCCAGGTGTGCCAGGAACTGCAATCCTTGCACTGAATGACTTTGGGTCTGGATTTCTTCACTTTAAGGGGAGGAAGAACTGGTTTTCCAGGGTGTTCTTTCCAAAGTGGTCTCTGAGCTCCTCGTGCTCAGAGATGGGCCAGTTCCAGAAACTGACTGTGGTCCTGAGCCAGGATGGGGAGAGGAGAGCAGCACCTTCTGGTACCACCTCGCTGTCCTTGTGCTGCTGCTGCCTTGACCTCCTAGAGCTGCACGTAGAGGCTGCTCAGTTGCTTGCTTGGTCTGTGGTCTGTTGGCTGCCCAGCAAGATCATAGACTCATTAAGGTTGGAAAAGACCTCTAAGATCATCAAGTCCAACTGTCAGCACAACACCCCCATGCCCATTAAACCATGTCCTGAAGTGCCATGGTCTTTTTGAATGGCCCCATCATCGCTTGCAAGGGCAGCAGCTGGGGCAAGTACACTTGAGTGCTACGTGGGAAGTCAAAATCAAAAGCTGGTGCTGAACTAGGACCTTTGAAAATCTCCAGGTCATATTCAGCTCTGCTGAAGTCAGTACTTTTGGGGATACAGGTGCTTCTTGCCAGCTCTTGAAGGCCTTCCATTTGGAGGGAGTGCTGGGCATGTGGTCTCAGAGGAACCATGAGAGACAGCATCCAGCTTGGAGGGTACCACAGGTGCAGGTGGGTGAAATGCCACTTGCTTCGCTGGCTAAAACCAACCTGGCAGCAGCTGAGGTCTTAGTTCTTGGAGGATACCTCCTCCCTGCCTGGAGGTACTGGGAGAAAGGTGGGTGAGGGCTCCTCAGTGCCAGCATTATGCTGCCTGTGAGTTATGAGCCCAAGCCTCTGCCAGGTGTCCCGAGAGCAGGATGTTAATCACCTGAGCTGCTGTGGCAGCAGCTGCCTGCGGTACTCGGAGCATAACTGCCCTTGTTGCTTTATCTATAAATATTCCTTGTGGGATATCTGGCAGTTGCATCCTCCCTCTGTTGTGACTCCCTGCCTCAACAGGGGATCTGGAGGTTAAAATCCCTCTTGCCTCTCAACTTCTTCGACCAATCCATGTTCCATGGCTGGTTTATCTCTCTTCAACCAGCTCTGAGCTTCATTATCGCTTGTCTGATGATAACTTGCTGCCTATCAGCACAACCCCTGCTGCAGCCCTGCCTCCAGCCTTGAGAGGCTGTGGACCTTCAGCTCTATTACTTTTTTTTCCCTTCAGTTCTCTAAAAAGCTCCTTCCTGAACAATCAGACTCCTTTCATGTATTTATATTTGTACCGTCCACTGCGAGGGGTAAAGCTTTACCAACGAAAGCTTGGATTGCTGCCCTCACTGATGTGCCATCTGGCTCTCTAGCTTGAGATATGAGCTCATGCTGGAGAGAAATGTGGCCTTGTCACCCTAGTGAAGGGGAGGAGAGATAGCAGAGGGGACACTGTGTTGCACTTGAGACCCTGTCCCCTTGATACCCTTTAGCTGGAAAGCACTGAAGCCCTGGCATGAGCAGCTGGAGCCCACTGCTGGGTAGCATAGCACTTGCCACAACTTGAAAGAGGTGCAGAGGAACTACCAGAGGCTGCAGGCAGCTCTGAAATGTTACAAAGCTCTGCTTTCTTTACCTAGGGGTCACAAACAGGAGTTGGAAACACAAATTGCATTTAATATTTCTCTCCAAAGCCATCACTAGTTTCCCCTGAAGGTGTGAATAGGAGCAGTGGTTCATAAGAAACTGCTCTGCTGAAGACAAAGAGGTTTGCTTCAAGCTTCCAGCCAGGGCTAGAACCTCTGACCCTCTGTCAATGCTGGTAAATCAGGTTTTGCTTTTTGGTTTGTGCATTTCCTGGACATCTCTTTAGACACTGTAGAGGTGGGAGCAGAGCAGCCAGGCCCCTTGTTCTGCTAACATCTTGTTTGATGTTGGCACTTGTGCAGTGTGGTTTCCTTGGAGTGTTTTGTCTGTCCCCTCTAGTGCTCATCTGGGTTGTGAAATCGCTCCGAGCTCGGGGATGTCTTGCAGAAGCAGAACGGGTGTCAGGGTTGCTACTCCTGACAGCATGTATGAAATGTCTGTCTCTCCCTGCTCTGCTGAGGGAGGCTGTCCTTGTGCCTGAGCACTGAATCAAACAAGGCTTCCTCTGGGAGGTGCTGGCTCAGTAGAGCTTGCTTCATCCTGCCCATGCCTTGCCTTGCTGTGGGGCTGCTTGGGTGCACGCTGTTCTGTCTCAGCTTCCCAGCCAAGGGGGCAGAGCCTCTTCTGTTCAACCAGGAACTTTTTCTTTAAATCTCAGCTTGCTCCCCATTAGAGTTGGGTTATTTGCTGTGCTCTGTGTTGTGGGAGAGAGGAACTATTACTAACAGTTGTGAAATTCTCCTCCCCCTCTACTCTGCCCTAGTGAGGCCTCATCTGGAGTATTGTGTCCAGTTCTGGGCTCCTCAGTTCAAAAGAACAGGGGACTACTGGATAGAGTCCACTGGAGGCTACAAGGTGAATAGAATAGAATAGAATTAACCAGGTTGGAAAAGACCTTTGAGATCATCAAGTCCAACCTATCACCCAGCACCAGCTAATCAACTAAACCATGGCACCAAGGGCCTCATCCAGTCTCTTCTTAAACACCTCCAGGGATGGTGACTCCACCACCTCCCTGGGCAGCACGTTCCAATGGCCTGTCTCTCTTGCTGGGAAGAATTTCTTCCTCACCTCCAGCCTAAACCTCCCCTGGCACAGCTTGAGACTGTGTCCTCTTGTTCTGCTGCTGGGTGCCTGGGAGAAGAGACCAACCCCCACCTGCCTACAACTTCCCTTCAGTTTAAGGGAATAGAACATCTCTCTGATGAGGGAAGGCTGAGAGGCCTGGGGATGTTTAGCCTGGAAAAGAGAAGACTGAGAAGGGATCTTACTAATGTTTACTAACACCTGAGGGGTGGGTGTCAAGAAGAAAGGGCCAGTCACTTTTCAGTGGTGCCCAGTGATAGGACAAGGGGCAGTGGAGACTGACACAGTCAGTTCCACAGGAGAACACAGGAAGTTCCACCTCAATGTGAGAAAAAACTTCTTTACTCTGAGGATGCTGGAGCCCTGGAGCAGGCTGCCCAGAGAGATGGTGGAGTCTCCTTGTCTGGAGAGATTCCAAACCCTTTTAGCCATGTTCCTGTGTGACCTGCCCTAGGTGATCCTGCTTTGGCAATGGAGTTGGACTTGATCTTTAGAGGTCTCTTCCAACCCCTACTAGTCTGTGATTCTGTGAAATCCAAACATCATTGTCTGCAGAGGTGGAGTTGAGACTATCCTAACAGGAAGTTTGTCTGAGGTAGACTTGGCAGTGGTTGGACTTGATGATCTTAAAGGTCTTTTCCAGCCTTTTATCAAGAAGAAGCAAGAGTCTCTGAGGATGGGGTGAGTTCTGGTTTTGAGTGAGGATGAGGAGAAAAGGAAATGGGCCCCAGTCCAAAGGTACTTAAGGAGAGAGCATTACTTTTTACTGTCTTCATATTAAACCTGAGGGATCCTTGTCCTGATGTCTGAGACTTAGCAACTTTGTGTTGGTATGGTAGCCCCACGCCACACAAATGCATTTATCCAAACCCCCTCCAACACTTTTTGCTCTGCTCCTGGTGTGTTTGTTGCATTCAACCAGGTCAATCTTCACCATCTCCATTGCTCAGGTAAATTTGCTGCTGCTTCTCGACCTGTCAGAAAGTTTCCAGGCTCTGAATCAACAAGAAACAGCAGCTCCCCTGCTTTTTAATTCACTACTCAGCAAGCTCCACAGACAGATGCAAGTCTTACAGATGAGGTTGTGGAGCATGAAAACAAGCAGGTTCTGATGACAGTTATGAATGAAGCTGGCTTTCAGATGGTCCTCCTGCCAATATGTGCAGGCAGTAGGCTTAATGCTGTAGCTCCTGCATCCTAATCCATGAGTCAGCTCTGTTCGAGATGCTAATGGTGCTTCCTGTACTCCAGTGGCTTTCTGTGCACAAGTTGCATGCTGGCAACTAGATGAAAGCTATTGAACCATGCTGATTTCAGTGATAGATGGACTCTTCAGGTCAATAAAGAGCCTGGTTGGTCAATACAGCCCTTGGAGTGGTTTAAAACGTGCTTGTGTGGTCTGAAAGACTCTTGGCATTAGCTGGCCATCACTTAGTAGTTGAGAGCTCTCTTGGTGGCCCTCTTGGCTTGAAACTAAGCTGATAAAACCAGCCAGATGTCCTATTAGCACTTTGATCTTACTTTTGCTTTTTGAAGAGAAGCCAATAAACAAGGTTATGTAACCAATTTTTAACATAAGAGCTTTAATAACATGTACTTTCAGAAATGTATGGACAAATACACCCTAGGCAGTGGTGAGCCCCAGCTAGTCTCCCCTGTGGCAGGAAGACTCGAGTTGACCAGCCTGCTTTGCACTTTGAAATACCAGGAGCTGACAGGTGCAGAGGCTGGGAAAGCAGTGTCAGCTGAGCTGTGGGCTCAGAGAAGCTCCCAAACCTCTGTTGCCTGTACTGGCATGGCTTGCCTTGGTGGGAGGAGTGGATGGGAAGACCCTCCCAGGGGCTGAGCAAGCTGCTGCGCTGCTCACTGCTCCTACTAGCCTGCAGGGAAGAGCGTAATGCAGGGTGACAAGCTGCTGTTCTTTCCTCTACACTAGCTGGCTTCTAATTATCTGACTGGAAGTGTCAGTAAAAGCAAGAAAAACACTTGAGCTTTTTTGGTCACTTATGTGCTGGCTCTTCGTGTTGTTTTCCAGCATAAGAAAGGAAGGAAAAGTGAAGAGGTTTGTGTCTGTTGTGTTTGTTTGCTGCCTGTGGATTCCACAGACCCTCCTCAGCAAGCCTGGCCTCTTGTCTGACCCTTCCTGATTCATGGAGGAGCCTGAGGAGAAAGGAGGGAACAGCTCCAGTGCTAAAACACAGTAAAGGTTTCTCTCTGTGCCACCCTGTGAATGTAAAGAGCATTTAATAGACCTGATCCTCCTTAACTTAGCTAAAGGGAGGACTCCCTTAGCTTGTTGGAGTTCAGCAGTGAATCAGCCACATACTCCTGCCTAGTCCTAATAGGAAACCACCTCACTGGTGGTAGAAAAACCTTTAATCAAAGTAGACTGTGCTCATTTTGCCTTGGGTTATTTTGCTGAAGCTTTAGATGAGTGGGGGTGGGAGGGGAAAAAGCCAAGAAAACATCTCAGCTGGCTCAAGAGGTGGCCTGGAAAACTTGAGAGAGCTATTGGATGTGGAGGAGCTCTGCAGCATTGACTTGTGGCAGGGCTGAATGGTGCAGTTCTCTGTGTGGTTTTGAGCTGGTCTGAATTGCAGGTGTGACAAAACCACTTTGTGAATGATGTCCCTCTGGGGGGGAACTTGAGGGTGGCAAGTTTGGGTCTGTTTGAGGTGCTTATTTTGGGGTTCCTTTTTACTTAGAAGTTATGGAACTAATTACAGAACCACAGAATGTTAGGGGTTGGAAGGGACCTTCAGAGATCATCCAGTCCAAATCCCCTGCCAGAGTAGAGTAGGTCACACAGGAAGACATCCAGGCAGGCTTTGGATAAGTCCAGAGAAGGAGATTCCACAACCCCCCCTGGGCAGCCTGTTCCAGTGTTCCCTGACAGGGGAAAAAAGCTTTTCTTCATGTTTAATCAATTGGTCAGAAGAGCATTTAGGTGTCTGGCACAGGGAGGTAGAGAAAGAAGACATCCTGGTCTCTTCTCTTTCTGTTGAGGATGTGTTTTTAAATAGACTTCCTGGTCTTGGGTGTCTTCTGACAGTTGATGATGAGATGAGCTCTAATCCAGGGACTGAGTCATTGTCCCTTGTGTCACAGAATCAGAGAATAGTTTTAGCTGGAAAAGACTTAAGATTGAGTCCAGCCATCTTCTGATTCTACCAAGTCTGGTGCTAAACCATGTCCCACAGCACCACATCTCTGCCTCTTTGAAACACCTCCAGGGATGGAAATTCAACCACCTCCACGGGGAGCCTGTTCCACTGTTGGAGAACTATTTCAGTGAAGAAGTTTCTTCTAATGCCCAACCTAAACCTCCCCTGGGGCAACCTGAGGCCATTTCACCCCAAGGAGGAATTCCCATTCCCTCTTGTCCTATCACTTGTTCCTTAGGAGAAGAGACCAACCCTCACCTCAGTCTAACTTCCTTTCTCCTGAAAAGGAAGCTGTAGAGAGTGAGGAGGTCTCCCCTCAGCCTCTTCTTCTTAAGTCTGAACAACCCCAGTTCCTTCAGCTGCTGAAGACAAGACTTCTTTTCCAGACCCTTCACCAGCTTCATTGCCCTTCTCTGGACCTGCTCCAGCACTTCAATGTCCTTCTTGGAGGGAGAGCCCCAAAACTGAACCCAGCACTCAAGGTGGGGCCTCCTGGCTATTGGTGAGGCTCTGACCCCTCTTTCCTTCCCGGTGCTGAACCCTGGGGAGCTGACAAAATTTCACTTTGAAGTGCTGTTATCCTGGCTGTTTAATGCCCTCTTCTGCTTTCTCCTTTCAAGCAGCTCAGTGTGCCCTGATTGGCACAAATCTCTGCAAAGCAAAGCAGCCTCATCTCGTTCCCAGCCCTTGGCATTGTTTGTATTGATCCACGGGTATCCATCTTGCTTTGCTTAATAGGCATCAAGTGGAAAAGTTGATACATTTCTGCTGCATTTGAATTCATCTCTCACTTGGTCCCTTTGGACCAGCTCCAGGATCTTGTTAAGAAGAGAAACACCATCCTAAAGGATGGGAGGGGAATCTGACCGTGCAGGCACAGCGACTGGTATCTTTTCCCCATGAGTGGAGCAGAAAAGCCCTCAAGAGGAGACAAAGGGTTGAGAAACTAATTGCATGGATTTAGTTGTTTTAAGATGCCTTGAGCACTGGAGAATAACTGCAAGAAGTGGAGTGGAACATCCAGAAGAATTCCTTGTGCTTCATTAGGAGATCACAGAACGGTTTGGGTTGGAAGAGACCTTGAAGATCACCAAGTTCTTAGCCCCCTTTGCATGGGCTAGGTCACCTCCTATGAGACCAGGTTGCTCAAGGCCTCATCCAGCCAGGCTTTGAACAGTTCCAGGGTTGGAGCCTCCCCAGCTTCTCTGAGCTACCTGTTCCAGTGCCTCAGCTCCCTCATGGGGAAGAATTTCCTTCTAATACCTCATCTCTCAAGCTGTACCAGGGGAGGTTTAGGCTGGATGTTAGGAAGAAGTTCTTCACGGAAAGAGAGATTGCCCATTGGGATGTGCTGCCCAGGGAGGTGGTGGAGTCACCATCACTGGAGGAGTTTAGGAAGAGACTTGATGGGGTGCTTGGTGCCATGGTTTAGTTGATTAGATGGTGTTGGGTGATAGGTTGGACTTGATGATCTCAAAGGTCTTTTCCAACCTGGTCTGATCTATTCTACTCTCTTCTATTCTACTCTCTTCTATTCTACTCTCTTCTATTCTACTCTCTTCTATTCTACTCTCTTCTATTCTACTCTCTTCTATTCTACTCTCTTCTATTCTACTCTCTTCTATTCTACTCTCTTCTATTCTACTCTCTTCTATTCTACTCTCTTCTATTCTACTCTCTTCTATTCTACATCAAGCTTCTTCCCATTTGAAGCCATTCTTCCAGCTCCTTATGCTGCTATCCAGCAGCTGAGCCTGAAGTCCACCTTAACACAGCTCCTTCCTTCTGCTCAAGGCAAATCAAGTTTCCAGGCCCATCTGCTTCGGTGCTCAGTGATCTTGTGTCAGTCTTTGCTGTGGTTTGAGGTGCTGCCTTGGCAATTGGTTCTGGAGCATTCTAATCTGCAGAGGACACCTGTTCCTTAATTACCACCATCCTTCCTCCAGCTCGTTTTGTTTCGCCTCTTTCTGACACATCAGCTATTAACACGGCTTGAAGGGAGGCTGCACTGAGCAGGCTGTGTGCTGGGAGAAGAGCCTGAAAGAAATTAGTCACAAGCTCCAGAACAATTTCCAGTGAGGGAGTTGGTGTCTCCTGTACCTTGCTCTGAGTCCTTCACTTATGTTACTCTTGAGTCTCTTCAGCGGATGGTGCGCTGTCCCAAGGCTGTGGAGGACAGGAGAAGGTGACAGGGGAATCATAGAACTGTTAGGGTTGGAAGGGACCTCAAGGATCATCTAGTTCCAACCCCCCTGTCAGGGGCAGGGACACCTCACACTAGCTCTAAGTTCTTCATTAGAAGAAAAATGCTTTTTCTCTACAACTCTGTGAAAGGAGGTTCAGGTGAGGTGAGGGTTGGTCTCTTCTCCCTAGTATCAGGTGATAGAACAAGAGGAAACAGCCTGAAATTGTGCCAGGGGAGGGTTAGGTTGGAGATGAGGAGAAATTTTTTTGCTTCAAGAGTGGTCAAGACATTGGAAGAGGCTGCTCAGGGATGTGGTGGAGTCACCATCCCTGGAGGTGTTCAAGAAATGTGTGGCCATGGCACTTGGGGACAGGGTTTAGCGACCGTGGTGGTGTTGGGGTGATGGTTGGAGTTGATAATCTCAGAGTGCTTTGCCAACCAAAGCAGTCATAGAATCAACAAGGTTGGAAAAGACCTCAAAGATCATCAAGTCCAACCTGTCACCCAACACCTCATGACTACTAGACCATGACACCAAGTGCCATACTCAGTCCCCTCATGAACACCTCCAGGGATGGCGACTTTGTCACCTCCCTGGGCAGCACATCCCAATGGCTAACAACTCTCTCTGGGAAGAACTTTCTCCTCACCTCCAGCCTGGCGCAGCTTGAGACTCTCCTCTCGTTCTGGTGCTGGTTGCCTGGGAGAAGAGGCAACCCCCTCCTGGCCACAACCACCCTTCAAGTAGTTGTACCCTTCAATGCTGTGATTGTAACTGGTTTGCTTCTGTGATAAAGCTGGAAGTGTTGAGGCTGGTTTAGCTCTTAGTCTTCCCAGTGGTGCCTGTGGTGGTGTGTTCCATGTGACTTCAGCATTCCCTCCAAAGATTCTCAGTTGCTTCCCAAATCTAAATTCTGGGCCTGTTTTCTGTGTCCCATCCCTCCCCACCCCCTCCAAGGAGGGAAAAAACAAGACTTGGTGCAACTTGGTGGCTTCAGATCAGAATCCATCTGCAGCAAGCAACGTGTGAAACCAAAGGTTCTCCCCTCTGCTCCCCTTCTGGGTTTACTTTGGTCACCTGAGAATACTTAGGATGCAAGGTGTTTCCAATTTGCCTTGCAGATATTCTGAAACTGTCTCAAAAAAAGGTTTCTTGGGGTTGGACTGGTCTTAAAATAGCTTCAGTTCTGTTCTGTCACTGACTCTGTTGGGGTTGACAGAGACCTTGAGGCTCCACAGCCTGCCCTTTTGAATCCCAGTCCTTCCCTTCTGGTGACACCTGGGTTTTTTTTGTGGTAGTGCTTTGAAGGAGTCATGGAAAAGAGCAATGTGTAAATATTAATGTTGCATGTTGGTCTTCAAAAATCCCTTTGGGATGCCCAACAAATCTGTACAATGTGTGCTGTGACTTCCTGGAGAGCTCTGGCTTACAGTTTTTGGACCTGTTGTGTATCACTAGCCTGTGCCATCCCATGGATGACAGGCAGGGCTCTCTCTGGTGTTACAGCACCCACATGGCCTTCCTGGTTTAAGTAACTTCTCTCAGTTCATGCTCAGACCTCAGTCCAGGCCTGTGGTTTGCCTTCAGTGAAGCCTTTTCTCTTCTGCCTGGTGTAGGCAGGATTCAAGTTCTGCTCAGAACCCAAGCAGAAGTGATGGTGCTGAACAGGACACTGCTCCTCTGTGCTTGGGCTGACAGCATGGAATGGTTTGGGATGGAAGGGACCTTTAAAGCTCATCTAGTCCAAACCCCTGCAGTCATCAGGGACATCTGCAACTAGAGCAGATTACTCAGAGTCCCCCAGCAACCTGACCTCCCAATGGTTCTGGGGATAGGGCATCTCTGGGCAACCTGAGCCAGGGTCTCACCAGCCTCAGTGTCAAACACTGCTTCCTTCTCTCCAGTCTGAATCTCTCTCTTTTAGTTTTAAACCATCATCCCTTGCCCTGTCACAACAGGCCCCACTTAGGTCTGTCCTGAGCTTTCTTCTCATCCCATTTAAGTACTGAAAGGCTTTAATAAGGTCTCCCTGGAGCCTTTTTTTCTCCAGGTTGAACAATTCCCACTCTCTTAGCCTGTCCTCAGAGCAGAGAGTTTCCAGTCTTCCAGACCCACTCCAACAGGTCCATGTTCTTCTCATGCTGAGGACTCCAGAGCTGGGCATAGCACTCCATGGTTGGAGTACTCCATGACTTTGGTTGCCTGGTGTCCTAGGAGACTGCTAGAAGAAACTCAGTGTGGGAAGCTGTGTAATGTGAATTTCCAGCTTGGTTGGATATATTTTTTGCATCCAGCTGAAAGAGATGCAGCAGGCTGGTACTGCAGCATCTCCCAGTTTGACTTACTGAGAAACACTGGGCTCTTAATATATGTCTTGGAGGGCAGTGAAGAAAGATTTGTCTTCATTGACAGGGCCTGTAATTTCCACCCTGAATGAAGGCCTTTCTTCTGGGTATCTCTTTGATTAGTTTCTCTTCCTCAATTTGCCCAAGTCTTCAGCTTCCAAGTCAGCAGCTTAACTGTTACACTCTAGCCTCCTGCTCTAAAAGGGACAACTTAAAGCATGGGCAGAGCTGGCTCCATTGCTGTTGAGCCTGGGCCACCCTGAAGCTACCCCATCAATGTTAATGTGAGCAGACTGGGCATGGCTATTGCTATTCAAACCTAAACTGAGCATGTACTGAGACAAAGAGGCCACAGTTTAATATTTCATGTTCCATAAGGCTGCACCCTGAGCTCTTACTGAAATGTGTCAGTAAAGGAGTGCTGGAGCAGCCAGAGCCAAGAGGATCCTGTGCTCTGCTTCTGCCTGAGGCGTGTTCTCTGATACTGAACAGCTTGCTTGACCCCTTGTTTTTCAGCCAACTTAGCTGTAACATTAAGCAACAAGGAAAGGTCCACAACAAACAGACGTGTCTGGAGGTGAGCATCCAAGGCCAGCTTTTGCTTTACTGACAAATTCATCTTACTAGCAGAATTTGGTGGTGAGACACTGCAAAAGGTTGCCCAAGGAAGTTGTGGATGCCCCCTCCCTGGAGGTGTACAAGGCCAGGCTGGAGAGGGTCTTGAGCAAGCTGGGCTACTGGAAGGTATCCCTGCCTGTGGCAGGGGGGTTGGAACAAGATGATCATTAAGGTCTTTTCCAACCCAAACTATTCTGTGGTTGTAGCATTGCTGGATTTTAACCTATTGTGTGTTTTTGTTGTCCTTCCAGGCAGCATTCACTCTCCTCCTGGGTCCTTTCACCTTCTTCAATGTGCAGAAGACCAAATATCTTCAGATTGTGACATCCCTCATGAGATGGATAGGTGAGTCTTGGCAGAGTCTTGGCTACCTCTTTACCATAGGTAGCACCTGAGTCATGCTGCCAGTGCAACTCTTAGGCCAGGTGTTCCTGTTTGGAAGCCAGTGCTTGCCAGGACTACCTCTCTGAGGAGGATTGTCCAGGCCTGATAAACTTTTGAGAAGCAGGATTTTTGTGCTAGGATGAAGTTTCAGATTAAAACAGAGCACACAGTTCTGAGTCAGATGGGAGCTGGTAGAGGAAGGTTGAATCTGGTTTGTGTGAGAGGCAGAGGAGCTTTGGAAGAGTCTGCTGTGGAGGGGTTAACAATGTGCCAAGTGCCAAGTCCTGCACTTGGGTCACAACTACCCTGTGTAACACTCCAGCCCCAAGGGCAGAGTGGCTGAAAAGCTGCTCAGCAGAGAAAGACCTGGGGGTGTTGGCAGACACTCAGATGACTATGAGCCAGTGTATGCTCAGGTGGCCAAGAAGACCAGCAGCTTCCTGGCTTCAGTGTAGCCAGTAGGAGCAGGGAAGTGGTTGGACCTTGTACTGGGAATTGATGAGGCCATACCTTGTGTATTACATTCAGTTTTGAGCCTCTCATTCAAAGGACATGGAGGTGATGGAGTGGGTCCAGAGATGGGCAGTAAAGATGAAGGGTCTGGAGTACAGGTCTTTTGAGGAGCAGCTAAGGGATCTGGGGTGGTTTAGTCTGGAGAAGAGGAGGCCAGGTGGGAACCAGCTGGGGATTGGTATCTTCTCCAAAGGAACAAGCAGTAGGACAAGAGGAAATGGCTTCAAGCAGCACCAGGGGAGGTTTAGGTTGGATATTACACAAAATTTCTTCACTGAAAGAGTTCTCCAGCCTCTGGATCAAGAGTTCCAGAACTCTCAAAGACTGAAACAGGTTCCCCAGGGAGGTAGTTAAATCTCCATCCCTGGAGGTGTTTAGAAGACACAGAGATGTGGTGCTGAGGGGCATGGTTTAGCACCAGACTTGGTAGAATCTGAGTGTGCTTGGACTCTGTGATCTCAAAGGTCTTTTCCAGCCCAAACCAATTCTGATTCTATGTTCCCCACCAGCTGCTGTTCAGCAGTAAGTTTCTCCCTTTCTCAGCATGTGGCCAACAGATTTTGCACACTCTTTGTTTTGGACTGAGAACAAAAGGCACTTCTGTCAGGCTTCCCACCCTTAGTTTAGCATCTGTTTGCATTGCTTTTTCCTGGGCCTTGCTTTAGCATAGCATGTGCTGCACTGGAAGCCCTAAACCCAGCTCTGTTGTCCTTGGGAACATCCTCTCTTGTGACTTCTTTTCAACATCTTATTGCCAAGAAGAGCTCTGGTGGAGACAAGAGCTCCCTTCAAGGAAGTAAGATGTTGCTACTGCAGTGCTTTTGTCATCCAAAGATGCAGCTGCCTCGTCTCTGCCTTGTGTGTGAGCATACCCTTAAAGGCTGAGGAGGGAGGAAGTGGTGTTCTGGAGGCTTATCACAGAATCCTTCTATTGAGGTTTGCATTGTTTTGTGTGACCTAGACAGAGAAACTGCTCATGGCTAGCAGAGGGATTTACAGCACCAGCAGCATTTCAGGTTGCCTCCTGGTTCATGGGTCCACACCATTCAAGCACAGAACTGATTCTGTGTATACTCACACCACTGACCTGGAACAGGAATAAAAGCTACTCTCAGACCATTCCCCACCACACACCTACACTTGACCTGACTTCAGTTGGGTATCATCCACTCTCTGTGGGTTCAGAGGCCTGTGGGTCTCTTTGGAAGTGGCTGGCAGTCACTGGAGAGGAACAGAGATTCTCTGTTCTTGAGAACATCTGAGGCAGGGTTAAGAAGTTATCACCCAGGAAAATAAGGTTGGCTTTTAAGCCCTTGAGTCTCAGCTGCTGAGGAGCTCGAGTTAACAAATCCTGACCTTGGATGGTGTGCAAATCCAGAGTGTCTGGTTTTCCCTTTTGTGGTCTGAGCACATGAAAGGGTTGAAAGTCTTCCTATGCTCTTCAGAGAGAGAGGTTATCTCCTAAGGGGTATTGAAGGAAGTTCTGGGGTGGGTTTTGTTAGCAGAAAGTGTAACCTCTGCTTGTTTCCAATCGCCCCACATCCCTTTTGCTGCTAAAGACATCAGTCAGACCTCGTCCTGTCTCTGTGACAACCTGATGCCTGCCTGCCTGCTCTGCCACTGGTTTCCCTTCAGCCAGCTCCTTGCAGTCTGAGGATTGCTAAAGCTTGGCAGAGAGGCAGAACTGTTTCCCCTTTTTCATCACTTGATGGAGAGGGACAAAGGCAGTGTTTGGAGAAGGGTAGGGGAAATTCATGCTTTAGCCTGATTGATTCCTGCGTCAGCACGCTGGGGAACAGCTGCCCCAGATAATGATATTTAATGACCCTGACAGCACCTCAGTGGCTACTTAGAGCTACAGATTCCTTATGTGTACAGTGAGGGATAGATTTATTAGGAAAGACAATTTATCAAACAGCCACGTGATGGAGGGAACGGAGCAAAGCTCTGCCTGCGGACCGCGGGGTGAGGATGGATCCTGGCCTGCCCCTATTTATCAAGCTGGCTTCTCCCATGTCCTCACATCACTCCTGTCCCCTCCTCCAAAAGCAGAGCTGTGAGCTGGTCTTTTGTTGATGCTTTGAGAGCTTAGATCCTAAAGAATGGTCTTGGCTGGTGTTTTGTGATCTTCTGAACTTCTTCTGCCTGAGTGCCAGTGACCAGATGCAGAGGTGTTGTCCTGCCGTCATCTGTGCCTGTTCAGAGTCACAGATGGCTTTTCTTTATCTTCCTCTGGCTGTTTTTGAGCCATGTGGTAGTGAGGGTGATCTCCTGCAAAGCCCTCAAGAGCTGAACACAGAGCTGCCAGCCTACCTCTTTGTTTCACAGAGACATAGAATGGATTGGGTTGGAAGGGACCTTGAAGATCATCTAGCTGGAGCTGAACACAGAGCTGCCAGCCTACCTCTTTGTTTCAGATTCATAGAGTGGGTTGGGTTGAAAGGGACCTTGAAGATCATCTAGCTAGAGCTGAACACAGAGCTGTCAGCCTACCTCTTGGTTTCACAGATTCATAGAATGGGTTGGGTTGGAAGGGACCTTGAAGATCATCTAGCTAGAGCTGAACACAGAGCTGCCAGCCTACCTCTTTGTTTCAGATTCATAGAGTGGGTTGGAAGGGACCTTGAAGATCATCTAGCTCCAACGCCCCTACCATGGGCAGGGACACCTTACAGTAAACCAGGCTGCTGGAGGCCTGGCTTTGAACAGCTCCAGGGAGGGACCATCCATGACATCCCTGGGCAATCTGCTCCAGTATCTCACCACCCCTCACAGGAAAGAATTTCTAATACAAAACTTCTCAGGGGGATAGTAGCTCCTGCAGCTTATCTGTGCCCGTTGGCCTGGTGTGGATGGGAAGCTGCCCCACGTTTTGCATCATGATCTGGGGGGGGAGAAAAAACACTCAGCCCCCCTTGAGCTGAGAGGCCAGCACAAGCTCTGCAACGTGCCTCCAGCAGGCCCCTCTGTGCAGCCTTGTCCCCAGCCTGCTGTGGAGCCCCTGGATGGAGAAGCGGCGGCGGCTGATGTAAGCTGCACCGCCCCAGGTGTACTGGCGATTCAGATGACAGTGGCTGAGAGGATGGTTCTTGGCAGCAGGGAGAGCTAGCTGTGTGTGAAGGTCATTTCTGCTGGTGTTTGTAACAGTGTCAGCCTTGCCTTTGAAGGTTGCTTTCCCTCTTCCTCCCGATCTAAGTGATAATCAAATGTCACTAGCCTCTTCCCAGAGCCTCGTGCTCGTCGCAGGCAGCACAGCAGCTTACAAAGCCTACAGCACTCTCTTCCCACACCTCCCAGACAAGAACAAACTCAGCCTGTCTCTGAGAAGTACAGTACTAAACACTGGGAATTCAAAAAGGGCCAGTTGAAAGAGCGTGAAGATGTGGCAGGGATCAGCCCTTCAGCTGCCTGTGGGAAGGGACTAGCAAAGACAGGCACCTTTGAAGCCTCAGAAAGGAGAAAGTTGAAGGAGGAGCTGCAAGCCCAAGTGCTGTCCTGCTAGACAGCCCAGACAGATGGACTGTGGTTGTCTGGGCCTGCTGAACACAGTGAGCTCATCTGGAAACCAGGCTGGCACAGTAAGGCGTTTCCCTGTCAGGACTGGTAGAGCACAGAGGGTGGATCTGTGTCTCCAGGTGGAGCAGGGCTGATGGCAGAGAGGGCTTCCAGAGGCATTGAGCTGTTGGCAGTCTTCTGGAGAGTAACAACTTACACACTTGGCTGCAGAACTGATTGCCACCTCGCATGGGTGAGTGCCAGTGGTTAAATTCAGTGCAGCAGTCAATGCTTGAACTGCTGGCCCTGTCTGTGCTTGGAGATCTCTGTTCCCTGGGAGCTGTCGCTGTGTAGGGATTTGCCTGCACAAGCTCTCAGCCCTTTTCCAGCTCCACAAACTCCTTAGGCTGCTTCATTAGCCCTTGGGAGACTGAGCACAGACAGCCTGAGGGGTGTGCTGTGGAACATGTCTGCTGTGCTCTCCTGGAGAAAGGGCTGCTGAGGAAAACCACTTGTTTGAAACCCTGGTGCTTACAGTGAAGTCTTGATTTGAATTAGGGATCAAACCTTGCTGGCTCACCCAGCTCCTGAGCAGTGCTCTTAAGGGCAGAGACAGGCCCCAGACTGGTTGACCAGGTCAGTATGAATTGTCCCCTTGGGTTGAGGATTTCTTCCCCAAACTCCAGTTCCTTCCTTCCTTTCATCTCCCTTCCACCTCAGCCTCCCAAAAGTGTGAAGCAGTTAATAACCTAAGCCCTTCACCCGTTTTGGAGCCCACTTCCAGGTCTTCTACAAGGCTCTTGGAAGAGGGCATCTCTTGCAGAAGGCTAAGCCAACTAAGCCATCAATAAATTAGAGCTGTTGGTATTTTCAGTTCTGCTGTTTGGCCTTCAGGCTCATTTTCTCTAGAGGGTTTAAATCAGTGGTGGTGATGGATTGCTCCCTAAAGAGTCTTGAATATCTAGCTGGGCTGGGTTTGGTTTGTTTGTTTCCCCCCCCCCTCCCTTCTCCAATCCTGTTCAAGTGGGTGGTGTTAGGGATGAGCTGCTGGAGGGCACCACACGGCACAAGGGACTGAGCCAGGCCACTCTGCTGCGCTCTCGAAGCAGAGGAGGGGACACAGCTCCCTGGGACACATCCCTCCCTCTTTATTATTGGATGACATTGGATAATAACTGTCCAGCAGCGTCATGGGGATGGCTGTGGATTAGGAAAGAGAACAAAAGGCCAGGGGCTTGGTGGAGCTCAGCAGCAAACACTGGGCTGTGGTGCATTAAGCAGCTAACCCGATTAATTGCAGCCCGCTCCAGCCTGAGCTGCCCAGCTCTACAGGTGGGGACTGTGGGCTTTAAAGACACTGGTAGCATGATTATCACTGCTGCTATTGAATAGTCCCCAGCCAATGTTCCCAGACGGCTCCCACGTGGCACATTTGCTGTGTGTGCTGCCCTGGATGCTGGATTGGAGTTATTAGAAAGTATTGTATTTTAATAAAGAGATATTTTAGAGAGGAAGAAACTCGTGGCCTTGCTTGCTGCAGGCTTGGTTCTCTCCCTGAAGCACAGCCAGATCATAGCCCATCTATCCAAGCAACTGCAGCCCTTGGGACAGACCATTCCCAGCCCTGCCTAAATTACAGTCTCGCAGTTACATGCCCACAAATAAATTCTCCCCCCTAACTCTTTTTCCCTGGCCAGAGGAGAGAGGGGGGGAAAAAAGGACAAGAATGGCCAGGAAGTCTGTGTTAAGCTCTTTATCTCTCCTGCCAGGACACTTGGCAGAAGGCTTTGAGGCAAGAAACTGGGAAAGGCCTCTCCAGAGCATGCTGGTGTGGTTGACTTTCCATATCCACTTCTTTCTCTGCTAGCTCTGCTCTCTCCACCAGAACCCTGCTCTTTACTCCCCACCACTTCTCTTCAGAGAGCTGGTCTCAAACCATGTCACTTGGTGGGAAGATTTCAGCTGCTGCAGTAAGTGGAGCTGCCATCCATAGAGGGTCTGATTTGGTGCAGAAACCAGGAGTCACTCTGCTATGTCCCTTCAGCTGCAGAGAATGAGAATTACTGAGGAGGTTGACACAGGAGAGGGTGTGACAATTACCTGAAGTCCTGCATTTCCAGTCTCCTGCAGAGAGCTTAGTCTGCCAGTGTCCTCAGTCCTCAAGGTGGCCTCTTTTCCACCTCAGAAATGGAGTTTTCTGCAAGCAGCTAAAGAAGGGACTAGGCTGATCTCTGCCCCTGCCCTTTCACAGAGCAGGGCATCCAGGTAGGGGGAACTGGCCTGTAAATCAGGACTCTGTTGCATGCTCATTCTGGCAAAGCTGCTTCAACAAAGTTACTTCATGTTCCTGCATCCCTTTTGGAGCAGAGAAAGCTGCTCCCAGAGCCTAGGGTAAATAATTCACCAAGAGAAGTGAATATATTCATGAAGAGTTAGTTAAAAGGCTGTGCTTCTGTCATGCCTGCTTTCAGGGCTGTCTGCTGAGGAGCTCATCCCAGTGCTGCTTGTGGGGGGCAGTGGGATGAAGCAGGGCCTGGGTGAGTGGAAGAGCCTTGTTAGCTTCAGATGCAGATGGAGAGTGACATGCAGTGCTGGACAGGGCCACTGAGATCCTGCCTGAAGTGTTCCTGAAAAGAACACTTGATCCAGGCAGCAGGAGAGGAGCTGCTGGCTCGGGGAGCTGGAAACATAAGGACATGTTCAGCCCTGCAGAAAGGTCTGGTCTTCTCCTTAGCATCAAGTGATAGGATGAGAGGAACCAGCCCCAAGTTGGGCCAGCAGAGGTTTAGGTTGGATATTAGGAACAATTTCTTTCCTGAAAGAGTGGTCAGGGATTGGAACAGGCTGCCCAGGGAGGTGGTGCAGTCTCCAGCCCTGGAGGTGTTCAAGAAATGTGTTGATGTGGCACTTTGATACAAACTGAGAGAGTTGGGGCTGTTCAGTCTGGAGAAGAGAAGGCTCCTAGGAGACCTAATTGTGGCCTTCCAGGATCTGAAGAGGGCTACAGGAAAGCTGGGGAGGGACTTTTGAGGGTGTCAGGGAGTGATAGGACTGGGGGGTATGGAAAAAAACTAGAAATGGGTAGATTCAGATTGGATGTTAGGAAGAAGTTCTTCCCCAGGAGGGTGGTGAGAGCCTGGCACAGGTTGCCCAGGGAGGTGGTGGCAGCCTCCTGCCTGGAGGTGTTTGCAGCCAGGCTGGATGTGGCTGTGAGCAACCTGCTGCAGTGTGAGGTGTCCCTGCCCATGGCAGGGGCTTGGAACTGGTTGATCCTTGAGGTCCCTTCCCACCCTGACAATTGTATGGTTCTGTGGTTTAATGGCCATGGTGGCCTTAGGCTGATGGTTGAGCTCTTTGGTCTTTCCCAACAGAAACAATTCCGTGATGGGTCCCAGCCCAGGTTGTCAGAGCGGCTGTGAGGCATTCAAACCTCCACTCTTTGGTGTGCGTTGGATAAAAACTTCACTGAGTAGGATCCAAAGCAGGATGGGAGGAGGTTGCAGGGCACCTGGATTCCATGGGACACAAGTGCACTGCACCCAGTGCTTCCCAAAGCCTGGCCAGCCCCAGCTGAGGCTGGTGGTGACCCCGCAGCGGGCGCTGGTCCCTTCTGACAGGAGAGTAAATCCCGACGCGGAGAGAGAAGCGACTGTCACAGCTAACAGACCGAGTCAACAGCAGAGCTGAGAGCCGAGCTCTGGTTGCAGAGGCTTTGTGGTGCTTCTGCCAAAGGTGACTGGAGGAGAGAGGACAATAAACTATGTGGGTAATTTTCCACCAGAAGCAAGCAAGCCTCGCTGGCTGCTCTCTCCTTCCCATATGTTGAGATAAAGCATCCGTGATAAACGCTACAGTGCAGAGAGCTGTTTGGGTTTGTTTGGGTATTTTTTTTCTTCCCTGTGAACTGTTGCTGCTGTGCAGATGTCTGTGGAGAGCAGCTGATGTGGGCTGAGCGAGGGCAGCTCCACGGGTTGGTTCCACGGCACAAGTTGTTAACTGTGGTGGGGGAGGCTGCTTGTAAATATTGGTCGTCATGTAGCAAACTCTCCCCCCCAGGACGCTGAAGCTGGGAAATGATGATGCCTTCAGAGCACAGCAGCCCTGCTGAACTGCTGCTGACAGCCCAAAAGTCCTGGGGGTACTTTGTAGTCAAGTTTGTGGGCACAATGGGCTCTGCCTGGCCCGCAGCCAGGGCAGCAGTAGCGTTGTCGGAGGCGCTTGCAGCAGGAGCTAGCCAAGCCTGGCAGAGAGGGTGGCATGGCAGGGGAATGAAGGTGCTCAAGAGGCTTTTTATTGCCTTCTTGTAAGCTGTATCCCATCTCTGTGGTCTTCACATGCCCAAATGTGGCTGTGCTTCCACTCTGTACAAGCAGTGGTCCCCTGCCTTAGCCTTTATAGCACAAAGGGTAACACTGCCTGCAAGTCTCTGCTTTCTGGTAGAAGCCACTCTGAGGTCCCACAGCTTTTGCTCATACCTTTCTTTTGGGAAGTAATTTCTCTCCTCTTCTCCTTCTGGCATCTCTCTCCAGAGAATTGCTGTCTTCTATGAACAGATCCATCTTGCTTCCCTGCAGTCTCTGCACTCATAAATCCTTCATCTTCTTCAGGATGGTGTTTTAGGCTCCGTCATTGCCAAATCTGTTCCTTAACTACTCCAGCTCCCACATCTGATGGAGTAAACCTGGTTTTCATGTTGCCTCTGTACTTCCAGTTGATATAGAAACCTCCTCTGAAGGTTGGAGAAATTTAGTCCTCTGGAGGTCATGAGGAGAGGCTGAGGGAGCTGGGGTTGTTTAACCTGGAGAAGGGGAGGCTCAGGGGAGACCTTATTGCTGTCTACAACTACCTGAAGGGAGGTTGTAGCCACGTGGGGGTTGGTCTCTTCTCCCAGGCAAGCAGCACCAGAACAAGAGGACACAGTCTCAAGCTGCACCAGGGGAAGTTTAGGCTGGAGGTGAGGAGAAAGTTCTTCCCAGAGAGAGTTGTTGGCCATTGGAATGTGCTGCCCAGAGAGGTGGTGGAGTCACCATCCCTGGAGGTGTTCAAGAGGGGATTGGACGTGGCACTTGGTGCCATGGTTTAGTAGTCATGAGGGTGACAGGTTGGAGTTGATGATCTTTGAGGTCTCTTCCAACCTTATTGATTCTATGAATCTAAGTGACAGGATATAGCTTCTGCAGGAGAAAGTGGGTAAATGAGTTTTCAATTTAAGAATTAATGTCTTCATTGCTCTGCCAGCATGCTCCAGCCATGCCAGATGCCACAGCTTCCATGATGCCTGGCACTTCCAGAGTTGCAGTGGGCTCCTAAACTTACCCAAAAGTTGGAAGATGGAAGGTATCTGGCTCCAAGGGGTTGTGGTGGGTTGAAAACTACCAGCATCCTAGACAGACATGGGTGGTGAAGTAGACAACTACAGTGTTGGGTAGGGGTGCAGAGGTCAGGCTGCCTTGGTATGGTTGGACTTGTTCTTGGAGGTCTTCTCCAACCCTAATGTTTCTATGGCCCAGTGCTGTGCTGTTCAGTGTGCACAGAGCTGATGCTCTTTACAGAATGTTAGGGGTTGGAAGGGACCACAAAAGATGATCCAGTCCAACCCCACTGCCAGAGTAGGATCACTGTTGTTAGATCAACCTCTTTCCACAGATCACCTAGTGCAGGTCACACAGGATCACATCCATGCTCCTAGTCTGATGTCCTTTCTCCTGAAAGAGCTGCTTAAGGTTAAGCTAAATGAGATCTGTTCCTCTGCTTAAGACAGGGCTGCTGTGTTTTGGCTTGAGGAAGCATCGAGACCAAGGTTAAGCTGGGGAGAGCTCTTCCTCCTTCCAAAGAGAACGGGCTGAGAAGCTCATGCAAACATTGTCCTCCTGGAGAATCCATCATGCCACTTAATGTATGAGAAGGGGAGCGAGTGGCAGGCGTGGGGAGAGGGTGATTCATTATCATTATGTCCTGGCATCCTGCTTCTCTGCTTCGACAGGGGAGCTCTGCCAGCCCTGCAGCCGCCGTGACGGATGGCGCTGCCTGCGCCGGCACGGCCGGGCTGGGGGACGGGGCTGCAGCCAGCTGTGGGCCCTCCTGGCAGCAGGGTGGTGTGGCTGGATGCCACTGCTGCTCCATATCTCTAGGAAGGGAGGCAGGTGGGTAGGGTGGTGGTTTCACCAAGCTCTGCTTCTGGGAGAAGGAATGAGAGTTGGGGATAGAGTTGGAGGAGGTGAGACCCCCCCACCTCCATTCTGCTGTCCCCATCATAAGAAGGATATAGAAGCTTTGGAGTGAGTCCAGACAAGGCCACAAGGATGATCCAAGGGCTGGAGCACCTCTGCTGTGTGGATAGGCTGAGGGAGCTGGGGTTGTTCAGCTGGAGAAGGGAAGACTCTGGGGAGATCTTAGAGCTGCTTTCCAATACCTGAAGGGAACCTGCAGGAAGGCTGCAGAGGGATTTGTCATGACGGTGTCTAGAGACATGACAAAGCGGGGTGGCCTTAAGTTGAGGGAGAGTAGGTTTAGACTGGATCTTAGGAAGGAGTTCTTCACTGCAAGAGTGGTGAGACTCTGGAATGGGATGTCCAGGGAAGCTGTTGACCTCTCCACCCTCTAGGTGTTCAAGGCTGGATCAGGTTGCTCACAGCCACATCCAGCCTGGCTGCAAAAACCTCCAGGCATGAGGCTTCCACCACCTCCCTGGGCAACCTGTGCCAGGCTCTCACCACCCTCATGGGGAACAACTTCTTCCTAACATCCAATCTGAATCTACCCATTTCTTGGTTTTTCCATCCCCCCCAGTCCTATCACTCCCTGACACCCTCAAAAGTCCCTCCCCAGCTTTCTTGGAGCTCCCTTCAGATACTGGAAGGCCACAAGGTCCCCTTGGAGCCTTCTCTAAACTACTATACAAATAACTCTGAACAATTCCATGGAGAGATAATGGACTTCAACTAGTTGTACAAAACAACCTTTCTCTCCTTGCTTCCTTGGGCTGGCAGATACTAACTTTGTGCAGTGCTGGCATCTGCTTGACCTTGGCTGCATTGTTTTGGCTAAGTCTAATATATCTCAGCTCTTTCTCATGTCCCTTTGTGTCCAAGGGGGCAGGGAGTGGGAAGCTATTAGCTGCCCTGGGTTTTGGCCAGGTTCTTGTGCTGTTTATCACTTGTAAACGTTTGTAGATGCTGTATATTTTGTACACATTCATTGCATTTCATTGTAGATGGTAGTTCTGCCTGTAAACACAGCTTCAGCTGCTTCCAACGGGGCTGGGCTGGCAAATTTCATGTTGGGAGGAATTTTCTCAACCCACCCTATTCCTCCAGGAGCCCTACCATGATGGAAGAAAAAGAAACCCAAGAGCTATGATTTAGCCTTGCATTTCTTTTTCTCTGCAATAAGGCTTTCTGCAGAGAGATGAAGCTGGAGTGCAAACAGCATCCTTCATGTCCAGAGGTGTTTGCTTTGACTCTGCAAAACGGTCCTTGCACTCGGAATGGCTAAATTATCTTCCCTGCTCCTCTGCAGCTCTCTTAGGCTTCCACCAAAGTTCACAAAAATGTATTTCTTAATCTCCCCAGACTCCCATATTTCCCAGAGTGTTCTCACTTGGATGTGTGCTCATCCATATTCATCCTCCTTCCACCTGCAAGGACCACAGCAGAGCTGCCCTGTCTCTGAATCGACATCTCCCGAGCGGAGCAGGACAGGCAGCTGGAACTGCCTGTTTTGAGAAGGGCCAGTGTTTGCTCCTCAGGGAGGGGTCTGGAGGGGAGGTGGCTGAGCAGTTGTGGTGAGATTCATCACAACTCTTCCTTCATGATACACATCCTTTGTTTTTTGTGGTGTGGGGTTTTTTTTCCCTCCCCACAGCCTCACTTACATCCTTCAGTAACAACGATGCTCAGACACCTAGAGGAGAGGACATGAGGCAAGAAGTGTGTCCCCCGTGCCTTGCTGGCTGCTGAGCCTGTCTGTGGTGTGAGGGGTTGGACACCACTGAACAATCAGGAGAGGCAAAGCCCTGGATTGCTTTTTAAGCCCTTGTATAGGATGTGGCTTAAACCTTAGTTTTGATGTAACCTACTGCCTGCCCACAGTGGCATCATTTTCCCCCTCATTTTGTGGCTGAGGGGGCTGTTGGCCATGGCATCTGGAGGTGTTTCCTCCCTGGGGCTTGTTGTTTATATCCTCTGTCCTGCCTCATGAGGAACAGATCAAGGCTTTTTCTTTTTTTTTAAATGAACTGATATCTGACTTTGCCAGGGTCCTTGTGGTGCAGGAACACTGTTGGACAGCTGATGTGGCCGCTGCAGGTGACTTGAAGTGGTGTGGTGTGACTCTGCCTCCAGCCTGCTGTCCAGGTAGAGGAGAGTGTGAGCAGGAGCTTTGAGTGTGCCTGAGGATCCTGAGCTGCCTCTTGTCTGCTCAAAGCTGCCTGTCAGTCAGAGTCTGTCATCTTCCCTTCATCTTGATGTATCATCCAGCATGACTAGGTTTGAGTTGCAGTTTTGGACTTGCTTCCTCCCAGGGGCAGGCAGATAAATCTGGCATGCAAATGTTCTAGCTCTCCAGTTCCAGGAGTGAGAGATTCTTCTGCTGCAGGGAGTGAGAGGGAAAACACAACTGCTGGGGCAGGGCTGGTGTTACCTCCTCTGGGGCTGGCTTTGTGCTGGGATGGTTTCCAGTTTACCCAGCACCCACTCCTCAAGGATCCTGCATCTGCATGGGGGCAGGGGGAGCACAGCTTGCCTCAGTGAGGTCTTGGTGTTGCATCATAGCTCCTTGTAACTTTAAGGTCTTTAATTTTTGAATGAAGCATTGAAGGAAGAGCAAAGGTTTGAATTCCAGCTGCTTAAACCAAGGATTTCTATTCATCATTACAGGAATTCTCTGCTTTCAGTGGTTCCTACCAGCAAAGCACACTGGGGCAAAGGAGAACCTGTGGGTCTCGGGCTGAAGAGATGTTCTGAGCATGGGGTGGCAGCATGGAAGTTCCCCTGAGCTGGTCCTGATAACCCTGCTGTGGAAAGTGGGGCTTTGAGTTGATGGGAGAGAGTGAGCTTGGGGAGTGGAAATAGGTCACTCTTCACTCTGCTGAGCAGAGCAGGTGGAGGTTTCCTGTCTGGTGTGCAGGGGAAGAATTCCGTCCAGGACCAGCTCAGGACTGGGCTGCAGAGGCTGACCACCTCTCAGACAAGAAGGAAAGGAACAGTCTCAGTGTATTTCCAGAGCTACCTAACCTGGTTTGTCTTCTTGTTCAGGGCATTTTCTCCTCTTCCTTGTAGCCTGTGCAGCCCCAGGGAGCACAGCCAATGTCACATCACCTGAGCACAGCTCTTTCCAGCTCTCCTGCTGTAGCGGATACAGCGGATACAGCTGGCACACATCTCCCCTCCGGGAAGCCATGGAGAGGAGACACCACAACCCTCCCAGTGCTCAGTGCTCCTCATTTGCTGGCTTGAGTGGAGGCAAGGGGGGCTGCACAACCCCAGAGCAATGAGTGGTTGCTTTCCATAGCTCTCTGCAGCTGCTCTTGGGGTGCTAAATAGAGCCTGGCACTCCCAAAGTGGCCTGGCCCCACTGGTGCCATGGAGGAATGGATCTGCTGTCATCAGGCCAGTGTTTGCAGAGAGCTGTTAGCTCTGCCCTGTCAGTGGGAAGCAGTGGGGGAAGCAAGAGGTTTCCTGAGGCAGCAGGAGGTGCAGTGTGGTGTGGGGCTTGCTGAGGGCTCGGCAGGATGCTGATGCTGGCCACAGGAGGAGCAGGAGGGTAGATGCAAGAGGAGAGCCTGGGCTTGGGGGGCAGCCTGCACTCCAGGTTAATCTGGTCTCACTGGAGAGCAGCAGTGCTCACTAACTGGTCTGTAACTGCCAGCCCCATCCTTGGCAGGAAGCTTCCCACCACCAGCTGCCTGGAGTAGTGCTGGGCATGGAGCAAGCCAATGTCCCTGTCAAGCCATAGTGAGCCAGCTCGGCTGGCAGTGCCCCTGGCCAGCCTCCTGTGGGCTTGGCTGCAGGAGGAGTGCTGAGGCACCTGGAATTGTTTAGTCTGGAGAAAAAGAGGCTGAGTGACACCTTGTCACTCTCTACAACTCCCTGAAAGGAGGCTGGAGTGAGGTGGGTCTCTTCTCCCTACTATCAGGTGACAGAAGGAGAGGAAACGGCCTGAAATTGTGCCAGGGGAGGTTTAGGTTGGAGAGGAGGGAAAAATTCTTCGCTGCAAGAGTGGTCAGGAAGGTGGTGAAGTCACCATCCCTGAGGCATTCAAGAAATGTGCAGACATGGCACTTGGGGCCGTGGTTTGATGGCCATGGTGCTGTTGGGTTGACAGAGTCAATGATCTTGGAGGTCTTCTGCAACCAGACGATTCAACGCTGCTTTGCCTGCTGCTCTGGTTAGCTCCTCTCTTTGTATTTCTGACACTCAAAGCTGTCTGTATCAGTACCCTCAGCATTCTGTTACTTCTTCCATTACCTGATAATTCACAGCTCTGCTGCCATGCCTCAAACCAGTGCAGGAGCCAGCCCAGTGCCAGCCACAGTGGCTCATCATCCATGGCCAGCACCAGCCTGTAAATCTTAACTGCTCGCTGCCCTGCCAGGCAGCCTTTCCCTCCCCACACTGTTCCTTGTTAACTCCTGCAGCTGATGATCATCTTTTCCCAGGCTGATGTGATTTCTGACACACCAGAATTGGTTTTCTGCTGGTTTTATGTGCCATGCTAGGAATAACAGTCGAGCAGTAAGTGCTGCTGGCTGGAATTTCCAGCAGCAGAGTAAATAAGGGCATTAGCCCAGGCTCCTCAATTCATTCCTGTCCCTAGCACGCTGCTTTTGGTGATAAGCTTTGTAAAATGTTGTTGGGCTTTTCCCTGACACAGGTAAAGGCTAGAGGAGCAGACTTTGTGCCTAGAAGTGATGAATTTTAATAGCAGCCTGTTCGGTGCTGCTTTAGTCCCTTCCAGACCAGCTTCACCCTGGGATTAACTACAGCCAGCCTGTTCCTGCTGCCCAGGAAATGGCTGGCTGGTTCTGGCTCTGTCGTGCTTGACAGATCCCAGGGACAGGAGAGCTCCCATGCACCTGCCTGTGCATGGAGGTGAGCTCCTGCAGACCTTAGTCCCGTTGCAAATGTGTAGGAATACTGCTGGGATTGACTGCAGATGGGTTTGAGCTCTTCTTTTAGAGGTCAAAGCCCAAACATCTCTAAGCTCTTTGTAACTGGTGACCCTTGGCCAAGGTGCATGGCAGAAGCAGCCGTGGGCTGAGATCCTTGAGGGCTCTGGGCTCAGCTGTGTTATTGTTACACTTCTGACAGGCCCAGAGCAGCCATTTGCTGTTGGGGCTGGGAGGCTGAGTCCCTGCAGGGAGGAGGCTGGAGGGAGATGCCTGCCAAAGGCTGTCCCCAGCCCATTCCCTTATCTGCTGAGTAGCACTGAGAGCAGGCGGTGATTAATTCCCGCTCAGCCTGCCTTTGATGTAGCACCTTGTGCAGAGATCAGGAGATGCTCTGGAGCAGGGCAGAGCTGGTGCCAAGGCTGCTGATGGGCTGAGGGTCATGGGCAGCGTAGACCCGGGCTTGACCTGAAACCTTCTCTCCTTGCAGCTTTCATCCTCATGATTATTCTGGCCCTCATCCGCATCGGCAGAGGCCAGGCTGAAGGTCACCCCTCCATGGCCCAGCTGTCAGGCATCCGCAATCTCTTCGGGGTGTGCGTCTACTCCTTCATGTGCCAGCACTCCCTGCCCTCCCTGCTCACCCCCATCTCCAAGAAGCAGCACATCAGCCGCCTGGTGCTGCTCGACTACATCCTGATCCTGGCCTTCTACAGCCTCCTCTCCTTCACCGCCATTTACTGCTTCCGCAACGACTCGCTGCTGGACATGTACACGCTCAACTTCACCAGCTGCGACATCACCGGCCTGGCCTTCATCCGCTACTTCCTGGGCCTCTTCCCCGTCTTCACCATCAGCACCAACTTCCCCATCATCGCCGTGACCCTCCGCAACAACTGGAAGACCCTGTTCCACCGGGAGGGGGGCACCTACCCCTGGCTGGTGGACAGGGTCGTCTTCCCGGCCATCACCCTCGCGCCCCCGGTGCTGGTGGCTTTCTGCACCCACGACCTGGAGGCTTTGGTGGGCATCACGGGAGCCTACGCTGGGAACGGCATCCAGTACCTCATCCCGGCCTTCCTGGCCTACTGCAGCCGCAAGGACACCGAGCTGGCGTTCGGCGGCGGGGCGGTTAACAAGCACCGCTCCCCCTTCCGCCACTCCTTCTGGATCGTCTTTGTGCTCATCTGGGGCTTCTCCTGCTTTGTGTTTGTGACTGCAAACATCGTCCTGAGCGAGTCCAAGCTCTGACGCGGGGGCGGCGGGAGGCGCTCGCTCCCTCCTGGGCTCCAGAGACCCCAGCGCTTCAGCGCCCCCTCTGGGACTGAGGGGTGGGGAGAGGCGGTGTAAAGGGAAGCATCCAGGTCATCGGCTTGGTGGCGCAGGCTAGGCCTGGACACGGACTTTCTTCGCTCTGTTTTGGGTGGGGATGGAGTGGGCTCAGCCCTGCTTACAGCCCCGGTTCTCAGACCTCTTCCGTGGGGCTGAGCCCTTGGCAGCCTGCACGGTTAACCAGTGTCCAGCCACTTCAGCCCTCAGCTGGAGCATCGCACTCTGCATCCCCACAGCGGCTCTGGTGTGCTGCGGGTGCCGGCACACAGGAGAGCAGACAGCCTCCTCGGCTGAGTGCCCCTGCTGCCACAGGCAGGGACATGCTGTGCAGGATCCAGCAGGAGTTTGGGAGAACTGAGTCTGTTCCTTCCTCTGAGACTCCTTCAAACCAACCTCCTGTGCCAGGTGAGGGGTGAAATTAGGGTGGGCATAGACCTAATTCAGAGGAAAATGATTTTGTGCTCTGTTACATTTTGTGGAGGCATCAGCCCATTTGTGCACCGTGGATTGCCTGGGGTCTGGGATCTTTTGCTTGCAGCTGGATTTTTGCAGCCCAGGAGTTTACATTCACACTTCTCATCCTGTTCTCCTGCCCCAGATGGACAGGGCTACAGCTCCTCACCTCTGGAGAGGAATCTGCAGCCTGGCTTCCCTTGGCTCTGCGTGCAGCTCAGCAGCTCCAGCTGGCAGAGCCCTTCTCCCTTTCTCACCTTTGCATGGTGCTGGTACAAGCAGGCAGAGCCCGGCTCCAGCGGTCAGGCTTGGTGCTGGCTGAGAGGTGCTAATTACCCAGTCCTGACACGCAGGAGGCCTGTGAGGGCTCTCTGCACACTGCTGGTTCCCAGCCTCCTGTGCTGGGTAATTAGCCTTGAAACAAGGTGGGTGTTCACTCCAGGGACTGGGCCGGTGCCAGGAGGCAGTGGCGGTGCCCTGCCTGCAGCGGCAGAGCTCTGAGCGCTGTGGGAGCGCAAAACCAAACCCTGCTGGAAATGAGCTTGGATCTCCCCCATCCTCTCTCTCTGCAAGGGGCTCTGGGCTTATCCTGCCCAGCTTGTCTGAGCACTGGGCTGCCTGTCACCTTCAGCAGCCAGTGCTCCAGGTGAGTCCCTGCTTTGAGGGCTGCTGGTGGCCACTCTTACACCACACGGTGACAAGCAGCAGCAGGTCCTGTGCTCTCGGGCCCTTGGGCAAAGACCACACAGGTTTCCCTAACAAAAGGAACTACTTTAAAAGTTTCCACCTGAACTCCTTTAAATCCCCCCTCCCCTTATTTTTAAAGGGAGTTCAGAGCCAGGTGCATGTCACTCGTGTTAGAGCCTCTTGCCCTCTGCTCTCGCTGCCGTATTAAATGTCACCGCTCGCTAAAGCAAGCTTTGAACTGCAGCTCTTTTTAATCAAGCTCTGTTTTCAAGTAGGACTTTCTGGTTTCCATATGACCTGAAGTGCTCCTCCTGGGGGAATATGCAAGTACCTGGAGCTGTATAAAAACACTTCATGGCTTTTAAAGCAAAAACCCTGCACCTCTCGAGCCTGAGCACCGCCGCTGCGTCCTTGCCGAGCTGCCTGGAGAGCATCCGGGGCTGGGGGGCGGAAACTGTTTGTCTCCTCTCCAGCTTGAGCCTAAACAGCTCTTGCCTAGTGAGTTTAAACACCCCCAAGTGTTCTGGGGAAGCTGAGGTGGCATCTTCAGTGCCAAATGAGCGAGTTGCTGTACAGGTAGCTGAAGCTGGTATCTCGTTTAGGAAGAGGCAGGTTGGAGGGTGAACTGGGGGGGGCAGCTGAGCTGGGAGCCACCTGTGAGGCAGCTGGGAGCTGGGCAGAGCTGGAGGGAGGTATTTCATGCTGGTGAAATGAGCCTTTGGGAAGCTGGAGAGGCTGTGGGGGCTGTTCCTCTGCACAAGTGCACAGATGCAGGATTAGGGAGGGGGCTGAGGCCTTTCCTGCTGCTCCACCTGCCCCAGGCTGCGTGTGCTTCACAAGGATCTTGGCTCAGCCCCTGTCCCTTCAAGTGCCCATTTTGGTCTCTTGCCTTCACATTTCATTGCCAGCCTGAGAAGGGGGCTGTTCTCATCATTTCCTCTGCTCTCATCCTCCCTTCCCCGCTTCAGGCTGCCCTTGGGCTCCCTCCCTCCCTCCTGTATTTCATACAGCATAGCTTCTTGCCTGGGGTGGGAGGAGGGAGGGAGCTTGGCATCCCCTCTCCTGCCATCTCTTTTATGTTTAAAGATGTGCCTTCTCCTCCCTGGCCTGGGCGACCTCTTCTCCTCCTCAGCAGGGTGTGTGGCAGTGCACTCTTAAGGGGCCTTACCTCTCAGCTGCTGGGGTTCAGGGTTTGGAAAGCAGTGGCAGGGTGAGGGCTCCCATCCTTTGCCATGGTACCTCACCAAGAAGCACTCTGCTCCCCAGGGAGCACGAGCACTTTCTGAAATAAACAGCCAGTCTGTCCTTGCCCAGCAGCACCACAAATCTGTCCCAGGGCTGGGGGTGATGAAGGGAAAGTAGCTGTACAGCAGAGAGAACATTTTTCATATCAAACATGACAGAGCAATGCCTTAAAAATTACTGGAGGAAGCAGGGAGGGGAGGGCTCAGCTGTGGGGACGCTGGGTGACCCCAGCCCAGCCTGGGCAGGAGCTGCCTCCTCTCACCCATCACAAAGGAGTCTATTTTTATGTGGCTGTTACCAACACTAACAACTCCTTACTACAGATTCTCATGTGATGCTTGTCCTGACTGTAATTAGTTTTCCTAAAGTGGGATTAAAACCAATAAACTGCACATTATACATCTGCTTTGGTCTGACTGCTTTATCCCCTCCTGCCACAGAATGGGTGGGGGTTGGAAGGGATCTCCAGAGATCATTCAGTCCAACCCCCATGCCAAGGCAGGCTCACCTAGAAAAGGTCACACAGTGCAGGGGAGTTTTGAATGACTCCAGAGATGGGCACTCCAGCACCTCTCTGGGCAGCGTCCTCCAGGGCTCCATCACCTTGAAATTAAAGTGGTGCATCCTTGTGGAACTTATGTTCGTGCCCATCTTGTCACTGGGCCCCACTGAAAAAAAGCCTGGTCCCATCCTCCTGCCACCCACCCTTAAATATTCA
The DNA here is from genome assembly GCF_014839835.1 of Dryobates pubescens. Taxonomy (NCBI): domain Eukaryota; kingdom Metazoa; phylum Chordata; class Aves; order Piciformes; family Picidae; genus Dryobates; species Dryobates pubescens. The sequence continues at coordinate 18,023,535 of NC_071631.1, read as the reverse complement.
CAGAATACAGAATTAACCAGGTTGGAAAAGACCTTTGAGGTCATTGAGTCCAACCTCTCACCCAGCACCATCTAATCAACTAAACCATGGCACCAAGTGCCCCATCCAGGCTCTTCCTAAACACCTCCAGGGTTGGGGACCCTCCACCTCCCTGGGCAGCACATTCCAATGGCAAATCTCTCCTTCTGTGAAGAACATCTTCCTAACACCCAGCCTAAAGCTCCCCTGGCACAGCTTGAGACTCTGCCCTCTTGTTTTGTTGGTGGTTGGCTGGGAGAAGATACCAAGTGTCCAGAGAAGGGCAACAAAGCTGGGGAGGGGGTTGGAGCACAGCCCTGTGAGGAGAGGCTGAGGGAGCTGGGGTTGTTTAGCCTGTAGAAGAGGAGGCTCAGGGGAGACCTTCTTGCTGTCTACAACTACCTGAAGGGAGGTTGTAGCCAGGTGGGGGTTGGTCTCTTCTCCCAGGCAACCAGCACCAGAACAAGAGGACACAGTCTCAAGCTGTGCCAGGGGAGGTTCAGGCTGGATGTTAGGAAGAAGTTCTTCATGGAGAGACTGGCCATTGGGATGTGGTGCCCAGGGACGTGGTGGAGTCACCATCACTGGAGGTGTTTTCTTGGTGCCATGGGTTAGTTGATCAGATGGTGTTGGGTGATAGGTTGGACTTGATGATCTCAAAGGTCTTTTCCAACCTGGTTAATTCTATTCTATTCTAACCCCCACCTGGCTACAACCTCCCTTCAGGGAGTTACAGAGAACAAGAAGGTCTCCCCTGAGCCTCCTCTTCTCCAGGCTAAGCAACCCCAGCTCCCTCAGCCTCTCCTCACAGGGCTGTGCTCCAGACCCCTCCCCAGCCTCATTGCCCTTCTCTGGGCACGTTCCAGTAATTCAACATCTTTCCTAAACTGAGGGCCCAGAACTAGATGCAGTATTCAAGCTGTAAGCATCAATGAGATTCCCTCCTCAGCCTTTTCCTCTCCAGACTAAAAAGCCCCAATTCTCTCAGCCTTTCCTCCTAAGGGAGACAGACGTTCCAGTCCCCTCAGCATCTTTGTAGCCCATCCTCCTCTCCTGGACGTGCAGGGAGCTGCCGTTCCCCAGGGGATGGCTGTGACTGATGGGGCTGTGGGCCAAGGAGAAACGACAAGCAGAGAGGCTAATGGAGACCCTCACCTCCTCTTCTCTGTTAGCCTCCTGCAACTCGGGGGGGGTGGCAGCAAACTCAATTAAAACAGCTGGTACTTTCCCCTTCTCAATTACTGCTCCTTACACTTAAAACCAAACAAATTGAATTGCTCCACCGCCTCGGGCTGCAAAGGCAGTTTCTGCCAACCAATTTATTGTCCCCATAAAGCGCCGCTTGATTTATGGTAAAATATCACACCAGCTCTTTATGATGGAAATCAACACTTTCTGCTGGGATTCTCTCGAAGGACCTCCCAGGCAGAGGAGGATTTCGGGGCTGGGGCAGTCAAGCTGAGCTCAAACTGGCGCTGAGGATGGATTCGGGGCTTTTGCGACGCCTCCAAGAGGAAGGGCCGGGGAAGGAGGGAGAAAAACCTCGCGCTTGGGAGGGAGGCTTAGGCAAGGCTCAAACATCGTGTGGGAGCAGTGTGTCACTCAGGGCTTTTTGCTGTTGAAAGGTTTGGGGGAAGGTGCCCACCAGCCCGTGCCCACCAGCCTTCCCCACATGCACACACAGCATTGGGCAGCTGGGCTCTGACTCCAGGAGCTGTGGGCAGTCTGGGGAAGGTCGCTCGGTCATGCAGGCTCGGCCATGGGGGCTTGCTGGTAGCCCAAGGTGATGTTTAGGTGACTTCCACTGGGTCAGAAGCTGGTGCCCAGCAGCATCTTGCCGACTTCCACGAGTTGCTGCAGCTCTCCTCAGCCCAGGGAGCAGGACAGAGGTGCTGTACCCTGCTTGGGGCCCTGGGGAAGGGTTTGTGCCACAGCTTTGCCCTGGCAAGAGGCAGGATCTGGGAGGTGGGTGCAGGTGCTGCTCCCATGAGCATCCTTGGCCACAGGCATGGCAATACCCTGCTCTCCCCACACTGCCACCAGCAAGTCCCATGTCTTTCCTGGTTTGTGATTTAAGCAGCTGCCCCTGCCCTGATCACCAGCACATCCATGACACTGGAAACCTTTGGAAACCTTCTCCCCATGGCTGATCCGTGCTGCCTTGTTCCCCCTTCCCTCAGCAGGATGAATCTCACAGTGCTGAGTAATGAAGGCAGTGGACAGAATACACCTGGAGGGGCACTGCCTGCTCCTCCCTGGCAGGGCTGAGCGCAGGGAGGTGGGTGGCCAGCCCCAGGCTGGCCATATTTCTCTTTGCACATAGCCCACAGCATCCCAGGGCAGCTTGGGTGCCAGAGCTGGCTGAATTAAAAAGTGATTGATTAGACAATTTCACCAAAAAAAAAAAGGGAAATAATATCCCTCAGAGGTTGTTAAGCACTAAACTATCCAAGCCCTGCTTTGGAAAGCCTGCTCAGAGGGTGCTTCCAGACTGCTGCTTCCCTGTGGATTTGTCCCCCAGGCTGAGGGGATGTTGCAGGAGCAGCCCAGATCTTCTTAGGTCTCACCCACTCTGAGCTGCTTGTTGCCCACTGCCCCATTTGGCTTCTGTCCTAGCAGCGCCCTGTTTAGACCACCCCAAGCACCACAATGGAAGAAAACCACTGCACTGCCTTCCCAATTAGCACATAAAGATGATTATGCAAGTGCCACCGTGGTGGCAGGAGAGCAGAGTGTGGGCACCCACGTGGGGCACCCAGGATGGCTTTGGCCTTACCCCATGGTGCTGACACCCACGCCTGGGGCACTGTGTCCCTGCCTCCCTGTCCCTCGCTGCCCTCAGCCTCCCGCAGCAGAGCCCTTCCATAAAACATGAAGCAAATCCATTTGGCCTCTGCTGAGTCACCAGGGACATCACTAATTAATTTAAAATGTAGACTGGGGATTTTTGATACTTTTTTTTTTTTTTTGCCTTTTTCCCTTTCCTGCTCTTTTTTGGTCTCAAAGCCCCAGCTCCAGCTCAGATTTGGCCTGCATCCCGAAGGTGCAGCTGTGTGTGCTGGCTGCCTTGGACCAGAAAGCCACAGTTTTGGGGAAGACTCCCCCAGGGCACATTGGAGCCTTCTGGGGACCAGCCTGTCACCCCCAGGGGTGTTCAGGGCCCCCCAGCTGGGGCAAGCTGCCCTAGCAAATAGATGCCATTGCCTGGGGCAGCCCAGCAAGGATCCCCTTGTCTTCAACTGAGTTTATTTATTTATGGCCTTTATTTATATCCCAGCACCTCCTTCCCTGCCAGAGGCTTCAGAGGGGCTGCCAAAGCAATTAAGAGACAATTGGGATGATAAATAAGTAACAGGAATCAAAGCACGGGCACCAGCCTGTGATGGCAGCCAGGCTGGGGGGCTGAGGAGGAGAACTGGCTGCATTTAACCCCAGGCAGGTGGGTGGGTGGATGGGTTGATGGACAGATGGATGGACAGACAGACAGATGGATGGACAGCCAGACAGATGGATGGACAGCAAGACATTGCCAATGCTTTCATTCCTGGGCTGCATGTGACCAGCCCCTTCCTGACCTCCCTGGGGTTTTGCAGCCATCCTTGGGGCGGAGCTAGGTACCTGGGAGCAGCCCTGGCCCTCATCCCCATGCTGGTGCTGGCCCCACTGCTCAGTGCCTGCCAACAACCCCAACAGCTGCTTTGAAATGCAGGAAAAAAAACCCCAAATATAATGAAGCTTTAGAGCAGCTTCTTGGGAGAGACATTCATCGAGGGAAGTGATGCTGAAACAGCCAGGAAGAGGAGCTGGGGCTTGGCACCTCCCTGGAGAGCCTCCCAGCGACAACCAACTGCCCTTCATGGGCAGCTGCCCCACGATGGGGCCAGGACCGCCCAGCAAAGCCTTCTCTGCTGCCCCAGGTGGCTTTGTCCTTTGATCCTCCTTCCCAAAACTCCTCTCCTCTGCCCAGTGCTGCCTGGGAATCACAGAGTCCCCCTGCCCGCACCCACGGGCCCAGCAGGGATAGTGCTGTGTGAGACATGAGCATCAGGAGAGGAACTGAACCCAGCTCATCCATCGGGCCTGATTTATGGTTCCATCAGCCCTGGGCTGGAGAGAGGGATTTATTTCCCTTCCTCATTCCCCCACAGCACACCCTCCCGGGCCTGCTGTGCCATGTCATGTCACAGCTCCCTGCCTGGTTTGGGAGCAGCCCTCTCTGACCTGAGCTCACGGCCAACCAAGCCCAGCACCCCAAAAACCTGAGCAAGTGCCATAACTCTGGCTGCAGTGCTGGGCTCCAGCCTTGGCACAGGGATTATTCCTCAGCCCAGTCTGGTGAGTTGCATTTTCCTTCGTGGTCAGACAAGCACATGCCAGAGTTCAGCAGCAAAGGGAGGTAAGCAGGGAGGGGGTGCACAGGACCACGACCACCAGTGGTGGGGTAAAGCCAAGGGCAGCCCCAGAGAGGATGCTCTCTCAGGATGGAAGAAGGGTCCCCAGCAGGTTGAAAATGTCTCTTTAATGACCAGGACATGGAGTTTCAAGTCCCTTAAATGAAACCAGAACGTGACAGCAACACGGTGGCAATGAGTCTGGTGTCCCCGATGCCAGCGCTGCCTGTGGGTTGAGCCCAAGCCAGTGCGCGCTGGGCGCCCCCCACCAAGCTCCTCTGGACCCGCCGAGCTGCTTGGAGCATCCTGCTGCCAGCACCACAGGATCCTGGAAGGCTGGAGCCCAGCTGGGAGCCACTGGCCAGCCCATGGGGATGCCGTGGCAAAGGGCAGGCAGAGAGATGCAGACGCCCTCCCCCCCGTGCCCCTCCATCACACCTCTGACTCCAGGCTGGAAACCCTCCGCCAGGACCCGCCGGCGCAGGGAATCGTCACCCCACGGACTACCGGAGGGTCCCTCCTCTCCGTGCCCGCCGCCCGCAGCAGGGTCGGCTCCCCGCGCCTCCCGCAGTCTCTGCAGCCTCCTTCCCAGCGCCCGGCCCCCCGGGCACAGCCCGCTGGCACCCCGGGGTGGTCACGGGCCGGCGGCGATCCCCGTGAGAGGTGTCCCAGGTAGAGAGGGAAGTTGGCGTAGGAGTTGATGCAGGCGTACGTCGTGCACGCCGGCACGGTGGCGGTGGCACGGGGGTTCTGCCGGCAAGCTTCACGGTAGGACGGCAGCCTGGCCACGGGCGAGCGCGCTGCCAGCCGGCCGGTGGCCTGGAAGCAGCGGGAGCCACAGCCGTAGGCGGCCTCGGCTTCGGGGAAGAGGTCGGGCACGTCGGCGCGGGTGAGCGGGTGGGCGGCAGCGCAGCGCCGCAGCCCCCCGGGCCGCCGCTTCTCGCCCCTCTCCCCTGGCACCCTGGCACTGCTTGCCCGGCGGCTCAGCCTCTCCCGCTCCAGCCCCGCAGCCTCCGGCCGGGCAGGCTCAGTCTTGGCTCTGCAAGTCCTGGTGGCCTTCGGGAAGGCTCCACGAGGGCAAGATGCAGGCAGGAAGGAGCTGCCCACCTCCCGCCTCTTCTCTGCTGCTGAGAGCACCCGAGGCAGCGTCCCCGAGCCCCCGTGTCCCCCATGTCCCCCATGTCCCCCGTGTCCCCCATCCCCTTGCAGCAGGGGAGTGTTCTGCAGCCGGTCCCCTCGCCCTGCCGGCCGCTTGTGCTCCCTGTAGATGTCCGGTGGCGGAAGGTCCCTTGGGGATGTGGGCGGTGGGAGGGGAGGTCCAACATGGTTCCCCACCAGCACCTGCTCCCCAAATTCTGCCCCCGGAGAGGTCTTCACCAGGAGGTGGGGGAAACCCACCAGGGCTTCATCCCCAGCACAGCCACCCCGAAACTTGAGAGGGTGGAGGAGGCGGGGGACGTGCTCGTTCGCCCCTCTCCACTTGTCCTCCCCGGGCAGCCGCGGGTCCACAGGGACAGGCTGGGGCAGCGGTGGCCCCAGAGAAGCACCTTTGGGAGCGTAGCCTCTCCCCACTCTCTCAGAGGGGGCCGGGCAGGAGGAGGGGGCTCGGTGGGCACCGGTGCTGTTCTGCACCACGAGCTGGGGGGCCCTCAGGGAGAAGGTGGTCTGGAGGTGCTCGCTGCGGTTGCTCCAGTCCTCGATGGTGCGGGTGGCCTGCTCCAAGGAGCCGCCCACGCTGGCCGTGGACACCATCTCCTTGGCTGCCTGCAGCATCTTCAGCACGTTGGCCTGGGCCGAGCTGGCAGTGACGTCAGGCGTGGGCACCCGCCTGGGGCTCGCCAGGGTCTGCACCCCGCTGAAGCAGCTGTAGATGCCCTGCAGAGGGAAGAGGAGCGGGGCCACCATCAGCAGGGGCACTGGGGTCCTGCAACCACAAACTTGCCAAGCGGAGGTGCTGCTGCTGAAGCAGCTAATGGCACCAACGTCCCCTGCCCAGCATCCCCCAGCCATGCCAGGGTGGATGACACCATCTTCCATCACCCCTTTCCCCAGGGATGCTAATATGGACATGGGATCATTCCCAGAGCTGAGCTCTTTCCCCAAAACCTCCCAAAGGAAAGGTCATATCAGCATGAACATCTCCATTCCCTCCTCTGGGAGTCAAAGGGACAATGCCCACCAAGCCATGCCCATCACCATGACGCTGTGGGGTGACATCTGGGCCCCTCAAGAGCCCCTGCCAGCATCACTCACCCTGCTGATGGCCAGGAGGAAGTCAAGCTTGTGGGACTTGGGGACAGAGTGACGCAGCTTCCAGTAGACGAGGTGCTCCCAGGCAAAGACCAGGAGGCTCAGCCCCATGGCCACCAGCAGCATGTAGAAAACCCCAGCCATGTTGTCAATGTCCAGCTTGCTGCTCATCACCTCGTTCTTCTCATTCTGGCAGATGCCTGACAGCCAAACTGTCTCCAGCTTCTGGGTCTCACCTGGCCACAGACATGCACAGTGATGGTGGGGGTGAACACGACCCTCCTGGGCATCATCTCCCCAAGGACAGCCCCAGCCCAGCCCCACTCCACCACGTCTGAAGGAGAAGAATGCCACCCACAAGCCCCCTGGAGCTGTTATCACCTAGGCCTTGCCCTTGGCCTGAGCATCCCACCAGTCACTTGTCCTTCTCCAGGACTCTGTCTCCCCACCCATGCATCAGTCAGCTGTGCTCAGATTCTCCCCCTGGCCCTCTGATGTCCTGCAAGGCCAGCTCCAGAATTTTACAGCCTGCAGGAAGAGGAGGGAGCCCTGGATGGAACAACCACCCCCAGCACCCAGCATGAGAGCTGCTGCTGGATTTAATGTCCCCTGAGCATAGCTGGTGGAGAAGCCCCTTGGTGGCATCCTGCAAGGAGCTGCACAGGGCCTGGTCACTGAAGTGCTTATCTCTGGGTTAACTTGCAGGGCTGGGGTGGGAACAAGGATGGGGACAGGGCTAAGGAGAAGCTCAGAAGGACAGGGCTAAGGAGAAGCTCGGGGGACAGGGCTAAGGAGAAGCTCAGGGGGCAGGGGACAGGGCTAAGGAGAAGCTCAGGGGACAGGGTTAAGGAGAAGCTCAGGGGACAGGGTAAGGAGAAGTTCAGGGGCAGGGCTAAGGAGAAGCTCAGGAGGACACCCACCATCTCCCAGGAACTGGAGCAGGGCCAGGTCGATTGCTCTCTTCCACCGCGAGTCCTTCTGCAGGGCGATGCCGTAGCCGGTGGTGGCAAACACCTTCCCGCTGCCGATGGTCACCAGCTTGCAGCCCTCGTCCTTGCCTGCCATGTAGTTGAGCACCGCCGCGTCGTAGATGAAGGCATCCAGCTTCCTGCTCCACCAGCGGGACAGAGGGTGAGGGGGAGGGGCTGGTTTGGGGCGGGGGGCTGTACCTCTTTACGGGAGCTCTACCCCTTTGGGGTAGCTGTAGCCCGTCTCGGAGGGAGGTGTGTACTCTTTGAGGGTCTCTGCCCCATCTTGGAGAGCTTTAACCCCATTTGGAAGGGAAGTACCCAACTTGGCGGGGGGGGAGTGAGTGCTGTATCCCATTTGGAGAAGCCATACCCTGTCTGGGGGTGCTTCATCTGGGGGAGCTGTATGAAGCTGTACCACATCCGCAGGGGGGCTGTACCCTTTTTGGGGTTGAGGAGGGGGTTGTACCTCATGCAGGGGAGCTTTACAGAGCCATCCCCATCTGGGAGAGCTGTCCCCAGCCTGGGGAGCCCTTATCTCACTTGTGACCCCAGCTGAGGAAGCCCCACCCCTCTGGGAGTCTCTGTCCCCATTCCGGGGGGTCATATTTCATCTGGGGGTGCTGTATCCCCTCTGGAGGGTCCCTACCCCATTTTGAGGCTGGTTAGGGCATCCTCCACGGAGCGCTGGTTGTACTTCACCATGTGGGTGTGCATATCGGGGTAGTTGCTGCGGATGTTCCTCTCGGTGCTGCCGTTGGGGACGGTGCCGAAGCGGAAGGGAGGGTACTGCTCCTGCGGCTTCTGAAACTGGCATGGGGAGCCCCAGGGAGCCGCATCACACTGTGGCCATGTCCCTGCCGTCTCCCCTCTCCCCGCAGACAGCCTCCATTCCCACCTGGCTGCCAGTGGCATGCAGCCTCACCCCAAGTTTTCCCCACCCAAACCCAGGGTTATGTTCTGGGGATGCCAGCCCAGGTGCTGGTGACACACAGTGCCCCCACCTCCCCCAGGTTCTGCCCACCCAAACCCAGGGTTATGTTCTGGGGATGCCAGCCCAGGTGCTGGTGACACGCAGTGCCCCCACCTCCCCCAGGTTCTGCCCACCCAAACCCAGGGTTATGTTCTGGGGATGCCAGCCCAGGTGCTGGTGACACGCAGTGCCCCCACCTCCCCCAGGTTCTGCCCACCCAAACCCAGGGTTATGTTCTGGGGATGCCAGCCCAGGTGCTGGTGACACGCAGTGCCCCCACCTCCCCCAGGTTCTGCCCACCCAAACCCAGGGTTATGTTCTGGGGATGCCAGCCCAGGTGCTGGTGACACGCAGTGCCCCCACCTCCCCCAGGTTCTGCCCACCCAAACCCAGGGTTATGTTCTGGGGATGCCAGCCCAGGTGCTGGTGACACGCAGTGCCCCCACCTCCCCCAGGTTCTGCCCACCCAAACCCAGGGTTATGTTCTGGGGATGCCAGCCCAGGTGCTGGTGACACGCAGTGCCCCCACCTCCCCCAGGTTCTGCCCACCCAAACCCAGGGTTATGTTCAGGGGCCGGGTGTCACCCCCACCTTCCTGTCGCTCAGCCCCGACACGGTGTCGATGTACTGCTCCTGGATCATGAAGGCAGCCAGGTTGGCTGTGTAGCTGGCGAGGAAGATGACGGCGAAGAAGGCCCAGATGAGCACCATGATCTTGCTGGTGGTGCCTTTGGGGTTCTCAATGGGCACAGAGTTGTTGAAGACCAGAGCCCACAGCAGCCACACTGACTTGCCGATGGTGAAGGTGGGACCTCCTGGTCCTGGAGGACAGGGGACAGAGGGGACAGCTGCCAGCACAGCTGGGGACGGGCACCACCCCCTCCTGCCCAGCTCCCTCCTCCTGCAACTCACTCTTGCCACTGGTGAGGTTCTGGTTGTAGCCAACAGGGCTGAAATACTCAAACACGAAGACAGTGATGGCCACCACGGTGAGGCACATCACAAACATCATCACCCACACGGCCGGGCTGTAAGGCTCTGCAAGGCAAGCAGGACTCCGTCAGCCCCCGGGACACCCCGCGGCCCCCTGGAGACCCTCAGGAACCCTCCCCAGTGTCACTCCTTGGAGAGGAGCCAGGGGCTAGCAGCACCACAGTCGAGCAGATCCACAGGGGACTGGGACATCTATCAAAGGAGGAAAGGCTGAGACCTGGGGCTGGTTAGCTTGGAGGAGGCTGAGGAGGGAGCTTTACAAATATGTGAGGGGTGGGTGTCAGAGAGCTGGAGCCAGACACCTCTTGGTGGTCCCCAGTGACAGAGCATAAACTTGAACATAAGAAGTCCCAGCTAAACAAGAGAAGGGACTTCTTTACTTTGGAGGTGGCAGAGCACTGGAACAGGCTGCCCAGAGAGGTGGTGGAGTCTCCATCTCTGGAGACTTTCAAGGCCACCTGGATGTGTTCCTGTGTGATCTGCTTTAGGCAGTCCTGCTCTGGCAGGGGGTTGGACTCTATGTTCTTCAAAGGTCCCTTCCAAATCCTACCATCCTGTGAATCAGGAGAGAAGGGGGTTGCTCTGAGGCGCTCATCAGTGGAAAGATACTAATTAGATACTGCCCATCTCCAGGGCCATCTGCAGGAGGGTTTCCCATGGGATCGTAGAGCCCTTCATGGCTCTGACCACAGGAACATGCCTGCAGCAGGCACAGGACCAGCCCCTCAGCCCCATTTAGGCCCTGGCAGAGCCCCTCCAGAGCTGGGATTGGGCAGCAATCCCCTGCCTGGCCGGGCTGAGCTGGGATGGGGCAGCAGGAGGCATCTGAGACCTCAACGTGTGGCTGCCGAGGTCCATTTGTCAGCACGTCCTTCGCTGTCAGCCAGCACAGGCCTGCCCTGACGGGGATGCAGCTCATTAGCAAGGAGAGCGCGGAGCTGCAGGGACCACTGGCTCCTGCCCTGCCGAAACAGGGGCCTGCTGAAGGTGACCCCCACTCTGAAAGGAGGGTGGTCAGGACCTGTGGTATGGTGGGGGACAGGAGGGATAAGATGTGTCCAGGCCGATGATGTCCTACAACCCACAGCATCCCTGACAGCCACACCCACCTGCATGCTACAGAATCCCTGGTACCCACACCCCACAGCATCCCTGGTATCCACACCCCACAGCATCCCTGGTACCCATGCCCCACAGCATTCCTGGTACCCACACCCCACAGCATCCCTGGTAGCCACACCCCACAGCATCCCTGGTACCCACACCCACCCACACCCCACAGCAACCCTGGTACCCATCCCCTGCAGCATCCCTGGTATCCACACCCCACAGCATTCCTGGTACCCACACCCCACAGCATCCCTAGTACCCACACCCACCCACACCCCACAGCATCCCTGGTACCCACACCCCACAGCATTCCTGGTACCCACACCCCACAGCATCCCTGGTACCCATGCCCTGCAGCATCCCTGGTACCCACACCCATCCACACCCCACAGTATTTCTGGTACCCACACCCCACAGCATTTCTGGTACCCACACCCCACAGCATCCCTGCCACCTCCACCCCACAGCATCCCTGCCACCCACCCACTCCCTCCAGCTGAGCCACGGTGCCACTGCTGTGCCCTTGCCGAGAGCCCCAAGCCCTGCCAAGCTCTCATCCTACATCTCCTGCTGACCTTGGCCAGTCTCCTCCCCTTCCCAGGCTGCAGCTCTGCTTTTCAGACTCAGTAAATAGAAGTTTTTAGCCCTGGTGATTTCCTAAGCCCAGCTTAGCCACCAGGCTCTGGTGACGGTGGCAGGGAAGAGATGCCCAGAGCTGAGCTCAGAGCTGGCAAATCCCTGCCTGGTTTCCCCCCATGTCCTCATCCTCCCTCCTCCACACAAGTAATGAAGAGGAGGCAACCACCCATCCCAGCCTCCATCTCCTCAATAAAAGGATTATTCAAGCGAGGAGAGGAGGAAGCCCCAAAGCCAGCAGCACAATCTCCTTCCCTTATGACTTTGGCTTTCCACCCCCCCTCCCCCCGAAGTTATCAAACATGAACGAGATTTCTGATCTCCTCTAGTCCGCAGCCTGAGATGAACATGCAGACAGACAGACAGAGAGAAGGAGGGACGTGGGGCTCACCCAGGAAGGCAGAGGGGGAGACGGTGCCGTTGCTTCTGGCCACCATGACGCTGATGCCCGTCTCCACGAAGGGCACGGAGAAGTCCACGATCTCGGAGCGCTCCTCGTTGATGGTGAGGGAGCCGATGGCCATGTCTGCACGCCGGTAGTACACCTGCAGGAGGGGCAGCCGGGCTCGGGGGGGAGCACGCGGCCCGGCAGAGGGATCCAGACCACCTGCCCCAGCCATTCCCTCATCGCCAACGTTTCAAACCCCTACATTTTGTCCTTTCTTTAAATTCATTTTTGTCTCTTTTTTCCTTCTTTTGTCTTTTTTAAATCTTTTTTGGTCTTTTTTTTTCCTCTTTTCTCTTTTTTTGTCTTTTTTTCTTTTGGTTTTTGTCTTTTTCTTTTGTCTTTTTTCTTTTATCTTTTTTTTAGTCTTTTTTGTTTCTTTTTTTCTTTTTTCTTTTTTCTTTTTTGTCTCTTTTGTATTTTTTTCTTTCATCTTTTTTTCTTTTTTCTTTTCTCTTTCATCTTTTTTCTCTATTTTTTTTAAATCTTTTTTTCTTTTGCCTTTTTTTTTGTGTGTTTGCTTTTCAATATTAGCTTCTTAAATGACCACTGGCACAACCACAGCCAGATGTGGGCTCACACATTTTCAGCTGGCTCCCTCCTCATCCTCCTCCACCAAGCTTTCCCCATAAGCTCCACTCATGCTGAGTTGTCCCCTGCCAAGGGTCCCACCACAGACATCCTGACCCTCATCTCCAGCAGGGAGTTCTCAGGTTCTTTACCATGAGGGTAGTGGAACACTGGAATGGGTTGCTCAGGGAGGTAGTTGAGGCCTCATCCCTGGAAATATTCAGGGTGAAGCTCTGGGCAACATCATCTAGTTGAGGATGCCCCTGCCTACTGCAGAGAGGGTTGGACTGGATGACTTTTGGAGGTCCTTTCCAAACCAAACCGCTCTATGGTTCTATGTCCCAGGGCAGCAGCATCCCCAGTGAGGGCTGGAGGTAGGGTCTGAGCTATCACATGCTCACAGGATGTCAGGGGTTGGAAGGAACCCAAAGAGATCATGGAGTCCAAACCCCCTACCAGAGCAGGACCATACAATCTAGCTCAGGTCACAGAGGAGCACATCCAAATGGACCTTGAAAGTCTCCAGAGAAGGAGACTCCACAACCTCTCTGGGGAGCCTGTTCCAGTGCTCTGTGACCTTTATAGTGAAGTCCCACCTTGTGATGGGGTGGAACCTCGTGTGCTGCAGCTTACATCCTTTGCTCCTTGTCCTATCCCAAGGAGCAAGTGAGCAGAGCCTGTCCCCTCCCTCTTGACCCCCAGCCCACCAAAATTTATAAACATTTATTAAATCCTCTCTCAGTCTTCTCTTTTCCAGACTAAAAAGGCCCAGACTAAAAGCCATGCCCACTCTCACCTCCCCAATCATGCCGTTCCAGACCCCACGGACAATCTTGCCATGTTTGCCATTGGTCACCAGATAGAGGTCATAGGAGAACTTCACTGCCTTGGCCAGCTTCTTCAGGATGTCAATGCAGAAGCCTTTGCAGCACAGCTTGGTGTAGGGATCCACGAGGCCATTGGCACTGAAACCACACGAGGACAAAATGGCTTGGCCCAGCCTCAGGGGAGGTTTAGGCTGGGTGTCAGAAACAAGGAGCTTGCAATCACAGAAAGAGAGATTGGCCATTGGGATGTGCTGCCCAGGGAGGTGGTGGAGTCACCATCACTGGAGGTGTGTAAGAAGAGCCTGGACAAGGCACTTGGTGCCATGGTTTAGCTGATTAGGTGGTGTTGGGTGAGAGGTTGGATTTGATGATCTTGGAGGTCTTTTTCCAACCTGGTTCATTCTGTATTCTGTAAGCAAAGATGCTCTGAGCACCGGGGTGCCCCCCTGGACACCTTTTGCCTGGTGGGAGTGGTGGCCAAGAGTGCCAAGCTCCACGCTGGGTGCTCACCTCTGGGAGGAGTTGGTCTGCTTGCGGCAGGGCACGGTGTTGCGCACGCAGACCCCGGTGCTGGGGTCGGTGTTCTCCACGATGACAAAAGGCCTCTCCTCCAGCGTGGCCACCGTCAGGTGCCGGTTGTCCACCACAGGCTGCATGAAGGAGCCGTAGCGAGGCCAGACTGGGTACTTCATGTGGATGATGCCTTTCTCCCACTTGCCCACCTGCCCGTGAGGGAGAGCACACGGTCACCCCAGTGAGGAGCTCTGGAGGTCACACAAGGTCTCGTGTCCATCCTCCCCACGCCTTGTTTCTCCCACAGCTTTGTTAGGCTGGAGCTCAGCCGTGGTGAGACCTATCTCAGCATCCCTCTCCCCATGCACCCACTTCAAGGTGCTTCCTCCTAGGTCCCAAGCACCAGGGGAAAAGCTTTGCTGACTCTTGTCCCTTTCTGTTGGACAATTCTCACTGAAGCCAGTGCCTGACAGTGTAAGATGCCAACAAATTATGCTTCACCCTGCATGTACCTTAGGGATGAAAGGAGAGATCCTTTTTAACTGCTCCTTAATCTGTACTACAACACTTAATGCAGATTCTCTAGCTCAGAAGAAGGTGCTTGCAAAATGAGGCCTCTCCTTCCTCCATCTGTCCCACCAATGGCACCACCCAAGACGGTGGTGTGCTTGGTGAGCACAAACCTGGCCAAACTTCACCCAGTGTGGTTATTTTAGACTAGAAAAGCCCCTTCACACAGCTTGGTTCAGGTCTAGATGTTTGGGTACTGTTCTCCAGAGCTGCATTTTTGCCTCTTTGGGAATTTTTCAGCCACATTACAGGAAAAAAAAACCCAGTTGTTGGCAGAGCTGTGGTGCCCAGCACTGCTGTAAAGCTCCACAGGGAGCTTCAGACAACCTGCCCCAGAGTGAGGCCTCAGCCTGTGCGTGGCTCCAGGCTCTCCCTGCCCAGCCACCCCTGGCTGTGCCCATCCTGGGGAGTCAGGGGTCCTACCATCTCCCAGAGCCGATGCTGGTTGAGCGTGATCACCACCATGGTAGGTCTGACCAGGTAGCCACCTTCATTGAAGGAGAAGTCTCTGTGCTCCCACGTCACGTTGAGGAGATGCCTGGCAGGACACAACACCCATAAGCCCCTCTCTGTGCATCCCAGCCCCAGGCAGCACTCCTCCTCCTCCAGCTCTAGGCAGGCTGCCATAGGTCCCATGGAGAGATGTGGATCTGAGAGCTGAGGATTAGGTTTATCTCCTCTGCAAGGGACAGCAAGCCCTGGCATCAAGGAGACACCAAAACTGGACAGCTGCATAGTTGAGGATGCACAGACTGCCAGAGGAGCCCTGTGGTGCCTTATCTGCACTGCAAAGCAGAGATGTGAACCTTCCCCCACCCTGAGACCTTCCATGGTTTCTGGGTTGCTGACAAGCACAGGAAAAGGCAAGAGCTTCTCTGGGGAGATGCTGATGCACCCCGTAACAGATGCCCCAGGAGAAACCCAGTCAAGAGGCATGGACCAGCAGCTGCAGCCTACAGCAAGCATCACCATCCTGCCTACCAGAGCCATCCTCCTCCTCCACCCCTTCCATCTCCATAGGGAGGTGAAATACTGGAAAAGGCTGCCCAGAGGGGTGGTGGAGGCCCCATCCCTGGAGACATTCAAGGTCAAACTTGACGAGGCCCTGAGCAACCTGATTGAGTTGGAGACATCCCTGGTGACTGCGGGGGGTGGGGTTGGACAAGATGACCTTCGAGGATCCCTTCCAACCCAACGCATTTTACGGTCCTACAGTTCTACGACGTCCCCATTCCACGCCCAGCCCGGGGGGTCCCCAGAGCCTCACCGGTAGAAGCTGTTGTTGGCAGTGGTGGCCCCAGCAGGCGCCCAGCAGTCCCTGCCCACCTCCGGGAGGTAGCCGTGGGCCCGGAAGAAGCTGGCCGCCCCCATGGCGATGATGGCCACCCCGTCCCGCACCTTCTGCCGCAGGCTCAGCTTCCAGCTCTCCGTCACCACGCTGACCAGGCCCACGGGGAAGGAGGCGGGCGGCACCTCCATGTTGCCCACCGTCAGGCTGGGCACGATCCAGACGTAGCCCGGCCCCACCAGGCCGGCTTGCTCCGCCATGGCAAAGAGGTACTCGGCCTCCTCCCGCGAGCAGTAGACGATGAGGACCTGGGCGTCGACCTGCCGCAGGAGCCGCTGCGTCCTGGAGTCGCTGCGCTCCTGGCTCATCTCGAAGGTGAGCACCTCCTGCAGCTCCCAGCCGAAGTAGCTGGCGTCCGTGAAGGAGCGGATGGCCTCCAGGAAGATGCTGTAGCCCGGGTAGAGGCTGGTGATGACCGTAAAGGAGCTCCAGTCGTACTCCTCCAGCACCTTGAAGATCACCTGGATCTGCTGCTCGATGGAGACACCCAGCTGCAGGAAAGCCGAGCCGGGCTCCTGCGGGGCGAGAAGGGGTCGGGGCTGCTCGGCACCACGGTCCAGGGCTCTTGCACCCCCCTGAATTCGCCATCAGGAAGGGTTTGGAGGGAGCCAGGAACCAGAGTGGTCCATGGGCTAGAGACACCCTAAAGTGTGGTCTCCCAGCATCTCATCCCATGCAAAGGGTCAAACCCTGCTGCCTCTCCTCTGTTTCTCAGTTTATTGAGCAAAACTTCATCCATCCTCCAAAGGAGATGAAGGATTTCTTCTCAGACAGGAGAAGGAGGGAACAAGGGCTCTGCCAAGAGTGTAAATCCCATCCCAGCTCTGACTTGCTACCTGCTGTCGGAGCCTGCACTGCTCCTTCCCTCCCGCCCCACCTCCCTGGCCATCTGGCCTCTCATTAGCAAATCTTAATTGATCTGATTCTGTCTTAAATGATTCAGCCAATGGCATTTGCAGAAGGTCGTATGCAGGCACCAGGGATTTGCCACCCTGACCTCCTCCAACTCCAGAGAAGTAATTTCTCTGGTGAGAGGTGAGCCCTGGGGAGCTGCAGGAACCTCTGACCCATGGGAGGAGGAGACTGAACCTTCAGACAAGTCCCTCCACAACCCCCAAAATACCCAACACCTAGAGAAAGCTGCATTAAAACAGCCAGGTCACAGCAAACCCATGGGTTTGAGTTGCTTGGGACTTCATCTGAGCATCCTGCACCCACCCAAGTCCACTGAACCCACACGAGTCTATTGCACCCTCTGCCACCCATCCACAGTGAGCTGCAGCTCCGGGTGGTCCGGAGACACCAACGGGTGCAGGCAGGGCTGCCAAGCTGGGACTCTAAACCCCAAAACCTCTGGGCAAGCAGACCATGAAAGCAGTGCTCTGAGGAGGAGCAGGGTGCTCAGTCCAGGGCGCTGCTGCCATGGGAAGGAGCCAGTGTCAGGATCCCTCCAATGCCCAGGCTGGGAAGGGTGAGAGAAGCAGCCAGCAGGAGATAACCCAAATCTCCTCCCGGGAAGGGACAGGAGCCTTGCTCCCATTCATTGCCTCCTGCCCAGCACCCTCTAGCCCAGATCCAGCTCTCCCTGCCACCAGCACTTCCCTGCAAGCAAGTGACAATGACAGTGACAGTGACAGCATCTGATGCCGGTGAGGAGCAAAGAAGCCAAAAATCCTGGTTTAGGCCATGGTGCACCTGAGATGGCTGCCACAGAGGAGCAAGGATTCTCCACACTGCCTTCCCGGCCCTTTCAGGGCTGGATATGGCCCCAGTGGAGTGGGGAAGGAAGAGGACAGGGACTGCCAACCCCACACTGCCCTGGCACCCCATGGTGGGTACATCCTGGAGGGGATGGGAAGCATGACACCAGGGAAGATCCTTCCACGGGACACTGAGGTCCCTTTCCCATAAGAGAACACCTCCTTGAAGTCCACTCCATGTCCTGCCACCCCAGCTGGCCACGTTGCTGCAGCCACTGCCCATTCCTGCCCCTGAACCCCCACACTGCAGCCCAGCAGCTCCTCTGTCCTCCAGCACTTCACACTCCACATCTGCCCCTCTCCAGTAACCTCTCCTTTCACCCACCCACCCCTGACGGAGCCCCCAGCAAATGGCTCACCTTCGGGGTGAGGACCACGGCAGACCCCCCGCTGATGCTGATGACAGGGACCTGGGTTTGGGAGGAGATGAAGTCGAGGATCTGAGCCACAGCCTCGGTGCCGACGTTGTCCTCAAAGACGATGCCGTGGATCTTGTGGCTGGCGAGGATGTCGCAGATCTGAGTGAGGAGGGTGCTGGGGTTGGTGTTGTTGACCACGACGGTGATGGGATGGATCTCCAGGGGCATGTCCAGGAAGCTCTGGGGACTCAGGCGGGAGCGGATGTGCAGGGGGTAGGATGTGCCCCCGAACACCACGGCCACGTTGACCACCGGCTCCTCGGGGCCCGGCAGCAGGAGGTCGGTGAAGGCAGCCGAGCAGCCCAGCACCATGGACAGGAGCAGAGCGTGCGCCGGCGCTCTGCCCATGTCCACCGCCGCGTCCCTGCCAGGACAGGACACAGCCCCTCGCATCCAGCCGCCTGCCAGGACCCCCAGCCCCACTCGGCCCAGTCCTCTCCACCACCCCGGCACTGCACAGGGCGCGCTGACCCCAGGACGAGAGGGAGACCCTTGTTCTTTGGAGGATGGAAGTGGTGGAGGGATGACCACAGGGCTGTACCCACCGAGCAGCCCAGTGCCGTGTCTCCTGTCCCCAGTCCCACCAAAAACTTCTTCAGGTTGGTCTTCCCTTCCCTCTACAGCTCTATCCTAATACCACCGTCACCATCCCCCTCCTACCCTTACCCCCTCTCCAGAAGACATCACTGGTGGATGCTCCTTATGGCCCCTTCGGCCAGGGGAGGGGACAGCAGCGAGAGGTGACGGGAGGAGCTGGCAGCTCCCTGGTGCCTCTCCCCACAGCTAACAGCCACCTTTAGCCCTTCAAGGCTTTGCCCTTGCGGTAGGGCTCAACTCTGCAACCCCCCGTGCTGGGATTCTGCAAGGCACACAAGGCACACAGTCCCCAGAGCAGTTGTCTCCTGCCCATCTCCCTGCCCCAGCCCCCTCACTGCCACTTCCCAAATCCCATCCAAAGCACCACCTGGTCCATTATCTCCAGATGTTCCCCCCCAGACACCATCCTTCAGATGTACCCCTGCTCACCCATACCCCTCATGCTTGTCCCCCACTGCCATTGCCTGCCCAGCTGAGACACCCACCACACCACGTCTCTGCCAGCAGCACCCAAAAGCCTGGCTCTGGAGGGAGGTGTTTGCGCACATCCTCCCTGCCAGGCCCCCAGTCTGCCCCCGAGTGTGGATGCCCATCCCTCAGCAGGCAGGGTGACAGGTTTGGGGGGCTGGGGCACACCTCTCTACCCATGGCAATACATCCCCGTGTTGGAGCTCACCCCTTCCTCAGAGCCCACCAGCAAAACCAACCCATGGTGAGACCTGCAGCCAGGGACACCCAAGCCTCGCTGCCCCCCACTGCAGGAATCAACATCCTCCCAGTGCCATCCCCCCAGTGCCACACTGCGCAGCGGGGAGGGGGACAAGAATTCCTCTGCGGTGGCACCGGCCGCGCGCTGGTGTCTCTCCATGCAGCAAGCTGCCAGCTGGTGCTCAGAAACATCACTAGCAATTAAAAGCTGCTGTTGCTTAACACATCCTCGGCACAGCCAGAGGAGCCCCTCGCCGAGTCCCGCTTTGGTTTGGGGTCTGGGCTGCCCTGGGGAGCCTCACCCCAACACCGCTCCTTGCCGCAGTGATGCGCAACCCCTGGCACACCGCGACAGGACCAAAAGGCAGGACACAGATGCAGGATGCCTGGCTGGGCACTCTGACGGAGCTGCTGGGCACCCTGAAAGAGCTGCTTGCTGAGGATCTGAGCAGCAGGGCTCCATGTGTCCCCACCCCCCACCCCTGACAGGCAGGGGACACAAACCCTGTGCCCCAATCCTGCACCTCATGTGGGTACCAGCGGGGCTTGAGCAAACAGTTGGGCACTAATGCTCACCAGGCAGCCTCTCTCTTGGCCTGCTGGGTCACTCACCCTCAGCACCCCACCCTCACCCAAGCTGGGTTTGCCCTGCCTGGCCGCGTGCCCCTTGCCACCCACATGGCAGCCAGCTGAGCCACAGGAGCGACAACGCCACACCGATGGGCACAGGCAGGGCTGGAGAGGGTGGTGGGTGAGTCATGCCATGCTGGCAGCGTCCCACGCCCTGGCATGGCCAGCCCAGTGGTGGGGCAGCCTGTGCCACCCGCTCCTCACCACAAATCCCTGCGTATTTTTAGTCCCATGATAAATAATTCATTGGGAATCCAGCACCAGCTACCCGAGTCCAGAGGAAGGGGAGCAGCATGCCACCCAAAACAAACACAGCCTCTCTCCCAGCAGCTCTGCCAACCTGAGCCCTCCTCAAGGACATTTAAATATACTCTGGGCCCTCCTGGGGACTGCTTGGGTTGGCTTGTGCCAGCCCTGGCATCTCACCCATCCCAGGCCTGTAGCCTTTTCTTCCTCAGCCCAGCTCTTCCCCGCACCCAGGAGCCTGTCCTAGAACCGAGTAACCCAAGCACAGGCCACCTGCCCCTTCCCCTGATGCCAAAGACTCCTGCCAAGGGGTTGCTCTTCTCCCAGCTGCAACTGGAGGCAGGTTTGCACAGGTTTGGTTTCCCAGTGAACTGAGCCACAGGTAGAAAGCATCCCCAGCGCTCTCAAGTGGTGCAGGGCAGTGGCAGAGGGGAGGCTGGCATTGGCACATCACAACCTTCAGCACCGGCTGAGACAACCAGGGGAATGAATTTCCATTCTTCCCAGGAATCCCAGGCCACCAGCCAGAGCCCTCGGTGGCTGCAGAGGAGGAGGATGGAGGAGTACAGGGCCAGTGAGGCTGGGGCTGGCAGGGGCTCCAGAGATGGGTCGGAGCCAAGGTTGCTCCAAAATGGCTGGATTTGGGGATGTGAAGAGCAGCCAGACCCTCCAGCCCTGCTGACTCGCTGCTTCTAGCCTGATCTTAACATGAGGATGCTGGAGGGGTACAGGAAAGTGTGGGTTTGGGGTGAGGAAGGTAAATGGCAGGAAAGTGGTAGAGGGCAGAGGAGAAACAGAGCCTGTCCCTGTGCCACTGCCTGAGCCAGGGCTGCTCCCAGGCTCAGCACAACACAGCAAAGCCCTCATGGGCTTTCCAAAACCCCCACAAACACACACCCACACACACACATTTTTCAGCCTCTTGCAGCAAGCACTGTGGGGCTGCTCCTCTGGAAAAAGGCCTTCCCAAAAGGGAGGTTTTCCAGCTGGGCAAAGGGCTGGAGGAGCAGCAGAAAGGTGGCTCTGGCTGGGAGCCCAGGCTGGGCAATCCTACCTCCCAGCAGCCTCCCTGGGGACCAGAGGACACCCACAGAGCTGCTCAGTGGCTTTGGCACTTGGGGCTTTTTTTGGTTTTGGTTGCTTTGGAGTGGATTTGAGCAGGTTAAGCCCCTTGCTAGGCACAGCTTCACCTGACACGCCAAACACCCGCAGAAACCTCCTGCTAAAGGCGCCAAAAGCGAGGCCTTACCTCCCACCACCCCCTGAAACGGCATTTTAACGCAACAGGGAAAGCTTACTCCTAACTCTGAGCCTCCTTTCTGCCCTCCCTCTCCCCTGCTCTGAGGTGGAGGAAGCTCATGCAGATATTTTGACCTCGAGGAAGGGAGAAATCAAATCCCAAAATGCAAAATGTGGCTCAGGAAAAAGAAACCTCATCCCCACCCCCCCTCAAACAGCCTCCGAGCCCAAAAGCCCACGGAAGGAGCAGCCTGTGCCGGGGAAGGGGCATCTGCTGCCGAAGGATGCAAAGAGCAGAGCAAACCTGAACGTGGTGGGAGCCATGCAGGGAGGACAGGGGGCACCGGGGAGGGCACCAGGTTCTGCCAGGGCTTGTCATTTCCTGGATGGGGAACATCCCTTTAGAGCAAGGAGAGCTCGACGGGAGCCCCCCCCCCCCCTCCCCCCCTCCAAAGGAGGGAAAACAACAAAACCTCCCCAAAGACAACTCGTCGCCATCCCTGTCCCCGTGCAGGGAGGACAACTCGGGAGGAAGGAGCACTGGCAGCCCCCGCCTGGTGCCAGTCTCCTTTCAACCTTCACCTGCCAGTAGCCAGCATCACTCCCCTCTTCCTCCCCCTGCACCTCCGACAGCAACAGTTGCGGGCCGGGGGCTGCGGGCCGGGGGGCTGGGGGTGGGGGCCGCGCTCGCACGCACCGAAACGCAGCTTAGAAAGGTCGAATATGGATTAACCAAAAATAAACGGCAAGTGTCCTGCCTGTCGCTGGGTTACGCAAGGTGGCAGAGGGGGGGACGCAGGGCTGGTGGCACCCAGGGAGGTCTCCTTTCTTGTTCCTGCCTCCCGCTCCCCCCCCAAAAATCCCCACAGCACGGCTCCCGCATTCCAGGCTTACCCCGTCCCCTGCCCAGGACGTGAGCAGGAGCTCTCGGGGATGCTGAGGCAGAGATAAATGTCAAAGGCAAACCCCCCCACAATCCAAAGAGAACCCCCCGCCCCATCCCTAAAAGTTACTGTCGGCAGGGCCAAAGCGGTGGGCAAAGCCCGTCGGGGGTCCTGGTTGTCCCCCAGCCCGCCCGGTACTTACGGGACTGCCGCTGCTGGGTGCCTACATGCCCCGGGGCTCCGGCGGGGCTCCTCGTCCCACCGGGGGCTCGGCTCTTCCCAGCCCTCTCTTCCTCCTCCTCTTCCTTCGGGGCAGCTCCCAGGGGCAAGTTCGGCCCCCGCCGCGGCTGCCGCGGGGGTCCAGCTCCCGCCGTCGGTCCCGGCTCGTCCTTGGCGGCGGCGGCGGCGGCTCTGCAGCGGCGGCTGGAGGCAGGGACGGGAGCGGAGGAAGGAGGGAGCGGGAGTGAAGCGGGTGTGCACGGGGGGGGGCCCGGTGGCAGCAGGTGTCTCGGTGGCCGCCGGGCCCCGGCAGCCATCTCCCCCCTTCCAAACTCCCCTCCTCCGCCTCCCCGCACCGGGACCGGAGGGGCTGCCCCGGCGGGACGGAGCCGGCGGCGCTGGGGAGGGCTGCGGTGATGTGGGGGGGGCACGGGGGCGGTAGAAGGACAGGACGTGTGTCCTCCCGCCTCGCCGCAACTTCGGGGCTGGCCGCCAGCCCCGGGGACGGGAGGGGACGCGGAGGATGGAGGCGGGCAGCTCTCCTCTACCCAAACGTGGCCCGCCTCCCCTGGCACCCGGGGCCGGCCCCACAGCTGCGGAGGGCAGGGGGCAAGACACCCCCCTACCCCACCCCCTCCTTCGTCCCCTTCCTTTTTTCCCAGGGGGAAAAAACTCACGGCAAAATGACACAGCTCTTACACACACTCCCGGCCCCTCCCCGTGCGCTTCTCACCCCCTGCCCCAAGCTGGAGGGGTGCACACCGTTTCAGTTGGACTCAATACCCCTTCCCATAAATACCTTCCAGCCCTGTGTCAAGTGAGTTGGTGGGGACTGGCCTGCTGCCCCCCACACACACTCCCCGGTGCCCCCCAGCCGGCGCAGGGCAGCCCCAGGGTCCCCGCCGGTCACAGGAAGGGAGGGTGGCACAGAGCAAAGCCCCCGCCGGCAGCAGCAACCTCCAGCTGTCACCAGGACCAGTATTAAAGCATCAGCTGATCCCTCTGCACTGGTTTAGAGCGTGCCAGCCTGGGGGGAGAAGGGCGGGTGAGCCAGCAGGGGAACGGGGGAGATGGGCAGGGATCCTGCCGGGGTCTGCTTGCCCCCACCTGGGTGCCCACTCTGCCCCCAAACCAGTTTATGCTCTGCAGCAGCTGGGCTGTGGGGACCACGGCTCCTGGCAGGGCCTGGCAGCGGCTAGGGCACAATTCAGGCCCCTGTCAAGGGCCTGCTCCCAAACCTCCCCTGCCACGGCTCAGAGCCACCCCGACACTGGGCATCACCCTGGGAGGATCTGCCCGTCCCTGCCAGCGTGGGGTGCCAACAGTGCCCACAGCCAGGCGCTGCCCTTCTGCCTGCCCCCCTGTGCAGGTGCCCTGCACGGAGACATCATCACCCAGACCCAAGTCATTTAAGACTGTTGGGTGGTTGCCACCCAACCTGGCACTGCAGCCACTGGCAACAGCATCCCTGTGGCTGCAGGGCCCCTGGAAAGGCTCTCTCCAGAGAAGTTTCAATCCTGCTGCCTGTAATTAACCATCAGCTGCTTGATCCAGGACCTCCCTGCACTGTCCCCAAGGCAGCCCAGCCACCCACTGTGGATGCTTTCAGGGCACCTCAGGGTCACAAGAGAAGAAGGAGGAAAAAAAGGTAAAGCCCACAGACAAAATACATGTTGGGCTTTATTTTAATCCCTGTGAAAGCAGCACCTGCTCTCTGTGGGAGAGCTCAGCCAAATCTCCCAGGCTGCTGGGCTGGGGGGCCTTGGGATGAGGGGGGTATTGGGACCTTGGACCCTTCTCTCAGTTGCCCACTGGCCTCACCTTTGTCTCCCAGGTTCAGGCAGTTCCAGTTGCCCAGCACTGCCTGGTTCTGCAGCACTGGCTCTCTCTTGCCCGAGGAGAGGAGGTTGAAGGGTTAGCAACAGGTCCTCAACTCGTTTTTGCTGGGCAACAAAAGGCTTGCCTTGAGGTTTGACATTGAAAGTGGCAGCAGCTGCATTTAACCCTTTCTGTTGCCTTCGGGGTCAGGTGTGACAGGGCATGAGGGGATCACCTTTCTGAGGACCTGGGCCCCTGGAGCTGGCACAGAACCTCCAACCACCCCCATGCCCTTGGTGCCCCCCAGCCCCTGGCATCTCAGTGGTGTCATTTAACCCCTCCTAGGATTGGCTGCTTCCTGGGATCCCTTGGAGGGTCTTGTGTCACACCTATTTCAGCCCCAGTGATGTCTCATGGAGAAAATGATTCCCAGCAGAGCTGTCAGCATCCAGGTGGGGCAAGGAGGGCACCAGCACCCCCCTCCCAGAACCATACCCAGCTCCCTGTCATGCCCAAGACCCTGCAGAATCTTCATCCCATGGGACATTTAACCTTCATCCCAGCCCAAACCCTACACATGGGACAGTCAGTCAGTTCCAGGCCTGGTGCACAGCTGGGGGGTGTCTGCAACACAGGACCCTCCCCAGCCATGTCTCCTTCCCCTTGGGAGCCAAACTCCAGCAAAGCAAGGGGCTGCACCGGGGGCTTGCCTCCAGGTTTTCAGTTTTCCTGGCAAAGTCCTTCAGTGCCTTAAAAAAAACCAAGCCCACAACATTTTTTTTTTCTGGGGGAAAATGCAGAGATGCCCCAAATCCACCCACCCCCTCACCCCCCCCATCCTGATGCAGCTCATGGGAGCTGTTCTGCTAGCATCAAAATACTTTATTAGAGCATTTAATCAACAAAAATCCTTTTTGCAGCAAAACAAACCAACCAAACAAAACCCCCAATCCTCTGATGGCCACAAAGATCCAGGTTGAAACAAAAGCACCAGCAGCACCCCCAGATGAAGCCTACAACCTCAGGAGATGCAGAAGGACTTTGCCTCCTGATTGGAAACCTTTGATTTCCCCAGCCCCTTGGTGCCACCCTCTCTGGGGAGGCTATGCCCTCTTTGCCCAACTTTCTGGGCTGGGTGGGCTTAACACAAGCAAGAAGCTGTCTTCCCTCCCTCTTCATCCTCATCCTTCACTCCACTGCAGTGATACCTTGCTGTGGGACCTTTGGTGTCACAGTGAGTCCCTCATCCATGGCCCTGACTCGGCAAGAGAGCACTCAGCCAGCATCTCCTCGGTGTATTTTCTTACAGGAAGCTCTGTGAGCCAGCTGATAACTGCAAGGCACCACACTCCAACAGCTCCTTCTGCAGAGAGGATTCCACTGGCAGGCAGGCCAGGGGATGCAGGGGGGATGCAGGAGGACCATGTCAGGAGGCTAATGGTAGTCCAGCTTTGCAGCAACCCATCCAGGCCAACACTGTTATCATCAAAGTGCCTTGGTCCCTACTCAGGCTCCCTACATCCCATCCCAGCTCCACTGGCATCTTCCATCCCAGGCTGGGGTAAAGCCCTAAGCAGCATATCCTGCCCCAGCCCACTTCATTCTGGTTCCCTCAGCCCTGCAAAGTCAACAGGAGCCCAACAGCTCCCAGTATAATCCCACACCCAAGCCCATAGCCACAGCATCCACCCCAAGGTGCACCCACAGCCAAGGCAGCATTGCACAGCTTGAGCCAATGTCTGTAACACCTCCAGCTCTGCAGGACAAGCCTCTAAATCAGGACTTTGGGAAGGAGAAGACCCGTGGCTGTGAATTCCTGGCACAAAGCTAAAGTCATCCCTGGAAGGACAGGGTGGCAGCTGGGTGGCACAGCCCATTTGAGCTGTCCCCATGAGCACCTGACACATCTGAGGCTTTGCCACAGACCTCCAACCATCCCAGACTTCCATTCATCCTGGACCTGCACCCATCTTCATCCTGCACCTGCACCCATCTTCATCCTGCACCCATCCTGGACCTGCACCCATCTTCATCCTGCACTCATTCTGATCTTGCCAACCATCCTAATCCTGCACCCACCCTGGACCTGCATCCATTCCAATCCTGACAACCAAACTAATCCTGCACTCCAGTCCTGCCTGTCAGCTGCCAGGCCCTCTTCCCCAAAAGTCTGGCCTAAAATTAAGAAGTTCTGAGCCCAGCTACTGCTGCTCCATCCTGTCCCTCTGGGTCTCACTTAAGAAGCAAATGCGGGTGTAGATCACCTTCAGATCACATTCAGAGAGAAGTTTTGAACATTAGGAGGAAGGTCTTCACCATGAGGATGCTGAAATACAGGAGCATGTTGCCCAGAGATGTGGAGGAGGCCCCATTCCTGGGGACATCCAAGGTCAAACTTGATGGGGGCCTGAACAATCTCATCCAGTTAAAGGTGTCCCTGCTAACTGCATGGTGGTTGGACAAGATGACCTTTGAGGGTCCCTTCCAACCTGATACATTTTGATTCTTCTCAAGCTCCTTTCAACTTCATGGCCACCCACAGGCACCATCCTCATCTTCCCAGCCTGCTCCATCCCCTTCAGGGCTTTGGTGCTTAACTAGCCACAGAGAGCTGGTTGGTATCTCAGACCTCAGCAGCCACAAAAGCAATTGAGGCAGGAACCAGGACAAGGAGAAAGGTGGGAGAGAGGCCAGGGGATGGTGCTGTGCCCAGTCCACACACAGCACAGCACAGATCCAGCACAGCTCCACTCTGCTGCCACCACTTCCTACCCTCATGGTAATTGAGGGAGCTAAAAGAAACAGGAATGGTTCTATCCCTGCAGGGATAATTCCTCCTCCTGGGCTGTCCCAGAGGTTGGGGAAGAAGCAACCAAAGCTGTCAGGTTAGAAATGGAAATTTCCCAGGAAGGGAAGGAATTCCTTCTTTCTGGGGCATAAACAGCCCTTGCCCTCCACAACTTCACTCCATGCTGTTGTGTCCCTGAACAGCTCAAAGCAGCGGCTGGGAGTTTACATCTCCCTTACCTCTGCTCCCCTCCTGGCCTTGAGAAATGGACTCCAGAAGATTCCTCCAGCACAATTCACCCCAAGCAAAGGCAGAAGCTCTGGGCCCATGCACCCACTCTTTGCCCCAGCACAGCACTGGGACCACAGGCAAGATTTTGGGAGGCACAAAGCACCCTAGCAGGGTTGGATGTCCAAGGCTGTGAGTGGAAACCATAAGCCTCAGGTAGGTTTGAAGCCAAGGATGCCCTTGGAGTGGGAATGGAAGCCAAGAGCCTTTGGTGGGTGTGAAGCCAAGGATGCCTTTGAGGTCCTCCTTCCTGTTGTGTCAGGAGGGAAGCAGTTCCCTGGGCACAGTGGAGCTGGGAACCCACTCCTGTGAACCGAACCTGACACCCGAGCTCCAGCCTGTTCACCATCCTTGCCCAGGGCTGGGGACGGCTCTGGAGAGAAGAGCACTGGAGAAGATGAACCCAGGAGAGCGAGTGGCCGGCACACGCAGGGGCCGGTGCCTGTGCCCAGCCAAAGCGCTGAGGTCAGCGCTCTCCTGTGCCATCTGTTCCCCTCCAAGCCCCGGCGCGGACGGACTGGTCCCGGCTCCCGGCGGCGGATGCCGCAATTCGGTGATGCATGCGGTGAGGGGACGGCAGAAAACCGGACACCGCCTCTGCAGCTGCGCTAACGCCGGGCGCGGGGCTGGGGAGGGAGCTGCCGGGCACGGGGCTGGGGAAGGAGCTGCCGGGCACGGGGCTGGGGAAGGAGCTACCAGTCACGCTGTGGAAAAGCTTCTTCACCCTCTTCTTCTGGTGGTTTTTAACCAGCAGCACAGCTCTGCACTGCCGGGCCAGAGACCTGGCTCAAGAGGTTTTATCTCTTATTCCGGAGCACAGGTCACCTCCTGCTTCCCAGGCTCTAAACGCTCCTTGGAAAGGGCCAAGCTCAGCCAGCAGCCTGTTAGCAAAGTCAGCCAGCCCTCTGCTCTTGTAGCCCAAGTGGAACTGCAAATTGCAGCACTGACAAGAGCTTCGGGGGTGTCCCAGCCCTGCTCTTTCCCTGGGTCACTCCAAGCTGCTCAGGGCTGAGAGCCCCCGGGCAGAGGAGCCAGCCTGCACAGCTCTGCAGATGGGGAAACTGAGGCACAGCAGTGCCAGGAGGTTGCAAACACCTCGGTGAACTTCCTGTGCAGCCATCCCACGCTGTGACCAGCTCTCTGCTGCATAACCAAGCCTGGTGGCCTTTCAGAGCAGCACACAAGGCAGCAAAGGGAAGCACAGTGTGGGGAGATGTGGGATGGGAACCACCCAGCCTCACCTGGCTGGTCTCAAGGCTGTCCCTCACCATATGCTGCTGGCCACCAGCCTCATTAAAGCTAAGCTGAACCATAATTCATCAGAGCAGGGAAGTCCACACTAAGGGATGGCAGTGACAACTTTCAAGCCTTTCAGGCCTCCTTCCAACAGCAGAGGAGTGTCCCTCAAGGCATTGCCTTCCCAGCTCCTTACTCACCACGGAAAGTAGCTTTGGAGCTTCTCCTCCTCCAGCTGCTTCAGAGAGTGGAGGGTGAGGGGGTGGCTGCCCCTCTCACCCCTGTGATCACCACAGTGGGGACATCCTTGGGGCAAACACAAGGATAATTAAACCTAAATGCAAACCCTGAATGCGACCAGGAGCCTGTGGGGAACCTTCAGCCTGCTCAGAGCCCAGGCTGGGGCTGTACAGGCAGCAAGAGAGGGGCTCACCCCACTCACCCTAGCCCCGGAGGTGCCGGGTCACCCCTCCAGCACCACTCAGCCCCTCTCTCTCCTTGTTACCGGCCTCCCAGCGCCACCTAACGACACAGAGACCAGGGACGAGAACCTTGCTGGGAAACTGAACGCATCCAGTACCTGGAGGAGAAAAAACAGAGCCCCAACACCGATGTGGAGGCAGAGGAACCCCAGGCTGAGGCTGCATGCAGCAGAGGAAGGGGGAGCTAGAGATATTGAAAAGGGATTTACATAATCGTAATGATCCTTGCTCTGCCCATGAGGCTCAGTCCTCCATCCCTGCCCTTCGCTGACCTTGATCATCCCATGGCTTTCCCACAGCCCAGCATTAACCCCAGGGCCTTGGCCAAGGTCTGGGTTGAACAAGGACACCGGGCTCAGCAAAGACAGATGCTCCCCGTAATCTGCTCTCACTGCCCCAAAACTACCCTGAAGCACCACCAGTTTGGGACCAGCTGGTTGTGGGTGGCCTGCCTCATGGCTCCAACAGCACCCTGACAGCAGCATGCAGGGTGACGTGGAGGAAAGCCCTGGGGAAGAGCCAGCTCAGCTCTTCCCAGTGCCTGCAGGTTTGAGGCAACCACAGCTCCTTCACCAACACGTTCCTGGCTGGGCTACGTACCCAAGGGGCTGCTCCTCACCCTGAACACAACCCCCCTCAGCTCCACACCCTCCTTTCCAGAGTGCTTATTCACCTCCAAACCCAGAGCTGATGTAATCTCCCTCTCAAGAGTTCAGCACCAGGACTGCATCAGCTGCCAGACGTAACCAGCACCACATCACACAGGCAGCTGCTCCACAAAAGCTTTATTGCTCGTTTGCTACCAGTCCCCACTAGCACACTTCCTGAGCTCCTTAATGAGCTTGCAAATGAGATTGAAATAGAAAGGAGGAAAGGAAGGAAAGGGAAGGAAGGAAAGGGAAGGAAGGGAAGGGAAGGAAAGGGAAGGGGAAGAAGGAAAGGGGAGGAAGGAAAGGGGAGGAAGGAAAGGGGGGGAAGGAAAGGGAAGGAAAGGGAAGGGGAAGAAGGAAAGGGGAGGAAGGAAAGGGGAGGAAGGAAAGGGGGGGAAGGAAAGGGAAGGAAAGGGAAGGAAAGGGGAGGAAGGAAAGGGAAAGAAAGGGAAGGAAAGGGAAGGGAAGGAAAGGGGGGAAAGGGAAGGAAAGGGAAGGGGAGGAAGGAAAGGGAAGGAAGGGAAGGGAAGGAAAGGAAAGGGGGGGAAGGAAAGGGAAGGAAAGGGAAGGAAAGGGAAGGGGAGGAAGGAAAGGGGAGGAAGGAAAGGGAAGGAAGGGAAGGAAAGGGAAGGAAAGGGAAGGGGAGGAAGGAAAGGGGAGGAAGGAAAGGGAAGGAAGGGAAGGAAAGGGAAGGAAGGAAGGGAGGGAGGGAGAGAGGAAGGGAGGGAGGGAGGGAGAGAGGAAGGGAGGGAGGGAGAGAGGAAGAGAGGGAGGGAGGGAGGGAGGGAGGGGTCCCAGAGATCTCCCTTCCCTAGGGTGGCCCAGAGATGTGGGAATGCAGTGCCCGATGGGCAAGTCCTCTGCTGCAGGAGAGAGGGCTCAGCCGAGCGTGGACCCGAGACAAGCCCCCACCAGCTGCCCTGCCTCAGTTTCCCCCCAGCTCCATCAAGGAGGCTGATCTGTTTCCGAGGGGCAGCGCCGCCGCTGCCGCAGGTCACGCCGGAGCGCTCCTGCGGCCGGCACTCGGGGCCAGCGTGGGCGGCAGGAGCGCCAGGGGAGGGGGACACGCTGACGTGGCTCCTGCTCCAGGGATCAAGAGGGGATTATGGCTCACGGCTTGTAATCTGGCTTAAATCCTGACACCGTCACCATAGGCAATCTGGGCTAAGAGAAGCATTTAATAAGCTTCAAAACACACCAGCCAAAACATTATAGATATATATATAAACCACCACCACCACCTCCCCCAGGGAATGATGTCAAAGGGCTCAAGGCACTGCTGGCACCAGTCAGCACTGCCAGGTACCAGTGAAGGCTCTGCAGAGGGACCTGGCCAGGCTGGGTTGATGGGCCGGGGTCAGCTGTGTGAGGTTCAATAAGGTCAAGTGTTAGGTCCTGCACTTGGGTCACAACCACCCCATGAGCTCTCCAGGCTTGGGGCAGAGTGACTGAAAAGTGCCCATCAGAAAAGGACCTGTGGGTGCTGGCTGACAGCTGGCTGAGCATGAGCCAACAGGGTGCCCAGGCGGCCAAGAAGGCTACCAGCATCCTGGCCTGGATCAGCTATAGTGTGGCCAGCAGGAGCAGGGAAGTGATCCTGCCCCTGTACCGGGCACAGGTGAGGCCACACCTCAAATCCTGGGCTCAGTTTTGGGTCCCTCACTCCAAGAAGGGCATTGAGGTGCTGGGGCAGGTCCAGAGGAGGGCAACAGAGAGTCAGCAGAACAGGTCTGGTGAGGAGCAGCTGAGGGAACTGGGATTGTTTAGTCTGGAGAAAAGGAAGCTAAGGGGAGACCTCATTGCTCTCTTAACACTCCCTGAAAGGAGGTTGGTGTGAGGTGTGGATTGGTCTCATGTCTCTAGTGTCAGGTGTTAGGATGAGAGAAAATGGCCTCAAGGTGTGCCAGGAGAGTTTTAGGTTGGATATTAGGAAAACTTTCTTTGCTGCAGGAGTGGTCAGGCATTGGAAGAGGCTGCCCAGGCAGGTGGTGGAGTTCCCATCCCTGGAGGTGTTCAAGGAATGTGTGGCCATGGCACTGGGGACAGGGTTTAACGGCCATGGCGGTGTGAGGTCAACAGATGGACTTGAGCATCTTAGAGGGCTTATGCAACCAAAACAATCCTGTGATTCTGTGGCAAGGACACCCCTGTTACCCCAGCCTACCTCACCAGCTAGAACCCAGGCTCTGCTGGGTGTCACTGCTGGAGGCAGGAGGCAAATGAATGCCCCTGGCTGCTGGTTTGGAGCTCGGAACAAGCACAGAGCCCATGGCCCCTCCCTGCCCGAGGAGCTGCCCTGCCCTGGGACACGATGCAGGAGATGTGGCACGCAGCTAGCTGCTGCAAGAAGGTGGTGGTCACAAAGAAGCCAGAGGCAAGCTGCAGGTTCAGTTTGGCTTTCCTGGAAGGGTTTATTTTATTTAAAAAACAATTACTATTAAAAGAAGTCTGCTCAGGCACGGAGGGCAAGGCCAGCAAGCCAGCTGGCTTAAAGGGGAGGCAGCAAGACACAAAGAAACTTCTCTTGTCTTGCCATGGGGCAGTGCCTGGGCAAGGCTCCAGCCTGCTGCATGTCTGCCCCCTCCAGCACACACCTCCCCCTCCAGTGCACATTTCCAGCCAGTTCCTTACTGCTTGAAGGACCCTACTGACAAGAATCACCCCTCCCCAGAGTAGCAGTTCCTGGGCCAGTGCAGGGCCATCCAGCAGCCTCTGGTGTGTTGAGACATTCGCTTTGGGAAGGCAGAGTTCATCCTTAGCAGAGAGGCTCAAGTGTCAAACCTCTCCAGAGCAGCCACCAGCTCTAGGCACAAGCCCTGCGCTCCTGGGCTACGCCTGTAACCTGCTGGCATTACCAGCTGGACCAGTGCCACCTTCCCATGGCTGCTGCTTCAGTGCCCAATCAGCTGCAGCATCTCCTGAGGATCCACAATCTTCTCCCTGGGCTTGCCAGCAGCTTTGCCTCTTGCCACTTCAGCAGCATCGATCTTCTCCCAGTCCGAGAAGGACACGGGACGGACCCCTGGGGTGACGGGGAGAGATGGAAGGGGGAAGGTAACCAAGGGAAAACCAGGTCAAGCCTCACCTCCCTGTGAGCAGACAAACCCTGCCCTTTCCCACAGGATGCTGGCACCCAGCCTCACAAAGGAGCAATAAATCCCAGGGCTGGCAGGTTCCAGTCGCCTCACATCAGTCAGACCTTTACGAGCTGCAGCAGAGGTGAGCACAGCATCACCTTGGGGGACAGAACGCTCCCAGTGCCCTGCTAAACCTCAGAGTGGAAAGGCAAAACACAACAGACTTTAATTGAATGCCTTTAAACACAGCAACAGCAAATTACTCTCTTGGGCATTTTAATCTTTCCCCCCAAATGGCCTGGTTGGATTGCTTGGAAAACCACTCAAGAGCAATAGCTGGCTGTGAGGGCAGCTGACAGTGACATCCTCTACCCAAGGTCCATGCTGCTTTTAACAGCCCTTCCCAGAAGGTGGTCATTAACCTCAGCAATCACACTGAGCCTGAAGGAGTTCAAGTCCTGCTCTCCCTGGTCTTTGGAGCAAAACAGCAGCACAAGAGGTTTCCCTGGGCTGGCTCCCACTTCCCAAAAGTGGCTTGTGGGAGTTGCTGCCCCAGGATACCCCGATGCAGGAGGAGTTTGGCTTCATCACCCCTTCGGGCTGGCTGCTGTGGCAGCTCCTGCCCCACACGCACTGACCTCGGCTGCGCAGGATGCTCTCCACGGCTCCAAAGCCTTCCCTGGAGCTGGACACGTCCAGAGTGCCCACCTGGAGATCCTCCAGCACAGACTGGGCAGTGTCAAAGCTGTCATTCATGGTGGTGATGATCACACCTGTGGGTCCTCTCTTCACCCACCCACTGCAGTAGAGACCTGCACAGGCACACAACAGCAGGCTTGGCCCCACCACCCAGCTGCAGACCCTCCTGGCTGCTGGCCCTTGGCCTGCCGCTGGGTGTCACACGAGCAGAGTGGAGCCCTTCAACGGGCACGGGGCTCCATATGCCTGCAGACAAGGTCTCAGCAGCCACAGGGGCTGTATTGCCCCAGTAACAAACCCAGCAAACCCCCAGACCCTTCAGCACTGTTTGCTGCCGAACCAGACACCTCTAAAGTGAGCTGGGGATGGGGGACAGGCCAGATCTTAACACCTAACAGAGGCAGCTCATGTTCTCAGTTTCCACTCCCTGTCCCAGTGGCCTTGGTGAATGGAGCTTCCCACCCCAAAGCCCCCAGCCCACCAGCTGTTCTCCTGCAGACCACACACATCCCTGTGGATACAGACCTGGGACACCCTCCACTCTGCCAGAGGTGTTTGGGATAACGCCACGCTGGGCATCAAAGGGCACCGCTGGGTCCAGGGGCAGGCTCCGGTAGCCAATGCTGCTGAGCACCAGCCCACACTCCAGGTCCTCCACATCTCCAGTGGGGATGGCTTTAGCAGAGTCACCTGAGCCCTGAGAGAGGGAGGAAGAGGCTGCTGACCACCAGTCACCAGATGCAGAGCAGTAGCCTCCCCTGATCCCCTTTGCCATCCTTGAACCTCATGAGGTTCAACAAGGGCAAGTGCAAGGTACTGCACCTGGGTCAGGGCAACCCCAAGCACAAACACAGGCTGAGGAACGAGTGGATGGAGAGCAGCCCTGTGGAGAAGGACTTGGGAGTGTTGATGGATGAAAAGTTGGGCATTAGCCAGGGAGCCAGCAGCCTCCTGGGTTGATCTCCAGCAGCATGGGCAGCAGGTAGAGGGAGGTGATTCTGCTCCCCTGCTCTGCTGAGACCCTCCCTGCACTGCTGGGGCCATCTCTGGAGTCCTCAGCACAGCACAGACAGGGACCTGTAGCAGCTGGGCCAGAGGAGGCCACAGCAATGATGGAATCCCTGTGCTGTGAGGCCAGGCTTTGAGAGTTGGGGCTGGTCAGCCTTGAGAAGAGAAGGCTCCAGGGAGACCTTCTTGTGGTCTCTCAGGATTTCAAGGGCTGATCAGAAAGCTGGGGACAGACTTCTGAGCGGGGCCTCTTGTGAAGAAGAACGTGGTGATGGTTTGGAACCAAAAGAGGGAGAGCCTGCCAGCGGCCCCTCCAACCAGCCAGGGAATGCAAAGCTGTCTTTGGAGAGATCCCCAAGGGCTGCAGGGATGAAATCTGTCCTGCTCCATCCCCACTAGGACCACTGCAGCCCCACCACAAGGCCATACCTCCAGGCGTGTCAGGGCCATGCGGACCCCTCTCACTCGCGTCCCATCAGCGCTGGGCAGCACCTCCTGAGGGCTGCGCTGGAACTTCAGCCCCCACTCCCTGGGAGCTGCTGCCTGCACCTCCACAGGCTTCTCCACAGGCTTCTCCAGGGCTGTTTTGATCATCAGCTCAGTCAGTCTCTTCCTGGGCCTTGGGGCATCTAGGAAAAAAAGATAAAGGTTCAGGAGAGGAACCTCAGCAGAAGCCCCCTGGGACGCGTCACGGAGCCAAGGCCATGTCAAGGCAGCTCCAGAGGTATGAGAGTGACCCTTTGGAGTTTGTCATGCTGATGAGAGTTTGACGCCTTTGAGATGACAATGCTAAGTCCAAGTGACCAGGAGAGCTCCTGAGGCTTGAGGCCAGTGGGACACACAAATCAAAGCCTGCAATTTTGCTGTCTTGCTGCTGCTCAGAGGCAGCAGCCTGTGGAGAGGAGCAAGTCTCTGGACACCCTTGAACTTGGTGTTTGCTTTTTAGCTCTGCAGGAAGCTCTTCAATCAACAGCCTTGGGACCTCTCTTGCAAGGTTCCCCCAGCCCTGCTGAACCTCCTGCCCTCATCACTCAGAGTTAGTGTCAGGCCCAAGAAGCAAAGTGGCTGCACAAACAGAGCAAGAGGCTGTTTCCTTGTCTGTTCCCTCCCAGCACTATGAGGACAAGCCATGCCATAGTCACTTGGCTTTCACACACCAGGCACTAAGCACAGGGCATGAGTTCATCTGAGGCACATTCTGAGCATCAACAGATCACTCCAAGGTGAGTCCCTGTCCAGGGGGCCATGGCATGTTTTGGAGCATGGCACATTCCCCTCACCTTTAATGGCATTCTCAAGGCCTGTGAAGTCAGCAGGGCTCAGGACAGGTCTGGTACCAGGCAGGTTTATCATCTCCCGCAGCTCCTGGGAGTTGTAGACAGGAAGAGGTAACCTCCAGCACAGAGAGGCTGTCCCACAACCCCAGGCCCCCTTTCCCAGCAGTCCAAGGCAGAAGCCAGCAAATGGGTGCAAAAAGGAGGACACCTGGGATCCCCACCCATCCCTGGTGACCATCTCTGTCCACCAGGAACAGGCAG
This sequence comes from Dryobates pubescens, assembly GCF_014839835.1. NCBI lineage: Eukaryota > Metazoa > Chordata > Aves > Piciformes > Picidae > Dryobates > Dryobates pubescens. Next base: position 17,987,637 of record NC_071631.1, on the reverse strand, counting down.
CCTGAGGCTCAAGGCTGGGAAAGAGCTGCCCTCCAACACCCCCACACCCTTACCTTGATAGTGAAAGCAACTTGGAGAGGTCCCCTCCTCCCAACCAGCCAGACACGCTTCACCTTGCTGCAGGCGAGAGCTGCCAGGGAGCCCGCAGTGATGTCTGTCTTCTGCAAGACAGAGACAGGAGGCTGGCATGAGGGCAGATCTGGAGGGAGCTGGGGGAAAGGCACAGCCTCTGAAGGTGAAAAATCATCATCAAAGCAAGTTGTGCAGGCAGAGATGGGAGAGGACAAAGGAAGAGTCATCTCCTCTGCACAGAGCCATTTGCACAGCTGGCTCCTCAGTGCTGGATGTTCTTTCCGAGGCCATAACGTGGCAGAGGGAACAAGCCAGGACCCAGGAGACTGCCTCAGGGACCCAGCCAGGCAGGGTAACCTTGGGCAAAGCCTTCCAGTCATCCCCATTTTAGGGTGCAGATGCTATTGGGTCACTTCTCAGCTCAGGATGTACAGGCACCTGGGTGAAACCCACCACAAACCACAGCTCAAACCCCTGCCTGCCCACCCCAGGCAGCCCCCAGCTCACGCACACTCATGGCCAGGGCTCACCCAGTGTTGGGTATCTTGCAGCAACCCCCTGGTTTCAGTCACCTGTGTGCATCTAGATCACTATATCTTTTCCAGAAAAGATGCAATGAGAGGGGCAGAGAGGTAACCAGAAGAAACCACTTCATTCTTAACACTTCCAGCACCGTGCCCTTGCCAGCTGTGCTTCCCAGCTGGCTCTGGGAACTGGTAGGCAGTGCCTCCAGATGTGGGAGGGGGTGAATTAAATTTAGGTATAAATACAGTAAGCTGTTGCACAGCTGTAACAAACCCTGTGGCATTTCTCCAACATCTGGGGCAGCAGCTGTACAGAGCAGCTGGTGCACACCAGCTCTCAGCTATCTACAAAGGAGCACTCAGCAAGATGAGAGGTCCATCAGCTTGGACAAGCCACCAATGTGCCCACTGCTACCAGCAGAAACCAGGCTGCTGTCCTCAGCTACAGCAGGGAAAAACCAAAAATCCCACCAGAAGCTTTTAGTTTGGTGGTGGAAAAGGACAAGCAGCTCCTCTTTTGCTTCCTGCAGGACAGGAAGGGACGAAGCTCAGCTGCCAACGTTTTAGGTACCAGCTGCCCAAGAGGCAGCAGGAATCCAGAGAGCTCTGCAGCATTCCCTGAGGCATGGCTGCAGTCTTGGATCACTTCCTATGGACTGCAAATCCATAGGGTGCACCTGAGAAGCAACAGAGAGATCCCAAAGAGTTGGAAGTTTTGCTGCCACCCAGCAAGGCAAGAATTTGTGCCCCAGGCTGCCTGTGTGGTACCCCCATGACTGACCCTGAGGAGCGGGAGCGGGGCCAGGAGGATCCGGGCGATGTCCAGCGCCACGTTCCCGTGGCCCAGGATCAGTGCCGTCTCACAGCTCAGGTCAGGCTTCAGCTGCAGGGGGAGGAAGACCATTTTGTGAGTGAAGCCACTCAATCCCCATGACATCCACCCTCACAAAGACCCTCCCACCATCCAATGATTCAGTGTCACTAAGGTTGGAAGAGACCTCAAAGATCATCGAGTCCAACCTGTCACCACAGACCTCATGACTAGAGTAGGGAGGACAATAGTGCCCACTGCAGGCTTGAACTCACAAGCTTCCCATTAAGGGTCTTATGTGCTACCAACTGAGCCACACCACAGCCAAACTCCCTTCCACTCCTCTTTTCCCCTACGAGAGGTGGTGCAGGTGTGCGAACTCCACCCCAGCCTCCTGCCCAAGCGGACAAAACAGCACAGCCACTCCAGGCTCTCCAGCTGCTCCCTCTCCTCCTATTCCTGTGACGGCATCTCTGAAAGCAGGAGCTGGTTTGGCCCAAAAAAACTCTTCAGGCCAAAGCAGAGCATCAACACCCCCCCTCAGCTCCCATCTGGCCTGGCCAAAACGTGCTGCCAGCCTACAGTGCCAGCTAATCCGCTCTCACTGATGTGCAAATTGTTCACATTTCTACCATCTAAGAAGGATTTCACAGGGTGCCTGCTAATCTTTTCCAACTGCAGGCCTTTCAGGACTTAATCTGGAGCTGCCTGCCAGCATTTTGGATGGAGGCTGTGAAGGCAGCAGGGGCAGGGCCTGCGGTACTCACGTGACGGTTCTCGGGCAGTCCGTTGTACCAGCCCACGAAGGCGCGGGCAGAGTGCACACCGGGGAGGCTCTCCCCTGGGATCCCCAGGACCCGGTTGTCTTCAGCACCATAACTCTAGGGAGGGAGCAGACAAGAGCCAGAGGTGTCACTGTGTGCTAACAAAACACAAATCATGGAATCACAGAATTGTCAGGCTTGGAAGGGACCTCAAGGCTCAGCCAGTTCCAACCCCCCTGCCATGGGCAGGGACACCTCACACTGCAGCAGGTTGCTCACAGCCACCTCCAGCCTGGCTGCAAACACCTCCAGGCAGGAGGCTTCCACCACCTCCCTGGGCAGCCTGTGCCAGGCTCTCACCACCCTCATGGGAAGAATTTCTTCCTAACACCCAATCTGAATCTACCCATTGCTAGTTTTTGCTCCATTCCCCCCAGTCCTATCACTCCCTGACACCCTCAAAAGTCCCTCCCCAGCTTCCTTGTAGCCCACTTCAGATACTGGAAGACCACAATAAGGTCTCCTCGAAGCTATCTCCTCTCCATACTGAACAACCCCAACTCCCTCAGTCTGTCTTCATAGGAGAGGAGCTCCAGCCCTCTACTCATCCTCATGACCCTTCTTTGGACACATTCCAGCATGTCCAGATCCTTCCTGTAACAGGGGCTCCAGAACTGGATGGAGTACTCCAGGTGGGGTCTCACCAGAGTGGAGCAGAGGGGGAGAATCACCTCCCTTAACCAACCTATTGGCTATGCTTCCAGCTGCTGCCAGGGAGCTGGCATGGCTGGCAACCCTTCCTGACTGCCAGGATAGTCAATGAAGGAGTTACACACAGCTTGGAGGGGTTACACACCCTCAACCCCCTGGGCTCTAGAGCCAAACTTGTCCTCCTTGGAGCAAGGCACAACACGACAAGCTGACTGAATGTGAGGGACAAATTCATGTCAGGCTGAAACAGGGATTGGCCACAGGGAAACAGTTCCTCAAGTGCTGTTCCCTGAAGCCAAGTTTCAGGGACCTCATTTGATGCCATGCTCTAGCACATGCTCCCTGCAAGGCTTTGGCCAACCCTCAGAGCACGTCCCAAGGCTGGGGAGAGTTTACCACGGAAATAAGGCACCCGGTAACGCCTCACCCAAACCCTCTTCCCACGAGCCTAGCAGGGAATAACCCTGCAGACCTTGCCCACGAGTTGAGGGGAGCTCTGGGGCTCAGTACCCACCAGCACCACGGCATGGTAAGCCTGCTGCAGCTCTGGCACCGTGACGTCCCTCCCCACGGTGACGTTCCCGTAGTAGGCACAGCGCTCCGAGCGCGCCGTCTGCGTGAAGCTGTTGGTCACGTTCTGCCGAGATCAAACAAGCACCAGGGAGTTATGGCCAAGCCCCAGCCAGGGCCAAGGCTTGCTGCTGGCAGGAGGTCCCTGTTTCTGTCCCCAGGCCCAGCCTTGAGATGCTTCTTGCCCTTTCCAAGGCAGTTATTCTGAGACTCTTATCTCCCCACAGAGATAAGCGCAGCTGGGACTTGGCACGCTTTCCACCAGCCCCTGTGGAAAAGCAAATCCATCTTTTGCACTCACCAGGGGAGGGCAGGACCCTTCCAATCACAGAATGGCTTGAATTGGAAGGGACCTTAAAAACCATCCTGTTCCAACCCCTTTGCCATGGGCAGGGACATCTTCAACTAGACCACATTGCCCGGACTCTCACCCAGCCTCGTCTTAAAACACTGCCAGGGATGAGGTGAAAAGTCCTTCCCAAAGGCAAGGCTTGCAAGGGAGTCCCACCAATGCAGCCCTTCTATCCAGGGTGCTGCCTGATGAGCCCTTCATCTCAACCCTTCCTGAAATCCCTTTCAGCTCAAGGAGACACAGGGCAGGATGGCAGCCAAAGCCCTTTTCTTCTGAGCAACTGAGGCTACACAGCCAAACCACCACTGGTTTGGCTGTGTAGCTGGTTTCCTCTGCAGCTCCAGCTGGCCTCAGCCTGGTTAAAGGATGAATGCCACTATACTGCAGAAGCTTGCCCTACACCCATTATGTCCACTCCTCATCTCTCAGCTCAAAGGGATCCAGCCAGCATGTCTAATGATCTCCAGGGACTAGAAGAAACCATTACAAGATATGTCTGGGTCCAGATGTTCTGTGTCCTACGACTCCAAACGCCTCCACCCCAGCTCAGAAACATCAGATAACCCTGGAGACAGCTCAAGCCTGCTGCAAGGCAAAGGAAGATGGTTCACCTCGAAGAGTTCCTTGCTTAAAGCTCTCCTTGCTCAGATGTGCACCTACAAGCCAGCTCCATCACCCCTAAGAGCAGACCTCTGTGTTTCCAGGCACCCAGATCAGGAACACACTAAGTTGAGGCAAACAGTGACTGCAGCAAATGGACAAGACCCTGCCAGCATAAAGCTTCCTGGACACAGAAAGTCATCTGTGCTCCCTGGTCTTGCTCTAGGCCAGGCTGACCAGCACCAGGAGCAGCATTTCCCATCACAAGCCCCTGGTTTTGACACGCTGTCCAGAGCCCTAAGATGAGATGTTCCATATCATCTACCCTCAGCCCTTCTGACTCTCAGCATAGACAAGGAGGAAATCTGGGCCTCTCCGGTGCGACAGCTCCACACCACAGCAAGCCTTGAGCCACCACAAAGGACAGAAACTCCCCACCTGCACCCACCACCATCACTGTGTTAAACCACACAGGCAAGGGAAGGAAGCCAGCACCAACCTTCACTTCGGGGTGGTCAGGGGCCACCCCGAAACGGACGAGCCCAAAGGGAACAGGCAGCTTCTCATAGATGTCCACCTGGGCCCCACCATGGTGCTGCAGAAGGAAGTCACAGTTAGGGGACAAGGACAGAAAGGCCACATGAGCTCAGCAGCTCAGGTGGGAGACACAATGCTTGCCTGCTGCTGAGGCAGGAGGAGAAGACTGCAAGATCCTGTAGCCAGAAAAAGCCCCTTCCAGACTCTTCCACACACAGGCTGCTGCTGTACCTGTCGCTGCCAGCTCACATCACGAGGTGCAGCAGAAAGCATGACCTCAACCACCATCAAGTACATCTCATGGTAAGCTCCATCCTCCTCCCCCCACCCCCTGCAGCTTGTCTTCCACAGTAACCCAGTGGCCATCTAGTACCCTGGGGGCTGACAGTAGAGCCCCCACACTGGCTGGGTAAGAGTCCACCACCCTGGGTGCTGGTGGACCTGCCAGGCTGCCTGACAGCCCCCAGAGGAGGTGCCTATGCCCTGAGATCCCCCTGGGCTGAGTCACCCCAGGGCTGGAGCTTCAGACAGACGTTTTGCCGCAAGGCTTTTGTTATCTTGTACTTTGAGTCAGCCTCTTCCTGGAGATTAAACAGCCCTGAAATTTGTCCCTGAGGCTTAGTGACAGCTATTTTCCAACACGTACTGGAGACAACACAGCACAGTTTAATGATGGGGATAAGCTGCTGCATCCCTGGTGGGTGCCAGCAGCACAGTTTCGTGCTCAAGTCTCACTTCCCGACAGACACAACTGCCCAAAGCTCCGACATGTACAGACAGCAGGTAAAGGACCTCCCCTGGGACCTAACTCAACAGGGGGAGGAGGAGGTGGGAGAGCAGGTCCTGCACATTAACACACAGTTCGAGTCGTCCCTGTTGGGTGACAATGGCTCTGAGTGAGGCAGATAGAATCACAGAATGGTTTGGGGCAAAAAGGACCTTAAAGATCATCTAGTCCCCTGTCCTCCCCCCCTGCCATGGGCAGGGTCAGGTCTCTGCTGCTTACTTGATTCTGGAAAAATCACTTGGGCTGAGCTCCCATCAACCTGGCCAGGCCTGGGGGGTCCAGGGGTGCCCACCCAAGGTGAAGGGGCCCAGGGTCGGACTCTGTGGGGTCAGGGCTGCCTCAAGCAGACACCCAACAACACAAAGCCAGCTGAAGCAGGGCCAGGAGCCCACAAAACCCCTCCCAATTCCCTTTGGAGGCCAGCAGCGCTGGGATGCCTCCCTCAGTGGGCAAGTCCCTGCCCTCTGCTGCCACCAGAGCCCAGCCCAGTACCTTGAGGATGTGCTGAGCTGTGTAGAAGCCGGCAGGACCGCTGCCCACCACGCAGACCCGAGGTGCCGGGGCAGCTGAGGACAGCCACCGCTTGAGCCCTGCAGGCATGAAGCACAGAGAGGAAATGATGCCACACGCGGGGCTACCGCCCGGGCCAGCCGTTGCCCTTCCCTCCCAGCCAGCACTGACCCAGAGAGGCTCTTCCCCTGGCACCGGCCATGGCGCACAGTGGCAGTGGGGGACGGCCGGGGTTTATGTACCGGCCCCGCGGCGCAGCCCAGAGAAGAGGATCGAGGCGGGAACACCCCGAGGTCAAGGGCAGCGGCCTCCACACTCGGCCAAGGCCGGGGGCGGTGGTGTAGAGGGACTGTCAGCTGCCCCCGAGAACTGCACCAGAAGGCAGTGTACCCCCGTGCACCGGAGGGCCCCCATGCCAGCCGGAGGGGCACGGGGCAGCCCAGCACTCTCAAGCCCCAACGCAGGGCATGGTCCTGCCCCCAGCCCTGCGTTCCTCGCTCCTTCAGGGCTGGAGCACGGGCCTGCTGGGCACGGTTCCTGCAGCCGCTGCCACGATCCTCGTTACTCCTCCGAAGGCCTTGTTCCCCGGGCACTGGATCCCTCCGCAGCCCTTCAGGCCCGCGGCCCCCGTTCCCCTAGGCTCCGTTCTCCCTACAGTCGCTCAGGCCCACAGCCCCGGCGTCCCCGGCCCCAGATTTCCCCATAGCTCTTGGGGCCCACAGTCCTGGCTCTCCCGCTCCCACTTCCCTCCGCAGCTCCGGTTGCCCCAGGCCCAGGTCCCACCACAGCCCATCGAGCCTAGAGTGTCGGATCCAGTTCCTTCTACAGCCCCTCGGGCCCCCAGCCCCGGTTTTCCCCGTAACTATGAGGGCCCACAGCCCCGTTTCTCCCGGTCCCACTACCCCCCGCAGCCCCGGTTGCCCCTGCAGCCCCCGGACCCCTCGATCCCGGGACTCGTGTTTCCCCCCGGTGCCGGCTGCCCCGGGACGCCACCAGGCCCCGCCCCTCACCGCCCGGGACGCCGCCGCCTCTCCAGCACGCGCCGCCGGGTCCCATGCTGCCGCCGCCGCTGCAGCCGCTGTCCCCGCCCCTCCTTTCCGCCGACCAATCGCGAAAAGGGACAGCGCTAGGTTTAGCATAACCTCGCCCCCACAGAGCAGGGTGCCCCCGCCCCCAAGCCGGCAGCCAATGGCGACCTGCGGCTGTTGCCCCGCCTGTCCGGAAAGGAACCATACCATAGAGAGGAAGAAAGCAACGGGCAGGGAGACTGCCTCGGGACCGTGCGCGCCGCCGCTCTCTATGGTGAGGCCTCCGCGGTACCCACTGCCTGCCTGCGGCTCTCCTCGCCAGCATCTTCTCTGTGGCTGCTCATTGCGGACGTCCCAGATCGCCAACAGCGATCAACTACGGAGGTTTCCCAGGGGGTGCCGAAGCTCAGAGTGATTTTAAACAGCTCCTTACCAGGAGAAACCCACAGCGCCCCCCAGTACAGGGTAAAACATTAGTGCCACAGGCGGTGGATAGATGCAGCTGCCAGAGCTACTGCTCTCTATTTCCTCCTTCATGCCCATCGCTTACCTCATTCCAAATGCAACTACTTGCACCTCTCATGCAAGAGCGTCCTCCCCCCCCTCCCCCCCCCGCCTTCAGCCCCCAAGCATTACATCAGGCAGGGAAATTGTGAGATCTTAGGAGAAGCTAAAGGGTTGTACAGATGCCAAGTACAGAGGCACTAAAAGGGCTTTTTAAAAGCAATTAAGACCAAGAGGAGTTTACAGCTAGAAGCTGCTTTTAATAAGGGTCATAAACCCCACATGCCTTCTCTCACAGTCTTGCAAATGAGTTCCTGGCTTTCTGCAGAGGCGTGCTGAGAATGGCAGCTGGCCATATGCCTCCGTCTGTACCCATTCCTTCAGGGTGTTTGTGGCCAGGACCAGGACTTCTGGCAGCTTTAAAACCTGTGCCCGTGCTCTGAGCCTCCAGTCTGAGCTCAGCCCAGCAATCACCAACCCATTGCCCAGAGAAGCAATGCTGGAGGCTCAGTTCCATACCGCAGCATTAAGATCATCCACAAAATGAGCTGAGTTTAAATTTGGGGCACCAGTCAAGATAGAATTTGGGGTGGGGTGGGGTTCTGAGCACAGGTCAGAAATCTCCCTTGTCCCCAGAAATGTCCCTTTTCTCCATTAACCTCTGCTGTAGCTGCCAGTTCTGATGGGGAATAATCCACATCTTTCCCAAATCAGGAGCCAACTCCTGCTGGCTGAAGGACTTTCAGACCCTTGCCTTTAGATGGCACTGTATTAAACAGCATCCATGAGATCCAGCTGCAGAAAGGGTTGTCCCACCAACTTAGAAACATTTTGTAGCCGATCTCTATGCAACAGGGGAGGAGAAAGAGCATTCTGTGCCCACAAGCAGGGCCACGTGAGGCTGAGATTACCCTGTCTGAACCAACTGCACCACTACTGCACACTCCCTCCCCTCTCTGGAGCCAGGAGCACCATTAATTTGGCACACTTGACATCATTTGGCTCTGATGCTCAACTGAAATGCTAACCATGGGCAAGAGGGTGGCTCTGGGAAGAGACTCTGCCATCCTCAAGTCCCAGGTGCCTCCCAGGAGCCATTTGGTCTAGCCACCCGCACAACAGACCTGGTGTCACCCATGCTCAAAGGGCAAAGTTTGCCCTTTGGGCATTTCACAATGTCCCAGATCGATAAACTCGCATGGGGCCAGTTAGAGGTAACACAGCAATGTCACCAGCCCAGGGCAGCAGCATCTCCTGGGCCCCAGCCCAGGATAAATCACTAATTCCCTCTGACTGATGTCAGAGAAGTCACAATGGACAGCTCCAGGGCCAGCTTTCCCTCAGTCTGGCTCTGCCTGGCTCTGCTACACAAGGACATGCCATGGTCACCCCAGCTCCAGCCCCATGTCTCAGCAGCCAAATGGGGACCCTTCTCCAGTGGGTCCCATCCAGAGGATGTGCCCATGCTTGGTGAAAGAGAACAGGGCACACAATGCCCACAGGAGGACAGACACCATGGCTTGCCTGCTACAGCTCTCACACTGCCACAGGCCATGGCCAGGACAGAGCATCCCTGTGCCTTGGGACACATCTGCAACGTGGAACCTTATAAATCCTAGTTGTGGAGCTGGGAGGTGTCCAGCTCTGGTGGGGGGAACAGCACAAATCAGGGGAGTGAACCTCCAAGCTCAAAGCAAAGCTTTGCAAAGCCCAGCTCCAGGGGCAACTTCCACACTGGTCCCAACTAGACCAGCTGCCTTCCTCTGCTGCCAGTACTGCACTGTGACACTGAGCTGGACTTTGGCATCAGTCTTGCAGGTCTGGGGCAGCAGAGAGCCCCAGGAAAGCCAGGCACAGCGTCCCAGAGGGGGTTGGAACCAACCACGTGAGCCTCCCACCCACTGGCAGCAGCTCAGTGGGCTGAGTTCTCTCTCCCTAAATAAGGAACATCTCTCAAGCCCTGGAGACCTGCCCACCTCTGGCAGGGGATTCTCCTGCTAAATTTGTAATTGCAGTTATTTGCTCTGGGGTCACCTCCAGCACCTCCATATGGATATCCCACACAGAACTCATGTCCCAGCCCTGCCTTGGGCACTGTACAACTTGCTCCAACAATACCCCCCCCAGGAATAAAGAAGATGCATTCCAATGTGTTAAGGCTGAATTTGCCAAACTGTTGTTCCTAGAAGGGACTAAATTACCCCAAAGTCAGGCAAAGCACAGGCAGCAGTGACACAGCCCCCTCCCCATGAGCCACCATTTCCCTGAGCCCCCAGCCACACATTTGCAGCCCTGCCCTGCAGATCCCAGCAGCTCTCAGCTGGGAACCAGTCTCAGCCGTGGGTGCTCTACACACGGTGCTGCATCCCCCCTGGTCCTGCTGCAGGAGGTCCCAGCCAGGAGATGGGGGGGGAGGGGGGGTTCTCTCCCCAAGCATGAAAGCAGAGTGGATAAAACAAGCCCTGGCTTGGAATAACAGGGGGAAGGACCCTTCCTTTTCCACCCCTGGCATTGCACTGCCCGGCTCTCCTCCCACAGTGGCTCTGAGCATCATTAGCCAAAAGCAAGACATGGGGAAGAGTTGTTTCCTACACAATGGCTTTGTGGAAGCCAGCATCTGTGTAGGCCTGATCCTGCTAAAACCATCCCTGCCACAAGCCCCTGCAGGAAACAGCCCCCCGAGTCCTGGGGCCCCATCCTCACTGGATGCCAACTAGCTCCGTTATGGGGGGAGCATGGACCATCAGCTCTTCGTATCTCTGGAGGAAAAGCCGGAGCCTGGAGGTGTAGGTGTCCTCATTGTATGGCAGCTGCTTCTGCTTCAGGTACTGGGAGACTACAGGCTTGATCTGCAAAGGCAAAGGCAGAGTCAGTTCCATGCAGGATGCACACACACACACCCACACCGTGTTTGTACAAAGCTCCCAGCCTGAGGCATCACTGAGCTCCCTGCAAGGCGCCCAGAAAACCATCTCAAGTGCCCCAAATGGGGCTGGAGGCAGCAGCAGCTGTGACATCTTTACCATGAACAGAGGAAGGTGGCTCCTGATTGCAGCAACACAGGGAGCTCACCCTGGCAAAATGTCCCTGGCAGGGCTCTGGATCAGGAGAGATGTCCTAGAGAGGACCAACCAGGCATGCTCATCACTTGCACCCAGTTATCCCCACATGCCCACACAGCTGGCTCGGCAGCTGGGCTGGGAAGTTGCCACCAGCTTAATTACCCCTTCCCAGCAACGTGCCTCTGCAAGAGGCAAGTCCTACCAGCCCCATCAGCTCGAGCAAAGGTCATGACCTGAAACCTTCTGGTGCTTCCATTCCTTCTGTTAGCATTAACTTATCTTCCCCCCCCAAGTTTTTTTCCCCCCAGACTTGAGACTGAAAATAAATGCACAGCATGAAATGGAGCTCCTGTCCTATGAGGACAGGCTGAGGGAGCTGGGGCTATTCAGCCTGGAGAAGAGAAGGCTCCAAGGAGACCTTCTTGTGGCCTTCCAGTATCTGAAGGGGGCTACAAGAAAGCTGGGGAGGGACTTTTTAGGGTGTCAGGGAGCGATAGGACTGGGGGGAATGGAGCAAAACTAGAAATGGGTTGCTTCAGATTGGATGTCAGGAAGAAGTTCTTCCCCATGAGGGTGGTGAGAGTCTTGCACAGGTTGCCCAGGGAGGTGGTGGAAGCCTCATCCCTGGAGGTTTTGAAGGCCAGGCTGTGGCTGTCAGCAACCTGCTGTAGTGTGAGGTGTCCCTGCCCATGGCAGGAGGGTTGGAACTGGATAATCCTTGAGGTCCCTTCCAACCCTAACAGTTCTGTGATTCTATGATAAATGGGTGGAGATCCCATACCAAAGGGCAGCACGTGGACCTGCCTTGGGATCTCCTTGAGCTGGGGCAGCCCTTGAAGCCCATGTTGGGAACACACCCCACCCCTCAGAGCAACAAGTAAGGGCACGACCAAAATTACAGGAGGGCTGCCTGGATGCCAGCTGAACCAAAATCCAGATTGCACAGCGCTGGAGATGCTGCCAAGGGAAGGGATGGGAGGAACCCTGACTGCCAAGAGGCTGTGGCTGTGGTTCTTGTGCTGTTTATTAATTGTAAATACCTCTCTGTGTTGCAAATACTGTGCATTTTGTACATATTCATTGCTTTCCATTGTAGGCTGTAGTTTTGCCTGTAAATAACAGCTTTCATTTGCTTCCAGCTGAGCTGGTCTGGCAAAGTTAATGCTGGGGGGGTCTGGAAATTTCAGCCCAGCACAGTGGCAGGCTGGAACTGGGATCAGGAGAGGGAGCAGGGAGTGGAAACCCAGAAGAGACAGGAGTGGGGATGGAGGGGGGTGGCTTAGGGGCTGCTGCAGAGCTGTGAGAGGTCTCTAGCATGGGGCTGAGCAGCACAGAGAGGTCCAGAGGTGGGGGGAGAAGGGGGTGAGGAAATGCCATGTTACCTCCCAACACACTCAGCTGTCCCCCGTGGGGCCATCTCACCTTGAGGCACATGTTGTCAGAGAGGCTGGGGAAGAGGTGATGCTCCACGTGGCAGCTGATGAGCGAGTGGCCGAAGGACCAGTCGAGCAGGGGGTTGCGGGGCAGGTTGAGGACCCCCAGGCTCATCAGCCGGATCCGCTTGGGCTTCCGCTCGGGCGCGAACATGGGGAGGCCGATGTGCTGCCGAAGAAGGAGCTGTGCACCCCGGGCCGCTTGCCACCACCCCCGGCCCCTTCCTGGCAGAGCCAGCTGCAGCTCTGCTCATGTGGGGGCACGAGTGTGCCCGCCAGGCTGAGGCACATTTTGGAGTCTGGCTGTCAAACCAGAGCCAGGCTCGTCCTGACAGTCCTTCTGTCCTGCACTGGTCTGGCTGAGGAACCACTGAGGAGCACCTGGGTTCTGTGCACCCAACACACCCAACCTTTGAGCTATCAGCCTCACCATCCCATGACCTGTTACCCCAACTGCACTGACACCTGCAAACATCCCAACCTCCCAGTCCCTCAAGACCACCACAGAGGACACCCAGCTGCCTTGGGACACCAGTCTCCAGCCCTTTACACCCAGCTGCCTTGGGACACCAGTCTCCAGCCCTTTACACCCAGCTGCCTTGGGACACCAGTCTCCAGCCCTTTACACCCAGCTGCCTTGGGACACCACTCTCCAGCCCAGCACCACCAGCCTGATCCTCCCTATGATGATGTCGGCACAAGGGATATGACAACTGAGGCCACTTGCCTTAGAGTCAGACAATGGTTTCAGCTGGAAAAGACCTTTAAGATCATCAAGTCCAACCATTACCTAACTCTACAGTTAGTGTCCAGCAGTGTCAAGGCTATGTCACCAGCACTAGGGTTGTGGCTGGCCCATCTCTGGCACCACTGAGACATCTCAGAGCTTTAGGTCTGTACCTGGAATATGTTGACGTGGATGTAGGGATGGGCCAGGAGGGAGCGGGTGAGCAGCATGCAGAGCAGGGCAGCCCACGGCGACTGGAAGCCTGAGACATGGAGCAGCAGCCAGAAATGGCAGTAAAGACCCAGAAACATGCAGCAGAGGGTGCGGAGAGCTGCCTTCCACTCCACGTTCCTCAGCAGATCTGCGCGAGGAGGAAGAAGCAGCACATGGGCAAGGTGCTGATGCTTCCTCACCACTGCTGCTCCAGCAGCCAGGCTGCCTGGCTGGCACAGTGCTGAAGCTACAGACCACCCCATTTCCCAGCTTCCTTTCCCCGTCCTCCAGGTTGGCCCAAATCCCCCAGCCCTGCTGATCAGCAGGGGGGTTTGGGGTTGGGGTCTGGAGTCCCACCGAGGACAGTGGTGCAGAAGCTGCAGCTGTGATCCAGGCTGTCATCACCCAGAGATTTGGCTTCATCTTCATAGCATACAACTTGCCAAGTCATTGTCTGTGCTGCTGGCCTTGCCCAGAGCTGTGAGTTCAGCCCAAAGGGCCACTGTTTTTTGGGCTCTTCTCCTGATGGTTCCCTAGTACCATTATTTCCCCCAATCTACTGCCCTGTCTGCCCCAGCTTGTTGTGTCCTGGCCCCCGCAGACCCCCACACCTCCACTCCACAGTCAGCAACATCACTTTGATACTCTGACCTATACATGATGCTGAACCCTGCTTTGGCCAAAAAGAGACCAAATCTGGGGGGCTTCAGGTTCATGATGGGTTTTGTCAGAGCTCCCAACACCTGGCCCAACAGGGGGAGGTGTGAAACATTTCTGAGCACCATCAGACAAGAGAGATGCAGCAGATGCCTTCACTGGAGCAGATGCAGCATCACCTCCTTTAGCTGCAGCTTCATGGCCCACCATGGGCTGATGGAGTTAATGTGATGCCTCCAAAGAAAACACAGCCTGTTGGTGAGGTGAGACCTGGACAGTAATGAGCTCACCATACCCAGCACCCCATCCCAAGGCAGCTGGGACACGTACCAAGTGCAACCAGAGGGGTTATGATGGGCACTGCCAGAGGCGCAACGAACATGTAGACGTAGCGGTTCAGGAAAGGAACCTTCCAGGTGCTGGAGTCCCCCATGCCAATGATGTTGGTGTAGCCATGGTGGATCTTCACGTGGTTGTAGGTGCCCTGTTCAACTGTGAAAGCTGAGCAGAGCTGGGAGGGAAGAGAAAGAAGGGAAGATGCCTACGGGAACAGTGCCAGAGTTGGGCACTGCTTGGGTTGGGCTTGCCAGAGAGGTACCCAGGGGAGATGCTCTGCACCCCACAGGCTCCAAACCAGTCTGAAATGAACACCTTAAGAGTTAAGCACTGACAAATATTCCCACAACACATTAACCTGCTCTGTAGCCCCACAGCCAAGGGGATCAACACAAAACCCCACAGCCCAGCACACCATAGGGGCTGTCCCCAGCTGGGAGCTCATTCCCCCACCTTACTGGCAGGGATGCTCCTGGTGCTCCCTGGTGTAGCCTTGCTTTTCATTTAACCCTGCTACACATGAATCAAGAAGGGTTTGGATCCATGTTCTCCAGTGTGTGTTCCCACAGGGCTTGGTGAGGTGCTGGTGGGACTTTTGGAGGGGCTGACACCCAAATCACCCCAGCCCTGCTCACCTCGATGAAGAAGATGGCCCACACTTTGCCCCAGGACTTGGACTCAGTCAAGGCATTGTGGCTGGCCAGGTGGCTGCCCTTCACAGTCAGGGTGTGATGCACCACGCCAAGAGTGAGGACACCCACCAGGAAAGGGATGGCCTGGGCTGACCGCAGGCACAGGAACCCTGTGGAGAAACCAGCCAGGCAGGAGTCTGTCCATGCACACAGGCTGCAGCCTCAGCTCTGAGCCAGGCTGGAGGGATTGCTACACCCAGACATGTCACTTGCTGCCCCAAACCTGTTTGTCAGAGGTAGTTACAGGTACTTAAGCTGCTTGAGCTGGAGAGCTTCTTTCCACACCGCCCTGCACAGCTGTCCCAGCCACCCCCATCATTATGCAAAGGTTTGGCCACTTCCAGCCACCATGGCACTGCTGGTGCCAGGTCGCATCCCACAGCTCTGGCTGGGATCCCGCTGGTGACAAGTATGACCCTGCCAGGATTCCAGCATCCCCAGGAGTTCAAAACCAAGAGAAGATATCAGCTGCAGCTTTCCAACTGTGTTGTTGGAGGCCCATGCTTGATTGTGTCCCCCCCCTACCCACCACAGCCAGGGTCATTGTCACCAAAGCCATCAGGGTTTCCTTGCCCCGTGGTGGGGCATGGATGGGGCATGCTGCCTGTGCCCATCTGCCTGGGTACCATCCCCTTGCTCTCATCTGTACCCTGGGTGCCATTATCCCCTCACCCCAGGCTGTAGCTAGGGTGCCACCATCCCCTGCTGTGGGGTCCCAGCGGGGCCAGGGTGCCCCATGGCACGGGGTGAAGGGGTTATTGCAACTTTGTTAGAGCCTTAATGAGCTGCTAATAGGCTTCCGGCACAAGATTGTACCAGCGGTGCAGAATGTACCCTGAGGAGGCAGCAGCTTCGCCCTCCCCCCAGAATCGCCTTGGTCGTGGTTTAGGGGGGCTGAGCCGGGTTACCTGCCGGGAGCAGGAGGATGCTGCAGGCGAGGATGCTGATGTCCACGCCGTGCCGTTCCCACCAGCTGCTGCTCTTCACCACCTTCTGCACCAGCTGCGAGAGCTCGGCCATCAGGGCTTCCTCTTGCTGCCCTGCTTGCTGAGGGATTCTCCCGGGGGTCCCGTCCCCGTCACCCAGCTCTCGACCCTCTGCCATCACCTCTGTCCTGCCGTCATTAAGCACTGCC
Organism: Dryobates pubescens; assembly: GCF_014839835.1. Classification (NCBI taxonomy): domain Eukaryota; kingdom Metazoa; phylum Chordata; class Aves; order Piciformes; family Picidae; genus Dryobates; species Dryobates pubescens. The sequence goes on along the minus strand of NC_071631.1, from coordinate 17,971,612 downwards.
GGGCGCGGCCGGTCCTCTATCCTCCCGTGCTGGAGGCTGCCGCTGACCTCGCCACTGACCTGCTGTCCCCTCCACCTTGCTGCGTCCCCGTCCTCCATCGGCATTTCCCTGCCGAGCAGAGGGTCAGGGCAGGCTGGTACCCGCAGAGCAGCAGCCACAGCACCTCAGCCCATGACAGAAGGGCTTCCCGGGCTCCCGGTACCGCCGAAGGACGCGGGAAGGGCAGGGATGGGGAGAGAGAAAAAAATAAATAAACAACCCGAGGAGGACGCAGCCAGCAGAGATGGCCAAAGATCCACCCAGCCACCCACCCTAGGGACACCCCAGCCACCACCACCCGGCTCCCAGAGCCCCCAGCTACTCACGCCAGCCTCGGCACGGCGGCTGTGCCAGCCTTGGCCATCCCGGGGCAGGCGGCCAGCCCGTGCGGCACCGCACAGCAGGGCTGAACGGCAGCGATTCGGAGAAGGGAGGAGCAGGGGAGGACCGGGAGGAGGGCGAATGCAGATTAGCGATGGCAATAATCCGCCTTGCTGGCCCATTTCGGGGAGCAGCCGCCGCGGCGGGGCCGCGGGGAGGGCGCTCGGCCGAGGACACCGGGAGGAGAGGGCAGGAGTGGAAAAAAAGAGGGAGAGAGGCAGTGGAAAGGCTGGAGATGAAGGAGCCGAGTGCCAGAAATAGCCCCGAGAAACCCAAGCGGAACGTCGAGGGCGAGGATAGGATTTCACTCCTGCCAAGGAGCTGGAGCAAATGTGGCCCAGCCCACGAGGAAGCTGTTTTGGGGAGAAACCCTGCGTTTTTCCCAGTGAGGAGGAGGAGGAGGAGGCAGAGTGTGGCTGCATGGGGGCTGCGCTGCTTGCTTAGCTGCCTGCCCGCCCAAATTGCTGCCACCGAGCTGCTTGGCACCCTGCTAGGAGGGGGCGTGGTGGTGGTGGTGTCAGTATCACCAAGCCCAGGGGTGCCTTCCAGGCACCAGGGAACCCTGAATCTGAACCCTAGCAGCTGTGGCATCTGGTCCTGACCCCCGCGGGGGCCCATTTCTCTCCCATGCTGTTTTCAGGAATTTTGTAAGAATTTCCTCCCTTTTCTCCCTTTTCTCATTGCTGATTCCCAGTTAATCACCCAGACATAGCACAGGCACACTGTGGGGGGTGCCAATGCAAAGACTGGGACCTCCTGAGTCCCATTTCTTTATGGAGGAAGGCTAAAAGCAGATCACTTCTCACTGGGGCGCTGGCGTTTCTTTCTGCTTTGTTATTTCCCTGCATCAAAACCTCAGTGAGCTCTCACACCTAGCAAGTTCCCAGGCAGCACTGGGGTACCCCAGCCCCAAACTGGGACAAGGCTCAGTGCCTCCAGGAGCAATATATCACTGCAGGGAAACAAACCTCACACCAGAGGTGTGCCAAGCCCCAGGGGGAAAAATAATTAATAACAATTTAAAACCTCACAATTGCTGCCAAAAAAAATAAAAGGCAGAACCAAGGGGGGGGGGGGGGGGGGGGGGGGGGGGGCGTTGGAGACCTGCTGAGGTTTCATTTCTGCTGTAGGAATTGAATTATGAAAGGTCATCTCTGGAGCCAGAGGCACTGACAAATGGCAGTGGCATCTAAAGCCCAGCAGCTGCAGGGCTGGCTGTGGCCAGGTCACAGCTTCATGCTGAGCGAGGCTGCCATCACCTGCTCCTTACCAAGAGAAGCCTGTGGCCAGCAGAGCACCCATGGGTGCTACTGGGGCAGGGAAGGTGGGTGTCAGACCCAAAGGGTGCATTGCTGGTGGATCTGTTCCTGAATGATGCTTTCACTACCTTATAGAATCATAGAACAGATTGGGCTGGAAGGGACATGGAAGATCACCCAGTTCCAAGCTCCCTGGCAGCAGGGACACCTTCCACTAGACCAGGTTGCTCAAAGCCTCATCCAACTTGGTCTTGAAATCTTCCAGGGAGGGAAGGCACAGGCACAGGCACAGCTTCAACTGGGCAACCTGTCCTAGTGTCTCACCACCCTCACTGTAAAGAATTTCTTCCTAATACCCAGTGTAAACCCAGCTTTAATCCATTCCTCCCCATCCTACCACCACAAGCCCTTATAAAATGTTCCTGCCCAGCTCTCCTGTAGCCCTCTTCAGGTACTGGGAGGGTGCTGCATGGTCTCCCCTGAGCCTTCTCCAGGCTGAACAACCCCAAGTCTTGCAGCCTGTCCCCCACCGTAGGGGAGGTTCTCCACCCCTCATCATCTTCATGGCCCTCCTTAACCACATCATCACAAGGGATGGTGGCAGCACGGTGACAAAGCTCTGCTCCCCGTGTGCCAGGCTGCTGTTTGGTGGGGCCAAAGGTGAGCGGTGGTGGAGCTGCCACCGCACGAGTGCAGAATGGGGCAGAACTGGTTATGTGGTGGCAGATGAGGAGAAGGAGGAGGTAGGGATCCAAGACCAGCATGAGCCATCAGGATCTCACCACAGCTGGCAGCAAGCATGCTAGTGTGCACGGGCGAGCGAGTGGCATCACTTGGTCCCGTGATGCTGCTGACACCAGAGACCAGGTGGGAGAATGGAAGAAATATGGATTTAAAACCACATGGGAGAGCCTCTTCCTTTGAGCTGCAGCAGGGGTGGGAGTCACAATGCTCATGGCAGAGCAGCAGCCCTAAGGAGATTCTGCAAATGCTGGTGGGTTTGGGGGTGTAGCCCTAAATCTGCTTCCTTGCAACTCCCAGTGGAGCCCTGATTTTCCACCAGGCAGGGGCCAAACCGCACAGTTCCACTGACCCGGCTGAGAGCTTAGGGATGATAGCAAAACCTGACTTGGCCCTGGCACCGTGGACAAAAACACCTCCAATTTAGCAGGAAAACCATGTCAAAGACTCTGAAATCCTTGGGCACAGCAGGGCAGCTGGAGGGGATCAGCCTAATCCTTGCAGCAGCAAGTTCTCCCCTGTGGCTTCTGACCCCATAGCCGCTGCCGGCCCTGGACAGCACGAGGGTCACCTGAGCAGACCCCACTGCCTCTGCCAGCAGCTGCCAGCCCCAAGGATCCATCCCCCACTGCTGCCCTTGTCCACCCTCCAGCCCCTCTGCCCCCAGAGCCAAGCCCAGCCTCAGCTGGCACCTGGAAAACCCAAATGTGGCTCCCACCAGGGTCCTCTCATGTCACTGCTCCCACATGGAGGGGGTGGAGAAGGCCATTTTAGCATGGCAAAAGGGCACACACACCAGACTGGTAGAATCCAGTGGCTGCAAGTGCTCCTGGCTGATCCCCACAGGGTTCCCCCAGGTCCCTGCAGCCCCCATTTCCAGCCCTTAATACAGGAACTGTTGGCAAAAGCTGCAATATTTTCTTCCTAGGTCTGGGCAGGGGGAAGAGAGCCCCCTTAGCACTCCCTCCATCCCTACAGCTACCCACCCTCCTCTTCCTCCTCCCTCAGGAAGGAGCAGGCTGCAGAGGTTGGCAGTGGGGCACCCTCAGCTCCCTGATACTGCAGCCAGACGTGGCAGAACCATCTCCCCCATCCCCCGCTTTGCAATACAGCACTGGGTCTGCAGGGATTCACTTTTTAATACCTGGGTTTGGGTGGGGTTTCCACCTCCTCTTTCAGACCAGGCATATTTGGGTAATTAACATAATGAGGGATTAATTACTCAATCCCCTCCCCACCAGGGAGAGCTTAAGCCTTCTCCTGGTTTTCTTTCGGGGTCTGGCAGAGCCATGGGGTCCTCCAGCAGAAATTCATGGGGTTGGACCACGTCGTCCCCATGCTCTCCCCGGCCCAACGGCTGTGCTCGGAGCTCCATCTGCAGGCAAAGCCCTGTCTGCATCACCTCCGAGAGCAGCTCTGTGCCCCCAGTTTCAGACTTTGGCATAAGGGCACTTGGTGGCACATCCCAAGCTCCGTGGCCAAGCAGCTCCTAGAGCTGCTGCCAACCTGGGAGCTCTCCCCCAGTCCTTACATTCAGCTACCCACCCACACTGGGGCTGCCCCCAAACCCTACATTCCTGGAGCTGTGGGATAAGGAAGGTGCAAAGGATGAGCTCAGAAACCTTGAGGCAGGCACCAGATGGAGTCACAGCTCCGTGCAAGAGCCGCTCTCGCTGTCCTTCTGCCCAAAGCCTGGGATGCTCAGCCCTTGCCTGGTGGGCTCCCAAAGCGTGAGAGCCAGCCTGGTCCCCATGCTGAGGCAAGGAACTTCAGAGGGCACCATCAGTGGCACAACCACTCTAGCCCAGCCCATGGGGTGCAAAGTCACCTCCCAGGGACCAAGACCTTGGCTGCAGCTGCAGCCTCCCTCTGAGCTCTGGCAGTGCCAAGCTGGGAGAGGACTGGCAAGGATGGCGAGACGCCCAATCCATCCGGGGCCATTCAGCAGCCCACACGCTCCCAGCCCTGCCAGGATGTGGCAAGGTTACACTTTTAAACTCGAGTAAATACCCCCCTGGGACGTCCTACCCTCGGAAGGGCACCAGTGGTCACTCTGGGGGGGTGGAAAACTTCCTGCCCATGCCCAGCAGCTCCGGGAAGGAACAGGATCCCGTGCAGGCTAATCTGGGCGATCTGTTTGTGCCAGCCAGCGGGGCACACACCAGACGGCAGTGAGACAGGGCACACAAAGCCACACTGCCCTGCCTAGGGTCACACACAGCCTGCTGGGGAAGCACCGCAGACGGAAGCTGATATCTTATCTAGGTGCCGTGTGGGCCCAGTGTCACCTCCCACTGCCCCCACGCCTCCGGAGGGAAGCAGCCGACCGGCACAGCCTCGACCAAGGGCATTGCCCAGTCAGAAAGGGTGCCCAAGCCCCACACCCCGGTGCCATTCACACCACCCTTTGTACTGCTGTTATGTTTTTCTCACCTCTCTCTGAGCCCCAGGTGGGTGCTGGGGGTGGGTCACGGGTGGGGAATTGCCCTGCTAAACCACAGTGATGTTCACCCCGAGGTCAGAAGAGCCAAGACCTACAAGAAAGCTGGGGAGGGACTTTTGAGGGTGTCAGGGAGTGATAGGACTCGGGGGAATGGAACAAGAATAGAAATGGGTAGATTCAGATTGGATGTTAGGAAGAAGTTCTTCCCCATGAGGGTGGTGAGAGACTGGCACAGGTTGCCCAGGGAGGTGGTGGCAGCCTCCTGCCTGGAGGTTTTTGCAGCCAGTCTGGATGTGGCTGTGAGCAACCTGCTGGAGTGTGAGGTGTCCCTGCCCATGGCAGGAGGGTTGGAACTGGCTGATCTTTGAGGTCCCTTCCAACCCTAACAATTCTGTGATTCTGTGACTCTGTAAGATGTAGATGCCAGCAGCAGCCAGGTACGGAGACATCAGCTTAGCTCCTTGGTACCTCGAGTTTTAGGGTCACACAGTGTGGTAGGACCTGAGTCCTCCTGGCTCTGAGGTTGGAGTGATGGTCCTCCAGGTCCTGGCCAAGCCAGAGTGCTGCAGGGATGGACCACAAGCTTCTCCCTACCTGCAGAATGGGGACTGAGCCATGGGACTGCCCATGCAGAGCAGGAGGCTTTTCCTTGTGTGGGTCTGGACACACACCTGGTATCAGCTACACCAAGGGGGAGGTAACCACCTTCCTTCACCTCTCTTCTGTAGCCATCTGCAAACACAAGAACCCCAAAGCTCAGGGGGCAAGCCCCGGGGCTAGGTCCCTCCCTTCCTCAGGCTGCAGGGCCAGGTGAGACCTGAGGCAGCAGCTGATGCAGGCTTATTCAAAGCCAATTGTAAGGAAAAACCAAACCCAGCACAAAGCCTGGCCCTGAGCCCTTGGACATCCCTGCCCAGGGCTCAAAGTCACAGCAGCAAAACCCATCCTTGCCCACAAGCACCCCAGTTGTCTCTAGAGACTCGTTGTGTACCCACCAGCAGCCCTTCAGGCCATCCCCAGGATGCTCTGGTACCGTTGCCAGACCAGTGCTTGCAGCTTTCCGTACCAGCAGTGAATAAAGCAGCTGTCATCTGGCCCCTGCTCCAGCACAGCTTCATTTCCAAAGCCTGGCTGGAGGTGTCAACTAATCACAGACTTCCTCCACTTAGCAGGGTGAGGGTAATCACTGGTTTGGGTGCCGCTGCTCTTGCCCCGACCGAAACTGCTTGCCCCCACCCCTCGGTGCCTGGCGTCACCGCCTGGTCAGGTGTTACCCAACGCGGGTGCGCGGCGGAGGTGCCAGGGGCTCTGTCCTGCTCACCTTCCCAACTGCCAAGCCTGCTGCTGGCACTGCAACCAGTGGAAGGCACAGCCTTCTTGCCCACCAGCCTGGCAGCTCTTTGGCCGCCCTGGAGGGTGGGGGAGGGTCTCATCCTGGCACTGAGGAGGAAGCCAGGCATCTCTCCAGCACTGCTCATCAGCCAGCAATCAGCAAGGTGGGCACAACACTGCACCTCCAGTCCTCCCTCTCTGGAGATACTCAAGACCTGCCTGGATGAGTTCCTGTGTGACCTGGTCTAGGTGGCAGGGGCGTTGGACTGGATGATCTCTCGAGGTCCCTTCCAGCCCCTAACATTCTGTGATTCTGTGATTTTTTTCCCCTTGTAACCATGGCACTAACCCAACCCTCAGTTCCTCCCATCTTCCAGGCCCCCTCCTGGTCCCCAACCAGAACCACCAAGGCCATCCATGCACGTGTCCCTGCGGGCAGACACCAGACCTGACAGCTCCCTGCCTGCCACCCACACGAAACTTTTACCGCTCAGAGCAGGCAGGGTAACTCCAGGCTCCAGTCTCTGTCCTCTCTAGGAAAGAGAACATTTCCAACCTCCTTGCATGCAGAGGGAGGATGAGGTTGTGCTGGGGATGGCACTACCCAGCACTTTTTGCCTTGAATTGCTTCATGGCCAAGCAAGGACCATTTGCTGAGGTGACTCAGGGCCGCTACCCACAGCTGCTTTTTGGGGCCAGGTCTCCCTGCCAGTTCCCTCCACCAGCTTGGTAGCTGGAAGGGAAAGCTGCTGCGAGGGAAGGCAGGGCTCAGGGCCAAGAGCCCCTTGCCAGAAGTGCTTGGTCACACTCTGGCAAGGCTGTTGTGTTTGCCAGGTTTAAGAAACCAGAACTAAGGTGGGCACAGACCAGTGCGTCCATCTTGACTCTGTTGCTGCCCTTTATGGGACCAGGAGATGCCGAATTCATGGAAACCAGGAATTCCTGCACAACAGAAAGCTGCCTGCTCGTCAAGAAGCCCATCTACGGCTTTAACTGGCAAGAGGAGGGTTTGCACGGTGTTGAATCTGACCCAGGAAGGGCACTGCCGAGCACGGCACCGTGCTCTCCCCTGGTACAGTGGGTTGGAGCCACCCTGGGTGCAGTGAGCGGTGGGGTGCCGGGGTCCTTCGGCAGGCTGCCGAGCTGTGCTGCCCCGGCAGGAGGGGAGGTGAGGGCAGCCGGGGCCGTGACGTAACCTGCCGTGCCCGGGAGCCGTGCCTGGAAGGGAGTGAGCCGCCCGGCCGGGCTGGGAAGCCAACGCGCTGTGTCACTCCTTTGGGCTGGAATTTTGGTTGGGAGCCAAAGGGCTGCTCAAATCCAGACGGACTCCAAGAATGCACCCCCATCTCTCCAGCCCTTGCACAGCCCTAACCTACTTCCCCACTTTCAGCTGCTGTGGAGGAGGCGAGGGCTGGGCTGAGCGGCCAGAGAGAGGGTCTGCTGTCCCAGCTCCACTGGACACGAGTGGGCTCCATCTCCCTGCCAGGCTGGGGACATATCTAGCCAATACCACCCGTGTCCAGCCTGCCCATTATGCATGGCACAGCCCCCAGCCCTGGGCAGGGGGACTGACTTTCTGGGGTTGAACTGCCCCAAGCCCACCCCAGGGAAGAGTCCATCCTTCCCGGTGGGCACAGGCAGCCCACCAGAGCCCGGACAAACCTTCTCCCAACGAGTGCCACCACACTGAGGGCAGTTCTTGTTTCTTCTTCAGAGCAAGTGCCCAGAGCAGCCTGCCAGCCAGAGGGATAACTCACACAGCCTGGCAGCTATTTCATCAGCACAGCAGGACCCATAAAACCAGTTAGCTTGGAAAAACAGGGACTATCCTAATGATACCTTTGGAGCAGTGGTGCTCTGGATCCCAGTCCACCAAGAGAACATCTGGAGGAGCCTGGAGGAGGCTGCTGGTCAGCCCCAGCTTGCACACATCTGCATCTCCAGCACTGGGTGAAGGAGACAAGCTCTAGCCCCAGCACCTCGAGACCTGGCATTTGGCAATCCCCTAGGAAGAGAGGAATGCCAGGAAAGCTGCTGATCCTGCAGCTGCTTTTGCCACAAAAGCAAAGTCTCTCTCCAGCCCTGTTCCTCCAGCTTTTCCCTTCCCAACATGAGCCCTTGCAGGCATAACCAAAGTGTTGCTCCTTAATCCCAGCCCGGGGAGGCAGGAGCCAACCTGACCCAAGTAACCTCACCGGTGTGTTTTATTACCCACTTCAGCAAGGTCCTAATGGGAGCAGGGTCAGTGGCAGCTGGATCTCACCAGCAGGAGGGCAAAGTGGGGCACAGCAAAAGAGGGGGGATGCCCATGAAAGAAAACAAACAAAACAAAAGGAAAAGAAGAAGAATAAGAAAGAGCTTAGAATAGAAAGCAGGTTAGGGCTGAACTGTGGGTGGTAGTAGCTATCATGGCAGGTGGAGCTGGCTGCCATTTCCAGCTTAGGGGACCTGGGGGACTCTGAGCTACCCTAAGCATCCCCCCTAAACTTGCAGGGTTGACAGCTCTCTAGTACTGGGATTCACTGGACTGGAGATTACAGTGGGAGAGGGACCACAAGGGGACAAAGAGAATAAGAGTTCAGCCCTAAAACTATCTCCTTCATCCAGTCCATCAGATGGCCAGGGTTTGGGATTGCCTGTCCAGAGTGACTTTGCTGCCCCAGGAGAGCCATGCCTGGGGCACGGGGATGGAAACTCCTCAGAAACAGAGACTCAGCAGCTCTGCAGGGAAAAAAAAAAGTCGATGTTTTGTTTTGCCTTTCTTCCTGAATGGGAAAAAAAGAACAATCGACAATCAGCCAAGCTCAGCACAAGGTGAGATAAGACCAACCCCCTGCCGCACTCACGGTGACAGGACCAGCGTCACCGGGCAACTGGCACAGGCTGGAGGGTCCCCCTGAAACGTGCAGAGGGCTCACGAGGTGCTGCTGGCACCACCCTGCCAGCCCAAGGAGCCCATGGGCAGCTGGAGCCGCCCGCAAACACGGGAGCTGTCCCAGGGCCACATCCCCGGGCTGGGCTGCAGCCAGCTGGAGGCAGGCTGGGATACGGCAGGGAGCTGATAGTGGCATTTACAGAGCCAGGCTGGAGGCGCTGCTGGGAATAGCCCTGCTGCCCACGGCTGCTTCCCGAGCACAATGTCACATGGGGAACAGGTAATGGCCCTGGAAAACCAGGCAATTTGCTGGGAAAGGCATGACTAAGAGTGAGGGTTTGTTGGGAGAAGGGGTGAAGCTGGGCTCCTTGGAGCTGGTGAAAAATCCCCTTGGAGCAGCTGGGATTGAGCCTGCACGTGGACTGAGGATTTTCCCCACCATTTCACTCCATTTGCCCCAAACTGGAAAAACCCTCTGCTAGCCATGCCAAAAAAACATTCCCCTGACCTCTGTTGTCCCCAGACCTCAGGTCTCCCTTTCCCATAGTGAAAAGTCCTGTGGCCAACAAAATTGCCTCTCTAGAAGCAAGCCCACAGTGGGTTCCTGCACCCATCATCCCCTGTCCCACTGAAGCAATGAGTGTGTTGCCCTCAGCCCCTTGGGAAGGCTCTGCTGATGGTAGGACTGGTGGGGAGGACATGTGAGGAGAGATGACAAGTCCTACGGGCTCCCCCTCCTTCCTCACTTGCCTGGTGAGTTGGAGGGGAAAGGTGTTTTAGTTTGGTCTTCACTCCCAACACGGCCCTATCCTACTGTCAAGGCTGGGACAGCTCTTGGGTGGTGAGAAAGGGAGCTCACATCCCCTTCAGAGAGTAATGCACCCATCCCATGTCACCTTCTCCAGGTCCTGGTGTCCACAGGATGCCCAGGGAGGGCTGGGAACCTTCTCATCCTCACTGGCACAGAAAGCCACCCAGGAGGCAGCCACAGCACACAGTAGTTCCACCTCATGCAGGGTCAAACCAGCTCCAGCTGGAGGACACTGTCCCAGGCCACGGGGCTGGTTCTCCCTGGGGAAAGGTGGTTTGGGCACGTGGCATTCCTGCCCCACGGAGCTGAGAGCAGCCCGGGGCTGGGTGAGTAACACCTTCGGCCGGCTGCTTCGAATACTGGGGCTCGATCCATCACCTGCTGCCAGCGGGCAAGGAGCTGTGCTGCAACCCTGGCACCCGTGGGGCCCCACTGGCACCTCTAAAATTCCTCCCAGAGAAGGTCAGGGGTCCTCTCCCTGAGAACAGGCTGACCCAGCTCAGCACCACATGCCAGCTCTGTCCAGCCTCTCCTCGCTCGTCTGCACCCTCTCCCATCCACTTGCTCCAGCCAAGTGGCTGTCCTTCTGAAACAACCCCTGAGCCACCAGCCAAGGATCCTGCTGCCCTCTACCCCAGCCACAGCACAAGGACATCATCAAAACCATCCTTCTCCAGGTTGGCTTTTGCCTGGCAGCTGCCCAGCCCTACCATGCTCCCCCAGCAAGCCCAATGCATCCATCACGGGCACTGGGGTGCCACTGCCACCAGAGGCTTTCATGAAGGATGCCCAGCATCGGGTGGGGAGCCAGGCTGTCCCCATTCCTTCAGGCATTATCCCAGAGCAGGGCTCTGGTCAGAGAGCTGCCAGCACCCTGCCCGTGAGGGCTTGTATAACCTCTTACGTCAGGCAGCACTGGGCCATGGCCGAGCCAGCTCCTGCTTCCCTCCCAGCCTGCACCAGCCCAATCCTGGGGCCCAAAATTCTGGAGTCCAGCTCCCTGGGTATCCCCATGCCTGCTGGGTGACCTATAGGACCCCTGTCCAGCAACCCTTCCATGGGGATCCTGGCAGCTGCTGTCATGTGGTCCCCGCTGTGACCCAAGGATGCTTGTCCTCCACCCCAGGACCCTTTGGGGCAGGCTGTGCCATTGTCTTTGAAAACACCCCAACCAAAAGGGACCTTTTCAGGGGAAGAGGAGGCAGGATGTGGCCAGGGCTGCTCCCTGACCAGCAGTGGAGAGGAGCCCTGCATAGCCCAGCCCAGCCCAGCCTGATGGGCACCCAGAAAGCCTCCACCTCCCCAGCCATTCCTGGCCTGCTTTCCAAACCCGATTGATCAGGTTTCGGGGTACTGGGGGTGTGCCAAAGCACCAGGACAGCAGCGTGAAGGCATTCCCTGGCACCAGAGCCAACAGGACACTGTGCCAAGAACAGCACATGCTGCTCACCTCCCCTTCCCAGCCCCCAAAACCCAAGCAAAACCCCTGGGGAGATGTCATTTGTGGGTGCAACCAGTGCCTGCTTGTCAGTGCCCTCAAGGGCTGCTGTGCAGCACCCACAAACCCCACAGCTGGGGTCAGTGTGCCCCTGGGCACGGGTGTCTGAACCCAGGTGCTGCAGTCAAGCACCCACTGCTGCCCCTCGGGCATCAGCCGCGGGTTGCAAAGTGCCGCGGGGTTTGCTCCGGTGCTGGGTGCTCTTATGTAAGGCAGCGGTGGGGATGAGCCCTGCTTTGTAGGTCAGAAGATGGAGGCGCAGGACAGTGAGGGATTGGGCTGGGTCAGCCCAGTGAGTCAGTGGCAAAGGAGGGACCTGCACGGCGGAGGCTTTATTAGCCGGGGAGGGGTGGAGCGAGGCTCCGCAGCAGGAGCCACGCCGAGGCGCAGCATCGACGGAGCTGGCTCTTGCTCTCCTGCCCGCTTCATCCCACAGCGCCTCAAACCGACGGCAATGAGGCCCCAGCTCCACTCCTCCTCTTCCTCCTCAATGTGCCCCTGAGGGGCAGCCAAGTCCCCCCACCGCAGCCCCCCAAACGCACCCACGGCGCGGCCAGGAAGGTGGTGATGGAGCAAGGTCAGTGAAACAGGTTTCTCCTCCTGGGTGGCTGGAGCAGGCGTCCTTCCCCGCGGCCGGGGAGCTGCGGACTTGTTGACAGCGGCTCTCGTTAGCTGCGTTATTGAGCGGGGCCGAGCGCTGGGCTCCCTTCTCCGGACGTAGCGGCTCAGATGGGGCCCTGCCTGCCCTTTGCATCTCCGTGCCCCTGTTCGGGTGGATGGATGAGCTGCTCAGCCTTCCCTGGCCTCGCACAACCCCGTGGCAACCCCTTGCTCAGGAGGTGTGCTCCGAAGCACCGGTGGGGCCAGGGGTGGCTGCAATAAGCGGGCACTCGTGTGGGAGCTCTCTGTTGGCAGCCCAGATGCGTCTGGGGCAGTTGCCCTGGCTCCGTGGCCCTCAGCCACCCCTGGATGCTGGCACAGCAGCCAGGTGGGCACTGTCAAACCCAGGGGTTGTTTGTGGCTGTGGAGGAAGGGCAGGCTGGGGGGTTGTCATGGCTGAGGTCAAAGGCACCATCCAGGCCATTTGCCAGGCTTCTTCCTCTGTCCCATTCTGGCCTTTTCCCACTTTGTTGGAGCTCCTGTGGGCTTCTCTGTGCTTCTCCCCAGCACTGCTCATGGCTGGTGGCACGACACAGCAGAGACAGGGAAATGTGGAGGTTGCCCACCCCATCTGTGAGCATGGAGAGCCCAGGGACAGCATCCCAGGGGGGTGAGTGCAGGGGAGGGTCCCCACTGCCAGCACTGGGTTTTGCTGTGATGTGACCACACCAGCCATGTTCCACCGCTTCCCAACGGTGGGATAATGGGTAGGGAACAAAGGGATGTTGTAGCAGCTGGATCTGTCCCTGGCACCTCCTGCAGAGCAGAGCCTGTCCTTGGGTGACAGCAGTGGCGTGCTGAGCCTGCTGCTGGCAGTGCCCTGCTGCAACCTCGACCTGGGCACCAGCGTGCTGCAGCCTTCCCAGAGCTGGGGAGAAGACCCCAAATGCATCCTCAACCAGGGTTTAAAGGATTGTTTAGGCCTTTCTGTCTGGGGTTAAGTGGTTTCTGGGGTGGATCACCCTTTGCAGCCCTGTGTTTGCTGCTCCCAGTAAAGCCCCAGGAGCTTCAGCTGGTCCAGTCTTTGCCTGGGTGACTCTTGTGGTGATGGCTGCTCCTGGTCTCACCAGGACCTTCAGAGCTGGGTGGCTATGCTGGCTTTGGAAAGTGCTGTTGAGTTGGAGCTCAGTGTCCTGCAACAGGGAAACAGAGTTGTTTTTAACGTGCATCCTAACAAGTTAAAGCTCAAAGATCGGGGAGCAGGAGCAGCAGGAAGGTTGTCTCTGTCCCTCTGAAAAAGCAGGAAGCTGGGAGGTATTGAAAAAAATCAGGATTGCCACCCACTCCTGGAGCCATCCCAGGGTCCTGGCTGGCATCACTGGGCTCTGTTGCAACCAGGGTCCCCTGTGCCACAAGGCAGGTGGTGTCACAGGGGAGGCAGCGCTGTGGCATGTGTGCTGATGGGTGCTGGCTGTTCCCATGCCAGCCGGGAGTCACACATCCCCCCAGGAGCTTCACTGCCCTCCTCCCTCCCACTGAAGCTTCTGGGGCAGGATGTCCAGGCTGTCCAGGGCACCAGTCCTGTGGTGACCTGCTGACCTCAACTACCTGTGCTCCTGAGGTGTTGGTACTGTCCCAGCTCCATAGGGTTTCCCACCCGCCGTCACCTCTGGGACCTGTGTGTCCCCTGAGCTGATTTTTCTTTCACCCAGATGTCCTTTCACTGGGGGCTGTGCAGGGCTGCTCAGTGCCCTCACCCTGGCACATGGAGCCAGTTTCATTACTGGGGTTGGATTTAAGTCCTCCTAAGACACAGTTCCCTGCAGCTTTGGCTTCTCAGCTTTGTGCTGTCCACTGGTATCAGGGCTGTGCCAGAGGGAGCCAGGAGCCTGGGTGTCACAGGGACAAGCTAGGGACAGGGATCAGTGGTGCCTATGCTCAAAGCACATTTATCCCCAGCAACACCAGTGCTCAGTGAGATGAATCCACACACCTGTCCGCAGCTACATCTTCACCCCAACCCCAGCCTGAAGTCCTCAGCTACCTGCTCTTAAGTCCTTTCCTCTCTCTGTTCTGTTGGGGCAGGAGCCTGGGACAAGACATGTGGCTTTTCCAGCTCCAGGCAACCCTGTAGCTCCCCATTGGCCCTCAGCTCACCCAGCCTGAGCACTGAGAGGCACTGGAGAGTCTCACAGTAGGGGCATTTCCTTGAACGCCTCTGCAGAAACAGCTCCACACCTCTGCAGAGGCTGGAGATGGTTCTTGCAGCCACAGCCCCTCAATTCCAGAGCAAACCTGCTCTCTGGCCCAGCACTGAGCCCTGTGGGAGCTGCTGTCCTGCTCCTGACCTTTGTTCAGCCACAGTCAGGAAATTTAGTTTAACATCCAGGAGGGAACATCTCCCTACCCCACACGTCCAGTGAGCACCCTACCTGCTCCAGGCACTGTGGCCAGACCACCAAAGGCACAGGGGCCTGGGGCACTGGTGATGCCCCTCAACTTGCTCTACCCTGGCTGCCTCCAGGGATGCTCAATGCCATCTGCAGGTGTGTCCCTGAGCTCCTCTGGCCACCCTGCCTGAGAGCAAGCCAGGACAATGGGGACTGGGGTGATGGACATCACCCCACAGAACAGAACACAGGAGGTTCCACCTCAACATGAGGAAAAGCTTCCTTACTGTGAGGGTGATGTAGCCTTGGAGAGGGCTGCCCAAGGAGCCTGGGGAGTCTCCCTCTCTTTTAAGGCCCATCTGGACACTTCCTTGTGTAGCCTGCCCTAGCTGGGGGGAGGGTGGGCTAGATGATCTCCAGAGGTCTCTTCCAACCCATTCTGTGATCAGGGAGCTCACTCCATCCTTGAGACCCTTGGTGTCAGAGTCCATGGCCTTGTCTGATACTTTGTGAGCATTTCTGAACTGCATGAAGCAGAAGCAGACAATAACTTGCCCTGTTAGCACCTAAAGCCAGCTTTAAAATCAAACCATGCTCCACCTCTTCCACTTTCCCAGCAGCTCTCTCCCAGGGAGAGCTGAGCTGTGTCCCCATTGCTGCCTTTCTGGGGCACTTTGGTTTGGGGAACTACCATGGAGAGTCCCAAAAGCCATCCCAAAGATCCTGTGAGGTGCTGCAGCCAAGCCAGGTCAAACCAGTGCCACATCCAGCCCCACACACAGCTGCTGGGGAGCAGTGTGGGGGGCACAGTGCTAAGCATGGCAAAGCTGGGGTGTGCCATGTGTGCTTGCACAGAGCCCCTGCCTGCGCTCCTGCCATCGAACGTTACTCAGCCGCTCATCCAGGAAGTGAATCCCTGGCGGGATGGGCAGGAAATAATTAAGCAACTGGTGTGCAATGGCCCTTGCTGGCCTGGCAGGTCCCAGACCCCAGTGCCAACCTCTGGTGTGGGCACTGAGGCCATCACCAGCACCAGGTGAGACTGGAGGAGAGGGGCATCAGGCAGGGCTGAGGCCTAGGGTAGTCCAGCCCAAGGGAGCTGCCTCCTTGTGGTCCACTCTGCCTGTAGAACCTGTCTAGTGTCTGGTGGGCAGTGCTCCTTCTTGGTTCCCAGATGGCATGGCTGAGCACATCCCAGGGGAGCAGCCTGGGGGAAGCAGTCATGTCCCCGCTGGGCCAGCTGTGGTACCCAGCAGCCTGGCAATGATGCTGCAGTGCTCACTCATCACCTGCAGCCTGCATCTCTAACATCACCTCTGCACATTCTTGGTCCTTCTGTCTTCTTCTTCCTCCAAAATGTGGTCTGGGGACTCAACCAGCTCCTAAGTACCAGGAGACAAAAGCACCTGAGTGACAGCAAGTGACAAAACAGGCTCCTCACAGCAGCTGCATGTGGATAACGGCAGAGCCCTTGAATCAGCATCACTGCAGTGAGTGATGCTGCTCTGGTCAAGAAGCCAGGCCTGTGCAGCTCCAGGGTGGGATGTCCATGCAACAGCCAGACCGTTGGCACATAGGACCAGAGAGTCATTTTAGTTGGAAAAGACCTTTAAGATCATCAAGTCCAACCACAGACCGTCTGGTCCAGCCTTGGGCCAAGGCACAGCCCCTTGGCCTCGCTCTGCTCTCTCCACACCACCTCCTGCACCACAGGGGACAAGGAAAACCTCTCCAAGCTGAACCCAGGGGACTGGCTTTGCTGGGAAACCAAATTTCACAGGGGCAGAAGGCACTTAGGCATTTGTGGCTTGGGGCATTAAGGGATGGCAGTCCCCTGCCGTGGTGCCCGCAGGAGTTGTGCCAGGGCAGCGCAGAGGCTGTTTGCTCGCTGGCAGCACCATGTCAGGGAAACTGCCACCTGCCTTGGTTTCTGTTTGGGAGGGGATTTAAGGGTGTTCTCCAGGGTGTGCCAGCCCTGGCCTCCACCCTGCTTTCATAAGCACCCTCTCCCGAAGGAGCTTGTTGTTCTCAGCTGTGCAGCAGATGCAATTAGCACTAGCAAGGTTTCCCCCATGGAGGATCTGCTGAGGGTCTGGGCACTGCTCTGTCCCCTCCTCATGCCCAGGGCTGGCTCCATCATAAGCCTGGTGGGATGCAGCAGCCAAACCAGCTGTGGGGAGCTGGAAAATAGAGGATGTCTCTTGGGCAGGGGGTTTTGAACACTGTCCTGCAAGGGCTGTCAGCCCACATTTAGAATGGAATAGGAATGGCATGGAATAGGAATGGCATGGCATGGCATGGCATGGCATGGCATGGCATGGCATAGAATAGAATAGAATAGAATAGAATAGAATAGAATAGAATAGAATAGAATAGAATAGAATAGAATAGAATCAACCAGGTTGGAAGAGACCTTTGAGATCATCAAGTCCAACCTATCATCCAACACTATCTAATCAACTAAACCATGGCACCAAGCACCCCATCCTGGTTGGAAGCTGAAGACCAAACCCAAAGTAAAGCAACATGTAGAGTGGTCAAGCATTGGAATGGGTAACCTAGGGAGGTGGTGTTCAAGAAATATGTGGACATGGTGCTTCAGGACTTGGTGGTGTCAGGTTAAAGGTTGGACTCAACGACCTTAAAGGTCTCTTCTGACCAAAACAGTTCTGTGATTCTCTGGTAATATGCCTGAGCCCAAAGAGCAGGTGCTTGCTCTGGGGTTGCAGCACCTCTGACAACCACCCCTGTGCCCACAGACCATCCTACTCACCCCACCCGGGCAGCCGTGGGCCTGAGCTCATCTCTCAGGCTCTGCAGTGCTGTATTGGTGCCATGGCTCAGTTTTCATCTCTCCCTGTGGTGATGCAGGTGGCCAGGCTAGTCTTGGGGCTCTGCAATCCTGAGTGGCATTTCTGGGCTTGGTCTTAGCAGTGTGGGGAGTGGTGCTTGGGTATTATCATGTCACCAAACCTTCTCACCAGCTCTTGGGAGGAAAGACAAGTTGGGAGAAGGGATCTCAGTCAGCATCAGCCCAATACCAGGAACAGCTCGGGTGCTCCTAATGAAAAGACAGTTAGGGAGCATGCAAACCCCAGTTACCCAGCAGGCCCCCAGATACCCACCACATCCCTCTGGCACCTTCTGGAGCCTTTTGTGGGTTGGGCAATCTCAGGGATCCACTTCTCCCTGTCCTTTGCTGGGATACACTGGTCTCCACTGCACTGGAGTGACAGCCACGTGGCCCAGGGCAAATCAATCCCCCACTATGTCCAGCACAAAACAATGCCCAGGGGAATCAGAGCTGGTAGCTGATTTGTGGTGGTCAGCTGGTGGTCTGCTGGTTGTCCAGAGCAGGGGTGGAGGGCTTGGGTGAAGTCCCACATGTGCATGAGGAAGGGGTGAGTTTAACCACGAGAGCCTCACCTGAGCATAGGTTGCAGACCCTGCTGGCAGCAGGACTTGGTGAGCATCTTTCTGCCGTGCTGCACCCCTCACAGCCACAGTGGGCAGCGGGTCCTATCCTGCTCTCTCAGACGCGGTCCCAGCAGAGGGAGCTGTGACATTAGCGAGCACAGCCACTGCTCTCCCTGCTGGGGCAGCAACCTCTGGCTTTGGAGAGGGACCAAAGTAAACAGTGCTGTGGCCCCGGTGCTGCACAACCTTCGCGGAGAGGTCCCTGACTCAGCACATCTGAGCTGTCCCTTTGGCCTGGAAACCAAGGCAAGAGTTATGCAGGACTTGCAAATTCAAATGTAAAACTGGTTTAGGTCTAAAAGTGACTTTAAAAGGTCTCCTTCTTGGCTTGCATCCATGCAGAAAGATCCCAGACCTTTGGTGCAGCAGTGGTGTTCAGCTGATACCAAAGCATCTCTGTGTGCAGTGGCAGAGGGCTGGGACCCCTCACCTTTCTTGGTGGGACTTCAGCCACTTAGGGAACAGCAGGACAGAGAGCTGCCTTCCAAGGGGTGCTTCTTACTTGCAGAGAGACTTTTTCATGCCCTCCCCCCCCCAAGACACACACACTCCAGACACACACACAGAGGCAGGAAGCAGCAGAGCTTCACACCAAACAGACCCTGTCCTCCAAAAAAGCAAAGCTACAGCTCTAAAGGGACAAAGGTGGTCCAGATCCCAGCCAGACCCAGGGTGGGTCAGATCCCAACCAGACCCAAGGCAAGTGCATGCAGACAGCCAGAAGTCACTGTGCTCAGGTCATCCCTTATCATCTGCATCCTCGAGATAAGCAGTGCCAGTAACAATGTGCGGCAGCTCTCTGATCTCCGTTTGCAACACAACAGGCATGGTGCCAGCAGCCCATGGCAAGGGGCTGTTGACTTCCTCCCATTAGGATATGTCACTGCCCAGCTTTCCATCCCATTGCTGCACCCAAAACCCCTCCTGCCACCCAGAGGCCACCCAGAGATCAAGTACAGAGTTCAGTGGAGCTGGGAGCTGAGGGCTCAGAGTGCAATGGTCAGTGAGAGATGCTAATGGGTCTGAGAAGAAGACCTGGCACTAAGGGTCAAAACTGTGTTTGGAGCATAGATGCACCAGGGAGGCCTGGGAGAGGTTCTTGGCTGCAGCCTGGTGCTACACTTGGTACTGAGAAGCTCTTGAAGGTGAAAGTCAAGGTCCTTTGCATGCAAACTGCTAATACAGCCCAGTGCCCTGGAGAGATGGGACAGAAACATTACCTCCTGGGGGTAGTCATTTGACCACTAGAAGGCAACTACTGACATGCTCAAACCACCAGCTTCATCTCAGACTGCTGCCCTCAAGACATCACAGACTGGACTCATGCAAGTGATGAGCACCTAGTGACTGAAGTCAGGGCTGCCACATCTCAAACCAAGCAGTCCCAAGCCACAGCCATCAAAACTCCCTTCCAAAAACTCAGCATCAAATAAAAACCAGAACCAAGAACCAGGAGAGCCATCAGGACTCCCCACCCCTCTGCTCCCCTAGCCCAAATCCCCAATCAACCTCTTGGCTCCAGATAGAATGAATTGCAAGTATTTATTCTGGGTCCTTTTGAAAGTACCATCACGTCTCTCCTTCCATTCATGGCTTTGTGTGGTCTCTCAGCATCCTAGCCAGCTGTGCAGCACACTTCTTCCTCCAACAAGCAGGTGGCCGTGGTCCCTTCAGGCTTGGCAGGTTGGAGCTGCCTGGTGGTATCTCAGCAGTCATCCCAGGTACCGCCTGGGAGCATTGCACAGACTGGGAGCAGAGTGAGGGGGCAGGAGGGCTGTCCAGAGGGACTGGTGGGGATGGCTGTAGCTTTCAGCTGCCCCAGGAAAGGAGCCTCTGGCTTGTGTTTTCTGGCAACTTAGAACTGGGTTTGACTCTTCATCGTTAAAAAATAAAAGTAAAAATGCTGCTGCTATCTGCAAAAGGAATGAGAGAAATCAGTCAACACCCCAAAGATCCAAGGATGAGCTCTACTGGATGACTGTAAGCCCGGCAGGAAGCACACAGCTGTGTGAAGGTTGGAAGCTCAAACACCACAGCAGACCGGGATGCCAACATCCATGACAGTGGGGAGACCCAGACTTGTGCCTTCCCTTCTCCTGCACGGGAGGCAGATGGTCCTTCAAACCAACCAAACCATGGAACCACCACCACCAGCCCCCACCCAGATATGCAACCTCCAAAGGTCTGAGTCAGACCTCAAGAACTTGGGGAAGTTTTGGATTCCCCATGCCACTGGGCGCTGCCATCAGCCTGCTCCCACCGGGAACTGTGGTTGATTTCCTAACCCCTTCAGGGGGTGAAGAGTGAAGAGAAGCCTGGGCATGGCTGAAAATCTCAACTAGAGGGACTCAGGAGAATCAGCCCACAGAGCAGGCTGCATTCATACAGGTTATGAAACAAAACGAGGGCTTCACATCCTGCCCAGCCACATTAGAGCTGTTGAGTAATGAACTAACACCGTTGCCACCTCTCCAAACTCTCATCGTTTCCACACCAGCAGGAATTTGCCCACACACAGAAGCACTGAGGTTACCTGGACTCCTACTCTTCCAAGAGGGTTGGAAACAAGACCTTACATTATAGAATCACAGAATTGTCAGGGTTGGAAGGGACCTCAAGGATCATCCGGTTCCGACCCCCCTGCCATGGGCAGGGACACCTCACACTGCAGCAGGTTGCTCCCAGCCACATCCAGCCTGGCCTTCAAAACCTGTTTCAGTGTCTAACCACCCTCATGAGGAAGAACTTCTTCCTAACATCCAATCAGAATCTACCCATTTCTAGTTTTGCTCCATCCCCCCAGTCCTATCACTCCCTGATACCCTCAAAAGTCATTCCCCAACTTTCTTGTAGCCCTCTTCAGATACTGTAAGGCCACAAGAAGGTCTCCTTGGAGCCTTCTCTTCTCCAGACTGAACAGCCCCAAATCCCTCAGTCTGTCCTCATAAGAGAGGAGCTCCAGCCCTCTGCTCATCCTCATGGCCCTTCTCTGGACATGGTCCAGCATGTCCAGATCCTTGCTGTAATAGAGGCTCCAGAACTGGATGCAGTACTCCAGGTGGGGTCTCACCAGAGTGGAGTAGAGGGGGAGAATCACCTCCCTTAACCTGCTGGCTATACTTGGGAGGGTAACTCCTGCTGTGCTGCAGGTAGAATCATAGAATACTTCAGGCTGGGAAAGACCTTTAAAATCAAGTCCAACCATCAACCCATCTCCACCTGCTGAGGGGTTTAATCACTCAAGGGCTCCATCTCCTACTTACAGCTCAGTGTCTACAATGACATCTGGCTTCTCCAGAGTCTGCCGTCTCCTCTGGATGGCATCCACAATCTTTTTCCTGGGGCCCAAGGGGATATTGATGCTCTTCAGGTCGTTGTCTGAACACAGCATGAGGGCCTCCAAGTCGATCTTTTCCTTCTTCAAGATGGAAACGAACTCAGACATGTGCAGGGAGGCCAGGAAAGTCTCCAAGGGGCTGGTGTCCGGCTCGTCGTCGTCGTCTAAGCCCAGCTCCGCCTCGTCCCAGGGCAGCTCCTCCGCGTTCCTCTCCTGCAGGCTGTTGGCACTGCCAATGCTGTCGTTGAGACTTGGCGAGCGCTGCAGGCGGCTGCGCAGTTGGACTCCTACCCCCTCCGCGTGGTCCTCGCCCAGGGTGCCAGGCTCCTCCGGGCCGATGCCGAAGAGGCCGCTGCTGACGTAGTTGCGCCGGAACACCATGGTGCCCAGCCCCGGGCGGTTGAACAGGGAGTCGTGGCCGGAGTCGGTGCTGACTTCCGAGTGGGCAGAGTCCATGTGCAAACCCGGGTCGCTTATGGCACGGGAGACGGCGTCCTCGTCCGTCAGGAACATGTCCCTGATGTTGCGCCGCGTCCACTCCTTGGGGCTGGCGTAGGTGCCCTGCTTCACGAACATGATGTCGTTGCCCAGCTGCAGGCCGGACAGGGACCTGACGCTCTTCCTCCCGTCCTCGTAGATCTTGAAGGTCCCGTCCACCTGCTTCTTCTTCTCCAGCTTCTTCTGGATTTTCGTCTTTCCCTTGGCTGTGCCGTGGAGGGTGGCTTGCGAGTATGGCAGGGAGGTCACCATAGACATGTGCTGGAACTTCTTGCTCAGGGTGCTGCTCGAGTAGCTGGAGAAGCTCATGGTGTCCGAGTTGTCGGACATCTCCTTCCGGTACCGCTTCTCCATCCGCTCGTGGTGCTTCTTCTGCAGCTTCACGCAGTCCTTAATCCTCCTCTCGGCGTCCCGAAAGGCCTTGTCCTTCAGCTTGCTCACCAGCTTGGGGTTGAGGCTGCTCTGCTTGGCGGCGATGGAGTCCAGGTAGCGCACGCACTCCATGTGCCCCTTCATGGCCGCCATGTCCAGAGGGGTGTGGTAGTCGTTGTCCAGGCACCAGATGTTGGCCCCAAAAGAGATGAGGAAGGAGAGGCAGTTCAGGTGGCCGTTGGCTGCTGCCAGGTGGAGAGGGGTGTTCCCCCAGATGTCACATTTGTCTGGATCACCCCTAGAGGGCAAGAATAGAATCACAGAATCAATAAGGTTGGAAAAGACCTCGAAGATCATCAAGTCACCCAACACGTCATGACTGCTAGACCACGGCACCCTTTCTGAACACCTCCAGGGATGGGGACTCCACCACCTCCCTGGGCAGCACATTCCAATGGCCAACAGCTCTCTCTGTGAAGAACTTTCTCTTCACCTCCAGCCTAAACTTCCCCTGGAAGAACAACCAGTTAGCATGCAGGCATGGCTGACAGACTCTGTTGAGGCATTCCCAGCCAGGCAGGGTCTAACCAGCACCAACTGTTGCCACCTTGAAATATGGAGTTATAAATTCCATGCCTTTGGCTCCCCACAGCTCAGTTTGAAGGGGATCTTCTGGAGGGGTGCACCACTGACATGGACTCAGGTGCCTGACACACAAGTCCACAGTGATTCCCATCAGGTGAATTTAGCTCTCAGGAGACAGCTGTACCTGCACCAAACCAGCTTCTGGGAGGGAGGTATGCCACTTTCTGAAAAGCCCAGGACTGAGACATGAGACTGGTTCTGAAATGGCCAAAGCTGAGACATAGGCCTGATTCTGAAAAGCCCAGAGCTAAGATATGAGACTGGATATGAAATGCCCAGAACTGAGATATGAGACTGGTCCTGGAAAGCCCAGAGCTGAGATATGAGACTGGGTCTGAAAAGCCCAGAACTGAGATATGGGCCTGATTCTGAAAAGCCCAGAGCTAAGGTATGAGAGTGGATCTGAAATGCCCAGAACTGAGATATGGGGCTGATTCCAGCTCACTCTGGAATTTCAAATCTCAAACATTCCACTAAATTCTAGTCAGGTTCTACCTGCAGATCTTAGCCTCATTCAGATCCTGTGGAGGGACATCCCAAAGTACCTCTCTCCACACCACATTCCGTGTGGGACACCATGGAGTCCTACCATGAAAGTGTCACCATGGAATGGTCATCCTCAGCAATGGTCCTGAAACCCAGCAGGTGCTGCAGCTCCCCATGAGTGCCTGGAGCAAGTGAGGGCAGAAGAGGGCACCCTGGCAGGAGGGAACAAGCAGAATCGCTTGGCATTGGCCTTGGGGTTGGGGTTTTGGGGGGTGGGGGATTTGCTGTGCCACGCCTGGTCTCGATTACACGGCCTGAAGCACATTGGTATTAGCACATCCTGAGAATCCAGTTTCAGAGAAAGTGGAGATTAGGTTTCTGCACTCCTCAAGAGCTGGACACTCAACTACTGCCACCAGCAACTCCTCTGGCGGTGCGCTGGCCCCCGGTGCAGCGAGCTGCTGATGGGACACAACTGCTTGCCCACATCTCCTGCTTCCCCTGACAGCAAGGACTGATACCTAGGGTAGAGGGGAAGTCTGTCCTCCTGGCATTCCTCTCTATTTGTGATCTACTGAAACAAGAGAGAGTTCACACCCCTGCTGGCAGCAGCCCTGGCCCCAGCGCTGTGCTAATGATATGCAGCCAGCAGCAGTATCTGTCAACAAGACTCCGCACACATGGGCAAAGCAAAGCCCTTTATTAAAGCTGGGCAGCTCCACCACCCTCGAGAGCAACTCCCCACGGGCAGCATGGCTCTGGCAGAGCTCTGGCTCAGCACAGCTCCTGCCCAGTTCCACACCAGCCTTTCAGGGAGCTCTAGAGGAACCCAGTGCTGTCCCTCCAGCACAAAGGCCTCAGCTCCAAGCCCTGCTGCCACCAAGAGTCTGGAAGGCAAGGAGACTTGTGAGAGACTGCACACTTGAGACCTTCAGCCTGCATTACTTTACTCCTTGCTGCTTTAGGACCTGTGTTGACCAAAGCTGGGAACAGCAGAGCCCAGAACCCTCTCCCAAACCCCACAAGATCTGTGCTACAGCCCATGTCACCTAAGAGACTGAAAACTACTTCAGAGAAAGAGCATGGAGATCACAGGAGCTGAGGGACTTCTTTCCCCTCCTGCTTTGCATCTTTACCAGCACATTCATCCTCCCATGCTGCCAGCAGGCTCCCTGGGTACTGCTAGTCAGGGGACAGCAGAGCCAGAGGAGGGCCACCAGCTGGTGTAATGACCAGCACGCAAACCTCAGGCTTTGCCAGCATCTCAGCCATGAAATACCAAAGGGAAATGATTCTGCAGAAAGCAGAAGTAACAGAGAGTGTCCAAACATTAAGCTGGAGATCATCTGGGCACAGGGAGTGAGCTTCGTGGCTGTACTCCCACAAAGCTGCTATGAAATGTGCTCAGCTTTCCCCTCGTGGGAGCAGCAGCAGCAGCTCCACCACAAAACCTGTAGAAGCTCAATAAGTAGGACCTGGAGCCTGCTGGTAAATTCAGCAAGTTAGTCAAAAGGTTCAAAACTATGGAAAGCCCCCAGAAGGCTCACAGAGCCTGCAGGACTTCTGTATCCAGAGCCTTTGATACCTCCCACGGAGGCAGATGTGTGCTAGGAAGGAGCAGGGCAGGAGAGCAGAGGGTCAAGGAGCCATGAAACCAGCAGTAGGAGAGGAAGGAGCAGCTGAGTTTCCAGGAGTGGTAACTCCCCAGCCCTTGCTTCCACCCTCGTAGTGACATGTCCAGGCTGGGAAATTCATGGGGAGGATAAATATTTGATGAATTGCAAGAGAAGGGTAAATTATTGATGGAGCTGGCTTAAAGAGCCAGTGAAACTGGAACTGCCAGCACTGGTGGTGGGACTCCAGTGTGTGAAGAGTTCTTAATTTGTTTACATGTGCTCTGAATGGGCACACATGTGCCCAGCATGTGTGGGCAAATGCACCATGAGGGTCCCAACATGGACACAGACTCATGATGTGGACAGTGATTTAGCAGTGAGCTTCCTGGAAAGAATCTTGCTCCCCCAAGCCGAGTGTATGGATGCTCAATCCATAAAGAACCTCCCAGAGCCCATCCTTGTGTCTGTCAGGTGGCAAAGGGTAATGCCAGGGAGGTTTTGGTGGGTTCACATTTGAAGGTCTGCTTACCTCAGAGAGTAAGTGAGGGGAAAGAGAGCACCAAACTCAGCTCTCCCTGGACATTTCCACTGTCTAGAAACAACAATATTAGAGCAAAGTTCTCTCTCTAAGTCCCTTTGTGCTCTAAATATTTGCCAGAGGTGCTGAAAATGCAGCAGGAGGAAAGAGGAATGGTGTCTTGCAAAGGAGAGGTGTTTGATCCAGCACAGATAATAAACATGAGGCCCTGCCTCTGGCCAGGTGTCTGTCCCAGCAAAACTTCCCCTCCAGGGTGCTGCGCACGAGGAGATGCTGACTGCAGGGTCCACTAAGTGGGAACCTATTTTAATGACAGGTCTGAAGCGCAGCCCTGCTGGGCTTCAAAGCGTTTCCCAGTGCTGAGTCAGCTCCTGTAATAGCCAGTATGAAAAATGCTGTTAATTGAGCCCCTTGGGTGGACCTGTGCACCTCCTGAGTCACCCTGGCCACACCGTCACACGCAGGCTCACTCCCTTCCTGCTGGCTTTTCCCCCTCACTTCTCCCATGGGCTCCCAATTAGCCAGGGAATCCAGCAGCACTTACACGTCCTCCCCTGGCTGCACGTGGGAAGTGCCTCTGATAGCAAAGGGCTGGCTCAGCCCTGCCTCATGGAGGGGTGTGTGGGAAGGATTGAGGCATTGGACCGCAAGCCAGCCAGGTGCAGAGTGTCTCTGGTTCCCATTGGATATAGGAAGAGAGAGGGGGAAAATCATTTATGGCTTGAGGGGGGGAAAAAGCCAACCAGCAGCTGCAGCACAACCAGTCAGGGCAAGGAGCTAAGCAAAGGCTAGAAGTAAGCAGAACAGATGTTTGGACCCAGAGCTGAGCCTTGAGTCCTGTATCCCAAGCATTATGTAGTTGGTAGTACGTCAAGGATTTGGCTTTTCTCCAAGTTCAGATCCCCCCCAGATCATGAAATCATGGAATACTTTGGGTTGGAAAGGAGCCTTGAAGGTCACCTTGTCCAAACCTCCTGCAGTGAGCAAGGACATCCCCAGCTAGACCAAGGCTGTTCAGGGCGTCATCAAGTTTGACCTTGAATGTCTTATGGGATGGGGCCCCCACCACATCCCTGGACAGCCTGTTCCAGGCTTTCACCACTCTTGTTGAGCAGAACTTCCTCCTGATGTCCCACCTAAATCTATCCTGCTGTAGCTTCAAACCATTGCCTCTCATCCTGTCACTCCAAGCCCTTCTAAACAGTCCCTCCCCAGCCTTCCTGGAGGTCCCCTTCAGATATTGCAAGGCTGCTCTAAGGTGTCCCCAGAGCCTTCTCTTCTCCAGGCTGAACAACTCCAGCTCTCCCAAGCCTGTCTAACCCAGCTCAGGTGCTGCAGCTGAGGTTCATCTCAGGGCTCTCTGCCTCTTGCAGCAGCAAAAAGCGAGGCCAGCAGTTATTGTTCCTGGTGACTGTTACCAGTGGCTGTAGGCTGGCAGTGCCCAGGGGCACATCTCCTGGCTCAGCACTTCCCCATGCCCATGCTGACTCCGAGCAGCCAGCTCAGGTGCCGGAAGCAATGAAGCTGTGACAGCTCCACCCTGCTCCCTCACCTTCCTGCAGGTCATCGCCCAGGGGAAGGTTCCCACCACCAAGGCCAGGCTGCTGCTGGCAGCCACAGGGCCATCAGCCCTGTGGCATGCAGAGGATGCACATCACCTTCACGTGCCTTGCTGCAACCTCTGCTGCAGCCTGCCCCAGCCAGGCTGACCTGCCTCCCTCGAGCAGTCTGGCTGATGGCAGGAGCCATCTCATCCCCTCCAACACAGCACTGAGCCACTCACCCCCACTCTGCCATCACCATCCAAAGCAGCTGTGACCTCCCTTTCTGTGAGAAGGGAAACTGAAGCACATCTCTGCACAGAAACACGGGGTGACAAAGCTGGCTGCAGACCAGCACAACACATCCTCCCCTCTCCTGTAGCCCTCTCCAAGACAAGACAGTCCTGGCCATTCTCAGCTGAGGCCCCCAGACCTGTGTTTAACTGGAGCTGGCCTGCTGCCTGTCCCTGCCACAGTAGTTCATAATGAACCACACTGAAGAATTACAGCCTCTGAAAAGCTGCAATGCTAAATGCCAGTTGGCCTGCCCTGGCCCAGCCATCATGTTAATTGAGTTTGCTTCTCTTGCTGGAGCCCAGCCAGCAGGAAGAAAAAGGCTTTTTGTGCTGCAAACAAGAAGGATGAGCCACTGCTGCTCCCTCCATCCCAAACTCTCTCTTCATCCCAGTGCAAAATCATAGAATCATAGAATCAGCAGGTTGGGAAAGACCTCAGAGATCAATAAGTCCAACTTCTTACCTAACACCTAACACCTCCTGACAACCAAACCATGGCTCCAAGTGCCACATCCAATTCTTTATTGAACACCTCCAGGGATGGTGACTCCACCACCTCCCTGGGCAGCACATTCCACTGGCCAAAAGTGGCACAGAGGCACAGGTACATCACCAGCTGCTATGGACAGAGCCATAAACAGGCTTGTGTAGGGGCTGAGAGAATGAACTTCCCTCAGGGATCCCCCAACAGGTCTAGAATAGTTTCTTTCCCCCTCCCCATTTCAGCACTCTACCATGAGCTGCTGAGCACATGGGAGCATGAATGAAGCTCCTTCACTGATGACAGAGCCTGGCCTGCAGCAGGACACAACAACCAGAGCCACCACTTCTACCTGCCTCCCACAGCCCTGCTTCCTCAGGGTGCCTCCAGCCAGCCTCTCTGAAGGACATTTCATAACAGCCTGGCCTCAGCACTCAATCTCCCAGCTTGTTTGGGCACCAGTACCACTGCCCAGCACTGGCAAGGAGGAATGGCAGGTTTTGCTGCCCCAAGACTCTTGTATCACCCTGCAAACCATTCAGAGGCTTCAGACCCCAAAGCTGCTTCCCACCCCACCCCTGCAGGGAGCCAGCCCAGCCCTGAAGCCTTCACTCCCCCGAGGCACTGCTCCATGCCATGGTCCAACGCTCTCTGCCTTGCAGTGCAGGGCTCTCTGTGCCAAAGGAGGGACATTTGGGCAGCAGAGGCCAGAGAGAAATGTTGGGGACACTTGGAGGTCCTCTCTCTTGCCTTCCAAATGTGACAGTGCAGGTGGAATTGGATCACATCCAATGCAGAGCTCAGTGTCACCCCTGAACAAGACCTCAGCGCCACTGCGAGTTGCCCTAAGCTCTAGCAGCAAATGACAAGGTCTGACCACGGTCTCTCCTGCTCTCTCAGATCCCCTTGTCCCCACACTGGGGCTTTCCTGCCCCTCACAGCCCCCAGGCTGGCTGTGGGGAGCAGGGGAGTGTCTGTCCCCAGACTGAGCTGAGTGAGGGTGAGGAGGCTACACTGATCTCTGCTTGGTCCTGGGTGAGGAGCTGATGTGAATGCTGAGCCTGAGATGGATTTGTGGAGCTAAGTGCATCCCACAGAGACACACTTTGCTCCCCCATACATCACATAAAGGGCAGCAGGCTTTTGCCAGGCTGTTTTCCCTGTCAGGAACAAATGTATATTAGGCTGTTAATTAAGGAGCAGCCAAGCTGCACTCAGACATGACTGAGCCCCGGAGGACTTTTTAATCCAATGTGAATTTATAGAAGGGGCTCCTCCATTGGAAAGCAGCCCCTGGGCTTTGGGGAGAGGCAGAAACTGCTGGCTTGGAAGCAGAGGTTGGATGCAGGCAGTGGTGCTGCAGGGTGTCCTGTGATGGAGGCAGGAGATATAAGGAAATACGACACAGAGAGATAGAAAGTCAGTCTGAAAGTCCCAGGCCGTGGATGAATGCCCCTCCAGAAAGCAAATGAGGAAGGCAGAGCCTTTCTGGAGGGGTGTTCATCCATGGCATGGGCCTTTCAGACTGACTTTTAAGGCCATCAAAGAGTCTTTGGAACCATTTCTCGTTTCAAGGGTGTCAGCCCCAGAGATCCTGCACAGTGGAGATGCAGCTGATCAGGTGCAAGACCTGCAAATACAGCCCAGGGTGGACAGAGGAAATCCCCTCACTGAGCCTCAACCCAGTCTGTAAGAGCAAAGCCTTTCCAAGGAGGCATGATGTCCATCCTGGCTGCCAACCTCAGCACTGTTCCTCAATATTAGAAAGAAAGAAACCAAAATCAGCACCACCAGCAAGCTCTCAACACTCTCAACAGAGGCCACCCCACCCTTAGGTGAGGTGCTCAGAAGAGCTGCTGGAGCAGAAGGAAGCACTGGCACGTGCTCCCCTGGGAGGCTGGTAAGGACAGGAGAGCCACGTACCACTCGAGAAAGAGCTAAGCATGGCAGATCTTGCCTCAGCACAGCCTTTTGGTGAGGTTCTCCCAAAACCAAGATGTAAAGCCCTCCGGTCTGTTGAGTCCTCTCAGTCCCACCCCCTTCTCTTCACCATATCTGTGTTTACAGAGCCAGAGACACTCAGACTTGGCAGCCCAGGCTGAGGTGCCAAGAGACACAGCAGCATCGAGCAGCATCCACTGGGGTGGGGGAACAGGACTGGGCTTCAAGAAATCTGCTCTTGAGGAACCTGCTCCTGAATATCCTGGCTCCAGGTGCCTGACAGGCTGCCCAGGGGTCATGTACTGAGACCTGGCTTTGGGTGAAACAGATAAGTGTCACCTACTGCCTGCTGGCACTGCAAGCATGTGAGCCTATCTTGGGGCAGAAGGAGCAGCTCTCCTCTCTGCCCCCTCATTTAAAAGGGCTTTTTTTTCCCCCTCACGGCAGTGACCCCATGTGCTTGCACTTCAGCTCTGTCTGTCCTTGCAGCACCTGCCTCAAGACTGTCGAACACTTGCAGGGGGGACCCAGCCCCATCTCAAAAGGGGTTTGGGGCAGGGTTGGTTAGAGGGTCAGAGGAGCTGGGAACACACAAGAGCAGCTCTCAGCAGCACTGGGCTAGACTCAAAGCACCATAAGGTCTAAAAAATAACAGAGGGAAGGACAAGAGCAGGGCTGTTCTGGACAGAAACCGTCATTGGGGGGCGGGGAGGGCACCTGCACCCCCACTTGCAAGCAGGGAAAGGGGGAAGAGGGGGCCCCAGCTCCCCCGTGCCCCAGCGGCAGGCAGCCAGCAGCACTCACCCTCTGCTGACAATGAGGCGCAGGGCGTCCAGGTTGCCGTGGTAGGCAGCCCATAGCGTCGGGGTCATCCCATCCTCATCCGGAGAGTTCAGGTCCTTCTTGGTGGCTTCCTTCAGGAGGTCCAGGTAGCCATCCCGAGCTGCTCGGTGGTACTGGTCATTCATGGTGCAGAGTGGTCCCCGGGAGGGTGCATGGGTGCCCAGGGGTGCTCAGAGGATGGGCATGGAGGCGGGGAAGGGGGAGCTGCCAGGAGAGCCCAGCTCGCCTCGCACAGCTCTGCAACAGCAGGACACCTGAGAAGTGCTGGCTGGGAGGCAGGAGCTCCTCCAAGCCCAGCCAGCCAGGTTCTCCAGTGCTTCCCTGGGTCCTAAGCATCCTCCAGCCCTGAGAACTCCTCGCCGCAGACCTTTCACGCATCAGCTCCGCTGCACATCAAAAGCTCCAATTAAGCAGCACGGCAGCGCTGGGCTCAGCCGGGGGCCGTGGGCACAGGGTCACACGGTGACAGCTTGCCAGGTCCAAATGTCCCCTAAGTGGAGCAGGCTGCCAGGAAGGCTCATGGGCTGTATCCTGCTCGATATCCCTGCATGACCCTCACCAGAGCAACCCCAGCTGGAGTGAGGGGCGGCAGCAGCAGCCAGAGGAGGATGTGCGGGCTGCTGGAGCACAAGTCCCCAGTGTCCCCACTCACAGCCTGGGACCTAGATGGATGCTCCTGCTCCCTGCAGAGATGGTGGAGAGCAGTCTGGTGACCACCCCTGATTTTGAAGCAGCACCAGGGGTGTTGACAGCTCAGGTTTTCCTGGTTATACATATTAAAAAGCAGATACATAGCTATTTGTATCTCCCTAGTGTCACTAGGCAGACAAGGGCAGACCCTGTCACCATCCCTGTCACCATTCTTGTCTCCCAGCTACCCTGCCTGTGCTTGCAGGACTCTGCTTGCCAGGGAACTGTGCAACAAACTGCTCAACAGGAATCCATGATAACCCAGAGCAACTCACACAGGTTGAAGGACTCTCTCCCTCCCCCTCGCCCCCTCTTTGGAGAGCAAAAGACCTCCCTCCCCCCAAAATAAAACCCCAAACAA
This sequence comes from Dryobates pubescens, assembly GCF_014839835.1. Lineage (NCBI taxonomy): Eukaryota > Metazoa > Chordata > Aves > Piciformes > Picidae > Dryobates > Dryobates pubescens. The sequence continues at coordinate 17,940,121 of NC_071631.1, read as the reverse complement.
ACAAACAAACAACAAAACAAAACAAAACTAAACTAAACTAAACTAAACTAAAAAACAAGGAAAGAAAAAGCCAAAACAAAACAATCAAACAAACAACCCCCCCCAAAACCTGCTCCTGTCTGTAGCTTGGAACTTCTCCTGTGGTGTGCTCCAGGGGCAGTGTCTGACCTCTGGTGCCTTCCATGCTGAGCCCTGTGGGGAGTCCCAGGCAATGCCTCCAGTGCAGGATTCCCAGGCCCTGGGCACCCTCTGCTGTCAGGAGCGATGAAGCCAAGCCTTGACACTGCCCAAAGCATGAAGCTGTCAGAGCACATTGCACCCAGCAGTGCATGGTGTCCCCTGGGATGGGCTGTCATGAAGGAGCAATTTCTTGTTCCCTTCTTCTGTGTTTTGTCTACCGTGTCCTGGCTCTGGCGATGGAGATGCCCTGGGTTGGAACTTGTGGCTGCCACCATGGCTCTGGGACAGCACACGAGGTTTGGAGAGGGTGAGGCAGCCACAGCAGATGGGTGAGAAAGGAGGGAAGAGCAGAAAAATGGGGACAGGCTGAAAGGCAGAAGCATAGGAAAGAGAAAAGCAGACCTCCCTGCGTCTCTGGAAGCAAAGAGATGTCCCAAACAGCAGGGTGGCCCTCAAGTGGTCCCAGATGCATCCACACAAGCTGCAGGAATTAACCCTTGAGTGACCCACACGGAGTCATCAGCCTGCCTGCCTGGGGACCTCTGGAAGTGCCCCAGAGATGGGGTCTGCTCCCTGCGGGGTTTGCTGGTGGCAGCAGATTTGTACTCATCCACTCAGCCTCCCTGGGAGAGCTGATGGGATGTAGGAGAGATGGAGATGTTTGGGACCCTTCCAGGTGAAGAGCAGCATCATAATGTGTGTCATTCGTTGCTGAGGTTCTTCAATGATTCTTGCAGTACTAACTAATTAGGCTTCTTATGCTGTGTGGTGGCTCCCGGGGTGGGGGCTGGGAGCATTGCTCAAGGCAGCAAACACTCTTTGCCCTGTTGCTGGCGGCTGAGGACAAAAGAGGGAGAAGAAAGCAGAGCCTTTAGCTCAGGGAAACTCCCATCCTCTGACCTCTGCAAAACATGATCATTATCAGCTCGGGTTCACCACACAGGGGTCTGGGCTTGCCCAGACAAAGAAAAGATCACAGAAATATAGAATCATTTTGTTTGGAAAAGACCTTTGTGATCACTGAGTCCAACCATTATCTAAGCCTACCGAGGCTGGTGATAAACCATGTACCTCAGCACCACATCTCTGGGGGCTTTAAACACCTCCAGGGATGGAAACTCAACCACCTCCCTGGGCAGCCTGCTCCAAGTGTTTGAGAACTATTTCAGTGAAGAAGTTTCTTCTAATGTCCAACCTAAACCTCCCCTGGGGGAAACCTGAGGCCATTTCTGATCAACCATTCGCTGCAACGAGGAATCCCCAAGGATCCACAGGAGGCCAGGGTGCAAGGATCACAGCAGTGAGCAGGCAAAGGATGGGACTGAGAAAATGCACAACAAACAGCCCCATCTCTGTGTGCATCCAAGAGCAGGGACACCTCCAGCAGAGCCAACCTCAGGAAGCAATAAAACTTGTCCTTAGCCACTCATAGAATCATAGAATCAGTCAGGGTTGGAAGGGACCACAAGGATCATCTAGTTCCAACCCCCTGCCATGGGCAGGGACACCCCACACTAGATCAGGCTGGCCAGAGCCTCATCCAGCCTGGGCTTAAACACCTCCAGGGATGGGGCCTCAACCACCTCCCTGGACAACCCATTCCAGGGCTTCACCACTCTCATGGTGAAGAACTTCCTCCTCACCTCCAGCCTGAATCTCCCCACCTCCAGCTTCATTCCATTCCCCCTAGTCACCCTGTCTCCCCACCTAAACCTAACAGCTGGGGGAAGAGAACTCTCAAGCAAAAGCTGTCCCCTCACCTGGCAATCCCACCTGCACACCATGGTTTGGGACAAGACTTTCTGTTTGAACTTAAGCTCCTGAGGACCAGAGGAAGGTGATCCCGCCCAGAAACGCCCAAGGCAGTGCGTCAGCAAAGGCAAATGTGCCTTCCAGTTCCCAAGTCCCACCCTGCCCTTAGTGCTAGACCTTCCTCATTGCTGCCACCACGGGTGGGAAAAGCTTGAGCTACAAATGCAGATTGCTTCTTTCCCTCAGAAACACTCCAGGCACGGAGCAGCCTGATGGGAAGGGGAACAGGGGGGAGGCACAGTATTTATTGTGCTCAGTTAAGCAGAAAAGCCAAGCCCAAAATCGTCAGCAAAGGCAAAGTTCATCATCTCAACCATCTTCTCTCAAAGAAGGAGCTCTCATGCCTGTGGGGAGATGGGTTTGCTGGGGGTGGCTTTGCTTTCTGGTGACCATGACCCTGTGACCAAGCGGTCTGTGCCACGCTTAGCTGTGTTGTCACCTCATGCCCTCCTCAGGTAAATAACTCTTATCTCCTCCTTTCTCCCCTGCCTTCCCCAAAACCAGCTATTGCACAAAATGGATCACATGAGCTCCTCTGAGAAGCCCAGGAAGCACTGCTGTCACCTCCAGACATGGTATAAATCACAGAGACATCCCCAAGGGTATAAATTCTTTGGCTGACCAAGCTGCAGCAACAGGGCAACCTCTGGGCCTGGCAAGAGCAGAGCTTTGGATCCCAGGCAGCAGAGCAGGTTGGTGGAAGAGCTTTGCTTGAATGGTTAACTTGCTTTGTGTCAGACTTTCCCTTGAGAACCAATGGAGTCCCAAGCTTGGCACAGGTGAGGGGTTTTAGAGGTAGTGACAGCAGAGGTAGCTCACATCCTTGCAGAAGGTGGTACAAAGCTTGATGTGACGTTGCAAAGGCTCCTGGGGCTTTCTTACCTTTCAGTTGCTTGTTCCTCAGCCAGGAAGTGTGCTTAGTGGATGACGTTTAGAAATCAAACCGCATTGGCCGTTTGCCCCCAGGATATTTGATCCTGTTGGCTCTTTTCTGGGGCTCCTCCAGAATCTTGCAGCAATAAACACCCAAACGTTGAGTGACAGATTAGGCAGGCCTTGTTTAAACTGTCCTGGGACCTCCCCAAGCAGAAGCATCTTAAGCAGGCGCACAGCCCTCAGGGAAGCAGGAAAAGAGAGGCTGAAAATGAGCACATCCCTCCTTTTGCTCTCCCTGCCTCAGCCTTTCCGGTCCCTCTGATACGTCCTCTCCTCCTCTTCACATCTCCTGCTTTGGTCCAGCCCTGGGCTGTCCAGAATGGAGTGAGCCCTCTCATTCATGGGGCTCTCTCTCCTCCCAACAGCACTAGCCCTCAGCTGAAGCAGCAGCAGCAGCCGAACCATGAGCGGCGAGCCCGTGTGGAAGGACAGCGAGATCAGAGGCTCCCCCTCCAGCATGGGCTGTGGACACAAGGATGACAAAGCCAGCCGTGCTTCTGGCCAGATAGCCTCCTTTGGCCACCAGCCTCACCAGCCCCACTCCACTCCTGCCTCCAAGGAGGTGTGGAAGAAGGGTGGCCGCATGTTCTCCATCCTGCTGGCCGTGCACTTGGCCCTGCTGGCCTGCACGCTGGTGAGCAGCGGAGCCTTCGAGAAGATCGCCGTGCACGACTACGATGTCTTCTTCCTGCTGACTGTCATGATGCTGGTGGTCATCATATGGATCATCTTCTACCTTGTCAGCACCTCCCGGTGCCCAGATGCCATCCCCTGCAAAGATTCCCACGCTGGGCCCATCTGGCTGCGAGGTAGGAGCTCGTGGGGGTGGAGGGCTGGGGGTGAGATGGAGGGTGGGCATCAGTTGTGACACAGGGAAGAGCAACCACCCAGGGCAGAGACTTCTGTGCTGGGCATGGCACCATGCCCTGCTTCACTGAATCACACAGAACCACGGAATGGTAGAGGTTGGAAGGGACCTCTGGAGGTCATTGGGTCCAAACCCCCTGCCAAGGCAGGTTCACCAAGAGAAGGTCACACAGAGACATGTCCCTGTGGGTTTTGAATGTCTGCAGAGATGGAGACTCCACCACCAATCTGAGCAGCCTCTCCCAGTGCTCTGTCACCCTCACCCTAAAGAAGTTCCTCCTCAGAAGGTTAGCTGCTAGTCTCTCCACTGCTTGCACTGCCAGGTCTCCCTTTATAGAATCATAGAGTCATGGAATTGTCAGGGTTGGAAGGGACCTCAAGGATCAGCCAGTTCAAACCCCCCTGCTATGGGCAGGGACACCTCACACTCCAGCAGGTTGCTCACAGCCACATCCAGCCTGGCCTTAAAAAACCTCCAGGCAGGAGGCTTCCACCCCCTCCCTGGGCAACCTGTGCCAGTGTCTCACCACCCTCCTGGGGAAGAACTTCTTCCTAACATCCAATCTGAATCTACCCATTTCTAGGTTTTTTTCCATTCCCCCCAGTCCTATCACTCCCTGATACCCCAGAAAGTCCCTCCCCAGCTTTCTTGTAGCCCACTTCAGATACTGGAAGGCCACAATAAGGTCTTCTTAGAGCCTTCTCTTCTCCAGACTGAACAACCCCAACTCTCTCAGTCTGTCTTCACAGCAGAGGAGCTGCAACCCTCTGCTCATCCTCATGGCCCTTCTCTGGACACACTCCAGCACCTCCAGATCCTGAAAGGATTGTTGGTACTTTACTCCAGGTTCCTTCCCAGCCTTGCCACAGCTCTTGCAAGAGCTGCTAGCCCCAGCCAGAGTAAGGAGTTGACTAAAAATCCTTCCCAGCCACAACTATCACATGATTCTGTTGGTACCAAAGTAATTTTTTATGCTGGGAAAGAAAAAAAAAAAAGAGAGAGAGGTAGAAGCAAAGCCTCTCCATGGCAATAGTTCCTCTTCTTCTTCTCTGTCTGTATTGTTCACAAGTGCCTGCATCTGCCCAACCACAGATACTTTGGTTCCTCAACAGGAGGCCTGATCCTCTTTGCCATTTTCAGCCTTGTCATGGATGTGTTCAAAATAGGCTACTACTCGAGCTTCTACAGCTGCCTGTCTGCAATCAAAATCATCTACCCCATTGTGCAAGCGATATTCGTCGTGGTCCAGGTGAGATGGTTGTGCTCTGTCTTGGGGAGAGGTAGAGGCAGAGCCACCAGCAGAAGGAGCTCTGATCTCAGGGACGTAGTTCAGCTCCCCATGCAGCAAATGCAAAGTGGCTTCCTTCAGCCCCCACCCAGCACACATCTTCTCTCTCCAACCAAGACAGCTTCCAGCTGTGGCAGCTCACCTGAAGGCATTGATTACAACTTGTTCCCATCCTGTGACATTTTGGCTTAGGCCAGGATGGTTTGGCACAAACTCTCAAGCATTCCCCAGCCAGACAGGTCTCCTTTCCCATGAACAGAGGGGCAGGACAGGCAGGGCAGGGGCAGGACAGGCAGGGTAGGGGCAGGATAGGCAGGGCAAGGGGTACCCTGCAGTTTGAAGTCCTGCACGGAGAACCACCTGCTCTGGGAGAATATCAAGGTGGGAAGAGATCAGGAGTGTCAGTTTAGACAGGAACAGGGACTGGCCATGGGCAGAAGAATGGCAGTGGGCCAGGGCAGGAGGAGCAAAGAAAGAGCAGACCACCTCCAGCAAATGGCCAGGATTATGGCCCCGGATGGGCTCAGGTGAAAGAGGCTCCAGCTCGCTCTTTGCTTCCTGCAGAATGATGTGATTTGCTTTCTTGCTTTGCTGGAAATGACAACTTCTTCTCTTGCCCCTGCCAGACATATTTCCTGTGGATCTCTGCCAAAGACTGTGTCCACGTACACCTGAACATTACCAGGTGAGCACTGCTGCTCTTGGGATCCCACCTGGGCCACCACAAACCCTGTGCACGCTCTCACACAGCTAAGATGCAACAAAGAGCTAATCCCCACCACCACCCTTTAATGCTGGCCAAAACTAAACCTGCTCAGACTCCAGCTAAACTTAGATCCCTGCTGAAGCAGCTGGGGTTCACGACCTGTGGATCTGGCAGGGCTGGGATTCACTTCACAAACACAAGCATTAGTCAAAGCAGATTAGCCTTAAATAAATAATTAGTGTTAAATAAAATGATTCAGAGCTGACTTTTGCTTCTCTGGGGAAGATGATGACACAGTGAGCAAGCCTCAGGCTAAAACCACATCTTGGCCATTTTTGCAAGACTGGATCTACTGGAGACCAATCCAGACCTAGTCATCTCCTCACTGTTGGGAAGCTCTTTCAAAATCAGCAAGAGGAATCAGGCTTTGCTGATTCTCATGAGCAGGAAGGGAAAATAGGATGAGAGCAAGAGCAGCAAAGCAAGGGTCAGGATTCCCAGCCTTGATCAGCAGAGCCCTTGCACCGCTGCAGGCAGCTCCTGCACTCCCTCTGGCTGTGTGCACATCTATAACATGGACAATAGCAGCATGACCTAGAGCCATTGCTTCAACCTCATGAACCTTCTCTTTCTTCTGCAGGTGTGGCTTGATGCTCACACTGACTACCAACCTAGCAGTGTGGATGTCAGCAGTGACAGATGAGTCTGTTCACAAAGCACATTCAAAGCTGAAGAAGAACATGACAGATGAACTCTTCAGATGGCTCCTGAGAGGTAACCTACCCATTTATGGAGCCAGCTGGTCCAGGGAGGGAGCCCACGAGGAAGAAGTTGGTTTGCAAGTCAGGTTTTGTCCCTGTTCAGAAGGCCTGGCTAGAGCTGAAGGCTCCTTTAACAGAGCTGGTACATTAAAACCCAGGTCTGAATGCTGGGAATATTAGGTTGATGGTGGAACTTGATGATCTTAGAGGCCTTTTCCAACCCAAACAATTCTATGGTTCCATGATTTTATGATTCATTTCTTAAAATGCATCTCAGAAGAGTCAGAAAGGTGAAAGGCCCTGCACAAATGGAATGGGAATAAAGAGGAGAAGGGGAGAGGGGGGAAGAGATTTAATCTGCCACCTAACTTCTTCAGAAAGAACACGAGTACCAGAAAGCTGAGGTTAGTATCAGTCAGGGTTGGAAGGGACCACAAGGATCATCTAGTTCCAACCCCCCTGCCATGGGCAGGGACACCCCACCCTGGATCAGGCTGGCCAGAGCCTCATCCAGCCTGGGCTTAAACACCTCCAGGGATGGGGCCTCAACCACCTCCCTGGACAACCCATTCCAGGGCTTTACCACTCTCATGGGGAAGAACTTCCTCCTCATGTGCAGCCTGAATCTCCCCACCTCCAGCTTCATTCCATTCCCCCTAGTCCTATCACTACCTGACATCCTGAGAAGTCCCTCCCCAGCCTTCTTGTAGCCCCCTTCAGATACTGGAAGGCCACAATGAGGTCACCTCGAAGCCTTCTCTTCTCCAGACTGAACAGCCCCAACTCCCTCAGTCTGTCCTCATAGTTGAGGTGCTCCAGCCCTCTGCTCATCCTCCTGGCCCTTCTCTGGACACGCTCCAGCATGTTGAAGTGGCTTTGGTGTCAAAGTGGTCAGGTATTCTTCTGGCCTTGGTCTTGTTTTTCACTGACCCTAAGCACCCACTCTGCAGGGCTGCTGTAAAGTGCTGGCTCTGAGTTTCGCTCTCACTGCATCTCTGTGTTTGTGTCTGGTTTCAGCGGGAATAAGGAGCAGCTCAGCTGAAGAGTGCAACTGCAACAGCCAAATCTGCCAGATCTTCAAGAATGGCTACTTCTGGCTGTACCCCTTCAACATTGAGTACAGCCTCTTTGCCTCTGCCATGGTCTATGTCATGTGGAAGAACGTAGGGCGCTTCATAGAGCACCACTCCCACCACGTCCAGCGCCTGAAGTTCAGGCTTTTCCGCAGGACCTTCTTTGTGGGCATCATGTTGGGCCTCATCGTTCTGGTGAGCGGGTTGGGTGTCCTTATCCTTTACGAGGTGCAGGTCAACTCCAGCACTGAGGCCAGCAAGAAGAGCCAGGCACTCACCATGTACTACATCTTCAACATCGTTTGCCTGGGCCTGATGTCTCTGGTCTGCATCGGCGGCTCCGTCATCTACCGCTTCGACAAGAGGGACATGGACCGGCACAAGAACCCGACCAGGACCCTGGACGTGGCCCTGCTGATGGGTGCAGCCCTGGGCCAGTATGCTATTTCCTACTACTCCATCGTGGCCATCGTGGCCAGCACGCCGAGGGACGCTATCAGCGCGCTCAACCTCACCTACGCCCTCCTGATGATCGCCCAGCACACCTTCCAGAACATCTTCATCATCGAGGGCCTCCATCGGCAGCCCCCCAAGGAGGACCACAAGCAGGACTCTCACCAGAAGGACCTCTATGGCCTCACCTTTGTCAACATCAATGCGGTGTCCCTCCGTGTGCCCGACGGCGGCGGCGCCCTGGCCCCTAGCGCTGCCTCTGGCCCCGAAGCCATCCACCCTTCCGAGCTGGTGCGGTCCCTCACCGCCCCCAAGAAGATGAACTGGAGGAGGAAGTTCTTAAAGGAGATCTCCATGTTCCTCCTGCTGAGCAATATCATAGTGAGTACCTGCAGAGAGAAGAGCTTGTCAGGGCTGGAGGGAGGGAGGCAAGCACGAGGGAGAGTGCATTAAAGGTGGGTGTCAAGAAGGGCTCAGTCTTTTTTCTGCCCTGGGATAGGAGGAGCGGCAATGGGCACAAACTGGAGCACAGGAAGTTCCACCTCGAGGTGAGGAAAAACTTCTTTGCTGTGAGGGTGCTGGAGCTCTGGAGCAGGCTGCCCAGAGGGATTCTAAACCCACCTGGACATCGTGATCCTGGGCAGCCTGCTGTGGGGGACCCTGCTTTGGCAGGGGGGGTTAGACTAGATGATCTCCAGAGGACCCTTCCAACCCCCACCATGCTGGGATCCTGTGAAGTGTCTGTGAAGGAGAGGGTGCTCCCCATGCAAAGCCAGTTATTCCTGTGCCTCCACCATACAGACAGCACACTCACATGGAATAGGTGCACAGATGGGATTCCCTTGTCACCTCAAAGCAAGAGCAACTGCCCTGGGCTAGGAGATTTTAGGCCATGATGATGGACCTGTCACCAGAATAGCAGATAAGAAAATTGGTGGGTACAAGAGAAGAATCAGTTCCAGTGTTTCAGCTGGCATTAGAGGATGTGTAAGGGAACTTATTAAAGCCACAGAAGACACTGGAGCCTCCCCTTCACCTCCCAAAGAAAGGGCATAAAGTGGCAAATGCCTGAGTTGAAGTCTGGGTGTTCTCAAGAAAGAGCAGCATGTCTCTTCTCAGAGCCCAAAGGCTGACCCCAATTTCTGTGAGGAGAAACTGGTCACTGGCAACTAAAGCTGGGGTTTCCACTTTGGTGAGCAGCCAGGGGACCACAGCTCCCTGTAAGGGTTAAGCTGCGTGGCCAGAGAAGCCACACACGTGTTGGTGTAGGATCACAGAATCAGTTGGGTTGGAAATGTTCATTGAGTCCAACCATTCTCTAACTCTACCAAGTCTGGTGCTAAGCCATGTCCCTCAGCACCACATCTCTGTGTCTGAACACCTCCAGGAATGGGGATTTAACCAGCACCCCAGGGAGCCTGTTCCAGGGCTTGAAAATCCTTTCAGGGAAGAAGGTTCTTGCCTCTAGAGAACCTCCAAGCCTCAGCTAGTCAGTCACACCATGTCCTCAAACTGCTTTTACACCTAAGCTGGCAGAGAATGAGCTGACAACCCCCATGGAAGCAGGCAGACTTGCTGGGCTCCTGAGTAAAACACAAACAGAGCCTGGGGTGACCCAGCTGCTGCCAGCTCAGCCCTGCCCACACTTGCTCCATCCAAAGAGGCTGAGCAGGCCAGGGTCATGCCAACACAACACGCTCAAGTTCTTCCCTTGGTGAGTGCCTCAGCACTTGGTTCAGGCCTGTTTCTGAGCACAAATGGGAAGTGGGCTCAAGGTACAACCCCAGGTCATGCTGGCACAGGTCCCATGCTCAGAAGGTTGCCTGTGGTGGGTTGAAATTACCCCCCAAACATAAAATTGCCAGAGCAGCTCAGGTGGAAGCAGATGAAGCTGTATTTACAAGCAAAACCTACAGTCTAGAAATGGAATGCAATGAATATGTACCAAATACATGATATTGACATGTATTTGCAGTTTCTGAACACAGGAAACCACCCTGGACAAAAGCAGGAGGTTACCAACAGCTTCCTCCTCTTCCTCCCCTTCCCCCCTGTACATGGGACAGGAGAAAGAAGAGCAGAGTTGCTGCTAGCACTTAACCACAAGAAAGAACACAGCCAAGGTCAGCAAAGCCAGCAGAAGCACCAGCTAGAAAGAAGCAGCCCAAAAAGAGAGAGAGTTATTGTCCCAAGCTACCTGGATGTTGGGTACCAGGCCAAAGGGATTATTTAGACCTCATCATTATTTGCCTTTTCACATCCCATAGTAATTCATTTACCTTCTACCACTTTTCTGGTCAAGATCTGTGGAAAATTTTCCAGGCACAGCCTAAAACCACCACAGTTGCCCTTTGCACAGGTTCACAGGCTCACAGGATGTTAGGGGTTGGAAGGGACCTCTGGAGATCATTGAGTCCAACCCACTGCCAGAGCAGGACCATAGAATCCAGCACAGGTCACAGAGGAATGCATCCAGGTGGGGCTTGAAAGTCTCTAGAGAAGGAGACTCCACAACCCCTCTGGGCAGCCTGCTCCAGTGCTCTGTGACACAGTCAAGAAGTTCCTCCTCATGTTGAGGTGGAACCTCCTGTGCTGCAGTTTATATCCATCGCCCCTTGTCCTATCACAGGGCACAACTGAGCAGAGCCTGTCATGACCCCCAGCTCTCAGATAGTTAGAAACATTTATTAAATCCCCTCTCAGCCTTCTCTTCTCCAGACTAGTCAGCCCCAGGGCTCTCAGCCCCTCCTCACAGGGCACATGCTCCAGTCCCTTCAGCACCCTGGTAGCCCCCTGTTGGACTCCCTGGCATAGATCCCTGTCCCTCTTGAACTGGGGAGACCAAGACGAGACACTCTCTTCATAGAGCCATAGAATCACTTCCATCTCCTGGTGGCTGTGCCGAGAGGTGCCGGCTCTGCCCCTCACCTTGCTCACTGCAGTGTTGTTCTCCTGTTCCCTCCAACAGCTCTGGATCATGCCAGCCTTCGGTGCCCGGCCCCAGTTTGACAATGACACAGAACTGAACTTCTATGGCGATTCCATGTGGCCAGCCATCGTGGACATTTGCCTGCCCTTTGGCATCTTCTACCGCATGCACGCCGTGGCCAGTTTGCTGGAGGTCTACATCATGTCCTAAAGAACGTTCTTGCAAGGAAGATGGGATCCTCCTCAATCAATCCATCCACCTCCTTCCTACCCCAGGGCTGGGAGAGTGCCCAGATATCCCCAGGGGTCCCCCAGCGCTGCCTGAACTGTGTTCCTCCTGCAGGGTCGGGGCATTCACGAACTGTCAGGGAAGATCACCCAAACATAGTCCAGATTTTATTTTTGCTACTTGTGTGTGGGTGTGCATGTGTGTGTCTGAAGTTCCTGAAGCTTAAAAGAAAACCAAACCAAACCAAACAACCAGCCAAACAAACCAACCCCAAGCAAAACCCAACCAACCAAACAAAAAGATAAAGGAAGGTGTCCAGAGTAGCATCACGGTAATTACCTTTGGCTCATACACTGACTCACCTTCCTTCTTCAAAGCTTGTTCACTCCATGTCACTGATGTGGTCCCCAGCAGGTGCTCAGCACCCTTGGATCATCAGTGCCTGCCTATGTGCCAAGACCCAGCAGGCAGGAAGGGCTAACACAGGCGTGGAGGCAAAGACGTGGAAGCCACTTGGGCTTCTGGTACGGCCAGTTGGAAACCACTGCCCTGCAGAGATGTGAAAACAAACCAGTGAGCACCAAAGGCTTGGGGAAACATTTTCAGCTTTCTGTATTGCCCATCCCCCTCTTGACCCTTCCCTGTTTTCAGCCTTTTCCAGGGAGGCATCAGTGCTGCTGAGTGGGGTTGGTAGCTCACTGCAGCCTCCTCTTCCTAAGGGACAGGACACCCCTGCAGGAGCGCTGCGCCTCTGGTCCTGCCCTGCTCTGGGATTGCTCTAAGCACACTTATAGAATCATAGAACCAATAAGGTTGGAAAAGACCTCAAAGATCATCAAGTCCAACCTGTCACCCAAAGACCTCATGACTACTATAACCGTGGCACCAAGTGCCACATCCAATCCCCTCTTGAACCCCTCCAGGGATGGTGACTCCACCACCTCCCTGGGCAGCACATTCCAACAGCCAACACCTTTCTCCTCACCTTGAGCCTAACTTGGTTTCCTTTCTCCTAGTTTTCCTGAATCAGGGCTCAAGAATCATGGGCAATACAGTCTGGGGGATGGCAGAGAGATCTGGGGGTTGGTTTTTTCCCTTTTCTTTTTGTTTAATATATAATGATGATTTTTGTTTGTTTGTTTTTAATATATATGAACATTTTTGTACACAAAAGTTATTTATTGATTTGCACTGTAAAACTGAACTCCTGAAGGGACCTTCTGTGCTCCAGGAGATAGAAATCAATGCAACACCGTGGCCAATTTGATCTCCTTGCCCCGAAGGGATGCTTGAGCTGAGCCCTCAGCCCTCTGTGTGTGCTCTGAGGCTGCGAGCGCAGCAGCCCCAGGCCGTGCGGCAGCAGGGCCCTGAAACAGGTTTCTGGGTGCCTGCAGCTCTCCATGAACCACTGTACAATTGAGGGGGCTTTCAGAGCAGGGCTCCTGGGCTGCAGGAGGTAGAAATGGGCCCCTTTGCTGTACCCAGAGTCCAAGCAGAGCCTCGGGGAGCCCACGCTGCCATGCCAAAATGGTACAGCTGAGCTTGGGCTGTACCCTGAGGCACCAGGGTTTATGGTTCCAATAAAGGGTTTATTGTTCCCTCAGGGTTTATCATTCCAATAAAGAAAACTGCAGAGGTGGCAGAACTCATCAAGCCTGCCCTCATGGACCTCTGAGCATCCATCAAAAAGAAAAAAAGGAAGAAAGGAAATAAATGGCAAATATGATACTGGAGATGGAGTGATGTAGTTTTCCACCTGATGGCCCAAACTGCCAGCCCAGGCTGGTTTCAAAGCACCTTTCCCCTCCCATCCTAGATCACCAAACTAGAAGGGACCAGTGCCTCCAGCTGGTCTGACCACAGACCCCAGCCTGCCTGCCAGCTGCCTTGCTCTGAGGAGGGTAGAAGGTGGGATAAACCCTGACTTCCCCTGCCCCCCAAGGGCTGCACTGATCCAGCATCTCTGGAGTGGGTCACTCCTTCCAGATGGCCTCTCCCAGCCTTGCCAAGCTTGCAAAGGTCTGGTTCTGGTTTCCCCATTGATCTGGGAAAGATACAATCTCTGCCTAGAAACCTCACCTCTCCTAAAACAAAAGCCTTTTTAATTGCAGCCCAAGGTGCCACAGATTTAGGCAGCAAAGAGACCCAAAGGGTGCAGAGACGTCAGTCTTACACACACCCTACACATTGTTCTAGCCCAAGCTGCTGAGCCCTGGCAGGGGCAGAAAAGACTAAATCACCTACTCTGTTCCTGGGGGGCACACTGGGGTTGCCTCCTACATGCTCTTGCTGGTGCCTCCTCCCAGGTTCCCAGGGCTGGGCACTTTGAGCCAGGCAGGGCAGAGTCTGAAGTGCTCTTTTGGTCAGGGCAGCAACTGCAGAAGCACTTCTGGGGCCAAATAAACCCAGGAGGGGTGTAAGGAGAACCCCAAGGCAGCCCAAGCAGTACTGAGACAGGTAACAACCCCAAAGCTAAAGCTCCAGGGTGGTGGGTCAGCGGGAATAACAACATCCACACACAAGGAATCATACTGGAATAAACCAAAATGCTCTGGGGGCAGCACTAGCTCCACAAGGGCCCCTTGCTTACCTGAGCCTTCTTCAGGCTGCAAAGGGAGAGGGTTCTAGCTGAGGGCTCTGTTCTTCTTCTGCCCTCCAGCCACAGGTATATGTCTCAGAAGAGGCAGCAGACAGGGAAGGCCATCAGTGAGTCCTATTCCTATACCCAAAGAAAGGGGACAGAGGGAAAGGGAGCACCCACAAGTCCAAAAAGCAAACAAAGAAACTCAAATCCCAAACCCTAAGAGAGCTTCACATGGCCCCTGCCATGTGCTCAAGTGTTGTCTGCTAGAAGGTGTCAGTTCATGGTCAGTTAACTGTGCAAAGCAGAGCTCCACAAGGCTGATGGAGAATCATCCAAATGCCCCTGGGCAGGTCCTCAGCACAGGCAGCATCCCAGGGGTGTCACCTAAACCCGGTGCACTCCCAGGGCAGGCACAGCCACATCCTAGCCACATGGATCTGTGCTCTTCTGGGACTCTGAGCTGCCAGGCGATGCTGGCTGCTCCCTCGCTTCTCCCTTCACTAGCAGGAGACCCTAGTGAAGCCCTAGGGCTTATCTCCTCATAGCCCACTGTAAGCGTAGGACACCTCTCCCTGATGGAGAAATCCATGGAAGGGGAGAACACTCCAAATGCAGAGTACCTGAGTAATGTGAACAGGTCCCACCTGGTCCTTTGACCTCCCACAGACACAGAATCACAGACTGGTAGGGCTTGGAAGGGAGCTCCAGAGATCATCAAATCCAACCCCCCTGCCAAAGCAGGATCACCTAGGGCAGGTCACACAGGGACACATCCAGGTGGGCAGAGAAGGAGCCTCCACAACCTCTCTGGACACCCTGTTCCAGTGTTCCATCACCCTCACTGTAAAGAAGTGTTGAGGTGGAACCTCCTATGTTCCAGCTTGTATCCATTGTTCCTTGTCCTACCACTGGGCACCATCAGAAAGAGCCTGGCACCTTCTCCTTGACCCCCATCCCTCAGATATTTAAGGCACTGGTAAGATCCTCTCTCAGCCTTCTCTTCTCCAGACTGAACAGCCCCAGGTCTCTCAGTCTTTCTTCACAGAAGAGGTGTCCATGTCCCATGTCTTCATGATGTACCCCTGCAGAAAAGCACTGCTCTCAGCTCCACCTTCCACACCCGCAAGGAGAGAAACTGAGGCACAGCAGCTGAGTGAACACAAAGCTTGTGCCAGAGCAGAGAATGGAGCTGGGCCCCGAGGCCACCAGCAGCATCCTGCTGAGCTCTCCTGCCTTTGCATCAGCTATGGAGCCAGGATCAGATCCACCTTAGGGGATGGGGAACAGGGACAGCAATGTGCCTCAAGGTGTCTGTTTAAATGGTAGCCACTGAAAATGAAGAGCTACAGGAAAGAAAAAGGGCTGCCCTGGGGCTTTCATGTCTTGCCAGAGGCTTCCATTCTCTGATATAGAGCCACTTTGGGATGAATCCTTTGCTGTAAAAGCCACTTTGGGATGAACCCTTTGCTGTAAAAGCCACTTTGGGATGAATCCTTTGCTATAAAAGCCTCCTTGGTCTCCCAGGGATCTGAAGATCCGCTGTGCTGCAGGGCTTTGGTGGGAACACTGAAGCCCACCAATAAAATTCACTCCTGAACTGATGACAGGGTTAAGAGTCCAGCTCTGGTCGAGCTCAGGAAGCACCAATCCTGCAGATCCAGGCACAGGACTGTGTGAGTGCTAAAAAGGTCCCAACACAGACCCAGGCCTGAGGCACACAGTGCCAGACTCAGCAAGGGAGAGCAGCAAGAAGGGGATGAAGAGCAGGAGATCAGAAATCGCTGCTCAGGTGAAAAAAAAGAGCAGGGAAGGCCATAGCCAAGACCAGAACTGAGTCACCATCCCACCACTACCAGTTTCACATCCACTCCTCTGCTTCTTAATCATCTGTTATTTGAGGGCGAGCTTTGTTGTATTATGAGTTTTGTTTTATTAGGGGAGCAGAAAAAAACAACCCCAAAACAAACAAAAAGAAAGTCTTTTATCTGGGTGATTTGCTCTGAGGCGTGTCAGGGACAGGGGAGGAATCCAAGTTAATTATTATCTGTCACTGCAGCGGCTGGAAAGTGATGCATTGAGAAGGTCACAAGGCTGATGGGTTTGCAACACGAGGCAAGGTGCAGACTGCAAGCAGGACTGGCTGTGAGGTGTGCCGGGAGTCAGGGCAGGAGGCGGAGGAGGCACTTCCAAGGCACCAAGACAGTGGTCCTCAGAGGAAGGAGGTCACAGTATCACAGCATCACAGTATCACTAAGGTTGGAAGAGACCCCAAGGATCGAGTCCAACCTGTCTCGATAGACCTCATGACTACACCATGGCACCAAGTGCCACGTCCAATCTCCTCTTGAACACCTCCAGGGATGGGGACTCCACCACCTCCCTGGGCAGCACATCCCAATGACGAACGACTCGCTCTGTGAAGAACTTTCTCCTCACCTCGAGTCTAAACCTCCCCTGGCACAGCTTGAGACTGTGTCCTCTTGTTCTGGTGCTGGTTGCCTGGGAGAAGAGACCAACCCCTTCCTCGCTACAACCACCTTTCAGGTAGTTGTAGAGGGCAATGAGGTCACCCCTGATCCTTCTCTTCTCCAGGCTAAACAATCCCAGCTCCCTCAGCCTCTCCTCATAGGGCTAGGTCAAAGTGACCTGCACCAAGAGACGTAGAATCATGGAATTGTTTTGTTTGGAAAAGACCTGCAAGGTCATCAAGTCCAACCATCAGCCCAACACCAGCATGGCCATTGAACCATGTCCCCAAGCGCCATGGCCACAGGTTTCTTGAACACCACCAGGGATGGTGACTCCACCACCTTCCTGAGCAGCCTCTTTTGATGTCTGACCCCTCTTGGAGCAAAGAACATTTTCCTAATCTCCAACCTAAACCTCCCCTGGCACAATTTCAGGCCATTTCCTCCCATTCTAACACTTGATATTAGGGAGAAGAGACCAACCCCCACCTCACTCCAACCTCCTTTCAAGGGAGTTGTAGAGTGCAATGAGGTTGTAAAGAGCAATGAGGTTGTAAAGAGCAATGAGGTTGTAGAGGGCAATTAATGAGGTTGTAGAGAGCCAAAAGGTCTCCCTTCAGCCTCCTCTTCTCCAGATTAAACAACCCCAGCTCCCTCAGCTGCTCCTCACAAAACTTGTGCTCTAGACACAACCGTGAGCAGAGCCAGCGCACACCCTGCAGCGAGGGCCAGCACTGGGGTGCTGCACCACGGCTTCCCCTCACCCATGTTCATAGAGTCACAGAATGGTTTGGGTTGGAAGGGACCTTGAAGGTCATCTAGTTCCAAACCCCTGTCACTGGCACAAACACCTTCCACTAGCCCAGGTTGCTCAGGACCTCATCCAGCCTGGCCTTGAATACCTGCAGGGACCTCCACGGCCACGTTGGACTCCTGCTGGATGAGGCTGCTCTTCCTGGGTGTTATAATTTATGATCAAACGGATATGATACAAAGTGAATATGATTTATGAGATCTCAGCAATTACTTTTCCCAGCTAATTTGATCAGGTCAGCCCAAAAGCCTCTGCTCCCTCCTCAGCCCCTGGGGAGGAGTCGGCAGCATGGCTCTAGCCGCCGGCGCAGGGCAGGGCGTGGGAGCCGCGGGCTTGCAGCACTCCTCCGACCGCTGGGCAAACAGGGCGGCTGGGCACCAACATGCTTCCTCCCCTGGGCCTGTTTACAGACCTGCTCAGGCCCAGCCTGGGTGTTATTGCTGGGAAGCACACAGATAAGGCCATTAATAAGCACAGTGCTGATAGCAGCAGGGGGGCTGTCAAACATCGCTCCCAACCTTCAGCAGCTTGCTCCTAGGCTCTGAGTGAAGGCAGCTTCTCCAGGGCAGTGATTTATGGGATCGATCCTGTTCCATTACAGAATCATCATAGCATCAACCAGGTTGGAAGAGACCTCCAATATCATCAAGTCCAACCAACCACCCAACCCTAACTAATCAACCATGGCACTAAGTGCCTCATCCAGGCTTTGCTTCAACACCTCCAGGGACACTGACCCCGCCACCTCCCTGGGCAGTCCATTCCAATGGGCAATCTCTCTGCCTGGGAAGAGCTTCTTTCTAAGACCAAGCCTAAACTTCCCTCTGCACAGCTTGAGGCTCTGTCCTCTTGTTCTGTTGCTGGTTGCCTGGGAGAAGAGACCAACCCCACTCTGTCCCTCTTCTTCACGCCTGCTTCCTTAATGACTTGGTTAAACTTGTGTCAATATGTTCCAATGAAACAGCTTCTTCAACAGAAAGGAGGATTAGGAGGATTAGTCTCCCAGGGCTTCACAACCCCTCTGGGTTCCATCCCAGCTCCAAAGGCAGCCAGACTAGGAAGGATGCCTCATTATTTGCAGCCCAGCTGCAGAGTCCCATTGGCAAAACCACCAGGGCATGGCAGACCCTAACATTTAGACTGGGACTCTATAGACCCCAATAGATTTAGACTGGAGATTAGGAAGAAATTCTTTACAGTGAAGGTGGTGAGACACTGGAATAGTTTGGCCAGGGTGGCTGTGGATGCTCCCTCCCTAGAGGTGTTGAAGGCCAGGCTGCATGAGGCCTGGAGCAGCCTGGGCTGCTGGGAGGTGTCCATGCCCATGGCAGGGAGGGTTGGAACTGGATGATCTTTAAGGCCCCTTCCAACCCAAACTATTCTGTGACTCTGTGATTGAATTTCAGGCACATCTTTAAAGCAAAAGCCTCCAATTTCACCCAGACTTCATTTCCCCCAGATACATTCCCACTCCTGGATTCCATTCCCCACTTCTGCACCTTCACTCCAATTTAGGACCAAGGCACTGAAAATCAGCCAGCTGTGTCACAGCCTCACGTGGAGATTGTTTGCTTTGTTCAGCAAAGAGGCCACCAAATCTCTCTGCTGAGCTCTGGAATGGGGTATGAACTAGAGCCAGGCACCCAAAGGAGAGCCTGGCTCCACTCAGGGGATCCCAGAGCATCAAAGTAAGCAGCAAGGATGTGGTCATCCAAGCAGCCTGAAGATGCTGCTGCTTTGCTGAAGGGCAGAGCAAATCTAGCCTTGAGTATTCACGAAAGGCTGCCCAGCTCAGAGAGTCCAGGCTCCACCAGAGCAGGGCCAGGTCAGACAGCAAACAGGACTGGTTTGTTGGCAGACAGTAACCACAAGCAGTGCACACTGGGTGTTTTCACCCGGCAGCAATGGGCCCCTTTCACTCTTGTTTTCCATCCCTGTCGTCACATCCCCACGCACGATAACCTGTGCTCCCTCACCCACTCCTACTCCTAATCAGCTTCTTGAAAAGTGTTTCATGGCTCTGCACCTCAACTCACGTGGTTTTGCCAGCTGCCAGAACCCCAGGGCTCAGGGAGTTCATCCTGGGACATGCAAATGACTTCTTCCGTGGAGGGAGCCATCCTCTCCGGATGGACCCTCTAGGCTCCTGAGCTCAGCTGTGAACACCAAATCCCCATTGCCAGCCACAAAACCAGAGGGATCAGCCCACCACAAAGTCCCAGGACAGGGTGAGGGGAGAGGGACAGCACAGCTTGGTCCAAAAGCATCCCTGACCCCACCCAACTGAGCCTGTGAGGTTTGCGGAGTCCTGCTCTTAAGTCAGCATTAACAGTTTGTGACTATCACACACACACATCCACACCACCCCCCCAAAAGAAGCAACCTTTCTGCCAGGAGATCCTC
This sequence comes from Dryobates pubescens, assembly GCF_014839835.1. Classification (NCBI taxonomy): domain Eukaryota; kingdom Metazoa; phylum Chordata; class Aves; order Piciformes; family Picidae; genus Dryobates; species Dryobates pubescens. Next base: position 17,920,618 of record NC_071631.1, on the reverse strand, counting down.
AAATTAACAACATGGCTGGACTGCAGATTTTGTCTTTTGGGGTCAGTTTGGGTACCTATGCCCTGGATAAGGGCACAAGGTAAAGATATATTGGAGGCGGGGGAGAGGAAACTTAGGATCTACCTAAAACCAAGGGAGTTGGGAACTCAGGTGGATTTTAGCCAGAGCAATGTGGCCAAGCACTCCCAGCACAAGGCTGTGCCAGGAGATTAGCTCTTTACTCCCCTGAGCCATGGCACAAATTAGTCACCACCAGCTTGTGGTTTTACCAGTTGGCACATTCTTTGCCCAGGCCGTTGGCATGGGGCAACCCAGCAAGTGTACAAAGAAGCCGATCCCCATTGGCTGCCCTTGGCAGAGCTGAGAGCTTCTCACTGAGTAATTAAGGTAATGACAATAATAGACCCAAAGTAAACAAGGAGGGAAAAAAATAAATCAATGGGCTGGGAGCAGAGGCTGCACTCAGTGGGGAGCAGTCCTGGCTGCTCCTGCCAAGGGCTCTCGTCCGGTGGGAAGACTCAGATGCACCCTGGTGGAACCCCAGCGAGTGGAGCTAACAGAGGCTGTGCCAGGAGCTGCTCCCACTGGGAAGGCTGCAGGGAGGTAAGGGCTGGGGCTTAAGTAAAGGCTGGGGCTTGGCTGCTTCCAGCAGCACACAGCTATGGGGTCAGCAGGGTGGGTCCATGGCAGCGGCTGCTGCTTGCAGCCTTGCTTGGGCACTTGTTTGGGTACCTGCTGAGAGGTTTCCATCTGATCCTTCTGACTTTATGGCCTCTCACCTCTTGCCTCTGATCCTGAAGCAGAGGAGTTATGGCTTTCAGAGAGGGGAGGGTATTTGCTCCCGCACTACTAAGATGGGAGTGTTTGGAACCAAATGGGGAAGAGTTTAGGCTCAGTCTCCACTAACAGAAGTTCCCTGAATCCCATGAGAGCAAAGGAGGCAGAGCACCTCAGTGCACGTGCATGGGAAGAGGGAAGCTCTGACATTTCAAGCCCTTCTCAGACAATGTCTCCCCTAAAGCCTCAAGACACCTCCATATAATTCTCTCCCCTCTCAAACACATCTCAAGGTCTCCTCCTTTCACTCCAGCCACCCCCCACTGCAACCAGTCTCTCTCTGGAGTGAAGGCACCTTTCCATATGCCAAGTCTGCAGAGAGGCTGATCACTCCACGTGAGCAAGGAGACTTCTTTCATGGGCAGCATGTTCCCACTGAGATTCTTCCAAAAGCTGGTCAGAAAAGCTCCCAGGCTCTGGCTGTGCTCATGGCTCTCTGCTTTTTTACCTCTGTGCCACAAGCTGAAAAAGAGAGAAACCTGGGGCTTAACCTTGTCCCAGTCTCAGCTCACGTGGTTGGCAGGTTGGATCTTTTCCCAGCAGCTCAGAGCAAAACTTTACAGGCCTTCTTTTTATTGTCTCCAGCTCTGTCCCAATTTGTGTGGCCATACCCAGAGTGTGGGGTAGCTCTCACAGCCCACAAGGACAGGTTGGGTCCACCAACCAAAATCAAGCAGCTCTGAATTTCAGAGGGACAACAAAGGGAAGGGAGGAAGCCTGAATCCAGGGCTGGACACAGAGGAGGAGTGAAAGGTGAGGATGGGAACTGTTGGGGCACCTCTGGTCCCCACATCTCCAAGCTGTGGTGGGACAGGGCAGAGGTATCAAATGTCCATTCTAATGCAGGTGTCTCTGGACAGCTTTTGGCAGAAGAGCCATTTCTCAGAGCCCTGCAATGACTCTGCCCACCAGGAAATTCTTAATGCCTAACTTGGGCTAAAGACCAAGCTCTTTCCCCCTCCATCCAGCTCTGGAGAGGATGGGAAAAGCTGCAAAGCAAGGAAGGGAGGTCACTATACAAGTGGCTTTGACAGCACAGCCCACAGCCTCTCATCTCAGCATGTCATAGAATGGTTTGGGTTGGAAGGAACCTTAAAGATCATCTAGTTCCAATCCCCCTGCCATGGGCAGGGACACCTCCCACTAGCCCAGGTTGCTCAAAGCCCTGTCCAACCCAGCCTTGAACACCTTCAGGTGGTGTATGCTCCTCACCATCTTTCTTACTTTCGACCCCACCTTTCTTCAACACAGCAGGTGACCCCCAGGCAGATGAGCCATGTTGGCCAACAAAGTCTCAAGGCAGAAGCCCTGCCACCACTGCAAGAGCAGGCCAGCAGCAGCCCCACCAGACACCTCCACGATCCACTATGAGAAGTTCTGGCTGTACCGCCACTGCTCCTCGGTGCAGCAGAGGGACAGGCAAGCTCAGAAAGCTGGGCAGCTCTTCTCAGGGCTGCTGGCCATGAACGTGGTGTTTCTGGGCTGTGCCTTCATCAGCAGTATGATTTTCAACCACATGGCCATCACCCTGGCAGAGGTTTGGATCCTGCTCTCCATCCTCAAGGTCTTGTGCCTGTGCTGGATTGTCTACTACCTGCTGGGCACCAGTCGGCAGCCGCACGCCGTGCTGCACCGCGATTCCCACGCTGGGCCCATCTGGATCAGGGGTAAGTTCTGCTTTTGGGCATCTGCCTGTGCCTTTCACCACCTTCCCAGTGCTTGGAAGAGAAAGAAATTCTCCCTCTGCTCTGCTACCAGAAGAAGTAGAAGCCACAGGAGATGTAGTTGAGGTGTTGGGAATCTCAGCTTGTAGTGCAAGGCTGGGGGAAGACAGGGATGTAGTGGATGCCTCAGAGAGGAAGCAGAGCAGCCAGAAGGGTCTTGAGCTTGGCTTCTCTTCAGCCTCCAGTCCAACTTTGCCCTGGGGTCTCTTCCCAAAGCACAACCCAGGTACCTCCCACCTACACCTCAGCAACTGAGCATGCTGGAAGAGGCATAGGAAAGGTTTTAGGCGATGACCACTTAGCAAAGTGAGAGGAGAACCACCACTTTTACCCAGCAAGAGCATCAGCAGGCCCAAGCCACCCTTGTCCTTGTTTAACATCACAGCAGTGCTGTTCCCAGGGAAAGATTCCTGCCCAGTGAGTCACATTCCAGCGACACCCAGGCTTTGCTATCAGTAGTTGCCCCACTTTGTGGAATGGCACTTCCCACAGCCCTGCCTCTGGTTTATTAAGCAGTTTCTAATCAGTGCACTATTGTGTTAACTAAGTACAGACAATGAAAGGGAAGAAAGCTGCAAGGCACCTGAGTACCTGAAACTGCAGGGGTCTCCAAGGAGAAAGGGAGAATTAAAGGGTCCTAACTTCTGCACTTTGGTGCTGTGGAAAGCCTCAGCAGACCTGCTCTCTCCCCAAGGCAGAAACTATCACTTGCCCTTAGCTTACTCCTGTCATAGAATCATAGAATGGTTTGGGTTGGAAGACACCTTAAAGATCATCTAGTTCCAAACCCCCTGCCATTAGACCAGGCTGCTCAAGGACCTGTACAACCTGGCCTTGAACACCTCCAGGGAGGGGGCATCCATAACCTCCCTGGGCAACCTGTTCCAGTGTATCCCCACCCTCCCTGGAAAGAATTTCTTCCTAATCTCCAGTCTAAATCTGCCCTCCTCAAGCTTCAATCCATTCCCTCTCATCCTACCATTACAAGCCCTTGTAAAAAGTCCCTCCCCAGCTTTCTTGTAGGCCCCATTCAGGTGCTGGAAGGCTGCTAAAAAGTCTCTCTGGAGCCTTCTTTTCTCCAGACTGTTACTTCAAATCCAAACCCTGTTCCCACCTTGTATCCAAGCACAAAACAATACCTCAAAGTCTCTTAACACCTTGACCCAGCCAAAGCACACAACCAGGTTCAGCAATCAGGCTGCCTTGTGCCCCCTGCTCTCCAAATCACAGAATCACAGAATGTTAGGGGCTGGAAGGGACCTCAAAAACTCATCCAGTCCAACCCCCCTGCCAGAGCAGGGTCACCTTGAGCAGATCACACGGGAACACATCCAGGCATCACAGGACTTCCAAATGCAAAGGCCTCCAGCTCCACCCAAATCCAAGGGGCATGCGGTCCCCAGCTGGGCTCAGGTGCTGCACAGACACATCTCTGATCACTGAGTGGTGCTTTTGCTGTTTGCCCAGGGTCAGTGCTGCTGTTTGGCAGCTGCAGCGTCCTCCTGAACGCCTTCCAGATCGGCTACAGCGTGATTCTCATCCAGTGCAAGTCCAAGGTGGACATTATATTCCCCAGCATTGAAATCCTCTTTATCTGCACCCAGGTACTGCAGCCTCTGGAAGCTTGCTTATTCTGTCTATCCCCTTCCTGGGTGCCTAAGGGGGAGGGAGAAAGTGAGGATTCTCATGATCACTAAAGGTATGCAAGAATGTGGTGGGGTCAGAGGGAGACCCCCTCCCCAGTATGGAAGCGTTGCGCTGCGTTTCAAACGCCACCCGTGCTCCTCGTGAGCCAGACTCAGAAGCAAAGCAGCAAAAGGCAGAGAGAAATCACTCCAGCAATACCTGACCTACTGCAGGAGCCACAGGAGTGTGTTTTGAAGCATCAAAGTAGGGAGAGAGGAGAGCAAGTTTTGGATTCTGCCAGGGATGTCATGGGAACAACTCAGCCCAGAGACCCAGCCTCTCTGCTTGCTGATGCATGCCCCCAGCAAAGCCCTTTGGGGCACAAAAACACCTCACCAAAAGTAGCTGTCTGGCAGCTGGTTCCTCTTATACTAGCCCTCTTCTTTCCACATCCAAAGCCATATCTGAAAAGTAAACTAGCTCCCATCTCAGCAGCAAATACCTCTGTACACACCATCAGAGGAAAGCAGAACTCCCAGATCATAGAACCACAGAACGATTTGAGTTGGAGAAGACTTTAAAGGTCATCTAGTTCCATGGGTAGGGACACCTCCCGCTGTACCAGATAGCTGAAAGCCTCATCCAGCCTGGCCTTGAACACCTCCAGGGATGAAACAGCCACAGGTTCTTCTCTGGGCAGCCTGTTCCAGTGTGTCAACACCTTCATAGTAAAGAACTTCTTCCTAATATCCAATCTGAGTCTGCTCTGCTCCAGTCTCAGACCACTGCCCTTCGTCCTGTCCCCACAGGCCCTTGTAGAAAGTCCCTCTCCATGCCCACTGGGAGCAGGCTCACATGTGCTGCAGTCACCCAGGGATGCCAGCACACAGCTCAGCGCTGAGCTGCAGGCTCACACATGCCCTGCACCACTGCTGCCAGGCAGGTTTGCTCCTGTGGGACACGTGTCTGCTTGCCTGCCTGCCCCAATTCCAGCATGTGCCTGGCCAGCTGCCTGCTTTGCCCTGCTCACCTCATTCTCGGTATCCATTTGCAGGCTCTTTTCCTGTGGCATCATTCTAAGGACTGCATTCAAGTCCAGCACAACTTGACCAGGTATGGAAAGGGGGCAAAAAAAAACCCCAACCCTGCCTTCAGCTCCTCTAAACTCTTCCTTTCCTGCTGTTTATGCTATCCTTTACTCCTGCCAGAACTGTCTTCAGCTGATTTTGCACACTCTCTACATCCTGCACCACACAAGAGCTATGACCTGACCAGCTCCTTCCTGGGCTCCCCAGCTACCTTCCCTTTTCACTCATGCCTTGAACAGCTGCTTGTTGCTTCCTCCTACCCCCAAACACCTTCCTGCTGGCCTGGCTCTGGGAGCAGTCCATTTACTGGAGGATGAGGTGGGGGTGGCCTCCCTGCTCCTATCACTGGAAGCTGTCTCAGCCTTACCTTCCTCAACCCAGGCCAGTACCTGCCCTGCTCCTTTGCAAATGCTCACATGGGAACATCCTCAGGCATATTTGGGTGTAAAAAGTCCCAGAACAGGCACAAATGGGGAAATCCTCAGGCACACTGAGGGGTGCACATGCTGGGGTGTGCACACACATGCTTGCTCAGGTAGGCAAGAAGCAAAGGGCAGCATGACGTGGCATGTGGACACAGAGGTCAGGAACAATCTTCACAGGTCACATCCTGAGGAAGTGCCTTTCTCTTCTCCCAGGTGTGGGCTGATGCTGACCATAGCCACCAACCTCCTGCTCTGGCTCTTGGCGGTGACTAACGACACCATTCACATGGAGATTGAGTCTCAGCTGCGGGAGGTGGAGCAGCGATTTGCAGGCAAGGCTCCTTTCTCTCCTCCCTGTTTGGTGTGAGCTGCCATGGCTGGCTTCTAGGGAGGCAACAGCTCTTAACCTCAGCTCCTCAGGTACCAAGGTGTTCACAGACAGAGACACTGCCCATTGGAATGGGCTGCCCAGGGAGGTGGTGGGGTCAACATACCTGGAGATGTTTAAGAAGAGACTGGATGAGACACTCGGTGTCTAGTTGATTAGTTAGGGCTGGGTGATCGGTTAGACTTGATGATCTTGGAGGTCTCTTCCAACCTGGTTGATTCTGTGTGATTCTGTAACAACCAGTTCCCCCAGATGCTGCAGCTACCCTATCATTGGAAGGTGTTTTGAAGAGATGGGCTGCAAGGAGAGAACATCTCCGTCTGTGTGGGGGGGGTTTGCTGTGTAAGCCGGGGACTGAGGGCTAGGAAAGGGAAAGCCCATGATAAATGAGCATTTTCCCTCATATTCACCTCTCCTCTGCAAGCAAAAGATTGCCAGACTGAAAGAGACTCACATACTCACACAGGAAGGTCATGGATGCCCCAGGACACAGAAGACACAGTCTCAAACTGCACCAGGGGAAGTTTGGGCTGGAGGTGAGGAGAAAGTTCTTCCCAGAGAGAGTTGTTAGCCATTGGAATGTGCTGCCCAGGGAGGTGGTGGAGTCCCCATCCCTGGAGGTGTTCAAAAAGGGATTGGATGTGGCACTTGAAGCCATGGTTTAGTAGTCATGAGGTCTTGGGTGACAGGCTGGACTTGATGATCTTTGAGGTCTTTTCCAACCTTATTGATTCTATGATTCTATGATCCCTGGAGGTATTCAAGACCAGGTTGGAGACGGCCTTGAGCAACCTGGGCTAGTGCCCCCGCCCATGGTAGGAGAGGCAGTTGGAAGCAGATGATCTTTAAGGTCCCTTCCAACCCAAACCCTTCTGAGTTTCTATGACTTGCTGTGCTTTTCTTTCTGAGGACACAGGAAATAAATGTTCCTGTGTGATCTGCTCTAGGTGCTCCTGCTCTGGCAGGGGGGTTGGACTGGATCATCTCTCAGGGTCCCTTCCAGCCCCTAACATCCTGTGATTCTGTAATATTCCAGGGGTAGAGATAGAGCAGGCTTCACTGTGAAGGAAAGGTGTCTCTGTGGCCCAGTACCTATAGTATTGACCAGGAGGAGCACTACAAATGTAAGAAAAGACATTTGCTAAACTGCTACTCTGAACCCTGGCAGCTTGAGGACCGAGTGGCAATCACTTAACTTGCTGCTGGTCACTGTTTTGGGGTACACAGAGACAGAGATTGTGCCTGCACACAAGAAACTCCTAAAGACAGCCATGAAATCACAGAATCATAGAATCAAGCAGGTTGGAAAAGACCTCAGAGATCATCAAGTCCAACCTATTACCCAATACCTAACACCTCCTGACAGCTAAACCATGGCTCCAAGTGCCACATCCAAGCCTTTTTTGAACACTTTCAGGGATGGGGACTCCACCACCTCCCTGGGCAGCACATCCCAATGGCCAGTTCTGAGAAGAACTTTCTCCTCACCTCCAGCCTAAACCTCCCCTGGCACAGCTTGAGACTGTGTCCTCTTATTCTGGTGCTGCTTGCCTGGGAGAAGAGACCAACCCCCACCTGGCTACAACCTCCTTTCAGGTAGTTGTAGACAGCAAGGTGGTCTCCACTGAGCCTTCTCTTCTCCAGGCTAAGCAACCCCAGCTCCCTCAGCCTCTCCTCACAGGGCTGTGCTCCAGACCCCTCCCCAGCTTTGTTGCCCTTCTCTGGACACATTCAAGTGTCTCAATGTCCTTCTTAAACTGAGAAGCCCAGAACTGGGCACAGGACTCAGGACATCTCCCTCTTAATTGTTGCCTCCCTCTCCTCACGGTGCAGGCAATGAGACTACCTCCTGCACGTGCCCAAACACCACCATCTGCAAAGTCTTCCAGAAGGGCTACATCCTGCTCTACCCCTTCAACACCGAGTACTGCCTGGTCTGCTGCTCTGTGCTGTATGTCATGTGGAAGAACGTGGGGAGACGCATCAGCCACCCCGACATCTCCCAAGCCAAGGCCAAGTTCAGGCTCCAGGGGGTGGTGTTTGGGCCGCTGCTGGGCGCCGTGGCGGTGATCACCGGGACCTGCGTCTTCATGCTGTACCAGATCCAGGCCACGGGCTCGGTCCCAGACCGCCAGGTCTTTGTGATGTATTACTCCTACTACATTGTGCTGCTGCCCCTGATGAGCGTGGGGGCAGTGGTTGGCACAATCATCCACGCCTTGGAGAAAAGGGAGCTGGACACGCTGAAGAACCCGACCCGCAGCCTGGACGTGATCCTGCTGATGGGGGCAGCCCTCGGCCAGATTGGCATGTGCTACTTCTCCATCGTTGCCCTTGTGGCCACTGACCCCGTGGACTTGTTGAATAGTCTGATCCTGTCCTATTCTGTCCTCCTCATCTTCCAGAACATCACCCAGAATGTCTTCATCATCGATGGGCTCCACCGGCAGCATGTTGTAGCAGCAGTGGAGGCCAAACACCCAGGGCACAACGGGCAGCACGCTTCAGAGCTACCTAGTGAAGAGGAAACCATGGCAGGCAGCAAACAGGAGGAGACACAGACATCGTCCAGCAACGAGGAAGACATGAAAGAGCAGAATCATGAAGGCTGTGAGCAGAGACGAGTGAGTGTGATAGAGCTGGGGCAGGAGATCCGGAAGGTTTCTCTGTCCTACATCCACAGCTACTCAGTCCTGACCTGGAAGAGAAGAGCATTAAGGGAGATCTCCTTCTTCTTGGTTTTGTGCAACATCATAGTGAGTATTGCTCTGCCTTCCACATCACAGCTCAGCTGAGTCATGATCACAGAATCATGCAAGAGCTTGGGTGGGAAGGGACCTCCAAAGGTCATCTAGCACAACCCCCCCTGCAGCGAGCAGGGACATCTTCCACTAGGGCAGAGCCTTGTCATGATGATCTGTGACACAAACATGCTCTCCTTGTCTGTCTTTTGGGCTGCTTTTCTATGCAAGAAACCTTTGCCCACCAAGTTTAAATCTGCTGGTGAGGGAAGCCAAGCCCATTTGTGCCATCAACACCACACACCCATCATGGTAGGGTCTCTTTTGATCAAGCCAAGAGTGAAAGCTGGCTGGGCTTCCTAGGTGCAGGAAGAAGACAACTGATAGAATGATGATCTTATCATGAAGATGATCAGAGGGCTGGAGCACCTCCCCTACAGGCTATGAGTTGGGGCTGTTCAGCCTGGAGGAGAGAAGGTTCCAGGGAGACCTCAGAGCAGCCTTCCAGGACCTGAAAGGGGGCAACAAGAAAGCTGGGGAAGGACTTTTTGTGAGGGCTTGTAGGGATATGATGAGAGAGAATGGATGGAAGTTTGAGGAGGTCAGACTTAGACAGATTAGAAATACACTGAGGGTGGTGAGACACTGGGACAGGTTGTCCAGGGAGGTCATGGATGCCCCTTCCCTGGAGGTGTTCAAGGCCAGGCTGGAGGCCTTGATCAACCAGGTCTAGAGGAAAGCGTCCCTTACCCATGGCAAGGGGGTTGGAACTGGATGATCTTTAAGATCCCTTCTCACCCAAACCATTCTGTGATTCTCTGAATCAATCCTTATGCAGCAAACTTTTAAGCTCTGAAAAGGTCAGCAAAGTCATTAAGGGTGTTCCAGGAGATAAGCAGAGAAGCATGAGGCAGCGGCAGTAAGTCTTTGTAAACATGAGCCTCCAGGGTTGAAACTCACCCAACAAAGTACACTGTGCTCTGGGACCTTGAATCAACACACATCTTCCCTGCAGGCCAGTGAAAACAGACTGGCCAAGCAAACAGTGAAATTCTGTGGAAAGCTGAAGCTGGCTGGGGCAGGAGGAGGCCATGGTTAGGTTTCCAGGAATTGAGCAGTATCTGACTCGCAGCAGCATGAGCAGAGCATTTTCCCTCTCTTTATACAATCGTTAGGGTTGGAAGGGACCTCAAGGATCAGCCACATCCAACCCCCCTGCCATGGGCAGGGACACCTCACACTACAGCAGGCTGCTCACAGCCACATCCAGCCTGGCCTTAGGAACGTGTCCAGAGAAGGGCAACAGGGCTGGTGAGAGGCCTCGAGCACAAGCCCTACAAGGGGAGGCTGAGGGAGCTGGGGTTGCTTAGCCTGGAGAAGAGGATGCTCAGGGGGGACCTCATTGCTGTCTACAACTACCTGAAAGAAGGTTGTGCACAGGTGGGGGTTGGTCTCTTCTCGCAGGCAAGCAGCACCAGAACAAGAGGACACAGTCTCAAGCTGTGCCAGGGGAGGTTTAGGCTCAAGGTGAGGAGAAAGTTCTTCACTGACAGAGTCGTTAGCCATTGGAATAGGCTGCCCAGGGAGGTGGTGAAGTCACCATCTCTGGAGGTGTTCAAGAGGGGATTGGATGTGGCACTTGGTGCCATGGTTTAGTCATGAGGTCTGTGGTGACAGGCTGGACTTGATGATCTTTGAGGTCTCTTCCAACCTTGGTGATTCTGTGAACCTCCAGGGATGTGGCTTCCACCACCTCCCTGGGCAACCTGTTCCAAGGGCTTTGCTGGCAGGGAGACTCCTCTGATACTCCTGAAATATTCCTCCAGCCCCTGAGCCAGTGCTGAGATTAGAGTGGAGGTAGCAGGCTGTTTGTCCTCCTCTGACCTCTCTCTTTCCCTCCCCCCCCTCTAGCTGTGGGTGATGCCCACCTTCGGGGCTCACCCTGCCTTTGAGAACGGACTGGAAAAGTCATTTTATGGCTACTCCACCTGGTTTGTGATCGTCAACTTCGGGCTCCCCCTGGGGGTCTTCTACCGAATGCACTCTGTCGGGGGGCTCCTGGAGATCTACGTCACAGCCTGAACCAAGCTGAGCCTCCACACTCCAGAGGCTGGGGTGAACCCACAGCGCTGAACAAAGGGGCAGGAAGCAATGGATACGCACATGGAAGCTTGCAAACTTTCCCCCTCCGGCTTCTGCCTTCGCTCCTCCTTGCACAACATCTCCAGGAGTTTCAGGAGAACAGGAGGGTGGTTTGTATTAGCAGTTTTCTTTTCTCTCCATAGAGAATAGACTCAAAGCCTATAACAGGCCCTGTCTTACCGCTCCGTGGAGCCATGCCTGCTGGTAGTCTGCCAGGGGTGCTGCACGGCAGTGAGCAGGACATCATCAGCTCCTCTTGAAATCTTCCAGACAAAAGAATGCAAGAGCAGCCTTCAACAGAAGCAGCAAAGACTGAGCTAAGCCCCACAGGACTTCAAAAATCCACCCTCCAGGATCCCCAGCCCCACCACTGCTCACCAACTCACCCACCCTCCTGCAGCACAGGGCGCCCTGGCAGCAGCAGTCACACCCAGAAGCACTCCCAGCCACGGCCATGCAGAAATGAACCAAACATGCAGGCTTTGGGGGTAATTTTCAAAGAGGTGCTGGCAGCTGCTTCAGTGGTCAGCACAGGGACTAGTTCTGCTTGTTCCTGGTGCTGACAGCTGGCACACCAACTTGTGTGAGTCTCATAGGACCCTGTCCCAAGGGGGCCAGGCTCTGGCAGGGCTGGGTACCGAGGAGCAGGACAGGCCTTCAGCCCTGCACTGGCTCACTGCAGCTTTTCCTGCTACCAAAACCAGAAGCTAGAACGGTACTTTGCCTTACTGGGAATGAACACCATTGCTCCACACTTCACTCAGAGCCTCAGGTGAGAAGCACAAGACAATCTGATCTCTACTTGATGCTCCTCGTGCATGATGACCTAGCAAAGGTCTCAAGGAAGAGAGTAGAGCAAGCTCAAGGAAGAGCTAGTGCCAACCCTACTGTGAATCCCTCCCTGCTCCAGCTCCTTGCTCCTCAGAGCAGCACAGCTTTGCACATCCACCAACATTTCAGGAGGTGTGTGGTGTGGGAAGGAAGGCAGCTGCACCCTGCAGTGCCTGACCAAAGACCCTTAGCACTCATTCCACAGCTGTTGCATTTGAAACCCCAAGGGAGAGCAATAGAGCTTCTGGCTGTGGGTCCCACAGCCAGAAGCTCTGGTGAATGGAAATAAAGAGAGACTGAGTTTTCATGTGCATCTTGTGAGGTCTCTGGGTCTGCTCTGCACTCAAAGCCAGCACACAGTGACACAGCTCTTGCAAGCAGAGGTTATGTGAGATGTAAGGGCAGGCCTTGTTTTACAAGCACAACCCTTCAGGACTCAACCAAGGCCAAAGTAGCAGAGTGCAAAATGCATCTGGGTTATTGCTTCTGTTCCTCTGTAAATCAACCCCAGGCTTTAGGATCAGAGCCTGGTTAGGGAGTGTTTTGTGAGCTAGAAAAGCAAATTCTCCCACACCAGGAAGAGTGATGACAGTTAGAAATTCCTGACCACACACCCCTCATTCCCCTCAGGATTCAGCATTCACTCACTGACAACCCCTCCAGGAGCATGAACTTTGCCCCACAAGTGTTTTTACTTAGGCCTGTGTCCACAGAACTCTGACATGAGCAAGAACATCTGGATAAATTAGGCTCCAATAAAGTTAATTATTATTCTGATGTCACAGTTTGGACATGCTAAGCTCTGGCCCTTTCAAATGATGAACACCTCAAAGCTTGCTCCTAGTCATGGACAAGCAATGATGCTCTTCATGGGCAAATCCAGGTGATGGAGTTTATCTGCAGTGTCACAGATGAACCACTCTGAGTGACTGAGACTCCAGTGAGCAGGTGACTTTGGAGCTATAAACACCAAGTCCTGTAGGTACTGTGTGCAAGGGTGGGCTGTAGGAGAGGTCAGCTGGTGATTTCTTGCTGGTGGGCAGATGGAATATCTGAATACTTGATGAGCAGGAGTGAAGCCCATCAAGCTCCACCTCTTACCCACAGGCACTATAGATTAGATAAGTGTCCTCTAGGTCCTTCCCTAACACACCCAGTTCTAATACTGCAGATGAAGGAAAGAAATCCCCCACCAGGCCACAGTAAAAGCATTCTTCCGGGCCAAGGGGAAAGGCAGGGGCCAAGGGGAAAGGCAGGGGCCAAGGTTTCAGCCCTTTCACTTAGGAGGGTTCTGCCTCTGGACTGATTTGTGTGTACCTCCAGGAGGGGTAAAACCATGAAGACAGCTTGCATGTGATTAAAACTGAAGACTGACAGCAGGGCTGGGGCACAGGAATCTGAAAGCCTAGGGAGGAGTGAGCATGACTCCTGCACCTAACACAGCCATGACAGGTCAGTAGCCCACCTGCTCCTGTGTCATCTGCTCCCCCATCTTTTGCCATCACGCCTTGTTTTGTGGGTCCACACTGCACAAAGTTGTTAGCACACAGCTCACAAAGTCAGGAGACTTAGAATCAGAGCACCCTTTTGGTTGGAAAAGGCCTCCAAGATCATCAAGTCCAAATGCTCTACAACTCTAGCATGTCCCTCAGCACATCTCTGCAACTTCTACACACCTCCAGGGGTGGGGATTCAGCCACGTCCCTGGAGAGACTGTTCCAGTGCTTGAGAACCTTCCCAGTGTAGAAATTCCTTCTAACAGCCAACCTAAACCTCTTGTGGTGTAGAGGGAGGTGGTCTCCCCTCAGCCTCCTTTTCTCCAGGCTGAACAACCCCCGTTCCCTCACCCACTCCTACAACCTGCTTCTCCAGCCCCTCCACAGACACCTGACCCTGCTTGGTCTAGCTCCGTTGCTGTACCCTCTGAGGCAGTTACATCTGATGGTGTCTGGTGCTGCAGAGGCAGAAACAGCCAAACCCACAGAGTCCAGGCTCATTCTGCAGAGGAAGCCAGCACCTGGTCTCCTGGGAGCACAAATCACCCCAGCATAAGGCAAACAAGATTAGAAACCTCCCTCAGGGAAATAAATAAGCAACCAAGTGCATGTTTCAGATAATCTTTATCTTTCTCTCTGTAAGTAAGCAAATAGTTTACAGTGCAAGTTGATTTCCACAGGACAAGGATCAGACTCCAAACACCAAGAAACAAAACAACAACCAGGATTAAAACAAAAAAAAGAAGAAGAAAAAGAAAAAACAAAAAAAAGGTTTCCAGAGAAACTCACAAAGAAACAAAGCATAAAGGAGAGGATGGAAGAGATCATGAGAACCAGCAGATCCATGGGAGGAGAGAGGCAAGCACGTGGGACACAAGGATGCCCCTTTCCAGCTGCGAGGTGCACGTGCCACACAATCAGAGGCTGCCCCACCACATCACATTCTTACACACTAAAGAGATTCCAAGTGAAACAGAGACCTCACCCTGTTTGCCTTGGAACAGAGATGAGGTCAGAACGGGAGCAGTGCTAGAAGGCAAAGTGGGCTGGAGATGGGTGGGGGAATAACTTCTCTCTAATTCACATACTTCTTATCCTTCAGAAAACCAGCCAGGTTTTGTGGCAGCTTTCTACTGGCCTGGGACTTTGGTCCACTTTCAGTGCCCAGAGGAGGAAACCACCTGACTGCCAGCCAGCAGGCCAGCAGGAGCCTGGAGCAGCTTGTCTCTAGGAGAGAATGGTCATGCTGCTATCACTCGAGCTTCAACCTTAGGCAAGGGTTACAAGACACAAGACTATGCCATACCTGTCCCCTCTCTTCATGTGTGAGAGCACTTTTCTGATCTCACTGGTTCCAGGGATCCTCCCAAGAGCCCAAAGGGCTAAGTTTTGGTGGAGAGGGAAAGGTTTCAGCTCATGATAGGACCTCTCACATTTCATTGTCTAAAGACCACCCAGGTCTATGACAGCAGACTCTCCCAGCAGGACATCAAATTGGATTCAAACCCCAGGCTGTCTCCACCTACCAATGTGCAGCCCCATGCTGCTGAGCCAAGCCAGAAACAGCAGGTTTCCCACCAGCTCTCATTCTGGCTTCCCAAACTTCATGTGCTTGGGACCCAATACATTCAAGATCTGATATCTTGGTCACTAGCAAAATGTCCTGAAGGTCTCTTCCAACCTGGTTTATTCTATGTATTCTATGTATTCTAACTGCACTTTGCTTCAGCACTCTCCACTCCCTACTGACATGGAGATGCTTTTCCTCCTACAACTTCCAAATTCCTCCTACAACTTCCCTGAGTGCCTCCCTCAATCCCCTGCCTTAGACAGTAGTGTGCAAAAGACCCTTCTGCTCCTTGCATTACATCAGCCTGCCAGGCAAAGACAGATGGATATGGCTCCTTTCAGCCCCAGGTGACACTGTCCTTTCAGCCATCAGGAGAAGACTGAAAGGATGTAACAGTCATGCCTCTTCTTGCTCTTGCTGAGCCAGTCCCTTCCTCCCTGTGTGCTCACATGGCTTACGCAGGGCTTTCCAAAGTGACAAACTCCACTGCAACAGCCCCCCGTGAAGGACAGGCTGCTGGGCCTGGAAGCTGAGGTAAAACTCCTCATGCCAGACACCAAAGCACTGGCTACTACAAAACTTCTTAAGCAGCTTTCCAGGAAAGGAGTAGAAAGATTGAGACAGAATTGAGACACAAAGTTTTCTTTCAGCATCTTCTCCTTTTCATTTGGATGGGAAAGGTTTCCCTACCACTATGCAACTGAGACACCAGGGAGATACCTGCAGCCAGAAGGGATGCCCTGGAAACTTCATGGAGCCACATGAAGGTAAGTGCAGTTTCCAACCCCCATCTCCTGCAGGAGTAGCAGCTTCCCTCTTGCACCCAGTTTACAGCTCTTTTTTTCCAGTTACATGCTCATTCTGACCAGGGCAAGGACAGGGTCAGATTGGTTTCCAAACCACATCCAGGAGCAAAAGAGTTACAGAAGAGCTAAGAACTCTGATTTCTAGTGCAACCACAACGATGGACAATCCCTTAGACATCTTTCACTCAAGGTTCAAGGTGAAGGGTGAGGGAAGAGAAGTGAGCTAGGGGGAGGGATGTCCAAGCAGGTCCCAATTAAAGCTTTAAATGGCAGGGAGGTAAATGAAGTGATTGTCCTTTTGGTCTCTCAGCTGGATGTGAAATGCAGGAATAGCTGTGATGAAGCAGCACACAGCAGTCCTTGGATCCAGTGTATTTCTCTCAGTAGAGGTAAGTGCTCTCTTAGACCCGTTGAATTTCAAACAGCTTCACATCTGTGTCATACCAGATAGGGGGATCCACATTCCTGAGGGAGAAAGAAAAGCCACTTTACTCTGTGGCTAGGCACATGGAATTCAAATCACAGCCAAGATTTACAGGAGCTGGCTACACAGAATGCCATCAGCTTTGCAAATGAGGAAACCACTGGTGGAAAGACAATGCACCTGAAAGGGACAACAGCAACTACAACATCCCACAGAGCCAGAGCTTTGCAGGAAAGCTCTGCACCACCTCACAAATCACAGAATGCCAGGTTGGAAAGGACCCCAAGGATCATCTGGTCCAGCCCTTCTAGGTGATAGTGTGGTTTACATGAGCTGGCACTCCTCTAGGCAGCTTTGCTATTCCCTGCTGCTGCCAGTTCCCAACCAAGCAGTACTGCCAGACCAACTCCTGCCACACCACCTGTCAGACAAAAGGATTGGAGCAGCTGGTTTGGCCCAGGCAGCGCCACCTTTCTACCCTCTAACTACGAGGCAATCTAAAGCCAGCCAAGTGCATGCAATTCTCCCTACAGGCCCCAAAAAGGGTCTTTGGGCAAGACCAAGCCAGGCTGCACCCAGCTGGTTTACCTCAAATAAATAACTCCCCACATGTAGGTCCGGAACCACATGGCAGTGCCCGAGTTAGCCTGGTACTTGCGAATGAGGATGGGGTGAGGCACGGGGAGCAGCCCCACCAGGGTGCCATGCTGCAAGAACTTGAGGATCTCCGATTCATCAGTGAGACCCCTGCAAAAAGAGAGATCAGGAAGAGCCTTAGCACATCCCACAGACACCCCCAGAACCCCTACAGCACGAAGCAACACAGAATCCTTAAATAGCTTGGGTTGGAAGGGACCTTAGAGATCATCTACTCCAACCTCCCTGACGTGAGCAGGGACACCTTTCAATTAGACTCAGCCTCATCCAACCTGGCCTTGAACACTCCCAGGGAGGAGGCATCCACAACATCCCTGAGCAGCATATTCCAGGGTCTCACCACCCTCACAGTGAAAAACTTCTTCCTATGATTCAGTCTTGCCCTGCTCTCCCTCAGCTTCAAACCATTCCCCCTTGTCCTGTCGCTGGACACCCTCATGAAAAGTCCCTCTGCAGCCTTCCTGTAGGTACTGAAAGGCAGCTCTAAGGTCCCCCCAGAGTCTTCTCCAGGCTGAACAACCCCAGCTCCCTCAGCCTGTCTAAACAAAGACAGAGAGAGCAATCATGGCCACCAAGAACACATGCTCTCCACTGTAACAAAGAATTGAGAAGGGATCAAACAAACAAGAAGCGTGCCAAGCAAAATAACATCTCCTCTGCTGAGCCCCCAATGCTTTCAGTTATACTTCACAAAGAGTCTCCTGGAGACCCTTCAAATTCAAAGTGCCAGCCTCACAGAGCTCCTCTCACACTGCACAGCCCTTTCTCTCCAAAAATGTGCTTACTTGTCAATGCAGATCTTCTCCACCTGAGGGACCAGCACCTGCAAGAGCCTCATGATTGTCTGCAGGGGAAGCTTTGACTTCCAAGACATCACCTAGAAGTAGGAAAGCCCACAGGGAAATCAGTGCTCTGCAGTTACCTCCACAATGAATGGGGTCTGCAAAACTCATGGAGGTGGTGGATGAACTGAGTGCACAACAGCAATGCCATCAATCCTGGAGCACCACAATTCAGAGCCACTCAAGGAAACTAGTGGCAGGGTGGTTTAAGATAGGTAAAAGCAGCCTTCTCTGCAGGTGACAGTAAACATCTGGAGCTCTGGCCACGTGTCAAAGACATCCCTTAGGAGGAGATGATTCCCTAAGGGAGTCTCTGCTGGCAAGGGAAGGGGGGGCTGTGTGTTGTGTGACATTTCTGCCACAATGCCTCCTCATTATTTATTTCCTCTGTCCAGATTCCCTTACCCAGTCAGGAGTTGGGGTCCACTGTCCAATGGAGGATGTGCTGGAGAGACGCCTTCGGTCCCGTCGGGGCTGTGAGGCCTCCTGTCAATGAAGATTACTTTTCAAAAGACAGACAACACAACCAAGCAAACCACATGGAAGAGCAAAAAAAACAACCCATTTGCTGCTCACTTTTCCCCCCAGCTTTTCCAGAGCACTGCTGGAAAAGACAGCTCAGCCTGTCCCTAGGACAGAACAAAGCCACCGGGCCCCCATTCACCAAAACCATTTGCTTTGACCCAGTGAGTGGCAATATTTGATGTCCTTCCAGTCCTCTTGAGTTCATTTCACACCCCAGAGCCTCCCTACACACCAGTGTCTGGCCTTACCCCACTCCAGGGCTCCCCATCGCTCCCAGCTGAGGGTGGGTTCCCCTCTGGAGGAGGCTGTGAAGACTCAGGCTCCAGAGAACGCATGGTCCCATCCTCTGACACCTGTGACTTCTCTGTGAGCTTGTCAATTCCTGCATTCAAAGCAGAAAAGGCTCAGGAACAAGAAACATAAGTGAATTAAGCATGCTTAAAAGCAGGGGGTTCTTCTCTACCCTCCCTACAGGTGCAGACACCTTGTGCAGCAGCTGACAACTGGAAGGCTCTCCTTCCAAGGGGAGAATCACAGCATGGCAGGGGTTGGAAGGGACCTCCAGAGATCACCGAGTCCAACCCCCCTGACAAAACAGGATCACCTAGGGGAGGCTGCACAGGAATGCATCCAGACAGGTTTTGAAAGCCTCCAAAGATGGAGAAGCGAGATCTAGCCAGGATTTCACTCCCCCCAAAGGTTTGTCTCTAGGATAATGCTACCTGGTGTAAGAGGAACACAGGTTCACAGGGATAACCTCCCTGACGTGAGCAGGGACACCTTTCAACTAGACTCAGCCTCATCGAACCTGGCCTTGAACACTCCCAGGGAGGAGGCATCCACAACATCCCTGAGGAGCATATTCCAGGGTCTCACCACCCTCCTACTGAAGAACTTCTTCCTAAGATCCAGTCTAACCCTGCTCTCCCTCAGCTTCAAACCATTCCCCCTTGTCCTTGTTGCTGGACACTCTCATAAAAAGTCCCTCTGCAGCCTTCCTGTAGGTACTGAAAGGAAGCTCTAAGGTCCCCCCAGAGTCTTCTCCAGGCTGAACAACCCCAGCTCCCTCAGCCTGTCTGAACAAAGGCAGAGACAGCAATCATGGCCACCAGGAACACATGCTGTCTCCACTGTAACAAAGAATTGAGAAGGGATCAAACAAACAAGAAGCCTGGCAAGCTGGACAACCCCATGGAAAGTCCCTAGGACAGAACAAAGCCACCAGGCCCCCATTCACCATAACCATGCTGTGACCCAGCGAGTGGCAACATTTGATGCCCTTGCAGCTCCCCTGTGGCAACGTAGCGTCCACACGGACACCGAGGCCGAGCGAAGAGAAACTCAAGGCAGCTTACTTTGACTTGCTGGTGATCAGCTTGGGCAAACTCAGACTGGAAAGCAGCAAACCACCACTGACAGATGTAAACTCTTAATCTCTCCCACACCCAGTGAAAGGGTGAGTCCACCCCGTATCTGGCAGGGAAAACAAACCGCTCTCCCGTCAGCGAGCTGAACCACAGCTCACCCGGAGTAGCCACCAAGCTCGTCTTCAGGGTGCCTGGCTCAGCAGGGGCAGCAGGATGTGACCCTTCCATGGAGACCCCATCCTGGGAGTTGGTGCGAGAAATGGGCTCAGGAGTCTTCTTCTTGCGCTGCAGCCCCTTCTGGATGGCCTGGGAGTCCGTGGGCAGGTTGGCCAGCTGGTGAAAGACGTTCCGCTTGCGGATGACCGCGTACACCAAGTTGGAGTTCCCTGGGAAACACAGCAACAAAACCAGCAGGGAGGTAAGACTCAAAGAGCTCTGCCCTCGAGCTGCGCTGCCACCCACAGAGGCAGCGGCACAAGAGCAAAGAGCAGAGCTTGATAGCCTCTTATCCGTTACAAAGCGGTACAGGAAAGGCAGCGAAACCCTGCCGGGGTTGGAAGGCTGACAAGAAGTGGCTTAGAAACTGACATTCCATCAGCTGAAAAGGATCACAGAATTGTTAGGGTTGGAAGGGACCTCAAGGCTCAGCCAGTTCCAACCCCACACTACAGCAGGTTGCTCACAGCCACATCCAGCCTGGCTGCAAAAACCTCCAGGGGTGAGGCTTCCATCGCCTCCCTGGGCAACCTGTGCCAGGCTCTCACCACCCTCATGGGGAAGAATTTCTTCCTAACATCCAATCTGAATCTACCCATTTCTAGTTTTATAGGAAAGGGACAGTGTGAAGCACATCTTAGCACCTGTTTTGGAAGAGGACACAGTCTCAGGCTGCGTCAGGGGAAGTTTAGGCTGGAGGTTAGGAGGAAGTTTTACACAGAGAGAGTGATTGCCCACTGGAATGGGCTGCCCGAGGAGGTGGTGGGGTCGCCGTCGCTGGGGGTGTTCAGGGCGAGGCTTGACAGGATGCTTGGTTCCATGGTTTAGTTGATTAGGTGGTCTTGGATGATAGGTTGGACACGATGATCTTGAAGGTCTCTTCCAACCTGGTTTATTCTATTCTATTATTCTATTCTAAAAGGTTGTTAGTCAAGAGTCAACATTTCTCCACCTTCCAAAGAGCTCACAAGACAGATCAGGAGCATTCCATCTTGAAGAGAAACATGCTTGGAAGACCAAAGCCAAATTGCTGCTGCTGGCAAGGTGGCAGAGAAGAGAATGAAACCATCTCCTAAAATAAACCACAAATCACAGCCACAAAAGCTGCTTCAGGATCTGGTGACCACCGCTCACACAGTCTCCAAGAAGGAAGCAGGATGGTCACTCCTGCTTTGCAGTTTGATAGCAAACCATTAAGTCTTGAGCAGGTTAAGGCACCTCACTTGATTGTTTCCTTGAGGGAAAAGGCTGTCAAAGCACAGGGTCATTCCTGGAAAGGTAGGAAGTGCCATAACTTGGTCTGGATGGAGCTGTTTGGTCTTGAGCTCCGGCGACCTGCCAGAGCAGATCTGAGGCACTTTTAAACGTTCAAGGGAGATGGAAGTGGTTCTGTCCCTCACTTACACTGCTGAGTTTCACAGCAATGTCCAGCCCATCATAACTTCAGCACTATGCTTTCCCTTCTTCTTGCCCATCTCATCTGCTCTACAGAAGGCTGAGGTTATGCTGATAATCAGCTGCCATCTCATTTAGCTCTAACCCAACCTGTCTGGGTCAGGACACAACATTGATTACTCACTAACCCAACTTCTCAGTCCTAGGCAAGGCTCCACACAGCTGGTGTCTACACTTCTCCCCTTCTCCCATCTGTTTGGACTCTCTCTGAATTTCCATCTCAGGTTCCCTTGGACTAAACCAGTGCAAACCCACTAAATACAGCAGACAGTCTCTCACCATCAAACTGGTACTGAATGATGTTGTTGAAAACTTCCAGCAAGAAGAAAACGAGATGGTGGTTCTGGACAGCAGAGAACAGGAACCAGGTGGTGGAAAAAGCCTCCAGGAGATGCAGCAGCTTGTTAGCAGCCACCATGGAGAGAGACTTCAGGTAGGGAGACACTGTGGAAGGCAAACATGAAAACTGGAAAGAGCCACTTAAATACACCACTAGGAATGGTTCTCTTCCCACCCTGCACTTCTGGGAAAGTCTCATGGCACAGCTGAGCCCAGCAGGGTTCCACAGGAGCATTTCCAAACAGAGGTGAAATGGAGACATTCCCTAACAAAAGCAGGCACTTCTACTTCCAGGGGCTCTTGTGTCAGAGATGTTACTGGTGTGAAACTACACATCTTCTGCAAAGCTTACACCACTGGCACCATCTGCACTAAGCCCATGGGAAGCCACTGCCACCACAGGGAGGTGGCACTCCCTGCTGGAAAGGGATAGCAGTGCCAACCATCTTTCACCAGGCCTTCAGGCACATGCCACTCTGCCACCCCAGAAGTGCCCTAGGGACTCTGCCCCATCTGACTGAGCTCAGGCAACAGCCCTGCAGGCAGGTCCAATCTGCAGCTGGCACCTCCAGCACAGACTGGGAAGGATGCATTTCCAGCAGCACTGGTCAAGGTTAGGGGGCACAGGTGGGAATGCAGGGAGAGGGAAGGAAGAGCAGCCAGAGCTGCCCCCTCTGCGTGCTGTGGTTTCACACGGTGCTCACCGTTCACGACGATGGTCAGCAGGCAGTCAAAGAGAGGCTGCAGCCGCTGGTGCCCGCTGGTTATGATCTTGTGAAAGACCTGTGGGGAGGAAGGAGGTCTTGAGCAAGGCAGCAGCTTACTGAAAGCACCTTCTCAACCAAAACCAGTGCCACCCCCACACTAATCGCTTCCTGACACCATTCCTGCCTAGGCAGGGCCCTGCACGCTGCACAATTACACAGGTGGGGAAGGCTGCCCCGGCTGCAGCTTCGCGCTCCAGGAGCACAAGGAATGCTTTGGGGATGTGATTAGGGCTCCACAACACTGCAAACAGAAACTGACTCTCAGCTCTTCCAAAACCCACAGGCAGCCTGAGACAGAGAATAAACCACCAGGAAGTGAGAAACACCTCCAACTCCACTGGATTTTGACTCTGAACCCTAAGGACATCTGCTTGAAATGCCACAGAACTAAACATTTCACACTTGATTTTAGTGCACACTTCTAACTCCAGTGTTTGTCCTACTGTTCTTAGCTATAGCCTCAGCCATGGAAAGACTCAACAGCTTCACAACCAGTTCAGACATTCCCACTCTAGCTGGTATGCCTGCAGAGAAGACCTGCAGCACAACAAAAATACAGCAATGCTCTCAAGTGAATGGAAGGCAATAGGAAAACACAAAGCATCAAGAACAGTTCTGGTGGGCACATTTCCTCCTGCTCCTTCTGGTGGGAATCTCCTTTTGGAAGCTGCTGAAAGGTTCTTCTCTGGTGAATGTGCCAGAAGGGGAACCTGAGGCTGGTGCTGTGAAATGCACAGCTCTTTGTAGGCAGCGCTGTGCCCTCAGCACTACAGACTGATGGGTGAACAAAACCTTGCAGCAGCCCAAAGCTGTGGGGCTGAGCTTGGTAGCACTGGTCTGACAGGCTCCACACAGCTCTTGTTACTTGGGGCAGAGCCAGCAATGCAGTCAGGTCTCCTGCCTTAGAATCACAGAATTGTTTTGGTTGGAAAAGACCTCTAAGATCATGTCCAAATGTTAGCCTAACACTACCAGGTCTGCTGCTAAACCACGTCCTTCAGCACCACATCTCTGCATCTTTTAAATCCTTCCAGGGATGATGATTCAACCTGGGCAGCCTGGTCCAAGGCTTGACAACCCTCCAGAGAAGAGGTTTTTCTCATGTCCAATCTAAACCTCCCATAGCACAAGCTGCTCCCATAGCACAAGCTGAGGTCATTTCCTCTCTTCCTATCACTTGCTACCTGGCAGAACAAACCAAAACCCACCTTGCTCCAACCTCCTTTCAGGGTAGAGAGTGAGAATGTCTCCCCTCAGCCTCTTTTTAGAATAGCATAGAATAGAATAGAATAGAATAGAATAGAATAGAATAGAATAGAATAGAATAGAATAGAATAGAATAGGACCAGGTTGGAAAAGACCTTTGAGGTCATAGAGTCCAACCTATCACCCAACACCATCTAATCAACTAAACCATGGCACCAAGTGCCCCATCCAGTCTCTTCTTAAACACCTCCAGTGATGGTGACTCCACCACCTCCCTGGGCAGCACACTCCAATGGCCACTCTTTCTGTGAAGAATTTCTTCCTAACATCCAGTCTGAACCTCCCCTGGTGCAGCTTGAGACTGTGTCCTCTTGTTCTGCTGCTGCTTGCCTGGGAGAAGAGACCAACCCCCACCTGTGTACAACCTCCCTTCAGGTAGTTGTGGACAGCAATAAGGTCTCCCCTGAGCCTCCTCTTCTCCAGGCTAAGCAACCCCAGCTCCCTCAGCCTCTCTTCACAGGGCTGTGCTCCAGACCTCTCCTCAGCTTTGTTGCCCTTCTCTGTCCAGGAACCCGTTCCCTCAGCTGCTCCTCAGAGGACTTGTTCTCTAGACCCTTCACCAGCTTTGTGGCCCTTCTTTGGACCTGCTCCAGCACCTGCAACCATGTCTGGTAGAGACCATGCACCCATCCCACTCACGCCAGTCCCAGAGTCCTTTAGACACCAGCCCAGCACCACCCAGGGTCCTGTTCTTTAGGATCACCTCCTGTAGATTCCATGGTATCTCATGCATCTGCACCCTGCCAGCCCTGTCACCTCAGGTTAACAGCATGCCCCCAGTGAGTCCCACCAGTGCTTGGCCAGATCCCAGCTCCTCAGCGGGCTGGCAATCTGGAAAGGATGAGCGTGTATCAGAGGAGGCAGGACAATTATTTGTGGAGGTACAAAAGAGGAGTTAGGAGGGACAGAAAAGAGCTGCTGGAGCTGTACTCACTATGATGAGCAGGTCTGCATGTGTCCCTGTGAAGACAGGGATGTCCATAGGCACTCGTACAGAGTAGGGCTTGTTCAGGCGGACCCCGAAGTTGCGCTCCCCACTGAGAAGCAGGAGGATAAAGACCCCAATGTGCATCAAGCCCACTCGTGCTGCAGGGGGGTGGAAACACAACCAAAACCCAACAAACCACATGTCAGAGTGAGCACAGCGGACTCCTGAAGTCAGAAGAGCAGTGAGGACAGAGGAGAAACGCTATGGGACTGAGAGCAAAACGCACAGAGCAGCTCACTCTGGTAAGAGGCACCCCACGGAGAGCTCCCTCCAGTGCCCTCCACAAGCACATCCATGGGCCAGGGCAGTGGTTAAAGTCTTGGACAGATCATGGTTCTCTTCATTATGTGCTTGCTGTGAACTCTTCACTGCAGCAGGGAAGATCTTACTCTCTCTGCTCCCTAGTGATGGAGTTAGGCCTGATTCACAGCCAAGGCTCATTTCCCCCTTTTCATGGGATCAGGGACACATGGGATCAAGGACTCAAAATGAGCCAACAGATGCTAAGGGTCTCTCTCCTCTGTGTTCTGATATGAACCCTGTCCAGCTTCTAATCCATTGCAAACATGAACACCCAGCTAACTGAACCACTCTACTCCATGCCTGCAGAAGGCCAGGAACAGGCACTCAAGATGCTATCACATCTCAGGGCTAGGGAGGAAGCCTTTTGAAACCATTCTAGCTCAAGTGCCAAGCACAGATCATCCCAGATACTGAAACAGCCTACTTACACTGGTCTGCTCTGGCATCATTGAGAAAATACAAGATGGGCACAAGGATGTCCAGAACATCACTGCTCTTCAGCACAAAGAAGAGGAATTTCTGGAAGAAAGGGGAGGATTTCAGACAATCAAAAGCATATTTGGTTTCCTGCACCATCCTGGAGGACTCAGGCCAGCTAGCCTCAAGCTAATTAGTCTCTGAAGAATGTTGTAAGGCTGCTGTGTAGAGTAGCTCTTCAACTCCAGTGTTATTTGTAGTTATTTTAGCACCTGCTCCTGCATTTGCCCCAAGCTCTGACCCTCAGGAGCTGCCACCTCTCTCACAAGCTCTCTCTGGAGCCAGACACCTCCCCAACCCACCCCACAGGGCTTGTGCTGCCGACCAGGGTACAACAGGATCACTGCTATCTGCCCACAGCTCTTCAGCAGGGCTCGGGCCAGCCAGGGCCACACAAGGCTCTGGGCAACATGCAAGGTGGGGTAAATCTCAGCAAGAAGCAGATCCACACCTTGTTGAAGTCACAGAGTTTCCAGAAGAGGACAAGGAGTTCCTGATGGAATTGGATCTTCTTGGCAGAGTTTGGCAGGTAGGTCTGGACCAGTGGGTTTGATAACAAGCGGGCCACTCCCTTCAGGATGAACTGGAAATCCTGCCAACAGACCAGGGAAGAGACTGTGATGGGCCCAGGGCTCAGGCAGTCAGCACAAAATCAGCCAGGAAATGGCTCAGGACAGGAGCACTTTACCTCCTCTCGGTGTATCCTTGAGAGGTAATTCACAAACAGATTGTCTGGTCCAGGAGGCTGCCAAAGAAAACCAGTGAAATGTTTACTGGCAACAAAGCTCACACAGGAAGTCAAAGGGTAACCACTGCCTCTGGGGGCTAATGCCTCCCACTTCAGCTTTCCTCTCTAATCCAATTTTAAACACCAGGAGACAGAGCACCTCAGGCAAGAGTGAAATCAGGGGCTTTTCACTTCCTTGCTCCTGATTCAAGTCAGTGAATCTACAGCTGTTTAGTGACCTCCAGGAAACAAGCAGGACTGGACCAGAGATAGCAGCCAGCAAGGAAAGGAGTGCTCCTGAGCCCTACAGGTCACAGAATCACAGAATTATTGAGGCTGGAAAAGACCTCTGAGATCATCAAGTCCAACCTATGACCTAACACCACCACATCAGCTGAACCATGCCACCAAGTGCCACATTCAATCCTTTCTTACAGACCTGCAGGGATGGTGACTCCACCACCTCCCTGGGCAGTGCATCCCAATGCCCAATCAGCCTTTCTGTGAGGAAGTGCTTCCTAATATCTAACCTAACCCTCCCCTGGCACAGCTTCATACCATGCCCTCTTGTCCTGTCACTGGTTGCCTGGGAGAAGAGCCTGCCCCTCACCTGACTACAACTTCCTTTTAGGTAGTTGTAGAGAGTGATAAGGTCCCCTCTAAGTCTCCTCTTCTCCAGGCTGAACAAGCCCAGCTCTCTCAGCTACGTTCAAGGCAAGCTGGTGCAAGAGAAGCACAGGGAGTTCAGGAGAGCAGCAAATACAGATCCCAGTGTCACTCACATCCACATCATCCATGGCTGTTCCAGTGGTCGTGCCATCCACAGTGGGACTTGAGCTGGTGGAGCTGTCATAGTCCAGAGTGACGATCAGCACCTGGGCTGCCTCCTCCACCAGCGGCTCGCGGTAGTCAGAGAAGAGCAGGTGGTTGTAAGGGATGCCGTAGCCCACCGGGTCATAGGCACACACCACGTTCAGGAGGGAGGTGAAGAGTGGCAGAGCATGTCTGGGGAGGAGAAAACATTGTCAGGAGGCAGAAACAGGAAGCACCAATTGTTGCCTTGCAGAGGGACTGGCATCTCCCTCTCCGAGAGTTTGGAGTAATAGAACTGCTCTGGCTGGAAAAGACCTTCAAGATCACTGAGTCCAACCGTTACCTAACTCAGCCAAGGCTGCTGCTAAAGCATGCCCCTCAGCACCACATCCCTGCAGCTTTTAAACATCTCCAGGGATAAGGATTCAAACACCTCCCTGGGTAGCCTGTTCCACTGTTGGAGAACCCTTTCAGTGAAGTTTCTTCTAATGTCCAACCTAAACCTCCCTTGGTGCATCCTGAGGCTGTTTCCTCTCATCCTAATCACTTATTACTTAGGAGCAGAGATCAACCCCAGTCTGTCTCCAACCTCCTTTCAGGGAGCTGTAGAGAGCAAGTAGGTCTCCCCTCAGCCTCCTCTGCTCCAGACTAAAGAACCCTAGTTCCCTCAGCTGCTCCTCACCAGACCTGCTCTCCCAACCCCTTTGTTGCCCTTCCCTGGGCCCACTTCAGCACCTCAATGTCTTTCTTGTAGTGATGGCCCCAGCACTGAAGGCAGTACTCAAGTCAACACTAAACACAATCATCTTTAACCTGTGATAGTGTCCCATGACTGAGCAGCCCAGAGAGAAGAGCTGACTCTCCAGCTCTCAGCTGGTCTCCTGGAACACAGCTATGAGGGAAATGGAGGTGAAAAAGGCCAGGTGGCCTCCCAGAGGAATTCTCTGCAGCCATGTGAAAAAGAGGACAGGACCTCAAAGCTCTGCAGACTCTGGAAAGAGAAAGCTGTCAGCCTTCAGCCAGGCATCTGCTCTTCAAGACGAGCAACTGTCACCGGAGGGGTTCCAAGTGCCGGAGGAGACAAAGTCACTAGAGGGCAGCATTCATCCGGCACCACAAACCCTCCACCGCAGGGCCGCGCCACCATCCCCAGCAGGGAACTGGCTCTGCAGCTGGGAACAGGATCTGGAGCCGGGAACAGGATCTGCCATTTCCCCACAGGCCAGCGACAAGTCCTGCATCAAACTCAGTGAGCACCACGCTCAGCCTCTCCTTTAGATGCTGAGGAACAACTCTGACTAAGCAGAGATGCTAATGAAGCACATGCAAGACAGGGACAAAGAAAAAGGACAAGAGCCCCTCCTTGATCCCTTATAACCAACACACCCCATGGGAGAGATTTGAAGGTATTTCTCCCCCTGGTACCCAGGCCCCCACCTCTCACCTGTTCTCTGTGGAGCAGAAGAACTGTACCCAGGGGTTGGTGTTGCTGCTGTCTGAGCAGGGAGGCAGATACATGGCCTCAGAGAAACAGGTCAGCAGCAGCTTCAGCAGCTCTGTCCTGAAAGGTGGAAAGAAGAAACTAAGGTCTGGAGCTATTCAGGAGTAGGAACTAGACACAGGAGGCACAATCACCACAACCTGAGGAAGGCTCAGCCTCATCTAGAAAGCCCTCCCTGTATGGGGCTAAGCCCATTTCACCTCATAAGCCATGTGGCTGGCACAAAGCTCAGCAGAAGTGCTGCCTTATGAAACACAAATACAGAGCAGAGCTCCCAGATGTTTGCAAAGCAGCAATGTTCTGCCACCTCCTGTTGCAGATACTCTGACTCCCATATCAAAAAGTCAACTGTTCTGATTTTGGGTTTGTTTTTTTTTTCCCATGTTGCCAGTCCTGTTAGCTCAGAAAGGAGCAAGCAAAGAGCCCCTTGGGAACTACAAACAGCAGAGGCAAGGAGAGCCCATCCCTCACCCCCTCTCCTGAGCCCAGTTTCTCTCCATTCTGCCTTTGCAGAGCCTCTTACCTATTCAAGTCATGGATGTAGTTAGGCTGTGGAGAATGGGCAAAGCCCACTCCTGCCTCCCAGATGTACTCACAGCTGTCAATGGAGTGGATATCTTCTGCTGTGTCCTGTGGGGAGGAAGAAGACGTTGGAGCACAGAAGGCAGAAGCAAGAGTTGACAGCACTTGTGGCACCCAGGGCAGTTCAGCTGTTGTCTTTAAGCAGCAGCAAAAGAAAACAGCAGGGAAGCATCCAAACACTCAGTCCCACCTAGAGAGCATCTCTGACAGAGAGCCTCTCATCTCCAGCTGGTACTGAACATCATCCATGCAGAATGAGGCCCTTCCTCTAGCATGCCAAGGTGCAATGCTAGCCAACTCCACCAGGAAGGGTCACCACTGCCAAAGGATCCAAGCCACATTCTGGCCTCACTACTGGAATCATCACCATCTCCTCTCCCTTCCTCCACATCTCCTGAAACACAGCCCAGGTCAGGGCCTTCTTCTGCAGGTGCAGAGCACCCCACAGGAGGTCAGTCTTGCTCGACACTCTGACCCTCTTTCAGAGCACATCACATTGAGTGTACCCACATAATGGTGACTCACAGTGGCAGCATCCCAAGGGCAGGAGAAACAGCAAATTAAGCCTCATTTAAAATAAAAGCAGGTATGGCTGTGACATGCCTTTGTTTTTTTTCAGAGGGCAAAGCAAGAAGGTGACTGCAAAACTGTGATTTCTCCTAGAGAGAAACCTCCCAGCCCCTTGGCAGCTGCTGGCAGGCCTCCCAAACTCCTGCTTTGCAACCTGAGCAGATGAGCCACAGCAGTTTGCCCTTCCTTGTCATGGCCAGGGAGAGCTGAAGCAGCTTTGCAGCGACAAGGAGCCATTGAAAACCACCTGCTGAGCCTCCAGGAAAGACCAGGAGCAAGGGACCAGATGGCTGCATTTGCCTCAAGTGCACTTGGTACACTTTGGCTGTCTCTTTTCTAAGGGGCAAATTCTGCTCCTTGTCTTTCTCTGCACTTGGGGAAGGCAGATGAGAGGACTGTTTCCAACCACTCTTGGTTCCCCCTGCATAACCTCCCCCCACAAAGGCACTGATCTCAGGACAGCAGGGTTTGAGGGCAGCCAGAATGCACTTCCCCACCCCAACCATGACTCCCCCAAACCCAGCATGTTGACAGCAGCTACTGCTGACACAGAAGCAACTGCAGCTTCCTCCACACTCTGGGCTTCTCCTACATTGCTGCTCACTTCCTACAAATAAGCCAGAGCTCACCTGCTGTCAAGTTCCTCTCCTCCAAACACCTTTTGCTGAGGCTGGAGAGCCCAAGACCTCCCTCCACAACCAAATCTTGAGCATCTCCTGCCAGGAACAGGTTTCACAGCAAGGAATGCAGTTACATCCACAAAGCTGCTTCTATCATGTGTGACTAAGCAGGAGAACCAGGAGGAGACAGCATATCACTAACCATCACTACAGGAGATTCCCCAGGCTTGAACAAGCAGGTGCTGATGTCTTCAAAGAGTTCAGCCTTGGCAACTACCTGATAAAACACAGGTGCAGGCACTGTGCATGACACAGGCAGCCCTAGTTTCTAGCCATAATTCAGCTGACTTCATTAGGAAGACAAACAGCAGAGTATGGCTGACTCCTGAGTCTCTTTTGCCCATTTTCCTCCCAGCTCTTCCCCCTTTACCCAACACTGCTTCATCAGCTTTCTACCATCTCTGCATCTCTGAGGCCACAGCTGTTCTGCCATGGGATTGAGGTGGCCCTACCCATATCTCTGTTCTTAACCTGCAGTCAGACCCCATCACTGGTAGGGACAGAGAGAGAGAGAGAGAAGGAGAGAGACAGACCAAAATCTGTCAGTAGCTCAGCTGGTAGGAGGTGCCTGCTTCAGGGAACTCCCCTGAAGACAGTCACCATAAGGATCAGAACACATTTGTCTTTGCTGCAAGGACACAAAGAGGGAGAGGAGGCAGAAAGACACAATAAAGACCATCCCCCTCTCATTCAAGTCACTGCACCTGCCATCAGGCAAACAGCTGCTTCCTGCCCCAGACTGCACCAAATTGCCAGTGGAAGGAACAAGGTGCTAAAGGTCTCTGCTTTGCTGGCAACCACAGACCAACTGTTTGCCAGCACAACCACCTTTTCCTGAGGGGTGAGCTGCAGTACAGGGTAAATGTCAATCACTCCATTTGAGACACATCCAGCTGTGTACAAACACCACACAGTGAACTCAAAATGTTGACCAGTACTAGTTACTGTGGGTTACAATCATAGAATTGTCAGGGTTGGAAGGCACCTCAAGGCTCAGCCAGTTCCAACCCCCCTGCCATGGGCAGGGACACCTCACACTACAGCAGGTTGCTCACAGCCACCTCCAGCCTGGCTGCAAACACCTCCAGGCAGGAGGCTTCCACTACCTCCCTGGGCAACCTGTGCCAGTCTCTCACCACCCTCCTGGGGAAGAACTTCTTCCTAACATCCAATCTGAACCTACACATTTCTAGTTTTTTTCCATTCTTCCCAGTCCCATCACTCCCTGACACCCTAAAAAGTCCCCCCCGCTACTTTCTTGTAGCCCCCTTAAGACACTGTAAGTCCACAATAAGGTCTCCTTGGAGCCTTCACTTCTCCAGACTGAACAACCCCAACTCCCTCAGTCTGTCCTCATAGGAGAGGAGCTCCAGCTCTCTGCTCATCCTCGTGGCCCTTCTCTGAATACACTCCAGCATGTCCAGGTTCAAGCTCAATGACTCCATGTTGTCCTGTCTGGAAGTTTGCAGGGCCCTGCAGGGGTTTTCCAGCCCCACCCCCATGCAGCTCATCTATCTGCATAGGCAGATCATCTCTTGGCTCACTCACCACCGTGCTCCTCCGGTGGCTCTGCACGGTGAAGTCAGGGCAGAAGAGCAGATCTGCAACAGCAAGGAGCAGCGACTCGGCCAGGGGCCTGGCATTGTCATCATCTTCATCTCCCTGGAAATGAGAAATGTGGAAGAGAGCTGTCAGCCCAGGGTGAGCAAGGAACACACAGCAACACAGTAGTGGGACACAGCAAGAGAATCAGAGACTTGTTTTGGTGGGAAAAGACCTTCAAGTCCTCCTTGAGTCCAAGCGTTCTCTAACTCTACCAAGGCTGGTGTTAAACCGTGTCCCTCAGCACCACACCTCTCTGTCTTTTAAGCATCTCCAGGGATGGAGATTCAACCTGGGTGCTTCCAGTGTTTGAGAACCCTTGCAGTGAAAAAGTTCTTTCTAATATCCCACCTAAATGTGCAGCTTGAGGCCATTTCTTCTCATGCTAGACGATACACTCCCCGAGAACATGCAGAGAGACAAGAAATGACAAAGGAAGAAGAGGGAGAGACACACAAAACCCAGCCAGGACAGGGAAGGAATTCCCCCAGGAAGGTGCTGACTAAACAGGAACAAGCTAATGACACCAAACTGGACAAAGGCCTGGAGATGCTGGGGAAAGAGAAGAGCAGCACTGGACCTTGCCATGTGGAGATGCCTGACTTACTGAAGACAAAAGGAAAGAGAATCATCCACCAAGAGGGTTTGACAGTCAAGAAGGAGGGTGGATTTGGATGGTGCACAGAGACTGCAATAGGAAGAAGCCAGCCAGCAGCCATAAGGTGTAAAACCTCTCAGGGCCCTGCAAGGGCTGCCCAGAAATGGAGGTGACAGAACCAAAGAGGCTGCATGCACCATGCAAGGGGCTGCCTCAGCCTGCCAGGGCAGAGTGAACATGACAGCAGAGGGGATTTTGCCATCTCCAGCATTCAAAGCAATCACTGGAATCATGCATGGCTACTCTTCTGCAGCCGTTGCCAGGGGAAACCTTGCCAGATCCTGCCTGTCAAGGAGCATTGTGGATGGGAGGCCTTCCCACCACACTCCAGTGCTGGGAGGAAAAGCAGGGAGCAGGAATGGAAGGAGCTTATCTAACTTGGCCAGGCCTCTGTCAGCCTGCACACGACACAGGGCTCCTCAATCACAGCTAACTGAGAGAATGGCCTGCATGGCTCCGGGTGACAGCAGAGACACTGTCATCAAACAGCCCCTGGATGTAAGGACAGGCCCAGAGAGCACAGATGGACCAGCACAGCAAAGCTGCTGATACCTGAGCTCTCAGGCAGAGATCAAATGCCAGCCATTAGGGTATAAAGAGATTTCTTTTCCAAGGATGATCTTTGCTAACATCGCCTCAGCTGCCAGAGGAAGGCCCTGCAGGCTCTGGGT
The DNA here is from genome assembly GCF_014839835.1 of Dryobates pubescens. NCBI lineage: Eukaryota > Metazoa > Chordata > Aves > Piciformes > Picidae > Dryobates > Dryobates pubescens. Next base: position 17,887,514 of record NC_071631.1, on the reverse strand, counting down.
GCCATCACATCCCAGATGGGCAGCACACAACAAACAGTACAGGCTGCCTTACAGGAGGAAGGCACCAGGCTCCAGGAGTACTGCCATCCATCACTGTGTCATGAAACAGGTGAAAGATAAAGGCACACATACTTACTAATGGTCTAGGCATATCATCATCTTCCCTTCCAGTTCCCACAGAGAAATCAGCCATCAGACAAAGCCTTTGCTTCCAGATTAGATGAGGCCTTCCCTAAAAACTCAGGGCTTTATTTGTCATCCTCTGCCAGGCAACTCAATCAGCCTTACAGCTGCTTCTGCACATGGTTAAGTGATGGAGCACATTGAACCACAACAGCTCCACTGACATTCAGGAGGCCAAACAGCAGGAGAGCTTCCCAAACCCAGCACATCTGCACTGGGCTGCATGACACTGGGGTGATCCCACTACTCCAAGGCTCAGAAACTCTTTCTTCTAGGTACTAAACAAGGTGGAAAAAGCCCTAACAGCAGCCTAGCTGAATCAGAACACTGAGCACCCTGTGTGTTCCTTCCCAAAACAAGCTCCTCTATTGTTAAGTCTCTCCAGAACTCCCTAGCCCCTGCAGGGATGAAAGGATGGAAAACCACCACCCTCCCAATCACACAGATCTCATAACACAGGAGGGCTAGCAAAGCCTTCCCTTTCCACCACCCAGAACTTCCCCTCCAAGTACATCAAGCAAAACAGATTAGAGGTGACAGGCAGGGACAGCACAAGGTGCAGGCTTTGTACTCTACCAACTGCTGCCAACCCTTCACAACCTTCCCAAAACCACTGCAGTACCCTGAAGGCTCAGGGCAAGGCACGCTTCAAGCACAGCCATGCTGACCTGATTCAGAGAGTCACAGCAGAGTGCTGCTAAAGGAGCAAGCAGGCAAATGTGTATTCCTGGCCTAACTCAGCTGTGTTTGCAATGCTGTTTGTGTTTGCAGGAGATCCTAAAGCACTTTCACTCTGTTCCTCTGAGACACAGAAGAGGACTACTGTGCCTGCTCTCCAGACAGAGAAATGTAGGGAGGTGCAGAGACTCCCCTGAGGTTATAGACATCACTGACAGAGCCAGAATCAGTCCCTAACTCTTTAACCTTAATTCTTGAACCCTAATTCTTCAGCCACTCTTGCTCAGTTGTGGGCTTCACCTGTCATGCTAGGCCCCTAATTAAAACTGTACCCCTCAGCCCAGAAGTAGGGTATCAAGTTAGGATGCCAAGAGCTTCTGTGGCACCATTTGTGACACAAATGGTCAGTGGCAGTGACACCCTATTTCAGTTTGACTTGATTCTGGAATGAATATTAGGTAATGAAATAAGGGGATTTGGGTTAAGAGAGTCACACAGCCTTTAGTACCACTCTCACCTTCACCTTGATTCACACCTTCAGGAACACTGGAGAAGCCTTCCCTAACACACCAGTGCTCTCCTACAGCTGCACAGCCAAGTGAAATATTCAGATGATGCAGCAACCTGTGCTAAACAAAGCAGCTGAGGGGGAGAGGAAGAACAGCAAGGATCAAAGAAAAGAACTTAGAAGATGTCACCTAATTGCTGACTGCACAAGAAATAACTGGAATAAAGTTGCCCTCCAAAAGTACAGGAAGTCTCTTTGCTCCAGCCTCCCTTCCAGCCTCCAAAAGAAGAACAAGCCTCAAGAGACAGACCCCTCCTCTGCCAGCTCCAGGGACAGTTGACCAGAAGAAACCTCTCCAGTCTGGGTCCTCAAAGATGTAAGGCAGGATACGGGTGAGGAGCCGGCAGCAGTTCAAGACGATTTGCCTCTCCTTCTCCGTGTGGCAGCCACTCTCTGCTCCCTGCACCAGCTTCTCCACAGCCTGCAGGAAACAAAACCAAGGCAGGTAGTGTTAGCAGGACACAAGTTAGAAAGAGCTGGGCAGGTCTGTCCTGCTGGTGATTCCCTCACATAGGGATATGAGAAGTTCTTGGAGCCCGCTGTCTCTGAGTTCAAGTGGTACAGGTGCTGCTGCTGCTGCTGCTTGCAACGCTACAGTTAATGATCTTAACCAGACCTGCCTCCATTTCTACAGTCCCACTGCAAGAGACTTCACAAGGCAGGGCTAATCCATGCAGCACACGTGTTGTGCCATGTGAGACTGCCAGCTCCAGCACCAGGAGGCTCCTTCCAGCACTGCTCCCTGACAGCACACGCTGCACAGAGCAGATCAGGTTAATCAGCTGCATCAAGCACAGGAGACAGAGACAGAAGCAAAGCAGCAGCACTGTGCTGTGAGGTGTGAGGTGCTGGCAGGGGAAGCCTGCACAGACACACACAGTCTGACAGATGCTCATGTGCTGTGGTGGTTACAGCAGGACCTTGCCTGACTCAGGAGGTGGAAGCTAAGCAGCTGCCTGTGACTCTTGAGTGACCCTGTGAAGAGGGCTGCTGCTCTGGAAAGAACTTCTGGCCTGGGTCTCTGCAGCCCACTGCTGACACTGACACTGAAGAACATCCCTGGGTTGTCCAGGACAGGATGTGGGTCTTGCCAGGCAGCTACCTCAGCTTCTCCTTCATAGAATGGTTTGGGTTGGAAGCAACCTTAAAGCTCATCTAGTTCCAACCCCTGCCATAGGCAGGGACCCCTTTCACTAGACCAGGCTGCTCGAGGCCTGGCCTTGAATACCTCCAGGAAGGGGGCACACACAACCTCCCCAGCCAACCTGTTCCAGTGCCTCACCACCCTCACTGCAAAGAATTTCTTCCTAATACCTAACAGATCCTAATATCTAATATCTTTCAGGAGGTTCTACCCACAGACAGATAAGGGAAGCTCCTTCCCCCAGCAGCTGCACCCACTTGCTCTTATTCCCCTTTTGTTTCCCCATGGGATCAGGGAGTGAAAGCCAAAGCACTTTCCAAGGATTCACCTTGCTGCTTTTTAATTCATGAAGGCATGTGCCCCTGCTTATTCCCCCAGCAGATTGTCTGGGTCACTGCCTCTGCCTGCCTGCCTCACTGCATTAATGGCCATTTAAACACTGTTGGTGCAGTCCCAGTCCACACACTGCTCTGTGGCTGAGCTTAACCATTCTTTCAGGCACATTTGTGGCTCTGAACACTCTGACTCTCCAGCCATGACTGCAAATAGCACTTCAGCCATGCTGTCATGCTCTCAAGGGACACGCAGCATTGCTTACTCCAGCAGCTTGCTGTGGTTGGCACAGGGCAGGGCCCTCAGCCTGGCTGCAGCACTGCAGGCTCCTCTGGTCCTGATATCCCAAAATCTACAGCTCCTGGACAAACAGCCCTGCAATCAGCAGGTCTCCCAACACATCTTTTTTTCAGTAGCCCATACATTAGTCTTGGTTTTGGGGGAAAGAGGACACAAAGTTCATGTGGTCAGTACAGGTCCCCTCAGCCCTTCTGGATGCCCAAGCTGCTGACTGCCTGCACTCAGGAGACAGCACTATGGAAGAACCATTCAATTTTTCCTCCTTTTTGTATTCTTTCTCAAGTAGCCACTGCAGTCATCTGTCTGAGGCATGATTCCCAGTCAGAGGGACCTTCAGTGTGATTCAGAAGGTCCCATCTACATTTTGTAGAGCAGGAAAGAAAAACAGGATGGCAACAACCTCTTAAAACTGGGAAAATGCCATTCCAAACATTCCCAATACTACAAATTCAAGGTTGTTCTTTGCACAGCTCAAAACAGGAGCATTATTTAACACCTGCACTTTCCCAGGCAGAACAAGCTTCAGGCTGCTGCTCACCAGCTTGATCATTTGCCAGACCTGGCAGGGTAGGAAATGTGAGTCAATGTCCCTTGTGCTCCACACAAGGATGTGGCCATACCAGAAGCAGCATCAGGGCTGTTCTGATGTCACAGCAGAAGGAAGAAAAGTCTTAAGATCTCCCTCAAACTTCATCCAGGCTCTTGTACAGTGACAATGTTCACACCTCTCAGCCTGAAGCCAGATTGATGCATGGTGAGGAGCAATCAGATGCAGACAAGGAACTGGATGTACCAGCCTCAACACAAATATGCAGCCTTGGTACAAAGCTCCCCAGACAGGGAGTAGCTTATACAGCACCAAGACCCAAAAGGGCAGAGTGAAACACAGGAAGGGGACAAGAGGGAAAGAAAGCTCTGAAGTTAGCAAATAGCAGCTGTGATCTGTGCTAAGCCAAGAGAGGAACAACTGAGATCTCCCATCAGGAGCAAAGAGGGACGAGCAAGGTGGTACAAGGAAATAATATGGTACCTGCCACCCCTTGGGAGCCATTGAGCTGCTGATCCAGGGATACCCCCTGCTAGCACAGCACCAAGGAACAGACAGCCCCAGCCTTACCTTATAGCACAGAGTGGCCAAGTTTGAAGGTGATTCTTCCCTCACTGCTCGGATCTCCGCAGCTGGTACCAGGGCAAAGACATCCTGCACTGAGGTGGCTGTGTCTGCCCAGAACTGGTCCCAGAAGGCATCATCTGTTGCCTCCACAGGCTGTGGAGAGACAAACATGGTTACAGATGCACAACTACCATTCCATGAGGTCCACACATCAGCAATTAGGCTTGGGGATGGGAGCAGGCACAGAAGAGGTTCAACAAAACCAGAGCTGGTTTTGTACCTCGACCTCTTCGCTGCCAGGGCTTTGGCCGATCTGATCTCCCAAAGCATCCCCTCAGCAAGAGGGTGAGCAGCAAGGCATTTATGTGATCAGCTGCATCAGACTGCAATTCCTCAAGCCTTTGAATGAATCCCAGCACACATGTGACCTCATGTTTGTCTGCAGCCCAGCATGTATACTACAATGTCTTCACTATGGGCCAGGCTGCTCTGATGAGCTCTGTCACTTTCAGAGCATCCCAAGGATGTCCTAAGCAGGCGCTGTGATTACTTCTATTGTAACTAAGTTCCTGAGGAAGCAGCCAGAGACATCTCACATCAGGACACACACACAGACCCACAGATCTGAGGGACCCACCTTGAAGCACTTACAGATGCAACAGAATTGATCATTCCAAATCAAATATTTATAGGGAAGGGGATGCAGTGCATCTGGTGGCTGCCAAGGCTTTGCTCTTAAAAAGCACTAAGTGTGCAATTCAAAGAGGAAGATGGAAGGAGGAAAGTGATGCACCAGAAAAAGCAATCCATTTCAGACCTACAGCCTGAGAAATCCACCTTCCTCCTCACACCTGGGAACACACTGCTTCCTATTACCTTTTCTGGCTCTGAAGGTGCAGACAACCTCCTCCTCTTTTACCAGCACTGTTGCTCCCTTTTCACAGCGAGAGAATAATTCTTCTCCTCGAGCCCACCCTGGAAATCCCACTGCAGGGGATGCTGGCCATAAGGTTTGTCTGCCTGCCAGACTGCAGCTGGCTGCAGAGTCCCAGTGTTATCTCCTCCAGCTTCCTCCTGTCACCACGGCACCTACTTAGAAATCAAAACCACGATGACTGCCTGGGTGTCAGGTTATACGTGGCTGAACAAAGCTAAGTGGGTCTTGCTTTGCCCTTTATGGCTTTGTGGAGCCAGAGAGCAGTGCTGGTCATTCAGGGTGAAGAAGGTACCCAGGCACACAGGGAAGCTGCAGAAGCAAAGCACTTTGATGACCTGATGCTCCTCAAGAGGTGAAAATGCCAGCACTGTCTGCTTAACAAGAGCACATCTCCGTTGCACGACATCTCAGACATCCAAAAGCCTGAGAGCTCTGAATACCCAGCAAAGATAACCTTTGTAAAAGTGAGCACAGCTCTACACATCTAAATGATAATCACAGAATGGCCTGGATTGGAAGGGACCTTAAAGATCATCTAGTTCCAACCCCCACCACCACGGGCAGGGAGGGGTTGTACTTGCCCAGAGATAGGCATTGTCCCAACAAGGCTGGGAGCGCTCACCTAGCCCAGTGGCCTTGCTGCAGGGGTGGGATAAATGCCTGTTTATTCTAAGTGTGAAAAGAGATGGATGGGTCCCCTTCCTTCTAGCCTGGAGAGGAAAATGGATTGTTTTCCCAAGTAAGTCCCCCAGCCATGCCAAGGCACGGTGGCACGTTTGGCACAACCACCCGAGCAGCCCTTGGCTTGGGACAAGGGGAAGCCTCCTGCCTGTCATGTGCCAGAGCAAACAGCAGCTCTTGCTAACTACAGTCACCAGTGCCATGGGTGGGTCTGCCATGCCAGGTGGGAAAGGGGCAAAAATCTGAACCTCTGCTTAACCTCAGCTGGTCCTGCCCTCTCCCAGCTCTGCTGCAGGAGAACTTGCCCAGTTCTACGCTGCTGCTAAACAAAGCTAAACCATGACTCGGGGAGAACAGCTCACCAGAAGTGCTCTGTGCTTCCCTTTGCTATCACCTGCTGGATTATCAGCCCCAGTCTGTGAGCAGGTGAGGTGTCACTACCACCCAAAGGCCAAAAAGTGAGAGGGGCAGGCAGCTGGCCTCCAACAAACCGAGATAGCAGTTTGTGACCGTTTGAGGCTGTGCCTTTAAGAACAAACAGTGCTGAGACACACTGGCTAAATGTTTTCGGTACTAGAACCAAAACATTCTGATATTCTAAACGAATTTCATTGGTGCATGGATAAAATGCAACTTTAGATTGTGAAGAGGTTGGAATTCTTTTTTTTCTCAGTTCAGTTTGGTTTGGGAGTTGGGGGAGTGTGGGTTTCAGCCTGTTCTCCCTGCCTGCTTCTTCACGAACTGCTGGAGTTGGCCTTCAGATAAGCAAAAACTAATCCTGCATGGGCTTTGGAAGCTTACTAACAACTCTTTCCCTTAATAACTTGCCTTTCTTTCTCTCTAACCCCTTTTTGGGGAAAAAGGGAGGTAGGGGGGGAGAGAGGGGGTTACAGGGAGGGGATCCCTCCTGGGGGAGGGCTTTTTGGTGTGTTATTTCTCTTTGCTGTGTATTTCTGTGTATATATTGTAAATACCTGTATATATTGTGTTATATATAACCTGCTTTCCATATATGCTTGTAAATGTATAGCTTTGCTCTTCGACTGGGTTAGCTGTGGTTTCTGACTCTGTGGAGGAGGGAGAGCTGAGCCCTCTCTCAACCTACCACACAGTTATAACCAGTATAACAGGTTAGTGCCCTGCAGCTCTCTGCCTTAACGCTCCAGAGGCTGCTTATTGCTTGTGCTGATCCTTCCAGCCATGCAGTGAATCAGCACAAGCAACTCTCCAGTCTCTAAAAACAACACCTGAAATACCCTACATGTGTAAGCACCTTCTTAAATCCTCTTCTAGCACCGAAATGCTCTTCATTTCATTGCCTGGCCACCAATGTGAGCTCTCACCAAACCTTTTCCCCATGGCAAGGGCAACTTTTTCCCAATGGCTCAAGGTCACAGCTCCTCAAAGGGCATCTTCAGGAACAGCCAAGAGTTTACAGCCTGATTTTCAGCTTCCTGAGCATGTAAAGGAGCTGTGGCCTTTGTAACCCAGGCATGAAATGCTTAAATGGAAGCAAAGCCGCTTTGCCAATTGCGTCTCTAATTGCGCTCCTCAAAAAGAGCCAAGTATTTGGAAACTAAATCTATGTGAGGCAGGGAACATCCTACACTTCCTCCACCTCCTTTCAAACCATCTTGCCACGACCACATGTATAATTTGCCACATGTACCTCCTGGCTGCCTGCCACAGCCACTCCCACCACCAACAGCGAGCAGCAATTGCTGCTAATTGGAGATCATGCATAAATAATGGCTTCCCGCTCATTCAGAGGGGAGGCAGGAAACCATTTCCCCTCCAGCAGGCACAGATCCCTTTCCTTTACCTCCTACTAGCCCCAGGCCCCCCTCGGAGGCTGCACACAGTCACCGTTTTACAGACGGTAGCACAACAGCCACAATGGATGGAAGAAGATGGTCTGTGACTGAAAGGACATGAAAGGAGAGGAGCAGCAATTGCCCAAGCTGCAACGTTGGGTGCTGCAGCTACATTGATGTCGTGGCTGCCATCTTGGCAAGCAGATTACACTCCAGCACCATCTCTTTCCTTTTCCCTAGCTGCAGCCAGTCAGCTCCTCACCAACAGATGGTATCCCCTGTACAATCCTGGGGCAGGGATTCAGTACTGAGTCACTCACAACCCCACAGCCCCCCTCTTTGGGTTACCAGTCTGGCATCATGAGGCTGCTCGATCCACATAATATTAATCTCCTTGATAGAACACCACTGGATGTTTTTAAGCTGATTGTATTCTGCACACGCCATCTCTGGGGATCTAAATAGGCATTTCCTCCTGCTGAGCTCACCCAGCAGCCTGTATCTAGCTCACAGAGAAAGGAAACACAGAGACCTAGAACAGTCCTGCTCACCAGCCATGGGTATCTTCATTTGGAAATGTCAAGCTCCAGTTACAA